>NC_133660.1:37210052-38482552 GCF_037893015.1 Macrotis lagotis | reverse complement strand
TTAAGTTATTGATTTACCCATAGATGAGTGCTCCACTATCTTTTGACCCATAGACATAAATTCATTTTATAAAGGGATAACTAAGGAGATATAGTAAGAACAGAAGAATAGACATCTTTTCACAACATAACATATAGAAATTGGCTTAACATAGTTATACATATATAAAACTTAGATTACTTACTGTCAAAGGGAGGGGAGAAGGGAAAGGAAAGAGGAATTCAAAATCTTACCAAAAATGATTGTTGAAAACTAACTTTGTATGTAATTGGAATAATAAATAAATCTAAATTAAAAAAAGAAGTTTGGACATCAACTGCACTAGATAGGAATTCTCCCCATACCCTCTTGGTTCCTTGGGAGAGTGGGTTCCAATTTAAGGAAATCAATTACAAAGCCTTCACTCCTCTAAATTCACTTCAGAAGGCAGCATAAACTTTGGATGAATCTCTCCCTTACATCTCAGCTTTAATGATGGTTTGGGTCAATCAGGTTTTTCTTAGGGATTCTAAACATTGATATGCATTCCATTTCTGCTGAACCTGTGGTTGGTCACTCATCTGACCTTTCAGATCTCACAAACTCTTAATATTCAGTCTATGAAAAAGAAAGGTTTGATCCCACAGAGCCAAAAGAACCCTGCCATGAGTTCATATAATCATGATGGTTCTGGGTAAGAGAGACGCTATGGCTCCTCCCCGACTTGGATATCCATAGAAGTTCACCCTTCTCACTCATATGAAGCTGGGAAGAAAAAAAATTGAGTTGCTCTTAGGGGAAGGACGGAAAGAAAGAAAAAAAAATCATTTATCCAGTCTTTACTATGTCCCAGGCAATGTTTTAAATGCTGGGGATACACAGATAAAAGCAAAACCGAAACAGTCCCTACCCATTGTATCCTAATGAGGGAAACAACAGACATCAAAAGGGAGATGAAAAATACACTGAAGAGATGAAGGTTCTTGTACTATTGATATGGTTTTAAAACTGAGAAAAATAAATTTTAATGCTGTACAATTTGATTATTAATGTTAATCTATAGTATTCCCTTTTCCATTAAAACCTCCATCTCTTAGCTCAAAAGAAACCTGTCCCATTTTAGCTGAGGAATGTTCAGGTCTCAAGACTTTTACCTGTACAATAACCAGTTAGGGATAGTATCTCATAAACAGAAGCCAACTTGAGCTGCTAGAAGTGACTCTTCTAATCAATGTTGGGCAATTAAGCCTACAAAAGAGAAACTAAGCCAGAGAGATCCTGAGTGGCTGGTTTTTCCCCTTACCAAGATTGATTGAGGCTGCTAAATCCCATGACCAGGCTACATTTTTTCAGCTGACTCTCCCTCCCTTTTCCACATAACACTGAAGTAATTATGTGGAGTTGAGAGTTCTTAGCTCACCTCCTCATTTAAAGATCAACAATCAGGGTTGCCTTTCTCTTAGGTTGGGGGGATAGGGCAAAGAGAGCTCCCAATGATACTCTCTCAGAAGATTTAAGGTGACCCAGGATTTTCATCTGAGGTCTTTGGCCACCAAAAGAGACCACTATCCTTGATTTATTATTTGCTAATCTGATTAATAAATTCATTAGTTATATCTGGAACTGTCTCCTGAAATTTCATTCACCACAATTTGTGGTGGTATCGGTGGGATTTTGAGGAAGAAAGGCTGGCCTTGTTCAAGGCTCCTAGAAAAAACCCTTCTTCCTTTTTTTGAGTGCCCACTGGTGAAATTTCTCACTTGGAAGGAAGCCTTTGCCTGAAGGACTTTGGGCTGGGATATGGTTCTCCTCTTCATCTAAAATTTCACAGTTCTAACTGCAGGTTTAGGGTAAAAATTTCTTAGGAGTTCCATGTCTTTGTCTTTATGGTTCTATAGACTGGTAGTTGAAGACATCTAGTATACCACAATGATAATTGTAAGATACTTGTTGCCAACCTTATTTATGAAGGATGTGTTTTATGTTCAAATATATTAAAATGTTTTCTTTTGTTTCGGTGGAGCAGAGGTAAAGAAAAACACCTTTTCATCTTTTTGCAGGCTTTTGAATTCCCCCTTTTTCCATCAACTTCCCTTCTACCCCCCCCCTCCCCATGGCAGCAATCTGATAAGGATGGTACATGTAAAATTGAGTTAAACAGGGAAAGAAGAACTAGAATTAAGGGGGGGGGATAAGAAAGAAAAAAATAAAGGAAGTTTTTAAAAAGTGAAAAATAGAATGCTTTGCTCTGCATTCAGAATCCATAGTTATTATTTTTTTCCCTGCAGATATGAATGACATTTTCTTTAACAGGTATCTCAAGATTGTCCTTGATCACTGAACTGCCAAGTGGGGTTGCATGGATCATAGTTGATCAAGTCACAATGTTGCTGTTAGTGTGAACAATGTTCACTTAGTATCAGTTCATTCAAGTCTTTTCAAGCTTTTCTGAAATCAGTGTATTCCTATTTATATGCTGTAGCTTGTTCAGTTATTGCCCAGGTGATCAGCATTCCCTCAATTTTCCAAGAGAAAACTTTCTCTTTAGTAAAAATAATAGATGAATAAAATAAGCTTTTGAACTTGTAAATAATTAAGTTTAGATTAAAATTTTTTTAATTTGCTCTCTATGGGTGGCCTTCATGGAAATAATTGTCCATAGGAGAGTAGCTCCTGAGAATATGATGAGACGAACGTTACTAATTTTTTTTTAGGTTTTTTGGTTTGTTTGGTTTTTTTTTTTGCAAGGCAATGGGGTTAAGTGGCTTGCCCAAGGCCATACATCTAGGTAATTATTAAGTGTCTGAGACCAGACTTGAACCCAGGTACTCCTGACTTCAGGGCCAGTGCTTTATCCACTGCGCCACCTACCCGCCCTGAAGATTACTAATTTTTAAGCACTCAACGGAGTGAAAGTTTCTTATTTGCTTGAACAACTGAGGAAAATTCTATATTCCTACCAGAATGTAAGCACTATTTGTGTGTGTGAAGGGGGCATTGGCACGCCCCAATATTTTGTCATTGATCTGGGAGATGATGATAATATTCCAAGCCAGACAGTCTTGTAGTGATTTGCTTTGATTATTTCTCTAGATTAATAAATAAGCCCTCTGGCTCATAAAATAAAGCAAAACTTAAAAATTAATACACCTGGGAAGTTTGTTATAGTATGGTCTTAGGTCACATCTAGTGATCCAAGTGACTGGGCTTTAAAGGAAAGGTTACTTCTGGCTTAGTTTTCCTTTGCTTTACTTTTTTTTTTCCTGAACAGAGGATAGAATTTCTTGACAACCATACCTCCAACTGAGTGAAAAAGGTATTATGAACTCATTCATGGAAGGCAAAGGAGCCCTTTATCTTTTTTCTCTCTCTGCCCCCTCCCCAGGTTTTTATATGTTCTATGCCTTTAATTTTTGTATGATATATCACTTATGTCTCAACTGGGATTAATTAATCACCTCTCACCATATTAAATCACAGGGTCCCTCAGTTGAACTTTTAGGACATTCTCCAACACCTATCTCTATTGGCTATTCAAAAAATTGAGTTAGAAATTAAACTGAAAGTTTTAGGCTTAGGTTGTGTTTAAGAATATATAAATAGATATGTATATGTGTCTATATATATAATATATAGATCATATATTATGGAAATTAAGCACAGTGAAAATAGCACAGCAAAAGAGGTTTCCTTGAAAGAACCCCTAACAAATAATAAAAAAATTAAAAATTAAAAAAAAACCTGAGACGGAAAACAGAAAATAAAAAAATCAGGTAGTATAACTTTTCATTAGATGTCACAGACCGTTTTGTTGCTCTGAACTCTACCTGAAGAGTAATACCTCCCCTCCCAGATTTGATGAGAATCCCAGATCATCTTAATGTTACATTTAAATGTTATAATCCTTCTTGGGAAGATGCAACCGATTTAATGCTAACTCTGCTCTCCCCAGGGGAAAGACAAGCTGTCATAGAAGCAACATGTAAGAGGAGCAGTCCCCATTTGCGGCATCCCCATTTGTGATGTCTCCAATTGGCTTTTACAGAATCCATGCTAGATCTACAGCAATACTGATAATTACAGAAGGCCAGATAATCTTTGCCTGCAGATCCCAATGTTGGAACAGTATGTCTAGTAACCTAGAACAAGTTTTGGGGTAGATAATGCAAGAAGAGAGTGAGGATCCTGATCACTTCTATGAAAGAATGTGCAAAAGAGCTAGGCAAGATGTTGGTTTTGACCCAATTAACCCTCTAGATGCAGTTATCATTTGTACCCATTTGTTAAATAATCACAGTCTGAAAAATAAACAGGTTTCTATAATTGATATTCTGGTTGGCATTATATGCCCACTGAGCACCTCCAATTTGTGGCTTTATAAACTTTCTATGAAGTAAAGGAAAGACAGGGAAAAAAAGGAGTAACAGGAGGGACAGGAATTGGAGGAAGATTGGGCCTCTTACCTGTTGTCTCAGGGGCACTGATAGAGGCAAGGCAGGCAAGGTCAACACCTGAAGATCCATGGGAATGTTTCCACTGCAGGGGGTGAGGGGAGGAATAATGAAAGGGTCATATTACCCAAAATTATAGAAAGAAAAAAAACAGGGCCCCAGAAATAAGAAAGGAAATAGCATCAGTAGGATCCCTTAAGGAGGAGGAATGCACCAAGAGCTGTGTATGTTGACAGTTTCTTTTTCCCAAACCTCAAAATCCTAGCCCCTACTTCTCTCCAGGTACTCCCTTCACCCACCCTTTCCACCAATTTTAGAAAACAAGTAACTACATTTTCTATCAAAAAGATAGTAATAGAACTTAGAATATATAGAATAGAATAAATACCAATTGACGACTGAAAAGGATTGTGAAAAGAAAGCAACTAGAGGTTATTTTTTTTTCCTGCTTCTAAGACTAAAATTAATTAGAAAATTATCCGGAATTCTTAAAGTTTATAAATCCAAGTTTAATTGGGTCCCTAAACTCATTTGTAGGTGATTTTTTTTTGGCAAGGCAATGGGGTTAAATTACTTGCCCAAGGTCACACAGCTAAATAAGTATTAAATGTCTGAGGCCAGATTTAAACTCAAGTCTTCCTAACTCCAGGGTTGATGATGTTCAATTTAAATCTTGGGAGCAGACTAGTTTCTTGGCTGCCAGAAAGAATTTAAAATGTTAACCCTTTCCTGGTTCATGAATAAGGTAAGATTATTTAAAGAAGTAAATTGGAGTGGCAGCTAGGTGGCACAGTGGATAGAGCACCAGCCCTGGAGTCAGGAAGACCTGAGTTCAAATCTGATCTCAGACACTTAATTACCTAGCTGTGTGGTCTTGGGCAAGCCACTTAACCCCATTGCCTTGCAAAAATCTTAAAAAAAAAAAAGTGAATTGGACATGCATGAAACTTATTGATTTCAGAGAAGTGTTTTTTCATTCCCTCAGAATCTGAGGTCCTGGGGGCGGCTAGGTGGTGCAGTGGATAGAGCACCAGCCCTGGAGTTAGGAGGACCTGAGTTCAAATTTGACCTCAGACACTTAATAATTACCTAGTTGTGTGGCCTTGGGCAAGCCACTTAACCCCATTGCCTTGCAAAAAAAAATCCTAAAAAATAAAAGAATCTGAGGTCCTAATCTCATGTCTACATAAACTCATGTTAGCCTTAAGGTTGGGGACACATTTAAATTTAAAATTTAAATTTTGGGGGGTTAACAGGGGAACCTCTGCATCTTTCTAAATAAAGTCCTAAATATGGTTTCCATGAGTTATTTTATATCTACCAGATCGGCTAGAATGATAGAAGGGGAAAGTGGTAAATGTTGGAGAGGATGTGGAAAAATTGGATCACTAATTCTTTATTGGTGGAATTGTGAAATGATACAACCATTTTGGAGAGCAATCTGAACTTATGCCCAGAGAGCTATTAAACTAATCTTGGGGATAAATTCTCCATTGCAAATCTGGAACTACCATGATATTCTGTTCCTCCAGCTGCCCATCTAACAACTAACATCAGGACAATGTATTTAAATTGCAAAAGTAAGTTTCTTGTCCTTTAAGATAAACTTTGTTGAAGGTTTCTCCATAGTGTCCTTAAATACCACCAATTTAGAGTATTAGCCATTAAAGTTGAACATGTATGCTACAATTGTAAGAACTATTTGAATATGAAATGTCCAGAATTTGAAAATGCAACTCACTTGATTAGGAAATTACAGAATATTAATTCTATCCATATTCTGAAAAATGAAGATTAAGCAAACAGTAAAAGAAGGGTATAAACACATTTTAATTTGGAAAAATGCTTGTGAAGGTTGTAGCCAACTTTGATTGGACAGTCCAGCTTTCATTTTATTTTGTTGTGATTTTTGGTAAGCTGTTAACTAGGCTGAGATAATTCAGAACTTCCCCCTTCATCCCAGCCCCCCCCCCCCCCCATACTGAGCTTCATCCGGAGTATCAGCCATTACAGGCCTCCCGCTTTGAAAGGTAATGAACTAAAAACTTTTGTAATTATTAAGTGCATCTTAATGGCTTTTTGAGAGGTCTGTGTGTGTGTGTGTGTGTGTGTGTGTATCTGTGTGTATCTGTGTCTGTATATGGGTATATATCTCTATCTCTTTTTAAAAATAGTTTTTATGTATTAAGGATCATCATAAGAAATTAAATGGGAATTTTGGAAAAGTTTTGTGGAAGACACAGAAGACATAAGAAGATTGGCAGATCAACACAGAAAAAGTTTAGAAACTCTTAAATACATAAATATATGTATTGTATTATATAATAGCAACTCAGATTTTAAAAACCCATAATAGAAAAAGAAAAAAAAATTCAAACTTCTTCTCTTGGTTTGAAGGGAGGGCCAAAATTTTTTATGCAAATTTTTCGGATTTGAGGGGTTCTATACCCCTAACCATCATGATGTGGAAGGGATATACATCCAAATTTACATACACACACACACACATACACACACACAAAGAAGTGTGTGTGTGTGTGTGTGTGTGTGTGTGTGTGTGTGTGTGAAGAGAGACACTGAAACAGTCAGAGACAGAAACAGAGATAGAGACAGAGAAGGGAGAAAGTTTAAGTATGTTGAAAAAGAATTTTTAGGAAAGTTCTTTTGATTAGTTATAACAAAGATATGGGAAACGTTATTGGCTGTTCTTTATGATATTCAGCTTGAAGTTCTTAGGCATCAAAGTAGGAGATAAAGCAAAAGTCTTGCAAGTAATTGGGTGAGGATGATGACTCTTTCAAGGTAAATAGGGGGAAATTATAGGGAATTGGAAATGTTAACATATGTCTTTAAGAATGAGCTAGGTATGGGGCGGCTAGGTGGTGCAGTGGATAGAGGGATAGAGCACTGGCCCTGGAGTCAGGAGTACCTGGGTTCAAATGTGACCTCAGACACTTAATAATTACCTAGCTGCGTGGCCTTGGGTAAGCCACTTAACCCCATTGTCTTGCAAAAACTAAAAAAAAAAGAATGAGCTAGGTAGAGGGTGGCTAGGTGGTGTACTGTATAGAGCACAGTCCCTGGAGTCAGGAGGACCTGAGTTCAAATACAGTCTCAGACATATAATAATTGTCTAGCTGTGTGACCTTGGGCAAGTCACCTAATCCCATTGCCTTAAATTAAAAAATAAATTAAAAAAAAGAATGAGCTAGGTAATACCAATGAGTTTTTTTTATAGGTTTTTTTTTTTTGTTGTTGCAAGGCAAATGGGGTTAAGTGGCTTGCCCAAGGCCACACAGCTAGGTAATTATTAAGTGTCTGAGACTGGATTTGAACCCAGGTACTCCTGCCAATGAGTTCTTAATCTTGAAGCTCTTCCAGAAAATTTTTGAGATTTTCACGTGTTGTCAATGGATTTGAAATCCAGATTTGATTTGGTCAAAATATATTCTGAAACTAAATGTGGTTTTAATGGGGCTTCCCTAGTAGGATGATTGTGGGGTGTATGGGATGTTGAAGGAGGATTAGCTCCTCTGTTTTGAGGGCTTGCTGAGCCCTTTTCAGAGCTGCTCATCTACCTTTGGTGTTCACCTGTACCCAACTCTTGCCTGTGGTACAGCATCTACACCATTTTAGCAGATAGGCTAAACCAGGTTGAGGATAGCTGACAGGTGATTCAGGGGGATGATGACCCCAAGCATGTGAATGAGAACAATTTGTTCCAACAGCCATGAGGGTGGCCAAAGCAGGTGCTGTGGAGGGCCTATAGCTTGTCAGACATCAAAGACACCAAGGTCATCCAACACATGCCTGTCCATTGCCAGTTGTCCTCACTTTTGTCCTGCCATTGGACTTTTTAAAACAGTGAGGTTGAAGACTTGGTGCAATTCTACCTCATTTAAATCCAATTCATTCTGGAGTCAAGACATCATCCTGTGATGTCATTGGTCTTCTTTGAAAATGAAGGATTTTTGTTCAGCTGTTTCACTGATATTGATCTCTTTGTGACCTCATTTGGGGTTTTCTTGATACTGGAATCATTTGCCATTTCCTTCTGTAGCTCATTTGATAGATGAGGAAATAGAGGCAAAGAGGGTCCAGTGACTTACTCAGGGTCACCCAGCTAATATGTGTCTAGGGTCAAATTTGAATTCAGGTCCTCCTGATTCCATGCTTAACTCTGTTTTGTGGTAATTGTAAGTATTATATAGAACCCTAAGTGTTTTCTTTTACCTGCAAACTGAGAATTTTATTTGACTCCATTAAAACTCTCAAGGATTTTGACCTGAGGAAAAGGTGCCCTGCTAACACTTGTCCTAGCTCCTTAGAGCTCTCTGCCTGGGACAAATAGCAGTTTTTCACCTAGAATACTAGAATACGAAAATTGAGCAGGAATGACTTAGAATACTTAGCCCAGCATACTTTAAGACCAACCTAATAAGAACAACTGTGAATCTAAATTGGTCTAATTGTATATGTGTTTCCTACTATTGTTAATATAAAAGTGCAAACTTAGAATTTGAAACTTGGTAATACCAACCTAGTTAGAAAAATAACTTCTATAATTTGGATTCTATTAAGTTATATTCAGTGGTTAGAGAGTTATCTGAAAGCTACTATTATGAAATATGTTTTATTTCATTAGGATTATAATAATGGGTTCAAAATTTTTTTTGTCTTTTTATCTTATGGGATGTTTGAGATTATCTAGATTTTCAGTGTATTTTAACTCTGTAGCTGATAGGTATACATTCTATAATGCTGAAACCGAGAGCTCCATGATTCAGAGGTGAAAAATGCTGGCTTCACACCTAGCTAACATGAAAGAGAGTTTCAAAATCAGCTCACATTACAAATCTGTTTATGTTAAGGAAGTGTTGTTATGTTGCTGTTCAGTCATTTTTCGGTCTGTCTGATTCTCCATGACCCCATTTGGGGTTTCCTTGGCAGATACTGAAATGGTTTTCCATTTCCTTCTCCAACTCATTTTACAGATGAGGAAACTGAGGCAAAGAGAGTAATGTGTCTTGCTCATGGTCACTAGTAAGTGTCTAAGGGCAGATTTAAAGCAAGAAGATGAGTCTTCCTGACTCTATGATCGGGAACTCTATCTACTTCACCATCCAGTTGCCTGGGGTAAGGAAACAAGTTCTGCCTAAATTTGTTTAGCTATATTGAAGAGATGTGTGATAGGTTGAATTATTTTCTATGTACAGTAATTTGGATATAGATCAATGTTTCATGCATCTAATTATTATCATGATTCTAAATTTTCTTATAGTGAAATTTGTAAACACACACACACACACACACACACACACACACACACACACACATATATGCTGTTAGAGAAGTAGCTTCTCTTTTAATCTGGTTGTAGTTATAAATTGCACTGATAAAAGAAAAGAGTGATGATGATGAATGTGTCCTTCCTAATCGAAGAAGACCATGATATTAAGAGAATGATGACATGGATATTTTTTTTATTATAGTGAGAAAAATGTTGTACAGACACCCTTCTCACTGCCTCTTCCAGAACTGCCTTAACCCAGGAAATGGGTATTGGTCTGGATATAATTGGTGACCTTGACCTCTTAGATGTAGGGTCATTCCCATGTTAGTGTTACGTAACAACGACATTCAGTCAAAGTTCCACAACTTGCAACTACTCATCCAATCATATACATCCCCCATTCTAGGTGATAAATCTTTGTCAGTAGGTATAGTAGAAAAAAATGAAAAAAGTTTGAAGACTATTTTGTTATTCTATCAGCTGCTATTCATGTGTTGTCATAATCTGAAGTACTGTCATTTCAGAAACTAGAACCTTCCAGGTTTGTTTACAGTAAAGGAAATTTCATCTGAAATTATTTAGATATCACTTATAAAAAAATTGTGACAATACTGGTTAAGTGGTTAGGGATTTTTGTGATAAGGTTGAGTACCTACCTCTCCAGTTGTCTTGACTTTTGTCTTGCCACTGAACTTTGATGAGGCCGATGGACTTTGTGCCATTTCACAAATGAGTCAAGACTTCACCCCATGATGGCTTTGGGCCTCTTTGAAAAGAAAGACAAGAATCAGGAGGAGTTGGGAACTCAGCCTGCCTCCTCTTTAAATGTCCACCAAACATTGGAGGGCCCAGTGATGACAGAAGAAAAAGACTTAGATTTAAAGTGGTCTGGAATTGTCCCTTTGGGATTTTGTCACAGAGAGACCATTGACCTGAATTTATTGATTATTTGTTGCCTAATTAATAAATTGATTAATCAGACCTGGGACTCTGTCTCTTGGAATTTCATTAACCACAAAGTCCAGATTGGAGGAAGTCAAAATGAAGGCTCCAGGAGTAACACATCAGTGAGAGAGGTCTTACACAGGGATGACCTAGATTGGGAGAACATAGGAATGGTTGGATGTTCCAGAGCCTGGAAGCTCTAGGCAGTAAGGATTGGAAGTCCAAGAGCAAGGCCAACTCCCAGAAGGGAATTCAAGGTCTTTTATATGCCCTTTCAGTTCTTGCTCAGGAGCCAGACTACTGAATGTTGCTCACCTCACAAAAGACAGCCCACAATCACAGAAAATGTTGGCAGGTTCCAAAATAGGCAGCAGAAGCCTTCATGACTCACCAGTGAACAGGCTCACCCAACACCCATGGTAGCTACAATGATCCTGAGGCAACTTTTTCATTGGCCAAATTTCATTACATGTCCTGAATTATTCTGACCCAGCATCAAACATATAAATCAATTCAGGTCATGATTGGATGAGGCTTCTGGCTGGCTGCAGTGGCTCCTGGTCTGTCAGTAGGTATTTCTGAGGTCCCTGATTATCAACTCAAAGCGTCACTCAATTTCTGGTCCCAAACTTCTCCTCTGGAGTCTGCTATCAATGAGAAAACCAGGGAATTTTCCTACTATATCTAAGTCTTATTAGGAATGATCCAACCCATATTTGGCATTGTTCTGAAAAAAGTCTAAGTTTACAATATCTGAATATATTTATAGTAGATAATATTTTTATAATATATAATGTCATATCTTTATAATGTATATAATCTATTCATAATTTAATTATAATACATAAACATATGATTTATATAACCACAAATATAAATAAAATATAAAACTCTGCTCAGATTCTAACTCTGAGAATTAAAATGTTAAGCATTCTGATACTATGTTTAGAATTTTGGTTTTTATTCAGAACACAATAGAAAATGATGAAAACTTTTAAAACATTGAAACAATGTGATAATACCTATTTATCAGGAAGACCTGCCTTGTAGTATGAAAAAGGATTGGTGAGAGATGAGAATGAAAGCAGGGAGACTATCATTTTATTGCAAAAGGTCAAATGGGAGGAAATAAGAACCCAAACTAGCTTAGTAAGAAAAGGATGTTTCTGAGGTCAGAATTTATAGGATTTAAAAAATATTTGATTTTTAAATATGGCATTGATGGTTACTATCAGCCTCCTAGATTGAGTCTTGAATGGTCACACCTTCAATTGGGAAATCGCACATATCCACTCAGCTGAACAGACACTGAACCTTCCAGAGTCCTAAGAGATGGAGCAGGCTTCTATTTCAAGCTCTGGAATATTATAGATTGACTCAATCAGAATCTATTCTTTAACTCCCACTTCTGATAAATTCAAGGATGTGTTGGAGTCAGCTTGTTCAGGATTCTGGAAACCAATGGTTAAATGTTCACTGTGAACCTTTCACCTAAGAAATCAGCAAATGCTACAAAACAGGTCTTAATTCATTGTTTTGTTCATGTCTAGACTTAAGAAAGACATGCAAAAATTGAACTTAAAAGTGTGTTGTGGTTATGTTGGGTATCCTCCTCCCAGACAGCCGGTTGTTAAACATTTTGCTAGCACATTCTTAGTCAAATCCTACCTCTTCTCTGAACTTATTATATTTCAGCAGTCCCAGTTCACGTGACTAGGTATTGGGATGATGAAAAGGGTTCAAGAGACATGTTTCCAGATCATTTTACTAATAATGTCAGAATGCTTTTTATTTTATTTTAGGTTTTTGCAAGGCAATGGGGTTAAGTGGCTTGCCCAAGGCCACACAGCTAGGTAAGTATCTGAGGCTGCATTTGAACTCCGGTCCTCCTGACTTCAGGACTGGTGCTCTATCCACTACGCCACCCAACCTACCCAGAATGTTTTTAATAAAAGGATTGTCATTTGGCCATCAGACCAGCATGGTGATGGGTTCAGTTTATATGCTCTTTGAAAAGTATGTATTTGATGAGGGGCTAAAAGTAACAGAGAAACTATCTCTATACTCAGTCCATCCCCAGGCTTGGGCTATCTAGACATCTTTGATTAAATTCCTTATAAGGTTAGGTGGGATCTGACCAAGATGAGAAGAGTTGATTCAATCTTATTATCAGTCATGTCCTTCAAGATATTGAACAGAAAATCAGAATTCTAGAAGAAGGAAAGAGCTCCTCATCTCCCCAAGATATTGGTTATTAATAATAACTTCTCTCAGTATTATTCTCCATAGTGGATAGAAAATAACATGTTTAACTGCCTAGGGTAAATTTTCAATTGCAGCTTAAATAGCAATCAGTGTATTTATATTACTAATCAAGGGCTTGCCACATAATAAGTATTTAATAACTCCTTGTTGGTCAATTGAGTTTTGCCGTTACACAATTGATTGAAAGTATAGAGAATACATCTAACCCCTGTGCTCATTTGATTCTGAGAAAATTCCACAATAAATAAAGGTTTCATTCTAACAAGGCGGTGAAGTCATCAGAGCGCCAAAGAGAGATGGCAGAACTATCTAGCTGTAAGCAATAAAAGCTAGGCAGCTGCAGCCTTACTGAGATGACAGCTGCTCACACTGTTCCACCTCCTCCAGGTGATGGTATTGGTCTTGGCGCTTGCCTGGAAAGTGTAGGAGGAACAATCCAAGGCAACTAGGTGATTCAGCAGAATAGAGAACTGGGTCTGGAGTCAAGAACAGTCTCCAACACTCGTTGTCCGTATGACCCCCAGCAAGTCACATAACCCCTCAGTGTTGGTTTCTTCATCTGTAAATTGGGAATAATGATAGTTTCTACCTCCCAGAATTGTTATTAGGAAGAGAAGAAACAATATTTATAAAGCACTTTGCAAACCTTAAATGATTGTTGTTGGTATCATTCTCCTCGGGACAGCCAGATGGCCTAGTAGATAGAACACTAGGCTTGGAAGGAGGAATACTCATCTTCATGAGTTCAAATCTGGCTTCAGACACTTACTAGCTGTGTAACCCTGGGTAAGTTTTCTCTTCTGTAAAATGAGCTGGAGAAGGAAATGGCAAACCCTTCTAATATCTCTGCCAAGAAAATCCTAAAAGGGTTCACAAAGAGTTGAGCGTGACTGAAACAACTCAACAATGAACCTTTCCCCCATGCAAATTAATCTACTTGTTCTTTAAAAGGCATTGAGTCTTTTCTTTCTTTCTTGTTTCCCCTGTAGTTCTAATTCCTCTTTCCTAACATGACTAATATGGAAATATGCTAATGTAATTGTATATTGTACAACTTTTACCAGATTGGTCACTGCCATGGGAAGAGGGGAGGGAAGAGAGGGTGGTGGGAAAATGTGGAGCTCATATGTTTGCAAATGGATAAAGGCTGAAAACTACCAAAAAATTAAATTAAAATAAAAAATAAAAGACATTGAGGTCTTCCTGAAGAGTTGGTTGGCTTTTAAAGACTGGATATGACTATAGAGTATACACAAGGAGCTCCCAAGGTACACTCAGATGCTTGGTTATTGGAACGGAGGCAACAGACCTTTGCTCAGATGAATCAACTTGAGATGTCTTTGATTAAGACAGGCATGCTCCTTGAATATCCTCCTCCTATGACAAAGTAAATTTCCTTTTCTTAACTGTATCTCATTTTATTCCAAGATCAAACATTAAATACTTTAGGACTGACTAGTTCTAGGCCCAGCCTAGCACAGGAGGTCTGCCCTAGGTAGAAGCTTTCTGTTCTCTTCCACAACATGACTTCCTGGCTGAGTTTGTATTAATCTCTCTCTCTCTCTCTCTCTCTCTCTCTCTCTCTCTCTCTCTCCATATATATGTATATATATATAATTTGAATTATCTTTAATATATGATTAATGAGCAAAGTTGACAAGAAAAAAAGGAAAAGGAAAACTGGGGGGAACTATAAGAAAATAGGTACCATATTGGTCTAGCTGTTCTGAAAAGTATTTTGGAACTGTATCTCCAAAAGCTATTAATGTTGACAAAATTAAAAGGCTTATGAGTATGGATCTAAGTTTCAGGTGCAGATGGTCATATTTTGACTCATCAGGAATGAGAGGTACCTGATACCTATGTATAACAATACTATTAGCTACTGAAGACCACTGTTGATACAGAGTTCCTATCCCATCCCCCTTATGATACTGGAATTGTGGCACTACTCATTGCAGGTGAGATGAGGCATTCCTGTGATATTCAAGGAGCTAGTTTCAATTAAATGGAAGAGCAGTTGAGAACCTGAGCCTTCTGCCTGAAGATATGCCACTAATGTATTTGAATTTTGTTTGTCTCATCTGCCTTTGGATGATGGCAACAAGAACAGATGCATGATGATGGAATATGAAAAGCAATGAAAATAGTAAAATGAAGGACCAACACTTGTAGCTCAAGTTTCTTTCTCTGTAGTGGACCTTACTAATAAGACAATGAAAGCTAATGCTGTTCATTGGAATGCTGCAGTGACTTGAGCTCATTCCCATTTTGATGGAGAATGGGGTATGGTTTCATGAATCCTTCAAATAGTGAGAACCATGTTTACTGGCTCAAAATAGCAGCAGACATTGATAAGAAGTGTATGGTTTATGATTGTTGTGTCTAAAGGAAAATGCTCCCAATTTGTGTTGCTTACTTGATGCAGCAGATTGTCCAGGACCTGAAGTTAGAAAGTGCTAAATTCCAAATCTAGCCTCAGATAATTTACTAACTGTATGTCCTTGGGCAAATCTCAGAACCTCTGTCTGCTTCAGATTCCTCAACTAGGGGGTGGCTAGGTGGTGCAGTGGATAGAGCACCAGCCTTAAAGTCAGGAGTACCTGAGTTCAAATTCGACCTCAGACACTTAATAATTACCTAGCTGTGTGACCTTGGGCAAACTATTTAACACCATTTGCCTTGCAAAAATCTAAAAAAAAACCCAGATTCCTCAACTATAAAATGAGGATAATAATAGTATCTATCTCTCAGGGTTGTTGTGAGGAGGAAGTGAAATATTTGTAAAGCCCTTAGCACAAAGCTTAGCAATATTTTGTTGCTTAGTCATTTCAGTCAAGTCTGATGTTTTGTGATCGCACTTGGGGTTTTCTTTGCAAAGAGATTGGAGTGGTTTGCCATTTCTGTCTCCAGCTCATTCAACAAATGAGAAACTGAGACAAACAGGGTCAAGAGACTTGCCCAGGGTCACTTAGCTTGTAAGTGTCTGAGGCCAAATTTGAACTCAGGTATCCTTGACTCCATGTCCTATCCACTGTATACACACATGCCCCCATACACATATATGTAAGCATATTATACACACATAAATGAAATGCTTTTGAGGTCAAATTTGCTGGTTTACAGTAGGATTTTGTGCTAAATGAAAGACCTGAGAAGCAGTACTGATAAGTGAAAATCAATTGTGACTGGAGGACATTTAATGAGGAGGTGGGCTGAAAGCCTTCAGCTCCTCCTGCTGAGACTATGCCTTGAGCTTGAGACTCAACTGCCTCCAGCACTCTGTCTCTATCCAGCTCTATCGAGAACACTCTGGGTCATCCTAAATTCTAATAGAACTTTACAAAGATAGGGGATCATTTCCTTAGGGTATGAATTGACCCAAACTAGATACTGTTAATATTCTACAGAAGTAAATTTTCCTAGTTTGCTTATTATCAAATCTCTATTTAGATCAATCTTTTGCTTATGTTCTCTGTACTGACTGTGATTTTTATTATGTTCCAGCCCAAGATCAAGGAGCATGTTCTAGAAGGTTTAGGATAATCTCATCAGTCAATCATGTCTTTCAGAAACTGACTGACCTACTCATACTGAGCCTTAATTGAGGAAATGAAAGAAGAAAAAATTCTGGCTCCTAATTTAATGAATTAATTATTAATATAATAGCAAAATAAAAATTTCTTTAAATTTTTTGTTCTTCTTGCTTATTGCTGATCTTGGCCCCCTGAGTCCAAGGCTTTTACTATGCTTTCTTTCTTGGATTTTATCTCTTATGAAATTCTGGTTTTCTCAATTACAATTTCTCTCTTCATTATAGCAATTCTCGATGGAATATACATATATGGGTAACTAGGTAGTACTGTGGATAGAGCACTGGTCTTGGAGTCAGGAGGGAAGGAGTTGAAATCCAGTCTCAGGCATTTGACACTAACCAGCTTTGACCTTGGGCAAGTCACTAAATGCTGATTTTATCACATCCTGGGCCACCTCTAGTCATCCTAATTGATATGTGGTTACTGAATCCAGATGGTTCTAGAGGAGAAAGTGAGTCTGGTGACTCAGCACAGTGCCCCTCTTACTTAAATCCAATTCAAGTACTTGTTGTGTCATCAACTTGCTGATGTCATGGTCCTCTTCGAGGACCACATACATTCACATACACACACACACACACACACATATATATATACCTACATACATACATACATATATATATATATATATAGACACACACAAAGGCAATTTTCTCCCTCCTCTGAACTTTTTAATTGAAATTCCTTTTGATTACATTTGTAAGACATCAGCAAATATTCCCTCATCAGTTCTTCATAAGGTACACTCCAAATCTGACCATGCACCTGTTGTCTATATTTTAAGCAAAAAGTCTAAATCCAAATCTTATTCTCAGACACCAATTTTATTGCCCAAATGTTCACTTCCCAAATTTTTTTCTTTTCTTGAATTTCTTGGCTTTACTGAGAAACCATGAGAAAAACAAAATATATGTTCCTATAGTTTTCAGTGTCTTGCCAAGAAATTTATTACCTCCAGCTATATATTTAGGTTCCATTTAGCAGTATCTTTTGTGTTCACATGAATCACCTTGATAGGTCTTGTGAGATTTTCTTCTTTTAAATCAGCTGGTTATAAAGGTTTATCAATTTTGTTAGTCTTTTCAAAGAACCATCTTTTAGTTTCATTGAGTTTCATTTTCTCAATTTTTTGTTTCTGCTTTAATTTTAAAAGGTTCTTCTTTTGTGGTCTTTTTGTTTGGTTTTTTTTTGCAAGGCAATGGGGTTGTGACTTGCCCAAAGTCACACAGCTAGGTAATAAGTGTCTGAGATCAGATTTGAACTCAGATCCTTCTGACTCCAGGGCTGGTGCTCTATCCACTGCACCACTTAGCTGCCCCAGGTGTTCCTTTTGAATTTATTTGTTGGTTTTCTCATTTTAAAAATTATATAGTCAGTTTATACATCCTCTTTATTCTTGTTAATATATATTCTTAGGGCTGTAATTTTTTTCTCTACAGACTACTTTAGCTGCATCCTCAAATTACTGGTATGTTGTCTCTTCATTATCATTTTTTTCACATGGTTCTTGTTTCTATAGTTTGTTCTCTGACCCACTTATAGTCATTATCAAATCTCCACATAGAGCTGTATCTTTTTGCTTGTGCTCTCCATACTGATTATTATTTTATTATTATTATTATTACTATTAAATCTCTCCTTTTTGCCTTTGTAATTTTCCCCATGTGATAAGATATAGTCTATTTTGAGACACTTTTTTGAAAAAATAGAAATTCTGAGAATAGTTTATATCATGAACCAATTCCCTTTTGGTACTGCTTGTGCTACCCGACAACTTGGAAATTATCAATTTAGTGATTCTTTAAAATGGGGCTTCTGATTCAGATATTTAAAGAGTGTACATTTGAAGCAAAAAGTCCTTGACATTCCTTGCTAGTTTCTGAGACAGTGAGATTATGCTTAATTAAGCATTGAAAATGTCAGCTAAAAAGACTTAACCTCAATCCTTAAAAAGATAGTCTAGCAGGAGGTGGGGGGAAGGAACAAGTATTCATTAATGCTAATTAATTTAATATTATTAATTTATTAATTACCTATTATGTACAAGGCACTGCTAAGCTTTTAAAAAAACAAATAGTAGCTGAGAGATACTATTATGATCTTCATTTATAGTTGAGGAAACTGAGGTAGGTAAAGATATAGTGACTTGCTCAACATCACATCACATAACTAAGAAGAGTCTGAGCTCAGGTCTTGACTTCAAGCCCAGCATTTTAGGTGGTAACCTAACTGCCCCCAAGGGCCACCTATTTGATAGCAATAGATACATGTCATAAGATCATAGATTTTGAGATGGAAGAAACTATTTAATTTTCCCTACTCTCCCCATTTTATAGGTGAAGAAACTAAGACTTAAGTGAAATATTTTGCTCAAGATCAAACTTGCATGGATGACAGTACTAAGATCTCCTTTTTTTTAAAAAAAAAATCTTAATAGTATTTTATTTTTTCCATAAGTCAACATTCAGTGTTGTAAAATTTTCTTTTCTCTTCATTCCCTACCACATCCCCAAGACAGCAAGAAATCTGATAAAGATTATATGTTACACATTTCCATATTAGTCATGTTGTGAGAGAAGAATCAGAACAAAAAGGAAAAACCATGAGGAAGAAAAACAAATAAAAAGGTGAACATTGCACTCAGACTCCATAGTCCTTTCTCTATGGATGATATTTTCCATCCCATGTCTTTTAGATTACTGCTTTGCTGAGAAGAGCCAAGGCTATGATAGTTGATTATCATACAATGCTTCTACTCATTTCACTCTATCAGTTTATGTTAAATCCTTCTAGGTTTTTCTGAAATCTGCCTGTTCATCATTTCTCATAGCACAGTAGTATTCCACTACATTCATGCACCAGAACTTGTTTAGCCATTTCCCAATTAATGGGGAATCCCCTCAACCTCCAATTCTTTACCACTAACAAAAGGAACTGCTGCAAATATTAATGCACGTGTGAGTCCTTTTCCCTTTCTCTTGGATACAGCAGTGGCATTACTAGATCAAAGGGCATGCACAGCCCCATAGCCCTTTGGGCATAGCTCCAAATTTCTCTCCAGCACGACTGGATCAGTTCACAATTCTACCAACAATGCATCTGTGTTCCAGTTTTCCACCCCCCACCATGTCCAAGATTTAACATTTTCCTTTTCTGTCATATTAGCCAATCTCTCAGGTGTGAGGTGGTACTTCAGAGCTGTTTTAATTTGCATTTGCCTAATCAATAGTGGTTTCAAGCATTTTTCATAAGATTATAATTGGCTTTAATTTCTTCATCTGAAAAATTGCCTGTTCTTATCCTTTGACCATTTATCAATTGGAGATGATATGCAATCTTATATATTTGACTCAGTTCTCTATATAGTTTTGAAATGAAGCCTTTATCAGAAGCACTGACTATAAATATTGATTCTCAGCATTCAGCTTTCATTTTTTTAAAAATTTTTGCAAGGCAAATGGGGTTAAGTGGCTTGCCCAAGGCCACACAGCTAGGTAATTATTAAGTGTCTGTGGCTGGATTTGAACTCAGGTACTCCTGATTCCAGGGCTGGTGCTCTATCCACTGCACTACCTAGCCACCCTTCTGCTTTCCTTCTAATCTTGGTTGCATTGGTTTTGTTTTGCAACACTATTTTAATGTAATCAAAATTATTCATTTTACATTTTATAATATTCTCTATCTAGCGTTTCATCATAAATTCCTCCTTTACTCATAGATCTGACACATAAACAGTTCCATGCTCTACTAATTTGTTTAGGTATCACCCTTTATGTCTAAATTATGTAACCATTTTGACCTTAGCTTGGTATAAGGTGTGTAGTGTTGGTCTATAATTAGTCTTTCTTCCCTACTATTTTCCAGTTTTCCCAACAGTTTTTGTCAAATAGTGAGTTCTTATCCAAGAAACTGAATTGTTTGGGTTTATAAAACAATTGATTCATAAAATTATTTACTTCTTTGTCTTATATACCCAATGTATTCCACTGATCTACCATTCTATTTCATAGTATAAGATGGTTTTGATGATTGCTTCTTTATAATATAGTTTTAGATATGGTATAGGTCACCTTCTTTTGCATTTTTTTGATTAATTTCCTTAATATTCCTTACCTTTTTGCCCTTTATTTGGGGGGGGGTTGCAAGGAAATGGAGTTAAGTGATTTGCCCAAAGTCACACAGCTAGGTAATTATTAAATGTTTGAGGCTGGATTTGAACTCAGGTCCTTCTGGCTCCAGGATGCTCCATCCAATGTGACACTTAGCTTCCCCTTATCCTTTATTTTTTATATTTTTCTAGTTCTAAAAATATTTTTGGTAGTTGAATTGGTATAGCACTGAATAAGTAAATTAATTTTAGGTAGAATTATCCTTTTTTTTTATTATTTTAGCACAGCCTAGCCTTGAACAATTGATATTATTTAGGTCTTTGTGTGAAAAGTGTGCCCATCTAATTTCTAGATTTTCTTGGCAAGCAGAATTCCAATTATTTTATATTATCTCCAGTTTTTCTTTTTCTATCTTATGCTAATGGGCTTTGTTGGTAATATATAGAAATTCTGATGATTTATGTGATTAAACCCAGGTCTTCCAGCTCCAATGCATTTTCCCTATGGCATGTTGAACACAGAGAAAACAGAAATGACATTCAACTTATCAACTAAACATAAACTATAACCAGATTTCAGACTGATAGAATTTGAGACTTGCAGAGGACCTCAGCCTCCATTTAATTGCTCCTAAAATGGGTCAATGTTCTCTTTAAATTGTGACACCAGATATAAACCTACCTAGCAGGCCTGATGAGGAATGACTATAGCCTAAAACAAAATTAAGATGGACGACATACCTATGATTTGGCCCATCCCAGGCCATGACAAATTAGGGTTGTTATTCCAACTCAGATCTGGGGCAACTTCAAGCATAGGGAAGAGAGACATGAGCCTGTCTCCCCAATCTTCTCCCAGTATAACCAGGTCAGGTTGCCAGGCAACACATAGAGCCTGTCTCCCTCTTCTGCAGTCACAAAAGGCTGTCTGATGCCTTTTTATGTCTTTCATTTTGCCCGTAAGGTCTGCCCTTGGTGTACACTTTAAACTACAACTCACCTGAAAAAAGATGGAGAGTTGAGGGCATCTAACTCCAAATATAGCTCTTCCAAGAGAACAAGAATTATAGTAAACTGTTATTCACTGCATAGAGAAGTCTTGCTTCGAAAATCATATTCTCTCAGGAATAAAACTCTGGGTCAGATGCTGACATCAAATAATTTATCACAGTTAAATGTCCTTTTAACCTCCACCTTCATCTCCTTGGTAGTGCTGGTTGGAGGTCTGGCCAAGATAGTATTACAGAAATAGTCTAGAGTACTCCCTCTCCATTAGAATGGACTGAGAGAATATTCTCTCCCTCCTGGAAATGATCTTTTGTCTCCAATGGATCCTGCCACCTGCTCCATAGTCCTTCCAGGAAATTCTCCACTCACTAGTCTGCTAAAAAACCAGCCCATATTCCGAGAATGCAGCCTGGACTAAATTAAAATGTAATTAAGAGATATTAAACTAAATAATTAAAATACAATGAACATAGCTAATGTTAATATGTACATGATTTTCTAAGGCAACATGACCTGCAGGGATACTTGTAGACTTACTGGCCCCATATCTATTTGAGTTTGACATCATTTTCTTTAAGTGTGGTGCCGAAAGCAAATAAGTCTTCTTTTAGTTTGATTAATATTTTATTCCCGCCAGTTATATGTAAAGATAAGTTTTGCATTCATTTTTTAAAACTACAGTCCAAATTTACAAATTGCTCTTGATAAGACCAGTTCCTTAACATTTTGTACATGTAAATCTGGGGACAGTGAATGTCAAAGATAGCTTTAACCACCAAAAAAAAGCTTCAAGTATTGGGTCGAAAGAATGTAAGTTTCATGAGTGCTGGGACTGGTTTTGGGGCCTGTTTTAGATCTTTACTATTAATTAATACTTGTTCATGGGTTTATAGGTCTAGACCTAGAAGGGACTCTGTGTAAAGATGAAGAATCCAAATCCTTCATTTTAAAGATGAAGAAACTGAAGTACAAATTGAAATGTTACGTGATTTGTGCAAGGTTCCACTAGCTAGTCAGGATTAGAAGCAAGAGGGCTGTTTAGGAGGCAGTTACTACTATCTCTCCAAAGCCAATTGTTAAATTTTCAGCGTATTTACACCCTGGAAATCATCAAACGTTACAAATGATGACTTGATTTATTATTTTGATGACTGTCAGACTTAAGAAAATGAAGGGAGAAATGTTAATAGTACAAATTAAACTTAAAAGTGAGATATTGTTGAGTTGTTTTTTCAATTGTGTTCTATTCTTCATGATCCTATTTGGGTTTTTTTTTGATAAAGATACTGGAATAGTTTGTTTTTTCTTCTTCTAGCTTATTTTACAGATGAAGAAACTGAGGCAAATAAGGTAGAAGTGACATGACCAAGGTTAAACAGCTGATCAGTGTCTGAGGTCAAATTTGAACTCAGATCCTCCAGACTTCTAGGCTAGGGTGCTGTCCACTGCACTACCTAGCTGTCCTTGTAAGTTGTGGATACATGGAGGTTCTCTCCACCCTGGAGAGACAGTGGTTAAATATTTATCATTGCATCTCTGATTTGAACTCAGATTCTTTGACACAAGAGACTGTATTCTTTTCACTGTGGCATGCTGTCCTCACATTGCTTTATTGGGTTGGGTTGGATTATAATCCTCAGGCAAATAGTCCCAATTCTTGGTAGAAGGTAGGTGGGCAGGGGGGGCAACTAGGTAGTGTAGTGGATAGACCTGCGTTCAAATCTGACCTCAGACACTTCATGATTATATAGCTGTATGACCTTGGGCGAGTCACTTAATCCCATTGCATTGCAAAAACCAAGAAAAAGAGAGAGAGAGAAAGAAAGAAAGAAAGAAAGAAAGAAAGAAAGAAAGAAAGAAAGAAAGAAAGAAAGAAAGAGAAAGAAAGAAGAAAGGAAGGAAGGAAGGAAGGAAAGAAGGAAAGAAGGAAAGAGAAAGAAAAAGAAAGAAGAAAAGAAAGAAAGAAGGAAAGAAAAAGCCTCAGGTCTTCTCTAGCCTGCTGCAAGCTGCCTCCCCGAGGCACCATGATACACTAACTATTTGGGTTTCAAAATGTGGGGACTCCTCAAGTCTTGGGATATTCTTCACTCAAATTCTCTTACACATTAAAAAAATTTCTCTATTCTGAATTTAACAAATATACACAAAATAGGACAGATAAGGAGAATTACAGATGGATTCACAAATCTTTATTAGATACAGCTTGCTTTTTTTGTTTTTTAAAATAAATTTGTATTGATGTTGGTTTTGTATCATCAAGCTTGTTCCAAGTATCCCTCACCCTTTCTCCACCAAAGAGTCATCAGATATATCAAATATATTTTTTAAGAAAGGAAAAAAGTCAGCATAAAAGATCAATATGATTCAAAATCTTCAAAAAAAAGATTGGTAGAAATTACAATACAATGTATTTAGAAAGCAAATAAAATATTTATATAATAAGAAAGTGTCAGTATTAGTGTTTCAGTAATAAAAAGGCTATATAAATGCAAAAAAAGAAATCAATATATTGAGAAACTCCAAAAACATGCAATGTATAGCTTTTATGGATCTCTAACCTTCCCATAGAGTACAGGTGTTGTCTCATATCTCTTCATTCAAATCTTGCTGCACCTTTATAATTTGGTTATATTTACTTTTGATTTTTTTTACTGTATCTTCTTTCCATTTACATAGTTGTCATTATTATAAATATATATATATAATATTATTTTTGTCTCTACTTCCCTTTGCATCAATTCATATAGATCTTATTGTTTATTTTTTTCTAAACCTATTATGAAGTGTTTTTTATTTTCTTGGGATCCTGTTGTTTTCCATTTTTGTTTTAAATTTTTTTCTTTTTTTCTTTTTAAAAAATATTTTCTTTTCTTTTTAAATTTTTAAAAAATTAATATTTCATTTTCCCACTGAATACATATAAAAGCAATTTTAAACATTCTCTTCCTCCCCCCCACCTTCCCTGAGATGACAAACAATTTGTTGTGCAATCATGCAAAACATTTCCATATTAGTCATGTTGGAAAAGAAAACAAGGACCCCCCCCAAAAAAACTCATAAAAATAAAGTTAAAAAAGTATACTTCAATCTTCAATAAAATTCCATCAATTCTTTCTCTGGATATGGATTGTATTTTTCATCCTGAGTTCTTCAGAACTGTCACAGATCATTGTATTACTGAGGATAGCTATCATTCTCAGTTTCTCATCATATAATAATAGCTGTTACTGTGTACAATGTTCTGGTTCTGCTCGCTTCACTTTGCCTATGTTCACATAAGTCTTTGTACAGATTACCTTTTTTTTTAAACTGTTTTGAATTTCTGAATTTTATTTATTTTCATCCATTTGTACAAGTGTATTTCCAAGTTGCAAAGTTTCCCTCCACCCCCCTCCCCTCAGTTGGGAACTGTCAGGTTAGCATTTTACATTCATATTTTGTTAAACATACTTCCAAATTAGTAAGTTTTGGCATGAGGAATTAGGATCAAAGGAAAGAGATAACTTTTATAAAGTGTTCATCAGATTCGGTGGAGTGTTTTTTTTCTGTGTGTTTTGTTTTGTTTGTTTGGTGCTAATATAGTCCATACTCTGTCAAAAACAGTTGTCCTAGCTCTCTGGACTGCCGAGAGGGGTTGCTTCCAACAGGGTTGTTTATCTCATAATGATGATGTGTACATTGTTCTCTTGGATCTGCTCCCTTCACTCAGCATCAGATACCATAAGTTATTCTATGCTTTTTCTAGAATCTGACCATTTATGGTTTCTTAGAGAACAATAATATTCCATAGTCTTCATGTACCATAACTTGTTTAGCCATTCCCCAATGGATGGGCATCCTCTCAATTTCCAATTCTTTGCCACTACCAAAAGGGCTGCTATGAATATTTTGGAACATGTGGGACTTTCCCCATTTTTTACAATTTCTTCTGGATATAGTCCTAGAATTGGAATTGCTGGGTCAAAGGGAATGAACAGTTTTATTGTCTTTTGGGCATAGTTCCATATTGCTCTCCAGAAAGGTTGGATCCGTTCACAACTCCACCAGCAATGCACCAATGAGCTTCTTTGTTCTTGAAGAAGACCATGACATCAGGTAGATGATGCCATGACAAATATGTGAGCTGGATTTGAGTGAGGGGCATGCTGTGCTAAGTCACCAGCCACACTTTTCCACCAGAGTCATCTGGGTTCAGTGGCCAGATGTGAACCAGGACTGGAGATGGATCTGGATGAGAGGTAGTCAGGGTTACATGACTTTTCCAAGGTCACACAGCTACTTAAGTGTCAAATGTCTGAGGTTAGATTTGAACTTGGACCTGCCTGATTAATCAGGTTACTTTCAGAACTGTGCTGCTTATTCTATGTTTCTTTCTAAACTTATCTCTGTTCTCTTCTGTATATTTAAAAATGATTCAGTGCTCTTCTTTTCTTTCTTTGTGACACTTTATGACAAAGTTTTCCTCCTCCCCCAAAACCCCATCCCCCAAGTGCACCCTAAAGCCTCTCTTTGAGGAGCTTCAAAGCTTCAGACAGATGCTTCTCATTTTCCCCTTGGCTGCACTACTTTGAGACTCCTCTGATTTCTTCACAATGCCCCTGAGTACAGACCCTCTCATTCGCCAACCCCTCCTTTCAGTATCTCATTAGATTGTTAGCTCCTTGAGGACAGGATACTGAGTCAGTATGGTCTGATCCTGGGTATAGCCTATGCAACTAAATAGAGACGAAGTCTTATCAGAATAAACTGGAGAAAATGAACAGAGGGATTGGATCATTGCCCTCTTGCAGACTCCAGTCTGCTCTTACAAAGCTCAGTCCAGCATTCCAGGGTAGCCCTTGGGCCAGCTTCTGTCTCCCAATCCCTGGAAGCTGGCTCCAGGCTTCCCTTGCTCCTGGTCTGTACCTGACCCTCTTTCTGGGCCACACTCTTCTGCCTGCACTTGTGCCTGCCTACCTTTCTTTCCACATGGACCTCAGCAAGAAGACCTGGAGGTTTTGATCATTACTCCTTACGTGGTTTGCTTTTCATTTTCACCCTTGGTAGAGAGTGTAGGGGAAAATGAGGCTGCCTTCTTCCCTTTCCCTCAACCATCTGCAGTAGAGGTTCCTCTATACTTTAGCTTTTGTTCTGGACTGCTTTCATTAGCATAAAGAACTTCTAAATAAACCACGAATAGATAATTTATATTAGTAGACAGAAGTCTGAGGCATCATTGGGTTAAATGATTTTTCTGCAGTCACATAACTTGTAAATATTAGAAACAGTTCTTCCTGATTCTGAGCATCATTTATCTACTACAAACTGATGCTTTTCATCTGGTACAGAAGGTTATATGTGGGACAAATGTAACTTGTGACAAATTGAAATAGGTGTACTTTTTTTTTGGCAAAGAATTCAGGGTTAAGTAACTTAGTCAGGGTCACACAGCTAGTTAGTGTTAAGTCTTTGATGTTGTATTTGAACTCAGGTCCTCCTGACTTGAGGGCTGGGGCTCTACCCACTGCACCACCTATTGTGTGATAGGGATTCTTTGGGAGGATATAAGTTAGACTGCATGACCCTCCCAACTCAGAAAGCTTGAAAATTGAATATCATGACAGGCATAAATCCAAATATACATGATGGCAAGATGGGATAGATAGATAGATTGATAGATGGATGATAGATGGATGGATGAATGGAAGGATGAAGAAATGAATGATTGATAGAATCAGGTGTGGTAGATAGCTAGATGGATGGATGGATGGATGGATGTTTTGATGAATGATTAATAGAATCACCTACATAGAATCAGATGGATATGGTAGATTAATAGACAGATGGATAAATGGGTGGCTTTATGTATGTGTGTGTGTGTGTGTGTGTGTGTGTATGTGTGAGTGTATTCTAATATTTTCTAGCTTCCAAAGTCTATTCTCAGCTATTCCTCAAAACAATTCTCTGGGGATAAATTAAATGACTTGGCCAGGATCCCATACAATTAGGAAACCAGATTTGTCCTCAGGTTGACTCCAGTCTTAGAAGACCATTATGGGAGGAGGAAGAAGTTATGTCTCTGAATCTGCTGGGCTGCAGATATTTCTGGAATGATCTTTTTCTCATCATCTCTACTAGATGATGCCTAGAGGAACACTACTGAGAGTTTCTGTACTGTATGCTGATCTACTAATATCTTTAGCCAGGATATTGTTATTTTCTTTCAGCCAAGTTTTAGAGAAGTGTCCCTGGTATAGTCCTTCAGAGTCTTTCCCATGAGGCTTCATATCTCCGAAATAGAGAAATTTCAGCCTCAGTTGCTGAATTCTTTAGAATCAAGCACAAGTTGTTGTTCCCCCAACACACACACACACACACACACACACACACACACACACACACACACACACACACACACCACACCGTTCCCCTCCTGATACTAGGCTGACAACCATGGTCAGAAACTTCTCCTTGCTTAAGGAATCTCACCAATGCATCCCCTACCTTTTCTTTTCTACAAACCAGACCAAAATCCCAGCAATGGTCCCTTTAGCTAATAATTTTTTTTAGGTTTTTTTTTTTTTTTGCAAGGCAAATGGGGTTAAGTGGCTTGCCCAAGGCCACACAGCTAGGTCATTATTAAGTGTCTGAGCCTGGATTTGAACCCAGATACTCCTGACTCCAAGGCTGGTGCTTTATCCACTACGCCTCCTAGCCGCCCTTCTTTAGCTAATAATTACAAAATTACTCTGAGAGTCAGGGGTCCCCCAAGTTTTCTGTTTCTGAATTTTTCCCACTTGCCTATTCAAAGGAATGGTTCAAAGAAAAGATAGAGAGACTTTCAGTGCCCAAGAGATAAGGTCACTGACTCTGCTATCAACTAAGAAAATTTCCATCCTCTCCATGAGCAATTGATGCCACTTGAAAGTCTGAGAGGACTAAAATTTGAAAAGGAGTTTGACTCATATCCTTATCCAAAACAGTGCTAAAACTATCCCCACTCTCAGAGATCACATTCCACCAAGTGAGACAACATAGACATGTCATAAGACTAGTAATTGGTTTTAATGTTTGTTTTTCATTTTGAAGAAGATCTTGACAATAGGGAGGCGATGTTGTGACAGGCACATGAATTGGATGGGGGGGCGCTGTGCTAAATCATCAGCCCCATTTTCTCCTCCAGAGCCATCTGGGCCAGATATGATTCAGGATGACCGGAGATGGCCCTGGATGAGAGGCAGTCAGGGACAAATGACTTGCCCAAGGTCACACAGCTAGTAGTTTGAGGCTGGATTCAAACTCCTGTCCTCTCTATCCACTGCTCCACCTAATTAACCCAATTGATTTTAAGGGCAGTAATGGACAGTCTAAGTTCAAATCTAGCCTCAGACACTTACTAGTTGTAACTCTGGCAAATTATTTAACCTCCATCAATTTCCTCAACTGTAAAAAGGGAAAAATAATAGCACTTCTCTCACAGGATTGTCGTGAGGACAATATGAGATCAATTTCTTATTTTGGCACGGAAATAATTTTATTAAAAAAGATGTTGAAATGTATAATTGTTATATTTAATTATAATTTATATTTATTTATGACAAATATATTTATATTTATAAATATAGATATATTTATATTTAATTTATACTAATTTAATTATAATCAACTATAATTATTGAATGCCTAAGAAAAAAAGATTTGAATGGAGTGGCTACTGTATATAGAAGAAAGAAACATAGATACAGTAATCTTTGCCTCATCTTTATAGAGGCTGAAACAATTACTATATATATATACATATATATATATATATGTATATGTATATGTATATGTATGTATGGCTGAACTATTGGGAAGGTCGCAAACAGTAGAGTAGGCGATGGAGGGGATACTGTCGAATCTCCTTCTCTGTAAAGATGGCATGGTAGCCTTGGACATTTATTTGTCTTTAGTTGGGAGGATGGAGTCGCCTCTCGCATTCGCTCGGCCCCAAGAGTAGCGGATTGTCTGGTCAACAGCTGGAAGGAGAGAGCTGGCCATTGGTGATGGGAGAACTGCAGGCAAGGTCAGCAGCAATTACTTGGGGTTCCAGTTGACACTGCTCTGGGCCAATGAAAAGCAAGGTGGTGCTGAGTCTAAAGCTTTCCTTCCAACTTGTGAAATACTGACTGTAAATGAAGCCTCCTGCTGTCGGCTGCTCCTTGCCAATGGCAGTTTTCTTGGAAAGATGAGGGTTTTCCCACAGAAGAGACCTATAAACTTCCACCAACTTCAGCAGCCCTCCCTTAGATTTTGAATCAAAACAGAGTCCTATGAAATAGGCTGATCCCTCAGAGAACTACCAGAACCCAATCTGCACATGTCATCCAAGCTTTCTGTGGCATGTTATATTCCAAGCAGAGAAACACAGAGAAGAAAACCAACAATTTTTCACTTTCTTGATATGATTTATTGTTAGACTAGAAATGAGTGCATCATCCAACTGAGAATTGCAAAATCATACTATAGCTTTCTATCTTCTCTCTCCTCTCTCTCTCTCTCTCTCTCTCTCTCTCTCTCTCTCTCTCTCTCTCTGTGTCTGTCTGTCTGTCTGAATGTCTGTCTGTCTGTCTCTGGCTGTCTGGCTATCTCTGTCTCTGTCTCTGTCTGTCTCTGTGATTCTGGCTCTGGCTCTCTGGCTCTGGCTCTTTCTTAGTTCTTCCTTCTCCTTCTCTCTCTCTTTTTCTCTGTATCTCTATGTCTCTTTCTCTTTCTCTGTTTCTTTCTGCTGTTTCTCTCTGTGTGTCTCTGATTCTCTGTCTCTGTCTTTATCTTTGTCTCTGCCTCTCTCTGCCTCTCTCTGTCTCTCTCTCCCCCAGTTCTTCCTTCTCCCTCCTCCTCTTTCTCTGTGTCTCTATCTCTCTCTGTCTCTCTTCCTCTCTGTCTGTCTCTGTCTCTCTCCTCTCTCTCAGTTCAGTCCGTTTTCAGTCATATCAGACACTTTATGACATTATTTGGGATTTTCTTGGCAAAGACATTGGAGTCATTTGCCATTTCCTTCTCCAGCTCATTTTAAAGATGAGGAAACTGAGGCAAACAGGGTTACTCAACCTGTTGCCCTGGATCAAACAGCTAGTGAGTGAGACCAGATTTGAACTCAGGAAGATGAATCCTCCTGACTCTAGTCCTAAAACTCTACTGATTATTTTACTCAGATGCCCTGTAACAATTTTTTAAAATTTATTTTTCTTAGATTCTTTTGAACTCAACTTTCCTTGTTGTTTTTTGGGGGGAACTTTTTCATTTTTAAAGTTTTTATATACAATCTGAAAACACTTTTGATTTGTGTTTTTGTTTGCTAAAAGTTAACATCCTGAACTTTTAAAATCCTGTTTCAATATTTATATTTTGTTTACTCTTGGTTTGGGTTTACTTTTCTCCAAAATCTCCATGGGTATTTCCCTCTATCACAATCAATCTGCCATATTCCTGTGATAAATGAAAATACCTATTTGAATAATGCTAAGTGACACATTAAGTCTGAGCTTGTGGAGAATTTATGATTGTAAAATCACTGTTGACTAATTTGATGTTACCTAGTCATTTGCCATTTCCTGTTTAAAGAATGAAGTTTCATAAGGAACTAGATATATCACAACTCTCCTGTATAGACAAGCCTGAGATAAGGTTATTTCTTTCAAAAAAGTAGAAAGAAAAGATCTTATCTGTGGGAGAGGCAGAATCCAGGTTCTTTATGTAAGAAATAAAAGCCTTACCTGAGACAGGTGAGACCATCTCCCTGAGTTGTAAAACTTCACTTTTGAATACAACCAGACTCCATCCCTTGAACGATACAAAGAAGCATTACAAATGGGGAAGGTGGGGACCAAATCACTCGAGTCAAACAGAGAAGCCTCATCTGTGGGCAGGTCAGAGGAACCTCATTACAGATGTCACACTGACTCTTTGGATCCCCTGGACTTTCACCTCCTGATGTCATTGAAAGCTTATCAAAGCTTTCACCTCTTTAGAAACCACTACTGAGGGACTTCTCACTTTCTACTGCAGGGACTGGGTAGACAAATTTACCTCCTCCCCCTTTAGAAAGCAAGCCAGACACTACCCCCTTGGTCCTCCATGCCTCCTCCTCCTTTGTTTATTTTTGCAAGGTAGTAGGATTAAGTGACTTGCTCAAGGTCATACAACTAGGCAATTATTTAGTGTCTGAGATAACATTTGAACTCAGGTCCTCTTGATTCCAGGGCCAGTGCTCTATGCTCTCCATGCCTTCTTGAAAAGAGCTGTATGGGCCAAGATGTCAGGGGGCAGAGCCAAGATGGTGACAAGAGAGGATCCTGTCTTAGGCGTTCTCGGATAAAACTCACAAGCTAAGGACTCTAACTAAATTTTCCAGAGACAGAACCCACAGAGGGACCCAATGAGGCAGTTCTCCTACTTAAGGTAACCTGGAAAAGAGCAGAAAGGCTCTGCTCCCCAGGGTCGGAGCGGTGGCCCGCCAGAGGGGTAGCCCGCCAGATTGAAAGAACTTCAGCCTCCCGGAGGCAGCCCCAAGGCACTGGGGCCGTGGCTCACAGCAGTGGGGGAGTTTCCTGACCTATGCCACAGGGAGCACTGGGCACAAACTGGGGGAATGGGGCAGGGAACCTCTGCCAGAGTGAGCATGTGAAGCCCAGCCCTCAGGGCACACAGCGAGCAGCCCAGATCCAGGAAACATAAGCAGGCGGAGCCTGTAAGCAGGAGCCCCCAGGGCATGAGCCCACTGAGCTGAGGGAGGGGAGTGAAGAGAGAGAGAGACTGCAGAGCTCTGTCCTCTGCCCCTGGAACAGGACTCTGGGGCTCTGCCCACATTCAGATCCTGATCACAGTCCAGCCCCCCCCCCAATAGAACAGCAGGGCCCCCCCACCTCAGCCCCATGGCAGAGGGGGGCGCATATGATTATTCACAGACCAGGAGGGAGGACAGAGCCTCACACACTGAGACCCTTGTGGGAGTGTCCCAAAAGCTCAGGAAGCACCCCAAAACAGGTTTAGGCCGGGAAAATGAGCAAGCAGAGAAACAAGAGGAACACCATTGAGAAATATTTTGCCTGTGAGCCCAAGAAAGATCAAAACACTCAGTCTGAAGATGAGGAAGCACCAGATCATGCATCTAAAGACTCCAAGAAAAACAGAAATTGGGATCAGGCTATGACAGAGCTCAAAAAAAACCTTTGAAAATCAAATGAGGTTAGAGAAATGCAAATTAAAGCTTCTCTGAGGTACCACCTCACACCTCTCAGACTGGCCAATATGACCAGGAAGGATAATGATCATTGTTGGAAGGGTTGTGGGGAAATCTGGGACACTATTACACTGTTGGTGGAGCTGTGAACTCATCCAACCCTTCTGGAGAGCTATTTGGAACTATGCACAAAGGGCAACAAAAATGTGCATATCCTTTGACCCAGCAATACCACTACTGGGTCTATACCCTGAAGAGATGAGGAAAAAGGGTAAAAACATTACTTGTACAAAAATATTTATAGCAGCCCTGTTTGTGGTGGCAAAGAATTGGAAATCAAGTAAATGTCCTTCAATTGGGGAATGGCTTAGCAAACTGTGGTATATGTATGTCATGGAACACTACTGTTCTATAAGAAACCAGGAGGGACGGGAATTCAGGGAAGCCTGGAGGGATTTGCATGAACTGATGCTGAGTGAGATGAGCAGAACCAGAAGGACACTGTACACCCTAACAGCAACATGGGAGTGATGTTCAACCTTGAAGGACTCATTCATTCCATCAGTGCAACAATCAGGAACAATTTTGGGCTGTCTGCAAAGGAGAGTGCCACCTGTATCCAGATAAGGAGCTGTGGAGTTTGAACAAAGTGCAAGGACTATTCCCTTTAATTTAGAAAAAAACAGATATCTTTTTGTCTGATCTTGTTACCTCTTAGACTTCTCTTCTCTTCTTTAAGGATATGATTTCTCTCTCATCACATCCAATTTGGATCAAGGTACAACATGGAAACAAAGTAAAGACTGACAGATTGCTTTCCATGGGGAGGTGGGGGGAGGGAAGTAAGATGGGGGAAATTGTAAAGCTCAAATAATATCTTTAATAAAAATTAATTTAAAAAATCAAATGAGGGAGTTAGAAGAAAAACTGGGAAAAGAAATGAGAGAGATGCAGGAAAAACATGAAAACGAAGTCAGCAGCTTAGTCAAGGAGATCCAAAAAAATGCTGAAGAAAATAGCATGCTAAGGGGCAGCTAGGTGGCGCAGTGGATAGAGCACCAACCTTGGAATCAGGAGTACCTGGGTTCAGATCTGACCTCAGACACTTAATAATTACCTAGTCATGTGGCCTTGGGAAAGCTGCTTAACCCATTTCCTTGAAAAATCTAAAAAAATGCTAAAAACCAGCTTAGGTCAAATGGATAAAACAGTTCAAAAAGTTATTGAGGAGAAGAATGCTTTAAAAAGCAGAATTGGCCAGATGGAAAAAGAGATAAGAAAGCTCTCTGAGGAAAACAAATCCTTCAAATAAAGAATAGAACTCAGGGAGATTGCTGATTTTATGAGAAATCAGGACGCAATACTTCAAAACTAAAAGAATGAAAAATTAGGAGAAAATGTGAAACAGCTCATTGAAAAAAGCAACTGATATGGAAAACAGATTTAGGAAAGATAATTTAAAAATTATTGGAATACCTGAAAGTCATGATCAGGAAAAGAGCCTTGACATCATTTTCAAAGAATTACTGCAGGAAAATTGCCCAGATATCCTAGAAGCAGAGGGCAAAATAGAAATGGAGAGAGTACACTGATCCCTCTGAGAAAGAGATCTCAAAAAACCAACCCCCAGGAATATTATAGCCAAGTTCCAGAACTCCCAAGTCAAAGAGAAAATATTACAAGCAGCCAGAAGGACACAATTCAAATACCGTGGAACTGCAGTCAGGATCTCACAGGACTTAGCAGCAACTACACTGGAAGCTCGTAGGGCTTGGAATATAATATACCTGAAGGCAAAAGAGCTTAGAATGCAACCGAGAATCAACTACCCAGCAAAACTGAACGTCCTCTTCCAGGGAAAAAGATGGATTTTCAATGAACCAGGGGAATTTCAAATATTCCTTTTGGAATGGCCAGAGCTGAACAGAAGGTTTGATCTTCAAATACAGGACTCAGGTGAAGCATAGAGAGTGGAGGAGAAGGGGAAAATATGAGGGACTTAATGATGATGAACTGTGTGTATTCCTGTATAGAAAAATGACACTGATAATACTCATATGAACCTTCTCAGTTAATAGAGCAGGTAGAGGGAGCTTTTATAGATGAAGCACAGGAGAAAGCTGAATTTGAAGATAAAATATGGTGTAAAAATTGAGTCAATAGAAAAAAAGGGAAATGTAATGGGAGAAAGAAAAAGGAGAGGAGGAATAGGCCAAGATATTTCATATAATATTTTTCTTTATTCCAATGAGCTATTGCAATGATATGGAAGGGGAGAAGGCAAAGGGGAATGAGGGAACCTTTACTCTCATCAGAGGTGGCTGGGAGAGGGAAACAGCATATATACTCAATGGGGTACAGGCATCTGGAGTAAGAAGGAGGGGGGGGATGGGGGGACGGGGTGGGATGTGAATGAAGGAGGAGAGGATGGACCATGGTGGGGAAAGTGGTCAGATATAACACATTTTCTTTTTTACTTCTTGCAAGGGGCTGGGATTGGATGGCCTGTCCGGGACCATAGGGCCAGGTGGATGCTGGGCCTAAGGGGGTGGTGTGGGGGCTCAGGGCCTCTTGGCCCCAGGACCAGGGAGTCTGTCTGCTGCGCCACTCAGCTATCCTACAGCAGAGTCAGAGTGAAAGGAGAGAGAAAATATAGTACATGGTAGTGGAGAAATACAAAAGGAGGGAGTTGCGATCAGCAATGGCAATGGTGGAAAAATATGGAAGTAACTTTCGTGATGGACTTATCATAAAGAATGTGATCCACCCGTGACAGAGCTGGCGGTGTTGGAACACAGACTGAAGCACATTTTTTTATTATTATTTTTTTTTTTTGGAGGGGGGTGCAGGGCAAATGGGGCTGGGTGGCCTGCCTGAGGCCACATAGCAGGGTGATCATTGGGTGTCTGAGGCCAGATTTAGACCCAGGTGCTCCTGGCTCAAGGGCCAGTGCTCTGTCAGCCACCCAACTGCCCCTACTATTATTACTATTTTATTTTATTTTAGGTCTTTTTTTTTCTTTTTTTGGTTTTTTGCAGGGCATTGGGGTTGGGGTGGCTTGCATATCACACAGCTGGGTGATTGTTGGGTGTATGGGGCCCCGATATGGGCTCGAGTGCTACTGCCTCCAGGGCTGGTGCTCCATCCACTGAGCAGCCTGGCCATACCTACAATTATTACTATTTTTTTATTTTAATTTCAATTTTTTTCTCTCCCCTTTACTTTGTTGCTCAAGTGAGTCTATATTTTTTTGGGGGGAGGGGTATTTTGTTTACTCTTAAACAAGAACATTTTATTAATGTATAAAAAACATTATTTGTACAAAATGAGAATAAATAAATATTAAATAAATTTAAAAAAGAAAATAGCTGTATGATTCCAACCTCTGATGAGGTCCTCGACCCTCCTTAGGAAGGAGCTGTCCAATGACTGCCCCCATGAGATGTGGAATTATACACATACAGACATGTACACATCTATATCATTTTTTCCTTTAAAGATATGCATATATATATATATGAATTCATATGTATCTATCTCTCTACATCTCTTATTTTTAATATTAAATGTTACCAGAAAAATATCATGTGAGGATTATTTAATTTTTTTTGAACTGTGTACCAGCAAGTATCTGAGACTGAACTTGAATTCTTTTCTTTATAACTTCATGACTTCATGGCCCAGAGATTTATACACTGCACTGCCCGGCTACTCTTAAAGGCCACATATGTCAATAATTATTTTATTGTTTTGGATAAAGAAATATGGGGGGGGTGGAATGTACTTGAGTCAGACTTCAGAGGTGTTCATCTTTGTTGCACAGAGTTATAATCTGGAGGTGAAATTTGAAGTTTTGACAGAAATAGGGATAGGAAGGCTAGAGTATGATGATATAACCATTTTTTTGGATGGGGAAATAGGGTAGGGTCAAAAATCATGGTTTTTGGAGATTAGGATATTGGCAACAAACTAGGGTTGGCGTGGAGAAGTCAAATCAACAAAATATTGTAAAATGGTGATAATATACCACTTCCTCCCAGGATTATTGTGAGGATCAATTAAGAATTTTTGTAAAGTGCTTAGCACAAAGCCAACATAGTAGGCACTTAATAAATAGTCATTTCCCTTTATGCTCATCTGATACTCACTTTAACCTTAATTTTACAGGAGGGGAAACTGAGTTTCTGAGAGATCAAGTGACCTGCCCATGTTCACCAGCTAATAAGGGTCAGAAGCAGAGTTTAAATAAAAGTTTCTTATTTCCAGGTCCAGTTTTCTTTCTGCTTTACCGAACTGCCTTTCCATAATTGCAGGAACTGGCTAGGACTAGATGTAGGGAAACAAGTTAAGCATACAGAAGTAGAATCCATCTGTAGTTGTGTTTACATACCACCAATCATCCAGATTAAGGCATGATATGTTCATGCCTTAAAATCAACCCAATTTTGAATGTTTGCACATCTTTATTCCAGGGTTGTTTTTCTTTCAACTCAATAAGCATTTTTTAAACCCCTGTTAAATGTACTTGGTATACAAGAGAAGCCCCAGAGATAGTCCCTGCCCTCAAGGAGCTTGACAAATACAAGATAACTCAATAAGGGATTGTTACCCATAAGCCAGGAAGGCAGCAGAGCATAATGAATAAGGATCAGATCCTAAAACCAAGAAGACCTTGGTTCAAGGTGTGAACTGTGTGAACTGACTGTGTGAATCTGGGCATCTGACTTTTCTTCTCAGTGCTCCAGGTAAATAGTCTGCAAGTTTCCTAAAAGTTAGCAATATCTTTTTTTGTAGAGAAAACTCTAGCTCTCGTGGAATCACAAGTCCTAACCTTTCCTCTTTCTCCTTGAAAGAAGGATTTTTTTTCCTTTTCTTTTTATCACTAGGTGACAGTTTGTTAGGACTGGAGTCAGGAAGACTCATGCTCCTCGGTTCAAATCCAGCCTCAGATACTTACTAGCTGCAGGACCTAAGGAAAGTCATTTACTCCTGTATACCTCAATGTCCTCATCTGCATAATAATCTTTGTCCTTCATTTTTGAAGAAGACCACAACATCTGGGAGATGATGTCATGGATTTTAGTGGGGGGGGGGAATGCGCTAAGTCACGAGTCTCACTTTCTCCTCCAGAACCATCTGGGTTCAGTAACCAGTAACCAGTAATGGATCAGAATGACTAGGGATGGCCCTGGAAGCAACGCAATCGGGATTAAGTGACTTGCCCAAGTCACACAGCTAGTATGAGTCAAGTGTCTGGGGCAGGATTCAAATTCTCATCGTCCTGACTCCAAGGCCAGTGCTCTATCCACTGTGCCACCTAGCTGCCCCCATCATCTGCAAAATAAGCTGGAGAAAGTAACACAAACCATTCCAGTATCTTTGCCAAGAAAATCCTAAAGGGTTATGAAAAGTTGGATATGACTGAACAACAGAGCACTTCACACAGTGCCTACCCCATAGAAGACACTTCCTTAAATGATTATTGACTGATTGACTCCTTCTGTCCTAAGTGAACTGCTTTTATATTAAAACCATACATAATATAATGCCATCATACCTTTGATCCAAGAGATCTTCTGGTTCTACCTCCTTATTTTATGAGTGAGGAAATTAAATCTCATAGAAATAATGTCATGTGCCTAACTAAGGTCAGATAGACAGTAACAACAAAACTGGAATTTGAGCCCAGAGTCAAATCTAGCCTTCTTTCCTCCATACAAAATTGTTTCTTTCAAATAGAGTTTATAATAACAAATATACAGCAGCTATTCCAGAGGGTAGTTTTAGAAATACATGAACTGAGAGCTCTAACATCTCAGATTATTGATTCTTTCCTCAAAGGTACTTCAATTTACCCTAAGGCTTCAATAGGTACAGATTTCCCTAGTCTGATTGGGTCAGCAAACAGATTTATCAGTATTTCATTTTATTTTCCCCATTTACAGTTGCTTCTGGGTATTCATCCATGTTTATTAAAGAGATACTTCTTCACCCCTAAATTTACCATTTATTTTTTACATTAAAATTTTTTGTGTGTTCCAAATTCTTTTCTTTCCTCCAGCCACCCCCCCAATCATCGAGGCCAGCAATATGACATTTATCATGCATACAAAGTCATGCAAAACTTAAAGTTATATTATAAGATTGTATTTTTATAACTTTATATTAAATTAACCATGTTGGGGGGAAAGCACAACAAATAAAGTGAATCTATGTATTCACATACACTTACACACTCAGAGTTCATCTGTTCTCTGTCTCTGAAGGTAGATAGCATCTTTCATCATGAGTCCTTTAGAATTGTCTTGTCTATAGTATTGATTACAGTAGTTAAGTTTTTCCCAGCTGATTATCACTAAAGCATTGTTGGGTCCATGTTCACTCCTTTGATAGCTTTGCCAGAAGTCTTTTCATTGGAGGATGACTTCTTTTTTGCTCTTTTTCATAATGGGTCACTGAAAAGTCAACATTACTCAGGAATTTTTTCATCTGAGACTATGTAATCAATTTCCTATCCTGGTGTTGAGATGAAGGGGTGAACCAAACATGTCTGTTTGAATCAGATCATTTGGGTTTGTGTTTCTTTTGAATACTAACTGGAATATAATGTTTTAAGACCCTAGATGACTTTTGAGCAATGTACGATAAACAACAAAAACACAACTGATAAATAAACATCATTTTTTATTCACAAATGGAGGAAACAAGGCAGAGTGGGAAAAGCACTCTAATCTTGAGCACCATTCTTGATTCTCTGTCTCTCTCTGTCTCTCTCTGTCTCTCTCTGTCTCTGTCTCCTCTCTCTCCCTCTCTGTCTCTGTCTCTCTGTCTCTCTGTCTCTCTCTCTGTCTCTGTCTCTCTCTCTCTCTCTCTCTCTCTCTCTCCACCTCTTCCCTTCTTTCTTTTCTCTCTCCCTTTCCACACTCCCTTACAGATGTCTCTGTTTCTTATTTCTACTTCTCATGTCAATTCATAAAGTCCCAGAGGCTCAATCGTGCCTTGGTATGTCTCCTCTCTTTCCCCCCATCACTTTCTGTCTCTTGGTTTCTCATCTCATATAATAAACTCCCACGATTTTGATATAGCTGTGAATTGGTACAACCATTTAGAATTATTCAAATAAAGTAAATAAACCATCCATATCCTTTGCTCCATAGAGTCTACCACTAGGTTTATAATCAAAAGGATAGAAATGTTAATTGATACAAAAATTTGCTTAGTTCGTTGAGATATTATAATGTGGATAATTTCTGAATCTATATGTCCAAACCTAATGTCTCTTTTGAAATCCATTATTACATTGCCCAAATGCCAGCTAGCCACTTTCACCTGGATGTTCCATGGAAAACTCAAACAAATATTCATATCAGTCAAAGGTCTTTTTTGTGAGACCCTAGCAAGGCCAAACCATAAACCATCTTCACCGACACACAGGACACTGAGATTTCAAATTAAAAGCTGGAAGGTGTCTCAGCAGTCACCAACAGTCTTTTATACAGAAGAGGAAATAGAGGCACAGAGAAGTTGTGATTTGCCCAGGAACAGCCAGGATTTGAACCCAAAATCTCAGTTGCCAGATTCAACACTCTTTCCATGATCCCACATATTTTGTACTTTCATTTTCAATGGGTTCATTTTAATGGGTTCAAAATAGAATTCATTTTCTTCCCTTCTATATCATGTCATTTTTAATGAGATCATATAAGGCATATGTGTAGAATTACACACGTGGCAAGTATTGTTTGTAGGGGCTTGGAAGTCCTTTATTTAGTCTTCATGAAGCTCCCTTTGGGGTCAGCATTTCTATTGGGTGGATTGTTCACTTGAGTTCCCAGAGTCTGCTCCTCTCCATTTTCTGAGGAAATTTCTCCCTTCTCCTGTCTGCTGACAAGACTCAATTCCTTGAAATGATTTCCTCCTTGGAAATGACTGTCTATGTGTATCCATGTTTATTTGGAATTTATATCTCCAAATCCCTGCTGAGTTGGGTTTTGAAGTTAACAGCCAATGGGGAAGAAAGGGGAGAGAAAATCCCCTCTCTACCCCTGCAGGGAGGGTCTTCTCCATAGAATGCCCTTGCTCAAAATCTTTCCCACTATCAAACTGATGATGTTTCCCCAGAGTATAGCTATCCAGTTCTTCCAGAGAGCTGGTTGGGGTGCTGTCTTCATTCCATCGGAAAAATGTGCTCACACCTTACAAAGGAAGGGAACTGGGCAGTTTAACAGCTCATTAACATGTTATATTTTGGCTTCTTTGTTGCTAGTTTTTGTTTTTTTGAGTCTTCTGTGACAATTGAGTTGGTAGCTTTGACTTCCTCACTTATAAATGGAAATTTGTACTTTTGTTATTATAAACTGTTATAAAAGGTTTGAGGTTATGAACTATTAAATGCTGAATAAATGCTGAATAAATGAGTTATATCAACTGAATTAGCTTAAAATGAAATTACAAGGCAAAACAAATAAAAAAGGGCCACTGACTTCTCCTGTGATCCCTCTGCTTGCCCCATGGACAGTGTAAAATATGTGACTTGGTAGTTGTTTTTTTGTTTAGGATTTTGCAAGGCAATGGGGTTAAGTGGCTTGCCCAAGGCCACACAACTAGTTAACTATTAAGTGTCTGAGGCCGGATTTGAACCCAGGTACTCCTGACTCCAGGGCAGGTGCTCTATCCACTGCGCTACCTAGCCACCCCTAAGTTGGTTTTTTCTTAACCTAAGATATGAATAATACAAATATTCATATCAGTCAAAGGTCTTTTTTGTGAGACCCTAGCAAGGACAAGCCATAAACCATCTTCACCGACACACAGGACACTGAGATTTCAAATTAAAAGCTGGAAGGTGTCTCAGCAGTCACCAACAGTCTTTTATACAGAAGAGAAAATAGAGGTACAGAGAAGTTGTGATTTGCCAGGGACAGCCAGGATTTGAACCCAAAATCTCAGTTGCCAGATTCAACACTCTTTCCATGATCCCACATATTTTGTACTTTCATTTTCAAATGGATCCTTCTCCTCCTGTCATATCCTGAGAGTCATCCTTTGTAACAAAAGGAGGAAAGCAAAAAAGGAATTCAGTGACACTAAACTACAACTCCTCCTGACAGTATAAGCAGCGTTCCACATCCATAGTCCCCCACCTCTTACAAGAGAAGGAGATGCATTTTCTTATCTCTTCAGCTTAATCATTGTAATTATCCAGTGTTCAGTTCTGTTTTGCTGGGTTTTTTTAGTTATATTATTAAATATAGTCATTATATATGAGAGGTAGAGAATACCAGCATTGGAGACAGAAAGATCAGAATTGAAATTTTGCTTCTGACACATTGACTGGAAATCTAGAGGGTAGAACAGCTTTGATAGTTGTTTACTCATTGAGAATTCCTTGTGCAGAGGTGGCTAGGTGGCACAGTGGATAGAGCACCGGCCCTGGAGTCAGGAATACCTGGGTTCAAATCCGGCCTCAGACACTTAATAGTTACCTAGCTGTGTGACCTTGGGCAAGCCACTTAACTCCATTGCCTTGCAAAAACTAAAAAAAAAAATGGGATAGAATTCCTTGTGCCAATGAAATCAATTCAATTGAATAAACATTTATTAAGTGCCTACTATGTGCCAGACACTATACTAAGCTCTGGGAATGCAAAAAGAGGCAAAAGACAGGAACAATATAATGGGGGAAACAATGTAAAAACAAATACATTCAAAGCAACTCTAAATAGGATAAAAAGGAAGTAATGAACAGAGGAAAGGAAGTGGAATGGAAGGATGGGGGAAGACTTTCTGTAGGAGGTGGAATTTTAGTTGAGGTTTAAAGGAAGCCAGGGAGGTTACAGGCTCACATCAGTTAATATTGCCTTAAATTCATATACAAAATTTGTTTGACCCTTCCTCTAAGTATGGACATTTCAAGTGGCTAGGTGGTGCAGTGGATAGAGCACTCTGGAGTCAGGAGTACCTGAGTTCAAATCTGGCCTCAGACACTTAATAAATACCTAGCTGTGTGACCTTGGGCAAGCCACTTAACCCTGTTTGCCTTGCAAAAAAAAATCTAAAAAAAAAGTATGGACATTTTGCAAAAAGTAGCTGCTCTTTATTAGATTATATAGTAGTAGCAGTCTTCATTAGATCAAATAAAATAATGTATGAAAAGCACTTTGAAAACTTTAAAGTACAACATAAATGCTAGTAACTATTATTATTGCTGTTATTATTTTTGTTAGTTTCGTTCTCAATTCATTCTAAGACATACAATGTACATTTTCATTACTCAAGGAATTCTTCTGAAGTAATTGTCACATTTGGACTCCAAAGGAGAATAACTTAAAAATATTCAAATTAGGGGCAGTTCGGTGGCTCAAAAGATAGGGCACTGGTCCTGAGCTCAAATTCAGCCTCAGACACCTAATACTCAGCTGTGTGACTTTGGGTAAGTCACTTAACCCCATTACCTGGCAACCCCCCCCAAAAATATACAAATGGATGGCCTCATCCATCCAACCATGAACATTGCCTATCCTCTGTGACTCTGGTTCACGTTCTCCCAAAGTTCACCACAGTGGGTCTACTCAATGATATAGAAACCTTCTTTACATCTTCTCCACATCAAGAGAAGGATCTGTCCCTTGCTTTTACCACATGACTTCTTTCTGTGAAACAAGTCTTGGAGAACCTCATTTATCCCTCCTCTTCTTCAGAATTCTTCATAGATTTTATATTGCACCCACTATGTACTTTTTTACATTACATTGTATGCGATTCTCATGTTAAATTCTTCAGAAGCAGTGGGCTTACATGTTTTCCCAAAAATGGTGAACTCTGATAAATAAATTCAGATTTTGCTTTGGTCACTTTGTTTCCTTATTTTTATCAGGGCTTGTGTACTCTGTGTGATTGTGTGTGTGTGTGTGTGTGCGTGTGCGTGTGCGTGTGCGTGTGCATGTGTGTGTTCCTTTACAGTAGGCAGAACTGGCTGATTGTTAATCCAATTAATAAATAATAATAATTAATAATATTATTAGCCCTTCTAAGGATGTTTTTGTTCATAGTAGTCATTATTATATTCATAATCATTGTCATATTCATATTGTTATATTCATAATCTCATTTATTTGTGTGGTCAGCAATTCAATCCCTTCTCTAAAATTTTTGCAACCTGTACATCCATTTTTATGCCTGTTTTGAATTGTTTAAAGAGATGTTCAGTAATTAGCATTATGTCTGACACATAGTAGGCACTTAAGAAGGGCTAATTGATTGATTGATGTCTGTGTTCTGTAAACCAGTGGGGAAGGAAATGAGGATATGGGAGAATTATCAGCTCTCTTGTAATAGAATCAATTTATATCTCTACAACAAATTGGAATAGAAATTAACTTCCTGGTATTTGTTAGTGAATCAAGATTGGAGAATCCTACATGGAAACAATATGTAGGTGGAATTGTCAGATGATGTTAGCAGAGACTGCTCTAACTTTGTCTTCCTATCCCCCATGATTAGCACAGCTGATAGACATTAAACTGATGTGATGAATTGCTTTATTCTGTAAGAATGATCTTTCATTGAAGATTCCAGCTTCAAACAGGTGGCAGAGTAAAGGGAGTACCAGGACCAAGACCTAAGTTCAAATCTGACCTCTGACACTTACCTGCTCTGTGACTCTGGCAAGTCACTTACTCGCTGTTGCCTCAGTTTACCCTACTGTACAATGAGGATAATAAGAACATCTTCCTAGAGTTGTTTTGAGACCAAATTAATTATAAAGTATTTTAGTACAGTGTCTGGAACTTAGTAGGTGTTGATGATGTTTGTCCTTTGTTTTAGAAGAAGACCAGGACATCAGAGAGGTGATGCTGTGACAAGCATGTGGAAAGGATTTGAGTGAAAGGGGGTGCTAAGTCCCCAGCCTCACTTTCTCCTCTAGAGCCATCTGGGTCCAGTGGCTAGATGTGGATCAGGATGACTGGAGATGGCCCTGAATGCTATTTAAAATCTATTTAAATGTTGTCTCTTATGCGATCCAGAGCTGACACAACCTTAGATCTGGTCCAACTCCCTCATTTTAGACACTGAAGCTTAGAGAAAGCAAAGACCTTGTACAAAGTCATATGTAAGCAAGCCCCAGAGGAAGGATTTGAACCCAAGATCTCTGGGGAAAGTCACTGTAGCTTCCCTGGGATGACCTCTACTGCAATGAGGAATTTTAAAGGAGAAATGCTTATTTTGTGTAAGGCTCTTATAGCTTTAAACTCCACCAAGACATTTGGAACACCTTGTATTATATTTTCCAAAGCAATGCGATGGTTTTCAAAGTATAGTCTTTTTTTTTTTTAGGTTTTTGCAAGGCAACCAGGGTTAAGTGGCTTTCCCAAGGCCACACAGCTAGGTAATTATTAAGTGTCTGAGCCCAGACTTGAACCCAGGTACTCCTGACTCCAAGGTCGGTGCTTTATCCACTAAGCCACCTAGCCACCCCAAAGTATATTCTTTATTTCTTTCAGACATAGAAGAGGTAAAATCCCAACAATGTTGGGGAGGGCAGGGGATTGGGAAAGCATGCAAAAGAGAAAAAAAACTTTAAAAAAACCTTAAAATTTCCACTTCATTATAAAATTCCTCATTAATTCATTGATCTAGATATAATTTTAGCTATCTGGAGCTCCAATTGTCATTTAGATCTTTGTAGCTTCTTTGTTTGATGCTGTCTTTTGCGGTCTGTTTCCATGGGAATTGTTGTCAAGGAGACTGTCACATGACTCTTGTTACTGTTCATTCTGTAGGTTCCCAACTTAGGCAGCTTCATTTTCTGGCTGTTTTATTTCTGAAGTCGATTGTAACTCTATCTTGACTATTATGAATAAATGCTAGATGACTTGATGAATATTTCTACATTCCTTAATGGAGCATTTGAAAAAGAAATCATTTTTTCAGTGTCTACTATTTTTTAAATGATGCCATCTATCAGAATCTTTCACTAAATATGCTTATAAGCAATTTTCCTTTCTAAAATCTTTTCTAGACATGTCAGGTTCAAAAAATTAATGCAACTAAAAATTCCAATTCAGTGCAAATGAAATGTTATTTATTATAATCGCTATTTTCTAAACAGACATTAGCAATCATTGTGTGGGAAGCTCCTCAGCTATCAGCATGATTCATTAAATGATTATTCAAAAACCAACTTCTAACTTTTCTTTGAATAAACTGTTGCCTGCCAATATCGAGTCTTCGTAGCTTAAAAAAGCTCGTTTCTCAGGGGTTATGTTTATGAGAATCTATAATCTACAATATCTACAATACTTAATATATTCTATGTCATCATGCCCTCAAATTCAAATCCCTTAAGTAACTTGGGAAAGTGAGTCTTTCTATCTTCCCCCAAATGCTACAATTTATATATCATAATTTGTTATATGCATTTTATTTCTATATTTAAATTATATGTATAAGACAAATTTTATTCTATCCATTTATTTCTACAATTTAAATATATACATAGCATGTATTTTAAATATACATAGTATATATTTTATTACATACATAGAATATATTTTATTATCATGTGATATCTTATTATATAATATATTTTATTATCACTTTATAAATGAAGGAACTGATGCCTGTACAGTTGAAGTGTCCAGGATAATCAAAAGAATATGATACATAGCTTGGAATTCTAAAAAGCCAAATCTCCATGAAATCCTGAAAAATCTAGATGTAATAGCCATTCTATCTGTCATACGTGCAATTCTTTCTCCTCACTCCTCCTCCTTGCTTTATGGCTTCCTTCAAGTCCCAGTTTCTATAAAAATCCTTTTTTCCCAGGCCTTAATCTTCATACCTTTCCTCTGAGACTACAATTTATTCTATATTTAACTTATTAGCATGTTGTCTCCCCCATTAGACTGAGAACTCCTTGAGGGCAGGGAATAGGTTTTTATGTTAGTTGGGGTGCTTTTTTTACTTTTTTTCTTTCTTTGTATCACTTTGCAGCACTAAGAACAATGCTGGCATATAGTAGGTGTTTAATAAATGCTTATTTACTTGATTTCTTCTTCTCTCCCCCATCCCTATCTACTACTAATATCCTAGTCTCCCAGTTCCATGACTTCTGCCTCTAGTCTGCTTCTGTCATCCAAAAGAAGAATTATGTGGTCCTACTTTAGAGTCCATGCCCCTAATTCCTTTACTATTTAATTGCATTTTCTCTAGTTGCCAGAATTCCAAGTTTGAACCTTGCTGTTATCTCTTAATCCAGGCAATATTTCATGATGTACATTCACAATATAACTTCTAGTAGTTTCAACTAGGTTGTGGTGTGTGTAAGGAATGAACCTGAAGCTGGTACCTTGTTTAAGTTTGATATTGGGGTGAAATGAAGCACTCACAAGTCATTGAAAATTAATCAGTTCTTTTTTCTCTTAACATAGCAAGAATGTGAAACCAAGATACAGGATACTCAGCTTCTAAAGACATACCCTCCCACTTCTCTTTGTGTTCTGTTCAATTGTTCAACTTCTATGGTCTTCATACATCTGTCAAGTTTGAAAATCTTGACTCCACATGGGTGATATCATTGATGCCAGAAAGCCACATCATCTGTCCAGAAGCCATCAGGAAGCTGTTGAGCCTTGCCCTATCCCTGGGGCCAATCAAATCCTGACTTTGTCATCTTATCCTACATTAGGAGGAGGTATGGGAAGGAGCCCTGAAAAATATTGAACCCATGATGATCCTAAAGACTGCTTAGTGTTCTCATCTACTTTGTCAACTAGCTTTATGGAAAAAATTTGTAAGTCTTTTAAAAAAATATCACTCATGAATATAATCATCAAGTAGTGTCAGTAGCCACTCACCTGATCTTGTTAACTTCTGAGGTTCTGGGTTCTGAAGAGTCCTATGTTCACCCTACTAATAAGGTGGTCATGTCCTTCTGGAAGACATGTTGAGTAAGGATCATTCTCTCTGTAGTTTGTGGAGTGCCTACTTTCTTTTAGGTCTCAACTATGCTTCTCTTTATAGGAGACTACCCACTTATTTATTAAGGTGAAGGAAATAAACATTTATTGAGGACTTACTCTGATCCATGCCCTGTGCTAAATGTTTCTACATATGTTATCTCTTTTGATCCTCACAACAATCTTACTGGTTTTATTGTTGAGGAAACTTCACAAAGGTGAAGTGATTCTTCAGAATCACACACCAGGAAGTATCAAAGGCTATATTTGAACTTAGGTCTTCCTAATTCCTGGTTTAGTAGTGTACCTCAATCTGCTTCCATACGTTTATCAAATGTGAACATGACCTAAAGCTGGGAGGGTTAGGATGTTGGATGATGGAGGCCAAAAGCTCTTAACAGGTTAAAACAATAGACCAAATATAATACCCAATCTAATCCATTAGGCATTTGTTATGTACTTACTATATATAAATCACTGCACTAGTCATTGGGGATTTAAAGGCTAAATAAAAACATTCCCTTTCCTTACAAAGCTTACATTCTACTAAGGGGATGTAATACGTAAATAGAGAACTTGGTCCAAGTACATAAGAACTAATAGGTACGGAATCAGAAAGGCTTCTTATATGAGGTGACACATTTCACAAAAATGAATACAATATTCCTAACCTGGATTCAAAAAAATCAAATTCTCATGAACAAGATTCATAACAATAGTTGCTCTGAAACAGACAATAGTTCCTATGAAAAGGGTCTGGGAACAGGGGGTGGGGACTGGATGTTTTAGGTCAAATCAACAGTATGATCATAGTTTGGCAGCCAAAACTAATGTAACCTTGGGCAGCACTGAGAGAGCCAATTGTTGGAGGTGATAGTTCTTTTTATATTTTTTTAAATATTTTTTTAGGTTTTTTTGCAAGGCAAATGGGGTTAAGTGGCTTGCCCAAGGCCACACAGCTAGGTCATTATTAAGTGTCTGAGATGGGATTTGAACCCAGGTGCTCCTGACTCCAGGATTGGTGCTTTATCCACTGCGCCACCTAGTCACCCCTGGAGGTGATAGTTCTATGTGCTCTGACTGGTAAAACTATACACTTTAATAAGATAGTACATATCCAGAGGAGTGAAACTAGGAAAATAAGGCAAACAGAGGTCATTCCAGATAGGGATTAGTTGAAGAACCTAGGGGTGTTTATTTCCAGTGCAGAGAAAATTTAATGAGTTATGTTTGGAATAATATCTAAGGCTCTACCTAGGTAGGTTAAGTTCTATTTACTTAAAAAACAAAGAATTGTCCTAGAGGTTTAACTTGCTCAGAGGACCAAGTCTCAGACTGCTGATATGGCTTCCTGTTTACTTGAGTACAAAAAGCTCCATCTGGGTCATAACTCTTGACTGTTTTCATATTGTTCATTTGTTTTCACTCATGTCTGACTTTTTGTAACACCATTTTCTGTTTTCTTGGCAAAGATACTAAAGTGGTTTGCCAGTTCTTTCTCCAGCTCATTTTATAGATGAGGAGACTGAGGCAAATAGGGTTAAGTGACTTACCCAGGGTCACAGAGCTAGTAAGTGTCTGAGTTCAAATTCTGAATCAGAAAGATGAGTCTTCCTGACTCCAAGACTTGTCCTCTATCCACTGTGCCACTCAGGTGCTCAAACTGGCTTTATGCCATGGGTACCAACATAGAACTAGAGGAGCTGTACTCAGCTGAATCAACATGTTTAAGATTATCGAATATCCTTTCCTTGCTAGGCTGAATAAACTATTTTGAACTCTCCATTCTATAAAAGTTCCATTTTGTCTCAACATGAAACCTAAAGAAAACAGGCGATCAGCCTGGGCCTAAGCTAGGAGAAAATGACCGATCAATCCATATGCATTTATTAAGTGCCTTCTGTTTTCTAGGTTCAATTCTTATTCACAAAGATGAAGGCTGTACACAATTATTTGGTGATCTGTCATGTGGAAAGGTGATTAAAATTGAAGGCAGAACAAGGAACAATTTCGGGAAATTACAGAGAGGAAGATTTCAGTTCAATGATAGGAAAAACTTTGTAATAATTAGAAATATCCCAAAGGGATTTAGGTTGTCTCTAGAAGTAATGGGTTCCTTGTCACTAAAGATCTGCATGATACCTTGTTGAAGATGTCATAGGAAAGATTTATATATAGTTATGAGTTAGACGATACAGTCTCAGGGAGTCCTTCCAACTCTGAGATTCTGTAATACTGTGATCTTGGCACCTCCAACTGTATATTTTGCCAGCACCTAAAATTTAGTATGTCCAAGATTAACCACAGTATTATTTCCCTCAAATCAGCTGCCACTCCTTGCTTCTTTATGGCAAATAGCACTACTACTTTACCAAGTCATTCAGATTTGAAATGTTGGTCTTTTTTTGTCTTTTAGAATCATATACCAACTTACAGAACTGAAAGGAGTCTCAATCCATCCATGAAAGGAATTTCCTTTATAATATATTCTACAAGTCTTGGAATTCTCAAAGGAGGCCCACCACCACCCAAAGCAGCTCATTCCACCTTTGAGAAATTCTAATGGTTAGGAAGTTTTTCCTGGCTTCAAGCCTAAATTTGACTCTGCAATTTCCACCCATTGTTCTACCCTCTGGGGACAAGACAACCTTTCATGTACTTGAAAACAGCTTTCATGTCCGTCCCATCTCTTCTCTTCTCCCCATCCCTAGTTCATTCACCTCTGGTGCCTCTAATGATGAACTCTCTATAACAAGGTCCTTCATTATCCTGGTTGCCCTCCTCTGGACAAATGGAAGGGTTAGTGGGATTATCAACTCTTCATTCCAGAAGGCTATGCTCCTCCTAATGCAGCCCAAGATTGCAATAATTGTTTGGGCCCTACACCCCACCACTGACTCATAGAGTTATGCAATCCACTAAAATCTCAGATTATTTTCAGACCAACAGTTGTCTAACCATGATTTCCCTATCTTATACATCTGAAATTGATTTTTTTTGGTATCCAAGTACAAGACTTTTATTATATATATATAACTATATATTATACATAACTATATATAATATATAGTTATATATATATAACTATATATAAACTTTTTATTATATTTGGCCCAATGATCCCAGCTGTCAACATTCTTTCAGATCTTGACCCTGTCATTTACCAGAAAAGTTATCCCTACTATCTTGGTGCTATCTACAAATTTAATGAGCATCTACCAAATCACTGATAAAAATATAAAATTGTATAGGTTCCTGTGACACTCCACTGGAGACTTTCTGGCATGATAACATTGAATTATTAATATTTCTTGATATCCAGTCACTTCTGAAGCATCTAATCCATATCTCTCCATTTTATGTATGAGAATTATATGCCATATTTTTATCAAAAGCTTTGCTGAAATCCAGGTAAACTATCTCCATAACATTATTCTCACTTTCTAGTTCATTAAACCTGTCATAAAAAGGAGATACGGTAGTTCTGGTATAAACTGTGCTTGAAGACACCAGCAAGGCTCTTTGTAATCCCTACTTCCCTCTCAAAATGTTCAGCAACCAAAATATCTTCAGTGACTGAATTTTTTAATTTCCCCCAAAATTGAAGTCAAACTCATTGATCTATTATTTGCAGATTATGTTCACTTTTTCTTTTTGGAAAATCAAGATATTTACCCTCTCCAATTTTGGATTAACTGCTGTTTTCACTGATCTTCAGATATCTTTGACAGTGACTCACTTTCATCATACTTCCTAGTTCTTTTAGGACATGAGGATATAGTTCAACTAGGTCAGGGGACTTGAATTCATCAGGCTAAAGTGTTCTCTTAATTGTTTTAGATTTCAGCTTCCTGTTAGGAATTTTTTGCTGTCTTTTCTAGTTATCAGTCTCTTTTTTTTCTTTATTCTGAGCACACACACACACACACACACACACACACACACACACAAACATGCACACAATCCCAAGAAGCAAAAACAAGTATTTCCATATACAAAGCAAAACACATAATGAAGATCTTTATCCAAGAATCTCCTTTTTTGGTCTACTTGATTTAAAAAAGTATTAAACTAAATTATATGTATTTCTTTCAAAACTATCCTATTGGTCTGGGTTCCTTCTAAACTCTCTTCTTTTGTGGGCTTTTAAAATCATGTTTCAATGCCCTCCTTTTTTTTTTTTCAATACTCATGCTAACAACCCCCCTTTGGCTGAGAGAAAGAAGGGAAAAGCAATACCTTCTTAACAAATAAGCATAGTCAAGCAAAATGATCCACAGTAGGTCAATCAACTAGAATCTATTAAATACCTACCATGGGTCAGATTTTGACTGTTAAATGCTAGGGATATGAAAAGAGCTAAAAAGAGCTCTAAAAGAGCTCATAGTCTAATGAACCACATACTATGTCTAAAAATGTCTTTCTGCATCTGGTGTCCACCATCATCTCTTTGTTAGGACATGAGGAACATGCTTCATCCTGTGTCTTCTGGGGGAAAATGATTGGCCATTGCATTGATTGGTGTTATTAAGTCTTTCAAAGTTGTTTTTCTTTAGTGTTGCATCCTTGTATAAATTCTACTGGATCTGCTCACTTTACTCTTCATAAATTCCTATTCCCTAGGATTTTCTAAAATTATCTCTTTCATAATTTCTTACAACACAATTATATTCCATTATATTCCCAACTTGTTTTGCTCTGTTGGACTAAGAGGCATTATAAAATACATCCAGGCTCTTAGATTGTAATTCTCTGGGTTTTTTCTCTGCCCCTTTCAATCTACTTTTCAGGAAGAGGGAGTTTATTTTGCTAGTGACTATTCCCTCTCTGTTATTTTTCTCCCTTTTACCCTCTTGCTGTCTGGCTGAATTTGATGTATTTTTACACCACACTGTGTATGTGTTTGTGTGTGTGTGTGTGTGTGTGTGTGTGTGTGTGTGTCCAACCTCTTCCTCCATGTTTGTAGATTGTTCTCATACTTATCAGTTATGAGAAACAGCAAGTTCTATTGCATTCTTCATCCTTTCTATACTTCAGTATTCCTTTTACCTTTCCTTCTCTTTCTTTTCTTCATACTCTCAGACTACAACCAATCCATATTTCTTATTTAATTGCCTCAATACCTTTTAAAGACATTAAGGTTATGAAGAGACCCTTGTTTCTTCTCCTAGAAGAATACTAAAACTACATCATCGCAAAGTTTCTTCCAGTTACTCAAACTGGTAGGTTTTTATGGACCCATGTTTACATTTAACATTTTTTATTTATTTGTTTAAGGCAATGGGTAAGTAACTTGTCCAGGGTCACACAGCTAGGCAATTATTAGGTGTCTGAGGCTAGATTTGAAGTCAGGTACTCCTGACTCGAGGGCCAGTGCTCTATGTACTGCACCATCTAGCTACCCCTCATGTTTACTTTTGAAGTTTCTACTTTAGCTTTTGTCAGTTCATTGGAATGTTGAAAAGTCCTCTTTTCTATTAAAGGTCTCACTCTCCTATAGAATTATATTCATCTTTGCAAAGTAAGTTATTCTTGCTTGTGAGCTTACATCTTTTGGAATATCATACTCCAAGATCTCTTTTTTTATTATGGAAGCTGCCAGATTTTGTGTGATCCTAACTAGGTCCTTAGTTCTTGAACTGTTTCTTTCTTGATGCTTGTAGAATGTATAATTTTGAGTGATAACTCTTGACTGTGTCATATCTGAGACTTCAGTTTTGGAGTTTCTTTTAGAAAATGTTTTTTTCTTTTTCTTTGACCTTTAGTTCTAACTGATATAGGCAATTTTCATTTTTGATTTCTTGAAATAGAGTTCCCATGTTTTTTAAAAACAACTTGGTTTTAGGGAAGTCCTTCCAAAACTCCTTGAACTGTTTTCCAAGTTGATTGTTTTAAATATCAGATATCTTACATTTTCTTCTATTTTTTTCAGTCTTTTTGATTTATTTGACAGTTCATGCTGTTTCATGAGTTATTGGTTTCTATTCTATTTTCAGGAATTCCACTTCTTGGGGAAAGTTTATCACCACCACCCCCCTTTCTTCTAACTATAGATTCTCCTTTCAATATTTTCCTCAAGCACTTTTATTACTATTTTGCTTGGGGTTTTTTCATCTGCAAAAAAATAATTTTTTTTCTTTTAAATCTCTACTTGCAGTTGTTATGGAGTACAGGAGTTTGTGCATTACATATTCTTTCTTTTGAGGGCTCTTTTGATCTGTAATGATTTTTTTAATACTAGTTATTGGTTTTTAAATCTACTCATCTTGGCAGCTTTAGTTCTTGAATTTGGACTTTTAGGGCCAGTTCCACCTTCCCACTCCATTATTTGGATGAGGTAGTCAATCCTGCTTCATCTCTTTGGGTCCCTTGGATTCTTGCATTGACCTCTATCTCTTAGGTTACCCCGAATTGTTGAAGTTCAGAAGACTAGATTTCCAGGCTCACTCTGGTGTCTCAGAACAGAACATTAGGGACCTTAGAGCCCCTAGGCTTGGAATATCTCAATCTAAGGGCTGTGATTGGTTGCTGCCAGCTGCTACTCTTCAGGGCTTCCTAGTACTTTATGATGGTCCTTAGACTTTACAACCATACTGGGGCCTTTTCAGGCCAAGCCCCAAACTGGCTTCAGACAAGTTCCATTTTTCCTCTTCAAATAATGTGGAAGCTTGGGGTCTACATATATCCTCAAAATACTAAAATCACTGCTGCCACAGAGCCCTGCAGGTTAACAATGTCCCATCTGTATTTCTGACCATGCTGCCACATGTAGCCAGTGTAAATTTTTTCCCACCCTATAAGACAATCTTTTGGAGGTTTGATTAAATAAATAAATTAATTTAAGTAGTATTGTCATCTCCCTTATTTTAGCTTGACTTACCAATGTGTTATTAATATTTCTCTAATTATTTAGCTCTGACTTTTTTTTCTCCAAAGATTCGATTCACATAGTGCCTGAGTATATATTACAGATATAGTCCCGAATATAATCATACATTTGCTAGTTATTTTGAATAGAATTTCTCTTTCAGCTCTTCCTGATTTTTTTGGTAGTATTCAAGAAAAGTAAAGATTTATGTGGATTTGTTTTGTATCCTACAATTTATTAATTTATGTTTTAATTGACTCTTTAGAATTTTCTAAGCAAATCATCATATCATCTACAAGAAGAGATTTTGTTTCTCCTTTGCCTATGCTTCTTCCCTAGAATTTCTTGTTTTATTACTATAGATAACAATTCCAGGACTATGTTAAATAGAGTGATAATAATGGACATCCTAGTTTTATCCTTAATCATATTGAAGAGTGTTCTCACTTTTGACCATTATATTTGTTTGTTCTTGCTTTTAGATAGATAGTATTTACTTTGCCTAGCAAATGTCCAATAACCCTAATGAACAGTGGTGTAAATATTTTAATTTTTGTTTTTTTTTTTTGCAAGGCAAATGGGGTTAAGTGGCTTGCCCAAGGCCACACAGCTAGGTAATTATTAAGTGTCTGAGGCCAGATTTGACCCCAGGTACTCCTGACTCCAGGGCCGGTGCTTTATCCACTATGCCACCTAGCCACCCCTGGTGTAAATATTTTAAATAAAATATTAGCAAATAGGCTATTTAGGAAGATGATACACTATGATCAAGTTGAATTTATAACAGGAGTGCAGTGCTTGTTCATCATGAGGATGACTATTAATATAATAATCTGTTACTAATAAAATAATTTAAAACCACATAATTTTATCAATAGATGCTGAGGCTCGTATCTTTTCCTGATAGCCTCCTACTCCTATCTGCAGTCCTATTTTCCTGGCCTGCACCATTAGGATTCAAGTCGGTGCCTGTTGCCACCCCACAACGTGATGCCAATACCACATCTGGGCCTGTCTGCTCTTCCAGGGTCAACTGGTACTCCCTGTGCCAGGGCAGACCTGCTCCCTCTATGAGAACCTTCAATCTTATGCCTTATGCAAGGACAGAGTGTTGCAATTTTGCTGCCAATGTTGGGTCTTGACTGTCCACGGCTGTGCCATACCTGCCTCCCCCTCCTCATGCAGAAGATTACTGGGGAGTTATATTGATTGCTGACCTTTGTTCTTAGGAGAGCAGAGGAGGCTGTTGCTCTTGGGCCAGACTCTGCCCTCCTATGATTGAAGAAAGACATAAAACATCACAGAAAACAACAAATTCAGAGACTCTGATTGGTTATTTCCTATGGTAGTCATTTTTTTCTGGGGTTGAGGGGGTTTCTGTTCTGTTGAGTTTTGAATTCTTGAGGCTCCTCAATGGAAACTCTTCTGAGAGAATTGCAATTTATAATTTGAGGATGAGGAGAAATGCTTTTAACTGATATATAGGACTCCTGCCTGTTCTTGGTTAATTAAATGGGGCAGGGTTAATAGGCACACTTGGACAATAGAGTTAACACTTTGGTTACCTGGTCTTATTTCTATCTTCTGTACATCTCTTTTTTTTTTAAATGTATTTATTTTTCCAACTATATACATTTCTTTATAGAATCTAAATTGACTGGTGAGTTCCCTGTGCAGTCACATTGATCTCTTCAGAAAAGTTCCATTTTTCCTCTTGATATAGTGTGGAAGCTTGGGGTCCACACATATCCCCTGAATACCGAAGTCATGTCCTTGGCATAGTAGGATAGTAGAGACAGAATGACTGCACAGGGTCACAGGGAAAATGGTGGGAAGATGCAGGAAGGCTATGACAGAGAACGAGCAAAAGAGGTCATATTAGAGCTGGCGAGTGATTATTACCTACTTGCTGCAGGGGAGGATGAAAAAAGTTGTTCCCTTCATATTTTCTAAAGAAGTTTTGGCAAGGAGAAGGAGCAAAGCCTCCATCCCCTCCCCCCAGTCAAAAATAGATATGAAAATGGCTTAAAAAACCATCGTATAGGTTTGTACTTGATGCAAAAAAAAGGCCGATTATGCCTCTGATTATCCAACCCATAAAAATTAATAGATTCAGTCACTTCATCATGGGAAGAAGAGGCCAGACAATCAATGGGAAGAGGTAAGATATTATTGAAAGACTTGGGATCCATAGTATCCATCTACAAATCTGCACATTTCTAAGTCATTGATGTATTGTTTTTATATTTTCAAAATTTCCCCAAGAATCCCTCTATTATCCCAGTTCCAGTGAACTATTTCATAGAACAAATTTTTTTTTGCTTTGTTTTTTTTTAGGATTTTTGCAAGGCAAATGGGGTTAAGTGGCTTGCCCAAGGCCACACAGCTAGGTAATTATTAAGTGTCTGAGGCCAGATTTGACCCCAGGTACTCCTGACTCCAGGGCCGGTGCTTTATCCACTATGCCACCTAGCTGCCCCCAACAAAGTTTCTTTAAAAAGAAAAAGAGGAAGAAGATGGAAAACAAATCAATCACTACATAAAGTCTGACAGCATATGCAATGTTCTTCATCCACAGGGCCCCTATTTCCTTGAAGGAGAAAGAGGAACATCTCTTATTTCTTCTTTGGAGCCATGCTTGTTCTTTGTAATTTTTAACTATTTTGTGATTGCGTTCTTTGTCATAGTCATTGTGTATTCTGTTATTTTGGTTTTCCTTACTTCACTCTCCCTTAGATCATGTATAATATTTCCATAGTTCTTTGTGTTGAATATAATTGTTGTTTCTTAGAGCATAGTAATAATTTTTTTATATTTATGTATTATAGTTTGTTTAGCTGTATTCCAGGAATTGCACATCTACTTTGTTTCCAATTCTTTGTCAACACACAAAAAAAGGACTGCTATAAATATTTGGGTCTATATAGCCTTTTTCTAGGTTCAGCTCAGATTCTGCTTTGCATAGGAAGGGTCCAGTGACTTACTGGACCCTTTTTAAACACCTACTAAATGTACTTTGTTAAGGACCAAGAATATCAAAGGAAAAAAAGGGCAAAATATAAGTCTTCACCTTCAAGGAACTCACAGTCTAATGGGAAGACAACATACAATTAATGATGTGCAAATGGTTTATGTGGGAAAAATTGGAAAGGAGGTACTAAGATCAAGGTGACTCAATTTAGAAGGTGGGACTTCAGCTGGTAATTGAAGGAAATCAAGATAGTATGATGAGGAGGCATGGGGAACAGCCAGTGAAGATCAGAGTTGGGAGAATGAATGTCTTGTAAGTAGGGAGGCCAGTGTCATGACCAGCAGTGCCTGCCCTTCCAAGCTTACACTCAAATTGATTGATATGTATTTTTATAAGTGTATGATATCTTCCAGGTTACAATGGAAGCTTCTCAGTCTTGGGATCCCCCACCCCAGCCTAGAACAGGACCTGTATATAGAAGATACTTCAAGTTCTATTTCTCAAGCTTGCTGCCTTGTAGGTCACTTAGTCTCCTCCTAAATTTCTTCATCTGAAAAATGATGCAGTTGAACTAAGTGGTCCCTGTTATTCAATCTCAGATCCTTTGAATGCATTCTACTTTGATCCCATTAAGTTCTCCTACTGCAGTGAAACTCAATAGCTTAGGAGATATTTCTGTTGTTTTTGTTGTCAGGTTTCAATTGTGACCGCCTCTCTTCCTGGGTTTTCTTGGTAAAGACACTGGAGTGGCATTTATTTCCTTTTCTAGCTCATTTTAAAGATGAAACTGAAGCAAATAGGGTGAAGTAACCTTCCCAGCTCTGAAATGTCTGAGGCTGAATTTGAACTCATGAAGATGAGTCTTCCTGACTAGTCTTATTCTCAATAGATGAAATATGCCCAGATTCTTTATTTGCTTATAGGGTCATGGACTCAAGCCTTTCATCAACCTGGTTGCTTTTCTCTGGACATTCTCCAACTTAACAATGCCATTCAGAAACTGTTGTATCCAAAATGGAACCTAGTACTCCAAATGTAGTCAGACGTTATTAAGGAAGCTATGTCACTCCATGCAGACCAAGATTATATCTGCGCTTTTTTGGCTGCCACATCATGTTACTCATTCATGGTGCTTCCACTAAAATGTCCAAATCTTTTCAGATCAACCTCCTTTCAGTTATTCTTCCTCCCTCTTGTATATAAAAAAGCTGACATTTGTGAATCCAAGTATAACTTTTTTCATTTATTTCTATTGGAGTTCATCTTATTAGATTCAAAACTGAACCAACTAGTCCATCAAGATCTTTTTGTATTCTTACTCTATTGGTCAGGGTGTTGACTATCCCTCCAGCTTCAATTTATCTGCTAATGTGCTAAACTTCACATTTTTCCATTTACCCAGGTCATGGATGAAAACATTTAGTATCATGGGATCAGGTACAGACCCTTTGTGTACACCAGTAGAGACCTTTACCCAAAAGGACATCAAACCTGGCTAGCATCACTGATTTTTTTCTCCCTACCAGAGTAGACATGGAGCATTTCACTTTGCTCTTATTTCTGTCCAAGTTTGTCTATTATTTTCTTCCTGAAGTGAAGGTAGATTGAGATCGAACAAACTAGTTTGGGACCTTGTGAGCTTTTAGAAGTTATAAAAACTGACTTCTGGCCAAGATGGCGGAGAGAAGACAGGCAGTGTTCTAGAGTCTCCTGATCTCTTCCCCATCCATCACATGAAACAAATCTCTTAGAGGAAGTCCAACTCATGGAACCTAGAGAGAAAAGCCAGGAGAAAGAGCATCTACCTCAGGATTTGTCTCCCGCTGCACCTTTGGTAGAATTTGGGCGGGTGAGTATCAGGCCAGGACCAGCCAGAGAAAAAGCTGAATTGGAAGCGGAAGTCTGAGGGCCGGAGAGCGGGACCTGCTGGATCAGCGGTGGGGCTGGACGAAAGGGGCTTGTGTCCGTGGGGAAGCAGAGGCACTGGTATTTGTGCTGACCCCCTGGAGTTTGGGGAAGGGGCTGCGGGGAGAGGTCTGGTGCAGGAGAGCTGCGGATACCATCCCTGGGCTCCTCAGGTCTGAGAAACTCTGAGCCCACACCTCCATTGCACTGACACCACCTCCAAAACAAACAATTGCAAACTACTTCTGCCTCAGGCCCAGGTGTGTGAGCAAAAGAACCAGCCCAGCTGAGGAATGACCTCAGGCCAGGGTAAAGCCCACCACTGAGTGAAGGCAAAAGAATTCAATAGTTCCAACTCCTCCCTTTGGGCAAAGGGAGAAGGCCTCCCAACCAAGGTCACAGACACCCCAGAGAGGGCAACCAGCACCTCCTACTGGCCAACCAGAGAAACTGCACTCAGTAAAGCCTTTAGAGATCCCAAGCCCAGGGGAACCAGCCCCCCCAACTCAAGGTCTTAGCATAATGAAGAAGGGTCAGTGGAAAGGTGGATCCATAGAAAAATTTCTGGAAGGGAAAGACCCCAACTCAGAGAGACCTGGAACCTCTGAGGAGAATACAATCTGGTCTCCATCACAGAAAGACTTCCTCGAAGAAATAAGGAAGGAGCTTAAAAATTTGGGAGAGACAATTAATACCTTGCAACAAGAAAACAAAGCCTTAGAAAGTACAATTGGACAAACACAAAAGGAGAATAAATCTCTCAGATCATCAATTGGACAATTACAAAATGAGAACAATTCTCTCAGATCCTCAAATGAGCAAATGCAAAAAGAAATTAATTCTCTCAAAACCTCAATTGGTTAAATGGAAAGCTCTTTCAAAAGTAGAATTGACCAATTGGAAAAGGAGTTGCAAAAGGTTAATGAAGAAAATGCCTCCCCCCAAAAAAGAATGGAGTCTACAGAAACTAATGACTCCATGAGACAGCAAGAATCAGTTAAACAAAATCAAAAAATAGAAAAAATAGAAACAAATGTAAAATACCTCATCAACAAAACCACTGACCTTGAGAACAGATCGAGAAGGGGCAACCTGAAAATTATAGGACTTCCTGAAAACATTGAAGAGAAAAAAAGCCTGGACTTAATATTACAGGATCTAATGACGGAAAACTGCCCTGATATCATGGAATCAGAGGGCAAAGTAGTTATTGAAAGAGTACATCGATCCCCACCAGAAAAAGATCCTAAAATGAAAACACCAAGGAATGTTGTGGCCAAACTGCAGAACTATCAGATAAAAGAGAAAATCCTGCAAGCAGCCAGAAAGAAACAATTTAAGTATAAAGGAGCCACAGTAAGGATCACGCAGGACCTGGCTGCATCAACATTAAGGGATCGAAGGGCCTGGAACGAGATATGTCGAAGAGCAAGGGAGCTTGGAATGAAGCCAAGAATCTACTTTCCTGCAAAGCTAAGCCTACTCTTCCAGGGGAAAAGATGGCCATTTAATGAAATGGAACAATTCCAAAAATTTCTGATGAAAAGACCAGAGCTAAACAGAAAATTTGGATATCAAACAGGAGGTTCAAGAGACACATGAAAAGGTAAAAAAAAAGGGGGGGGGCGGTAAAAGAAAAAAAATGCAATAAATGTAACTCTAACAGAGAGAATACACCTTGCCAGAAATGATGGACATTCATGACCTATCCATGAGACTACTATCTAATGGGATGTAACTGCCTTTAACCCCATTTGGGAGAAAGACTCTAATAACTCTCAGGAATTTAGACTCTATTTGACAGAATATACAGAACTAGAAGGGTCAGACACTCAGAATTTTCTATGACTTAGATAGAATGATCTAAAAAAAAAACACTACCACCCTAAAAAGGGGGACAGGAAAGAGATGGGAGGAGGGAGGGGATTGAATGGGGTAAATCGCATTACACTAAGAGGTACAAATAACCTATGGTAATAGTGGGGAAGAAGGGAGCAGAGGAGAAACACCTGAATCTTCTTCTCATCAGACTTGGCTTAAAGTCAACCTACACATATTCAGTTAACTTATAAAATATCTAACCTTTCAAGTATTAAAAGGGGAAAAGGGGAGGGGGAATGGAGAAAGGGAAGGGGAGTGGGGGAAATAAGGGGAAATAATAAAAGGAAGGGAAGGGAAAAGGGAAAAAGGGAAAGGGGTTAGGGTTAGGGTTAGTGTACTAAGACATAAAAACCTAATGATCAACTGCAGAAAGGCAGAAATAGTGAATACATCTTTCTCAGATCACAATGCAATAAAAGTCATATGCAATACTGGGCCAAGGAGATATAGACCCAGAACAAATTGGAAACTGAATAACCTCATTTTAAAAAATGAGTGGACCAAAAAACAAATTATAGAAAGAACTAACCATTTTATCCTAGATAATGATAATAATGAAACAACATACCAAAACCTATGGGATTCATTCAAATCAACTCTCAGGGGATATATTATAGTTCTAAATGCTTATATGAATAAATTGGAGAAAGAGGAAATCAATGAACTAAACATGCAACTAAAAAAATTAGAGAAAGAACAAATCAAAAATCCCCAATTAAGTACCAAATTAGAAATTCTAAAAATTAAAGTAGAAATTAATAAAATTGAAAGCAAAAAACTATTGAATTAATAAATAAAACCAAAAGTTGGTATTATGAAAAAACCAATAAAATTGATAAACCTCTGGTCAATCTGATTAAAAAAAAAAAGAAAGAAGAAAACCAAATAGCTAGTATCATAAATGAAAAAGGTGAACTCACCACCAATGAGGAGGAAATTAAAATAATAATTTGAAATTATTTTGCCCAACTCTATGCCAATAAACATGATAATCTAAGTGAAATGGATGAATATTTACAAAAATATAAGTTGCCCAGGTTAAATGAAGAAGAGATTAAATACTTAAACAACCCTATCTCAGAAAAAAGAAATTCAATAAGCCATTACTGAACTCCCTAAAAAAAAAATCTCCAGGGCCTGATGGATTCACAAGTGAATTCTACCAAACATTTAAGGAACAATTGGTTCCAATCCTATATAAACTCTTTGGAAAAATAGGGAAAGATGGAACTCTGCCTAACTCTTTCTATGAAACCAATATGGTACTGTTACCTAAACCAGGAAGAGTTAAAACAGAGAAAGAAAATTATAGACCTATCTCCCTGATGAATATAGATGCAAAAATCCTAAATAAAATCTTAGCAAAACGATTACAATGAGTCATCACTAGGATAATACATTATGATCAAGTAGGATTTATTCCAGGAATGCAGGGTTGGTTCAATATTAGGAAAACTGTTAGTATACTCAATTATATCAACAACAAACCTATCAGAAATCATATGATCATATCAATAGATGCTGAAAAAGCTTTTGACAAAATACAGCATCCATTCCTATTAAAAATACTAGAGAGTGTAGGAATAAATGGACTGTTCCTTAAAATAATTAGCATTATCTATCTGAAACCATCAACAAGCATTATACTCAATGGGGAGAGGCTAGAGGCATTCCCAATAAGATCAGGGGTGAAACAAGGGTGCCCATTATCACCACTACTATTCAATATTGTATTAGAAATGTTAGCATCAGCAATTAGAGAAGAAAAAGAAATTAAAGGAATTAGAATTGGGAAGGAAGAGACAAAACTCTCACTCTTTGCAGATGACATGATGCTCTACCTAGAAAATCCCAAGAAATCATCTAAAAAACTACTGGAAACAATTAGCAATTTTAGCAAAGTTGCAGGTTATAAAATAAACCCTCATAAATCCTCAACTTTTCTATATGTGTCTAGCAAGAAACAGCAGGAAGAGCTAGAAAGAGAAATCCCATTCAAAGTAACCTCAGACAATATAAAATATTTGGGAGTCTATTTGCCAAGACAGACTCAGAATCTTTTTGAAAACAATTATAAAACACTTCTCAAACAAATTAAATTAGATTTAAATAATTGGGCAAATATCAACTGCTCATGGATAGGTAGAGCTAATATAATAAAAATGACAATTCTACCAAAACTAAACTATCTGTTTTAGTGCCCTACCAATCAAAATTCCAAAAAATTACTTTAATGAGTTAGAAAAAATTGTAAGTAAATTCATATGGAGAAATAAAAAGTCAAGAATTGCCAGGAGCTTAATGAAAAAAAGTGCAAAAGAAGGTGGCTTAGCCCTACCCGATCTAAAATTATATTATAAAGCATCAGTCATGAAAACTGTTTGGTATTGGCTAAGAAATAGAGTGGTGGACCAGTGGAATAGACTAGGTGTAAAAGCAGGAGATGATTATAGTAATCTGCTGTTTGATAAACCCAAAGAGTCTGGCCATTGGGATAAAAACTCCCTCTTTGATAAAAATTGCTGGGAAAATTGGAAGTTAGTATGGAAGAAACTTAGATTAGACCAACACCTCACACCCTTTACCAAGATAAGATCCAAATGGTTACAGTACATAGACATAAAAAAACAATACTGTAAGCAAATTAGAAGATCAAGGACTAGTCTACCTGTCAGATCTATGGAAAAGGGAACAGTTTATGACTAAGGAAGAGTTGGAGAATATCACCAAAAACCAATTAGATGATTTCGATTACATTAAATTAAAAAGCTTTTGCACAGATAAAACCAATGTAACCAAGATCAATAGAAATGTAGTAAATTGGGAAATGATCTTTACAACTAATGATTCTGACAAAGGACTCATTTCTAAAATATACAGAGAACTGAGACATATTTTTAAAACAAAAAGCCATTCCCCAATTGACAAATGGTCAAAGGATATACAAAAGTAATTTACAGATGAGGAGATCAAAGTAATCCATAGCCATATGAAAAAATGTTCTAAATCATTAATTATTAGAGAAATGCAAATTAAAGCTTCTCTGAGGTACCACCTCACACCTCTCAGATTGGCCAGTATGACCAGGAAGGATAATGATCATTGTTGGAAGGGATGTGGGAAATCTGGGACACTATTACACTGTTGGTGGAGCTGTGAACTCATCCAACCCTTCTGGAGAGCCCAAAGGGCAGCAAAAATGTGCATACCCTTTGACCCAGCAATACCACTATTGCGTCCATACCCTGAAGAGATGAGGAAAAAGGGTAAAAACATTACTTCTACAAAAATATTTATAGCAGCCCTGTTTGTGATGGCAAAGAATTGGAAATTCAGTAAATGTCCTTCAATTGGGGAATGGCTTAGCAAACTGTGGTATATGTATGTCATGGAACACTATTCTATTAGAAAACAGGAGGGACGGGATTTCAGGGAAACCTGGAGGGATTTGCATGAAATGATGCTGAGTGAGATGAGTAGAACCAGAAAAACACTGTACACCCTAACAGCAACATGGGAGTGATGTTCAACCTCGAAGGACTTGCTCATTCCATCAGTGCAACAATCAGGAACAATTTTGGGCTGTCTGCAAAGGAGAGTACCATCTGCATCTAGATAAGGAGCTGTGGAGTTTGAACAAAGTGCAAGGACTATTCCCTTTAATTTAGAAAAAAAAACAGCTTATTGTCTGATCTTGTTACCTCTTAGACTTCTCTTTAAGGATATGATTTCTCTCTCATCACACCCAATTTGGAACAAGGTACAACATGGAAACAAAGTAAAGACTGACAGAGTGCTTTCTGAGGGGGGGAGGGGGAGGGAAGCAAGATTGGGGGAAAATGTAAAACTCAAATAATATCTTTAATAAAAATAAATTAAAAAAAGAAGTTATAAAAACTAACCACAGAATTTGTGGTCAGATGAGTATGGGGAAGAATGAAACCCTAAGCAATTTAGTAGTGAATTGAGTCCAATCTATAGGGAGGAACATCATCCATTCAGAAGTGAACTTAATAAGGATGAAGGTACTATCAAAACTGCTTTAAGTTTGAGGCCACTGTACTCATAGGGAAAAGTGTGTCTCCAGGGGTGTCAAGGGAAATGCCTATACTTTTTTGCTATATTGTAATAAATGACCTTTTGTGAAGGTTAATTGATGCTAACTGGTTAAGAGTTAGTTCAATCAAAGACATAATGGAGACATTAACTGTAATTATTGATTGACATGGTATATGATGTGGATAGAACACTGGCCTTGCTGTGTGATTGTGGGCAAGTCATTTTACCTTAATTGCCACACATTCAGGGCCATCTCCAGTCATCCTGATTCATATCTGGTCACTGAATCCAGATGCTCTGTGCTCTGGAGGAGAAAGTGAGGCTGGTGACTTAGCACATAAGGACCATCAGAAAATATAAGGACTCCATTACTATATGAGTCATTTTGTTTTAAATATATATATATATATATATATATATATATATATATATGTATTTTTATAATTGTTTTAAGTCAATAAGCAATCTAGACCTAATATTAAGTTGGCCAGATCTAACATTTTCTCAGTACCATTTTTCCTCATAGATCCTTTTTAATCCGAACACTGATTAGATTTGCAAGATCCAAAAAAGCATTCCAACCAACATTTATTAGGGCTACTCCATCCCTAGCCAGGAGTCTTCTCACTCATTCTCAAAAATCACCTTCTTTATCTGCTATTTACTTCCCAAATTAAGTATTCCTTGACTTCAGAAAGTAGCAGTGAAGAAATTATAACTCATACATTCAGTTTCTTGTCTAAATCTTCCTAATTTGGGCATTTTAATTTTTTAAACTTTAATTTACTTTAATTTTTAATTTTTAATTTTAATGAATTTTTAATTTTTTAATTTAAAATTTTAATCCAAGACCTTATTTTACAAATGAGAAACAGACTCCCAAAGGATAAGTGACTAGCTCACCATTACACAGTTAGTGTATCTAAGTCCGCTCCATTATCCAGGATATGTAATGTGCCCATTGTTCTAAATTAAACACGAAGCCAAGGATGTGCTGAATTATTTGTTTGCTCCCTCAGTGTTCTTGAGTTATTCACTCTTCATAAGAATTTTTAACATCTGGACAAATGCACAAATTAATTCATAATCATTTATTGTAAATCACTCTGAAATTTATACACCATTAATGAACAAATTAACATTGTTAAATACCCCTCCCGTGTCAAGTACATTCTGAGGACAATTTCATATTGGATCATTTCTTTATAAAATTTTAAATGTTAAATTCCACATCTTTCCTAAAAATAGTTGTCTTCAAAGTGCTCTGGATGCTTTTTCTCTTGTGCTGACTAACACGTAGCACAAGGGCACTATGCTTCATTAATTTAACATGCTCTGGATCAGGTCACTTGACACACATTTTAAAAAAAAATTCAGAAGCTCATTATGTATCATCATTTTATACTTTGATGCTAAGTTAATGAGTGTTGCATGCACTTAAACATTAGCAGACACTGAATTCTAGGTAAATGTCAGTTAATTATGATCTGATTGCCTGATATGGAAAATCAATAGAGGCTTACTTTGAGAGAGAAGCTGAAGTACCCATGCACCAGTGACTGTGATTGATTAGACTATAAACCAGCTCTGTCAGCATTTAAATGAGGGCTCTATTTGGCACCAGCCATATTTACACTAGTCTCTTTTATAAATGGCACTGACGATGCGAATAGATAAAAGGCAGGCTGGAATAGTGGAGAGAAAGTTAGTCTGGAAACCAGGAAGACCTGGGTTCAAGTCTTACTTTGGGACACCCTAGTTGTGTGACTCTGGTCAAAGTCACTTATTCTCAAAGTGATCTGGATAATTCTTGAAGACTTTAAATTGCAAAAAAGGCACCAACCTGCCTTGTAGAGGGAGCTAGCTTCCTCATCTGGAAATTTCTCATACAAATGAAAATCACAGGTCCAGACTATAACCCTACGAGAAGACATGAAGTATTAGATGAGGCACAATTTACAGGACCAGCTAGGTGTATAGCTTTAAACACAGTGTTTGCAGAGAGCAGAAAACAAAATTAGCAAAGGAACTGAAGTATTAATAAGTTTAGGAACAAAGTAAAAATAAAAGAGCCACTTTCCTTTTTCTCTACTATATTGTTTTAAACTTTTCTCTTTCTTAAAAGAAAACAAAGCAATCCCAGTTCCTAAATAAATCTTCTTAAAAAGTCTGCGTAACTCTTCCCTGCCCTTTTATTGTTTTCTCATTCTGTCTACTGGATTCTTCATGTAGTCTACTGGATTCTCAAAAGCCACGTTTGATTAGTTGTTAAATTTTTTAAATGCTCACCATAACTTCAAAAGACCAAACAATTCCTTCATCCAATCAGGAATAAGACCATGTATAAGCCATGACTGTACATTTGACGTATAAATACAAAGACTATTCCATATCCTACATCTTGGAACACTAATGCTAAATAACAGCTATGCTGACTTTTCTCTAACATTTCAATTAAGAGTTTGTTTTGAGACATTAGACAAGCTGATTCTTAAAACAAATAACCCCAAAATAAAACCACAACATCCCCACCCCAACCCCAAGCAAAATGAACAGTAAGACTACATTGCCCAAAACAAAGAACCAAGTAGTAAACAGCATATGTTTTGGATAAAGGTCAGCTCGTCAAGCACTGCCATCTCCAGTCCTCTCCTTACGGGCTTGGATCATCTGCTTAGGAACCTGTTTAAGATCAGTGGCCAGCCCTAACCAGGACATGAAGTCGATGAACCATGTGGTTGGGTTGAATTTTAAGCCCAATTCACTGGCAGAATAGTCAAATGGGAAGGTGTGATGGTAATTATGGTAGCCTTCACCTAGAAAACAGAGAAAACAGTTAAGAAAATTAGTCAAATTCTTTCCAGGTAGAATGTTCATGCAAAATGATAATAGTAACGACAATAGATATTTCTATGACACTTCACTTTGCAAAGCTTCACAACACTTCTCTGAGGTAGATGTCTTGGTAATGACAAGCCTTAATTCCAGAAGACTGTAGATGAATCTCACTGCCCACCTCTCACCATAAAAGTCACAAATAGAGAATTCCAAATGGGACCTATATTTTTCATCATGGCAAATAAAGGAATTTGCTTTATTAAGTTATGTATACTTATTGTGAGGGTTTGGTTTTGTTTTACTATTCAAATACGGAAAAGCTGGGAAGAAGAGATAATTAATGCTTATAAAAATACATTTTAAAATAAAGTTTTAAACCTTAAGTTTAATAAGTTTAAAACCTTATTTCGTAAGGATACAGTAAAATTTTTCTAAAACTCAACTGGCACAGGAGACTTGGGGTTGGGGCAGCTAGGTGGTGTAGTGGATAAAGCACTGGCCCTGGAATCAGGAGTACCTGGGTTCAAATCTGGTCTCAGACACTTAATAATTACCTAGCTGTGTGGCCTTGGGCAAGCCACCTAACCCCGTTTGCCTTGCAAAAAAAAAAAAACCCTAAAAAAAAAAGAAAAAAAGAGACTTGGGGTTGAACTGTTGACATAGATTCTCATTCATGTAGGATATATAAAGTCTAGGGCACAGGAATAGGGATTGTTTAGATATGATTTTCCTGTTGCTTTGAATATCAACACACCTGGGAGGCACATTCAGTTGGGCCAAGGCTATATCTTCACTGGATATCCCCACTATAATATTAAGTAAGCATTTTTTGGTAAAAGTTTTTTTAAGGGACAGCTAGGTGGCACAGTGGATAGAGCACTAGCCCTGGAGTCAGGAGGACATGAGTTCAAATCCAGCCTCAAACACTTAATAAATAACTAGCTGTGTGACCTTGGGCAACTCACTTAACCTCATTGCCTTGCAAAAGCTAAAAAAAAAGTTTTTAATTACATGATTGTACCTGTTATAACCTATGTCAGATTGTTCAATGTTATGGGGAGGGGGAAGGAAAGGGAGGGAGGTAGAAAAATGTGAAACTCAAAAGCTTACAAAAAGATGAATGTTGAAAACTATCTCTATATGTAATTGAAAAATTAAAAAAAAATTCAAAAAACAGTTTTTAAGTAGCAGTGAAGAATGGTATAAGACAATCTTTCTAGCTGTGTGACCCTGGGCAAGTCACTTAACCCTGGGGAGGGGATGGGAGAGACTTAAGTGATCATGAATTTATGATTCATCAATTTTTATCCATAGAGGAACCATATAACCTTGTTATGGGAGCTGGGAGGTATGAAAGCTCTCAAGAGTTTTTCTAATTGGAATTGATGAGTAGGTTCAAAACCTGGAAAGGATTTAACAATTTTTAACATGAATGATGACGGCTTGGAACTCCTTGAAAATTGACGTGTTACATCTTCAGCTTGCTATTTTGATAGATATCAAGTCTTAAGGAAATGGTGGGAAAATGTTAATAATACAAATTAAATTTAAAAGTGTGTCTGGCAAGCATTTCTCACATACAACCCCACTTTGTAGTTGATTTTTAAACACTGACTAGTACCTTATATAGATTCTACACCAACCTTATTGGATCCAGTAATTAGCTCTGTCTCCTAATTGCCAAGATTCTCATCTCTCTAAGCAGCCCTAGTTCAAAGATAGAGACATTCTTTGTATGTGTATTCCTGCTATCTGGCGTGATGCATGGTTGGTATTTAATCAATGTTGATTGATTACGAAGGGTATGGTTTTAGAGACAACCAGGAAGACTTGCACTAACCAATGCAGAGTGAAGTGAGTAGAATCAGAAGAATAATTTGTAAAATGATAGTAATATTATAGAAACAATCAAATTGCAACTCTTGGGAACACTGATCAAGACATTGGCAGCTACATTTACTGAGAACTCATGATAAGACAGATAAGATAGAGATGTGATGCAATCAGGGTACAAAAGGCAACCTATTTTATATGTATATAGGAAATTTGTTTTGTTTGATTTACATGCTTATAGTAAGGAATTTTGTTTTTCTTTCTTTCTCATTAGGAGATGGGATAAAGGAGAGTTGAGAACGGGTGAGAAGGTAGGTCTTCGTTCTAAAAATAAGTTAATTTAAAAAAGATAAACACAGTGTTCCTCTTTCATGTAAAAAAATGGTTATTTTATTAATTTCTATCAAGAGTCTCTGTCTGACTTTGGAGCAGATAGTCCATGTAACTCTTAGTTTAAGCACATGAAACCTATCACAACTATTAAAACCAAGGCTACTCTCCCAGGAAACTGCCAAAGGTTCTTGGGGCCCAGGATTTCCCGGAATCTCAACTCCAAAAGGTTTGCTCTCCTATTCAAATAGGTAGGAGGGAGAAAGGCAGAAAAATAAAAAGTAAGCCCAAGTCATAAGGCCATTGTTTTTTGTTGCTCTATCTCACTCCTGGATAAAAGAAATTTTTATATAAAGTAGGTCAATCCTTTCCAGATTTTGAATCACCATCTCCAATTAGGAAAAGATTTAAACTATTGTTCTCCATAGGTCACCAAATTAATCATATGAAATAATAATATTTTTTCTTAATATAAGACATTATTGGTGGATTTGTGAATTGGTCTGATCATTCTAGAAAGCAATATTAACTAGAATGTCTTTTTGATCTTTTAACCCAGAGATCTAGAGGATGATATATGTATTCTGTGTATTTAGAGGGTCACACTGCTACTAAATGTCTGATGGAGGATTCAAATCCAGGTCTTCCTGACTCTAAGTCTGACACTGTAGCTACTATGCCATATTGCCCCATATTCCCCAGGAAGGCCAAAGAGAGAAGGAAGCATCCCATATATTTATTGTAGCACTTTCTTTTCATAACAAAACACAGAAAGCAAAATGGATGATCATTGATTAGGGAATGGCTAAAACTGGGGCACATGAATATAATGGAATATTACTATGCCATTAGAGCTGATGAATGTGGAGAATTCAGAGAAGCATAGGAAGATATATCAAAAGTAAAGAAAATATGTCTTAATGACTACAACATTGTAAATAGAAAGATCCACAGAAAGTCTCAAATTAATATTATATTTTCTTATTTTATATTTATTTTCTTATATCTTTCTTTTATAATTTTTATAAAATAGTTTATATTTATTAATTTTTAGGGGTTTTTTTGCAAGGCAAATGGGGTTAAGTGGCTTGCCCAAGGCCACACAGCTAGGCAATTATTAAGTGTCTGAGACCTGATTTGAATATTTATTAATTTTTAAATTATTTTCTTAGATTTACCCTGAAGAAAACAAGAGAAAATGAACCTTCCTCCATCTTTGTAAAGGCTGGGGATCTGCATCAAAATCAACTGCTGTTTTGGTTATGTTTATGGACAGTGTTTGCCTTTTTCTTTTTCTTTTTTTGTTCCAAGAGATGAATCTCTGGGTGAGGAGAGGAAGAGATATGTTTTTAAAAAAGTGATATAATACCAAAAGATAGTAGAAGTTTAAAAAGAGAAAAGAAGAGAAAGAACAAAGAGAACAAGAACAAGAAGTAGAGGAAGAAAAGGAAAAAAAGGAGGAAGGTGATGATGGGGATGATTATTGATGATGATGGTGATGATGATGATGATGATGATGATGATACAGTTGGCTCAGAGTAGAAACTAAAACCAGCTACGTGATATTTGGCAAACACTTTCCATTAATCAACAACATTAAGTAAAATAGCTTTTATAGAGAATCAACATAAGAAATGTCCATCAAGATAAAGCATCTCCATCATCTGTTAAACAGTGATGAACCAAAGGGAGGCTATAGGCAAAGAAAAGAGGAATGGTGGAGAGAAGGAAAAGACTTATCTCCTGATGAATTTGGATACTTTATTAAACAATGAGAACTGTGTTCCTTCTTTGCCTTAGCTGCCTGGAAATGGAGCTAAATTTGGGACACAATAGCAACAACTAATTCATTCCAGATGTCCAGTAGTTTTCTTTTTCTACTCCTGTTAAATGGCCTTGGTTCTATTTTTATTTTTATTTTGAATTGCCTTTTTTTGTGTTTAGTTTAATTTTGTAAGCTGCCTCTGATCTCTTTTGGAAATAGTCATGGTACAAATCCTAAATAAGGATACTCTGTGCTAATAGCCTAGTGAATGAGACAGACAATCTGCACTATAGATGTGGTCACCATATGTCCCAAATTCTGTCAGAAATAGTAATTTCAAGAAAAAGTGTCCATTTAAGGACTTTTGCCAAAAGGAACATTTTTTTTTAAATTACACTATTTGTCTCAATTTGCCCAGAAGTAGCCAGAGGCACAGTGGATAAAGTGCTAGGCCTGTAGTCATAAAGACCTGAGTTCAAATCTATACTTCTTACTAGTTGTGTGAACTGGGCAAGTCACTTAACCTCTGTCTGCCTCAGTTTCTTTAACCATAAAATAGGGATAGCAGTGCTACCTACCTCCTAGGTTGTGAAGAACATCAAATGAGATAATATTTGGTAAAGTATAGGGCAATAATGAATGTTTGCTTTTTTTTCTTTATTTTTGAGTTGGGAAATGCCATTGCTGTGATCAGAAGAGATTACATTGATCAAGAAAATATTCAGTGAGGCCTTGAGAGATACACAGAATTCAACAAAGGGGAGAGTGTTCCAGGCTAAGAAATATATTTTTTAAAATCTCTCAAATATTGGTACACATGTGATGATAGTATATAGGCAGAGATGATGTTTGTCCTTTGTTCTCAAAGCAGGCCGTGACACCAGGGAGGGGATACCATGACATGCAGGTGAATAGGATTGAAATGGAGGGAGGGGCTGTGCTAAGTCACCAGCTTCACTTTCTTCTCTGGACTTATCTGGGTCAAGTGGACAGATATGAATCAAGACGGCTGGAGATAGCCCTGGATGTGAGGCCATCAGGGTTAAGGGACTGGCCCAAGGTCACATAGCTAATAAGTATCTGAGGCTGAATTTGAACTCAGGTCCTTCTGGCATCAGGGCCAGTGCTTTACCCACTGCACTATCTAGGGAAAGATGTTAAGGGAGAGGTGACTGCAGGACAGAAGGAAAGATCCAGTGGTTCTTAAGGCTCTGCAGCAAAGTAGATGGTAAGGTCTAAATGGCAAACAACCCAGATTAAACATATTTTCTTTAGTTTTGAGTTCAACTGATAAAAATCTTCTTTGCTTCTGATATTGAACCTTTTAACAGTCAGGGACTCAGTGATGAGAACCCTTGACTGCCTCCACTGCTCTGGCTAGACTACTTTGCCTACCCATTGGTAGTAGTTGGTCTATTGTTGAGGGTGGTGGTAAAGGTGACTGCATGGAGAGGTCTTCAGTGGGGTTGGTCCACTGAATGATGATTGTGAGGGTTAGGATAGATGTAGAGCTGGTGACTTAGGGGATGGGATGTTGCTCTTTATCTTGGGAATGTGTTCCTGGGTCACCTACACCGAGGTCTAAGGAAAGGTGATGGTAAGGGCTGTTTTCCCTGCTTTGCTTTGGCTTGCCCACTTGATTATGGTGGTGGTTATTGATGATAGGGATGATGGTGGGGCTATATTTCCTCAGAAGTCAAATGGGACACTTCATGAAGATAGATGAATATTTCCCATAAGTCTTCTGTTTTTAAGGCTAAAACATCTTCTGGGAGCCTTTCCTCCAATTTTCCACCAACTCATGTCAGATAAATGGCTCCAATCCTACCAAATTCTACCAGAAGCATATGGACTGACAATGTTGGAATGGAGTTCCAGTATAAAAAAGATAACATTTGCAAAGAAGTTAAGACTACACAGTTAATAGCATAGGTTCTTTATCATAGCTGTGTTCAGTTCAACTGTTACTGTAAAGGTTTGATCAAGAGAGATTTCCTCAATCAAATTTATGAACTTACAAAGAGAGAAATAGAACAGACTTAGGAGATCTCCTAGTTAAGCTCTTGTGACTTGGGATACCTTCGAAATGATAAGGTTGATTATATTCTTCAAGCCCTTGCTTTTGCCCTCTCGGGGCAGCCTCCTTAGGTCTTTGCCTCCTTAGGAACTTTGAAGTTATTTAACCATTAATGACTGTTGAAAGTTTCTGAATCCCAGCATCCTAGATAGATGAGGGCAGATTTTCTTCATAGCATGGTCCCAGAATCCAACCTTTGAAAAAGATCAGGGTAATTTCCAAAACATCACTAGCCTTGGGGATGACTTCTCAAGTTTCCTCTGATTCTTGAAGAGTCTTCTGTTAGAGAAGGAGGAGTCTTTGAGAGTACCCAAGTGATGCCAGCTTTTTGAGGGAAGAGGGTTGAGCCCTTGGCTCTTGTAGTTGGAACAGCAGCCATGGACCACAGGTCAGCAAGGGACCTGTTCTTTGGATTCCATTATCACCTTAAGTTGGTCACTAAGGATCCAATGGGAAGGCTGTTTCCATTTGGGGGATAGTCTAAGCTGTGAGGAGCAACATAAGCCTAGACATCTATATGCACCTTCGTGAGGTAAAGTTGAGACCCATCCGAATGTTGGGTGTTTTCCATCTAGTTATTCCAAGCTTATTCCCTTCGGAGGAGAGTCTATGAAAGGCAGAACTCACCAGAGAGGAGTTAGAATTGTAGGTTTTGATTTATGGATCATGTGTCCTTTATCTGTTTTATGCATTATTTGTAGGTTTATTTTCTTTATTTTATATGGGATAAAATATAGGCTATCTTGTCCCTGATAGTTGCATTAAATATTTGTGAAGAATCTGGGGGACCTATTTTACTCACCTTTGTGGAAATACAAGCTCTATTTTGACATTTTCCAAGGATGAGTTCTAAGTAGGGACATAATGAGCCAAAGAAATATTATGATTTCTTGGCATAAGATTAGACTTGGTCATTATGAAACAAGAATCTGTGGGACCTGAGCTGCAAGTTACATTATAATCCCTAGCCCATTGGGGTATGAATTTGCCTGCCTATTAGCTCTTGGTTTTTTAATAAGAAAATTCTGCTGTTATTTTCTGTACTATTTCTATAAAGCTTATGAATTCCCTTTCTTCCCACCTCTTCCATTCAAAGATGTGATCTTTTTATAGCAGTGATTGCCATGGCACTCTGTGAAACTATTGATTAAAGCCCAATACCAACTAAAGCTGTTTGTATGGAAAAGGTAACACCCACTTCTTAGTCACTACTGATGACTCTTCAGGATTCCCCATACCCACCAAGTCAGAGCTCCCATACCTTACCAGTTCTCAGACTCCCCACTCACCAATGGCACCCACAGTGACAAATGGGTTGTCTCGAGGGTTGATGTGCTTGTCATAAGGTCGGTTGCCATACATGTGGGCAGCACTGTTGACCAACCAGCTAACGTTGAGGGAGATGGTATAACGGAGGACGAAGGACAGGAAGTAAGAATTCCACAGAGTCTCTCCCCAGACATACCAGGGCACCAGTGTAGGTAAAGCAAAGCACATGAGCAGCACAGTGATTTTGTAATACCTAAAAGACAAAATGACAGGAAAATTGTAAACAGGACCTCACTGTGGGAAGGAAAAGGAAGAGTTAATTACTGGAAAGAGTTATTCCTGCCCAAAAGATAGTCAACAGGTCAGTTCTTTCTATGCTTCCTGAAGAGGGGAATGGATCCATAGTTTGTCCATTCTCTAGGCAACTTTCAAGAATCACTCAACCAATATTTTTCCACCACTTCTTCGGGCTTATATATATGCCATATATCATCGTTTAAAAAAATTGAAGCTAGAAAGGAATGTTCCCTGCCCATAAATGATTTATATTTTAAATTGGTCATTTACATAGCTTAAATAATAAATTATACTCTAATACTTTTATGGTTATTTTACAAATACATTTACATGATGTTTGTTCTTTTTTTTTTTTTTAGGTTTTTGCAAGGCAATGGGGTTAAGTGGCTTGCCCAAGGTCACACAGCTAGGTAATTATGAAGTGTCTGAGGCCAAATTTGAACTCAGGTCCTCCTGACTCCAGGGCTGATGCTCTATCCACTGCACCATCTAGCCGCCCCCTTGTTCTTCTTTCTTGAAGAAGACCATGACATCAGGGAGGTGATGCCATGACAAGCACATGAATTGGGTTTGAGGGGGGGGGCTGTGCTGTCACCAGTCTCACTTTCTCTTTCAGAACCATCTGGGTCCAATGGCCAGATAGGAATTAGGACAACTGGAGATGACCCAGGATGTGAGGCAATCAGTTTAGTGACTTTCTAAGGTCACATATATGGCTAGTAAGTGGCAAGTGTTTGAGGTTGGATTTGAACTCGGGTCCTCCTGACTCCAGAGTTGACATTCTATCCATTGCACTAACATTTACAAAGTGATTTAAGATTTGCAAAGCATTTTACAAACATTATTTCATTTGATCTTCACAATGAGATAGATACTATTATTATCTTCATTTTACAGGTGAGGAAATTGAGGTTCAGAGAGTCAAACAACTTGCCCAAGAACATACAGTTAAACAATATCTGAGGTGGGATTCAAACTCAAGTATTCCTGAATCTGTCTGGTGTTCTATTATCTAATTTGATCTTCACTACAGTTTTGTGAGAGGATATAGGTTAATTAGGGTGAGTTAAGAGGTTAAGTAACTTTTTTTTAAGCCCACAATATTCTATATTTTATTTTATTTTTCCAATTACATGTTATGAAAGTTTTTCAACTTTCATTCACTTGCATATTTAGAAATGACACAATTTTCTACCACCCTCCCTTCCTACCCCTTCCCTTCAGCAGTGAAGAGTCTGGTAAAAGTTGTATTTGTATATTTGTATTTAATATGTTTACATATTAGTTATTTTGCGTGTGTGAGGAATTAGGATTAATGGAAAAGAAAGAAAACCACGGGATAGGAAGGAAAAAACATAAGAGAAGTTTTTAAAAAGTGAACATAGTATACATTCAGATTCTATAGTGGGGGGTTTTTTGGTTTTGTTTTTAATGCCTTCTAAAGATCCACAGAATTAGGATTCAAACTTAGGTCTTTTGACCTCAAATTCTTCTGAACATCAACATAAAATCTCCCCAAAATGTGTAGTTCAATGGAAAGAACATTGAACTTGGAACTGAGTTTGAAAGCTGAATCTGCTAGTTGTGTGACCTTGATTAATTCACTATCCTCTCTGGACCTCAGTTTCCTCATTTTTAGAAAGAGGGGGTTAGTCAAGATCACCTCTAAGGTCCTTCCAGCTTCAGATTTAAAATCCAATGTGACAAAACTTAGCCACATAAAACCAAGTTCATTTTTAAGGTAGAGAGAAAATAAAGAGGCAAAACCAATTGTCTGGATCTTATTATACAATAAACAAATTATTCATAGCTCCTTATTTTTTTATTCTCCCTCAAGTCATGCCACAGGATGTTCCTGTGCAGAAATTGGGTGGAGGGGGAGGAAGAATAGAGGAGGGGGTATAGAGAGAGACAGAGAGACAGAGAGAGAAAGGGGAGGGGGAGGGCGAGAGACAGACAGAGAATGGAGGGAAAAAGAGAGAGGGACAGGGACAAGGACAGACATGCAGCAAGAGACAAACAAAGACACACACACAGAGACAGAAAGACAGAGATAGAAATTCAGAGATAGAGACTGAGACAGAAAAGACAGACAGACAGAAAAGGAGAGACAGACAAAGACGGACAGAAAAAGAGAATAAAGAGGAGGGGAAGAGAGATGAGAGAGTGAGAAACAGGGAGTTAGAGACAGAGAGAGAGAGAGAGAGAGAGAGACAGAGAGAGAGAGAGAGAGAGACAGAGAGACAGAGAGAGAGAGAGAGAGAGAGAGAGAGAGAGAGAGAGAGACAGAGACAAGGATGGGGGGGGGGTAAAGGGATGAAGAGACAGAGAAAGAGAGACAGAAAAGAGAGACACAGACATAGAGAAAGAGAGAGCCAGACAGCCAGAGCCAGAGAATTCAGAGACCCCTTGGATTCTGACCTATCCTGCCTGAGACTGTCCAGAAAATCTTTGGCTGAGCTTCAGATAAAGCATCTAGATGCTCGTCTTGGCCCCACTGAGCTTTTCCTTGTTTCCAGTGAGTCCCTGCCAGGCCTTCCCCCTGGGGGTTGTGGGCTTCTTCCTTCCTCCCCCCTCCCTCCTCACAAAGAGACCCAAGCAGCCGGCTTCTTTCCATTAATTACAATCCCAGGTTCTCCTGGGTTACACCAATGCAATTTAGCAAAGCTAAAGTCACTTAAAAAAAAAAAAAAAACTCTAAACATTGAGATCACCACTCCTGGGGTTTCCTTGCTTAATAACATTCAGATCTAAAAAATCCCAGCTAAGAACCCTCAGAATAATTCTCCTGCACCCCACCTCTTCTGCCCCTGCTACTTCCCCAGCATTTGTTTGGTTTTTCCTCATTTACAAGTTGTTGGGAATTTTTTTTTTTGGGGGGGGAGTGGAAATTAGAAAACACTTCTGTCTTTAGCTTTGTCTTTTGTCCTTGAATTAGACCCATTTACTTAGTGAGAACTGAGTCAGATTTGAAGTGATCAACCCTTCCCTCAGAGGTACTATAAAGCCCAGGGCGGACTTCTGCCCCAGGAAGGGAGACATTGAGACTTTTCATTAGTCAAAATAGAGAAGCTAAGTTAGGAAGCTTTGCTGCTGATAGCCCTAATAAAAAATAGAAAAGGTGGAGAAAAATGACTTTGCCTATTTCAGTTACTTTTCTGTTCTGGTCTAAATTTAGATATATACACACATATTTATAAGCATGCACATGTATATCTGTGTTTACATATATAAAAATATACCTGTATATGAGAGAGGAAGAGGGAGACATACAGAGGGAGAAAGAAACAGAAATAGAGAAAAGTAGTGAAAGATAAAGAGAGCTGGAGGGAGACTGAAAATAAGAGAGGGGGGTTGTAGAAAAGGAAGGGAGGGAAGGACAGAAAGACACAGAGAAAAAGACTATAAACACAAACATTTATACATATTTACGTCAGAGAGGAAGTTGGAAATTTCTAACCCTAAGTGAAATATTTACCCAAGATAAAGGACTGTGATTTCCTTTAAAACAAAAATATTACATCCTAGACCAGAGAGTCCTAGGGCAGCTAGGTGGCACAGTGAATAGACCACCAGGTCTGCAGTGAAGATCTGAGTTCAAATGTAGCCTCAGACACTTCCTAGCTGTGTGACCTGAACAATTCACTTAATCCCATTTGCCTCAGTTCCTCATCTGTAAAATGGGGACACCCTGAAGACAGAAATGACAAACCACTCCAGGATCGTTGACAAGAAAACCCCAGATGGGGTCGCAATAAGTCAGTCATAACTGAAACTGGACAAAAACAATAAAAACACAAGAATATCTGATAACAACTGACTTTTGTTAGCTGGGTAGTGTAGTTCATATCCTCTGGTCATCACTAATATATCAGGAAGAGGTTTTGTAAGCATTTCACTCTATCAAGATGGAGGTGAGGTGGTAGGCAGGTAGTCCTCAAGAGATGAAGCCTAGAGGATGATAGTAAAGAGCTGCCAAAGAAGACTTGAAGATGACATATAAACCCAAGGGGAGGAAGAAAAGAAAGGATGAGGGGAGTCAGGGTGAAGTCCAATATTCAGTTATTTTGTTTATTTCCTAGGCTTTTTGTATGCTTGGTCTTAGGTTTATAAGAAAAGTTCCCTTTGGCTTTATCCCTTCTTCATTGATTAATCTGAGGTGGACCATAGGAGAGTCAGAAGATAATGGTTTGAAGAACTCCTTTCTCCCATAGAATGAGTTCTGGCAACTCCATTAAAATATTGTCCAATAGCATATTGTATAAAGTAGCAGCAAAATTTTTTTTAATTTTAGGCAATAGGGTTAAGTGACTTGCCCAAGGACACACAGCTAGGCAATTATTAAGTGTCTGAGGCCAGATTTGAACTTCTGACTCCAGGGTTGGTGCTCTATCCACTGCACCACCTAGCTGCCCCAGCAATATTGTTTTAAGAATGACTTTGAGTGAATAAGTTATTTTGATGTTATAAATATCCAAATTAACTGTAAAGTATATGTGAAGAAAGATGCTATCTGCATCCTGAGAAAAAAATGATAAATAGAAGTATAAATAGAATAATATAACATATATATCATCTTTTTATTGTAATATGGTATAGTTATAGTTACATATCTTTATAGAAATGCTTGTTTTATTTCATATTCATTTCATAAATTAAAAAATATATATTTAAAATAAAAGACTGAGTAGGTCTAAGAAGATAGAGCTAGACAGATTTCTAAGTAGGGTGAAATATTTTATAGAGTCTAGATTTTGAGTGACAATTATAGTTTATATTTAATGGGGTAGGGAATGATCAGCCCCTGGAGGTTTTTGAGCAAGGAAAAGATATACAAAACTTGTGCATTAGAGTCAAAGACAAAAGAAAATCATAATTAGCCTATCAAGCTATTATCTTTGCCAAGAAATAGCTTTGAATTTTTCTCCCTGTCCAAGTCATTGACTTCAAAAACTAAATTTCCCTATGTAATAATAACAAACTTGTCATGTAGATAAATCGAATCTTGTTGGTGATATGATTGGATTTGTCAGAGCTTCCTCAGTGACTCAAGTAAAGCCTATTATACTTACTGACATCTGTCTTTCTTATAAACCATCTCTTATCTGCCATTCATTTGAAAGTGAAGAAAAAACAATTAACCGGATGTGCTGTGTAGTCTAGAGATTTAGTAAAAGATGCTGAGATTTTTTTTTAATCAAGATAAACAATAGATGATGGCTTTCTTTCAAATTCCATTCAACCAAGAATTGGGATTTTGTGGTACTAAAATATACATTTGGCTTACCAGTTAGCAAGTGAGCCAATTTCCTTTGGGCAAATGGGCTGAGAACATCATGCTGTTTGTGGGACCATTATAACCAGCAGCCCAAGAAGAGTTCAGTGGAAAAGATTTCAAAGGTCTGATCAAAACAGTGACCAATCGTGACTTTAAAAGACTAATGATAAAGTATGCCTCTTGACGGGCAGGGGATGGACTAGCCATTTTCAGATGTGGCTAATGTGTTTATTTGCTTTGTTTGACTAAATTTCTTTGTTACAAGGGAAGACTTCTTTTTTTGGGAGAATGAGCTGAGTTAGTAAGATTAAAAAAATTTTAATAAGAGAATCAGTAAAACATTCAAAAATATTAGTAAAACAATAACTTTAGAAAGGGACAGAGTCAAGGCAATTTTGTTGCTAATTTAAAAATTTTGATATATGCTTGAAAACTGTAACCAAAGCTCACCATTATTTTCATAATCTTTGTTCTTCTTTGAATATTGAAATATTTATGTATTAGTGATGATAAATGCATAAGAAAACAAAAAAATTGAATAAAACGTTAATGAAGAAAGAACTTCCAAATTCTCTGGTACATTGAGAGGGTTTTAAATTCCTGATGCAGTAGGGGCAGCTAGGTGGTGCAGTGGATAGAGCACCGGCCCTGGAGTCAGGAGTACCTGAGTTCAAATCCAGCCTCATACACTTAATAATTACCTAGCCATATGGCCTTGGGCAAGCCACTTAATCCCATTTGCCTTGCAAAAATAAATAAATAAACAAATAAATTAATTAATCCCTGATGCCATTTTCCAAAAGACAAAAAGAAATTGAAACTGAAATCATAATAGCTCACATTTTCTAGAATGTTCAACTCTGTGAGGAGCTCCAGACTCAGAGTTAGGAAGACTTGAATACAAATTTCATTTTAAATGATCAGCAGCTATGTGACCCTGGGCAAGTCACCTAACCCTTGTTTGCCTTAGTTTCCCCATCTGTAAAATGATGATGATAATAATAATAATAATAATAATAATAATAATAATAATATCACCTACCTCCCAATGTTATTGTCAGTATCAAATGAAATGTTTGTAAAACCCTTAGTGCTATATAAATATTAACTATTAGTGTAAATATTGTGCTGGGCACAAGCACACCAGATGAAGGAACCAGGGCAGGCAGGCAGTAGGGACTCCCAAGTCCATAGAAGCCCTCATTGCTGTATAGGGTACAGATGAGTAAGGGGATACCTAAGAGAGAAGGAGCAGAACAAGACTTTCCCTAGGAAAGCAAATTTGCTAAGTAGTTTCCAGGGAGACCAGTCCAGTAGATGCCTCTTCAAAGAAAAAGTGAGGAAATCAATAGTAATGAACTAGAGAAAGACAGAGGAGGAGCCCCAAGGACAGCAAACTCTCCTCTTCCTCTCCTCTCCCTGCCTCTTCAATGATAGAGAAGGGTACTTGAATACAAGTTTCTTTTTCTTAATAATTGGTTTGTTGAGGCAGAGCCAAGATGGTGGCATGAAAGCGGGATTTCCTGGAAACTCACTCCCCCCAAAACTCCCAAAGCCATCAAATTATGACTCTAGCCAAAATATAAAGAGGCAGAACCCACAGAAAGACTGAGTGATACAATTTCCCAGTCCAACACAACTTAGAAATTCTTAAGGAAAAGTCTGTTCCACTAGGACTGGGGGTTGGAAAAAGCCTCTGCAAATGAAGCCACAGCTACAGTACAGTTGGACCAGGTATCTAGATCCCTGGGGTGGTTTCTAGACCTCCTGGCCTGGGAACAGCTTGAAGGGGTGATGAGAGAACTCTACTGCACTAGACTGAGTGCAGAGTGAGCTCCAGCCTCAGAGCAGGCCTGTGGTGAGAACCTACAGCAGGAATCGGGGAAGCCAGCCTGTACCTCCAGAATGCATCCCACAGATAGTGAGGGGGTCTGGGGCAGGACTCAGATGTTTGCCCACACCCAAATTCTGGTTACAGTTTGGGCCCCCATATCACCATAGCTGAGCAGGACCCTCCTCACATCACAGGGCAGAGGGAAGCACCTGTAGTCATCCACATATCAAAGCACAGGCAAGAGAGCAGTCAGAGCCTCTCATAAGACCTTGGAGGAATTAGGATCTCTGTGGGGTGTCCCCAAACCCCCCAAAGCCTTGGAAGTTCTGTAGATTAGTCTTGGACTGAGGAAATGAGCAAACAACAGTAAAAGACAAATCTGACAATAGAAATTTACTTTGGTCCCATGGAAGATTCAGAAGATGACAAAACTGAAGCTTCTGTAGCCAAAACCTCCAAAAGAAATAGAAAATAGGCTCAGGCTACAGGTGAGCTCAAAAAAGACTTTGAAAACCGATTAAGGGAGGTAGAGGAAAAATTGGGAGGAGAAATGAGAACGATGCAGATAAATCATGAAAACCAAATCAGTAGCTGGTGAAAGAAATACAAAAAAATACTGAAGAAAATAATAAGTTAAAAACCAGTTTAGGCCTAATGGAAAAAGCAACACAAAAGGTAAATGAGGAGAAGAATGCTTTAAAAAGCAGAATTGGCCAGCTGGAAAATGAGATTAAAAAGCTCTCTGAAGAAAATAACTAGTTTTTAACATATTATTTTCTTCAGTATTTTTGGGGGAGAGAGGAAGGAAGGAAGAGAAAAGAGGGAAGGAAGAAGAGAAGGCAAGGAAGGAGGAAGGGAAGAAAGGAAAGCAGGGTAAGAGAAGGCTGGAGGGAAGGATGGTGAGAAGGAAGAAATCAAGGAAGTAAGCAAGGAAGAAATAAACATTTATAGAGCACCTATTATGTACCTAGAGTCACAAGTCAGGACAAGCCCAGGTTTCTCCTGAATTCAAGTACAACACATTTTCCATCCCAGAGATGGGGGGAGGGGGTGCAATTTGAGAAGGAAGAGATACTATTGAAACTATATCTAAAAAGAGCCAGGTTTCTACTTATTCCTCTTTTGATTTCAAATGCAAATTTCTTCCCACTCCAAGAATTACAGATTTGCTTAGGCAGGGCAGAGATAAGACAGATAAAGCCTCAAATAGATTATTATCTCTTGACTACTCAGATGGAGCTAGGATCTGCTCATTTGTCAATCTTTAGTCTTTCATTTCTAATTAGAGCCTTTGGGATGGTGGACAAAGAAAGAAAAAAATAGATGGAACTCAAATTCTTCCAAGTTTCTGAATGTTGTGAGATTTCATTAACTTTCCAATATCAGCAACTTTGAAGTTAGTGGACTCTGAATTTATGAATTCCAATTTTGTCTTAGTCTTGCCTCACCATTACCATTGAAAATTAGGGATCAATCATTTATAATATGGGCATGTAACACAGTAGATAGAAGATGAGACACATTTCCATTTTTAAGTAGAGAGATATACTACAAAAAATAGAGGGGAAAGACTTGTCAGAAGTATATGATGAATTGTGTGGTAGCACTTGGGGGCACTTCCTCATCTTACATGTGAGTCATCAGGAAAAAGCTAATTCAGGTCCAATACACTTACTGAATCCCAATCCACTCACAACCACAGGTCAGAAGCCCCTACCTATGAATTTATCTTTATAGTCAGCTAGAGGACACAATTTATTCAAAATAAAGGCATTTAATAAAATAGTAATGAGCTACAATAAAATATTTCCTATCTCCACTTTCCCCAAAACCTGAGGCATATTTTCCTACACCAAGAGGAAGAGTAAGTTTGCATAGAGAGTCTTGGTGGATAGGCACACATTAGACCAAGGGACACACATAGGAAATACAGGTGACCATGTAGGTCATACCATGAAGGGGTAACTCAAGGTTCTAGCACAATTGACATTTTCTGGGAATGTAATTTCACCATTCCTGACAGAGCTACTGCCTTGGTAGTTTCTGCTAGGTTAGTGTGTCTGCCCCTTGACAGCACTCTTCTGGTCCTATGATCACTGTCAGACATAGCTCCATTGGATATAAAATTGTGGAATATCTATCTGCTTCCCATTTTGGGGTTTGGCTGGAACCTTAGTTTTGGGAACTACCTCTCTTCCTCACAGGAAGAAAGATGGGATCTACTATTGCTCTGCAAACTTAAAGCCTTGGTTTGGGGATTTGGGGGTTTTTTGAAGGAGGTTGTTGGATTTTGTTGTAGTTACTGGAGCCTGGGGTGGGTGACCAGAGAAGCAAAAATCTTAAAACATTCAATCTTCAGACTAGGATTTTTTCTTAGTGGTTTTTCTCCCATAAAGTGAGGTTGTATAAGTCCATTTCTCCCAGTCTTGACAAGTTTAGGTGCTTCCTTTCCAAAAGAAGATTCCTTCTCCCCAAGTCTTAAAGTACTTTTAGAATACAGAAATCCTAAATTTATGTATTTTTTGTTCCTTATAGCATGTCTCTATTAAAAACTCTTTTGCCTCCCTGCATAATTTCTAATTGCTAAATCTCTCTCTGGCTAGATTTTTTTTTCAATTGGGAGAAAACTTCAAGTAAACTGCCAAGGGGTCTTTGAGTTCAAATTCCAAACTCATTTGGTCTCCCATGCAGATGAATGGGAAGATAATAAAAATTCTGGAATAGAAGCAAAGACCAGGAGCCAAGGTCATTGTTGCCTTCTTGGATGGTGGCATTCTTGACTTTTTTTTATAGATCTATATAGCTGGCAAAACCTTTCTAGACTTTGGACTCATCCTACAAGTTGAATTCTGAGCAAAGGTTGGATTCCAAAAGTGGTCATTTGTGACTTGATGTTCGTTTGGAAGTTTCCAGAGTAATGTCTGTACTTGGGCTCTTTACCATATGACATCTTTATGAGACAGCTAGGTGAGCACCGGCCCTGGAGTCAGGAGGACTGAGTTCAAATCTGGCCTCAGACACGTAACAATTACCTACTTGTGTGACCTTTGGCAAGTCACTTAACCCCATTGCCTTGCAAAAACTAAAAAAAACAAAACAAAACAAATACAAACATATGACATCTTTATCAATAACCTAAAAAAAGACAGACATAGCATACTTACCTGATTTTCAGATAACATAAAGCAGAGAGGGAGAGTTAATATAGTGGATTCCAAAAGATCTAGTCAAGTGAGATTATGGGACTGAAACAATAAGTTTTTTAAAAGGGACAAGTATAAGAAGGCATATATGGGGATTTAATTAATAAACTTCCTAAGTAAAAAACTGGAGAGATATGACTGGCAAAGATGCTACTGAGGAAGATCTAGGAGTCTTAGTGGATAGTGAACTCCTAATTAATCAGTAGTGTGATATGGAGGCCAGATTGCCTCTAAAAAGAAAAAAAGAAAGAAGGGAGGCTTGTAAAAGGAAAAAAAAATATTGATTATCCTACTGAGTTCTGCCTTTGTAGTCCCTATAGATTATTTATTTATGGAGTATTACCTCTGATTCTGGATATCATGAGGAAGAAAAGTTTGCTTATTATGCTTGGCTCTAGAAAGCAATAAAATTCTCAGTGGATAGAAGATGCAGAGAGGCAAATTTCAGGTTTTTTAAGGAGAAATTTCCTGACAATTAGAGCTATCCCAAAGCAGAATGGATTGCTTCAGGAGGTAAAGGGTTCCCTCTTACTTGAGAGCTCTGAGCAAAGGCAAGAAGATTCCTCATCAGTTTTCCTCATTTTTAGATATGGGTCAACCTAGTTAGCCTCCAGAAGTCCTTGCTGTCTTTTAGATTCTAAGATACAGAACACTTAAAAATCCACAAAACTATTCGCTGATAAAATGAGTCAATTCAATAAATTATCAGAATAAAAAATAAATCTATAAAAATGACCAGTTTCTTAATGGGCAGTAGTAGTGAGTGAAGAAGAGAATTTAGAACTGAAAATAATAGTGTTTTTTGTTTGTTTTTTCAAGGCAATGGGGACTTGCCCAAGGTCACACAGTTAGGTAATTATTAAGTGTCTGTGACTGGATTTGAATTCAGATCCTCCTGACTCCAGGGTTAGTACTCTATCAGTTGTGCCACCTAGCTGCCCCTGAAAATAATAGTTTTAAAAGAAAAAAATGACCAAATTTCCTGAATATTATTAATAAAAGAATTAGTAGAGAGCTCTGTGACCAACTCAGGTTACTCTTACACAATAGAAATCTCTGCTCTCATATACTTGACAAGGATTGTTGCATAGTGCTTGAAGACTCCCCAGGGAGTTTAATGCCTCCTACCTCCTTGGGCAGTCCATCACATCTTTAGATAGCTTTAATTGGTCGGGAGGCTTTCCTGATATCAAGATTAAATTGGTTCCTTTGAACCATCTACCATTTCCTTCTGATTCTCACAAAGAGTTGGGAACAACTGAAATGACTCAACTTGCAACTGCCTACTTCAGTCAAACAGAACAAGTCTAATCTGGAGTCCTTGAAATATGTGAAAATAGTGATTACATCTTCCCCTGTATCTTCTCCAGGCTCAATACATCCATCTTCATGTATTATAGGCTCAAGGACCTTTACCATCTGGGTTGTCTTTTTCTGGATGAAAATTTCAAAAGAGAACTTTCATTTCAGGTAGCAACAAAATGCATTATATATCTGAGAATGAACTTACCAAAATAGAGAGGACTTATATAAATATAACTACAAAGCAATTCCATGAAAAAAGCACCTAATTTATTGGAGAGACATTTAATAGTCATACTTAATAAAATAACATCACCTCAAATTAGTCTACATATTTAATTCTATGACAAATTAATAAAGGAATATTTTATAGAAATGGAAAAGCATTTTAAAATTCACTTAGACAATAAAAAGTTATGTTTCAGAGGAAGGAAAAAGGTTTGATACTACCAACTTGAACATTATATTTCAAAGCAAGAAATAACAAAACTCTCTGGAACTAGATAAAACATAGAAAGATAGATTAGTGAAGTAGACTAAATCTAGAAATAGCCAAGATCTAGAACCCAAAGTGCACAATAGTGTGATATTGGATAAATACCCATATACAAACTACTGGGAAAGACATATTTTTTTATTCAACCCACTTTGTGGGGAAAACTGGTAAAAAAAAGTTAGATGCACAATATTAAATTTCAAATAGATTGATAAAATAGATTCTAAAAGCTATACTATAAAAAATTAGAGGGAAATGGAAGATTATATCTTTCACAGATATAAATGGGAAGAAATTTTATAACTAGACACTGAATGGAAGGTATCATAAATAACAACATAAATTACATCCATTATAAAATTTTATAGCTTTTGTACAAATAAGATCATTTCCATTAGAAAGCTATGGACTAGGGGAAATCTTTGTATTAGATACAATTTTAGATTAGGTCTGATAGCCAAACTATAAGGAATTGACACATCTATAAAATTAAGAGTCATTCCCTGATATATATGGTAAAAAAATGCAGCTGTCAAAAGAATAAAAAATTAAATAGTTACCACCTAAATATGTACAAAATCACTGAAAGAAATACAAATTAAACAATTCTGAGGTCCTTGCATATGTCAAGCTAGAGACAGTAAACATTGGAAAAAACCTGCTGTTTGAGAGACTATTGGAAGACCGACCTGCTAATTCACTGCCAGTAAAGGTGAGAATTTGTTCAACTCTTCTGGAATATATTTGGAATTATTCAAGGAAAAAATTGCTAAATGATTCATACTCTTTGACCAAGAGATTCTACTCTTGGGACAATCTCCCAAAGAAACTGAAAGAAAATATTAATCTGTAGGAAAATTTCACCCTGTCCAGGGTGAAATAACTAATAAGTGTCTGAGGCCAATCCAAAAGAGAAAAATTATTTCTACTTAGGGAAGTATTATTTTGTGAATTAGTACTAATTGTGTAAAAGCAAATTAAGTTCAAATGACTGGATGGAACTAGTATCAATATTAAAACTACAAAAGGAGGACAGGAAGAAAAGGCAGATGGAAACTAAAAATTGAAAGATGAAGTCATTTTTTTTCACTTACACCACCAAAATGCAGAAGTAGGTATTTAAGGAAGATTAAATTGGTTCCTTTGAACCATCAATCAATTGCTTCTGATTCTCACAAAGATTAAATTGGTTCCTTGGCTAAAGTGTTATGTCTAGAAAATAAACATTACATATTTCATATAGTCTCTAGGTCAGGTTAATACAATTCTAATAATGTTCTGGATTTGGAGTCAGAGAATCCTGAGTCTCTTCTCTAGGACTCAGTTTCCTCATCTGTAAATGATCCAGATCTTATTATCTCTTTCTAAGGTTTGCCAGGGTCTGCTCTATCATCATAGACTTAAGGGACCCAAGGTGATAGTCATCTCAGGAAGAAAAGGAAGATTGAAGAGAGTCATGATGGAGGAACATGAGGAGCGTCTTAAATAAAGGTCTAATAACCATCCAATTGATTGTGTTCAAATCCCTACAAGATATGAAACATGTTTGGACTGTCTTTTGCCTTTTTTATTTGAATCACTAGTAGTAGCACTCTAGGGCCACTAGGTAATGCCATAATTCATAGAGTGCTGGCCCTGACTGGAGTCAGGAAACCTTACCTTCACGAGTTCAAATGTGGCCTCAAAAATTTCTAGCTGTGTGACCCTGGGCAAGTCACTTAACCCTTAACCCTGTTTGTCTCCATTTCCTTATCTTTTTTTTCCTTTTGGTAATTTATCAGGATGTCATAAACTTAGGAAGGTCTATGGAATGCAAATAAAATCATAATTAAACTTCATTTTGAATTAGTCTCCCTTTAGTACATGTGAAAACAATACTAAAAAGAACCATATTTCATGCTCAGATGTCATACAGTGTCAGTTGTATGTTTTGAAATAATTTCATAAATTCAGGGAAATAGTTCTGCATTCTGAAGTGTTAATATTGACCCTAAAAAAGTAATCATTTACTCTGGCTGATTCCAGCCAGGTAACTCCCAGTTCAGGTAACCTAATAGACCAGAAGAATGGATAGATATAAAGGGATAAAAAAGTCTTATTAAGAATGGCAAGCACTCTCTGAGGTACCACCTCACACCTCTCTGACTGGCCAATATGACCAGAAAGGATAACAATCATTGTTGGAAGGGTTGTGGGAAATCTGGGACACTATTGCATTGTTGGTGGAGCTGTGACCTCATCTAACCTTTCTGGAGAGAAATTTGGAACTACACCCAAAGGGCAACAAAAATGTGCATACCTTTTGATCCCAGCAATACCCACTACTGGGTCTATACCCTGAAGAGATGATGAAAAATATTCACATGCCCTGTTTGTGGTGGCAAAGAATTGGAAATCAAGTAAATGTCCTTCCATTGGGGAATGGCTTAGCAAACTGTGGTATATGTATGTGATGGAACACTATTGTTCAATTAGAAACAGGAGGGATGGGAATTCAGGGAAGCCTGGAGGGATTTGCATGAACTGAGTCTGAGCGAGATAAGCAGAACCAGAAAAACACTGTACATCCTAACAGCAACATAGAGGTGATGATCAACCTTGATGGACTCGCTCATTCCATCAGTGCAACAATCAGGGACAATTTGGGGCTGTCTGCAATGGAGAATACCATCTGTATCCAGAAAAAGAGCCAAGGAGTTTGAACAAAGACAAAGGACTATTCCCTTTAATTTAGAAAAAAAAAACCTGATATCTTATTGTCTGATCTTGCTATCTCTTATACTTTGTGTTTCTTCTTTAAGGATATGATTTCTCTCTCATCACACTCAATTTGGATCAATGTATACCATGGAAACAATGTAAAGACTGATAAATTGCCTTCTGGGGGGGGGGGAGGGAAGTACGATTGGCGTGAAAATTGTAAAACTCAAAAATAAATAAAATCTCTAATAAAAAAAATGGCAAGCAGAAGATGGTAGCAGGAGAAGAGCCTCTCCTAGGTGCTCTCCAAATATTTCAAAAATCTTAAAATTATGACTCTAACTAAATTTTTGAGAGAGAGAACCCATAAAAGATCCAGGGAGGCAATTCTCCAGACAAGGTAACCTGGAAAATAGTGGGAAAACTCTATTCCATGGAGTTAGAGGGGCAAGTGAAGAAACTTCAGCCTCCTGGGAACAGCCCCAGGGTGCCTGGGAGCCATGGCTCCCTGCAGCAGAAGCAGTTTTCTGACCTGCACCCTGGGGGAGCATTGGGCACAACTTGGAGGATCAGCAGGGAGACCTCTGCCAGAGTTAGCATGAAGCCCAGGCCCTCAGAGCAATTGAGGCACTCAGCGGAGGCCTCCGCAGACCAGATGGAGGAAACAGAAGCAGGAGCTGGCAAGCCTTCTAGACAGCTGCACCCTGAGTGCTCAGCCTACCGAAGGTAGAGGAGTGGAGGGAGACTTCCAAGGTCTGTCCTCTGTCCCTGAAACAGGACTCTGGGGCTCTGACAACAATTAGATCCTGATCACAGTCTATGCCCCCCCCATAGAACAATGACCACCCTCCCTCAGCCTTGTGGCAGAGGAGTGCGCTTGTGGTCATTCACAGATTAGGAGAGCAGTTAGAACCTCACACACTGAGGTCCTTGGGGGGGGATGTCCCAATAATACTCAAGAGCTCAGGAAGCACCCCAAAACCAGTCACAGGCTGGGGAAATGAGTAAACAGAGGGGGGAAAAGGAACCAGACCACTGGCAAATACTTTGTCTATAATCCCAAGGAGGATCAAAATACTCAATATGAAAATGAGGAAGTACAAGCTTCTTCATCTAAAGACTCCAAGAAAAATGGAAGTTGGGCTCAGGCTATGACTAGAGCTCAAAAAAGGTTTTGAAAATCAAGTAAGAGAAATAGAAGAAAAATTGGGAAAAGAAATGAGAGAGATACAGGAAAAACATGAAAACAAAGTCAGCAGCTTAGTTAAGGAGATCCAAACAAATGCTGAAGAAAATAATAGGTTAAAAACTAGCTCAGGTCAAATGGATAAAACAATCAAAAAGTTATTGAAGAGGGGTGGCTAGGTGGCTCAGTGGATAGAGTACTGGCCTTGGAGTCAGGAGTACCTGAGTTCAAATCTGGTCTCAGACACTTAATAATTACCTAGTGGCCTTGGGCAAGCCACTTAACCCCGTTTGCCTTGCAAAAAAAAAAAAAAAGAAAAAAGAAATCCTACAGGAAAATTGCCCTGATATCCTAGAAACAGAAGGCAAAAAAGAAATTGAGAGAATCTGCCAATCTCCCCCAGAAAGAGATCCAAAAAAGACCCCCAGGAATATTATAGCCAAGTTCCAGAATTCCCAAGTCAAAGAGAAAATATTACAAGCAACCAGAAGGACACAATTCAAATATCGTGGAGCTGCAGTCAGGATCATACAGGATTTAGCAGCATTCACATTAATAGGGCTTGGGATATAATATTCCAGAAGGCAAAAGAGCTTGGAATGCAACCGAGAATCAACTACCCAGCAAAACTGAACATCCTCTTTCAGGGAAAAGATGGACTTTCAATGAACCAAAGGAATTTCAAATATTCCTGTTGGAATGGCCAGAGCTGAACAGAAGGTTTGATCTTCAGATACAGGACTCAGGTGAAGCATAGAGAGCAGAGGAGAAAGGTAAATTATCAGGGACTTAATGATGATGAACTGCATGTATTCCTGCATAGAAAAATGATACTGGTAATACTCATAAGAAATTTCTCATTTAATGGAGCAGGTAGAAGGAGCTTTTATAGTTGAGGCACAGGAAAGAGCTGAATTTGAAGATATAATATATTGTAAAAATGGAGTCAATGGCTAAAAGGGAAATATACTGGGAGTAAGAGAAAGGAGAGGTGGAATAGGCTAAGATACTTCATATAAAAGGTTTTTTTTTTGCAATGAACTTTTGCAATGATATGGAAGGGGGAAGGTGAGGGGAAATGAGGGAACCTTCACTTGCATCAGAAATGGCTCACAGAGGAAACAGCATACACACTCAATAGGATATAAACATCTAGAGTAAAAAAGAGAGAAGGGGGACAGGGGGAAGGGAGGGATGTGGGTGATAAAGGAGAGGGTGATCATAGGAGGGAATAGTCACATATAACACATTTTCTTTTTTACTTTTTGCAAGGTGCTGGGATTGGGTAGCCTGTCTGGGACCACGGGGCCGTGTACTTGCTGGGTCTCTGGGGTAGTATATGGGCTTAGGGGCCTCTTGGCTCCAGGGTCGGTGCTCTGTCTGCTGCACCACTCAGCTACCCTACAGCACGTTTTAGAAGAGGGACAGAGTAAAAGGAGAGAGAAAATATAATAGATGGTAGTGGAGAGGAATGGATGGAGGGAATTACAATCAGCAACAGCAACTGTGGAAAGATATGGAAGTAACTTCTATGATGGACTTATGATAAAGAATGCAATCCACCTGAGACAGAGCTGATGGTATCAGAACACAGACTGAAGCACATTTTTTTCTTTCTTTTATTTTATTTCTCATGAGGTTCTATATTTTTGTAGGGGAGTGGGTATTACGTTTACTCTTAAACAAGAATATTTTAGTAATGTATAAAGAACTGTGGAGTTTGAACAAAGACCAAAGACTATTACCTTTAATTAAAAAAACAAAACAAAACTGTTAGCTTATTATGTAATTTTGCTATCTCTTATACTTTATTTTTCTTCCTTAAGGGTGTGATTTCTCTCTCATCACATTCAACATAGATCAATGTATACCATGTGAACAATGTAAAGACTAAGACTGCCTTCTGTGGGTGTGGGGGGAGGGAAGTGAGATTGGGGAAAAATTGTAAAATTCAAAATAAATAAATAAATAAAATGACAATTAGGAAAAAAGATGACAAGCAGGTGGGGCAGCTAGATGGCACTGTGGCTAGAGCACTGACCCTGGAGTCAGGAAGACCTGAGTTCAAATCCAGCCTTAATAATTACCTAGCCGTGACCTTGGACAAGTCACTTAGCTCCATTGCCTTGCAAAAAACAAACAAACAAGCAAAAATGGCAAGCAGGTTCCAGAGAAATAAGTCAGTGGACTGGAGATGGAAGACGGAAATTCTACCTAACACAAATAAATAGGAACAATGCACTTGGACAAAAATTAGATTAGTCCTAAAGGAAATGAATTATAATTTAAAATGGAAACTGAGAGCAGATTTCCTAAAGGAAAAAAAAAAAACTTCTTAATGTGAAATCAAACAATTATGACCTCCATAAACAGAATTTTAAATACAGCTTATTTAAGAAAAAGGGACCCCTGGAAGGAGTTACTGCCCCAAGCTCTGCTATCTTAGACCCTTATGGAGGAAAGCCATCTCCAGACCATCTGTTCACTTACTTTCTTTGGAGTCGGACAACTGGGTCAGCAAGGAGGTCGGTGAGATCTAGTTTTCTCCCTTTCTCGATGACATCACGGTGTTTCCGAACAAATAACCATCCAATATGGGAAAAGAAAAAGCCTCGCTGGGCATTGTGGGGGTCAGCATCTGTCTCTGAGTATTTGTGATGCACTCGATGGTCCCTGCACCACTCAAAGATGTCATTCTGCAAGGGGAAAGAGCACATAATGAAAAAAGGCCAAGAAATTCTCAGTTCTCCTTCTCATAAGTTTTTTCTCTTTATCCTCAATCTCATTCTTCTTATTTCCTTTCATTCCCTACCATGCACCCCAATCTGTGGGTTTTCATGGAAACCCAGTCATAACTAAAACCTATCACCTGAACAAGGGCAAGGGAGCTACTCACCTTGAGAATGAGCAGGAGCCAGCTCTAACCAGTTTGAAAGAGTTAACTGGTAAATTTATCTCTATTATATTTCAGAAATCAGACAATACAAATCTAGGCCTGATTTTTTTTAGCTGCTGATTCTTTAGATTTGTGAAAATGTTGATATGTAGATTAAATTTAAAAGTATATTGTATGTGATTTTTTTAAAAAAAAGAATGGTTAAACATTTACTGGGCATGGATGAGGGGCAATGTGGGAAACTCTGGGGTTTCTGAAAGTGTGTCCCCCAATGAGAAGTGGTGCCCCTTACCAGGGAGCAAGGTAGGTTGAGAAAGAAGACTGCTGGAAAATATTATTAAGAGTAGGTCATTGGGGTGGCTAGGTGGCACAGTGGATAAAGAACCGACCCTGGAGTCAGGAGTACTTGGGTTCAAATCCAGCATCAGACACTTAATAATTACCTAGCTGTGTGGCCTTGGGCAAGCCACTTAACCCCACTGCCTAGCAAAAACCTAAAAAAAAAAAAAAGAGTAGGTCATTAAGGGAGGAAGCCCCTCTTCTGAGGGAAGGTACTGTCTGTGCCTCTGCATGTTTCCCCCTAGTTTAAAGTCCCAGATGCCTCACCATAGTTGCAGGTTGGTTGTAAACATACTAGAACTTTTAGGAAAGGCAAGTTGGATTAAGAACCAGTGAATTTAATGTGAACATAGTGTAGAAATAATTAACAAGTCTCTCAAGTAGAAGATCATCTTCCGGGTGAAAGATGAGCCAGTTAAGATGAACTCTTGCCAGCAAGACTAAGAGAGAGATTGCTGTGCGATTGTTATCAGACAACCTCCTTTGACAGAGATGGCATTAGCAGCTGGGTTGAGAGGGACCGTGGACATCCTGTGAAGATGAAGAGCTGATCTTTAAATAAACAAGTGGTGAGGAGGTAGGATTTTCCAAACATGGAATGGAAGGAGCACATTCCTTTGCCCCTCAAGGGCAGGGAGACAAAGCATTGCATGTGAAGTTAGCACTGATAGATCATTTGTAGAGTACATTAAGGGGGATAAAGCATAAGAAGTCTGAAAAGATAGAAAGGGGCAAGGCTGGTAAGAACTTGTATTTGACTTTTCATTTATGGAATCAAACAAACATTTCTGTAATAGTACAATAAAAATATGATTGTACATGAAACTGCAAATGATGAAGAAGCAAATGTCACCTCTTTTCTGAAACGTGTGTGTGTGCGTGCAAAACGAAGATGCTGTAATGACAAGCTTGATCCTTCAGCACAATGGTTAGAGCACTAAAGTTAGAAATAGCCTAGGTTTAAATGGACACTTACAAGTTGTGTGACCAAGACAAGTCATTTAACCTCTGTGTGACTCAGTTTTCCCATCTGAAAAATGGGGAAAATAATACTGGCTACCTCACTAGCTTGTTAAGGCACTTTGAATTCCTCATTTAACAGAAAGAGAAAAGCATGGTGTTAACAAGTCTATTATGCTCTTTTTTCCTATTGGTGATTTAAATTTCAACTTTTTTTTATTCTAAGACATTCTCAATTTACACACACCTTTAGACACAAAGAGTGCACACACACACACACACACACACACACACACACACACACACTCACACACACCATCTTTGATGAAAAAAAAAAAGCCTACATGTCTTTTGTCTTCACTATTAGTTGATCTGGGACATTTCCAGGATCTTTGCTTGACTCCATTTTGTAGACAATCATAGCCATCAATTAATTAAAAAAAATTTGTTAAGCACCCACCTTGTACTACAAACTGCTAGGCACCAGCATATAAATACAAAGAATGAAACTATACTAGATGACATGCCATACATGTGTGTGTATGTGTATGGACAGGTATAAATTACATACATAGTGAGAGGCTACATGGTTTAGTAGATGGACAACTGACTTTGGAGTCAAGAAAATATGGATCAAGTTCCACATGGGATGCATCCAAATTGAGGGACCCTGGACAATAACTTAATCTCTCAACAACCTAGGACACTCTCTTAAGACTTCAAGATGGAAAAGCATCAAAGCTGTAAGATTCAGTCCTGATGTGTTTTGACAGAGGAATTTCTCCAACAGCAGTTCCCTAGATTAACAATAGATACAATTTTTTTAAGGCAATGGGGTTAAGTGGCTTGCCCAAGGCCACACAGCTAGGTAATTATTAAGTGTCTGAGACTGGATTTGAACCCAGCTACTCCTGACTCCAGGGCCAATGCTCTATCCACTACGCCACCTAGCTGCCCTAGAACTAAAAGAACAAATATAAATAAAAGCAAGTTTGTTGGGAGAGAATAACAGTAGGTGGGGGGGGTGGAGGAATAAGAATATCTTACATTAGAAGAAGGTCTATTGTGTCAGGAAGAAAGAATGGAATTTGAGGGAGGGCATTCCAGACATAAAGCAATACTAGTTAGCACAAAAATAGAGAAGCTGGAGATGACATGCTGTGTGTGTGAGAAATCAAAAGAGGATCATTTGATTAGATTAAAAAGCTTGAGAAGGAAGAACCAGACTGGAAGAGTAGGTTGGAAATATCTTAGGAAGAATTTGAAATGCAAAATTAAAGAGTTTATGTTTTATCCTCTTGCTATTAGGGAAACACTGGAGTTTATTGCATAGGCAAGTGATAGAGTCAGATTTTCACTAATGGAAAATCACTTTGGCAGCTGTGTAGAGGGGCAGAGACTAGAGGTAGGGACAGCATTTTGAAGGTTTTTGTGGTCGTGTAGATAAGATATGGGGGCTTGAGCTAAGGTGGTGCTTACATGAGTAAAGATATTGGCTATAAGAGATATTGAGAGTATTGAAATGACAAAATTTGGAAACTGATTTTCTATGTGGGTGATAGAAATTGGGGAGTTGAAGATAATACCATGGCATGAATGTGGAAAATTGGAAGATTAGTGGTACCTTTTGTAGGTATAGGAAAGCATGGAAGGGGGGCAGAAAGATTAGGAATTATATAGTGATATACTCCAATTCTTGGAATAAAGAATCACTGTTGGACAAAAACTAATAGGAATACTGGAACGCAATTAGGTATAGACCAACATCTCATACCTCATGCAAAGGTAAGTCTCAAATGGATACATGACTTTGAGATATAAAAAGTCACATCATGAGCAAGTTAAAGGAGTAAGGAAAAAATACTTTTTTGGAGTTATGACTAGTTCATGATCAAACAAAACATAGAGAGGATCACAGAAGGCAAAGTGGACAATATTGATTAAATATTTAATTTAAATTTAAAAGTTAAAATTAGAAGGGAAGCAGTGAAATAAAGAAAAAAGATCTTTGCAGCATATTTCTCTGATAAAAATCTCATGCAGGGGGTGGCTAGGTGGCGTAGTGGACAAAGCACCGGCCTCGGAGTCAGGAGTACCTGGGTTCAAATCCGGTCTCAGAGACACTTAATAATTACCTAGCTGTGTGGCCTTGGGCAAGCCACTTAACCCCATTTGCCTTGCAAAAACCTAAAAAAAAAAAATTTCATGCAAAAGATACATAAAGAACTGATTCAAATTTTATACAAACAGGCAAATTGTAAAAGGAAGAAATCCAAGCTATCAACAACCAAGATGAAAAATGTGCCAAATCACTAATAATTAGAACTTAATGGATCTTAATTGATTCTCTGAACACTTCCAGACTGTCCAGCTCCAGGATTTCCTATGATCTTTTTGGAAGGTAAGTTTAACCCAAGGTCTCTTTGACCCTCAGCAAAGTCTCTCAGTTTCTGTGGGAATTCTGATAAGGTAGAATTTCAAGACTATAAATTATTATACTTGATACAATAGTATGCTATAAATAGTAAGAATATTGTGCTCTAATAGGAATAAATTGTATTAATATAATAGTATGAATGTAATACAAAATATTAATATACTATTCATTATAATATGACTAAATACTATGAGTATATACCTATAATAGGAATATCATATTATTCATAATACTATGAATTAAAAGTATGAATATAATATGTACCATTTATAAATAGTAAAGTAGTAGAGGTAGAATCCTTAAAAGTAGTAAAAAAAAAATTAGGAGAATCCCAAAGTCTAAAAGAAACCACGGAAATTAGAATAAAGCAGATTTTTTTTATTAAAGTGGAAAATATGGCTCACAACCTGGGGAGGGTATTTCTGGTTCTAACTGAAAATCATTATACCAATATTTTGGCCAGAGGCTAAGAAAGAACTGGGGGCTTACAAACAACTCTAGAGTTGGTTTATGGACACCACAAAGGTAGTTTCAGTTTTATTTGAGAGGGTTCAGTTTGCAAATAGTTATAGTGGGAGCTTTCTTTTTTGTTTTAACATAAACAGAGTTAGGATAAGGTGAATAGGGCTTTTCCTCAAATTGCTGGCATGGAAAGAGCCACTTTTTATTCAAACTAATCTAGAACCTCCATAGTTTCCCACACATTGCACTTCATAACCAAGCACCTGCCCATTGTTGTGTCACAACTCCATTCCATTGACCAGATCCAGAATGTGACCCCCAAGATCTTGTCACGCTGGCATCCTTCTCCAAGATCCCACTTCCTCACTTTAGGCCAGTCACTCAGGGATGGAGGCCTAGACTCACTAACGGCTTCTTCCCTCTGCCCCTATTCATGGTATAAATTTGCTGATGGTCAATTGTTCTAATTCTCTAGTACTTCCATAGCCAGCTTTAGCCTACTCACAAATGTTTTTGCCTAGGATAAAAGAATTCCTATCTATGACTTTGATCTTGATTAGGAAGAAGGTCTAACAAGATATTCTATTTTTACCTCTGGATATAATTACTTGAAATATGATGTCTAGGTTCTTTTTTTTTTTTTTACTCCATGGCTTTCAGAAGTCCAATAAATCTTTTTTTTAATATTTGAAAGGCAATGGGATTAAGTGACTTATCCAAGGTCACACAGCCAAGTAAGTATTAAGTATCTGAGGCCAGATTTGAACTCAGGTACTCTTGACTCCAGGCCAGTGCTCTATCTAACTGCCCCAGTCCAATAAATCTAAAATTGTCTCTCCTCAATCTATTTTCCATTGTTTTTTCAAGGAAAATCTCACATTTTCTTCTATTTTCATTCTTTTGAATTTGTTTTATTGTTTCTTAAAGTCTCATGGGGTCATCAGCTTCCACTTGACTAATTCTAATTTTTAAGGAATTATTTTCCTCAGTGAACTTTTGTACCTTTTTTCATTTAGCCAATTCTGTTTTTCAAGGTGTTATTTTCTTCAGAATTTTTTATGCCTTTTTTATCAAGCTGTGAATTCTCTTTTCAAAATTTTCTTGCATCATTCTCATTTCTTTTCCCAGCTTTTTTCCTTTATCACTCTTTAACTCTTCTGAGAATTCTTGTTACATTTCAGCCCAATTATCATTTTTCTTTGAGGTTTTTTGGTGTAGCTCTTTTCAAATGTTGTCTTCCTCTATGCCTATTTATTGGTCTTCCCTGCCACCGTGGTAGTTTTTCATGGTCAGGTTCTTCTTCTTCTTTTTTTTTCTCATTGTCCCAGCCTATTTCTTGACTTTTAACTTGATGTTAAAGTTGGGCTCTGCTCACCTGGGGGTGGGGGAGGCACCATATCAAGCTTCAACCATTTTCATGCTGCTGTTTTCAGAGCTTGTTTTGGGGGGGGTCTACAAGTTTGTTGGAAGGGGTCAGCTGAGTCCCAACTTGTACTCTGTCATCTTGGCTTTACCCCCAGCATATGGTTTTTATCTTTATTGGTTTTCCAACAACTTGCTTAGGAATAGATGATTGTTTCATAAAAGTTAACAGTAGTGTCTAGTTCCATCCCTTAAGGAAGGCCTGTCCAGTGACCTTGGGACAAAACTGAGGGAAATTTCAATTTTACTCTTGATACTTTTCTTTCTAGTTAATGGAAAGACAGAAACTTGCCCCAGCACTCTAGCTTGAAAGTATAGGTTTTGAAGATAAGGTTTTATAAATATATTTTATGAGACAATGATATTCTAGGTTTTGAAGATAAGGTTTTACAAATATATCTTATGAGACAATGATATTCTATCTAAAAAAAGGTGTTTCTATCCAATAGATTAAAAAGAAGACCACATTACTGCCTCAATTCTTTAGGAACTTCTTGTTTCACTTGGAACACTATTTCAGGCCCAGGGGCCTGTCTTAATTTGCTCCAGTTCAGATGCCAATATTTTATCATTCACAAGAACATTCTGTGCTTTACTCAATTGTTTATTTTGGGTCGACCCTGATTTCCCTCCAGATAACACCTGGCACTGACAATCTGTAAGAAAGGCCAGAAAGTCCCTAAACAGGGACTTGGCAGCATTTTAAGTCTTTTGGAAAACTCTACCCTCAAGAGAACAAGTAACTACTTGTTGCCTAATATCAGCAAGGATTATTGATGATACAGCTTATGTGGTTTATGGTTACCACAAGGGTATATTCTATTTTCTTTAGGGTCTTCCAGAGGTCTTCCAGTGGAAGACCATCAAGTACATGTGTTTTAGAAAGTGTTGGTTAAGAAAATTTAAGATACCCAAGTCAGAGATATTTCATTGATAAGCAAGTCAATGTTCAAAGAATGCCCTTGTTCCAACAAGGGTCAGATTAACAGAATACCAGATTCTCAGGCTATCAGGCTAATGGGCAAAATTTCTAGGCATGCCCTTATGGCACTGTCCTCAATTAGGGGAATAACAATTAAAATCCAGATCATTGCACAAGCAAATGGAAAATTACCGGATTGATCTCTGGGGTAGGAAAAAAATCTGATATTGATATTATACATTATAGTATAAGCACTGCTCAACTAGTACCTCCTCTGAAATACATATATATATATATATATATATATATATATATATATATATATATATACACATACATATATATTTGAAGAAGATATCTAATCTTGGTGTTCTTCTTAGGGTCAGGAAAACCTGAATTCAAATCCTGCCTCAACCACCCTTCTTGATCCTGGGTAAGTCAATGAACCTCTTTTTACTACAATTTTAGCTTCTGCAAAATGGGAATAATGAAAATACTAACCTCATGGGGTTATTATGAGGATTCTATGAGATAACTTGTATAAAGTGCTTTGCAAATCTTAAAATGCTACTTAAACATTATGTAGAAATAGTAATAGTAATATAATTCATTATTAATCAAAACAATTACTATTACTACAATAATAGTATGTTATAAAGTTTACAGAAATCTTTTATAAATATCAAATTATAATAATATAAATATTATTATGCTACAGTGATGATGATGAATTTATTGGGAATCTCATCATTAAAATCATATAAAATTATATGTATGTATGTTTGTGTACGTGTGTGTGTGTGTGTGTGTGTGTGTGTGTGTGTGTTTATGGCACTGATAAAATGAAACAGTTCCAGATGGAGGAAGTAATTTTTATTTTTTATTTATTATTTTATTATTCACATAAAATTGGAGAGGGAATTGAGATATTTTCACCAGAATGAAGTTGGTCAGCCACCCTCTTTTTCCTCAATTTTCCCTATTCTGTTGCTTTTACTTGTCTCCTTAATGAGAATAATTTCCCTCTATTGATTATCCCTAATTTATCCCATCTCTAACTTGTTTGTGCAGTTTGTTTGCAGGTTCTCTCCTTCATTAGACTGTAAGTTTCTTGAGGGCAGGGACTTTTGCCTTTCTTTCTATCTCCAGTAGTTAACATAGTGCCTGGCTAGGTGCTTGATACATGTTTGTTGATTGGCTGACTAGTTACCTGAATTGGAAACTTTGGAATGACTTTTTCTTCCTTTTCTCTCACCTCTCTCCTCTTATGTATTATTTATTGGTCTTCCCTGCCACCGTGGTAGTTTTTCATGGTCAGGTTCTTCTTCTTCAAATAATCAAAATAATTGTCACACTCAGGTAACTTAGTTGCTACTAGACAGATGATATATGTACAAATAAGTCTAATAGGAAGAAAATTGAGAGAAACATCACACTGCCATCTGGAGAAGGCTTCATGAAAATAATTATAACTAAAATTTATATATTACTTACTATGTGTTAGTGCTTTTCACAAATTAACTCATTTGATTCTCACAACAACCTTTGGAAGTTAGTGCTGTTATTATCCTCATTTTATATATGGGGAAACTGAGGTAGATAGAGAATAAATGACTTGTCCAGGGTCACACAGCTAGTAAAAGTCTGAGGTCCAATTTGGACTCAGGTCTTCCAGACTACAGACTTCTGATCCCACCTAGCAGTCTTAGATATAACCTGAAAGAAAATGAAGATTCTAAGAGATGGAGAGTCTTTCAGGCATATGGCTTCGATGGAGACATAGAGGTAAGAGATGGAGTATTGACACCAAGGAATGGCTAGTATGGAATATGGTATCTCTGAAAGGAATAAATCTGGAAAATTAAGTGGGAGCCAAATTGTGGAGGACCTTAATGTCAAACTAAAGAGTTTTCTTTATCTTGCAGGCAATGGGGAGCCATTGAAGGTTTGTGAGCAGGAGTGACATGAGTGAAACTGTGCCTCAGGAAGCTTAATTTATTAGCTGAGGCAAGCTTGCCTTGAAGAAGGAAATATTGGAAGCAAGGAGGCAAGTTAGGAGATATGATGGCAAAGTGTCTGTGAAACAGAAAAGATGACAGATAATGGAATGGTGGTAAGGGAAAAATTTGAGCAACTGGTCAGTCAGTCCATAAATATCTATTAAGCACCAACTATGAGCCAGGATGGAAATATAAAGAAAGAGAAAAGAAAATGAGCTTGTATGTAACTCACAGTCTATTGGAAAGACAACATGCAAGTATAAATAAGGCAAGGTGAGGATAAGTAGTGAAGGCAGAATCCAGAAAACCTGCCAAGTCCAGTCCTTACCTGGAAAGCCATGGAGTTGACAGCAGCCAGGAACATCCTCAAAGGTAGCTTGGCTTTATAGGATCGGTGGCTCCACAAGCGATGGGCACCAGCTGTTACTCCCAGAGCTGACAGGAAGAAACAGAGGTATGCTGCAAAACACAACAAAGGAGAAATACTCATAAATTGGGAAGAAATTTTTAAATTTCCTTTTTTTTATTCACTGGGAAAGAATTCATGAGATTGTCCAAGGAAAAAGAGACTCTCCTTTGATGGAAAATCAAGAAATTGAGAAACTGTAGCCTTCTATTGATTTGTGGCTTTCTAAATCTGGACTGAGGAGACAGAAAGACCTTTCTCTGAGAAACTCTGACCTTCATATTCCAAACATCTTCTCAAACTTTTCTTTCTCCCCAGTTGAAGCTTGAACGTCCAAATTACTCTGAGATAAGACAGTCATAAAAATCAATTCCCTTTGGATCCTCTCCTGCCCCTTGACACACAAGTAGTTGTTTTACAGACAGCATGATAATAAATGAGTTTGCTTCTATAGATCTTTAACTTGCAAAAAAAATTTTAATTGGTTTTAAACAGTCAGACTCTGTGAGCAAATGAGAACAATAATAGAAATGACAAAAATTCAGGGATGCTCCATGCCTTGATCTGCATTACCTCTGATTATATTGAAACAAGGATAATGAGGCTGTGGCTAGACCAGACAAAGGTTTGACCCATGTTAGAGAAAAGTAGAGTGAGGATTCCCACAGGTTGAGGTTGGAGATGGAGACCACAGTGCAAAATGTTTACTTCTGTAAACATGAACAGGGATTATCTGCCCTTCTTCAAGTGCTTCTCAGGGTAAACCAACGTTTCAACTCTTAGTTCAAATACCTGAGTCCAGTCATAAGATTCTGATGGGTAATTTTTGTTTATGCTTGGTCTGATCAATTTATCCTAAGGGTGCTCATTGAACTGACTCAGAGCGGTTGATGGGAAGGAGTCACTAGAGAAAAGCCTGGGACTGAAACTTCATTGTGATCAGAGGATTTCAGATCTACCTGGTGGATTCAGGCAGTACAGGGAGATTAATCACTATTCCCTATTTTTCTGCCCTCTCCAACCACTTTGGATATTTTAAGTTATCCTCATTTTCATTTTCCTCATTTTCAAAAACTCCTTACATTCTATCACCAAAACACATCTAGAGGACTGAGGGTAGGGATAGAAAGTGAACATGGAATTAATATGGTCTTTTCTCTTTGGCTCCAATTTGAAGACCTGTAAAAGGAGGTAGCTGAAGCATATGCTTCAGAAAGGCTAAACTAACTTACAAACTTTCTGCCACCAGAAATTGCTAACTCATATTATTATCAAAATAGTTTAGATTTACTTTTGAAAACTATTATGAATCAATAATTCTCTTTTTATGCTAAAAGCTACCAGTAATTAGAATCTCCTCTCTCTGTGTCTCTGTGTCTCTGTGTCTCTGTGTCTCTCTCTGTCTCTGTCTCTGTCTCTGTCTCTGTCTGTCTGTCTGTCTGTCTCTCTCTCTCTCTCTCTCTCTCTCTCTCTCTCTCTCTCTCTCTCAGCATTCCTCTGCTAAGCTTGCATAACAATAAGCTGGGGTTTCCTGAAGCAGATCTTTAAACCATCAATGACCACTTTCCAAGTCTACACTCAGGCAGACGTGCTTGTTGCTGATCCTTTACAGCTGAATATTTGAGTCCTAATAGTAGGTTCCAATCAAAGGTAGAAAATACACACAAGGGGCGGCTAGGTGGCACAGTGGATAGTACTCTGGTCCTAGAGTCAGGAGGACCTGAGTTCAAATCCAGCCTCAGACACTTAGTAATTGCCTAGCTGTGTGACCTTGGGCAAGTCACATAATACCATTGCCTTAAATAAATAAAATTTTAAAAAAAGGAACTACACAAACACACACACACACACACACACACACACACACACACACGTCACCCCTGAATAGAAGATATTAACTTAGAGTCAGTTCTATAGACTTTGCTCATTATCTCTCTAAGAAATGGAAATCGATATCAATACCACAATATCCACCCAGAATCCTGTTTATTTTTCATGGAAGGAAGAGCGGAATTTAATTGCATTAGAGTTCTAAATAAAAGTATAATGTCTTTTTAATAAGTGTGGAGTCTCACTAGAAGACATTCATTAAACATTTTAGTCTCTATTCAAGGACAGTTTAGGTCTAGGAGGTCACTTGTACTTTCACTAAAGTGGCTTCGAGGCTGTTCATCCTATATACATAAGCCATAAGGCAATATTCAAAACTTGCCATGGTCAACTCATTTTTAGACTCATCAGATAATTCCTCAGCATCTCCCAAGCTCTCTCTATTGTCTAGTGCTCTTCAAATACTTCCTATCTCACAGTATGAAGTGATTCCTAAAATAATTCACAAGACACTCAGCTCATGCCACCCAGCCACTTCAAATCCAATCTTTTCCTCCATTCTCAGGATGTTACATAAGAACTCATTCAGGAAGGATTACAGGCTAATGTGTTTACTATAGTCAAAATGCTCATCCCATAAGCTCCAAAGCAGTGAATCATGACTACTTCTGGAAAGGTTTTTATTCCCCTCACCTTAGTTTTTCTATCTTTGCTTTCAATGGGAAGGCAGGGCTGGCTAGAACAACACATCAGGGACTGCAGAGCAGTATCACAAAACATTCTGCATCTTGAGACCCCCACACTCCTGTTGTCCATACAGTCTGATACTCCAGGTCTGAGCTCCAGGAATATTTCTCCAAAATATCCATCTATCACAGACTTCTTCTGCACATATGTCCCAGGAATAGCCAGAAGTCCCAAAAGCAAGTCAGCCTTTTAGAACTTCCATGAAATTTCTTCTTTCCTTCTTTTCTTTCTTCCTTGCTTTTTTCCTTCCTTCTTTCCTTCCTTTTCTGCTTCCCCTCCTTTCTTCCTTCCCTTCTTTCCTTCCCTCCTTTTTTTCTTCCTCTTTCCTTTCTTCCCATTTCCTTCCTTCTTTATAATTCTTCCACTTCACTTTGCATCAGCTCAAAAAGGTCTTACTATGTTTTTCTGAGCCCCCGCCATCATGTCCCCACAGCACAATAGGATTCCAACACAAACATATGAAATATTTGTCCCCATTTCTAATTTGTTGCCACCGCAAAAGCTGTTATATTTTTATTCACATGTGTCCTTTTCTTTTTATCTCTTTGGGATGAAACCTAATAGTAGTAGAATTATGGGTTAAAAGGATATGCATAACATGGGGGTGATGATCAACCTTAATGGACTTGCTAATTTCATCAGTGCAACAATCAGCCACAATTTTGGGGGTATCTGTGATGGAGAATACCATCTGTGTCCAGAGATAGAATTGTGGAGTTGAATAAAAACTAAAGACCTTCAATTTAGGGGGGAAAACCCATTATCTTATTATGTAATTTTGCTATTTCTTATACTTTATTTTTTTTTCTTAAGGATATGATTTCTCTCTCATCACATTCAGCTTAGATCAGTGTATACCATGGAAACAATGTAAAGACTAACAGACTGCCTTCTGTGGGGGTGAGGGGAGGGAAGTGAGATTAGAAGAAAAATTGTAAAATTCAAAATAAATAAATTTAAAAAAATAAAAGGATATGCTGAGTTCTACGGTCTTTTGGGAATACTTCCAAACTGTTCTCAAGAACCACTGGACCAGTTCATTACCGTACTTCTTTTCTCTTTATCTCCTCCAGCATTTGTCATTTCTGATAGGTGATACTTCTGAGTTGTTTTAATTTGCTTTTCTCTAAACAATAGTGGTTTAAAGCTTTTTTTTTCATATGATTGAAGATTGCTTTGATTTCTTCTCCTGAAAACTGCTTATTTTATATCATTTGATAATTTATCAATTGGGGAATGCCTCTTATTTTTATAAATTTGACTCACAGAAATTTGCAGTAAAATTTTTTGATATCACTTCATTGTCTATGGTACATTTTAGAACAGTGTGTTTTCCCTGATTTTCTCTTTTAATTTGGTCTATTTTTGATTTTGCTTTGTCTGAGATCATGAAGCACATCAAATTTTACTCAAGTCTTTCATTTTAAATCTGGGTGTCCTGTTTCAAATGTGTCTCTTTTAAACAACATATTGTTAGACTCTGGGGTCATTTTCATTCTGCCATTTGCTCCATTTTATGGGTGAGCTTATCCCATTCACATTCATACTTAGGGCTCCCAATCATTTATTTCCCTCCATCCATTTTCTTCTTTTTTTCTTCTCTCTCCCTTTATATCCTGTACCTCCTCTAAAGTCTATTTTGCCACTAACCTGTCTCCCTTAATCTGTCCTCCCTTTAATCATCCCCTTCCTTTCCTATTAGGTAAGACACATTTCTATTCACAACTCTGTGTAAGTATATTCTTCACTCTTTGAACCAATTCTGTTAAGAGAGAAGTTCAACACTATTGTTCTGTTAGAAACTAGGAGGGACAGGAATTCAGGGAAGCCTGGAAGGATTTGCATGAACTGATGCTGAGTGAGATGAGCAGAACCAGAAAAACACTGTACACCCTAACAGCATCATGGGATTGATGATCAATCTTAATGGACTTGCTTATTCCATCAGTGCAACAACCAGGGACAATTTGGGGCTGTCTGCAAAGGAGAGTACCATCTGTATCCAGAGAAGCAACTGTGGAGTTTGAACAAAGACCAAAGACCTTTAATTTAGAAAAAAATAAAACCTGATATCTTGTTGTCTGATTTAGCTATCTTATACTTTATGTTTCTTCCTTAAGAATATGATTTCTTTCATCACATTCAATTTGGATCAATGTATACCATGGAAACAATGTAAAGACTGGCCAATTGACTTCTGTGGGGGGTGGGGAAGGGAAGTAAGATTAGGAGAAAAATTGAAAAACTCAAAATAAATAAAATCTCTAAAAAAAAAAGAGTGAAGTTTAAGAATTTACCACCCACCTCCATCTTCCCCTCAATTATAAAAGCTCTTCCTTGTACACTTCTTTTATGTAAGAATGTTTTCCTTATTCCTCCTCTTCCTATCCCCTTCTCCAACTGTAGCACTCTTTTTCATCCCTTCATTTTGGGGGGAATTAATCCAACATAATCAACTTGTATCAATGCCCTCTATCTATGCAAATTCCTTTAGCTGCCCTAATAATGATAAATTTTTTGGAGTTACATGTATCATCTTCCCATAGAGGAATGTAAAAGTTTAATTCTACTGAGTACCTTATGATTGTTATTTGATGTTTTCCTTTTTATGTTTCTCTTGATTTTTATGTTTGAATGTCAAATTTTCTATTTAACTCTGGTCAGAAATACTCATAAGAGTTCTACTTAATTAAATATTCATTTCCCTCTGAAGTATTACACTCAGTTTTTCTGGGTAGGTTATTTTTAGTTGTAATTTCAGTTCCTTTGCCTTCCAGAATATATCTGCTCTTTAATGTAGGAACAACTAAATCTTGTATGATTTTGACTGTGTCTCCATGATATTTGAATTATTTTTTTCCTGGCTGTTTGAAGTACTTTCTCTTTGATCTGGGAGCTCTGGAATTTGGTTATAATATTTCTGGGAGTTTTCATTTCAGGATCTCTTTCAGGAGGTAACTGGTGGATTATCTCCATTTCTAGTTTACTCTCTGGATCTAAGCTTTCAAGGCAGTTTTCCTCAATAATTTCTTGAAATATGCTGCCTAGGCTCTTTTATCATAACTTTCAGCTAGTCCCATTATCTTTAAATTATCTCTTCTCAATCTATTTTTCCAATGAAATATTTCACATTTTCTTCTTCTTTTTAAATTCTTTTCACTTTGTTTTATTGTTTCTTGATGTCTAATGGAGTTATTAGTCTCCACTGGCCCAAATCCAGTTTTTAAGGAATGATTTTCTTCAGTGAATTCTTGAATCCCTTTCCCCATTTAAACAATTCTGCTTTTTAAGGAGTTCTTTTCTTCAGTGAATTTTTGAGCCTCTTTAGTCATTTAACCAAATCTGTTTTTAAGTTATTATTTTCTTCCATATTTTGTGCCTCTTTTTATTATTTTTTAAATTTTATTTATTTAAGGCAATAGAGTTAAGTGACTTGTCCAAGGTCACACAGCTAGGCAATTATTAAGTGTCTGAGGTCACATTTGAACTCAGGTCCTCCTGACTCCAGGATTGGTGCTCTAACCACTGTGCAACCTAGCTGCCCCATGCCTCTTTTTATTATTGTCCAGTCATTTTCAATCATGTCTGATTTCTCAGAGATACTGGAGTGGTTTGCCATTTCCTTCTCCAGCTCATTTTACAAATGAGGAAATTAAGACAAATAGGATTAAGTGGTTTGTCCAGGATCACACATTTAGTAAGTGTCTGAGACTGGATTTAAACTCAGGAAAATGAATCTTCCTGATTCCAGGCCCCAAATTCTATGCACTTATCCATCTAGCTGACCAGGGTTTGTTTGTTTTTCTTGTTGCAAGGCAACGAGGTTAACTGACTTGTCCAAGGCCACACAGCTAGGTAATTATTAAGTGTCTGGGGGGCACAGCTAGGTGGTGCAATGGATAGAGCCCAGGCCCTGAATTCAGGGGGATCTGAGTTCAAATTTGACCTCAGAGACAATAATAATTCCCTAACTACATGACCTTGGGCAAGTCACTTAACTCCATTGACTTAAATAAATAAAATTCAAAAAAAATTAAAAATCAATTCTATTTTTGCTTTCAACCTTTCCCCTAGATATTCCAAGTCAGAGAGCTTGTATAGGCTTCTGGCTTGTTTTTCTGTGCTAGTGCAAATTTCCCTAAAGATACCTCTTTTTTTTTTTTTTTTTTTTTTAGATTTTTCAAGGCAACAGGGTTAAGTGGCTTGCCCAAGGCCACACAGCTAGGTAATTATTAAGTGTCTGAGGTCGGATTTGATAAAGATACCTCTCTTATAGAGTCCTTGAATTCTAGTTGCCTTTTTGTGCAGTACTGGTCTCATTAGAAGAATTTTCTGCTGTTCCTTAATAATTATTCAATCTGGTGCCCTTTTTAGATCATTGTTGATATATGTATGGGAGAACTGAACTCCTGTATGATCTTTCATGCTGTCCTCTTAATCGGATCTTCCATAAATGCATTTTTTTTAGGTTTTTGCAAGGCAAATGGGGTTAAGTGGCTTGCCCAAGACCACACAGCTAAGTAAGTATTAATGTCTGAGACAGGATTTGAACCCAGGTACTCCTGACTCCAAGGCTGGTGCTTTATCCACTGTACCACCTAGCTGCCCCCCATAAATGTATTTTCAATAGCAGTGTAAATATGTTTGTAAGGAATTATCATTCCTTGTCAATATACTCCTTGCCCCATTTTGAATAGAAAAATCCTCTCATATTGATGATGCACAAGTCCCAGAATTACTTTGATATCAAAGAGGAGCAGGTGAAAACAATTTCTTTGTGTCCCTTCCTAGTTTCATTACTCCAGTAATTTGAATGAGAGACTTGTAAAATTGTGATCACAATGGAAACTGCCAAATTTGGACACTGACACAGATCATATAAGTATTGCCAACAATTTAAAGTGTCCTTGGATGACTTGGACACCAAGAACATAGTGCTTCAGCGCTATAATGGGTCTCTTCTTAAAAGCTAGAAACTAGAATAGAGTACCCTGATTGGCTAAAGGAACTACATGGGCCTTCCATATTTCCAGGCCTCCACAAAGCTTATCTGTTACAGACCATTCATATGAAAAGAGTCTCTTCTTGCTTAACACATGTTAAAAAAAAAAGGTCTGTTGTATCCCAACATAACCTCAACAAACCTTTAAATTTTGCATATTGAATAAGAATTAACTTCATCAGGTAATTATAATGGTGTAAAAAATTTAAGACTATAGCAACATTAAATTTTTTAGTACAAGAAAACAAGGAAACCTCAATATGCTCTCTGCACTTAGCTCATTATCTAGTTGAATAGCAATAATTAATCTAGCATATAACGTGCCTAGAATTTGCTAGACACTCTGCTAAGCACTTTACAAATATTATCTCCTTTGATCTCCACAACCGTCTTGGGAAGGAGGTACTTTTATTATGCCTGTTCTACAGAGGAGACAACTAAGGCAGACTGAAGTTAAGTGATTTGACCAGGGTCACACAGTTAATAAGAGTCTTAGACAAGATTTAAACTTGGGTCTTCCTGACTCCAGGTCTAATTTTCTAACCATTGTGCTTAATTTAAGATAAAGATTGTGAAAACTGACTCTATCTTTGTATATATCAGTGTTATAAGAGTTTTTCATTTTTAAAGTTTGTATTTTATAGTAAAGTTTAGTTGTTAATTTAAAAAAATTTAGTATCTTAAGTTTTTTTAGTGAAGATAATATTCCATTATCATTGAATATTTGGTAGTTTGCCTTTTTAAAAAAATTTTTCAATTCCCTTATATAAATAAATGCACCCTTATAAATTCCTTTATAAATAAGCACATCTGATGAAATGTGCTACACAAGCCTTGGAAGTGAACATTTCTCCTCTATCTCTCCTTGACTAAAGGCATTTGCATTTATGTATAAACATTTGTGTAAATCCCACTGTATGTCATTACACAGAACGATGAAGGCAATTTGTATTGGTGTCATATTTCAGGCTCATCTCTCCAAACAGAATCAGGAATGAGACACTCCAACTCTTTTGAGTGTTAGAGGTGCCAGAGACATGGGGAGGAATTGTATTTCGTGTGACCACACTGAAAATCCCCAGGAAAATAAAAAAGTAAATCTTTTGGAAACTGGAAGATAACTTAGTGGGCACCTAATCCAACCCTTTCTTTTTTTATATGAAATAGAAAAGAGGTTTCAGGAGAAAATAAAAGATTTGCCTAAAATCACAGGGATAGTTGATAATAGCTAGGATTCAAAAGCCTTTTAATCCAGTTTTCACTCCCCTGGGCTAGAGGACTAGCCTACCCTCCTACTGCAAGCACTGCCCACTTCAATCCCAGAGGGGACAAACACAACTATACCTGCCAGATTTACCCTTTGTTTTCACAGTCGATTTCAACATGACCACACAAAATTTGCCTTCTCCCCACATCTCTGGCACCTTTGGCAGTTAGGAGAGTAGGAGTATTTTATTCCTGATTCCATTTAGAGAATTATGCCTGAAATATGATGCTGGTACCAAAAGCCTAAGGCCTCAGAGGGGGCCGTGCTGACTAGCCAAATACTGATCCAGGGCGTGCTGCAGTGGAATCAAGGGCAGGGAGGAAGGGCATTCCTTTCCACTTTTTAAGTCCATTCCTAAATCTGATGTAGTTTCAGTGAAAGATTTGGTAAGTAGAGTGTTCAGGTATAACACTTCATCTTCCAACTTTGGGAATTATCACTGGCTGCTGCCCATACCTGAAACTTTCTCCCTACTTATCTGTACATCTTGGCTTTCCTGGCTTCCTTTGAGTTTCAGCTAGAGTTCTTCCTCCTGAAGAAAACCTTTCCTAGTCTTCCTTAATTTCAATGCATTCTTCCTGAACTTGTCCCCAATGTATCTTTGTCTAATCCATTAGACTCTGTGGTCCTTAAAATCAAAGATTGTCTGTTATCTTTCTATGTATGTAAATGCATGTTAACTAAATGGAGATGACATGGGTCTCCCCTTTATAAAGGAGGGTTCACTTTTAGAGGCTGATTCTGTGTAGGTCTTAGGCTGGCAATTCTCCAGATTCCCCTACTGCATTCAGATTTTCCTGGAGAGACAGAACCAAAAGAGCAAATATTTCTCTCTCTTTTTTTTTTAAGGCAATTGGAGATACATGACTTGTCCATGGCCACATAACGTGGTTCATCCTTCCTTAAGGAAGAGAACCAATGACATCAGGAAGGCGATGTCTTGATTTGCAAGAGAACTGGATTTAAGTGAGGCAGGACTGTGCAAAATCATCAGCCTCAACAGGGGCCAGACAAAAGACAGGATAACTATTGACGGCACTGACCAAAGTCGCACAGTGGATGGATTTGAACTCAAGTCCGTCTGACTTCACAAGCCTGTGCTCTATCCACTGTGCTACCTCACTGCCCCAGATCTTCTCTTAAATAACATTGGTACTTCCTTTCTCCTCGTTGTGGAATTTCTCACCAGCTACCCTCCTTAGACCGCATTCCAAAATGATCATCCTCCAAGGAAACTTTATCACCAAAAACACAACCTCCTTCACCCATCATCAGCATCCTCACCAGTCAATCACCAGATTGGAGGGCCAGAGGGCTGAGTAAAAAATGCCTCCCCAAGCCTCCATCGAAAGAGGGCTCCCAGGCCAGGGCACCTTCATCTCCCACTAGCTGGGCAGTTTGGACTAGAGTCTTTCCTAGCCTTCCTCCCTGGTCTTTTTCATCTTTGTTTTGTGTTATCTCCATGCATTAGATTGTCTTTTTCTTATTAATGTTCCCAGGGCTTAGTTTTTAATAAATGGTTACTGACTTGATTCCTATAGGCAGCTAGATGATTCAGTGCATAGAGGACCAGGTTGGGAGTCAGGAAGACCTGAGCACAAACCCAACCTCATATACTTACCATGTGTGACTCTGGCCAAGTCACTTTACCCTGTTTGCCTCAGTTTCTTCAACTATAAAAAGAGTTAGAGAAGGAAATGGCAAACTCTTCCAGTATCTCTGCCAAGACCCTAAAAGGACTCAGGAAGAGTTGGACATGACTGAACCAACAAAACAACAACACAGGGGTGTCTGACAAGCTGAAGGCTCCTCCTTCTCTAGGCCCATTCTCTAGATTCTGGGAATTGATCCTAGCATCTTCAAGCCCAACCCTGCAGGTCCTTCCAGATTTCTAGTGAGAATTTAGCAATAATTGTGTCGGCTCCTGTGGGACCTGGCTAAGATCAGCAAGACCCATCCATCTCCAGGCCAATAAAGTGTCATCTCCTGGCGACTCTAGAAAGTGTCCACTAAGCTACAGGAGAAGGGTTTCAATCTGCTTCAGTGGAGAATAGCTCCAAGCGGCAGAAGTCACAGAAATGTTGGCAGGGGCTGGCAGTGGCAGAAGGTCTCATTAGCAACCTCTGCTCCAACTCCTTCCTTGGGGACATCTTTGTGGAGCAAACCTGCTCCAAGGTCAGACACACAGCACCCCCATCCCAATACCAGGGAAGCCTCTCAAGGACAGGGACGTATAGTTTTGTCTTTTATTGTATCCCAGCACTTAGTCTAGCACTATTAAGAACTTATAATCAAGGAGCATTTATTAAAGGCCTACCATGCCTCAAGTATTATCCTTAGCACTGGGAAAACAAAGATGGAGAAAAAGAAAGGCAACCCCTGCCCTTGAGAAGCTTACAATCTACACAAAAGGAAGTGGAAAAGTAAGGATGGGGAGGTGTTGCTGTGGGGACATGGTAGAGAAGGCAGAGAAGAGGAAATGATTGTCGACTGACTTAATGACAATCCCCCCCCCCCACAATTTTTGGACACATAATGTGAGAATTTGTTTTGCTTGAGAATGTATATTTGCTATAAAGGTTTTACTCTTTTTCTTTTGTTTTCCAAAGGCAGATGAAGGAAGATAAATTCAGAATTTAAAAAAAAATAGAAATCAATACTAAATAAATTTTTTTCAAAAGAATAGCAATAGAGAGAAAAAAGGATCATTGAGGCAACTTTTTAAAAACTGGTGAGAAAAGGAGCAGCTAGGTGGTGCAGTGGATAGAGCAACGGCCCTGGAGTCAGGAGTACCTGAGTTCAAATCCATCCTCATTCACTTAATAATTCCCTAGCTGTGTGACATTGGGCAAATCACTTAACCCCATTGCCTTAAAAAAAAGTAATAAAATAAAAAAATAAAGTGCAGAGAAAAGAGCAGGAAGCCTGAAGCACAGAAAAAGTGGGTAGCTTCATATAAACACACACACACACACACACACACACACACACATATGTATATATGCATAGGCTAAAAATGAAATAACAAAAAGGTAGTGCAAGCCATGAAGTTTTATTCTCTAGAAGCTTACTGAATCCATGGGTGGATAGTATCATTAAAGATATTAACTAAGAGTTTAATAAGGAAACAAAATTTATCGAAATCTCACAAAAGACCATAAAATTTAGGTGGCCAACCAATCAGGTTGCATATTAAAACATCAGTGTGCCATGGATTACTTTATGATCCTTAATGTCTGTTCTATGGCAGAACTGACAAGGATCCAGTTAACAACAGGTCTACTGTCTTTTCTTCTGCCCTGATATTTTATGGTGATATTAGATATAATATAGACATATAAAACAGTGAGATTTCTCCCTTTTCCAAAATTTCCTGAGTATGAGAATTTCTTCAGTCTCGTAGAGAGATAACCAGGCCAGTTTCCTGCCTTCTCAGGCTGGTCTTTACTCTGATTGTTTTCACAACTGTAAAAGCCTAACTGGAGATGGCAGTTAGAGGGGGACCAGGCTGTTTCACACAGACAGAGCCTCCTTCAGATTTATACCTGCAGAGACCCAGCTCTTGAGGAGGGCAGAGGCAAACATTCAGACTTACAAACCCCAATTAGAGGTAGATAAACCAATTTTTCATCAGAAACAGAAATTTAAAGAGTAGAAGACTTAGTATGTGGATATATATATATATGTGTGTGTGTGTATATATTGTGCATATACCTGCACATATATGAATATGGGTATGGATGTGTGTGCACCTAGCTGCATATGTGCATTGTATATTGGCATATATATTATATATATTTTATATAATATATATATATATATATATACACATTGGGCATGTGACAAAGGGCATGAGCACATATCTACTCAATACACAGATATCCACATGCACAAACATGTATAAATCTGTTGTGATGTGCATGTATGTGTGCACATATGTTTTGTGTTTTAGTATGTGTATATGTATTATTAGTGTGTGTTTGTGTGTAGATGTGCAGGTTGTATTCATGTCCATGTGCTCATGTATATGTGTATACATGTGTGGACATGTGGATATATGTGTGTTGAGTAGATATGTGCTCATGAATTTTGTTTATGTGTACAAACTGTATATGTCTATTGTGCTGTGTATGCATGTGTGCATGAATGTTTTGTGTTACATTACATGTGTATGCATATTTTGTATTGCCTTGTGCATGCATGTTTCGTGTTGCCTTACATACATACACATGTCTTTCTCTATGTAGTCATACATGTTGTGTTTGTATTCATGTGTGCATGTATGTCATTTATATGTGCATTGGGTTGTGCTCATTCACGCACATGTGCATGTGTGTCTGCATTGTGCCTCATATATGTGTAGGTGTGTGTTGTATGCATTCACACATGAGTATTGAGTCAGTGACAAGACCTTTGAAGTAGGCATTCCAAGTTTCGTGATTTTTCCATTTCCTCATTATTCACTCCCCATTTTCCTCTCCACTTTATTGTCTCCTCTGAAACTTTAATTTCTCTCCCCATCCATCCCTTAGAAATGGAGAAGTGCAGCTTAGCAGTCATTCTAGTTAGAGCAGTAGATCATTCTGGGACAGGGCTAACTCCTTAATGATGGAGAAGAGGAATACTGGGGGATTTCCATCCTGTGCAAACGAAGTCCAGTTCAGCATCCATAGCTCCTTGATAACACCAAAAGGCATTACATTGGTAAAATTGGGTCAAAGATGACTACTCCAAGAAAATAATTCATTTCTCCAAAATATTTCTAAGCCCTTGCTGCTAGCCACACAATCTCAAAACAACAAAAAAATGTCACTTGGAACCATTTCGCTATAATGAGAGTTACTATGGAATCGTATTAGAGTCCTATTTTCTGAAGCTGAAGATTCAATTTCATGAAATATCCTCTGTCTTGGCTCAGAGACACAGCAAAAAAAAAAAAAATGGATTATAAACTACTTGTAGACAAGGAAAGTCCCTCCAGATAACATTCTGTACTTCAGCAAGGTATGCCAACTGGGAAGGATGGAAAATTACTTAAAAATTAGAGACATCAGGGGCGGCTAGGTGGCATAGTGGATAAAGCACCAGCCTTGGAGTCAGGAGTACCTGGGTTCAAATCCGGTCTCAGACACTTAATAATGACCTAGCTGTGTGGCCTTGGGCAAGCCACTTAACCCCATTTGCCTTGCAAAAAAAACCCTAAAAAAAAATAGACATCAAATTAATTTTACAGAAGAAACCACCCTTCAGAATGATTTAGGACACATAGAGAAATTGGGTTAATTTAATCAAGGGCAGAAGGAGAGAGGTTAACTCAAGTATTGAGGCCATTTACCTCTAATCCAGGGATTTTAAAACTTTCTTAAAAATTAAACCTCATTTTACTTTCTCGAAATACTGCCTTCTTTTTCTCCCTTTCTCCCCTCTCCCATTGAGAAAGTAAGAAAAACAAAATCATTGTTTTTGTAAATTTTGTATAATCAAGCAAAACATATGCCTATACTTGTCATCCTTGCTTTGTACTATGGACTTCTTTGGCAGTCTAATGTATTCATAACGTTTTGTTTTTAAAATTCATAATTGAAGGAAATAATAGATTTCAGTTAGAGGCTATTGAAAATAAAGATTTCATTATTTTCCCATACAAGTTCACTTAAACCCCTGAAATCTGTTTGTAGCCCCCAGGTTAAAAACTCCTACACTGATGTGAAAAGGGAAGGAAAGGGAGAGGAAGAAAACAAGGATTTATTGTCTTCTATGTATCAAATACTGTGCTAATGGTTTATCAATATTACTTCATTTGAACCTCACAACAGCTCTGAGTGGTTAGGGCTATGATTATCCCTATTTTAAAGTTAAAAACTGGGCAGTTAAAAAGAGGCATAAAAGGGGGTGGCTAGATGGCGTAGTGGATAAAGCACCGGCCTTGGAGTCAAGAGTACCTGGGTTCAAATCTGATCTCAGACACTTAATAATTACCCAGCTGTGTGGACTTGGGCAAGCCACTTAACCCTATTTGCCTTGCAAAAAAACCTAAAAAAAAAAACCCCAAAAACAAAAAAAAAGGTATAAAAGATGACCAATGATATTCAGAGTCTCTACCACTTCCCCATCACCATTCCCTGTCACAATTTTGATCAAATAAATCTCCACTTAGAGATTTACATAATAGTCATTATACATCACTCTGGTATATTTTTAAATCCCTTCCTCTCGAGTTCCATCCACCAAGCCAAAGAACTACTACCAGCTCTCATTCATTCATTTTTACTCAATAAACACTGTTTAGATCTAACAGTCTTATGTCCAGTCAGACTGAATAGGAAATAGACTATTCAGGAAGAACTAAATGGTTTCCATTATTATGGGAACTAGACAACAATGACTGAAATCCTAGTTGGGAGATGATGAAAGATGGATTTTATATTGAAATGAAATTTTATATTGAAATGAAAGGTTGTAAGTGCCTCTTTCCTAGAGAAAGACCATATACCGTCTTGGCCACTTTATTTTTTATTTTTCAAATAAGAATCTTAAGACAAATGTATTTTAATCCACTAAGACAGCAATTTAAAACTGAATTTATGTTCTTTGTATCCATGAAAGTTCCCATTATGATTTTTGTTTATTCCCCAAATTCCTCTGTTTTCTTTTAATTCTTTTAAGTTAATCTTCAGTAAATTTTTATCTTTCTTCAATGATTCTTGATTTAACACATTTTTATTTTATTGTAGTCAGTAAAGAATATGTTTAATACACTATTTTTTCTGTATTTGTTTATGAAGGTGTTATGCCTTAATACAAGGTAATTTCTATAAAGGTACCATGCACAGCTGAGAAAAATATATAGTCCTTTCTGTTCCCATTCAGAAATAACCAATGATCTAGCTTTCTAAATCTAGCTTTCTAAAATTCTGTTCAGTTCCTTAAAATTTTTCCTGTTTATTTTTTATTGGATTTGTCTTGCTCTGAAAGGGGAACACTGAGATGCCCACCCTTTTGTGGTTTTATTCTCTGTTTCTTCCTTTAAACATTTATATGCTATTTCATCTGGTATATATATGTATATATATACATATATATATATATATATATATATATATATATATATATATATTGTAAAATCAATTCTATCTATGGTACCTTTCAGCAAAATGTAGTTTTCCTGTTTATTTCTTTTTATTGTCTTTTTGCTGTTGTCTTATCTTGGATCATGATTCCTACCCCCTGCCCTATTGAGTTTAGCTAAACCATGATAAATTTTATTCTCACTCCTTATTTTAACTGTATTAATATTAATGTCTTGGGGGCAGCTAGGTGGCACAGTGGATAAAGCACTGGCCTTGGAGTCAGGAGTACCTGGGTTCAAATCTGGTCTCAGACACTTAATAATTACCTAGTTGTGTGGCCCTGGGCAAGCCACTTAACCCCATTTGCCTTGCAAATATACATATATATATATATATATATATATATATATATATATATATTAATGTCTTAAGTATGCTCTTTGTAAACAACATATTGTTGGATTCTTCTTTCCAGTCAATTCTGCCATCCTCTTTTGTTTTTTGGGTAAGTTCATCTCATTCACATTCATACTTATAAGTCTATTTCTGCTTCTCTTTGTTCTCTGCCCTCTCTGAGTTTAAGTTCTCTTGTTTATGACCAGTCTGAACCTGCATTTTTCCTTCATATCTATGCCCCCTTCCCCTCTCCTTGTTTGCTCCTGTTTCTCTGTTGTATTAAACATGTTTCCACACCACAGCTCTGACCTACATTTCTTCTGATGCTAACAAAAATAAGAAGCCTCAGAAGGCAGGCTGGGAGTATTTCACAAAGCAGAGCTAATGTGTGCCTACCCTGCCATACCTATGGCATCAGTGGTTTAAGTTCCAAGACCAGGCCATTTGTACTAACATTTTTATCGATTTTCTCTTTCTCACAGACGCAATGTAATACTGCTCTATTATGAGTCAGAGGGTCTAAGTTTGGATCCTAACTTGCTAACTGTGCAATCTTGAGGCAAGTCATTTAATCTTAGTTTTCTCAAAATCAAGCAAGCAAGCAATCAATAATCATTTATTAAGCATCTACTATGTGCCACAGTGTCCAACCACTTAGAATAGATGACTATTGAAGACTCTTCAGCTCTAAATCTATGATTTGAGTGTCCTTTGACAGAAAACCTCATAAGAGTTTATTAAAATGCTTGCTTTCATTCATTCATTCATCCATTCATCTATTGAAAGTCAAATCTAAAGGAGTAATAGGAAAAGAACCATCATCATCACATTGCATTCTTCTCCTACCCTGTCCCAAACCACGAATTGCTGTGTTGCCTTTGTGAGGCTTCTTTTATTGTAAAGCAGTGTAGTATAATAACTAATACTAATACTACCAGTCCTTCAGTATTGAGGACAAGTTGCACAATCATGTTTATTATAGTTGACCTATTCTAGATTGGATGATCTTTCCAATGATCACTTTTAGAGAACGTTTATGTCTGAAAGTGGGAGTTTCAAAGAAAACAGAGAATTTTGGATTTAAGCCTCCTTTGAGAAAATGGCAGGGAAGAAGCATTAATACAGCACCTACTATGTACTGTTTACAAATATTATTTGACAAAGAAGGGAGAGCAGATGAGAAATGGAAAGATAAAGTAGGTGTTCCTCTAATCCCTTGATTCTTAGCTAGGGAAATCTCCCACCCTAGTTATTGCTGTCTCATATGCATCTGATGGATGAAGATGCTGGTCTCTTGGTAGAACAAGTGAGATGGGCACCATTCTATAGCTCTGCCATCCACTCTTCTGTGTGTCCCTCTGGACTTCCTTCACAGACTTATTCTAAAACCTTCCACGGTCAGCATTCTCCTACTGTGTTTTTCTAATCACATAATCGTGTCTCCCCCCCCCCCCCCCGTTAAGAAGTCTTTTTGACACCTTAAACTGCATCTCCCAGATGCTTAGCTAATTCCTGGAGATCATCTTCCAGAGTCAACAACTGCATTGACTTTTCTCGAAAGCACAGTACACTCGCAAAGAATTACATCGGAACTAAAGAAAAGAACAGAATTTATCTGGAGGTCAAGAATCCCAGGGGAAATCATGAAAAAAGTCACCAAGGAAAGAGATGGAGGAGTTAATAGCACATCACAAACTAACTATAAAGCAATTAAAATAAAAAAAATTTGGTGGGTGGTTGAAAAAATAGAAAAGGTGATTTATAAAACAAGCTACATGTACAAGACCTAGAAGCAAACAAATAGCTTCAGAATGTTCAATAAATCCAAAAATACCTAGTTCTGGGATAAGGACTCACTAATCAACAAAAATTGCTGGGGAAACTGGCAAGTAGCTGTTTATACCAATATCTCATGCTACAGTGTTAGGTTTAGATCAGTATTGCAAATCACAATAAGATCCAAATGGATTAATGACCTAAATATTAATGGTCATATCACATGAATTAGAAGAGAATAGAGAGAGATACTTTTCACAAACATGAATAGGAAGAATCAACCAAAGGATAGAGATGGTTAGGAAAAATGAAAATGGACAATATTATTTGAATACAACTGAAGATGTTTTGTCCACAGAAAATCAATGTTCTTGGAGTGGCTTGCAATTTCCTTCTCCAGCTCATTTTACAGATGAGGAAACTGAGACAAATAGGATGAAGTAACTTGTTCAGCATTACATTTCTAATAAATGTTTGAGACTGGATTTGAACTAGGGTCTTCCTGACTCCAGGCCCTAGACTCTATCTACTGCTCTACCTAACTGCCCTTTGAAATTAGAAGGGAAACTGTTAACTGAGAGAAAAAAAATCTTTGCAAAAATTTTTTCTGACAAAACTTTGATATCTAAGATAGATTGGGAAATTATATAAAAATAAAAACAAAAGCCATTTTGACAAAAATTATCAAAAGATATGAATAGGCACTTCTCAAAGGAAGAAAATTTATTTGAGGTAGGAGAGCTTTTCAGCAGATCCCGTGATGCTATAGGGAGCAGTAGGAATAGTGATGCAAATAAAAGAAGCAAATTAAAGGAACAATATTAGTGAAATTAGTTTTTAAAAAAAGATGCAGAAGGAAGTTCAGGAAAACACAAACAAGCAGGGCAATACTGGTACTACTACTAAAATATATTTTGTTATATCATATAGTTGTACATATTTAGGTATAGTATATGTGTCCATGCACACATGCATATATGCCAATGTAATATATGAAATACATATATATATATATGCATATACTCCACTTCAACTCACCTTATGTATTGCTGCAGATCTGACTATGTGACTCCCCTATGCAACTACTGCAGTGACTTCCCGTTGCCTCTAGGATAAAGTAAAAACCAAACTGACCTCTCTATCCCCTATCCCTCAAACAATAGTGTTCTTCCTCCTGAACTAGTTTACATTTAACTGATTTATGTAGCTCTGTCTATCTATCTACCTAACTAGCTAGCTACATATCTATCTTTATCTATCTATCTTTATGTCTTTCTAGCAACAACATTCATCTACCATATCTATCTTTATGTGTACAGTAACTTGATATTTTTGCTATATGTATATATATATATACATATATATATATATATGTATGTATGTATGTAATGTCTCTGCAATCAGAATGCTTACTCTTTGTGAGAGGGGATTGTTCCATTCTTTGTACCTGTATTCCCAGAACTCAGTACCACAGATGGAGCATAGTAATTGTTTAGCAGATCCTTGATTGATTGAGAAACCTACTCTCTCAACTGGCTCTAGAAAAGGTCATGGTCTATCCTCCTAGGTCCAAATGTTGGCAATTCATCCAGGGGTCAAGGTCCTATACTCCCTCAACTTGATTAAGGAATTCCTTCATGCCTTCTAAAGAAGTGAAGAAGTGTCCATACCTGTCATGGTCTTGAATAGATCAAGGTTTCATGTATCAAGCTATTTGGAGATCTGATTCCTAAAATTAAGACCTAGCAAGCTGTGCCCTGAGCAAGCATAATAACCATCCTTTGTGCTCTAGATGATCTCATCTTTTGGCAAAATGCAATGCTTTGACCAGCACCACGTGTCCACTGAAGGATTTATTCTTTTCATATTAATCAATAACTGTTTAGATATGTTGGAGTTCCCTCTATTTCCCAGGGACCTGGGAGTCAGAAGCAGCTGAGATGCTGCAATCTAAAGCCATCCATCACATCTCCTGACAGGCTAATAATTCCTGAATTCCTGCACTTGTGTAACGGAACCAGATACTATGCTCCTGTTCCCACCACACTAACTCTGGCGCTGTACCCTGCTGAACAATCATAAAATCAATGACCCTCATACAAGATTCTAATGACTTAGTGACTGTTCTCACAGGACTCAAGAATGTATCCACTGTTCAAAAAAATGCCTGCACAAGTGGACCTGCTGTGGGAACTATTTACTCAAGACCTAAGGACAACTGCATTGTGGTTCCCCTCCTTTGCAGTAGTTAAGAATATCAGGTCAAATCCTATTTCTCAGATAGGGGGACTTCTGTTTGCAAGTGTTTTTCTCACTCTGGAATTAATTAAACCACTTGATTCCCACAAGTCTATCTCTGATTTGCTTTGTTTGACTCCGGCCATTCACAAGTTAGAAGCCAGTCCAGTCCAGAATATATTTAAAAATTCTTTTGACACATGCTTTTTTTGCAAGCCTCCTGGAATGATATATTCCAAGTGTATTCTTTTATAATCTGTGAATTGGTCAATCATGGTATCTGAGCTCTGAAAAAAGGAAAGGTTTATAAAATTTTCCCCAAACTCTACATCAAAAAGAAAAAACTCCTCCTTAATTATGCAGATATTATAAAGATAAGCTTAAAAAACACCAATATTCCCGGGAGATTTATGGATTAACATCACTCAAAAATAATCTACCAAGGTTCTTTCCTGACTGCTGGTTTGGAGGGAAGGAAGTAGAGGAAGGAGGAAAATTCTGGTACTAAAGAAGTGAGGGCAGGGAGTCTATGCCAAAAGGAGAGTGATGGGAGACATGGAAGGGATAGAAAAAGCACAGAAGTAAGAAACTGTAGGAGCTGAAGTCTGGCTTACAGTGATATTCTGGGTGGACCCTGTTCCCTCCTCAGCACTGGCTTAACTAGAAAAGCTGAGGCTCCAAGGAATTCTTGCCATGCTATCAAAGACACCTGGTCTATTTCCTCAAGGTCTATTCATGAAAATAAAATTAATTTTTCTAGCTTATGAATTAAACATTAGTACTTCCTGAAGAGAATTTTTAGTTCTGTAGAAACATCTCTTTGATGGCAAAAGAAAAAAGACCCTAGCACATCCTAAAATAAGCTGCCATAGCCAAAAGAGTTATAGGGGAAGCAAAACCTGTGGTTTTTCTAAGAAAAGGAGGGAGACATGTTTTCTTTCTTTTCCTTTAGTCCTAATTCCTTTTACACAAAATGACTAACATGTAAACATATTAAACATAAATGTACATGTACAACTTTTACCAGACTGTTCACCACTGAGGGGAGAGGGGTGAGAAGGGAGGGTAGTAGATAAATGTGTAACTTGTAAATATGTAAGTGTATGAATGTTGAAAAATTTTCATAACATGTAATTAGAAAAATAAAATATCAAATTAAAAAAGAAAAAGAGAGAAAAGTGAAGGAAGGTAGGGGTAAAGAAGAGAAAAGAAAGGAGAGAAGGGAGAGAGGGAGGGAAAACAAGGAAAGGAGGGAGAGAGAAAGAAAAGAAAGAAAGAAAGAAAGAAAGAAAGAAAGAAAGAAAGAAAGGAAGGAAGGAAGGAAGGAAGGAAGGAAGGAAGGAAGGAAGGAAGGAAGGAAGGAAGGAAGGAAGGAAGGAAGGAAGGAAGGAAGGAAGAAAGAAAGAAAGGGGGAGGGAAGGACAAAAGAAATGGAGGGAGAGAAAAAAGGAAAAGGAAGAGGGAGGGATATAAGACTGTAGCTACTGATTTTCTTGTGCTCTGAAAAATGCTAGGAACTCTACAAGGCAGAGATGAAAAAGGGGAACATTCCAAGTATAAAGGGACAAAGATATAAAGGCTGAAAACTGAATACTGTATATAGACAATAGCAAACAGCCCCCTGGCTCTAAGGGGAATGAGAGAGACTAATGCATCTTAGAAAGATGAAGAATTTATATTTTATCCTAGGGGCCACAAGAAGCCACTGAAACTTCTTAATAGAGGGGCTTACATAGTCAGAGCTGTTCTTTAGAAATATCCATTTGGCAGTTTGTGGAGGATGGACTGGAGAGGTCTACTGTGGGCAATATCCCAAGATTCCCTCTTCTCTCCTGGAAGTTGAAATAGTTCTCCCTCGAAAGGCATTTGTTCCCCCCAGGACCTGTGACTCAAGCCGCTGGCATAACTTCTATGGCACAAAATATTCAAGAAATGAGGATTGGAACTCCTCCTTTGGCTTGTGAATCACACAGGAAAGATGGGTTCAACAGAATCTTGAAGAATCATGATGTGTAATAAAGAAAATAATGTTACACTCAATAGAAATATATTTTGGATGTGTTGAGATTGAGAAATCCACAGAACAGTGAGGTCAAAATGTATAGCAAGAGTTTAGTGTTGCAGATATGCAACCCAAGAGAGAGGTAAGGACTGGATATGTGATATTAGAGTCATCTACATAAGTTGGATAATTGAAATCATGACAACTGACAAGGTCACTGAGAGAAAAGTCTAGAATGAATTTATGGATATATGGATGTATAGATAAATGGATGTATGGATGGATGTATGGATGGATGGATGGATGGATGGATGGATGGATGGATGGATACATTAACTAATGAAAAATCATCTAGTAAGTATTTACTATTTATCAAGTAGAACTTATATATTATGCTAATCACATGTTACAAATAAAAGCAAGTGAGATAGCTACTTACCTTCTTTATTTTTATTCTTCTTTTAGAATGGAAGTTTTCTTACTAATGTAAGAACTCTAGTTCTTAGTAATGTAAGAACTCCACCACCACCTCCAACACTAGCTCCGAGAACAATAATCAAATCTTCACTACCATTATTGGTAAATAAATTCACTTTGACTTTGATGTCCAGAACATTCTTCCCTGGCCACCAGCCCCCTTTTGGTGCTGTCTTCTCCTATTGGAATGTAAACTTTCTTACCTGTAAAGTGTGATGGCATCACCAAATGACATTTAACATTATTACATAGGAAGCAAAAGTTGCTTTTCGATGCATTAAATCACTGGTCACATGTGTTCACCAGATATTACTTTTTTGTGTTTAATCTTCTTACAGATGGTGCGTGTATTTGGGGGGTAATTGTGTCCAAGGTTTATGGGAGGAAATACACAAGTGCCATTTTTCTTACTATGCTATATCATGAAATGTCTGCATTATGTGGTCTGATTGACTAGTAAAAGTAAATACTCAGACAGAGCCTATTTTTTCTATACATATTTGCCTAATAGATTGCAAACTTCTCAAGGGCAGGCCCTGAGTTTTTTGTCTTATGAGTCCCAGTATCAAGTACACTACCTTGCAAATTTATTTTTTGTACTGGATTTTTTATAGGTATAAGATATAAGGCTTTCTAAGGGAGGAAACTCTATCAGTAGCAGCTCGATGACAAATGAATGGAGTGCCTGGCCTGGAGTCAGGAAGACCTGAGTTCAAATGCAATCTCTGTCACTGACTACAGTTGTGAATCTGTGCAAGTCACTTAACCTCTATTTGCCCCAGTTTATTCATTCCACACTGGATTCTTCTAAGGATCAGATGACATATGTTTGTAAACCACATAGTAGATGCTTAATAAACATTTGTTTCCTTCCTTCCTTTTTAGATCGGCAATTGGTGTTCAATTTATTGTCTTAGAGAATTTCCAGAGGCACTGAAAAGCTGAGTGACTTGGATCATCCAGATATGGTGTCAATAGTAGGATTGGAAACCCTGCTTTCATTTGAACTCTAGGACTAGGCCTCTATTCCATCATACCTTTATCACCTTTTTTGCAATAGACCTTTAATAAATGTATGTTGAATTAAATTGAATGCAAAAAAAAGAAAGCAATATATCCCTCCATGCCAGCCCTCATCTGGTATGGACTGAAAATCCTTCACCATTTTGGCTGCCCTCATCTGGATACTCTCTCCAGTTTGTTTATCAATGTCCTTTCTAAACTGATGTGCCCAGAATTAATTTTTTTAGGTTTTTTTGCAAGGCAAACAGGGTTAAGTGGCTTGCCCAAGGCCACTAAGTGGCTTGCCCATAGCCACCCCAGAATTCAATATAGAACTCTTAAGTATGGAACTGTTTCAGTAGCACCTCTTTTACTTTCACCTTAACAAGAAGATAATAGAAATCTGAGAGGAAGTGAAGAATAGGTGGGAAAGCACTGGAATCTAGGGAACTAAATTCAATTTCAACCTATTATATTTACGGTGTGATTTTGTTCAAGTTAAATATCTGGCCCTCAGTTTCTCAACTGTAAAATAAGGAAGTTGATCAATTCTAAAGGTCCTTTCTAGCTCCAAGTGTATGATCTATGAAGTTGACTATGGGCTCTCTTTGTTGATGACCAATGCTTTCTAGATATCTTGGAAACTTTTTTATCATAGCCCTGATTAGAGAAAACTTAGAAGTGAAAAGATAAGTAACAAGCAAAATGTCAGAAGCTAGAAGAGGTTTAGGTGGGAAGAGAATACAGAGAAAAAATTACAAGGAGTTTAATTAAATGTCAGATGTCAAAACCAATGGTCCAAATAGTCTGTGATGTGACTTTGTTCAACCTAAAATGAAATTTACCTATTTTTTAAAAAAATAAATGTTGAAGGATCTTTAAAAACCAATGCTTTTTTTCATCATTTTATTTGTGGTTTTCCAAAAAACCCCACTATTTTCCAAAATGTATTTGATTTTTTTTGAACCCCATCTAGATTAAGCTTTGTGGCTTCATACAGAGTATTCCTTAACACAGGCCAGAGGCATTGTTTAGATTGCTTTTTAAATGCACCTTTTGTTTTAACTGCAAGTTAAATGTAGTTCCAGTCCAATGGTCAAGAAAGAATTTAAAGGTTTCTGCATTAAAAAAAAATGTTACCCACAATGTTCCACTAGAGAGGGAAAGGCTACCAGGTCCGTTGAAAAAGAATAAAGGAGGGTGGCTAGGTGGCTAGGTGGCGTTGTGGATAAAGCACCGGCCTTGGAGTCAGCAGTACCTGGGTTCAAATCTGATCTCAGACACTTAATAATTACCTAGCTGTGTGGCCTTGGGCAAACTATTTAACCCCATTTGCCTTTCAAAAAACTAAAAAAAAAAAAAAGAATAAAGGAATCTGCCTTGGTATCAAGAAACAATCCAATGTATCTGATTTTTGCAGCAGTTCTGGATCTGGAATGGGAAGGTCTTAAGAGGAAAGTTCATTTCAGTCTTAAATTGGCTCATCTTTGGACTTGCTCATTCCATCAGTGCAACAATCAGGGACAATTCGGGGCTGTATGCAATGGAGAATCCCATCTGCATCCAGAGAAAGAACTGTGGAGTTTGAACAAAGACCAAGGACTATTACCTTTAATTTAGAAAAAAACTGATATCTAATTGTCTGATCTTGCTATCTCTTATACTTTATGTTTCTTCTTTAAGGATAGGATTTCTCTCTCATCACATTCAATTTGGATCAATGTACAACATGAAAACAATGTAAAGACTGGCAAATTGCCTTCTGGGGGGGGGGGAAGTAAGATTAGAGGAAAAATTGTAAAACTCAAAATAAATAAAATATTTTTTTTTAAAAAAAGTAGTTCATCTTTTGGGTGGAGGGGACCAAAATTGAGAACATAAAAGATGAAGTGAAGAGAAAGTAGCTCTCCAGATTCTGACAATTCTCAAAATATACTCAGGATCAATTAAGTCTTTAGAATGGAACAAGAGGAAGAGACAATGAATAAGAAGACCTGAGTTTGAATCCTGACTCTCATACTCATTAGCTATGCCCCGTGGCTTCTTTCAACCTTAGCTTCCTCATCTATATCAGATTACTCGCTGTCATGGGGAGGGGGAGGGGAGGGAGGCAGAAAAATGTGGAATGGAAAATCTCACAAAAAGATGATGAAAACTATCTTTGCATGAAATTGAAAAAATAAAATAACATTTGAAAAATAAAATAAAATAGAAATGATAAGAAATTTTACACTACTTGCCTCATGGATTGTAGTGAAGAAAATATTTTGTAAAAAGTTCTATGTTGTTGAGTCAATCATATCCAATTCTTTGTGACTCCATTTTGGGACTTTGTTGGCAAAGATCACCATTTTCTACTCTAGCTCATGTTACAGATGAGAAAACTGAGGCAAATAGGGTTAAACAACTTTTCCAGGGTCACAAACTCTAATAAGAATTTGAGACTAAATTTGAATTCAGGAAGATGAGTCTTCCTTATTCTAAGCCCAGTGTTTTATCTACTCTACCATCACCTAGCTGCCCCTCCCCCCAAAAAAATTCTCCAGGACTTAAGAATTGTTGGTATTACCACTTCTTTCCAAAGAGACTCTCATGAGGACCATTGCCAAATTACGTCTATCATTCCCATCTGGGACCTCTATCTCTTGGATTCTCTCATGTACTACCTTCTACATAATGGTCCCAGTTGTTAGCGCCCTCACTCCTCCAGATTATTTTATACCAATATTTTGGGGTTTGTACTCATCTGCATACTTACTGTTTCCCCTGATAAAATGTAAACTTTTTTTTTTGCCTGCATCTCCCATTTCCAAGTTCAGTATTGCCATGTAATAGATGTTTGTCAAATGATTGTTTGAGCCTTTCTAAAAGACTCAAGTGAAAATCCTTGATTACCCAAACCAGTCATTGTCAAATAGGAAAAGCAATGAAACCATATTCTATCAATCAATACTCATTATTAAGTATACTGGGTGATATGCACCATGATGAATATACAGAAATAATAAAGTTGGGAAAGTGCCTTCCATTAAAGGAGATGATCTGTACAAAGATAATGATAACCAACTGTGTGTTGATAAATATTTAACAGAAAACTCTCTGGGAAAAAATACACACACTATACATTTTAAAGTTTAATCTAAATTATTAACATTTCTCCATCAATTAATTAAAACAACAAAACATGGAACCCAGATTTTAACTTTGCTGATTTCTGAAGTGTAAATATTCACCCTGAAAATTTAACAACTGGTACCCATGAGCTTCTTTGAGCTGCTTCTGTCACACCCCTAAATAGCTTAAAACAAAATGAGTATATGAGAGGTCCAAGCAAAGAGTTATCTATGAAGCTTCTAAGGAAAGAGAAAGCAATATTTGAACTAAGCTGTGAATGATGAAGTCATCCCTCAAAGCCAGTTTGTATGGGACTCTTGTCTCTGGTACAGACTGATCACTCAACACTACACACTAGCTAGCATAAAGGTGGAGTTGGTGAGAGCCTAGGCTGTCACCTCCATGGTGTCCCTATCCCTGCTTTGCTATACTCAGGGAATTCCCCTTGAGTGAGCTCTTTCTGGAGTCTTTCTTGGCTAAGTTGGGATACCTGACTCCCAATGGAAGAGCTTACTTGCTGTCTTGTATTCTCATCTGTACACCTTGTCTGATTTCTGTTTTATTATCCGCTTGGATAGATGGTTACATGGTTTTATTGGCTATTTCCTAAGTGTATTCTTTGTGGAACTGACATGTGGTAGGAAAAGAGTCAAACCTTGAATAATAAGCCTTGAGGCCTTTCTCCATTAAGAGATAGTAACCATGCATGAACTAATGTTGAGAGAGATGAGTAGAACCAGAAAAACATTACACACCCTAAAAGCAACATGGGGGTGATGATCCACCCTGATGGACTTGCTCATCCCTTCAGTGCAACAACCAGGGGCAATTTTGGGCTATCTGCGATGGTGAATACCATCTGCATCCAGAGAAAGAATTATGGACTTTGAACAAAGACCAAAGACTATTACTGTCAAATTAGGGAAAAAAAGCATTATATTATTATGTAATTTTACTATCTCATACTTGATTTTTTTTCCTTAAGGATATGATTTCTCTGTCATCACATTCAACTGAGATCAATGTATAACATAGAACCAATGTAAACACTAACAGAATGCCTTCTGTGGGGGGTGGGGGGAGGGAAGCAAGAATGGGGGAAAATTGTAAAACTCAAAATAATACCTTTCTTTAAAAAAAAAGAGATAGTAATCAGCACCCCAACTTGAAGTTAAAAGTTATTCCCTCTTGTCAATAATTTCTGAAGGGGAAGAATCCCATAATCCTAGCCCAGAAACTTTTCTCTGAGAAGAGTAGGATAGTCAGCTTCTAGTCCCATGATCCTACTTTCCTTCCTGGCAATAATCAAAGTCTATCTTGGAGGTGGATGGCTGGAGAAGTCACATCTAGACAGACTCGTGTAAATACACATAACCTTCCTGGGGAAAAAAAAACATACAGAACTCACAAATGGGTATCAAAGGGTTTGGAGCAAAGGCACAAAAAATAAGAAATCATGGAAGGTGTTCATGAAACAGTAAATGACTGAATTTGCTATCTTGACAGAAAATAATGAAAGACCACATCATAGAGGTAGATGGAAAACAGATTTTGGAGAGCCTTGAGATGGCAGGCATAGCCATTTGGATTTTCTTCAGTGGGCAGTGGGGAGCCATTAATGGACTTTGAATGTGACGGGTTTAATCTACCCAAATGGACCGAGCCTATAAACAAAAGAATCAGCTTTCCTATGCATTTGTCTAATAAATTTCCCTTAAAGGAAGAAATCCAGACTGGACTTCCACTAGGACTAGAACTAGTCAGTAGTGTTTGACATAGGAATGGTGCAGGTTTGCTAGGCTTCCAGGAAGAGAAATTATGAAGCCGGAACCTGGAGGTGTTGGAGAAGTGGAGGAAAAAGAAGAGAGAGAAGGTTTCATAAAGCCATTACTTTCCTAGAGACATCCCTTACTGAGTCTAGTGGCTTGATTTTTTTATGGAAGAAGGAAAGGAAGGGAAATGAAAGCATAGTGTGGGGTGTGTGGTTTGCCTGTATCCACTGTGCCCAGGAGTAGTTTCCTATTTATACAAAATAGCTACTTCCAATAATGATACTTCTAGATCTTAACAATAACTATTTACTCAACAATAAGGCCAAAGAAATAATGATTTCAAAGGTATTCATGCATCAAAGCAAATTCACCAATAATAAAACATGTCGGATTCTATATATAAACCGGATCACATTCTCCCACCAATGCATTCAATGTCTGGGGGAGAGAATGGGCATGCACTTCTAGCAGCCTAAGCAAACAAGGGAGGAAAACTGAGGGCTCAGAATAATCCGCAGCTCTGGACTACAGCCTTCCATCCATTTGAGGAGGAAGGGAGGGGAGGACAACTAAGGAAAGCTATCCATCAGCTTACTCATTATGAGAAGGGTAGACAGAGTAACAAAGATGTTCAGATGAATCTGTAAGGATGAAATTTCAGTACCATTCTTCCTACCTTTTCCCCAAAAGAGTGATGCTTTTCCTGAGATTACCTGAACTGACTTTTCAGTAGTGAGTTGGGTGGTTTTGATAGTCATGGAAATATTGTTGGATTTGGAATCAGTGGATTTGAATTCAAATTCGAACTTTCCTATGCACTATGTGTATAATCTCAGTTTCCCTATTTGAAAAAGGAAAAGAATTAAACCTCAATGGTTCATTCCAGCTGTAAATCTGTGATCATGTGTTCCTGTGACCTCCTAAACCAGTCTATTTTACTCCCAGTTTGCTGTTTTTAACATTTCAGAAAGAATTTTGATAAGGAGGAGAGTATCCATAAGGGGGTAACAGGGGAATGAAGGGCTTCTAGTTCTTGTTATTAAAGGTCTCTTTGAAAAAACTGAAGATGTTTAACCTGGAGAAATAAGAATTAGAAGAGATGTATTCCAATCCTGCCTTGTGGAAGGAGGGTTGGATTTGTGAATTTAACCACTAATGATTAGCCCATCAAGTGGCAGTTTAGAATGCTCTAGGTTGTCATTTGTTATCATCACATAGCACATATTAGTGCTTGCCGGCATTGTTGATGTCCCAGTCATGGTTGCCTCATTGATATGGGAAGACTCAAAACCATTTAAGGCCAAGAGATTCCTGCAGTAGCCAGTCCAGCTCCAATAATCCTTTTTCTTAAAAATTAGACCCTGGGAAGGATGCACTGTAGTAAACATAAATATGCAGCTCACACCTCCAAGCATTTGGTTGATTGGTGTGGTCATCTTCGATAGGAAATATTAGTAGGGGCAGGAACAGTGAGTGGGTAGAGACTACCTATAGACAGACTGTGGTTTGATGGCAAGAAAAAAGCTTCCTAACAATTAAAATCTGCAAACAGCAGATCTGACTGCCCTGGGTTGGAGTACAAGCAAAAACTGAGGACCACTTGTAAGGGGCATGATGGCAGATATTCACTTGAGGATGCAAATGGATTGAAATCTATAGAACCTTTCCAGTTCTGAAATACTAGAATTCTGGGATTCTGAAAGGACACAAAAGGAACTAGCCTCAGCAGTCTTTCTAGATAGCTAGATCCAGGAAATGATGGGACGACACAGGGCAGGCAACCTTTGACCCACATACCATCCAATTGCCACCCCCATATGCCATCCAGGTGTGTGAAGCAATAAGGAATCAAACCAATCCAATCTCAAATGGAAAATAATTAATTTCCTGGGACATTTCCCCAGCAGAAAAGAGGGATCTTCCAGAATAAAATCCTTCTGAACAAATGTCACCCCCCCTCCTCAGCATAAGACAGCTCTAGAAGACTCCAAGTTTAGGCAGAAAAACAGCTTTTCAGTGGGACATGCTATATGAATTTGAATAATATGGTCTGTAAGATGAGACCTATAAAAAATAAGATTAAGTGCTCAATTCTCTCTTTTTTTTCTCCAGCTTTATTGTCAAAAGAACAAAGTCCTAAGAGACATGTATGCTCTGATATCCAACTCACCTGGAGCCACAACAACTGCATCTATTTTGTATTCTGCAGTTTAGGTTTTAGGAAGTCAGCTAAGGAGAGCCTTGGTTTGTTTTAAGACTGGAAGAGTTTCAGTGTCTTGAGAACATTCTGTATTTCTATAGCTTGTCATTTAAAAATGAGAAGAGAGAGGTAGCCACATACACCACACCACATACACACACAGAGAGAGAGAGAGAAAGAGAGAGAGAGAGAGAGAGAGAGAGAGAGAGAGAGAGAGAGAGAGAACAATGGAGAAAGAAAAAGATAGAAACATGCAGAGGAGAAAGAATGGAAACACAGAAACAGAGGTCACCACGTACACATTTACAGCAAGCTTAAAGAAGACTTATCAAGGAAAGAACATAGATAGAATCCTTGCATGAACCCCAAGGGAAGGTGTCCTGGCTGCCACTGATCACTAAAAATTCCTTTACCCTTCAAGTAATATCCAAATCTAACACTAACCCTTCTCTACAGATTGCCAGAGTCCTCAATATGTATATTTTTAAGTTGGGTTTTCCTTGTTTTTTAGTGAGAAGGAAGGAAAAGATAGAAAGAGAGAGGAAGAGACAGAGGTAGAGAGAAACTGAGACAGAGAGAGATAGATACAGAGAGAGAGTTAAAATAGCTTTCTGTTCAATGAAAAAATAAAATTTAATTTCAAAAAAGAAAATAAGAAAAGATTTCTTTAAGAAACAGAGAGAAATGTCTTTTACCATCTCTTTCCTTTGCCCATTCCACAAAAAAAAAACTATAGAATTTTTTAATCTTTCAAGACATTCAAGAAACTATTTAGGAATATTTCCTCTTCTTTTCATTCTCCTTTGGGGAGGGGGGTCTGTGAAGGATTGTTCATAGAAAAGGTTGCTCCCTCCCTCCTTTAGAGATCACAGAAAAGGGAGAACAAAAAAACAAGCTTGGGTTACCTTGTTTAATTCCCCAGTTGAAGGAGAGAGCTATGGCTTTTGTCTTGACTATCAGAGTGACCTCACCAATAGCAAAGGCTAAAATAAGCATTCTAAAGTGGATAATGGGAATCCCAGGAGAAGGTCGGAGGTCAGAGATTGAAACAAAGCAGAAACAAAGGGGGTTCTCAAGCCTCAGCATCTTCCACCGCTAGCCCCCAGCTCCAGGGTTGGGAAGGTGGGTGGGGAAGAGAGCCACAGGTGCCTGGCCAGAGATCTGTCTGGGTCCAAGAGTCCATAATAAGCGCATTGTATTCTGGGGCTTTGAATGAGCTTTTGGTGGGACTGGATTTTCAATAGGGAAAAAAAAAATTTTCAGGGGCCAGAACTGCAAGCAAATAGCAAATGAGAAGGAAGAATGGGGGGAGGTCGGAATGCAGGAATAGGGGGAATGAGAGGTAGAAGAGAGGTAAGGAGATCAGGAGGAAGAAGGAGTTATGTCAACGTATGTATGTATGACAGCGAGGTTCTAAAGGAGGTCCCCCCCCCCGCCATCCCCTCCAAACACACATGTACTACGGCCTTCCTCATTAAGCACACACTGTGAACATCTTTTCTGTGAGGAGGAGACCGAAATGCTTATCCACCCAACCCCAGAGAATGAGAGCAGAATCCAAGGCCTAAGAAAGGAGACCCACAAACAGAATTCCCCAGAAGAACCCTAGAAATCCAAGACTGAAACACATGGACACCCCAGTTCTTTCATCATGATATCAAAACATGCAACATCATGGAACCCCAATGATTTCCATTCCAGTCTGCCTGGAAAATAGGAAACAGGATTTATTAGAATAGAAGGAGAATCCCAAGAGACAAAATGCAATTCAAGATGGATAAGGGTGCCACCATAGAACTCCGTAGGAAAATTTCTCTTGATTGAACTGGATTGAGGGTTGGGAGGAGGAGGTCCAAATGAAGGGTCAACAATCCCCCCAGAATTTTAATATCAAAAAAGGAAAATAACGACATATTGTTCACATTAGGAAACTGAGGTTGGAAGAGGCTGAGAGAAAAAGAGAGGGGTCAATCTCTTAATTGGTGAATATTTATGACTTGCTTTTAGGGCTTCCTGTTAGCCAAGTATCATGCCAGTAGGCTTTGGGAATATAAAGGCAAAAAAAGGCCCACAGATTCAGCCTTCAAGGAACTTCCCTAAAGGGAGGTCAGGGACACATGTCATTTTTGAACATACAGATGAGCAAAGAGAACTTACCCCAGAGCAGAGTGAGCAGCTGAGCCTTAGGAATGAGGGTGAGAGAATACAGGGCCCCAAAGTGAAGCAGGGTCATGAGGATGACATTCCTCCAGACTATCCTCTGTCGGGATGGCCTCTTCCCACTGTCCCCCTCCTGGACCTCTTCCCGGGTGGTAGTCCATTCTTTTGGGCTTTCTGTGATGTTCTGGAGAAGGGTGGCCTTCTCTGGCCCCAGCCCACAGGCGGCAGCAGGCCCCAGCATGGTGGGAGGGGGAGACAAGGCTGGATTCACAGAAGCTCAGATGACAACCTCTTGGTTGGGTTTGGGGTTCTGTTTTCTGGTTCAAAATGCAGTGGTCATCCCTTCTCTATTCGAGATGCCGGGATTTGCCTTTTTCTTTTGTCTTCTCTTTCAAAGGGGAAGGAAGGAGGATGCCTGCAAGCCAAATCTCGGTGCTCAGCATCTGTTGCTAGTCTCTCATCCTTGCTGCTGATGGTGGTGATGGTGAGGATGCTGCTGCTGCTGCTGCTGCTACTGGCTCAAAGCTGAACAGGAACAGAGAAACAGGGAGGGGGTAGCAAGAGAGAGGGAGAGGCAGGTGGGGAGCGGAGAGGGAGGGAGCTGTGGGAAGGGAGAAGAGAAAGAAGAGGGAGGAGGGAGCGAGATGGTGGAGAGGGAGGCAGGGAGCCCTCACTAGAAAGACCTATTTAGCTGTGGCCAATCAGGATGGCATGCAATGCTCTTAAAGAGAAAGCCATTCGTCTCAGCACCATGAACAGCTCCCTGAAACAGAGGCTCTCGCTTAGCCTGAGTGGGGAGAGGCTCCCCCCTGCCCCTTCGACTCCTCCAACGCCTCAGGCTGTTAGGGGCAATGGGATGGCTTGGGGTCAAGAGGAAGGAGGGCAGCTAGCTTAGTGGAGCTCTCTCTGGAGCTTAGTTTTCTGTTTTGTTTTGGTTTTTTGCAAGGCAGTGGTTAAGTGATTTGCCCCAGGTCACACAACTGGGGAAGTGTCGGGGCGGGATTTGAACTCAGGTCTTCCCAATTCCAGGGCCGGTGCTCTATCCTCTTCGCCACCTAGCTGTTTCTCCCAAGCTTAGCTGGTTGGTAGATGGTTGAGAATCTTAGCATATACTGGTTTGTTTGTTTTTTTGTTAGGCAATGGGGTTCAGTGACTTGCCCAAGGTTACACAACTAGATAAGTGTCTGAGGTCAAATTTGAACTCAGGTCCTCCTGATGCCCCTCCAAAGCTTAAACTGTCATAGACTGGTTGGCAGACTGGTTGAGAATCTTAGATTATGCTGCATTGTTCTTTTTTTTTTTTTACTTTTTTGTGAAGCAGTGGGGTTAAGTGATTTGCCCAAGGTCATACAGCTAGGTAAGTATCTGCATCTGCATTTGAACTCAGATCTTCCTAATTCCAGAGCCAGTGCTCTATCCACTGAACCATCTAGCTGCCCCTCCTGAGATTAGTTGTCATTGGCTGGTTGGTAGGCTGGTTGAGAAGTAAGTGTCTGAAGCCAAATTTGACTTCAGGTCCTCCTGACTCTAGGGCACTGTGTCACCTAACTGCCCCTAGCATATACTTTTTATTTTTTAGGTTTTTGTAAGGCAAATGGGGTTAAGTGGCTTGCCCAAGGCCACACAGCTAGGTAATTATTAAGTGTCTGAGACTGGATTTGAACCCAGGTACTCCTGACTCCAGGGCTGGTGCTCTATTCACTGTGCCACCTAGCCACCCCCAGCATATACTTTAAATGGGACATGCCCATCAGAGGATTCAAGATCTTAACCTAGAATGGTCCCTAGCAGTTGCCCAATTCAACCCCTCACTTTACAGATGAGGAAACTGATGCCCAAGAGGGGAAGTGCCTAGAGTAGGTTGAGCCAGGATATGAAAGTAGAATCTCTAATTGCCAATCCAACCCTTTTGACATTGCATTACTCTCCTGTTCCCATGGCAATAGCATTTGAAGGTGGATATAGGTGTAAGGTAAGTTCTACAAGTAAGAGCCAGGTCAGAAATGCTGTTGTTGTTCAGTCATTTCAGTCATATCCTACTCTGCTTGACCCCATTTGGGGTTGTTGTGGTAAAGAAACTGGTTTGCCATTTCCTTCTCTATTTTACAGAAACTGAGGCACAGAGAGGTTGTTAAGCAACTTGCCCAGGTCACATGTAAATGTATGAGGCTGAATTTGAATTCTGGAAGATGCATACCTGCCATTCTATCCACTGTCCTATCTCCCTGCTTTCCAGGTCAGAGGACCTCACAATTGGTGTTTTTTATCTCTACTGGACATCATTTGTTTGAAACTGAGTACAGTAACTATATACTGAACAGTTTCTATCTGTAAAATGAAGGAAGTGGACTAAATATTCTCTAAGTTTGTGTTTCTATGATCCTATGAATCCTCTTATTTTAGAGATGAGGAAATTAAAGTCCAAATAGAAATGAGATAACCAAGAATCAGGGATGTTGTGGTAAATGTTTTACAACAGGTTCTCTATTGTAAACACTGTGTGTGTGTGTGTGTGTGTGTGTGTGTGTGTGCACGTGTGTGTGTGTATGTGTGTGTGTGTAGAGAATGCATGTTTTCGACATTTTGATGTAAATACTTTTGAGTTTAATGTATATCATTGATAATTTCTCCATCATTTCCTTAAATCGTGACAATCAGCTAAACAATAAATCAAGACCAGATTTATAACAATTGATAATTTCCCAGGTGTAAATACACTGAAAATCAGCTCTACAGAATTTCTACAAGTTGACTCCTGGACACCTCTGCCAAGATCCATAGGTGATTCCTAGCAGATATCTGAATCCAGATTCTCTAGTCTCCAATCTTGGGCTTCTTCCAGTATGCCAAGGTATCATAATGGGTCTTTTCCCTAAAAGTCAGTGTAGTTGATGGGAACATACCCCAATAGGGTCAAAGACAAAATTAAAGATTTCATACATAGCAGAATATTCTTAGCAGGACTTGTTTGTGGTAGCAAAGAATTAGAAACAGAATGTGCCCATCTTTGAGAAATGAGTAAATTTTCTCTTTCCCTTTCTCCCCCCTGAGAGAGTAAGCAATTTGATATAGGTTATACATGGACAATGATGCAAAATTTCTCTATTAGTCATTTTGTGAAAAAAGACTCAAATATAAAGGAGAAAAGACACAAAAATACAAAAGGCAAAAAATCTCTAACATGCATTCAGACTCCATCAGTTCTTTCTCTCTGAAGGTAAGTAGGATTTTTCCATCATGAGTCTTTTGAAAAATTGATATGGATCATTGTTTTGCTGAAAATAGCTAAGTCATTCACAGTTGATCATCATATAATATTGCTATTACTGTGTATGCTTTTATCTTGGTTGGGATCAAAAGATAAGAATTCTGATTTCATTTGTTCCTCACAACAACCCTGAGAAATAGGTGCTATTGTTTCCATTTTCAGATGATAAAACTGAGTCAGATGGAGTTTTGGTAACTTGTTCAGAGTAATACTCTAATGTACATGTCTGACTTTAAAGTCAGAATTCTATTAACTTTGCTATCTTGCTTTCTTGGCAAAATGGAAAGGAAGGAGCCCAAAATTTGGAGTCAAGACGCCGAGATGAATTCTTGATGCTGATGCTGACAAATCAACTTCTAAGTGTCTTCATCTGTAAAATGGGGAGCATTCTTGTACTACCTATTTCGTGAGGTTGTTGTAAAGTTAAAACTTTGGAAATTTTAAAGCAAAGTAAATGTTAACTAATACTATTCAGACTTTAGAATCAATTTTATATGACCTCAGAAAGAATGAAGGGTAGGATAATCTCTGCTTTAAGGCCTTTAACTATGTGTTCCCAATGTACTTTTCAAATCTTATTATATTCTGTCCCTTCCCACACTCCACAGTTTAGCCTAACTGGTCTTTCCATTCCTTCTACATGACCTTCCACATTCTGTCCTTGCACTGATATAAAAAGGTTAAGGAGCCTGCTTCAGCCAGGGAGATGAAGAACCTTTGATAGAAAACTGTCATTAACCCAATCGTTATTGTTCAGTCATTTTGGTTGTGTCTGACTCTACCTGACAGAATCTGGAGGACCTCATTTGGTATTTTCTTGGCGGGGGGGTGGTCAGAAGTGGGTGGGACTGCATGGTTATTTATTTTTCCAATTATATGTAGATAGTTTTCAATATTCATTTTTGTAAAGTTTTCTCCCTCCTACTCATCCTCCGCTAAGATAGCAGGTGATCTAAGATAGCAAGAGATCTGATAGAGGTTACACAAGTGAAATCATGTTAAACATATTTCCATATTAGTCATGCTGTGAAAGAAGAATCATAACAAAAGGGGGAAGCATGAGAAAGAAAAAACGAAAACCAAAATTTTTAGAAGTGAAAATAGTATGCTTTGATCTGCATTTAGATTCCATAGTATTTTCTCTGGGTGTTGAGGGCATTGTCCTTCACAGGTCCTTTAGAATTGTTAGATAGAATTGGCATACTTAGAGAATCCTAGAAAATCAACTAAAAAACTACTTGAAACAATTAATAATTTTAGCAAAGTTGTGAGATATAAAATAAACCCACATAAATCATTGGCATTTATATATATATATATATATATATATATATATATATTACTAACAAAGCTCAACAACAAGAGATAGAAAGAGAAATTCCATTCAGAGTAAAATATTTGGTTGTTTACTTGCCAAGACAAACCTATTTGTTGAGAAGAGCTAAAACACAGTGTCCCTGTCCCTATGTACAAAGTTCTCCTGGTTCTGTTCACTCTGTATTAGTTCATGTAGCTTTTGTTGTTTTTTTTTTAAGGGTTTTTTTTTCCAAGGTAAGGGGGTTAAGTGGCTTGCCCCAGGCCACACAGCTAGGTAATTATTAAGCGTCTGAGATCTGATTTGAACTCAGGGACTCCTGACTCTGGGGCCGTTGCTCTATCCATTGTGCCACCTAGCCACTCCTGCATTAGTTCATGTAAGTCTTTCCAGGTTTTTTCTGAAATCAATTACATTCATATACCACAACTTGTTCAGTCATTTCCCAAGATGGGCATCCCCTTAATTTCCAATTCTTTGCCCCCACAAAAAAGCTGTTATAGCGTGTGGATCTTTTCCCTTTTTTTGGTATCTGTTTAGGATACAGACCAAGTAGTGATATTACTGGATCAAAACGTATACAGAGTTTTATAGCTTTTCGGGTATAGCTCCAAATGGTGCTCCAGAATGGTTGGATCAGTTCACAACTCTACCAACAATGCATTAGTGCTCCAGTTTTCTCACATTCACTCCAATGTTGATCATTTTCCTTTTTTGTCATATTAGTCAATCTAATAGGTGTGAGGTGCCACCAAATTGTTTTAATTTGCATTTCTCAAATTAATAGTGATTTAGTTTTTTCATATGACTATAGATAATATTAATTTCTTCATCTGAAAACTGCCTGATCATATTCTTTCACAATTTATCAATTAAGAAATGATCAGAAACATTAGCTATAAAAATTGCTCCCCGGTTTTCTGCTTTCCATCTAATCTTGGATACATTTGCTTTTATTTGTGCAAAAACTCTTCAATTTAACATAATCAAAATTATCTAATTTATATTCCATAATGGTCTCTATGTTTTCTTTGGTCATAAATTCTTCTTCTTTCCAACAATCTGATAGGTAAATGCTCTTGCTCTTCTAATTGGCTGATTTTATCACCCTTTGTGTCTGAATCATGTACCCATAGGGAGTGAGATGTTGGTCAATGTCTCTTTTCTGTTATACTATTTTCCAGTTTTCTCAGCTGTTTTTGACAAATAATGAGCTGGAGTCTTTGATCTATCAAATAATAGATTATTATAGCTATTTACTACCATGTTTTGTGAACCTAACCTATTCCATGAACCCCTGCTCTATTTCTTAGCCAATAGCAAAGAGTTTTGATAACTATCAATTTATAACACACTTTTAAATATGATATGGTTAGGCCAACTTCCTTTGCATTTTTTTCATTTTCCCTGAATATCTTTATCTTTTTGTTCTTCCAGATAAATTTTGATATTATTTTTTTCTAGCATTATAAAATATTTTTGGTAGTATTATGGGTATGGTATGGAATAATTAGAATAAGTTCAGCAGAATTGTTATTTTTATTATATTAACTTGTCTTAGGGGTGGCTAGGTGCCACAGTGGATAGAGCACCGGCCCTGGAGTCAGGAGTACCTAAGTTCAAATCCGGACTCAGACACTTAATAATTACCTAGCTGTGTGGTCTTGGGCGAGTCACTTAACTCCATTGCCTTGCAAAAAACTAAAAAATAAAAAATATATTAACTTGTCTTATCTTTGAGCAATTGATATTCTTCCGGTTGTTTAGATGTGACTTTCTTTGTGTGAAAAGTGTTTGGTAATTGTATTCATATAGTTCCTGGGTTTGTCTTGGCAGGCAAACACCAAATATTTTACTTTGAATGGAATTTCTCTTTCTACCTCTTGTTTACTGAGCTTTGTTAGTAATCTATAGAAACCCTAATGATTTGTGTGGGTTTATTTTATATCCCACAACTTTGCTAAAGTTGCTAATTGTTTCAAGTAGTTCTTTAGTTGATTTTCTCTAATTATACCATCATATCATCTGCAAAGAGTGCTAATCTTGTTTCCTCATTGCATATTGTAATTCCTTTAATTTCTTTTTTCTTGTCTTATTGCTAAAGCTAACATTTCTAGCACAATATTGAATAATAGTGGTGATAATGGGCATAACTGTTTTACCCCTAATTTAACTGGGAATGCTTCTAGCTTATCTGCATTACATTTAATGCTTGTTGATAGTTTGTAGATAGTTAATGCTGATCACTTTTTAGGAAAAATCCATTTATTCCTATGTTCTCTTTTATTTTTAATAGGCATGTGTGCGGTATTTTTGTCAAAAGTTTTTCAAGCATCTACTGATATAATCATATGATTTCTGATAATTTTGTCATTGATATGATCAATTATATTGATTGTTTCACTAATATTGAACCAGTTCTGCATTCCTGGTAAAAGTTCCATGTAGTCATAGGTTTTATCCTGATGATAAATTGTTGAAATCTCTTTGCTATTTTTTGCCAATATTTGATTTAAAATTTTGCATCGATATTCATAAGGGAAATTGATCTATAATGTTCTTTCTCAGCCCTGGCTCTTCCTGGTTTAGGTTTAACACCATTTTTGTGTCACTATCATAGCAGGACTCCTTTGCCTATTTTTTCAAATAGTTTATATAGTATTGAAAGTAATCGTTTTTAAATGTTTGGTCACTTATAAATCCATCTGACCCTGGAGTTTTTTCCTTAGGGAATTCGTTGGTGGCTTGTCCAGTTTCTTTTTCTGACATGGTGTTATTTAAATATTTTATTTCATTTTCTGTTAATCTGGGAAATTTACATTTTTGTAAATATTCATCAATTTCACCTGCATTATCATATTTATTGGCATAAGGTTGGGCAAAATAGCTTTGAATTATTGCTTTAATTTCTTTTTTATTGATGGTGAATTCACCCTTTCCTTTTTTGCTATTTATAATTTGATTTTCTTCTTTGTTTTTTTAAAAATCAAATTAACCATAGGTTTACTTATTTTGTTGGGTTTTTCACAAAAACAACTCAGTTTTATTTGTAAGTTGAATAGTTTTCTTCCTTTCAAATTTATTACACTCTCCTTTTATTTTCAGAATTTCTAATTGGACATTTAATTGAGGATTTTTTCATTTGTTCTTTTTCTAACATTTTTAGTTGCATGCCCAATTCATTGATCTCCTCTTTCTCTATTTTATTCATATAAGTATATAGAGATCTAAATTTCCACTAAGAACTGCTTTGACTATATCCCATAAGTTTTGGTATGTTGTCTCATTATTGTCATCCTCTTAATTGGCAATTAATTTTCAGTGTATATTTCCATGCCCTTTATTACCTGCATCATGATTTGAAAAGGATGCATTCAATATTTCTGCCTTTCTGCATTTGGTCATGAGGTTTTTATGCCCTAATACATGCTCAATTTTTTTGCATAGGTACCCTATACCTTTCTATCCCTATTGAGTTTTCTCCAGAGGTCATCCTATCTAACTTTTCTAAAATTCTATTCACTTTCTTAACTTCTTTCTTGTTTATTTTTTTATTAGATTTATCCAATTCTGAGAGAGGGAGGTTGTTTTATTAGTAGTATAAAACAACCTCCTTATATACTATTAGTAGTATAGTTTTTGCTCTCTATTTCTTCCTGTAACTCACTTAACTTCGCCTCTGAGAATCTGGATGCTATACCACTTGATGCATTTATACTTAGTATTGATATTACTTCATTGTCCATGATGCCTTTTATTTAGGTGTGTTTTCCTTCTTTATCTCTTTCATTGATCTATTTTTGCTTTGTCTGAGACCAGAATTGCTATCCCTATCTTTTTTTTTTTTCACTTCAGCTGAGCGTAATATGGTCTGCTTTGGCCTTTTAGCTTTACTCTGTGCATATCTCTTCTGCTTCAAATGTGTTTCTTGTAAACAACATATTGGAGATTCTGATTTTTAATCCACTCTGCTATCCACTTCTGTTTTATGGGAGAGTCCATCTCATTCTTTCAGTTATGATTACTCTGTATTCCCCTCCATCTATTTTTGCCCCATTTATATACTTTTCTCTCTCCTTTCACCCTATTCCTTCTCACCAGTATTTTGCTTTTGACTACCACTTTCTTCAAGCTGCCCTCCCTTCTATCATCCCTCCTTTTCTCTCTCCTTTCTCCTGGGGGATAAGATAAATTTCTAAGCCTAATTAGGAATGTGTGTTATTTCCTCTTTGAGCCAAATCTGAGGAGAGCAAGATTCAAGTAGTATTTATTCCCTATTTTAATAGGTCCTTTGTGCCTCTTCATATGATGCAAGCTACTCTATTCTGCCTCCTGCTTCTTCTCCCAGTACAATCCTTCCTTTATGCCTTAATTGGTTTTTTAATATCATCACATCAAAATCAACCTCTACCCATACCTTCTGTCTAAGTATATTCCTTCTAATTGTCCTAATAGAAATACAATTCTCAAGAGTTATAAGAATGATCTTTCTGTGTAGTGATGTAAACAGTTTAAACTGATTAAATAACAAGTTTTTTTCTTTCTTGTTTCTTCTTATGTATCTCTTGAGTCTTGTATTTGAAGATCTCATTTTCTATTCAGCACTAGTCTTTTTATAAGGAAAATATGAACTCCCCCCCCATTTGGAATTTGTTTGGCAAAGATACTGGAATGGTTTGCCATTTCCTTCTTCAGCTCATTTTACAGATGAGGGAACAGAGGCAAATTTTCCCAGGGTGACCTAGCTAGTAAGTGTCTTAGGTCAGATCTGGAGACTTAAATATGAGACTTTCTGATTCCAAGCCCAGTGCTCTATCTATCCACCTTACTACCTGCCTAGTTGCACCCCCACCCCCATCTCCAGCAGGCTCTTAATAAATGTTCATTGATTGACTATGGGAGAACTCAATTCTCTGTTAAAACTCCAGTTTCCACTGAATTAGGACAGAAACAGACATGTACTGGACATGTCTTAGATTCAGAAAGAAAACAGTGAGAAAAACAATTAAGCGAAGTCTGAGACCAATTTTCTAGCAGAGATGAGATTGTCTCTAAAGGACACAGATGCTGTACAAAATCACAAGGTCTACCCAATCAGAGCTAATCCTTTAAAGCAACTTTCTTTGGAGAGAAGAGGAAATCTATTCTGACAGTAGTTTGTGCCCTGGTGAAGGGGGAGGATGTAGAGGATTGCATTCACAGCAGATTTCCCCTAATACAAACCTTCTGCCCCAGGAGCACAGTGTCTCTTAGATTTGGATGATTGCAAAGAAATGGTGCTAAATCTTAGGAAGGCAGCATCCATTACTGAAGGAAAATTGGTTTCAAGAATACTGCAAAGCCAGTTGAAAATGAAAAATCTCTCAGTTTGGGGGTAGAAGAGGGTTAGTTTATTCCCACCTTTAAGTAAAGAACAATTTGTGAATGGGGATATAAACCAGCTCAGGAGGGGAAATGTGCCTCTTTATTTATTTTCTTGAGTAGGAAACAAGCTACTGGATATTCTGCAAAGAAGCACATCTGCAGTTAAGAACTCAGAGGTAATGAGAATAAGCCTTTCTCTTTGTCTCTTCATTTATTTAGTTACAGAATTACATAATGTTAGAGCTGAGAGGGTTCTTAGGTATCATCCAGCCTAATCCTTTCATTTACAGATGAAGAAATCAAACACCTTTGAACAGAGCCATCATTAGGAATTTTTACATTTAATGCAGGACCTGCCAATCAAGTCTGAGCCAAATATCATGAAAGGTGTCTTCCATTATGGGAAGGGATCAAATAGCACCTATTAAAGGAAACCATGAAGGATACCATGAAGATGCTGATGAAGGCACTGCCCTTTCCTAAGGGAAATAAATTTAGATTAAAAGAATATTTAAAATTGAAATATTTTTGTTTTTGTAGGCCTATATTTCCCCCTCTATCCCTCTAGAGTCCCCTTTCCTGAGAGCCACCCCTTAATCAAAGTATTTTTTAAAAAATTTAAAACTAATCAACAGTGAAAAAAGTTTGATATATGCAATATTTCATATCTGTTAGATTTCCCACCCTTAATCTTTGCAAAAGAGTGGAGGGATGTATTTTCCCCAGACACATTATTAGCTGTGTGACTTGGGTAAGTCACTTAATTCTGCTTCAGTTTTCCCATTTGTAAAAAGGGAATAATAAGAGCACATTCCTCCCAGGGTTATTATGAGGATACAGTGAGATAATATTTAATTTTAATTTCATTTTATAATAAACAGTGCCTGAAATCTAGGAAGTGCAAGCAATTATCATCCTTTTTGCTGTTGTTAAGACTCATCTCTCTTCTTTGGGGCCAAGCTTGCTCTTTATACTTTCAACATTGTTTCAACTGTTCTATAGTTGTAGTTCTTTCAATTTACATTGTTGCTGTGGTGTTTCCTGTTTTCTTGGCTTTGCTTACTTCCTTTGTGTCAGATCATGTAAATTTTGGAAAATGTTTTTCTTTATTTCCCTAAAATCATCTTTTCTCGCTGCCCATTCTATTTATGAACCACAGTTTATTTAACCACACCCATTGCCATGCTCAAGCCAATGGGCATCCACTTTGTTTTCAGTTTTTTGCTACCACAAAAAGCATGGATAAAAATATTTTTGTGAATATGGGGCCTTTTCTGTTTGTCATTGTGTAGGACAAAAATCCACTTAAAAATATAGAGACTCCTCTGAGCAAAAAAGAAAGTTTATTTTGGCTTTTCTGGAGAAAAAGGCACACCCTAAGTTTCACAATGGTAGTGGAGATCAAGGTGACAGTCAAGCAAGATTATATGGCCTAGCACAATTCCCCCCCCTCCCTAGTCCCCTCTCTTCCAACCTGATTGGTTAAGGTTTTCAGAGTTAAAATCTTTACATGAAAAATCTACCCAGCAACAAAGAGAAGAATAAAATGTTTTCATAAAATATTACCTGACCATCTGGTGAGGGTATTAAAAAAAGATTTCTAATGCCCCTTTTGTTATCTGTCTAAATGAATTACTGTCTGAGTATACAAGGTCTTCTAAGGAACTCTACTGTCTTCATAGTTTAGCACTTATCAAACAAGAGAAGGCAGGCTGCTGTTCTCACAGTCCATCATCCAACGGGGGCTCACTAAGACTGCAGGGTCTCCGCTCTGGAAGTATTCCACTATTTCTCTCCTTAACAGAATCAATGTCAGGTCTTTCTGGAAATAGTCCACTGTTTCACTCCCTAGCAGAATCAGAAGGGTGTCTGACTGGGAATGCAAGGCCTCTCTCCCTCTCCTAAGAGTAGTCTAAGGGTAATAGTCTGTCTTTGTTTTAATGATTTTTAACCCTGAAAGGACTTCACTAGGAATGTTAACTCTTAAGAGGGAATATTCCAAGGGGCAGCTAGGTAGCCCAGTGGATAGAGCACTGGCCCTGGAGTCAGGAGGAGGTGAGTTCAAACCCGACCTTAGACACTTAATAATCACCTAGCTGTGTGGCCTTGGGCAAGCCACTTAACCCCATTTGCCTTGCCAAAAAACCTCAAAGAAAGATGGAATATTCCACTGATCAATGACCTCTTTGGTGTATATGCCTAATAGTGGAATCTCTGGATCAGAAGTTATGAACATTTTTAGTCACTCTATTTGCATAATTCCAAACTGCTCTCAAGAATGGTTGAAACACACAACTCCGATATATTTGTGTGCAATACAACTGCTGGGTCTATAACCCAAAGAGATCAAAGAAAGTAGAAAAGGGCTCATGTGTACCAAAAAATATTCATAGCAACTTTTTAAGGTAGAAAAGAACTGGAAACTGAGGGGCTGCCCATCAACTGGGGCCAGAACAACTGAACAAGTTATTATTGATTGATGAAATATCATTATGCTGTAAAAATGATAAAGAGGAAGGTTTCTGAGAAATCTGGAAAGACTTGCATGCACACTTGTGAAGTGAACAGAACAAATTATATAATAACAACAATGTAAAGATATTGAAAGATGGAGGAACTCTGATCAAAACAATGACCAACCACAATTTCAGAGGACTTATGATAAAACTTGCTATCCTTCTGCAGCTAGAGAGATGATAGATTCATATTAAGCATGTTTTTTTCTTTATTGGATGTGGTTAATTGATCTCCTTGTCTATATATGTATGTAGCAAGTTGTTTTTTCCCCTTGTGCTTTTTTTTCACGGGAGGGAGAAAGGAAAGGCAGAGTAGGAGAATGGTGGTATCTTTGGCAGAAATATAGAAGTTTAGAAGAATAGTGAATTGAGGAGCAGATGTGTAGAATTTGAACGCCTATGGGGATTCAGATAGAAACATGCAACAGTCAATTGAAGAACTCTAGACCAAAAGTATTGATAAATCCTGATGCAATTTTTTAAATCCTCACCAAAAAACAACTTCAACTAGATATCCAAAAAGTTACCCATTAAAAACTACTTTGGATTTGATCAGAAATACAAGGACAGGGCCGCTAGGTAGCACAGTGATTAGAGCGCCAGCCCTGGAGTCTCAAATACCTGAATCCAAATCTGGCCTCAGGTACTTAATAATTACCTACCTATGTGACCTTAGGCAAGTCACTTAACCCCCTAGCCTTGCCAAAAAAAAAAACAACCAAAATTACAAGGGTAGTTCTGCATTAAGAAAACCGTGCAATTAAACATATTTAAAACAATTAAATCCACATGATCATATCACTACTCCCCCAAAAAGATCTCTGATGACACACATTACTCATTTATGCTTTTAAAAAAACCAAAGAATAGGTATGGAAAAGTCATTCTAATATGATAAAACTATGTATCTTAATTTTTTAAAAGGCAGAATTTGCAATAAGGAAATAAACTAGAATAGTAATTCTTAAATTTTTTGTGAGGTTCTATGGAAAGGAAATGAAGGTGGTATAATTATAATGACAAAATTTGGCTCTGAAGAAGAATTGAGAAAATGTACTTTACCATTATTAGATTGCATAACTAGAAATCTATGTGGAATCATATATACTGTCAGACACAAGTGAAGGATGTTTCCTCATTTATTTGCTGAACTATTCATTTTCTTTTTATTTTAAAATTTTTGTCATACCCATGACCCTGATGAAAAAATGCTATCCACCTCCAGAGAGAGAGTTGGTAAACTGTGAATACAGATTGAACTATAGCTTTAAACTTTATTTTTATTGTTTTATCTTTATTGTGTTTTCCTTTCAAGCAAGACTAATGTGAAAATAACCATATGTATAACCATTATAAAATTGCTTATCTTCTCAAGAAGAGGGGCAAGGCAAGAGGAAGGCAAGAAATTTGGAACTTAAAATTTTTTTTAAATTTAAATTTTTACATGTAATTGGGAAATATTTAATTAATTTAAAATAATTTTAAAAATCAAATAGTCACAATGGGTTCAGTGTTCTATACAGATCTATGAGTTCAATGAGTACAAAAGGGGTGGAGGGGAAAATATTTGAAAATTACTGTGATTACAAGCAAAAAAATGATAAAAAAAATAAAAATAAGTAGGTGGAACAAGTTTAGGGAGACCCTAAGGCACTTTTTAGGTACTCTAAATCCAAATTAGCTGTGCTGTGTTCAATAAACCTAAGAGATAATGCAAGCTTCTCTCATCTTGTGAGAGTGTAATCCAAGATTTTCTCATCAGATGGTGGTCTGCTGGAGTAATCTTCCCAGAGTCTCTCTGGTACTTGTATCTAACAGCCTCCTCTAAGGCTGCCCCAAGTGCTCATGAAATTCAAAATTAAGCAGTTAAAAACTCATGCTGTTTGGACTAGACATTTAAAGTAGAAGATAATGCAAAAGGTAACTCCAAGGACTATTCAAAATAAGAATCTGTGTGTCTCTCCTGCCACAGTGCCCTTGAAATCTCTATCAAAGAAGCACCCACATTCACAAGACCCTGTACTCAGCTTAGAATCTACAGCACTGATTGAATACAGCAAAAACAAATGGAAAAGAAATATTAAATTTTCAACATAGCATCCTCTTTCATAATCAAGACCTCTTAAAACCTCCACATCTGTATTTGTGGAAATGAGTCAATTAAAAATATGATCAACTATGTGCAGTTGCTATTCTCAGCAATACAATGATTCAAGACAATTCCAAAAGACTTATGATGAAAAATGCTATCCATCTCCAGAGAAAGAACTGATGGAAACTGAATACAGATGAAAGCATGCTTTTAAAAAAAGGCTTTGTTTCTTTTTCTTTGTTTTTCTTTTTGCAGGGGGTTTGTATTTTCTTTCATACCATGGCCAATAGAGAAATATATTTTGCATGAATGCAGCTCTGTGATTTATATCAAATTGTTTGCCCTCTCAAGAAGATGGGAAGAGAGAGAGATAGAGAGAGAGAGAGAGAGAGAGAGAGAGAGAGAGAGAGAGAGAGAGAGAGAATCTGGAACACAATTTAAAAAAAATTAAATTGTTATTACATGTGTTGAAAAGAATAAAACAAAAATTTTCAAATATATAGATATAAATATATGTACAAATGCATATATTTAGTAAGCACCTCTTAAGTGCTAGGCACTGGAGATTCAAGTATAAAGAATAAAATAATTCCTCTTCTCAAAGAGTTCACATTCTAATGAGGGAGACAAGAGCATATAAGAATTTGTGACATAATTAAAAAGTGAAACACTATAAATATGTTGTGATCATTGTTCAGTCATTTTCAGTCATGTCCAACCTATTTGAGTTTTTATTGGCAAAGATACTGAATTGGTTTGCCATTTCCTTCAACAGTTCATTTTACAGGTGAGGAAACTGAGGTAAACAGGGTTAAGTGACTTGCCCAGGGTCACCCAGCTAGTAAGTGTCTAAGGTCATATTTGAGTCTTTCTGATTCCAAGTCAGCACTCTATCCACTGTGCCACTTTGCTGCCCCAATATCTACTAAGTAGCTAAATTCAAGGGGGGGGGATTAACAATTGGAGGGGATTAAGAAAGGTATCATGTAGAAGATGCTGTTTATGCTGCACTTACATGAAATTAACTCTATGAGGATGAAGGAAAAGAGAGAGTATATTACAGGCATGAGGATCAATCAGTAAGAAAAGGAAATAAAATGTTGTATGTGAAGAATAGAGAGAGAGCTGGTTTGGGTAGATCCCAGAGTGCAGAAGGAAGAATAATGGCTAACAAGGCTGGAAAAGATGTTTGGTTTGGCTTGTACTGACCTTTAAAAGCTAAGCAAAAGAACTCCCCCCCCCCCCCCCCCCCCCCCCCCGCCCAGAAACAATGAGTCACTGGAGCTGATAAAATAAAGGAAGTGGTCAGATATATCCTCAAGAAAAACTTCTTTGAGGATAGCTAGATGGTACAGTGGATGGAGCACACTGGCCCTGAAGTCAGGAGGACCTGAGTTCAAATTTGTCTTCAGACACCTAGCTGTGTGACCTTGGACAAGTCACTTAACCCCATTGCCTCACCAAAAAAGTAGAAGGAAAGAAAAATTTCTTTGGCAACAGAGTGAAGATTGGACTGAAGGCTTGAGGCAAAGAGATTATTGGAAGCTTGGTTCAATAATCTAGATAAGAGGAGATGAGGAACAAAAGAATGGGTTGAGTGTCCCGAATCTCCCTTAGGGGGTCAGAGATTATTCTAAAGGGCAGCTGTCTTCTCCATCTCATCAGTCAATGGAATTTTTAATAGCTATCCATTCTTACCACTGCAGAATTGCCTCTACTTTATCTCCATCATCTGGATCTACAGTGATTGTGAATTTGGCGAGAACTGGTCTCACGAGCAAAGGCAAGCAAAGACCACTGCTTCCAAAGACATTGGGAAGTCATCCCATGGGAAGAAAATGAGGCCCAATTCATATAGACCAACCCCCAGATCATTTTAGAGTTGAAGATACTGAGTCCCAGAGACTTACCCAATTCCATCTAGATAAAAGATAGCAGACCTGGGATTCAAATTCCAATGATTTCAAATTCACATCCTATCCACAGAGGTTAGAAATGGGACCCCCAGGGCAGCTAGGTGGCAGTGGATAAAGCACCGGCCTTGGAGTCAGGAGTACCTGGGTTTATATCCGGTCTCAGACACTTAATGTACCTGGCCATGTGGCCTTGAGCAAGCCACTTAACCCCATTTGTCTTGCAAAAAAAAAACCCTAAAAAAAAAAGAAATGGGACCCCTGAAACATGTGAACATACACAAAAAAATAGTCACTTCCTGGTGACCAATAATTTTGTTTCCCTTTGTGAGGTCTTATGGGTTTCCTCATAGAGATAAAATGGCAATAGACATCCATAACACATATTGACATCAAGTGATATGCCCTCTGACCTTAACCACATTTGACATCTCAATTGTGGGACAGGAATGATTTTTAAATGCCATTAATAGATAGATTCCTCAAGATTATACCAACTAATGAGGACAAGTCTCTTGGCTATTGGGAAGAAGGAAGGTTCTAAACATTTGTATCTTTACTATTTCTTCCATTCTATGGCTTTTCCTTTATTTATGACCAGATGCTAGTTGGAGATTTGGCTATTCAGGTTTAATATCTCCAATAAACTTCATTAAAGGCACATCATGCCACCAGGCTCCAATACTAAGTCCTTTCTTTGGCATTTAAAAACTTCACCAACTTGTAGTTACCTATATAAGAGCAAATTGCAATTTTAGCATCCACTGAAAATACAAAATAATCTAGAGCTAATATGGATTCAGTGACTTTAAATGAATGTATATTTATTAATCACAGGTTACATATATATATATACATATATATATATATATATATATATATATATACATATTTGGAAAAAAGTAATACACATAGGTATGTGACTTGTACTTGGTTTCCAGTGGAGAGAGAACTGGACTCAGTCAGGAAAACCTGATCTCAGACTCAGACACTTCCTTAACTGTGGCCATTCTAGACATGTCATTGAAAGTCTCAACCTTAGTTTCCTCATCTGAAAACGGAGATAATAACAGCACCTACCTCCCTGAGTTGTTATGAGGATCAAATGAGAAAGTACATATAAAATGCTTTGCAACTCTAAAACATTATAAAAATGCCAGATATTATTATTATTTCTTTGTCTATCACTGCTTCAGTGGAACTGTGACCTCATCAGGGATCTCATGAATGCAGGCTCTCCCCTCAGTGATGCAGGTCTCAACCTATGCATTCTTCTTCATCACCATATCCTCTGTAGATTTTGTCCTTGCTTGTCCACTCATCTATCACAGAGGATCTGAGTCCTCCAAATTAAATGTTGCATGGATACTGAGGACAAAAACCACAGTGCTTATAGCTTACTTTTGCTACAAGACTTGCCCAATTTCTTTTTCAATTATCCACAATCCTATTGATAACCTTTGCTAATACTCTTGGGCAATCCGGTAGGGAAATGTTAGGGATGATCAATTAATGCAGGACCTGGAAAGTCACCCCCTTCCTCGTCTCAACAACCACAGAGCATTATGGTGGGGAAAGCTATGTTTGCCCATGAGGATGACTAAAGTTTGCTAAAATGAATAGTTTGTTAACTTTGCATCACCTGCCTAAAGGTACCTGACCAAGCCAGTTGTTGGGTTCACAGGAACTTCCCAGTACATAAGGGTCAATCGGTGATCCAATATGGAGCCCTCCCAGCAGCTAGGGTCTAACAATAAGCTAGACCCTACAGTAATATATGTCTATTCACACCATGTCTCTTGTGGCATTATTTGTTTGCTAATTGATTATGCTGGCATTTAGTGAGACAACATGGACTTTAACTCTAAAATTATTATCTTTTGAACAGCTCTAAGGCATAATGCAACAACACAGTTTGGAAATCATTCATGTCAAAAAAGCTGATCTTGGAAAACTCATGAACTTGCTAACTGTGAGATAAGATGAGATGAGATGAGGAGATGAGATGAGATGAAATGAATGCTATAGGGGCAGCTAGATGGCACAGTGGATAGAGTACCAGCCCTGGAGTCACAAGGACCTGAGTTCAAATCCAGCCTCAGACACTTCATAATTACCTGTGTGACCTTGGGCAAGTCACTTAACCCCATTGTCTTGCAAAAAAACCAAAAACAAAATGAGAATTACTGAGGAAGGGGCAGTTAGATGGCACAGTGGAAAGAATTATTGAGGAACTATTTCTAATGCAAAGTAACCTTGAGCAATGTCCTCATGTAAGATGGAGACAAAGATTATATTAAGCTCTGGTAAAAAATGGAATCAACAGGGTTCAAAAATAAGAAGCACAATTAAACAGTCTATTTTCAGTTGTTTAGGATTAGAAAACTGATCTAGGGTCCCATGTTCTACTCCCCTTCCACATCATATCCTCACAGCATATAAGCATATAATCCCCCCCCCCCCCCGCAGTCCCCATGAAAATAGGAAACACATGTTTAGGGTGGTCCCTAAAACTAAACCTGGAAGATAAAAAAACATACCACTTAACATGAACTCTCAAGATCTTTCCCCCTGCCAAGTTTCAAAGTATAATTGATAAAAAGTTTGGTAATAAAAGACAGGAATTCCTGAGTTCAAATCTGGCCTCTGACACTCAGCTGTGTGACCCTAGGTAAATCACTTAACCCTGTCTGCCTCAGTTTCCACATGGGTAAAAATAAGCTGGAGAAGCAGGAGAACCCCGAAGTGGGTCACGAAGAGCTTGGCATGGCTGACATGAACAATTAAAAATACAAGGAAAAACTGAGAAGATGCTGTAGACTGCCCATAAAAGAAACATCATTGCTTCAGCAAGTCAACCTGCACCAAGACTAGTAAGGAAGAAAAATCAATTATTAATTCAATTTCTCTGTGATAGAAAACTGTGAGAGAAGATGAGTTCTTTTATTAGACTGATGGATTTGGACAAACTTAAACCCAACTCTAAAACACTTAAAATTTTCTGGGAATAGACAGTCAAGTTCATGAATATAATGAGAAGCTGCCAAGGTTATCTTTGAAATTTCATTAGTATTAATCAGGAAGCAAGATGCTAGGTATGAAGAATAGGAAAACAGCTACAGTTCCTACCTTCAAAGAGCAAGTCTATTGGGGAAAAGAAAATTAATACAAAGTAGATACAAGAGAATATACCTGGGAATAGGATACTGGCAGCCGGTATGAGATCAGAGATTTGTGGTGACAGGAGCCTTAGAGTTGAGCTAGAAAGGAAGCTGGCAGAGGTGAGGAGTGAATGGTATTACACTGCTGAAATCACCTGAACTTGACTAATAAAGAGAAGAGAATGGTCAACAAGGGAACCATTGTTCACTCAGCCTTGAGATTCATAAGTCACCTCAAGAGCACACAAATATCACAGAATCTCAGAAATCTCTAATGCCGTCATTTTTCATGAACTGAAGCCAGCTAGGTCATGGTGAAGGGAGGGCTAAAACTCACTTTGATACCAGTGAAAGTGGAAAGATAAAACATTATATGTGAGATCACATTTAAGATGGATGTGCAAGGAGTGGTAAGGGTTGGCAGAATTCAAGAGCCCCGGCATAATCACAGAAAGATAGAGCTAGCAGCAAAGTTGGAGTAAGATTGAAAGGTAGAGAGTGTTCACTCATTCAGGCTAATTTAGAAGACTGAGCTAACTTCTCATTTACCCTCATCCTGGGTCAGAGGGGAGAGGTCAAGGATTCTGATGACTATATCAAGTGAGCATGAATACACAATCCAATCATTAGAGGGGAAAATGGCTATGGCCATCTCTTTACCCATTTAGTGCTAATAATCTTATATAATGTTCTATTGTTTCCAAAGCAGATTCCAAACTCTATGAAATTACTCATCAAATGGTGGGAAGTCATAAGAGCAAGTAGAATTCCTTTGGATGCCTACTTTAGAATTTGCAATGTATTTGCACAAGCTTGGAAAGAGAAAGAGCTTTAAAAAAAAATTTGTCCCTTCTTTTAGAAACCAGGAGAGACGAATTCAGGGGAGCCTGGAGGGATTTGCTGAGTGAGATGAGCAGAACCAGAACACTATATCCTAATAGCAATGGGGGGGGGGGCATTGATCAACCTTGATGGACTCACTCATTCCATCAGTGCAACAACCAGGGACAATTTGGGGCTGTCTGCAAAGGACAGTGCCATCTGTATCCAGAGAAAGAGCCATGGAGCTTGAACAAAGTTCAAGGACTATTCCCTTTAAGTTAGGAAAAAAACCTGATATCTTATTGTCTGATCTTGTTATCTCTTATACTTTTTTTCCTTAAGGATATGATTTCTCTCTCACCACACTCAATTTAGATCAATGTACACCATGGAAACAATGTAAAGACTGACAGAATGCTTTCCGGGGGGGGGGGAGTAAGATTGGGGGAAAAATTGTAAAACTCAAAAACTCAAATAAAATCTTTAAAAAAAAAATGTGTCCCTCCCAGAAGCAGAAATAGGTGGTCAATGGTTTTCTTTTTCTGGTAATAGTTATATATACTCTTCACATGTATCCACACACACATATATATGTATACATATATATACAAATATATGTGTATACCATCTCAACTAGATTTACCTTCCTTAAGGGGAGCTGAGCCATCTTTGTCCCCAAGTCCTAAATTTTTAGTTCTAAACCTTGCAAAATCACTTAAGTTTATGAGAATGCTTGGAAGTCAGGGGAGATAGCAGAGAGGGTCTCTGGTTTGCATGATCTGTAATCTACTTACAACTTTTAAAACACATTGTAAGTTTCTGGATTTTGTTTTTTTTGTCTTTCCTTTATATTTCCCATGCAAAGTAGGCACATCCTAATGCTTACTTACCTTGAGTAATAGCGGCATGAGCTCTTCAGATTACAACTCTTGAGGGTGAGGAGATGGGTTCTGTTTTTGTATTGCCAACACAGTGGCCAGAGCCACATAGGTCCTTAAATTCAGGCTCTCCAGAACCAAGGTATATGGCGCCCCCCCCATCCAGTTCACTCCCAGGACATGAGAAATGGACTCCAAGGTGGGAGCTTTATTTCTCAAGGTCTGAGCTCAGGCTAGATAATCTGAAGCCTAAATTCACCTCCTAAGGCTAAGCCAGTTCCCAACTCTAACCTTAGATTTACTTCCTTTACTGGTCTTTGTGATCCTGTGAGGTCCCCAATGTTAATTTATGTCAAGGTATCATCACCCCAATCAACCCCAGATACTGACTGCAGTGATGAGGACTGAAAAGGGATTTTCACATCCCTCAGGGTTTTCTCAATCCAATTGGAAAAATAAGTTGGTTTTAGACCAAGGTCTTTTAGTTCCTCTAAGAAAGGTAATAAATCAAATGGAAATCCTCCAGTCCAATATGGTTTAATATCTTTATCCACAGCATACTGAATAAGCACAGACACAAGCTACCATCAGAATTTAAAATGATGTTAATCATTAACATTTTAATCATTTACAAAGTAGAATATATTTTTATCCTGTCTTAGAAAACGTTTACCCCTTGATTTTTTTTCTGTTAAGGAAAGATAGTCTTCCTATACAGACTGTACTCCAATTATTTCTATAACTTAGAACAAATCACCTTTTCTACATTCCAGGGTCCATGAACAATAAAGATACAAAGAGAGTGAATAATCTATCACCCACTCACCTACCCACAAGGCGTTTCTGAAAGTAAAATCATTTTTCATAGTTGATTAAAAACTCATCTTTCAACCACTGTACTCTATTGGATATGCACAGGCAGGCCAAGACCTCTGTTGGTAATTTTTCTCAAGTTTTGACTTTTTAACAATGAGTTTTTCCAAATGAAAAGTTCATTTCAGTTTTTAGAAGTCTTTACTAATAGATCTGATACTGGACTGTGTGGGCTTTTATGCCCTAGAAGAGTTAACCTACAGGATGTCCCAAAAGGCTGAAATTATTCCATCAAACCATTCAAGCTTCAGACAGTACTAGCACTTTTGGAACACCCTGCCTATTCAACTACACCAGTGCATTGCTAGCTAGGGTTTTAGATTGAGGAGAGACCTTTGCACCTGTGGGATCCAATCCTCATTTTACAAATGAGCAAACTTGAGTCCTAGATTTCAGCCACACATCCTGAGCCACCCAAGTCATAACAGCTGGCATCGATAGAGAACTCTAAAGTCAGTGTTCCATAAACACGACCTCAGGTGGGCACTATTAGAGTTTCCATTTTACACATGAGGAAACTAGAGATGAAGTGACTGCTCCCAGGGTCACACAGCTATGCCATGTCTGAGGTCAAATAACTCCAGTCTCCCTCCCTCCCTCCATGTTCCAGGGCTCTGACCACTGCACTTCCTAGCTTCTGGGATTTGTTTGATGGAGCCAGGGTACCCCCTCATTGTGCTTTGGACTCCTGAAACCTCGTCTAAAATCATGACTACATAAGCTCGAGTGGTGATCCATTCATCTGGGCACAGAAGTTGGGAAACAGAAGACTGAGTGTCCAGAACTTAAATAACAACAAGGGGGGAGTCAATTAGCCCCTCTTGGATGAGTCTGGCTTCGGGAGGAGGTTTCCTTTGGAAAGACCAAAATTACTAGGCTTTGGAAATTAGTCACTCACTTGGGGTGAGGAATGGCGAAAAACCACCAAGGTCATTTGTTTCAGCAGAGCTCCTTCCAAAGGTGGGTTAGCAAACTTTTGATTCTGATTTTCTGGGCTAATCAAGCTCAAAGGGAGTTGAAACAAAAATTAAACATAACAGACATGAAACAAAACCTCAAATGAAAATCTGAACAAAATTTATTAGTATCACTTATTTTGGGACCAAGAATTCTCAAAGTCCAGAGATATGTTCCAATACCTCGCCATCTGAGATGGACTTTTAAATCTAGAAACCTGTTTTCCTGAAGGATTATTTTGGCATCTGGTGTCATTTCGGGCCCAGCCTAGTCAAGCTTGGGTGACTTACACACAAGGTCTGACCATTGGGGGATGGTTTTCCTTAATCCTTAACAGACTTTTTTACCTGCACATGGAGAGGCTGGAATCTATACCAGTCATTAGAGCTCTCACATAAATGAAATCCTAGATCTCTGAAGTATTAATAGAAAGATATTTTATGAATTCCAATGTATTGAAACCTGTGCATTATCTTCTGGATTTTGGTTATTTGCTCTGATCCAATAGTTTTTTCCTCACCAAAAGTGAAATTAAACTAAATTTTAGGGTACAGTAAAAAAACTAGAGACTAGATACACATTAGATTATACTTTTTAAATCTGGTTGATACCAAGGAAGGGGGGAAAGATGGAGTAAAGTTGGTTTTACCTCTGCTTAATGCATGACTGAATGCTCTTTTTAAAACTTTAAGCACAAAGTATTAAAAACCATTTTATTAGTACAATATTTACTTTCATAGACCATACTATGAGTAATCCATGAAATCTACTACCTGCGGAGAAGAGGAATCATTATGGGCAATAAGAGATTAAACTAAAGAAAAGCACAGGGTGTCCTGGAGCCACTCTAAAGTGAGTTTATCGGCAAAAACAGCATATAGGCCCTCGACTAGAACGCCACGGAAGCATGCTGGTGAGGCCGGCACCTGCTCTGCAGTGTCCACCTTCTGGGGGCAGGGCTCTCCTCAAAGAGTGGCATGGAAGGCTGCACTCAGACGCCCAGTTTATTAGCCTGGGTGAGAACCACTTTGAGCACGGGCATGAAGGCCGAGGTCTCACTGAAGTTGCTATTGCTCACGACATGTGTGTGGATGTTCAGTCCCTCCAAGTAGTTCCGAGTTTCAATGCTCCTTGCAATGTTGTGCAAACCATTGAGGATTGTTGGGGAAAGCTGAAACAAGACCAAGAACTAGGTCAGAGAAGGTTGCCAAGCCTCCCACAGTTTGGATATAGAAATGAAAATCAGGTTTGAAAATCATCTAAAAGACAGCAACAAATTATATTTCTCAAAATATTCTATGAGCATGAAATTTCTTATGTTCTTAAAAAGGACTCAAACTCATTTTACTAAATTGATCAAGTAGTTTCAATTTTCAATTAATAAAAGGAGCAATGTCAAATTTTGCTAATAAATACAAAATGTGAAATTTTTCTTAATAGAAACTTTAATTCTTCTATGACTTTAAATCCATATTTGCCTTTAAAAATAAAACCTTTATGGATGAAAGTAATGGTATTTCTCTTTCTGTACTACCTAATCTATCTACTGCAACCTCATCTCCTTCAGACAGACAAGAGGGCCCAGAATGGACCCATATGCCCCCTGTGCCCCATAATCCATAAATTCTCATTTTTGTTCACAAAAATTAATTCAGGAAAGAAGAAAGAATTCAAACCAGCAAAACTGTCCCAAGTTCTTCAAAATAAATATCAGGAAGTCTTACTTCTCACCCTCTCTCTCATTAATGCCAGAAATTCCTAAGGAGGGCTTAAGTTGGAACAAGATACAGAAGCCCAGTCTACTCATCTGCTTCTCATGCAATTAAGCTAAACTGTCCATTCTTTTTTGAACCTTAACTGGCCTAGAAATAGAATGTTAAGTCTCATAAAATCCCCAAGAAAGATGATTTATTTTGTCTCTGGAAAACATCACTTTTTCTCCACTCTTTCAAGCCACAATTAAAACAGAATTATGGAAGGCATCCTGGACAAAAATAATAGTTTACATTAACTACTAAAAAAAAAAACAAAACTTGGGCGGCTAGGTGGCATAGTGGATAGAGCACCAGCCCTGGAGACAGGAGGACCTGTATTCAAATTCAGTCTCAGACACTTCATTATCTAGCTATGTGACCTTGGCCAAGTCACTTAACCCCATGGCCTTGCAAAAACAAACCAAAAAAAAACAACAACGCTTCTCTTACATACCTTCCCTTCACCTACCTTCTCCTCTATAAAAAAATCCATCTTTTAATTTCCCTCTCGGGGACTGAAGAAGGTCATTTCAAGTAAAGCCATAGTTCTTTAACTTGGCAGTTCAAACACCAGGGAACAAACCATCTCTTGGATATTTTTATTACATTCTAGGCAGTCCTGCTTAAACTGACATGGAATTTGCTTCCTTCTCATTTCAACTCATGGTTTCTCCCAAAGTCAAACAGAATAAACTGCCAATACTTCCCCCAGGGTCGTCTTTCTCTCTTGAAAAGTGTTCCTATGGGAACACTTCCAGTGTGTCCATATCTTTTCAGAACAGAATTCTCAAGAAGTATGGCTAAAGATACCATGCTGCCTCCCTCATGCTGGACACCATCCCAGCATTATCGGCTCCACCACACCATGAACTCACATTTGTTGGATGCTCCACCAAAGCCCAGGTTGGCTTCAAGTGAAACAACTAGTCATAGCTCCCCCATCTAGTACCTGGGTTCAGAAAAATCAATTGCACAAGCATGGCACTCCCCATTTTAACTTGTTCAGTTTCATTTTATTTGATTTAATCAACTCAATCTGCTGACTTTTTTTGTGTTTCATTGCTGGCATCCAATTAATTATCTCCATTGGCTTAATTTCATCTAGAAATCTAACAGGCAGGCCATCTGTGTAACTGAATCAGAATGTTGAAGAGCACAGGTGGGGCGAAGTGCAGACACGAGGGATGCCTGTAGCCTTAGCTGGAGGACTTCTTTTAGACTGATACTAATCTGGCAGCCAGAACTCTGGAATCTATCTCCCTGTTCTCACAGCTCGGTCATGGCACCCTCACTTACCCCAAGGAGATCATGAGGTTTTGCCAGCTTGGTTTGAAATCCAAGTATATGCTAAGCTCATGGCATTTTCCTGATCTACCAATTTAGTAGATTAAATTTAGAAAAATTTAGAATTTAGAAAATTTAGAAAAGAGATCAGGTTAGAATGGCTTGTTCTAATTAAACTCATATTGGCTCAGAGTGATGAATCATTCCCTTTCCTTAGTGAATAAAAAGTCAGGGGTTGCTTCTGTACCAGTAAAAGAAGTTTATCATCATTCTTCTTCTTACACTTCAAAAACTTACTGTTTGTTCTCTAAGTTTATCATATAGAAATTCCAGACGTTTGTTGGCATCATCTAATTTTCTCTTCGTTTGCTGTGGAAGAGGAAAACAGAGTTAAATAGTAACAGTTATAGATTTCATTCAAAGAATTTAGAGCACTTTCCAAGTATTTTTTTATTTTGGAGCTAGAGTCTTAGAACTCTAGAATTGATTATGGCCAATCCCAATAGATAAATGGAAAACAGTCCTTGAAAAAAGAAAAAGTCAAACTAACCGAAGTCATATGAGAAAAGTTCCAATTCATAAATGCTTAGAGGTTCAAAAATATTTAAGTAGCAACTTTTTTAGATGGCAAGAACTACAAACAAAGCCCATCAATTGAGAAATGGATGAACAAATTGTGGTACACATGCAGACTTGAAAAGATTTTTGCTGTGTCTTGTGTGTATGGGGGATGGGAGGGGAGATGAGGGGGGGAAGAGGAGACTCAATGCATTGTGACTTTGAGTCATTTGTATAAATACCCAAAATGGAAGGAAATGATAGACTGATAACTTGGGGAAATTATCTGTCAGTAACATCATCTAGAAAAGAAATCATGTACTTGTACCTTTTGAAAGCCCTAAAGTAAAATTAGTAGAACTATGCTATTATAAAACTTGTACTAATGGTGGATATAGCAATTTTGTCTCAAAAAAAAAATCTCAGAAGTTATTTGTTAACAGTAGAAAGACAGCAAGTGGCTAAGAAGACAATATTGTTACCAAAGATTATTACCCTTAATTTAAAAAAAAAGTTACTTATTATGTAATTTTGCTACCTCTTGTACTTTATGTTTCTTCCTTAAGGATATGATTTCTCTCTCACCATATTCAACATAGATCAATGTATACCATGGAACCAATGTAAAGACTAAGGAGAATGCCTTCTGTGGTGGGGGGAGGGGAAAGCAAGATTAGGGAAAAATTGTAAAACTCAAAACCTTTCTAAAAAAAATGACAATGTTGTAGATAAATTTGAACCTTGAGCCTGAGCAAGTCTCAGTCATCTGCCTAAAAATACTGCTGGTATTGGAACAGCATGAGAAAGTGGAATTCCGGAAGGCGATGGAGAATCTGGTGTTAGATGTCCTCCAGGACCAACATTCCATGAGGCTTTTGAGCAGCATGATAAATAAGGCCATGTCAGGATCTTCAGAAAGGTAATACATCCTCTAAGGAAGAGCATGAGTAACTTCGCAGTAGGGATGAGTGAGAACCAGAATGATAGAGGAGAGGAGAAAGGGGGGCTTTATGAACTGATGCAGGGATAGGAAGAGACTGCCTAACAGGGCCCTGCTGGCACGAGTCCCTTGAGTAACTTTTCAAAGACTAACAAAATCTCTTCCCTGGGAAGGGGTCAGAGAAGAGCATGAGAGCAATGTCTGTGTCCTAGAAGCCCAAGGAAAGGTACACACTCTAACTCTACTGAGGAGGTATCAAATGAGACCCATGTAAAGAAACATCTGGTTCAAAGTTCAGAGGAGAGTACCCCCAGTCCTCCAGTCCCATTTCCCTAGCAGCAATGGAGAGGGGAAATAGGGACATGGATAATGCTATAGAATCACCACACCAACCACCATTGCTATTCTGCCCGATTGTTGATGATCATACCAGGGTCTCATCTCAGACTCTCCCAGGAAAAAATTAGGTTGGAATTGGGATGGAGGTTCTATTGGGACAACCTGGTATAAGTGGTTTTAAATATATTTAATGTTGAGGATATGGAGAAGAGGAGTCAAATGCCCTCTAATTTCCCCCAAAATCTGATACAAAACAAAAGCCTGGGTATTTATTCTGTAACAGTCTCTGTAAGTCAGAGGTGAGGTGCCCAACGCAGCCACAAGCCTGCAATGCTCCCAGTATAGTATGTAAAATGTAATTGGGAAATAATGAACCAAGAAAATAAAAATTCAATATAACATTGATGACATTTTGTCTGTGGAGAGTCTGCAGGAATCCTTATGTAGGACAATAGTGGCCCCCACATCTATTTGGATTTGAGTGTCCTACTTAAGCACAATGTCCTTCTTTCAGTTTTGAATATGGGAGCTGTTCCATAGGCAATCACTCTCCTCGAAGCCCAGGAGAAACCCCAAGAAGAACACCTACTGGATCTGAGGCAGAGGCTAGGCATCGCTGAATAAGCTCTTCAAACGTAGTCTTCAGAATGAGGTGCTCATCTGGAATGGGTTTCTTGGTGATCTTCTCTGTTGGTAAGGACTGGACATGCTGAAAGACATAGTTATTTTTAAAAGAATGCAAGGGGCAGCTAGGTGGCAAGAAATATATGCCTTTCTGTACTTGCTTCTTTCATTCAAGAAAAAAATAATAATTCAATCTGGCTGACACAAAGATTTAGGTTCCTACAGAAGGGAGCAAGAAAAAAGAATGCAGGAAAATAGGGAAAGCTAAGGTGACACAGTGGGTTAGAATACTGGACCTGATGCTCTTAGGTCAAGAGGAACTAAGTTCAAATCTGGCCTCAAACACTTGATACTTACTAGCCATATGATCTCGAGCAAGTCACTTAAATCATTAAAAAAGAATGCTGATCTCCTTTATGCATGCTTACAAACAAGCACAATCTGGCATCAGAGACTTAGGACTCTTGTCAAAACCAAAAAAAAACCAAAACCAAAACCAGTTTGATCACCCTTCCATGATTTCACCCATTGTCAGCCATGGGTATCAGTATTAGTATTTAATAATAGTATTTAAATATACTACTTTACACACTCGTAGCTAGAGAGAAAGAGAAAACAAACCTAGAGATGATTTGATTTAAAAAAAATAAAGCGGGGCAGCTAGGTGGTGCAGTGGATAGAGCACTGGCCTTGGGAGTCTGGAGTACCTGGGTTAAAATCCGACCTCAGGGCGGCAGAGCCAAGATGGCGACAAGAAAGGATCGTGTCTTAGCCGCTCTCTCATAAAACTCATAAGCTAAGGACTCTAACTAAACTTTCAAGAGACAGAACTCACAGAGGGACCCAGTGCGGCAGTTCTCCTACTCAAGGTAACCTGGAAAAGAGCAGAAAGGCTCTGCTCCCCGGGGTCGGAGAGGCAGCCAGCCAGAGGGGTGGCCCACCAGAGATAAAAAACTTCAGCCTCCTGGAGGAAGCCCCAGGGCACTAGGAGCCCCAGCTCACTGCAGCGGGGGAGTCTCCTGAGCTACACCCTGGGGAACACTGGGCACAAAGTGGGGGAAACAGCGGGGGACCTCTGCCAGAGCAAGCAGATGGAGCCCAGCCCTCAGGGCACACAGCAAGCAGCATGGCCATGAACAGAAGCAGGCAGAGCTGGTAAGTAGGAGCCCCCAGGGCATGAGCCCATTGAACCTAGGGAAGGGAGTGAAGAGAGACTGCCGAGTTCTGTCCTCTGCCCCTTGAACAGGACTCTGGGGCTCTGACCACATTCAGATCCTGATCGAAGTCTAGGCCCCCACATAGAACAGCATGCCCCCCCCACCTCAGCCCCATGGCAGAGGGGGCGCTTATGGTCATTCACAGACCAGGAGAGAGGACAGAGCCTCACACACTGACATCCTTGTGGGAATGTCCCAAAAGCTCAGGAAGCACCCCAAAACCAGGCCCAGGCTGGGAAAATGAGCAAGCAGAGAAAAAAGAGGAACACCACTGAGAAATATTTCGCATATGAGCCCAAGAAGGATCAAAATACTCAGTCTGAAGATGAGGAAGCACAAGCTCCTGCATCTAAAGACTCCAAGAAAAACAGAAATTGGGCTCAGGCTATGACAGAGTCCAAAAGACTTTGAAAATCAAATGAAGGAGTTAGAAGAAAAACTGGGAAAAGAAATGAGAGAGATGCAGGAAAAACATGAAAATGAAGTCAGCATCTTAGTCAAGGAAATCCAAAAAAATGCTGAAGAAAATAGCATGCTAAAAAACAGCTTAGGTCAAATGGATAAAACAGTGCAAAAAGTTATTGAGGAGAAGAATGCTTTAAAAAGCAAAATTGGCCAGATGGAAAAAGAGATAAGAAAACTCTGAGGAGAACAAATCCTTCAGACAAAGAGTAGAATTCAGGGAGATTGATGAATTTACCAGAAATCAGGAATCAATACTTCAAAACCAAAAAAAAAAAAAATGAAAAATTAGAAGAAAATGTGAAATATCTCATTGAAAAAACAACTGACATGGAAAACAGACTTAGGAAAGATAATTTAAAAATTATTGGAATACCTGAAAGTCATGATCAGGAAAAGAGCCTTGACATCATTTTCAAAGAATTACTACAGGAAAATTGCCCTGATATTCTAGAAGCAGAAGGCAAAATAGAAATGGAGAGAATCCACCGATCCCCCGAGAAAGAGATCCCAAAAAACCAACCCCCAGGAATATTACAGCCAAGTTCCAGAACTCCCAAGTCAAAGAGAAAATATTACAAGCAGCCAGAAGGACACAGTTCAAATATCATGGAGCTGCAGTCAGGATCACACAGGACTTAGCAGCAACTACACTGGAAGCTCGTAGGGCTTGGAATATAATATACCGGAAGGCAAAAGAGCTTAGAATGCAGCCAAGAATGAACTACCCAGCAAGGCTGAATGTCCTCTTCCAAGGAAAAAGATGGACTTTCAATGAACCAGGGGAATTTTGAGTGTTCCTTTTGGAATGGCCAGAGCTGAACAGAAGGTTTGATCTTCAGATACAAGACTCAGGTGAACCATGGAGATTGGAGGAGGGGGGGAAATATGAGGGACTTAATGAGGATGAACTGCATGTACTCCTGCATAGAAGACACTGACAATATTCATATGAACCTTCTCAGTTAATAGAGCAGGTAGAGGGAGCTTTTATAGTTGAAGCACAGGAGAAAGCTTAATTCAAAGATAAAATATGGAGTAAAAATGGAGTCAATAGAAAAAAAGGGAAATGTAATGGAAGAAAGAAAAAGGAGAGGGGGGAATAGGCCAAGATATTTCATATAATAAGATTTTTCTTTATTACAATGAGCTATTGCAATGATATGGAAGGGGGGAGGCAAGGGGGAATGAGGGAATCTTTGCTCTCATCAGAGGTGGCTAGGAGAGGAAACAGCAAATATACTCAATGGGGTATAGGCATCTGGAGTAAGGGGGGGACAGGGGGAAGAGGTGGGGATGTGAATGATGGAGGAAAGGATGGACCATGCATGGGGGGAAGAGTGGTCAGATATAACACATTTTCTTTTTTACTTCTTGCAAGGGGCTGGGATTGAATGGCCTGTCCGGGACCATAGGGCCAGGTGAATGCTGGTCCTAAGGGGTGGTATGGGGGCTCAGGGCTTCTTGGCCCCAGGACCAGGGATCTGTCTGCTGCACCACTCAGCGACCCTACAGCAGAGTCAGAATGAAAGGAGAGAGAAAATATAGTACATGGTAGTGGAGAAATATGAAAGGAGGGAGTTGCGATCAGCAATGGCAACGTTGGAAAAATATGGAAGTAACTTTTGCCATGGACTTATCATAAAGAATGTGATCCACCCGTGACAGAGAGGTTGGTGTTGGAACAAAGACTGAAGCACATTTTTTGTTATTATTTTTGGGGGGGTGCAGGGAAGGTGGGGCTGGGTGGCCTACCTGGGGCCACATAGCAGGGTGATCATTGGGTGTCTGAGGCCAGATTTGGACCCGGGTGCTCCTGGCTCAAGGGCCAATGTTCTGTCCGCCACCCAGCCACCCCTACTATTATTACTATTTTGTTTTATTTTGGGTCTTTTTTTTCTTTTTGGGGGGGGGGTTTTGCAGGGCAGTGGGGTTTGGGTGGCTTGCATGTCACACGGCTGGGTGATAGTTGGGTGTACGGGGGCAGATGTGGGCTTGGGTGCTTGTGGCTCCAGGGCTGGTGCTCCATCCATTGCACCACCTGGCCATACCTACAATTATTACTATTTTTTTTAAATTTTAATTTTTTCTCTCCCCTTTATTGCTCAAGCAATTCTATATCTATGGGGAGGAGGGGGTATTTCATTTACTCTTAAACAAGAATATTTTATTAATGTAAAAAAAACATCATTTGTACAAAATGAGAATAAATATTAAATAAATAAAAAGATTTAAAAAAAAATCTGACCTCAGACACTTAATAATTACCTAGTGGCCTTGGGCAAGCCACTTAGCCCCACTGCCTTGAAAAATCTAAAAACACAAGACAAAAAAAATAAAAATAAAGCTAAGAATTGGTATTTTCCTTGTGGATTGTGATTGGCATTGTGATTTATTTTAGCCACAGCTTTAGATGTTTCCCTTATCAGTGTGCCATGTTCCTGGCACCCAAGGGCTTTCAGTATGGTTCTGAGTGCTTCCTCCTATCTTGACCTAACCTGATCATAATGAGGCCTACTCAAGGACTTGGAAAAATTTAAAGAATTAAGTCAAGTCTCTGGCCCACACCCAACTTGTTAAATATGGCCCCCAGGGTTAAGAAGGTGGGGGCTGTGACCTCAATGGGGTCAGGAGATTTTTCAAAGATGGAGAGGAACTTTTTTGGGGGAAAGGTAGTGGGATTAAGTGACTTGCCCAGGGTCACAGTCAGTGTTGAGTGTCTGAGGGTGAATTTGAACTTGGGTCCTTGTGATTCCAAGGCTGCCCCATTTAGGTACCCTAAAAGTTCAAGGCAGCCATCTCTTTAGTAGCTTTCTTTTTGAGTTTATCATTCTGGCTAAAAAAAGGTAAAGGATTGTCAGCACTGTCAGCACCAAATCTGGAGGACAAACCCCTAGTTATTGCTACTCCCACACCACAAATCAATCTGAATCACCACAGGTGGACTTCAGGATTTGGCTATACCTAAAACTTCTTGATTATCTCTGGCCTGACAATGATAATCTGTCACTGACAAACTCAAGGAGGACTAACTGGATACATCCTGGATTATATAGTCAACATAACAAGGCAATTAGTGTTTATCTGCAGGATAGAGATTTCCAAATCTGAAGATCTTTGAAAAACAGCAAAATGTTGGCTCACCCCACCTCTGCTGTAAGGACCTAGACCTCTGCTAGCTCACAAAAGGCAGTCTATGGCTGATAGTGATTGTCTCAAGGTTTCCTTAGGCTCCTTTTCTCAAGACTCGATCCTGTTGTTTGATACTATGATCACATACAATCACAAAGATAATTCTGCTGAATAAGAATATCAAACCTTTATCTTCTGTGGAGCTTTAAAGTGTTCCATGCAAACAGATCTGCTTACCCCAAGCAGTTCATGTCATATCATGTGTTAAAACAAATACAACTCTCTGTTTATTGTATTTCATGATCCACCTTTCTTTTTGACAACAAAAAACCTGGGATAAAAGAATGGCCTAAGATTGTGGTCAACACTGAATGAATGCCTCCCCTCTGTGGGAGGCAGAACATTGCTGGACCCTGTGCACATGCAGACTCTCTTATCTCTGCAGTTTTTACATATAAGATCAATGTTCAAAGGTCAATAGCATGGTTTATTTGGTTTGTATCTGAAAATGTCTTAGGCACTTAATCCAAGTATGCTCTGTCTAATTCAAAGGAGTGCCATTAAACTAGGACCTGGGCTTCTCGGATTACCTGAATGGTATTTCCAATTGGAGCTCCTGGGGCCCCCTCTGTACTAGGCTTGGAGAAGGCTGGTGGTATAGTAGGCTGCAGGGGCTGCTGCAGGCCATGGAAGGGAGTCTGCAAGATGGGTTGGCTCCCTGAGAGGTGTGGCTGTGGGAATGGAGCCTGTCCTGAGAGTGCTGGCCTGGAGGGCGGCTGCTGCTGCGGCTGCTGCATCTGGGACTGAGGGTCCCCCAGAGGGTTCATGATGGGTGAAGTGATGGGCACAGGTGGTGTGAAGTTTTCAGGAATCTTTTAAAAATCAAAACACAAAACACGTCAGTAGGATGAAAAAGTTCCGCTCATTTACCCCTCAAATAGACCAATGCTGCATGTTTGAGGGAAGCATTATCACTGGATGGACTATATTCAGGAGGTCAGCACATATACATGCTTTCAGCCATGGCGCATTTAATTCTTGCCCTCCGTATCTTCTCCAGTGCAAAGATCAAGTCCCTCCCTGAGGGCACCCTCTTTGAAGCAGCAATGCTGAGTCTCCCTCATTTCTTTTTTTTATTTTTAGGTTATTTTTGTTTTTCTTTGCAAGGCGATGGGGTTAAGTGGCTTGCCCAAGGCCACATGGCTAGGTTCATTATTAAGTGTCTGAGGTCGGACTTGAACTCAGGTACTCCTGACTCCAGGGCCGGTGCTCTATCTTCTGCGCCACCTAGCCACCCCCTTCCTCATTTCTTAAGTAAGCCAGATTCAATGCCTCCTCTAGGAAGGTTTCCTAGATTTCCATAATACACTTTATCTTTTAACTCTCAAACCAGTAATGTTACATTTTGTTATGTTATCCCCTGCCGGAATGTCAGCTCTACCAAAAGGAACCAAATCATCTCAATTCTGTCTTTAGTAGCTTGTTAATAGTTAGGAGCCTGAGCACCTGAAAAAAATACTGTTTATCAAGAGAAGCAGCCATGTAGTGAATGTTTACTAGAGGTTCCTTCCCACTGATATCCGACTTGGGAATTCTCCCACATAATCCAGTCCTAGGGAAGCCAACAAGCTGAGAAGAGGCCACTTGGCAAAGGGGCAAACTTAGGGCTGGTGCCAGGATAATCTTCCTTGAAATTAGAATTATCTACCTCCTTGGTGTTCTTCCAAAGCCATTTGCACTCTGGGTGGTAGAAGGGATTCCTTTGGGTTATGAGCTGTCCTAAGATGACATCTTTAGTGCCCTTCAATTCCAAGTTGCTCTGGACTGTTTTTTATTTGGCTCATCTCACTCACAATCTTATTACTTGCCTTCTATGTGCTTAATTCATAACTGTCTAACCTCTGCTTAGCATTGGAACCTAAAGATTAAATACCCTAAAAAATTTATCTTGGACATTTCAAATTTCTGTTATTAAGACCATCTGCAAGTATGCTTTTTGGGAAGAGAAGGCCCAGGAGGTCATTAAAGTTTTGCCTCTAAAAAGGATCCTGAATTCATGATGCTAACTAACATCAAGAGACAAGCTTGCTTATTCCACATTCCATCACTGGTCTTAGAGATAGCACTAAAATGCTTTTTCAGTAGACCAGACACTCAATTTTGTTTTATGTAGATCTCCACAGCAATAGCTATTCACCATCGGTAGAGGGGCAGAGGACAGGGTCTGGGGAGGATGGCACTGCTTTCATCTACTACCTTCTTTTTCTTGGGGACTCTGTTCAAAGCTGGCGGATCATTCCATCCATTCTGAGGTCCTGTAACAGAAAATGAAGGTAATTTCCTTTAGGAAAACAAACTGTGTTGAACATAAAATGTCAAGAGTGCTGGACTTGGGAGTCAGGAAGCCCTGGGCTTCAATCCTGCCCCAGATGCTTACTTGCTGCATGACCCTGAGCAAGAAAATTGATCTCTCTAGGTCTTTGTTTCTTCAACTATAAAGAGGTAATCAGACTCCCTAGTCAGCAACAGAGAAACTTCAAGGTTTTCTTTGGTTGTTTTCTCTGAATAGGAATTTGTCATTGAAAATGATAGAATAAAAATAACTAATGGAATTGATACTCAAGACAAGAGAAAAAAAGGGAAAATGGGAGTGATGGGAGAAGAGAAAATATTACCCTGATTTCCAAAAAAAGAAACTCATTTGAAGTCTGCACACAATAATCCAATGAGTTTTAAAACTAGGGAAATCCTCGGATGCAACTTTCAACTAGAAGAGGAACATAATTTACCCAAATTTTAGCAATACTTTTAGTAAAGTATGTCATGCTACTTTTGTATCCTAGCAACATCAAAACTTTATTTAAATATATAAAAACCATTCTAAGCTCTCCAGGTTGTACAACAGCATGAGTATTAGGAGGGCTTTTAGAAGGAGAGGACTTGATCTGTTCTGTTTGTTCCAGGGGAAGGAACTAGGAATAGTGAAAGAAGGTGCCAAGAAGTCAACACTTGCTGAGGATGAGATTGGCCCATGGTGGGATGGCCTTGTGCAGCAGGGGCAGGTCCCCCTCTTTGGATGGAAGATCACTGCATTCCCTTTTGACTCTCAGATCCTATATTTCAAAAAGAATATATGGCTAATATGGAAATATGTTTTGCATAATTTTACATACTGTTTGCTTTCTCAGTGAGCATGAGTGGGGTATGAGGGAAGAAGAGAATTTGGAACTCAAAATTTAAAAAGAAAAAATGCTTAAATAAGTAAAAAATTAGAGTGTTCTTAAAAAAAGCAAATTAAAATAGAGCACTGGCCTTGGAGTCAGGAGTACCTGGGTTCAAATCCAACCTCAGACACATAATAATTACCTAGCTGTGTGGCCTTGGGAAAGCCACTTAATCCCATTTGCCTTGCAGAATCTTAAAAAAAAAAATAAGTAAATTAAAGATGTTTAATTTCTTTATAATTATTCTAATTGGTAACTATAAAGAGAGAAGTTTATGCTTCCTCCTTTATAAAGTTACTAATTATAAATATCTATTCAATATAAATATCTATTCAATATGGGGAGGGGGAGAGACCCCAACAATTCTCACTTCCCCAAGAAAGCCTGTCAGCACAAGCTCGTTCTTTGCAAAATAATAAATGTAATGGAAACTCTTAAAAACAGAATCTAGTTTTGGTACAGCACAGACATATAAAGTTACAGAAAAGATAAATCACTGCTAATCACAAAAAAATTCTATATGTAAATTCAATTGAATCTAAATGGTTTTAAGAATACCACTAAAAATGATTCATTAAAAATAATGAAATTTGATTTTTGCAACTGAGTTGATTGGATCACAGATTTAGACCTGGAAAGGACCTTGAAGGTGATCCTAGAAAATCCTTTCATTTTTAGAAATGAGGAAACTGAGGCCCAGAGTGATTAAACACCTTCCCCTTGGTCATCCAGAGAATGGAAGTCAGGTCCTTTTCACAGGGAGGCTATAAGTATTTAAAAGAGTATTTGCCTTAAGTAAAGAAGAAAAACTGACAATGTCATATAAGACAGGGCAGAAGTAGACTAAAAGATATAAAACAGAAAGAATAATGGAGGGGGGCAGAACCAAGATGGTGACAAGAAAGGATCGAGTCTTAGATGCTCTCTCATAAAACTCATAAGCTAAGGACTCTAACTAAACTTTTAAGAGACAAGAACCCACAAAGGGACCCAGTGCAGCAGTTCTCCTACTCAAGGTAACCTGGAAAAGAGCAGAAAGGCTCTGCTCCCGGGGGTTGGAGGGGCCGCCCGCTGGAGGGGTGGCTGGCCAGAGCGAAAGAATTTCAGCCTCCCAGAGGCTGCCCCAAGGGCACTGGGAGCCTTGGCTCACAGCAGCGGGGGGAGTCTCCTGAGCTACACCCCAGGGAGCACCAGCACAAAGTGGGGGAACAGTGGGAGGACCTCTGCCAGAGCGAGCACATGGAGCCCAGCCCTCAGGGCACACAGTGAGCAGCCCAGATCCAGGAACAGAAGCAGGCGGAGCCAGTAGGCAGGAGCCCCTAGGGCATGAGCCCCTTGAATCTAGGGAGGGGAGTGAAGAGAAAGACTGCAGAGCTCTGTCCTCTGCCCCTTGAACAGGACTCTGGGGCTCTGAACAAATTCAGATCCTGATCACAGTCTAGCCCCCCCGCCCCAGCCCCATGGGGGGGGGGGGGGGGGGGGGGCGCATATGGTCATTCACAGACCAGGACGGAGGACAGAGCCTCATACACACTGAGACCCTTGTGGGAGTGCCCCAAAAGCTCAGGAAGCACCCCAAAACCAGGCTCAGGCTGGGAAAATGAGCAAACAGAGAAAAAAGAGGAGCACCATTGAAAAACACAAATGAGCCCAAGAAGGATCAAAAATACTCAGTTTGAGGATGATGAAGCACAAGCTCCTGCATCTAAAGACTCCAAGAAAAACAGAAACTGGGATCAGGCTATGACAGAGCTCAAAAAAGACTTTGAAAATCAAATGAGGGAGTTAGAAGAAAAACTGGGAAAAGAAATGAGAGAGATGCAGGAAAAACATGAAAATGAAGTCAGCATCTTAGTCAAGGAAATCCAAAAAAATGCTGAAGAAAATAAAATAGCATGCTAAAAACCAGCTTAGGTCAAATGGATAAAACAGTGCAAAAAGTTATTGAGGAGAAGAATGTTTTAAAAAGCAAAATTGGCCAGATGGAAAAAGAGATAAGAAAACTCTCTGAGGAGAACAAATCCTTCAGACAAAGAATAGAACTCAGGGAGATTGATGAATTTACCAGAAATCAGGAATCAATACTTCAAAACCAAAAAAAAATAGAAGAAAATGTGAAATACCTCATTGAAAAAACAACTGACATAGAAAACAGACTTAGGAAAGATAATTTAAAAATTATTGGAATACCTGAAAGTCAAGATCGGGAAAAGAGCCTTGACATCATTTTCAAAGAATTACTACAGGAAAATTACCCTGATATTCTAGAAGCAGATGGCAAAATAGAAATGGAGAGAATCCACTGATCCCCCCCAAGAAAGAGATCCCAAAAAACCAACCCCTAGGAATATTATAGCCAAGTTCCAGAACTCCCAAGGCAAAGAGAAAATATTACAAGCAGCCAGAAGGACACAGTTCAAATATCATGGAGCCACAGTCAGGATCACACAGGACTTAGCAGCAACTACATTGGAAGCTTGTAGGGCTTGGAATACAATATACTGGAAGGCAAAAGAGCTTAGAATGCAGCCAAGAATGAACTACCCAGCAAGGCTGAATGTCCTCTTCCAGGGAAAAAAGATGGACTTTCAATGAACCAGGGGAATTTCAAATGTTCCTTTTGGAATGGCCAGAGCTGAACAGAAGGTTTGATCTTCAGATACAGGACTCAGGTGAAGCATGGAGATTGGGGGAGAAGGAGGAAAATATAAGGGACTTAATGAGGATGAACTGCATGTATTCCTGCATAGAAAAATGACATTGATAATACTCATATGAACCTTCTCAGTTAATAGAGCAGGTAAAGGGAGCTTTTACAGTTGAAGCACAGGAGAAAGCTAAATTCGAAGATAAATTATAGTGTAAAAATGGAGTCAATAAAAAAAGGGAAATGTAATGGGAGAAAGAAAAAGGAGAGGGGGAATAGGCCAAGATATTTCATATAATAAGATTTTTCTTTATTACAATGAGCTATTGCAATGATATGGAAGGGGAGAGGCAAGGGCGAATGAGGGGATCTTTGCTCTCAGCAGAGGTGGCTAGGAGAGGAAACAGCATATATATATATATATATATATATATATATATGCGCTCAATGGGGTATAGACAGCTGGAGTAAGGGGGGGGCAGGGGGAAGGGGTAAAAATGTGAAAAAAGGAGGAGAGGATGGACCATGGGGGGAGAGTGGTCAGATATAATACATTTTCTTTTTTACTTCTTGCAAGGGGCTGGGATTGGATGACCTGTCCGGGACCATAGGGTCAGGTGGATGCTGGGCCTAAGGGGTGGTATGGCGGCTCGGGGCCTCTTGGCCCCAGGACCAGGGATCTGTCTGCTGCGGCACTCAGCTACCCTACAGCAGAGTCAGAGTGAAAGGAGAGAGAAAATATAGTACATGGTAGTGGAGAAATATGAAAGGATGGAGTTGCGATCAGCAATGGCAATGTTGGAAAAATATGTAAATAACTTTTGCTATGGACTTATCATAAAGAATGCAATCCACCCATGACAGAGTTGTTGGTGTTGGAACAAAAACTCAAGCACATTTTTTATTATTATTTGGGGGGGAGGTGCAGGGCAAATGGGGCTGGGTGGCCTGCCTGAGGCCGCATAGCAGGGTGATCATTGGTTGTCTGAGGCCGGATTTGGACCCGGGTGCTCCTGGCTCAAGGGCCAGTGCTCTGTCTGCCACCCAGCCACCCCTACTATTATTACTATTTTATTTTATTTTGGGTCTTTTTCTTTTTGGGGGTTTTTGCAGGGCAGTGGGGTTGGGGTGGCTTGCATGTCACACAGCTGGGTGATTGTTGGGTGTACGGGGCCGGATGTGGGCTCGGGTGCTCCTGGCTCCAGGGCTGGTGCTCTGTCCATTGCGCCACCTGGCCATACCTACAATTATTACTATTTTTTTATTTTAATTTTTTCTCTCCCCTTTACTTTATTGCTCAAGCAAGTCTATATTTATGGGGGGAGGGGGTATTTCATTTACTGTTAAACAAGAATATTTTATTAATGTAAAAAAAATTTGTACAAAATGAGAATATTTAAAAAAAAAGATGTAAAACAAACCAAGCAGACTGGAAATAGATCACCCTCAAAATAATTTCAAAATCCCAATAATTTAGCATTTTTGTCAATAGCATGATTTTTAAAAACATCTTCCCAGTAAAAGGAAAGGGCTACCCTTCAAAATGAGCTTATTTTAGGTAAATGCATACTGAAACTCATTTTAATTAATTAAAAGTGACTTAAGCTTTTATGTATTTCATCAAGTGTCAATTTAACAAATTATAACAAAGAATTCTTGGGGTTTCTGCAAATCTGAGGAAGTACAGGAACTTTATCAGCAGTTTTAGAGAAATAAGATGTGTCAAAGGCAATTAAAGTAAATCCCAGAGGAGATATAACCCTAACAAAAAAAGGTTGGTCATATCCTTTATGACTTGTTTTCTCTTCTGCCTCTCAGCCCCTCACACTCACTTTAGAAAGATAGAGAAGGTAAGCACTGACTTGGGACTTTAGCAAAGGCTTCCATCAATTGCTTTACATACACACACTATCTTGCTCTTACCAAAACTTTGAGCTAAACGAGATAATGCTTATTATTCCCCTTTTAGAGATGAAGAAACTGGTGATGGCCAAGGTTAATGAGAGGCAGGTCTCAGACCCAGGACATCTACTTCCATGTCCAGCACTCCTTCCACTATACCCCACAATGTCTTGAGAAGGAAATTACTGTCTCAAAAAACCCCTTTCCTGAAACATCACCCTGAAATTAATTTTAGAACCTCTACTGAAGAACATGATTGATATATTATTTTTAAAAATCTATAAACAGGAGGTAGTTAGAAAATCTATGGTTATTATAAAAAGTCAATCAGTTTTAGAATTTAATTCATTTAGGAAGTTCAATGCAAAACAAGATTGCTCTGATTTAGGATTTGATCAGCTTGAAAATTCACATGCATTATAGGAAAGTCTGTTCATTAATTTCATCTGATGATCTTAAGATTCCAAAAAGATTACGTTCTACATCCAATTCACCTTCCAACATAGATGCCTGGTCTTGAGTAGACTGATTTTCTGCAAACAAAATGTAAGTCACTCAAATAATATCAAACCTTGAAAAATCACCTCAAAATCTACATATAGAAATGTATTACCTGCCTCTGCCCAATCTCCTCCCAACACCTAGCCCTTTTATATACTTATTAATTGATTTTTTACCATACACTATGAAATGTCTTATAACTGAGAAAATAATTTATTTCTAGATGAAATGAATGCATTTAAGCCATGTCTGCCAATCCAGTCAATCCAAAAATATAATTTTCTCCTGCTCAGCTTCGATTCTCCTAGGAAAGAATGAAATCTCATTTCACTTTGAACCTCATTATTCTCAGCATTAACTGTTTCAAAATTAAGGCTTATTTCCCCCCAGACTGAGGAAGCCCAGTGCTATTTGCTAAGAGATGGTATTCCTTCACCCATCATATTATATCTATAGTATTTTAATTATTTTTTTAAAGGGAATCTTTGCAATAGTTAAAGCAATTCTAAAAGGCATCCTCTGGGGGGGTAGTTACATGGTCCTAATAAATTTTCAGTGTGATAAATGCCACAGCTGAAAATACTGAGATATTAGACACCATAGGACACTGACAATTTACACTGATAGGGAAGCTCTGGGGCTTTGCAGTCATGCCAAACACAAAAATATGACCGAGTAGGCTCTATACATATTCACTAGAGGGTTTTTCCTGACCACCAGCAAGTTCCATGTGCACCTGGGGAATTCTGATTAGAGCATGGGGCCTGAGGAACTGCTACTGCTGGGTTTAAGTTAGGAACTGGGGGGGGGGGGGTTCCTTTTAAGTATTAGAAGAAATCAGAATGTCTATTAGGAGAAAGGAAGTCCAAAACTAATCAACATAAAAGTCACTTGGATTTTGGAGTAGGGTGATGACCACCCAAATTAAGAAATTTTAAGATTTCAGGCTTGCCCCAATTCCAACCTGGACTTTTAAGGCTATTATATTCTCAAGCCAATGGCAGCCAACTTGTGTTCTCAGGTCTGCACTGAGGCTGGCACTGAGCCCTGCCCAACATCCCAGCACTCAGCAGGATGGGGTGGGACCACTCAATCACACCTGTGGTTTCATCAGCAAGGACAGAAATTACTCCAGCTGATTCAGATCATCCACCCATCTGTTCATGGGGTCTGAGAAACCAAGGATTGACCCAAAATCATACAACTATTAGCTAATCACAAGTGGGACTTTGAACCTAGGTTTTCCTGACTGTAAGGATCATTCTTTTTCTACTCTCTGGTGCTGCTTTTAATTAAGTCTATTACATAACAAAATCCTCTTTTATGGAGTCTTAAGTAAAATCTCACTCACCTGTGTACACCTACACACTTGTATAAACATCCCCCCTCGCCCCCACATTCTCCTAAGGGACAACAGAGAATACCTCTCGATTGGGTAATAAATCTGAGTGGCATATACCTCAATGAAGGAGACATTGCTGAGTGATGTCACTGAAAATGGCAAGGGGAGCAAAAAATAATTTAACTTCTTGCCCCTTCCCTGGACAAGCATGTTGGGGAATAGGAGAGAAAGTACAGCCAGTGCTAATGAGGATAGCTAAAGACATAGTGTTGTCTGAGGGAGAGAATAAGGTCTCCAAGGGCAGTTTATCAACTATGGACTGAGGAGTTCCCAAAGGCAATCTGAACCCTATGTCCTAGACAATCCAGGTCTGCATAAGGAGGGTGACTTTTCTAGAAGGAGGCTGCACTCATTCCATTACTGTCTGCTGAAATACTGCCCAACCTTCAAGGACTGGCTCAAGGATGGCTGCTGCGAAATTTGGGACTGAAATGCAGGTTAGTGACATGTCACTTAAAGCACTGCTACCCTGTTCAATCAGAGGGAAGTCTGTTGTTGCTGTTCAGTGGCATCCGACTCTTTGTGAGTCCATCTGTTATTTTCTTGCCAGGGTTGCTGGAGTGCTTTGCCATTTCTTACTCCAGCTTACAGATGAGGAAACTGAGGTCAACAGGGCAGCTGGGTGGCACAGAGAATAGAATGGCAATCCGAGGTCAAATATGGCCTCAGTCACTTCCTAGCTCTGTGACCCTGGGCAGGTCAAATCCTGACTGCCTTCATTTCTTCATCTATAAAATGAGTTGGAGAAGGAAATGGCACACCACTCTACTGTCTCAGCCAAGAAAACCCTAATTGGGTTCATGAAGCATCAGACAGAACTGAAAAACTGAACTTAAAAACTGCCCTGGCCTCCTGAGTTGTCTCATCTTTCCTTGAGCAGAGGGACCACAGCTTTGAGTCTTCAACACTGGTTTAATAAATATTTGTTGATTGCCACCTGTCCAAATAACACCCGCTAGAGAATGGAAGATGCTAGTTTAGAAAATGGCAAATGCCATCCTGGAGCCAAGAGCTGACACAACCACAATGCTCACAATCCTGCCCACGGACTCAAGTCACCAGAGTGGCTTCAGAGTCCTTCGTGGATGCCTGCACAAAGTGCTTCAGAGTGCTGTTAGTGAAACAGAGAAAGGTTAGACACTGGGTTACCATGCAACAAGGCCTGCATGCAAGCCAAGGCCCGGAAAGGTCAACTTTTTTGGGTCAGTCCCTTTTGGTTGCAGAAAGGCAGGCTAGCTGGCACTCCGTCAAACATACCCCCAAAGCACACACCTCAACTTTTTGAAATTTAATCTGAAGTGGCCTTAGAATACTGTGCGCTGCTACACAATTTGTGGAGTTCTATCAAAGCATAAAATGCCTTTGAGTACTAGATTAATTCAAATTCCACTTGGTAGTCACGATCTCGTAGTCCATGCTACCTTTCACTCTAGAGATTTCACTTTTTCCTCATAACTAAAAATAAAGCCAAAATTTAAATTATGTATTAAATATTTTGTTAACTTTTTAAATGCATTCCTCTCTCCTCTCCCTCAAAATGCCCGAGTTTTTCAAAGAATATCTTTATGCATATATTCAACTTCTGAAAGTTAATTCATGTAATATGTGTATACTTTTGGTGCTAAATTAATGAAAACTCTTAGGAGAAGTGGGATTTTAGAAACAATTTTCCATAAAACCTTCCAAATTAATTACCTCAGAAATTGAGGTCATTTAGCTCCATGTTCATTTAATCAAATTACTGTGCCAAAACATTTCCTTGAAATAAACCGGAAAACTGATGTATGAGAGATGTTGCTCTGACCAAGGCACGGAAGTCAGTCCTCCCCCTCTAATCCCCAGGGACTAGTGCAGCAGTCATTCAATCTGCCACACAATGTCGAGTTCCAAACACACCTGACACTGACTGAGCACTGGCTCACTGCTACCTGTCCCCTTCCTTTTTCTTAGTACAATTTGCATTGGAGGGTGGGGGGGTGGGGGTGGGAGGAAGAGAGTTTTGGGTTGGGCAGAGAAATCCCTTGCTCATGAGGCAGAGAACCAAGGTTCCCACCTTTTAATGGGCTTTCCTCCCTGCGCTACCTCACATAGGCAAGGCTGGAATCTCTTGTCTTCAGTCTGCCCATCTGTAAAAGGAGGGAGTTCAGATTGGTTGCCCCATTTATACCTTTCCCAGACAGGTCATCCAATTCTATGGAGATGGGCAGGTTGGTGAACAGAGTGCCCTCCAGGAAGCCCTGAGGTGAAGCTCTCCTGTAATCTTTGCCACCTCTCAGGACCCAACTGGGGGCCAATCAGCACCAGGGAGAAGAACTTCCTTCATCCAGGACTTCCCTAAGTCTGGGAACATTCAGGTCCATTTCTTATCCCTCTTTTTATAAAGGCACCTACTCACAAGTCCATGAGCTTCATATGCAAGGGCATAAAAACCCTGGAAATGAAACATCTGATGATCTCTGGTACAACTTGCTTCAGTTAAGAACTGAACTAAAACAGAGTCCCCGGTCACTGGAGGTGGGACTGACCCAGCCAAGAATGGGCCACTATAGCTCTGATACCCTCTATGATGCCTTTGGGGTCACCCATTTAAAATTAGGGTTTCTACAGAGAAGATCTTGTTTTGAGAAATGAGATTGAATAAACCCTGAAAACCTGTGCACAAATCCTCACATTCAACTACAGTTAAAAAAACAAGTTAGAAACCAGCCCCCCGCCCCCCAGTCAACAAAACTAAACCGGGGGAGGGGGAAGGCAGGCAAACCAAGCGCAGACCTGTTCTTTGGGATGCAGGCAGCTCACTGGTAGCAGGCAGTGTACCTGTGGATCCAGGAGGCAGGACATAAGCAGTAGAGGACGGTGGAGCACCTGGCCCGCCATGCTGGAAGGACGCTCCAGAAGGGGGAGGAGGGAAAGCAGACAGAGAGCTGGGAGTACTTGTAGAGGCCTGGTGCTGGGCTGCATAGACTGGAGACTGCCCAGAATGGGAAGAAGCAGAGGGCATGTAAGGAGGATTAGGGTAAGCATTTGAGACAGGAAGAGGGGTGGGCTGCTGTGGCTGATACATTGCTGGACCCCCTGTTCCGAAAGTATACTGTTGAGTTGGTTGATATGCTACATGAAAAAGGAAGAAAGAGAGATTTATTACCTACCAGTTCATACAAAAAAGCCAACACTATAATAAAAAAAGTTTATTTCTTCTCTAGTAATAACCTTCACACTTCTCTCTTTCATAAGACTGTAATATCACTATAAAAGTAACGTGTGGCTTAAGTTTTAAAAACAGATCTTCGAATATCCTTTTTTTTAAAAGTCATTTAAATACAAAATTTGAAAGCTGCAGCTTTTAAGTTCTTCTTGGTTATAAAAAAAATCTAATTACTAGTCCTGAGAACTGCAAGAAGCTTATCTTTTCCTGTTTTGAAGGAACAAAAATGACTATAGAGGTATCACTTGATCTCCAGATGATACTATGGAGATAGAACATATCTTTCCACTAAAAAGCTAAGGGTGGGCTTGGCTTGCCTCACCTCTCTTTCATAAGGAGGGACTCTGATAGACGATTAGCATCATAGCAGCTACAGCTGCTAAAGAGCATCCCTCCAAAACACAAGAGAATAATCACTTCCTTTAGGTGTGAGCAGCCATGGTTCTGGGTGAAGGGCAACTCTCTTTTGTTGACAACTGACAAAGCAGTTGGTAAGATTAAATTTTACACAGAGGGCTGATTTTGAAACAAGAGCAACAACAAAAACCTGACATTCCATTAGCTTTCATTTTGTTTTCAGTTTTGATTAGGGGAATAAACTAATTGAGAATTAGCAAACAGTCTCAACTCCTTTATTCTCTATAAACTGGAATATACTTCCTGATGTCTCTATATCGAAGTACATTGTGAACAATGGCCTTGGGTAGGGAGGCTCTAAGGGTAGGTGTGAAATACTAATGGAGAGCTTGGTTGAAAAGGGACTAGATAAATTCTTGTTTATATCCATTCCATTTAGGAAAACTAAATAAATGACATAACTAGACAATCTCCTTTTAGGGGCTTACATTAATTTCTTACTTTCAGTGAGTTTTCTTCCTTCTGAATTCTTTTATTGTTTTTTGTTTGCAAGGTATTGGGGTTAAGTGACTTGCCCAAGGTCACACAGCTAGGCAATTATTAAATTTCTGAGGATGCATTTGAACACAGGTCCTGACTCCAAGGCCAATGCTCTGTCCACTGCACCAATGAGCTTGCCCTTCCTTTTGGATTTTTAAGTCCCTTTTGCCTTGACTCTCTCTGACATTCTTCCTTCCAAAATCCCCTTCCCTAATTTCCTTTTGGTACTTGTTCCTTGTTTCTGCCATTATCCTAGAATGTGAATACCATTCTAAGAGTAGCCACTTCTAAGAAATGAAAGTTGCTCTTTCAGTGTGCTTATCTCCCTGGAATAATCAAGCACAATTTTTCCTGATGGAAAGGAACAGGGGCTATAATACAGGATCTGTAGGCTACCATAACACTTCTGAGTACTTCCTGAACTAGGTTAAAATGTAACTGGGAAATTTTTAACAAAATATATTAAAATACTATTAAAACAAAGATAGCATTGCATTTTAAATCTAACTCTATATTACGTCCACCAATTTGCTCCCTAAGTCCAGACTAATGATCCCTGTTTCTAGTTGAGTTTAAGACCACTACTAGAAAAATGTTTCTTGTTTCAAAACTAATGGATTAGGGGAGGCTAGGTGGCATAGTGGATAAAGCACTGGCCCTGGAGTCAGGAGTACCTGGATTCAAATCCAGTCTCAGACACTTAATAATTACCTAGCTGTGTGGCCTTGGGTAAGCCACTTAACCCCATTTGTCTTGCAAAAACCTAAAAAAAAAAAAAAAAAAAAAAAAAAACAACTAATGGATCGCTAGATTGCTATCAAGGGATCCTTTAGGGCTCAGAAAAAAACTCTTCCCACAGGACCCCATCTCGACCTATCACTTGGGGTGCTCTAATCCCTGAGAAGTTGATTGAATGTGACTAGTTTTCAGGAAATAAGTATTCAGTGGATGGATAAGTCTTTTCTACGCTTGACAAGACAAGACTAGATAACTTTGGAGCATCGAGGAGAGTAGGCACTGGGAAAAGGGGATTTCAAGCATCATTACTTACTCGGTGGCTGTGGATAAGATGATACCTGTGCAAACACGTGGCCAGAGGAGGTGGGTTGTGGAATTGCCATGTTAGGATTGCTAGGTCCTGACATAATGAAACCTGGAGGTGGAGGATTTTCTCCCTGGGAAACAAGAGAAAAGTTGGATTTGGCAACAAGGACATTATGAGACCATAATGTTTCTGATTTGGGGCATTAGGTTCATGTCAATATAGATCTTCCATTAGCAAAAGCACCACTATGTTATTGCCCATACCACCTCCTGCTTTGTCCCATGGGATTCGGGAGCCAGGCATTCTAAGCAATTTCAACATGAAAATTCAAGTGACAGTTTCAGTGAAGGCAACTAGAAGCTCAGAGTAAATCATAGCATCATGAAACGCAAGAAGAGCAGCAACATCTGTCCAAGATGTCAGTGATACTGGCAGAAAGCCAATAATAGTTTCTATTTCTGGTTCTCTAGGCATTACTCCCAACACAAGGGAGAAATTTAAATGCTCCAAAAGCAACTTTTGCTTCCCTTGAATTTTAAGCATCACTGTTCAAAAGAGAACTTAGTGAGGGTTGGCACTATTCAAAGCCCAGCTACCATTTTTTTTCCAATCTGACTGGGTGGTAGGTAGGGCCCAGAACTTCAGTGAGACTTTTTCAGGGAGAGAAAAGGGTTAGGAGGAAAGGAAACAGACCGTATTAAACATCAAGTCCCAAGCTCCTAAAAGCATTAAATGCAACCAGCAGGCAAAGTGGGGACAAAGGAGGAGCCCGGCTGAGGCAAGGAGCTCTCCGGGGGAAGAATAAAGCTTATACCTGTGTGCCAGAGGGAGAGGCTGCAGGTGGATGGCTGGGAAGGGCAGTAGGAGTTTTGTTACTCCAAGTAGTGACAGTAGGGGCAATTCTAACCTGAATTAAACAAAGAAACACCAATCACAGAAAATAAAAAAAACGGAAAAAACCTAAAGGGCATTCAATAGCCAGAGGCAAAGCGGAACTGCATGGAGGAAAGCCCAATCAGAGTGCAGCTGGGAGGCGCAAGACAAAATTAAAAGGAACAAAAAAACAAGTGGCAAAATCGAAGTCCAAGCACATTGAAAAACGGCTGCCCACAGACATAGGGAAAAGCAAGATCCTGAAGGTAAGGGAGCATCTGGATAAAGAAAACTGCCTGGGAGAGTCAGAGGAGCATTAGAGGAACAGAACTCAGGTCTGGACAAGTAGGTCTGTAAACACTTCTTTAAAGCCTCTTTTTAAAAAATGGAGAAAAGTGCAGTAAAGTGGTGTAACCACCACCCTAAAATTCAAATCAAGGGTTTGGGAGGAAGCCAAGTGATCCCTAATCCAACCCCTTCAATTTACATGTGAGGAAACTGATGACCAGAGATCTACATATCTTACCTGAGACTATCAGAGACTAGACCAGAGCCCCAGGTCTCTCAGACCCAAGAAGGGGCTCCTTTGGACTCCAGGGCCTCTCCTAAGTTTATCCAACACAAGCTCAATCAAAAAAGGAAGATTAATTTTTCTTTTTAAAAATTAAAGTACAAGCACAAAACACTACAGAGATAAAGGAAGGCAAATAATTGGGGAGTGATCACTGCTCATGAATGAATTATAGTAAGATAATAAAAATGACAATAATATATAAATTAATGCTGATTTAGGATTATATGAAAATATCTAGGAGATCTTTAAGAAACCTAAACAAAAATACTTCATTTGAAGGTATAAAAATAGAGAATCTAAAGGGAAATAATGAGAAATTACAATGAGGGCACAGTCCCCAATGTATCATTTATCAGACTGCAAAAGAAATGTGAGATGTGCCATTTTAGAGAATTCACCTCAAATAATCAGACTATTTGTGCTCAACTTGTGGTAGAGCCTTCCAAGTTCATATTGGTCTGATCAGTCACAGCAGGACACCTGTACCTTGATTCCAATACAGTGATGTTTCTTTGGTCCTCTTTGAGAATGAAGAATTAACCATATTAAGAGGTAGTCATAAAGCTATGTAGTAGAGATTATGAAATCTATGAAATAGAAAAGCAAGGCAGTGGAACAGAATAAAGAAGCAACTGAAAGTGGAAGCCACTCACTGTTTTATAAATCCAAGAATTACCTGAAACAAATTACCAGGGAAAGGCCTCCCTTCTTGACAGGAATTACTAGAAAAAAACTAGAAAGCAGTTTGGCAGAAATTAGGCTTAGATTAATGTATTGTACCACATACAAGGTCAAAATCAAAGCTCAAAATGGATACACAACCTAAATGTAAAAAGTCACATCAGGAAAAAATGTATTCTTAAAGCTTAAGTATCCATCCAGAGTTTTATGTGGTGTGAGATTTAAATCTAATTCCGGCCAGAAAGCAGTCCACTTTTTTTCAGTTGAAGAGCAAGCCCTTACCCAAGAGACTGGAGTCTTAGAACTTAAAAATACTATTCTAACATGTTCTCTTGCACCACTGATCAATTTTTTTTACTTTTTTTAACCAATATGAAAATTCTGATAATCACTGCTTTTTAATAAGTTTGAGATTGATTATTACTAAATCTCATTCCTTCCTTTTTTTCCCATTATTTCTTTTGAGATTCTTGATCTGTTCTTCCAGATGACCATTTCCCCCCCCCCCCCCCAGTTCTGTAAAGCAATACTTTTGCAGTCTGACAGGTGGTACTGGAGGAAGCAAAGTAATTTAGATATTACAGTCATTTTTACTAAATTGGGATGGCCTAGACATCAGCAATTACTATTTCTCCAATCAATATGGTCTGATTTCATTTCTACAAAGAGTGTTTTATGGTTGTTTCCATAAAGTTCCTGTCTATCTTGCTAGATAGGTGGCTCTCGAATATTTTACATTTCTTTGGTTGTTTTGAATGAAATTTCTCTATCCTTTCCTATTGGTTTTCTTTTTGGGGCCAGGCAGAATACAAAGGAATGCTAATAACTTATTTGGATTTATTTTATGTGCTACAACTTTGATGGAATTATTCTTTTAATTGATTTTTTTTAAATTTGGCCAATCTGGATACAATGGATAAGACCATCAAATCTTCTGCAAAAGGTCACAGTTGTGTTACCTCTTTTTTCTATGGTGATTCCCTCAATTTCTTTATATTATTATATTGTTCTATCTGTTATTTCTAGAATAATATCAAATAGTAGTGTTGATAATGGGCATCGTGCTATACCTGTCATCTTCTCAGAAAGATCTTTATCTCCATTACATATAATGCTGGTTCTTAACTTAAGACAACTCTTACATATTTTTGTCACAGTTTGTAAGAACCCTTTTTTTTTGCCAATTTTTCCAGTTTTATATCATATTTGAATTAATTGTTCTTTCAATGTTTGATATCACATTTGAAATAAATGGGGATGATGACCAACCTTGATGGACTTGCTCATTCCATCAGTGCAAAAATCAGGGACAATTTTGGGCTATCTGCAATGGAGTATATACCATCTATATCTAGAGAAAGGATTGTGGAGTTTGAACAAAGACCAAAGACTATTACCTTCAATTTAGAAAAAAACTTATCTTATTATGTAATCTTGCTATCTCTTATCCTTTATTTTTCTTCCTTAAGGATATGATTTCTCTCTCATTACATTCAACTGAAATCAATGTATGCCATGGAAACAATGTAAAGACTAACAGAATGCCTTCTGTGGGGGTGGGGAAAGGGAAGGAACAATAGAGGAAAAATTCTAAAAACTCAAAATAAATAAAATCTTTCTTTAAAAAAAAGGGGGGGGGAGCGGTGGCTAGGTGGAGCAGTGGATAGAGCAACAGCCCTGGAGTCAGGAGTACCTGAGTTCAAATCAGGTCTCAGACACTCAATAATGACCTAGCTGTGTGGCCTTGGGCAAGCCACTTAACCCCATTTGCCTTGCAAAAACGTTTAAAAAAAAGAAAGAAAGAAATGTTCTTTGAATTTATGTCACACATAAATCCTAAGGTTCTGGGTTTCCCCTCCCTTTCGGAGGTAATTTATGGCTTGTTCAATTTATTTTTCTCAGACTGGGTTGTTTAAATTCTCTATTTTTTCTGTTAATCTGATCATTATATATTTTTATCTGTATCTATCCAATTCAACTACATTATTGGTTTTGTTGCCATTTACCTGGTTTCAAAACAGTTTGTGAATTTTCATTTCAGCTTCAATTGTTCCTAATTCTCCTTTTTTTTTTTTACATTTTTTTTTTTAGTTTTTGCAAGGCAAATATGGGGTTAAGTGGCTTGCCCAAGGCCACACAGCTAGGTAATGAGTAAGTGTCTGAGGGCTGGATTTGAACTCAGGTCCTCCTGACTCCAAAGCCAGTGCTCTATCCACTGCGCCACCTAGCCACCCCATCCTTTTACATTTTTGATCCAATTTGATTTTCCTCTTTTATTTTGATCAGAGTAGTTAGCAATTGCTTAATTATTTTATTAACCTCCCTCCATAATCACTCCGTCAGCTCCTAATTTTATCAATTTGAATCTTGTTTCAGTTATTTTGCCATATTAGGGGGGCTATGTACTTTATTAACCTCTATGAGTCTCAGTTTCCTCATCCATAAAGCAAAAGCATTAAACTTGATCGTACCTCTCAAGTCCTTCCAGCTCTAAGTTTGTGATTCCACAGTGGAGGGACTAAACCAGGTGATTGGAGGCTCCTGACAACTTTTTTTGCTTTCTATTTTGTTCATCTCTTCTTTGATTTTCAGGATTTCTATTTCTTTGTGTTTAGTTGGAATTTTTGGATCTCTTGGTTTTCTAGGCTTTTTTAAGTTGCATGACAAATTTATTGACCTGGGTTTTTGTTGTTGTTATAGCTGATATATTTAAAAGCTAAACATTCCAAAAATTCTGATATAGTCTTATTGTTGTCATTATCTTTAATAAAATTATTTTGTTTCTATGATTTATTCTATGATTCTTTAGGATTAAGTTATTTAATCTCCAACTAACTTTAATCTTTTCTTCAAAGGTCCTTTTTATAGAATAAAACTTTTATTGTACTATGGCCAGTAAAGGATGTGTCCCTCAAGACATGGTTAACTTTCGTAAAGATGCCATGTCCTGCTCAGAAATATATAAATTTCTTCGTACCCATTCAGTATTATATCCAATGTTTCTAAATTTCTGTTCAGGTCCTTCTTTCTTATTTGTTTTTTTCTTAATTTTGTTTAAATGTAAGAGATACCTTGGGATCCCCATTATTATAATTTTAATCTCTAATTCTCCCTGCAATTTGGTTAATTTTTTCTTTGAGGATATAAATATTAAGATATTCAATACATATTTATCAGGGATCAATGCTGGTTTATTACTAGGATAGCTTTGAGAATACTGTAGTTTTCCCCAAATACTGTATTTGTCTTTATTGTGCCTAGTTTCAATGTCACCTTGTCTGAAATGATAATTGCTACCCTTTGCTTTTTTTGGGTCCCCTGAAATGTAAGAGATTTTACCCCCTCCCCTCACCTCCTTATTCTGAGGGAATCTCTGCATTTCCAGTATGCCACTTGTAAACAACATAATGTTGGATCTCACTTTCTAATTCACTCTTTTCTCTTCCATTTTAAAGGTGAATTCATCACATTCCCTTTGAGTTAAGATCATTGTATATTTTCCTCTATACTATTTTTCTGTTCTTTTTCCTCTTTGCTTAGCTTTCCAAAGGAAAAAAAAATGGTGAAAGAAAATTAGTTTTCTTAACACTAGTAATCTATATTTTCAAGGATCTGTTTTTACTTCTATGTTTCTCTTCTCTTCCCTTTTTCCAATTCATAACAGGTTTTTATTTTGAACATGATTTGAGATGACTAGAAATATAATGGTAATAATGTCCAGCAAACCTGTCTGAAAATGAAATGATGGGGGGTTTTTACACAAAGTTAGCAATGCTGTCATTAAAAATGACAACTTTCTTGTAAGACTGCATGGTAGGGGGCAGCTAGGTGGCGCAGTGGATAAAGCACTGGCCCTGGAGTCAGCAGTACCTGGGTTCGAATCCAGTCTCAGACACTTAATAATTACCTAGCTGTGTGGCCTTGGGCAAGCCACTTAACCCCATATTTGCCTTGCAAAAAAAAAAAAAAAAAAGACTGCATGGCAATTAAAGTGCCACTCAGCTTTTAGATTATATTCTTAAGCTATTTTTGAAAAAGTATACACAATCCAAGAATGTGGGAAAATCAAAATTCTCTATGAGCAAAAAAAAACAAAAACAAAAACAAACTTCTAGAAAGAGAATGAAGACCATTTTGGAACTAGGAGAATCTTAAATGTACATTTCCATAAGGATAAGAGCAGTGACAAATTATGACAGGTGGTGCAGTGATTGAGAACTGGATGTGCAATCAAGAAGACAAGTTAAAATCTTGCCTCTGATAATTACTGGTGGTTTGAGTCTGAACAAGATACTTCCATCTCTACCTCAGTTTCCTCAACTGTAAAATGGTGAGAATATTAAGTACCTACCTCCCAGGGCTGTTTTGAGATTAAAATGAGATGATATGCTTCATCAACTCTGCACACCTTAAAGAGCTATGTAAGTGCTAGCTATTATTGCTGTTATTATCAAAGAAAGGAGGTAGCAAATCAGTTAAAAAGATAGGGTGCTCTAATCATCAGTGATTGCATGCTTCCAAAGAAACAAGAGATCACATATCTGAGACCTTCCACATCCACCACGCAATCCAGAGAACCAGAGACTACCTTCTGTTTTTCACATAAAATCAGAGAATCTCAGCATGGTACAGAAACTCAGGTCACCTAGTTTAACCCCTTCATCAAAACATAATTCTAGATTTAGAGTTGGAAGACACCAAAGAAGCCAATAAGGTCAAAGCCTTCGTTTTTCCCATGAAGAAGCTGAGGTTCCGCAAGATTCAGGGACTTGACAGGAGTCATGCAGCTCAAGCACCCAAATTGGGCTCTGAAGCTGCTTCTTCTGACCCCCAACCCAGGGTCCACCCTCTTCATCCATAGCCCCTTTTTGATCCATGCAGGATTCTCCCCTAAAACCTCCCAGACAAAAAGTCCCTGAGACCATTTGAAAACCTGAGGTGACTGAGACCAATTAAGGTACAAGGCTGAGGAGGAGAGATGCTCATATAGAATTCATGCTTAGTAACACTTTGCCTCATAACAACATTTGTGATAATTGATCTAAGAGGCAACCATCAGAAGCTGTCTTGATGCTAAAATTAAACTGACTCACCTTCACTACTGACTCCCACTTGAAGAGGGATGCCGCTCCATCTCTAAGGACAGCTCCAATAGGAGGAGCTCTGCTCCTGCCGTGGCCTTCCCAGGTATGGTCTTCCTAGGCAGGGCCCACCCCAGGGCCACAATCTCCCTTGGCTTTCTCCTGCAGAGGAGCCAACCACCACTTCTCTGCCCAACACTCCAGTTCTTCCCCTGGCTCCTGGCTGCTCCTCACCCACAAGGACCCATCAGTATCCAGATTTCCGCCCCTGCATAGCCCTCTGAGACCTTTTTGACCCTTGGCCTCAGTCTCTCTCATCTCACTTTCCTTATTTCTAAAATGGGTATATTAACAATACCTTTTATAGCCACATCACAGGACTGTCTTGAGTATAAAATGACAAAGTTCCCAGACAATAAGATATCTGAACTCTAGGAATGATCAGTTTTCCAACCTCCTCATTTTACAGACGAGGCTGAGGGTCAGAGTGTACAAAGGACTTGCCCATCATCACAAATGCCGAGACCAGTCCTTTTCACTAAGAATAAATTCTGATTAGTATGTACAGTGGTGGGGGGCGGAGGTGTAGGAAATGGAGCACCAGCCCTGGAGTCCAGAAACCTGAGTTCAAATCCAGACTCAGGCATTTAATAATTGCCTCACTGTGTGACCTTGGGCAAGTCACTTAACCCCATTGCCTTAAATAAAAATTTTTTTTTTTAATATGGGCAGTGTGCTGAGCTTCATGGAGACAAAGAAAAGGAGGATACAGCATAATTACTCCGTTTCCTCTCTCCAGCTCCTTGGCCCTGGGTCCTAACCTCTGCTACCTCTGCCTACGACCAGCCTGCCCTTCAATCCCCCCACTCCCTCCAGGGCCCTCCCTGCAGGGTGGCCATCCCTCTTCAAGCTTCCTGTCAGTCCCTCTCCCCTTCATCCTTTCACTCTTGCTTCATGCACAATCCCAGTGCTATCCCCCTCCCCCCAGCCAACAGAAGAGGTGGCTTTTCTCTTTGGCTAGCCAACTCCTTCACAACACACCAGTGATCCCACCAGCACAGCACATCCTTCATCTCTAGACTCCCACTTATCTTCAATCTCGCCCATGTCTCTTCCATCCTCAATAAACCCTCCCTTGACCCATCCATCCTCATTGGCTATCATTCTCTCTCTCTCTCTCTCTCTCTCTCTCTCTCTCTCTCTCTCTCTCTCTCTCTCTTCCCTTGAGAGTTAATAAAAGTTTCCTCCCTCTCTTCCTCCTCCCTCCTCCTCCCTCCCTCTCTTCTGCAATCTGGCTTCTGTCCTCACTGGTCAACCTAAACTGCTCCTTCCACAGTTACCAACAACCTCTTCACTGACAAAACCAATGCCCTTTCCAGATTCTCATTCTTCTGGACCTCTCTGCAGCCTCTATAGCCGATGATTGCCCACACGCTCCTGACACCCAGCTCCAGGCATTCTCCCTAACCATCTGTCTGTCTGTCTCTGTCTCTGTCTCTGTCTCTCTCTCTCTATCTCCTCATGCCTCCTTCAAGTCCAGAGCCAATTCCACTCCCTGCCAGGAGCTTTTCTCAGCCTCCTTGGTCTCTGTGCCCTCCCTGGGAGAAGAGCTTCTTCTTGTCCTGCCCAGAATTTGTCTGGACAGAGCTGTCTCTCCCATTAGACTAAGAGCTCCCCCTCAAAGCAGGACTGCTTTATGCCTCTCCTTATATCCCCTACCATAGCAGGTCCTTAATGAATGCTACCTGGCAGAGAGGGAAGCAGGTATCAAAATGGGCAAAGACAAAATTTCATTTCTAAAACAAGTAACTTAGGGCATAGGAACAGAACACAAACAATGGGGGGAAGATTTCTCGCAGGAGGTGGCATGTGAACTGAGCCTGGTAAGGATAGCCAGTGATTTCAGCAGGAGGGACACCTGGAGAGAGGTGAGGGGGAAGGGATGAAGGATATGAGGAATGGCTCGGCATGTGCCTCAAAAGGAAAGCTAGCACAGAGCGTGGAGAGCTACTTCTCTCCATAGAAGGCACCATGCTATGTCCATGGCCTCCCCATCCCATCTGGAAGGATGCAGACTCTACTTACGGACAGAGCAGGGTAGCTCATCCAGAGACAAGCTCATCAGCTGCTGTGGTACAAGAATCATCTCTAGGAAACTGAAGCAAACTGAGGAGGAAGGGATTGACTCCAGGCCCAGGGCTGTATCCTATGGTACCCCCTAGTAGCCCTCACAGACCCCACACTCTCAGTCCTAATCTCTTCCCTTACCAATACCATGTGACCAAATATTTTTGGACATTTCTACCGCATAGTTACCTCAAATTCACTATGTCCCAAATGGGACTCTTCTTCCCCAAATCTGTGACTAGATTTGTAGTTCTGATCTAACAGTCATCCTTGAAACTTCCTTCTCTCTCAAACTCATACCCATCCAACTGCCACCCCTCATTGCTTCTGCCTCCCCAGCATTTCTCACATTCATTCCCCTTTTCATTCAAGAATGCTGTGCCCTGCTACAGGTCTTCACCTGCACTGACCTGACTGTTACAGCAACCTCCCATCAGCCTCCTACCTCAAGCTGGTCACCCCCCCACAATCCAATCTCCAGCTACAATTCTCAATCTGATTTCCTAGGATTCCCTTCACCTCCGTGGAAAAGGGGTCGCCCATGACCAGAGCACACTCTCTCCCCATGTCTGTTGAGCTCTGGCTCTTTCAAATTCTAACTCAGAGGGGCGGCTAGGTGGTGCAGTGGATAAAGCACCGGCCTTGGAGTCAGGAGTATCTGAGTTCAAATCTGACCTCAGACACTTAGCAATGACCTAGCTGTGTGGCCTTGGGCAAGCCACTTAACCCCATTGCCTTGCAAAAAAAAAAAAAAACTAAAAAAAATTCTAACTCAGGAGCCTCCTGCTATTCAAGGTCATTCCTAACCACCCCCCTCCACGCATACACATACATACATACTAGCACTTTCTCCTTTCAGAAATTACCTCATTTTTTTGTTTTTTACTGGTGTACAGTTACATCTTGCCTAACAGACCAGGAGATCCTTGAGGGAATAGATTGCTTTTTGCCTTGATGCATCTCTAGAGAATAGTCATCTGTGACCTCATTTTGTGGGCACTCCCTTCAAAGTCACACACTACACTCAAGCTAGACTGGATCATCTCCTGAGCAACTCTTGCCAACTTCCTTGTATGTATCCTCCATAAACTGTTATGCCTTCATTATTCTGCCCTCTTGGGGTCAAGTATCTCTCTGAAGACACCCATTCATTATACCATAGCTCTGTCTGTTTGCTAATAATATATTGCATCCTACTCATACCCACTAGGAACCTCTCTATTTTTCTTTTGCTGCTACACAACTTTACTTTTTCAGACTGATTGATGGTCCATCATTTGAGTGTCCCTAAAGCTTTACGCCACTGGACATTTCTCCAAGGTAATAAGGCCCATTTCTTCATTTTGTTAAATGCTTAGCTCACCAGCTCTAAGACCATCCAACTGTCCATCATCATGATTTTTTGTTGGGGGGTTTTTAAGCAAGGCAATATGGTTAAGTGACTTGCGTAAGGTCACACAGCTAGGTAATTATTAAGTATCTGAGGCTAAATTTCAACTCAGGTCCACCTGACTCCAGGGCTAGTGCTCCCCATCATGGTTTTAACACTAGGCATTCTTGGGGCAGCTAGGTGACACAGTGGATAGAGCAACAGCCCTGGAGTCAGGAGTACCTGAGTTCAAATCAGGTCTCAGACACTTAATAATGACTTAGCTGTGTGGCCTTGGGCAAGCCATTTAACCCCATTGCCTTGCAAAAGAACCTAAAAAAAAAAAGGCATTCTTTATTCACTTTGCTTTTTCCAAGTAAATAAAAAAATCAAACTTTTGAATGATCACAGATCTCCTTTATAAGGGGACTTTCTAATGCATGCCCAGGCATCCCCTATCATAACAACAAAAACAACAACCTTCTCATGACCCTGAAGCATCCTTTTCTGTCTATCCCTCTTATTTCTTCTTCCTTTCATAGACAAGGTTCTACAAAACATCATCCATCTTTGTCTCCATTTCCTAACCACCTACTTACTTCTTCATCCTTTGAAATATGGCTTCTGCTCCTACCAGGTGCCTGGAACTACTGCATCTCCAAAGTTATCAAAGATCAACCTGGGTCTTTGATGTTGGGGACCACACCTTTACGTTTCAACTCCTTCTCCATCCCGAGGTGAAGCTCTCTTACTAATCTCTCAGAAGTTTTCACTCCCTGCCTTCAGGAAGTCTTTCATGACTCCCGCAGCTCCGCTTCAAGCATCACTCAAATGAAACACCATATTGCTAACTGTTCATTTACCAACTTCTTGAGGTGACTGAGCAGGCAGGTTGATGTGTACTCTAATAACCTATCTTCACTGAAAATAAAATCTAGAAGCTTCTACTCAGTCATTTAGGAGAGATTCCTAACATTTTCTGTGCCACGGATTGCTTTGGCAGGTTGATGAAATCTATGGACTCCTCAGAATAGGTTGGTTTTTTTAAATCACAACTGATGATGATGACATTTCAGAGATTAGAGAAAATTATCCTTTTTTTCCCATTCAAGGCCCCCTGATATTAATCCAAATCCCAAATCCCAGGTTAAGAATCCCTGACGTAGAAGGAAAGCTGAAGAGACCAAAGGAGGACTTCAAAATTTACTTTACAGCTAACAAATCTATGTAATTTGACTATGCAAATGCACTAACAAATCTATGCATTTGTTTTCAGAACAAGTACCACAAACACCAATTATAAGGCTTTATGAGCAATTTACAAAAATATCCAATAGAACTATCGAATGCCTCAATTAAAGAAGATCAATTGATCCCTTCTTCCCTTCAGACTAATGATAATGATAACCTGCAGAGCTCTCCAAGCAGAAGAGAAACCAGAGCTAAGGAGCCTTTCCTATGGCCTGTAATTTACTTACATGAGGATAATATTGTTGGGCTGGAGCTCGAGGCCCCTGAGTCTGGCCCACAGCGGGCCCAGGTCCTCCCTTGGACACCTGTTGTCTGTCATAGAGAGGCCGAGAGGCTGTTTCCTGCTCTGCCACAGGCTCGCCTTGTGCCCTGCACAATCTGTCACGAAGCTGCACGATATTTGGCTATAAAGAAACAAGAAAATAAAACAAGAGTCATTGGTCTATTACCCAACTATGTGGTTGACCACTCTGCCCCTAAGGACACAGTGGATCTGGAGTTTGGGGATCAGCCAAGAGAAGTGGTACCACCCTAATTCAAAAGAACCTGTTCTTCAAAAGAGAAAGGAAGAGGGGCAGCTAGGTGGCACAGTGGATAAAGCAACAGCCCTGGAGTCAGGAGTACCTGGGTTCAAATCCAGTCTCAGACACTTAATAATTACCTAGCTGTGTGGCCTTGGGCAAGCCACTTAACCCCACTTGCTTTGCAAAAAAAAAAGAGAGAAAGGAAGAAACAAAGAACAAGAAGGCACTAGAAATCAAGGTTTCCAGTCTAAGGTTAGAGAAACTTGGTCCTGGGCCATCCTACCTTGCCGTGTACATATAATATTTCTAAACAGCTCCTGATATTTTTCCTTAGAAAAATAATGGCAGAATTCTTAAGAAATAAAAACTGAAAGACTTCTGAATCTAATTCCATCTGATTCTTCATATTGGTGAGTATATAACCACCTGGAGAGGTTATCCTAACCCTCTTCTACTGAGGTCCTTACTCCAATGCCTGGGGGTCCTCAAACCCTGAGAGAGCCTTCTGCCAAGCAGAAGAGGCTTCCCATGTGGGAACCCTCTCTTCCTTATCCATGACACTGCCATCAGCACAAGCCAACCCCGCCCCCCCGGGTCCCCCATGTCCTCCAGGACACAGCACAGTTCTGCCTCTAAATGAAGTCTTCCTGCTTATCTGTCCCTCCCCAACAACCCTGTATTTAACTTAGGGATTGTCTCTGTGAGCACCCCATGCCTGTCCTTGGATGTGCCCTGGAGGTAAGATCACTTCATTCTGCAGGGGTTTCCATACCTGCTGGTCCAGGTCTAGCCCCAACACAAGCAGGAGCTTCCTCAACACTTGTTGAGTGATATTATGGGCACAGCTCCAGTTGGCACAGACACAACTAGGACTTGAGGTCAGTTAAGACTTTGTCCTCACTCAAATGAAGCAAGCTCACCTTCTCCAGAACTCTCCACCTATTGGCAGGTTTAAATCTAAGACTGAGCCCACTGGAAAGAATGAATCATTCACAAAAAGGAAACATAGGAAAAAACAGTTCAATCCACTTACCTGGCTGGTGTTGGCAGGGAGGAATGCCAGAGCTGCAGCAATGCTGCCTTGGGCTGCCAACAAACTGGCATATTGACTCATCTTCTCAGCCAAAAGAGCCCCAATGGCATTAGTGTCTGACGCCTGGGTGAGCTGGACAGCCTTTCGGAGGATGACAACCTTCTCAATCAAATCCTAAAGGAAAGAGAATGAAGAGACAAAGGAAGGAAAGAGTGAATGCTCTGATCAAAAATGGAGTCTAACAGTTAGTTAAAAGCACAAGGTCTCTTTAATACAAGATCTCAATTGCCCTCTAGCACAAACAACTTTAGGAGGACTAAGGTCTATCTAACAGGGTTCTCTGGGCACCTCCACTCACCCCACACATGACCTGGAAAAGATGTCAGTGCCAGCGAGCACTAAAGAGGGCAAGAGTACAGGAATGAAAGTACACTACAGAGAAATCGATTCTTTCAAGGGTGGCAAAAACAAAAAGTTCCTGGGCTGTAGAGGTGGGATATGCTAGATTAACTTTAAGTTTTCCATGATCCCATTCAAGACAAAAAAAAAATCCTCTCCAAAAAGAGTAATGTCTCCTTTGAAAATAATTCATGCATATATGCCATTCACAAATTAGAACTCTAAAACTGAATCAAAATTGTTTTATTTTGCATTAGTCGACACAAAACTCCTAATACTTTTCATTTCATTTTCAACAGACTAGACTCTTAAATGAATCTACCAAGAAATAAAATCCCACAGAAGAATGTTCAAACTACAAAAAGACAAGGAAGGACTTTACCCATCAAATGCTTTAAAAAGAAATCAAATCCTTTAAAAAGAAAAAGGAAGGGGCAGCTAGGTGGCACAGTGGATAGAGCACTGGCCCTGCAGTCAGGAGGACCTGAGTTCAAATCCAGCCTCAGACACTTGATTACCTGTGTGGCCTTGGGCAAGCCACTTAACCCCGCTGCCTTGCAAAAACCTTAAAAAAAAAAAAGAGGGACAGTTAGGTGGCGCTGTAGATACAGCACCGGCCCTGAAGTCAGGAGGACATGAGTTCAAATCCAGCCTCAGACACTTAATATTTATCAGCTATGTGCAAGTCACTCAACCCCACTGCCTTTCAAAAATTAAAAAAAAAAAAGGGGGGGTGGGAAGGAAACCCCAAGAGCATATGGTACCAATGTCTTCTGCTAACTGACACCGACCTGAAGTGATAAGGGGCTGCTTCCATCTTGAGCTTTAGTCCAACACGCAACTAGTTTCTCTATGTTGCCAGCACAAATATAGCACAAACATGCCTGGGTCTGCAAAAGATGATCACCTTCATTCTCAAGTCTGGTGCCCAACAAATCTAAGGAGAAAAAGAAGCAAAGGCTAGTCTAACAGTAAGAACAATGCTTGCAAATTGAAGAGAGACAGAATGGCACAGACTCAATGTCCCATCTGAGACACTCACCAGCTGTGCCAATGAGCAAGTTACTTAACCCTCAGCCTCAGTTTCCTCATTCATAAACTGGGGTCATAACATCACCTATCTCACAGAGTTACTGTGAAGCTCAAATGAGGTAATACATGATACTCTACAAGCTTAGAGTGCTCTATAAAAGTTAACTATTATTACTATGATTATTGAAGATGGGTCTTTGGGTGAGCTGTGAATGTTGTGGTTATTCTCAGCAATTCAACAATCCAAAACAATTCTGAAGGATTTATGATGAAAAATGCTAAAGAGAGAACTGTTGGTGTCTGAATACAGATAGAAGCATACTTTTTTTTTAGGTGTTTTTTTTTTTTTGCAAGGCAAACGGCTTGCCCAAGGCCACACAGCTAGGTAATTGCTAAGTGTCTGAGACTGGATTTGAATCCAGGTACTCCTGACTCTAGGGTCGGTGCTTTATCCACTGAGCCACCTAGCTGCCCCAAAGCATATGTTTTTTAACTTTGTTTTTCTTAGGAAGTTTTTTGATCTTCTTTTTTAATATGGAGGCTAAAATGGAAGTATATTTTGCCTGACTTCACAGGTATAATTTTCATCAAAGTCCAAGCTTTCTCAAGGGGGGTGGGGGAGAGAAGGGAGAAAGGGAGGGAAGGAACATGAAACTCTAAATTTAAAATGTTTTTTATGTGTTGAAAAACTAATTAAAAAAAGATTAATCGAGGGAGAAAATTTTGGAATGCAAGGTTTTGAAAGTAAATGTTGGGGTGGCTAGGTGGCACAGTGGAGGGGCGGCTAGATGGCACAGTGAAGGGGCGGCTAGGTGGCACAGTAGATAAAGCACCAGCCCTGGAGTCAGGAGTACCTGGGTTCAAATCCGGTCTCAGACATTTAATAATTACCTAGCTATGTGGTCTTGGTCAAGCCACGTAACCCCATTTGCCTTGCAGAAACCTAAAAAAAAAAAAAAGTAAATGTTGGGGTGACTAGGTAGTACAGTGGATAGAGCACTAGCCCTGGAGTCAGGAGGACCTGAGTTCAAATCCAGCCTCAGACACTTACTCATTACCTAGCTGTGTGGCCTTGGGCAAGTCACTTAAACCCATTGCCTTGCCAAAAAAAAAAAGTGAATGTTGAAACTTGTTTTTTTGCATGTAACCAGGGGAAATGAAATTAAATTAAATTTTTTAAAAAAGATGAATCTTCAAAAATAGCAAGAAAAAATAAAATCCCCAGACAGAATAAATGGGAGAGTAATAAAAAAAGACTGTGACAATAACAAATGATATGTATGTAATGCTTCCAAGTTTACAAAGCCTTTATGAAAATGGCTCATCCAATCATCAGAACCTATGAGCCTGTAGGAGAGAAGTTTGCCAAGGAAGAATAAGGCTCAGAGGTTCCATGACTTCTCAGTGGTCACACAGCTACAACCTAGGTGAGGGAGCCTGAATTCACCAAATCCAGGTCTCCCCTAATTCTTATCTCCACTCCATCACATTCTCTCCTTGTGCAATGGGATTGTTCTCTCCCTAAGTAGAAAACAATACCATTTGAACTGAGCCACAAGGGAGGAATGGGATTTTTATAAGTAAAAGTTAAGGTGAGGCTTGGGTTCGATTAAGGAATAACATTACAATCACAGAACTGCAAAGCAGAAAACAGAAACAAACTTCAGTTTGGTGAGAGCATGCTATATGGAAGGTGAATCAAGAAAGTCAATCAACTACAAAGAGGAAAAAGGAAGGCCCACCCTCCCCTGGACCAAAAAGATTTCACAAGGGAGGGACTGAGCTTTAGGAAATCAGCTATAGAAGCAGAGGATGAGGATAGTTGCAGCTATACAAAAATTCACAGTGTGCATAAATGAAGGCATCCTGCAAATGGAGAAATGAGACTTCTACTGGGCTCCTGGGGACAGGGCAGGGAATATTTGACTGCAGCAGCTGAAGCAGAGATTCTTAACAGAGAGACCTGCCCAGCAGTAAGCAGCCCCACCTTGTTTGTTAACTGGTGTGCCCAACCCCAGAAAAGCTTCAAAAGTGTGAGACAAGTGCAGGTGGGGCCCATTATAAGGGAAGTGAACTGGATTGGGTGGCCTCTGAGATGGCTTTCTACTCTGAAGTGTATTACACTACAGGAACTAATCTGGGAAGAGGCTGTGTGTGATGCTGCCCGGGGGAAGTCTTCAGCAGAGTCCTTTCCATCCCACCAGCCCCCCATTAAGCACATACTCTTTGTCTACAAAGCCCAGCCGTGGGTGCTGTGAATGGTCAGAACACAGAGGCGACTCTGAAAGGAGAGACTCCTCCCCCAGAAGCCTGCTGATGCCAACGAGGAGGGGAGAGGAAGATAGCTTCAGGGATGGAAGGAAAGGGGAGATAAGACATATCTGGAGTCAGGAGGGCTCCAGATGCAAAGTTTGTGGGAGGAGGAATGACAAGGGCAATCAAGTCTCAGGAGATGCCTTCGAGGACATGGCTGAAAATGCATGAAGCCAGCTGTGGCAGAGAGGACAGCTATTTCTTCAGCTAAGACCAAGCCAAAGGAAGAAAAGGTGGCAGAGGACAGAGAAGACCAGAGAGGCAGGAGGAGACTTATGATGACATATTACAATATATTATATGTGTAATATGATGTGCTTATCATAACATATGGTTACATATAATATAGAGTAACACAGACACTTAATAAAGCACAGGAAACAATAATTTTCTTACCACAAAGAGCTGAAAATTCATCTGGCCTAGCGTAAGTCAACACAGCAGCTAACGCTTCTCTCCAGTTCTTAAGGTCGCAGGACTGAACAATCTCTTTCCAATTTTTCATCACCACTGCTGTGATCAGCTTGGAAAGAGAGAGTAAAGAGAAAAGTGAATGCCTCCTAAGTGCCTCCGGCCTCAAGAATTAATGCTTGGAAAAACATGCTGCCAAACAATGGCTCAGTCAAGTGTTTATCAAGTGTCCCCCATCTGCCAGCTCCTTCTCTGATAGAGCTCACGCTCTACCAAAGAAGTGGAGCACATATGAAAATACACACCACACAAACACAAAGTTCATAAAGACAAGGCAGCTCAGGAGGGAAGGCACTCTCCGGGTGGAGATCGTCTGCAACAAACAATGCTTGAGCAGCATCCTGCAGGAATAGGTGGACTTGGGGTGGGGGTGCACTCTAGACAGTGCAGGGAAGGGATGAAGGGTCACATGGGAGGAGGAAAGCCAGCCACCTTAGCTAGACCTTTGGGTTCAGGAGAGAGGTGTGCAGAGGTCATAGGGACTAATGCCAGATGATCAAATTCGAAAATCAAATAGCAAGAACACAGAACAAATAGGCTTAAGTTTAGCCATATGGAAAGGGAAAGAAATAAACTCTAATTGAACAGTGAGAAGGCTGGTCAAGGTGAAACAGAATCCCAGCAGGCCCTACCTGCAGCACTACAGGTCAGGATTTTTTTTTTCCATCCCTCAAAGTATACCCAAAACTTCAGTAAAATAATTCTGAGATCTGATTTTGCTCCTTGATTCACTATTTCAAATTTCCAACTGACCCTTCAGAAACAGTAACAAATATATACTTCAATTAGACTGGAAGACCCTAAATGTGGAGGAGCCAAGACAGAGCAAGAATCAGTCCACAAAAGAGTAACTAAAAAGACAACATTTTAATAACACATTCTTTAGAATCGTAGGTTCAGAATATGATTATTCACTGGAATGGGTAACCTTAGACACTGACAGTCGCTGAAGCAGAAAAAAACCCTTCCCTGACGGTTAACCCTGTTGCTTATAGTCTCTGGGGATGGGCCTAGGCTCATCCTTCTTCCTCAAGTTAAAATTTGGGGCGGCTAGGTGGCACAGTGGATAAAGCACCAGCCCTGGAGTCAGGAGTACCTGGGTTCAAATCCTGTCTCAGACACTTAATAACTACCTAGCTGTGTGGCCTTGGGCAACCCACTTAACCCCATTGCCTTGCAAAAACCTAAAAGATATTTAAATTTTCCCCATCTTTCTAGGACTTACTAGGGATTGCATTCTATTGCCAAACCTTTGAGAAAATGGCCACTTTCATAGTAGTCTGAGACAATGGAAGAGAATGTGATTGAAGAGATCTAGAGAGTGCTCATGACTCCACATATTAATAAGGACTTTTTTTAATGGATGGGCTAACAGGTTAAAACTGAAAATATTAAAAAGCTTGGCTAGCATTCCTTTAAGATTACTGGATAGACAAGACATAAAAAATACAATAAAAATACTGGCTTCTCTGTATTTTTTTTTAAAAGCAGGAAAAAGAATATTCCACTTTTCTTATCTACTCAAACAGATCTAACTATATTTCATCAATTTGTACTTTTTTTCCAAAGATGGAGACCAAGGGGCAGCTAGATGGCACATAAGATAGAGCATTGGCCTTGGAGTCAAGAGGACGACCTGAGTTCAAATCTGGCCTCAGGCACTTAATAATTACCTAGCTGTGAGATCTTGGGCAAATCACTTAACCCCACTGCCTTGCAAAAATACAAAAACAAAAAAACAAAAAAACACAAACCAAAGATGGAGACCACAAACTATCCATGGCTGCCAGGACTGGGCAAGCCTTGCATATAAACCTACCTTAAGTTTTCCAAATAAGACCTATGAAGTAACTTTCCAGTCAAAACACTCAGCTGGATATTTTTCTAGTTTTTAAATATTGCAATACTCAACCTCTAATGCTCAGATGTGATTCACTTAAGCAACTTTTGTGTCATGGAGACATAATGCTTACAAATCTCCTCAATCTCCTATCCCTACCTAGCAATCTTGGCACAGTGACAATTTACAATTTATTTCCCTACTCTTTCCACCTTCTGGTCTCATTAAAAAAAAAAAAAAACCCAAAATGTTAAATAGTGGTGATGCCATTTACAATCCAACTAAAACAATATCACAAAAAAGACACAAAAACTTATAAAACCCAAGCAGCTAAGAGTAAGCAATTCATACTTCTTATAAAAGGTCTATCAAGAACACAGAGCAAATATTAAGAAAAAACACATTCACCATTTCTGAAGATCAGTGAGAGGATACGTTCTTTTTAGAAAGGTAAAGAATGTTAGGAAAACTTGATATAAGTGGTCCTACAGGTCTACATATGAACATAAATATCTAAAATGACTATCTCCTCAAACAAAAGTTAAAACTAGAGAGACACGGATGTTAGTGACAAAAATGCCTAGGTAGCATTCTTTTAAATGACCAGGCAATACAAACTATAAAGTAAAAATAAAGAACAAAAACCACCAAGAAGATTAAATAGATTTCTACTCTATCTCATTAATTTGGATGTTCCTTCCATTCTTGAGCAGGCCCTTCCCAAGTTAACCAAGGAGCTTCATCCATTGTGCTGCCTCCTAATCTTCTGACGATATGAGTAATGGGGCTAACTGGTTATTTCTTCCTGTCATCACAAGACCAGCTCGACTTCGTTCCAAGCATACATTTCCTTGATAACATGTCTCTGTATTGCACATAGCCTGCCTATACCCACCACACAGCTCTCCACCACTCTTGAGTGGTACTCAACGGACCTGTTAACCTCATCAATTCAGGAGTTCCTTCCAATAATTCAGATCATGATTCATCTGTGCCTGCCCAATCTGTGCAATTCTTGTCAACGTCCCCCTCATTGTTTGTCTCGAGATCCACTTGACATGGCCAAAGCCTTCCTGACACTGAGAGGATGCCATGGAGAACTCATGCTATCTCGTGGCCTTACCTCACCCTTTGCCACATGATCAGTTTATGACCTTGCCCTGTCCAACCTTTTCAATTTCTTACCCCATACTCCCTTTCGTGGACTCTACAATCAGCGATATAAGACTCCTTGCTGTTCTTCCCACACAACAATGACTCTCCCAACTCCACACATTTCCACCAGCTGTCCTCCATATCTGAAATACTTTTCCTCCTCAATCTACCTCCTGGTTTTGCTGATTTCCTTCAAATCTCAACTAAAATCTCACTTTCTGCAAGAAATCTATCTTAGTCCTGCTCTTGGCTAGTGACTTCCCTCAGATATTATCTACTATAAGATACCATCTCCTATTAAGTCTCACTTGTACAGAGCTGTTTGCACATTGTTTTCCCCATCAGAATGGAAGCCCCTTCAGGCAAGGGACTGTTTTTGCCCTTTTCTTTGTTGTTTAATATTTAATTCAGCACACTGTCTAGCACCAGAAGCCCTTAATAAATGCTTGTTGACTTCTTTTAATTCTGATCATTCCAAGCCCTGTGGCCATAGACCACCACTATGGGCACTATTAAAAAGCTGCACCTTCGTCTGTGAAGTCAAGGTTCCCCCCAAGTCCATCCTCTCTCCCAGCTTCCATTCTAGGCCCCCTTCATCATTGCTGGTACTGTCAGTCTGTGAATCAGCCCTCTGTCCTTAATTCGCCAGGGCCTGCCTGGGCACTTTGGAGCAGGTGCTTAGTTTGAGCAGGTGGTTTCTCCTGTATGGATGATCAGGTCACACACTTGAGAGCTGTGTGCTTGGCAGGACACCACTAACAGATCCTGGCACAAACGCTGTCCCAGACAGTGGTCAAGCTCCTGTGAGATGATCTATTTCTGTTTTGTGCTTTGTCTGATGTCAGACGGTTCAAAGAAAAAGACTACTTCTCTCATTCTAGCAGGGAAAATTTCATGGGAGCCTTTACAACAGCAGTGCACTCAACCAAATCAAATGCTTTCTGTAAAATCAACAAATCAGCCCCATGTGATCTTCTCTGCCAGTTGTCTTATTACAAAGATGGGATCTCTTTGCCTCCCCAAGGGTCAACACAAGTGTGAATTATTCACCTGAGGGTCCACTCCACAACCTGCCCACAAATAGGTATGTCTTCAACAGCTGCATCGTCCCCAATGGGACAGCTCCATTCTCTCAGTTTGGCCCTGATTGGTGGGAGAGGATGACCTTTACAACACCAGAGAGGGGGAGATTCCTAATGGGAAGCCAAGACCATCAATTTAGAGCTCCAAGGGGCCTGAAGGGACTCCCTACAGAGGACCAAAGGGAGACTTGGACAAGTCAGGGTGCCTGCCCACAGTTGCACAGCTGAGCAGTGGCAGGATCTGGAACCAGGGTCTCTGATTCCATCCCACTGTACGATACTGCCTCCCAAGGGAAAGGATAAACACAATCAGTCAACTGTGATGGTAAACAATTAAAAACCTTTTGCAAAAATAAAACCAGTCTAAGTAAAATCCGGAGACACAGAATTAAGGGGGGAAAACTTTGCATTAAATATCTCTAATAAAAGTTTGTCATTCAGATAAAAAAGGGAACAAATACCAAAGTATACCAATAAGAGTCATTATTCCCCAACAAAATTTCTTTCTTAGGCTAAAGAATATGAATGGTTTTTAAGAGGGTACAAATGATCAAAATCAATTGGGAAAAATGTTTAAAAGAACTAATCATTAGAGAAATCCAATTCAAAAAAAGAAAAAAAGAAATCCAATTCAAAACAACACATTACATTCATCAAGGTAGCAATAATAGAAAGAGATGGTAAAATTCGCTGTGGGAGGGTGTGTAGAAGACAAGCACAATAATTCAGTTTGTGAAACTAAGAACTGGTTTAAACGTTCTGAAAAAACAATCTGAATGTACAAGAATAGTTACTAAGTTGTTTCAAGCTGTGGACCCAAATCATTCACTACTAAGACAATGTCCTACAGGGGCTACTAATGACAAGAAAAGAACAACACATACAAAAATTAGTCATTTTGTCAGTCACATCCAACTCTTCGGGACCCCCTCTGGGGTTTTCTTGGCAAAGATCCTGGAATGGTTTGCCATTCATTTTATGGATTAAGAAATTGAGAGAAAGTGTGAAAGTTATGGATTATTACTGCTCCAAAAGCAATGGAGAATATGATGAATTCAACTTAAGTGAAGAGAAATCAAACAAACCAATCAAAAGAATAGTTCCAGTAAACAGAATGCAGTAGATAAGAATAACATTAAAGGTAACAAACACATCAAGTGTAGGAATGGAAACGTTGACTGGGAAAAAAAATTTTGTATCAAACATTTGATAATGGTTTGTATTCAAATTAAAGACATAAAAAACAAAAAGACCAGAAGTCCATTCCACAATAGGTAAGCAGTAAAAGGTTATGAACCAATAGTTCTCAAAAAAAAAGAATAGCAAATTATTATCAACCTCAAAAAATGATACAAATTATTAATTACAGTATCAAAATAACTCTGGGATTCCATCTCACAGTAAAGTGGAAAAGATAAGACTAGTCAACATTAAAGGTATTATGGAAAACCAATCAATACTGCTGGTGGAACTATGAACTGGTACAATCATTCCAAAAGCAATTTAGAATTATGCAAAAAGTGACTAAAATGTCTATATTTTTTGACCCAGAGATTCCCCCCAACCCACCCTTAGGTAATTAATCCAAGGACATTGGTGACAAAAAGGTTCCTTAAACACAAAAGCTGTGCTTTTGGTAGTGTCACAAACAACCAGAAATAATGTAGATACTGATAAATGGGGAATGGCCATTTGTGCTGTATGTCAGTGCATTGCAGCATCTCTACTAGGCTTGTAACAAAGGAATTGAAGAAGAAAGGACTCATGAATAAAAATATTTATAACAACTCTTTGGTTAGTGAAAAAATACTGGAAACAAAGGGAACGGACGTCAACTGAACACATTAAGGTATGTGAATGCAATAGAATTCTACTGTGCAGCAAGATTTCCATGAGAGAACAGATCAGGAGAACAATTTAGGCAGTAACAATAACACTTATAAAACCAAACAACTGAAAGACTTAAGAACTCTGATCAGTACAATGACCTGCCAGGACTCCAGAAGACTGAAGTTGATTTATGTTATCCACCTCCTGACAGAGAGGTTTTGGAGTCAAGATGAAGAATAAAATATACATTTTTGGATACAACTGCAGGAGTTTGTACTCTTTGATCATCCATAACTGCTTACAAGAGTTTGCTCTTTAAATAAATAATTAACTGAAAATGAAAACAAAATGCAAAAGAAGAATTTTACTGTGCTGTAAGAAATGATTAACATGATGAATATAGAGAACCATCAAAAGTAGTACTTAAATTGATGATGCAAAATCAAAGTAAGCTGAGCCAAGAAAATACACAAAATGACTACACCAAAGTAAAAGGAAACAGTGCATCACAAAACACCCATAATAACTGCAACTGAATGTTGAGAAATTATATATATAAAAAAGACTAAGTTTGGACCCAAAGAAAACATCTGCCCCTGTACCAAAACAGAGGTGGGGGTCCAAAGGTATGGAATTTTTTCAGTAAGTTGGTTCGTTTTGCTGAATTTTTTTTTGTCTTCTTTTTAGAAAATATTTTGATATAAGGGATGGCTCTCAGAGAGAAAGGATGTAGGTAGAAATGCAGGCTACTTAAAAACAGAAGATATTAATACAGATCTATTTTTTTAAGATGAAATAAAATCCTCTTGAGAGATCATAATCTATCAAAAGGCAAAACTGATGACAAGTCAAGTAATGAAAACAACTGCTAAAAGTTCATATACATAGACAAATAAGATTTGCTGTGTTTATAAAAATATTTCCTACAAAAATTAGTTCTGGACATTACATAAAATCGCACCATTTTATGGAGCTACTCATCTTAATAAGGTGAGTGATTGTGAGAGGAAACACTTTTTTTTAAAGTAAAACTTTAAAATGAAAATTTAACTGAGTTTTCTTGCATTATGTGAATGCATATGTATGCTGTGAGTTCACACACATGCTGGAAGAGGCGAGAATAAAATGACCTTAAAAAAAAACCAGGAAGTCACTCTTCACATTTGGCTTGTTCAGCATTGATATTATTTTAGATAAATTTCATTATAACACCAGAATGTTTTAATAAATGGGGTTTAGCCACAATTAACAAATTATTAAAACGGTACTCTCCAATCCACAAGAGGACCTTGTGTGCTGAAATACTGCTGACAACGAGGCTCTTGTCACCTGGCAAGTGAACTACTCTGAACACAATGGGGGAGCATCAAATGACTCATGCTCCCAGAACTTCCCAGGATGGGATTCCATTTTGGTGGGCATTTGGGAACTAAGGTAGTTTAAAAATTGTAGGTGAAAGGGATATATGAGACATCAATTGATAACAGCAAGTGAAGGAAAATAGTGACAATAAAGGGCTCAACCTTCCCTTACGCTCTGTTCTTCTCACCTACACCAATAATGATATGACAGAGCAGGACTTAAGAGTGGATGAGAAACCAGTCTTTCTTGCAAAGTTGTATGATCAAATCATCTAAGTAATGTTCTTTATAACATTCATCATTATTTTACACAAAGATTCACAGTACTGAAATTGTTGGGGCTAAAAATGACAAAGTTTAATTGTTTACTGGAAAATTTTTCCCCCTCCTTTCAGTTAGTACCAAGGAAGGTAAAATAATGTAAAAAAATATTAGTAGTTGTAGATGTTAACAAACAGTAATTACTCTTCAAATCAAGTGAAAAATAGAATGGAGAAACTTGAAGGGAAAAATCACATTAAGCATGTTTGATTATGTTACCTATATTAGAAAGAGAGTGAGAGATTTTATTTCATCTTTTATTCAATTAAAAATACATACCCTGGTAATTTTGCTTTGAGTTTTTGCGAAGTATTTTTTCTGGGTTCGAGCCAAGAGCTCTTGTCCACCTGCTATGGCCAATATAATGGCATCTGCCATGCGGTTATCATGTAAACAAAGGTCAACTGCACTTTCAAAATTACCAGTCAGCAAAGCCTGCGTAATTAAGCCATCAACATCTGCAACAGGGAAATAAAACCACCAAATTAAATTAGGTTTAAGCATTCAACACACCAATCTGTGTTTTGAAGAGAACGTGGGAAAATACATTATGACTGAACTCATTCATCCTCTCTCTCATACATACACACACACACAAAAGGTATGAAACACAGCTCTTTTTGGAGTTTCAGAATATCTAAAAACATTTTACTTTTTTTTTTTGGAAAAATAAAATATTTCCCTAGTATGACCATATTGAAACAGCTTTTTAAAGACTTCTCAAAGTATCATCTATTATATGGGACTCCGGACACATGTCAATTTATGGAACAATGGCAGCACATCAATGAAGTGGACATTTATTCTTCTATCACTTGTGCTTACTATAACAATTCTCAGATTAGGAAACCTAAGTATTGTCACTAGAAAAAAACAAAACGTTTAAATTCCATCTGAAAACAAAACAAATTACGCATTTACCTCCACTGACAGAAATATTAAATGTTCCTCCAGTTGACAGAGAAATTTCAGTCTCCCGATTTTCCTCTTTGGTGCTCTTAAAGAAGGGGGAAAGATACAGTTTAGTGGGAAAATAGTTACAAATATAACTATTACAGACAAAACAAAAATACATGATTACATACATAATAGGTCACATAAAAAGACATTGCCTGTATGTAATAATGATGATTATAGCAGGTTCTCCCCAGGAACAGGTCACTATATTAGTGCAAAGAGAAAGGAAATCTGGGCTATAGGGCTGCCAACATCACTTCCAACCTAGGGTAAATTAATGAGCCAAGCCTGTTTCCTCAACAATAAAATGACGATATAATACTCTTCTGCTGATATGTCAGTGTATATACTGTAAAAATCCAAAGATCTAATATCCATGAGAACAGTGAAAAGTATACAGAGAAATGAAACATCTGAGATCATTTTTATTAATCCCTAAGAACTAACATTCTCCGCTCCCAAGAAGCTTCAGCCTGAGCTGCTTCCCAATTCCCCTCTGCCTTCAGGATAAATTACAAAATCCTTTGGCATTTAAAACCCTTTTCCCCAAAGTGGTGTCAAATGGGGAGGGTTCCTGTGGAACATGGAAGAAGGTCAACAAAAATGTATTTTTAAAAGAGTTAATGAAAGCTACAAATTTTCTTGTCAGTAAGAAAAGAAAACCTTAATAAATCCAATCTTTACAAGGGGATAAAATAATGAGGAATGAAATAAAGAAAAGGAAAAATAAAACTAAAAGCAGACAAAATATCATTTCCTCTCTTCCTCCACATCCTCAACATCTGACAGTGATTCTTTATTGCCTGATCATGGGACAACCACTTAAAAACTCGGATCTCACTAGATTTGATGCCCTCTGCAGGTCCTGCAGACTTGAAGTCATCAGCCTAAGAGGTCCAGGTATTTTGCAGTCAGTTCTATTTAAAATACCCTCAACTCTGAAAAATTGAAATTTAATGACTAGAAGAAAACTGCAGTCTGATTTCCCATTGTTCCAACTAAAGATAAACAAAAGAGAAGAATTAAAAAAAAAACAGAATATTAATTCAAGTCTGTCACTGAAGGATAGCTTTTATTCAGAAGGCTTTTATTTACTTGATCAGGCTTCATTTTATGTTGAAAGACTACAAAGGAAAAATGACATTTCTTTCAAAAGATATTATTGGGGCAGCTAGGTGGCGCAGTGGATAGAACACAAGCTCTGGAGTCAGGAATACCTGAGTTCATTTCTGGCCTCAGACCCTTAATAATTACCTAGCTGTGTGGCCTTGGGCTACCCACTTAACCCCACTGCCTTGCCAAAAAAAAAAAAAAAAGAAAAGAAAACAAACCTAAAAAAAAGATATTGTTGTTTGGAATTATGCCCAAAGGGCAACAAAAAAATGTGCATACCCTTTGATCCAGCAATACCACTATATGGGGTCTAAACCCTGAAGAAATCATGAAAAAGGGTAAAAACATTACTTCTACAAAAATATTCATAGCAACCCTGTTTGTGGTAGCAAAGAACTGGAAATCAAGTGAATGTCCTTCAATTGGGGAATGGCTTAGCAAACTGTGGTATGTATGCCATGGAACACTATTGTTCTATTAGAAACCAGGAGGGATGGGATTTCAGGGAAATCTGGAAGGATTTGCATGAACTAATGCTGAGTGAGATGAGCAGAACCAGAAAATCATTGTACATCCTAACAGCAACATGGGGTGATGATCAATTTTAATGGACTTATTCATTCCATCAGTGCAACAATTTGGGGCCCTCTACAATGGAGAATACCATCTGTATCCAAAGAGGGAATTGTGGAGTTTAAGCAAAGATCAAAGACTATTTACCTTTAATTTTTAAAAAAAGTTATCTTATTATGTAATTTTGCTATCTCAAATTTTTTTTTCTTTAAGGATATGATTTCTCTCTCAACACATTCAAGTGGATCAATGTATACCATGGAAATAATGTAAAGACTATCAGACTGCCTTCTGTGGGGGAGTGGGGGTAGGGAAGCAAAATTAGGTGAAAAATTATAAACTTAAAAAAAATTTTTTAAAGATACTATTATGACTATAATTAACAAGATAGACCCATAAAATAAGTATTAATAAAAGAAAACCAAAAAACAGGTAAATGAAAGCATTATCTATTCATGAATCAAAAAGAGCATAAAAAGTTACCCGAGTTTTCTACTTTATTGACAGCTTTGATATCACACACACACACACACACATACACACACACACAACATAGATCAAGCATCTTTTTCAAATTTGTCTTTCATTCAAAGAGAAACTGCTAGAAATTACTTTTGCAAAATCTATGGTAAAGAAAAGTATTTTCAGGATAATAATATGGGTAACCTACTTTAAAATGCAAAATATTTTTAAGTATTTTGGAAAACACTAACTTACAATATTGTACTAACCACCTATTTATTATGTAGTTATTGAAGTCTTTTTAAATGACACTAGATTTAGCTGCCTGCTTTTAAATAGTTGAAAGCAATAGAAAAATCTTTTAGAATAATTTATAAGTTAGTCTGCTTCACACTCATTTTTTCCCCTTACAGTTTAACAGTTAGAAAATTCCCCATCATCTTTAAATCTTACTAATAAAATTCATGTGAAAGAGATTCTGGGGAGGGAAGCAAGAATGGAGGAAAAATTATAAAACTCCAAATTAATAAAAATCTTTCTATAATTAAGGAAAAAAAAAGAGACTGCTGTCAAAACTCTCCCATGACTCAAAGTATAAGGAAGAAGTTGAAGGTAAAGAGAGAACATAAATCTAGAGATCAACTTTACAGGATGAAATATCTGCAATCAAAATATGTTCCTGATATCAAATATCAGGAAAACAAAAGTAAATTAAGAACCGTCTGAGCATGGATCTAAAAGAGCGTGAAACTTACTGAAAAGTTTTCTTCTCTTTTCTTCACTGCCTATTACAATGTGACCAGACACACCCACAGGTGACAAGTTAGTAACCACCTTTCTTTACCCTGGACTCCATGGTGCAACACCAAAGTTCAAGGCCTTGCACATCTGTCAACCAGTGCCATGGAGGAGATATGATCCTTTAAGAGGCAGGATAGTTCAAAACTCCTTTCAAACCCTGCTCTGCTCTGCCCCTATGACCATAGGAAAGACCTGTGCCTTTTACAGGCCTCCATTTGTTCATCTATAAAATGAGGGATCTCTAAGATCCTTTCAGCTCTCCAGCTATGATGCCAACAGAGTACTGTGGGATAAAATCTCCTAATTTTCATTTTGATATTCTGGGTGCATCCACTGGGCCACAAACCTAGTTCAAGGGATGCTTATAGTACTCTTGAGGACAAGGCCACAGAATCCCAGGACTGACAAAGGGCATAAAACCCCTTAGTCTGTGGGCATGACACCTGACTCAAGCTAAGCACATAGTCTCAAAATTCTACAATTGCATGTAATAAAGGGATCAAAAAAATGTGTATTCAAGATTAAGTAGTTATGAGATGTATTCAAAAAAAACATGTCCAACAATTAAAAATAAATACCTCTCCAAAAAAGTCCTCTTCAGCAATATGGCTTTCTTGACCATCACTTAGTGCCAAATGGTCAGGATCTTTAAGAACCTTTGGTAGAGGAAATAAGCAAAGTAAGAGTTGAGAAAATATTAAATAAAGAAGGAACTCAAAAGACTAACAGTATTCAGAAGAGGCTGGCCCATAAAGACCAACAGGAAAGGATTTTAATTTGAAACAATAAAACACTGGCACTGAAAACATAATAATAACACTTAGCTGTGTGACCTTCAGCAAGTCACTTAACCCCATTGCCTTGCAAAAACTAAAAATAATAATAACAAATAATGATAACAAATAGTAAACCATGCTTCTCATCCCCTTCTTCAGTCTACCCTCAGCTCCAAATACCATTAGCTTATGAATATACTATATTCTAATTTGTAGCTATTCCTCTTCTGACTGAGAATTAGCACATTTAAAAGAATGATAAAATATCTTAATCAAGATTACACCCTTGAAATAAAATTTTCAAAGCGAAATTTAAATTTAATTTGCTATTGATGGAATACGAGAGATAAAAATATATCATACCCTTCTATTAAAGATGAAGAACTAAAAGACAAAAGTGGTTTTTGATTCTCTTACCAGTTGAGGCCTTTCTCCTTTTTTCAGGGCTAAAGCAATCTGAAACCAAAAAAAAAAAATTTATTAAGAGGCATTTTGTAGCATATTAAGGAACACTTTACCTCTTACTACAGTCTTAATGGAAAAATAATCCAGAACATTTAAACAGAGAACTGAATGTTTTTAGTTTGTTTACAGAACAATCAGTCAGAACTGGTTCTCCAATAGTACTATTTTAATTGATATGAAATCCTACATGCTAACCCTCCCTGCTGTTTAATCATTAAAACAGGCATTTTTTCCAATGCTCTTTATTTTAAATAATGCAATTCAATTTTGGTGCCTATACTAGAAAGAGTGCCATTAAATAAAACAGCCACTGTGCAGTTAGGTTGCCTGTAATATCTTTATATTAATTTAGTGTCCATCTTTTTTGCAAAAAAATCAAAAAACTACATAACACTAAACATACTTTGCTTAATAAATATTAAATATTAAAAACCTTACCTATCTTATAAAATGGGAAACAACGACTTAGAGGGCAAGCTATTTGCCTAAGCTCAAATCCCAAATCCCAAGTATGTTGCTAAAATTAGAAGAAAAAATGTAAGTGAAAAATCAGCCCATATATACCAACGACCTAGTTTTTTGTTGTTCATCTTCTATCAGTTAAAATGCATACAAACATCATCCTACTCTATCTAAAATTCATAATTTATAACTATATTAGGAACACATATGTTCCTATATATATTATAACATATATGTTCCTATATTATAGGAACATATTTTGATTTCAGATATTTCATCCTGTAAAGTTGATCTCTAGATTTATGCTCTCTCTTTACCTTCATTTATAAAATAAATGAGGCTACCGTGCAAATATTTAATGCAATTAGCCATTCAAGTCAAAACTCAAGTGCTATCCTCATTGCTGCTGACAGCTTTTTTGTACATTCAGTAAATAGAATAATGGACATTTTAGGGAACAAAAGTCAAATTTCTCTTCTTCCTACCCTTCATCCCACCGGGAAAAAGAAAAAGAGAAACCATGCAAATATTTAATGCAATTAGCCATTCAAGTCAAAATTCAAATGCTGTCATACATAATTTAAAGTGAAAATCTGGCATACCCCACTAAGACAAACTGAAAGGTTTGGGAATTCTGTTTCTGACCAGGTGGTTCTAAAGATATTGAGAAAATGAGGAGACGTCCTTATAGATTCTGAAGCTATCTGTTGTTGTTGTTGTTCAGATTAGTCTAACTCTACATGACCCCCATGGACTTTGATTTTCTTGACAAAGGTCCTGGAATGGTTTGCCATTTCATTCTCCACTGTGTCCCCATTTTTACAAATGAGGAACTGAAGCAAATAGGAATTAAGTGATTTGCCCAGATCACATAGCTACTAAGGGATTGAGGCTAGATCTGAATTCAGATCTTCCTGACTCCAGGCCCAGTGTTCTATTCACTGCACCATCTAGTTCATTAAAGCTTTCCAGAGAGCATGGGGAAAACATTCCAATGATACGAGTATTTAGTAAGATAATTATGTTGATGTCTCTGGGGAAAATATTCTTTACAAATAGATACTTCAAACTTGGCTCCAAAGAAGAACTATGAGAAGACAATGAAGACAATGCTCTTGTTCTCCAACAGAGATGGGGGTCAATGGATGTAGAGCACGGTGTAAAAGGTCAAAACAGGTTGATTGGCTTTGCTGATATCCCCCCCCCCATCTTCCTTCTCCATTTATTTTTTACAAACTTTTTTTGTTACAAGGGATGGTTCTCTAGGATGGAAAGGGAGAAAGATATGGGGGAAATCTAGGTGATAGAAAAAAAGAGACATCAGTAAAAATCTGTTTTCAAAAAGAAAAGTGAGTAAAGACTCACTAAACAAAGCAAAGCACAGATTTAGTGTTTCAAATTTTATCTTAATTAAATCAATGTTTTCATAGCAGGGTGACCAAGTATTTCCTAAGGCATTACCAGCATTGGAGGGTTTGTAATAAAATGTATCCTCCAGGTACAGAGGAAAAAGATATAAAAAAGCTCAAAAATACAAGTAACAGTTCTACACAGGCAACTAGAAAATTCTTCTCTATTACTTCCTCTTTTACCTTTCTATTTTTTTTAAACTTTGAAAGCTCTTTTTCATAATATGCTGCTATAAATTTTCACCTGTTCTCTAATTTCACCACCAAGTTTTGCCATTAATAGATAGTACAAACACTCATTATGGAATAATTCATTTTCTCTTTTCTGACAATGCTGCCAAGTGTCCTTTATTCTATTTACTGAATATACTAAAGAGTTGTCAGCAGTAATGAGGATAAAGAACATAAAAGAAAAGGAAAAATGGACACAGTACAGGACTAATTAACTGACTCAGGTTAATGAGTAAAAACAGAGAAGACACAAAAGCCTGGTCTTTCAATCTCAATGACAGGAAACCAGTGAATCAACAAAGGTTTGGTGAAATAGGAGGGACACTCTGCTCCTCAGAAGGTTGAACAAATCTGTCCTACAGCTTTAAGTCACAGAATCAGCAGGAATGAAATCCAAACCTTGTCTCTAAAGGTCTTGAGGGGTGAAACACAGTGAAGAAAAAAAAAATTACAGCTTTAGCCAGCTGCTGCTATTGGGACAAGAGCTGCACCCAGACAAGCAGACTGCCAGCTCCTCTACTCCTGACAAGGAGGAACAACCAGAAGGCTATTTCCTGCTTGGTTTTCCCAGATTAGGATTTTGTGTGAATGAATTTCAAATGACTTTATGTTCAAAATTTCCCCAACCCATCAGCTGCAACACTTCAATGGATACAGCTCTGCTAAGTATGGACTGTCCAAACCACAGAGGTATTAATTCATTCATATGCCTCCTCCTGTATGACTTTTATCTTTTCAAAAATCTTTATTTTAATCTCAATATTGCATCACTGTAAAATACTGGGTAACTATAAAAAGGACAATCAATACAATGGAAATTCGTGATTTGAGGACCATCAATGAAACGTGCTATCCACAACCAAGTAATTAAAAAGTTGTCTTCCATTTCTTTTTTTTCAGTGGGATGAAGGGCGAGAAGAGGAGAAAACTGACTTTTGTTCCCTAATTTTTTTTTTTAAATAAGTGGGAGGTACTAGAATCACAGTATGTTTTGAGCCCTTTCAGATGGGGTCTCTGTATTATCAATTTTCCTTTATTACTTTATTTTATTGCAAAAGACTTCGCATATAAATGATTGCTACATAAATATAGAACAAATCAATAAGCCGTTGCAGGGATACCAGTGGAGTGTGGATTATGAAATCTTTCACAATAACAATAACCACCTAGCTGTGTGGCCTTGGGCAAGCCACTTAACCCCATTTGCCTTGCAAAAACCTAAAAAAAATAAAAAAATCAAACCCAATAACCAGCTGAATGGCCTACCTCCTTGTATAGTCATTTATCTGTCTGCTTTGGGGGGGGGGGGGGGAGGGGGGCTGGGGGAGAGCAAGAAAGCAATTAGGGATAAGTGACTTGCCCAGCATGAAAACAGTTAGTGACTGAGGCTGCATTTGAACACAGATCCTCCTGACTCCAGGGATGGTGCACTATTCACTGTGTCACCTAGCTGTCCCTTGTCTGGGAAAATTTTACACATGATGATTCTGTACAATACTTTGCTGGAAACATGTCAGAGGTTACTTATGACTGACATATGGCTTTTTCTGCCCAGAATGATGGTGTGAAAATCAGTTCTGGAATTAAAGGAGAAGTCTGGAGTCATTAAAAGCACTACCCAATTTCCTAAAGGCAACCATGTTCAGTCTTCTTGGGTTTAATTCTAGTCAGTTAAGTGAACATAGGGAGTGTCTAACTGAAATACAGGAACTAATGGAAAACCAATGACTGCCCTGTCCATTCATTCACTTGGCTTTTTCCACATGAAGTCTGGTCTGAACTTTTGGAAGGATCATGGATCCCATTTAGAAAGCTCTGCAAGAAACAACTGGACTGATGCCATCTGCCACCTTTTTTGGAAACCCCTTCTTTGTTTGGGCTTTCTGATGAATAATCTCCCCAGGCTGATTGGAGGCAAACACCTTTAGTAAAGAGGCTTCTGATTCATGATGCATTTGAAATTGATAAATCAGTGTTACAGAACAAAACTCTGAATTAAATGCTACACATGCCTAAGTACATCTTTTTAAAGTTTTCTTTTATTATTATTGTTTTATATACATATATACATATATATATATATATATATATACCTTTTTTCCTAAGTCTTCTTTCCTGTATCCCAAAAGTTCAAGGTATTTTCCACGAGAATCATCTTCAAAATTTACCTTTCAAGAGATAAAACATAAAATTAAAATCAGTCTTTAAAGAAAAATCTGTTTTCATGAAAGTCAATCTAATGCCTTTCATGTTTTTAACTGTCTAAAATCAACTGTAGTGAATAAACAAAAGGTATCAATAATTTTTTTAAAATCTCTGTATCAATACATGTATCCATTAAGGAACTATTAATCAGGCTTAATGAAAGTAGATACCACAAGGAAGATAATTAAACAAGGATAAAATTGAAATAATATCCCAAAATATGTTGCCATAATAGCTATAAAGAACAGAGGTAGCTAGGTTGCATAATGGTTAGAGCACTGGCCCTAGAGTCAGGAAGACCTGAGTTCAAATCCGGCCTCAGACACTAAATAATTGCCTAGCTGTGTGACCTTTAGACAAGTCCCTTAACCCTACTGCCTTAAATAAACAAAAATTTTTAAAAATTAGCTATAAAGCATAAGCCCCAGTATGAAAAGTCTTTTCTCTGACACTTGACAAAATATAAAAAATGGTACAACTGTGAAATTACATCTTGAACCACTTCTTTCCCCATTCAACACTGAATTATGTAATTCAAAAGTAAATCTCACAAGAAAATGCAAAACAGACTAACAGACTGCCTTCTGTGGGGGGTGGGGGTGGGGGGGAAGCAAGAATAGGGGAAAAATTTTAAAAAAAAATGCAAAACAGAATTCTTATTCCCCACACTCTGGATAGAGCCCCTTAATGTTCTAAGAGTTAGCCAAGAGATTCCCTAGAGTCCTTTGTTGAACAGTCACTAGGATGAAGGAAGAATCGAAAAAATCACTGGGTGTGCACAAGAACCCAGGGAATCGCTACCTGGAGATGATGCAAGATGAGCTGGGGGAAGGTTTTACCTTCAAAAAAGACCAGACGTTTTTCTCAAAGTCGGTCTGGGAAGCATCGATTTTCTTCTGGCAGTAGCTGACAAAGCCTTGGGACTGCACCACCTGCTGGAGGTGATCAGAGCGCAGAAGGAACTCCTTCTCCGTGACGACCTGGCTGATGTGCACCTGGTGGCGCTGGAGCTGCTGCTCCGCGCCTGGCTGGGGTTTCATGTTCTCAAATGTCACTAATTTGCCTCCAAACTATAAAAGGAGAAGGAAAAGGAATCCATGTTTAGAAACACCCACCAAAAAAATAAAAACTAGAATCATTTCCTCTATCAGGTTTAATGTAAATAAGGGGCTCAGACAATTCAGACAGACTAACACTAAACCTTGGTGGGCCAGTCCAGCAGGAGACCCAGAATCCCAAACTGCTCACTGCTGTAAGGGAACTCTTTGTCCCAGCATTACAAAACTCTGCACAAATGCAGACCATATGTGCACACAGTGAGAAAAGCCCAAAGAAACTTGGGGCTTCATGGGGCAAACAGCACATGAAGAGAAGTTGAGGAAATAAGGGCATCCCTGACAAGGACTGACAGGCTGGGCAGCACCCACTCTGGACCAGCAGTGTTCCCACCCAGCTCCCTGCTCTGCCCAACCCTCCTGGTCCCAACCAGGCCTGGTCCACCGACCATGGGATTCTGAAGGGTGGGCCCTGAGCAGAGGACCTGGCCTTGAGCAGGAGCTTAATAGTAGCTCAGTCTGACCAGACAATCCTACAGACAGTCAGATGTCTCACTAAAACGGCATTAACAGGTCCCCAGAGGCAGTGCCAAAGTTGAGGTCAGTGCCCCTGCAGAGGGCACCAAGGATGCTCTACTGAGGATGCTCTACTGAGTGTAAGCCCAGGAGCCTGGAAGTCAAGGGAGCCCTAGAACTAAGCTATTCAGAGAAACCTCCACAAAAGTACACCAGGGAGGAGGAAGAACAGCAAGGACCTGGTCATATGGCAAGACAACCCTAAAGCAGTGGGCTACTCCATGTGGGAGACCTTCTGTCAGGTCCAGGTGAACCAGATGGTCACCAAGGTGCTTCCATCCCCAGCACCATCTGATGGCAAATTGACCTGCAGCTCTACAGCAGGTCAGCAAGACGATCCACAAAGTATCCTCTAGGTGAGTTTTGTTCAACTAGACAATCAGGCTGAAAAGGTGAAAAGGAACAAGGAGAGAGGCTGATGACTATGCTACTTCTAGGGCCGCCCTAAACCCTTAGATTCATATGAGACCTGACTGGATCTACAGTGTAACCACCTCTGGAGAGCAAAGAAACTGGGGATTGGGGGTGTCTGAACTTAGAATCACAAAGTGAGTCAAGGGTCTCTAGCTGACCCCTTCCTTCTTCCTCTACAACACAAGCCAGAGACTGGGCTGGTGCCCCTAGACTTCCCTTTGCTCTAGCTCCCTCTGAGTCCTAGCAAAAGTCCCAGTCTCTGGGAAGCCTCTTTATTTGGATTATTCTAAAATCAGAGGAATTCTAACAACCTAGACTGCCCCCATCCTGAAAGAAAAACTTATTTTCCTGAGAAAAATTACTTGCCAACCAATCCTCCCCTCAGAGAGCCCAAGTAAGCCAAACCAACATACTGAGAATGAAGCTCCCACAGGCCTTCGGATCCACTTGGGTGGCTTCTTTAGAGGCAGCACGACGCCCTGAACAGGAGTCTGCTGTGGAAGCTGCAGGGGTGGAAGGGGCTGCCCTGTGCCAAAGGGATCAAGGTTTCCAAAAGATGACGAGAGCTTAATTTTTTTAAAAAAAAAGTAAAATAAAATAAAAATTCATTTTTGCTAGGCATCATACATTTTATGTGATGTACAAAAACATGAAGTGATCTTTCATAATAAGCATAATCTAGCTTTATTTTATCAGATTTGCTTTCAAGCTCCTCTACAACAAGGAAAAATAGATCCTTGAATGAAATTCCAGACTTCTCCTACCTTGTCCACCTGTTTCTGCCGTAGGCCATCTGTGCTTCCTCCCATGATAGAGTAAACACTAATGCGTCCATCAAAGGAAGCAGCCGAGAGAATAGCTGGGTTTCGGGGACACCACTGGATATCGAAGCACCACTGTGTGTTGGTAGGAAGTTCATATAGCACCTAGATCAAGTCCCCAACCCCCCAAAATCAGAAAAGAGTTTTATCACTCTATAACCAGGTCCAGACTGCAGACAGATAACTGATTTATTTAGAAAGTCCCTTCATCTAAGTCCTTGAAAACATCATGCTGAGCATAGTCAGTGCCAAAATAACAAAAGCTCAAGAGTTCCAGGAAGGAGACAAGGAGAGAGATCTCTACATAAAACTTAACAGTAAGCTTGGGGGCATCTTAGGGGCAGCTAGGCGGCACAGTGAATAGAGCACCTGCCCTGGGATCAGGGGACCTCAGACACCTGATACGGACTGGATGTGTGACCTTGGGCAAGTCACTTAACACCACTGTCCCACCAAAACTTAAAAAAAACCCATAAAACAGCATACTTAAGTACATCTCAAAATTTGAACGTTTTCAGCATTTACTTATAGGAGTTGATCAGAGCAAAAAAGAAAAAATGATGTTATAGAATGAATATGATTACAAGCCAACTTGGGTCTTCACTGGACAACATGACATCAATTTTCTTTAGAGTTCAGATTAGTCTTAAAAATAACCTCAAGCAACGAATGGAAAAAAAATCTTAATCTAATAAAATCTACTTGTGGAGTAAGAGAAATACACACACACACACACACACACACACACACACACACACTTCCTTCAAGATATAAAACAGTACTATAAGCTAGCTGACACAAAGATCTGAGCTCTTAGGGAAGAGAGCAAAAAAAGAAATGCAGAAAATAGGGACAGCTAGGTGGCTTGGTGGATAGAGCATAGGCCCTGGAGTCTGAATGACTGGAGTTTAAATCTGGCTTCAGACACTTCATGCTTACATGTGTGACTCTGGGCAAGTCACTTAACCCTGATTGCCTCACAAAAAGAAGAAAAATAAAAATACTGTGACACTGAGTACCTAAAGCTATAATGCTATAATGCATGTGTTCTCTCCATAGGCTGAACATGAACACTGGTCTCACTATCTCAGTGCAAAAGGAGTACTTAGGTTATTAATAATGTGGTGCTACATTAACTAACCTTTAATAAGATAAATAAGAATAATAATTTAACAAGACTTAAAAGAACAATGAGTTTGTTTTACACATCATTTTTTTAACATTTTAACATTTTATTTGTTTTCTAATTATATACAATAGTAATATGTACCCATCATTTTTTGCAAGGCTCTGAATTCTACAATTTTCCCCCTCCTCCCCTTCCCCCTCCCCCACAGAAGGCTGTCTGATAGTCTCTACATTGTTTCCATGCCATACATTGATGTAAATTGAATGTTATAAGAATAAACTAAAAATAAACATAAACACCCCCCCCCAGAAGATGGGAAACCTCAAGAGAGAGAGAGAGAGAGAGAGAGAGAGAGACAGACAGACAGACAGACAGACAAAGAAAAAATGTACTTCAGTCTGTGTTCAGATTCCAATGGCTCTGTCTCTGGGCTGAGTTGCTTTCTTTATTATAAGTTCACCAGAGAAGTTGCTTCAATATTTTTCCCACAATTGCTATTATTCCTCCCCACTCTCATTTATTCTATTCTCTTTCTCTTTCATCCTGGCCCTGTCCAAAAGTGTGTTGCATCTGAGTACCCTCTCCCCTGATCTTCCCTCTCTATCACCTATTTCCCCCTTCCCTTCCCCCATTTCCCCTCATCCCGTCCCTTTCCTCCCATCCTTCTCCAGGGCAAGACAGATTTCCTCACCCTATTAAGTTACACATCATTTTAACTTCCAAGTAAAACACTGCCTAGATAACATTCATGATAACATTTTTCTTGAGTATAAAAATTCGCCCACATTTCTATTTTACTTTCTGCTACCCTTCATTGCAATATACAAAACAATCAGTTTAAAAACACCAATACCTTGGAGAGTACAATTTTTAAAGCAATATTTTCCCCCCATACCTCTCCTGTGTTGGGGTTGCAGCAAAGAATTTTAGCATCTTTTCCACAGCTCAGCAATAACTCAGGATCTGCCATGCTCCAGGCAATAGCCAAAATTCCTCTATAGAGAGATGAAAAGTGACAGAGTAAAAAGATTTTTAAGCATAATTAAGACTACATATTTCAGGGGAAAAAAATTAACTATTTTTTTCCTAACTTTTATTTATTTTATTATTTATTTTATGCAAAATAGTGAAAAGTTTAAGATTTTTCCTTCCAACCAGAGCGATCTCAACACCCCATTCCACTTTGATGAAAGACAATTCCATTCCAGAGAGCGCCCCCCTTGTTCCCAGAATGCCACTCCTTCTGCTAGCCTTTAGGAGAGTGCCCTCAAAGTCCTTCTTTCCCTCTCTCACTCAATTTCAGCCTCTGCTCATCTCCTGGCTCCTCTGGAAGGGGTCTCAGGCACCATTCCTCAATTTATAGATGACAAACCAAGCCTGAGGGAGAGTCAATGATGTGAAAAGGCCAAGAAGGGTTTGAAAGCAAGAATCCTGCCTCCAAGCCAGTATGCTTTCAAGCAGCTCTTTCCTGTCCTAGCTCTGAGCTCCACCCAGATCCTGAGGACCACTTGGTTCTCAGGAGAGCTCTTCTTTCTTTCCCACCAAACTCTCAGAGAAAAGCTGTCTACCACTGAAAAAATAAAAAGGTGGATCAGAGTAGATAAGCAAAAAACAAAATCAATCTGAAGCAGTTGTCAATTCTCAAAAGCTCCCTAGAAACAAAGAACAACTTAAATAGCTAGAAGAATAGTATCCTGTTCATGATGAGACAACAAATTAGAAATGATAGTAATACCAAAGTTTATTTATAATTCAAATGCTCTACCAATCAAATTATCAAAGGGATATTTTATAAAACATGATGAAATAGTAACTCATTTGGAAAAATAAAAGATCTAGAACATCAAGGGAAATGGTATAAAAAGGCAGAGAAGTGGGAATAGAAATTCTTGATTTCAAACCATAGTAGAAGGTAGTCACAAAAACCATTTGGTATTGGTTAGAAAATAAAGACATAAAATATATCAGATTGATTGCTGTCTTGAGAAGGGGGAAGGTAGGAAGGGAGAGAGAACATTTGGAACTCAAAAATCTTACAAAAAAATGAATGCTAAAAACTATCTTTACATGTAATTGGAAAAAAATATTTCTTACAAAAAAAATACTGGTTTAGAATTACTAAAAAAGTCAATTTTTTTTAAAAGAAAAGATGTAGATCAATGGAATAGACTAGGCCAAACAGAATCAAAAATAATGGAATTCAATCCAGGGTTCAATAAAATTTAAGAAACAGAGATTACTTAGGAAAGAAGCACCCATAGGAAAAATGGAAAATTCTGGCAAGAATTAGCCTTGGACCAACAACTTTTACCATATTCTACAATAAAACTTAAATAAATAAGTGGAATTGATATTAAAAATTATTTGATAAAAAATTAGAAAATAAACAGGTCACATCTGGCCCGCACATGGAAGAAAAGATGTAATTTTATTTTATTTTTTTAGGTTTTTTTGCAAGGTAAATGGGGTTAAGTGGCTTGCCCAAGGCCGCACAGCTAGGTAATTATTAAGTGTCTGAAGTCAAATTTGAACTCAGGTCCTCCTGACTCCAGGGCTGGTGCTCTATCCACTTTGCCACCTAGCCACCCCGGAGATGTAATTTTCTTTTTTTATTTAGGTTTTTTCAAGGCAATGGGGTTAAGTGGCTTGCCCAAGGCCACACGGCTAGGTAATTATTAAGTGTCTGAGACCGGATTTGAACCTGGGTACTCCCGACTCCAGGGCTGGTGCTTTATCAAACACTGCGCCACCTACCTGCCCCTCTGGAGATATAATTTTCAAAATACGTTTTGCATTCTGAACTTTATGAACACTAAATAAAGTAAATGTTTCTATATATACAGAGAAGACATAAAAACACGATTTTCTAAGACATCTCTTCTAGATGACACCCTGGATCTTGTCAATACACACAAATGAAATAAATTCATGACCTCTGAAATTCTGCTTTCTGATTATATTCCTTATAACCCCAAACCCTCTTTTATGTTCTTCCAGGCCTCCCCCACCTTCTTCCCCATCCTGACACCATGGAGGAGGTACTTCAACTCTAGACTGCTTTCTTCTAAATGTACTCTAAAACCAAATAAGAGACAAATATAGAAAATAAACTAGATAACTCTGATTATATGGAATTAGAAAGATATCATACCCCTTTCCAAAAAAAAATCTGTAAAAAGGGTCTCATCTCTATGACTCATAAGGAACTGATTCAAATGTATCAGTCATTCTTCAACTGATAAATGGTCAAAGGACATAAATAGAAAAGTTTTCAGAGAAAGAAATCTAAGCTATCAAAAGTCCGGAAAAAATGTTCCAAATCACTAATTGATACTAGACATTCAAATTAAAACAACTCCAAGGTTTCACTTCATACTCAGATCTACCATGTTGACAAAAAAAAAAAATCAATGAAGGAATTTTTTTTTTACTATCTTTTCTGCAAGTGTATTTTATTTCTTTCTCAATTGTTTGGAGGTGAGGGAAAATAAGGAATAGGGCCCAGTACCCTTGCCTGCCGGAAACACTTTTGAAGATGGCACCAACTTCTAAAGTAAGCAAACCATGAGTCAACATAAAATGAATTTAAGATAGATGAAGGCCTTTTTTATGCACCAGTATAATAGTACTGATGTATAATAAGAATATGGACACAGACAATGATGATGATGATAATAATAATAATAATAATAACAATAATGGATACAGATCTTAACACCTAGAAAGGCAATAACAACAACAACAACAACAACAATAATAATAATGGATACAGATCTTAACACCTAGAAAGGCAACTGGGGAAACTAGGTGGCACAGTGGATATAACACCAGCCCTGGTGTTTCCCTTTCCCTTCCCTTAGTCCTAATTCTTTATATAGAAAATGACTATTATGTAAGCATGCTAAATACACACATACTCATACATGTACAAAGTTTACCAGGCTATTTGTCACTGAGGGACGAGGGTGAGAAGGAACAGTGGGAAAAAAACGTGTAACATATAAACATGCAAGTGGATGAATGTTGAAAACTTTCAAAACATGTAACTGGGGAAAAAATAAAATATCAATCTGAAAAAAAATGATAAGCCTACAAAAAAGTAAGTTGCAAACAAAAGTCTAGTCTATAATTTCAAACTAAAGCCAATACAATAAAAGTACAAGTTGGATCAAACAAGCAAGAATTGAACATACGGTTAAAAGAGTGACTAAAAAAAAGAGTGACCACAAGCCCTAGCCTTCTCTGCAAAACTTGGAGTGCAGAGGTTCTAGATAAAATCCAGAATTGTTGGCTCAAGCCCTTTAGAACAGATGAATTACTAGTAAAGCCCTTTAGCCAGTTTCCTTCCCCTTAAAGTCTAATTCAATTTTTTTCTTATTAGAAGACTGTAGGAAATAAGACTGCAATATGATAAGACTTAGAAGAACCCAGATAACCCACAAACACACCAAAAAAACCCTAAAAATGTACCAGCAGCAACAATGATAATGAAAAGCAAAAAGACAGAGTTCTATAACCCTTCATCCAATCCAGAACTGAACCTGAATTGAGTCAGAAGCCTGCAGCTGGTCTAGGTTAGAAGGTTAGTCACAGGAGGCCGAAGTCAATCAAATCCAAAGTACAGAAATTAAGCAAAGAGAAACCTCAGAGCCTTCTAAAAACAAAGATCTAGAAGAGAATGGAGAGTTTAAATTCTCCACTGGTATCAAAATAAGGTAATTGGTTAAAAATAAGGGTAATATAATAATGCATTACAGTAAAGCTGAAAAACTACTCTGATCGAGACAATGATCCAAGGCAATGTCAAGGGATTCATGATGAAAAATACTATCCACTACTAGAAAGAGAACTGGTGAACTTGAATGCAGGCTTAAGCAGACTTTTTAAACTTTCTTTATTTTCTTTATTTTTGTCTGTTTTCTTTTGCAACATGGCTAACACAGAAATGTTTTTCAGGAATTTGGAACTCAAAATTTTTAAAAATGAATGTTAAAAAAATTTTACATGAAATTCATACATATTTAATGAAACAAATAAAAATATTTTTAAAAGACGATATTAAAAAGGTTAAATTATTTTATAAGAAAACAAGGAGGATTTTCTAAACTCTTTAGCTAAACTGTACAAGAGTGAAAACCTATTTGTGAAGTAGTTGTTTTGTTGTAACAAACTATATTTCAGTATAGGGAATTAAAGGAAAAATAATTTTCACTTTAGCCAGTATCCTTTTCCCAAGAAAGTGTAAGTAGACAATAAACAACTCTATAAAAGGTTCTAAATTCAATGTGTATACACACCCATAAACACACTCACACACACACACACACACACACACACACACACACACACACCCAACACACACACACACCCCTACCTTGCATGGTTTTCCAAAACACGGAGTGGGGAAGAAGCAAACCGAAGATCCCACATCTGAATCACAGGTAACCTATCATCTTCAGAAGCAAGAACCATTTGGGTGGCAACATCAGGATGCCATGCCAAACCTGAGCAGTGCATCTGTACATATAAAATTATAGAACGGACAATGTGTCAACTTGAAAGTAAGAATATTCCTTCATTAGTATACATTTAATCAAATTAGTTGAGGTCCAATTTTTTTAAAAAAAGAGTCTCAGAAAGATTTATTCCTGATACTTCCTTTTGTTTCTTTGGTTTGTTTTTTTGCAAGGCAAAGGGGTTAGGTGACTTGCCCACAAGGTCATACAGCTAGGTCATTAAGTGTCTGAGGACACATTTGAACTCAAGTCCTCCTAATTCTAGGGCTGTGTCTCGCTCTACTGTACCACCTAGCTGCCCCTATTTCTGATACTTTCACTGAATTGGCCAAAATGAATCACAAGGACAGGAACTGGATCTATGATTTCATGTTTCCAATCAAACTGCCTAAGCAGATTAGCATCATCTCTACAACTTATAGTTTGAGGTATTTTTAAAAAAAAACACAAAAAGGGGGTGGCTAGGTGGCATAGTAGATAAAGCACGGGCCCTGGAGTCAGGAGTACCTGGGTTCAAATCCGGTCTCAGACACTTAATAATTACCTGTGTGGCCTTGGGCAAACCACTTAACCCAGTTTGCCTTGCAAAAACCTAAAAAAAAAAACAAACAAACACAGAAAGGAAACAGAAGGAAAACTAGAAGATACCATTAATAAGACAAATTTTAAAGTTCTATGATGAACTTAGTATAAACTTCAAAAGAAAAGCAAACTGTATCTACCAGAGATACAGTTTCATGCACTGTCACATTTTCGTCCTAAAAGTCTAGAAATGCTCATTTGGTGTTTAAGTACTTAAATAACGATTTTTTTAAATAAAAAAAAATTATGGTATTAAATGAGATCCCAAGAACACCTAGAGTTTAAGGCACTTGCCCAGATCTTCCTGGCTTCAAGACCAACTCTTTATACACTACATCATGCTTGCTTATAACTCAAAAAAAACAAAACAACAAAACAACAAATTTCCAAATGTTAGAATACACAAATACTTTTCTCAAATTTTTGTGTAGGAAATCAAGGCATAAATTCTTTTGGCAAGGTTATTTAACTAACCATTTCTGAGAAGTTTATTTATCTAAAATTTGCCATCTGACTACAATCTTCTCCTTTAGAAACATTATCACAGTGTGGAAGGGAAATTGAGTTCTCACATGGACTCTGGGAGGAAATATAAGGCTCTCTGGATTTCAAAGATTGGTCCAGGGGGCAGCTAGGTAGCGCAGTAGATAGAGCACCAGACCTGGAGTCAGGAGTACCTGAGTTCAAATCCAGTCTCAGACACTTAATAATTACCTAGCTGTGTGGCCTTGGGCAAGTCATCTGTCATCAAAGGACCAGCCTAGCTAATTGGCCACAGGGTAACAGTTTGGGCCACAACAACAACTGAACGTTTCCTACCAAGTTATGGAGGGGTTATGAGCTTCATCAGTGAACTAGGTACCCATCTTGACTAAATTCTTAAAATTCTGACTAGATGCCTAAAATAAGTAGCAACTGTTCCAGAAGATTCTGAAATGTCTATTGTATCTAAATTCCCCCTCACTTTATACTGTAGAGCTCTTGGATCAAATTAAAGATTTATATACTTTTTAAAAACAACTATTTAATGGTGTCACAGAAGTATCTCATCTTAATTAAACACACTGCACAGCACTTCCAGATTTGTAACTTGAGAAACGAAGGCCCTAATTCATATGCATTTAATATCTACACTCCAAAGTCTCAAACTTGAAGAATTTTCTGGCTGGGGAATGTCCCTCATGGCTGGATACCATACTCCTATTCAGTTCTATTAATACTTTATCTAGGGGCAGTTAGGTGGTGCAGTGGATAAAGCACTGGCCCTGGAGTCAGAGTACCTGAGTTCAAATCCGGCCTCAGACACTTAATAATTACCTAGCTGTGCAACCTTGGGCACATTCGCACCCTCACCCTGAAAAGGGAGAAAATTAAGCTTTGAAGCTATCCAGGGAGGAAGGACATTTCCAGGAAAGCATTCCCTATGTTTGGGAAGAAAAGAAGATTTTGGGGGGCCACAAATAGTAAGGCAAGAGCATCCCCCAATTATGAGAGCCACAAACCTGGTTTTTTCCCCACAGGAAAAATTTTTTACTTCTCAAATAGAAAAGTGACATTGAGGGGGCAGCCAGGTGGCGCAGTGAATAGAGCACTGGCCCTGGAGTCAGGAGCACCAGAGTTCGAATCCAGCCTCAGACACTTAATAGTTACCTAGCCGTGTGGTCTTGGGCAAGCCACTTAACCCCACTGCCTTGCAAAAAGCTTTTTTAAAAAAGTGACATTGAGCTCATTCTGTCAAAATTTACCAAAAAAGTGCTTTCTGTCCATGCTGATTCTTATCACATCTCTCTGAGAGATGAGGTTCCCCAGGCATTATTGGCCCTATTCTACACAGGAGAAAATGAAGGCTCTCAGAGCAAACATCTGAACTGAGTGGGATTTGAAGTTGGTCTTTCTGACTCCAGAACCAGTACTCTTTTCCCTTCAAAGAAAAGCAGGATCTGGTAGTCTGCCCAAATCTGGAAACTCAGGCTTTTTGTAACACAAGAGGAAAGATCCCCATACTTCAAAAGACTAGACTAGATGAGGAAACTCCCTGATCAATGTAGGTCAGTTCCTTCTTGGCAACTTCAGGCTTTCCAGATTTACCCAGAGCTACTGAGAGGCCGAGGGACCAGTCTCACATCACACAGCCAGGTCAGAGAACATGTGGTGTGTGTGTGGCTTCAAGGAGAGAGCTCTAACCACGAAACCACACTGCCTTTCACACTTCAAATACCACAATGAAACCCACACTCACCCTGTTACTATGATCGCTGACTTTGATTATGGGTTCATTTTTCCTAAGGTCCCAAACAGTAGCCCGGCCACTGGGACTGGTTGACGCTAGAATATGCTGGACTTGTCTGTTCCAAGCAATGCAGCTGATGTCTTCTGGAGGCTGGAAGGACCAAAACAAAAGCCATCACTCCAAATAGGTTGAGGATCAGGTCACAGAGTTAAGAGTCTTTGAAAGGTCATCCACTAGAGGTCCCAACAGTTTCAGGTAACTTCCCAAATTCACACACTCAGAAAGGAATTTGAACCAGGTGTTCATCCCAAACCCAGCACGGCCATCCACCATCCCAAATCTATTCAACTTTTGAGTCATCAGAACAGTTTTGGATCAGTTTACTTCATAATGATTTAGCAAAAATCAACATAATAATTAATACCTGTGTCTTGGCTCCAGGTGTCATGGGAGTTGCAAAATTATTTAAATCCCAAATGTAGATTTCAGACTCATTAGCCCCAGAGGCTACCAGATTAGTCTGCAATTTAAAACAACACATCTGTCAAAACAGGCCTTTCCCCATCCTATCATTTATTTAGAAAAAGAACATGCACGCAATCAACCAAACAAAACAATGATTCAGAACCATCTTGTAAAACTCTTTACTGATGAATTCAGGGAAGCCTGGAAGGATTTGCATGAACTGATGCTGAGTGAGATGAGCAGAACCAGAAAAACACTGTACACCCCAACAGCAACATGGGGGTGATGTTCAACTTCAATGGACTTGCTCATTCCAAAAATGCAACCATCAGGGACAATTTTAGGGTACCTGCGATGGAGAGTACCATCTGTATCCAGAGAAAGAATTCTGGACTTTAAACAAAGATATTATTATTATTATTATTATTATTATTATTATACAGTAAAACAAATTATATATATATTAAACAAAGATATTATCATATTATATATGCTATCTCATATATATTTTTTCCTTAAGGATAGGATTTCTCCCTCAGCACATCAATTTTGATCAATGTATAGCATGTTAACAATGTAAAGACTATCAGACTGCCTTCTGTGGGGAGTGGGGGGAAGGAAGCAAGATTGGGGGAAAAATTGTAAAATTCAAAAAATTTAAAAAAAGAATTAACAGTCAAGCAAAAAAAAAAAAGACTCTTCACTGACCATCAAGATCAAATTCACTGTGAAGCAATGGTGTCTGATATTGTGGTCGTGTGTCTAAAGAAGTTCTGACAATCTATACCAATAGGCATCTTTCCCATGATTTTTTTTTTAGTTCTTTTGCAAGGCAGTGGGGTTAAGTGGCTTTGCCCAAGGCCACATGGCTAGTTAATTATTAAGTGTCTGAGGCTGGATTTGAACTCAGGTACTCCTGACTCCAAGGCCAGTACTCTATCCACGGCACCACCTAGCCGCCCCTTTCCCATGATTTTTAAATTCCTTAAAATCAAATGCCACCATGCAAAATCCTCAAGTTTGCATGTCTGACACTCCCAGGTGGTCTGATAGGTCATCCCTTAATAAGATAATGCATGACCTGTTTGGGGGGGGGGGGGGTTGGGGTAGATAACAACTTTAAATCTCCCTCTACTTCTCAGTTCATTCTTGTTGCCTGCCTTATGGGAGGCCTCTTTATGGCAGCCTAAAAGGGCACTCTGAAAGAATATGGGACATCCAGGACAATGTTAGAGCCACTGTCACCTCTCCATTCCCTAACTATCCGTAACCATCACAAAGGCCTAGGAAAACAGAGAAGTCTGTGGTGTGGGTGTTTCCCAGACATCAATCATGGGGTACAAATATAACTACAGCAACAAGGTGGAGGGGATGATGTCCTCATGAACACCCTGAAGGAAGGGACCATTAAGATGCCTGAGGCAAACAGAGGTGAGGTGACTTGCCCAAGTCACAGTCAATAATATTGTGCCTAGATTCCTAAACAAATGTCACAACCCCAGAGGTTTAGCAAGTTTCAAGAACCAAAATAATTACTTAAAAAGGAACACATTTAAACTTCAAAAAGAAGTCTGTTTCAAAACAAAGAATTCTGTACTGATTTGATCTTATGGAAAAAAATATCAAAAGAAAAATTTGAAAAACAGTGATTTGTTACCTAGTATTCTATAAATTTAATTCTATTCACACATCCAAACCTGTGAATAGTCAGCATAAGCCCACAAAAGGAGCTTGTAATATCATCATAACAGTAAGTAACTTTGTTAAAATCTAATGCAAGTCTATAGAACTGTGCTGTCTTCTTCCAGCTCATGGATATTTGTATTTTCATTAAAAACTCGTAAAGACATCAGACAGAACCACTCCCTGCATTCCTGCAACAAGAATCAACAGAAGGTCAGGATCCTTCTCCAATTCAAGTCAGACCCCAATCTGATCCAGCCCAGATTGAGGCTCTATTGCCCACAAACTCAGGGATAAATAAGGTAGGAAAAGGGATGACAAACCCTCAAGGCTTTTGCTTGTCCTAATCAGAAGGGATTTTAGTGATCAAGTCCAGCCCAGCTCATCAACCAAGGACAACCAGTGGCGAACCTGGCCTCTGCTGAAGATCCCCAAACACTTCTGTTTAGCACTGATAGCCCTCCAGCCCAGCTGTCTGGGCTATTTGTCCTGGGACTGGTCCTAGAGATTACTTTCCTTCAAATTCTACAGTCCAGTCCAACAAGTCTTCTTGCTGGTTTTCACAAATGATGCTCCATCTCCTATTTTCATGCTAGCCCCCTTGCCTAGAATGTACTCTCTATCTCTAACTCTTAAAATCTCTATTTTTCTTAAAAATAATATATAGTTGGTGAAGGAAAGCCTTACTGGAGAGGTGGCTTGCCTACCAAGGAAGAAAGGTAGATTCCAACTCTGTCAAATCTTGTGATTTCCTCTGGTCTGAAAAATCACTGGACCTGACTTTTTTTGGGAAACTGAATTTGGAATAGGCATTCTTGTGATACCAGAGAGAAGAGGAACTACCAAACTTGCTTTTTGAGTAGTTAAGAGTCTCATAGTTCTGAAGAAGTCATCTAAGGCAGCTCATATTTGGACAAGAATTCCTCCAACATTTCAAAGAAGTTCCTACAATTGAAGATCATCTCTGGACTTTTGAGATTCAAAGAAGACCAACTATCTCCTGTATATCTGCTCCAACAATCCCTAAAGGCTTCTCTCTTCATTGAAATCCAGTGAGAAACTGCATTTCAGTGACTTCTGTCTGAGAACTGACCCTTTTCTCCTCCCCCCCGAGAATCATCCAGGTAATTTTTTTTCCATTATAAAAACCCATCGGAAGAATACTGTGGTGATAGGTACTCACAGATATAATACCAAGACAACCCAGGTTCAGGAACTCTGAGACCTGGAAGAAGGCCAATAGTATTTAACTATAAACCTCAAAGATCCAAACAATTACAATCACAGAATGTGGAAGTCAGTGCAAGAACCCAAGGGGTAAGACCATTCTTGGCTAGTCAACCTACCCAGAAGCAATATATTAGGGGACAAAATAGGACCCTAACACAAAACCTCAATTCAGAAATTAAATCTGGAGAAATAGATACATCAAAGATGAAAGCAACAACTATTATCAAACCTAAAGATATCCCAGAAGAAGGAAGCAATTCTACAGTAAAGGAAGAAATGGATTTTCCTCAAGGACTTCAGGAATTCCTAGAAGAAATGAAGCAAGATATAAAGAATGAAATAAAAGATCTAGAAGAAAGAATTGGATGTACAATAAACAACTTAAAAGAGAAAGTGGTACATCAATAAAGAAATAGAGTCAATGAAAAGAAGAATAAATCAAATAGAATTCAATGACTCCAGGAGACAGCAAGAAATGGTAGAACAATGTGAAAAGATTGAAAAACATGAAGAAGAAAATGTGAAATATCTGGTATCTAAAACCACTGACTTGGAGAATTGGTCACGAAGAGATAATATAAAAATAATTGGTCTCCCTGAAAATATTGATATAGTCAAAAGCTTGGATACTATTATTTCAAGAAAGCATAAGTGAGAACTGCCCACGTTTGTTAGGACCAGAAAGTAGAATAGATATAGAAAGAATTCATAGGTCACCTCCTCTAATAAATCCCCATATAAAGATACCTAGGAATGTCATAGCAAAACTTCTGGATCCCCTTGTCAAAGAGAAAATATTACAAGAATCCAAAAGCAAGCAGTTCAAATATCAAGGAGTGACAGTCAGGACCAGGCAAGACTTTGCAGCTTCCACTATAAATGAGAGGAAATCTTGGAATAAAATATTTAGAAAGGCAAAAGACATGGACTTCAAGCCAAGAATAAAATACCCTGCAAAACTGGGTATAATGATATATGGGGAAAAAATGGACATTTAATACCGTAGAAGATTTTGAAGATTTTTTGATGGAAAGACCAGATCTGAGTAGGAAATTTGGAATAGAATCAGAAGAGGTCAGTGAAATCTAGAAAGGTAAATTGGAAAAAATTAGGAGTTGTGTGATATAATGATAGCATTTTAATTGGGGAGCAGGAAGAAAGTTTTAACACTTTTGAAAATAATTATGGTGGAGTATATTTTAAATTCATGGGTAATAATGGAAATATTTCTTGTTTCCAAAGGGGGAAAATTAAATTTATTTTTTTTAATTTTTATTTTTTTTAGGCTTTTGGCAAGGCAAATGGGGTTAAGTGGCTTGCCCAAGGCCACACAGCTAGGTAATTATTAAGTGTCTGAGACCGGATTTAAACCCAGGTACTCCTGACTCCAAGGCCGGTGCTTTATCCACTACGCCACCTAGCTGCCCCCTTCTCTTTTTTTTTTTAATTTTTATTTTTTTAGGTGGAAAATTAAATTTAACTAGAATCTGAGGTATTTTTAGATAGCTTGAGACAACTGGAAAATGGATGAATTAAATAATGTGTGAATATAATGGAATATTTCACCACAGAAAAGGATGAGAGAGGTCTTCTTGGAATCCTGGGTAGTGTGAACTGATGCATAATGAAATAAGCAAAAGCAAAATTTAAAGGTATTACCAACAATGCAGAAAACTTTCAAACTAAAGAATACAACTAACAAGGCTTCAGAAGACCTGACCTTGAGGAAATTATCTTCAGGCAAAAGGGATGGACATAAGATGAAAAAAGCAGCCAATGATTTTGAGACATGCTTAGTCTGAATTAATTTTGATTGTTTTACAACTCAACCCCACTCAAGTCCTTTTTTGTTTTTTCATTTAGAAATAGAAAGGGCAAAGAGAAACTTCTAAAATGTAATAATCATAATAATCTCTACAAGGCTTTTAACATTTAAATTCAAAAATTCAACTAGGAATTTGAAGGAGAGCAGCTTTGAATTGCAGGTACAGAATTATAGATAGCAGTATAGGGAATGTCTTATGTCTGGAAAGTGGTGTTTAAATTTAGCAATAAAGAAAACTGTTTTGGAAAAAAAACAACATATAGTTACACTCATATCACTATAGACTTATATAACTACAAAAATTTTAAATAGATTCATATAATTAAAAACTAGAAATACATAAATGTATAAGCCTATATTAAATTGCTTGTGGTCTTGTTGAAAATTATCTCTCCATGTAACTGGAAAAAATAAAATATTATTTACCAACCCCCCCCCACAATATAACTCTACTTTTCTACCAAAAGTTTTCTCAAGAATGACGGCTTCACCTGGAGGGATTTGCCTGAACTGATGCTAAGGGAGATGAGCAGAAACAGAAAAACACTGTACACTCTAACAGCAACATGGGGGGGGGGGGGGGGGGGGGGGGGAATGATCAACCTTGATGGACTTGCTTGTTCTGTCAGTGCAACAATGAGGGACAACTTGGGGCTGTCTGCGATGGAGAATACCATCTGTATCCAGAGAAAGAACTGTGGGGTTTGAACAAAGACCAAGGACTATTACCTTTAATTTAGGAAAAAACCTGATATCTTATTATCTGATCTTGCTATCTCTTATACTTTCTTTCTTCCTTAAGGATATGATTTCTCTCTCATCACATTCAGTTTGGATCAATGTATACCATGGAAACAATGTAAAGATTGGCAAACGCCTTCTGTGGGGGGTAGGGAAGTAAGATTAGGGGAAAAATTGTAAAACTCAAAATAAATAAAATCTTCATTAAAAAAATGAGTTTCTGGGACTATTGCGCCCTTACTGCCTGTGTTAAAAAATCTCTTGTGTTTCTTGACTTGAGAATTGTGGAGAAAGAAGAGAGTTACTTTTATCTTTTTTAACTTTGAATGTATCTCTTAATTTTTAATTAGTGAAGTTGGTGGTTTATTGGGGAAAAAAAAGAGAATGACGGCTTCAGGGTAAAGTGAGAAGAAGATAGGGTCTGGTGGGAGAAGTTCGGGGTCCAAAGACTGACTCATATTCACTGCCTCTGTGACCTCAAAGAAGTCACTCAAGCTTCTTCATCTGAAAGCCGGGGGCTCCCAAGGTCCCTTCCAACTATAGGGCTCTGCCAGCTAATGCTTCCCCTAACCCCCCCACGATCTCACACAAAGCCAGCCTCCATTTACTTTGTCTAAACCTTTCTATGCTATTCCCCCAATAAAGTGTAAGCTCCCTGAAGGCAGGTCTACTTCACTTGTCTTGGTAGTCCCCAGCTCCCAGAACATAGGAAAGGGAAAGGAGCTGGACCTAAAACTGTTTAGGGACAGGAACACCTAGAAGTATTCCCTCCATGGCTGAAATTTATCTTTTGTTTGATTGTTTTTCAAGAGCTGCACTGAGGGTGTAATGACTTCTCCATTATTGGCCACCCTATAGTTTCCCGGGCAGGAATAGTGAGCAAGCACTTAATAAAAATTTAATAAATCAGACAACTAGGCAGTACAGTTATAAGACCCTGAGACCTGAGTTTGAATACTTCACTTACTAGCTATATGACCCTGGGCAAGTCAGTGGATAGCCCCCAGCTCAGTGTCAGCTTCTGTAATATGAAGATAGTAACAGCACCTGCCTCAAATGACTTAATATGGAAGAGGCACTTTGCATATCTTAAACTGCTAGCTATCATTATTGGCTGTTACAGTGGGTGATTGAAGAAAGAGAGCCAAGACCTCCAAGGGCAGTCCTATAATCATCTCTCCTACTTATGACTGACTCCTAAGTCCCATCCTGAGCCCTGGGCAAGAGAGAAGCTGATAGGTCCAACACTGCGCACTGGTCACTCACTCCTGCCCAGCCCACCTTACTATGATATGGTGCAGAGTCCCAGAGAGGAAATCACCAGCTCTGTTGTCCTTTTCCCCCTCCCAAGAACAAAGCCAACTGTGTAGTCCCAGTTGGGCCTCCCAAAGGAAACACTCAAGCCTAGAGAACTACAAGTATCACAATACCCTTCTTCTTAGCCTGTGATCAAAATATGGAAAGAATTCATTCACAGAATGATCCTGAACTATAGGAGTCCACTGGGCTCCCTAAAAGCTTACTCTATGACTTCATCCCTAATAGCAATCATCAGATCCTCAGTCCTAGGAAGTCTGCAACTACCTCCCTACTAAATAAACTCAAGGGCAGCCAGGATGGTGTCACTTGTGCCTGAGTCAGACTTGGTTCCCTGAAGAAACTTCGGCAGAGCCCCATAGCAGCTGTTCCAACATGCAGCCCTAAAGCCTGGGCACCCTGGAGGAGAACATGCCATCCCAGGAGGGGATCACTAAATGACTGCACAATGGACTAGCTGGGCTTCTGGCAGGCATTTAACTTCTCTTAAAGGAGGCAAAACCTAAGCCATCCCAAGATTACAGAAAATCCTGACTGTCCTAAGCTCTAGCAATCTGGGAATCCTGGGCTCTGTCTAAAGGTGGGGGTCATATGAGGAAGTTCAAGGGATTCTCCACTCTAGGGCTTAGGGCAATAAGGGCACTGAGGGGGGGATGGAGGGGATGTAGGGGGACTGTCCCTGAAAGAGGGAGCTAGACTTTCTCCTGTCACCATTCTGACTAGGATGCTTAGCTCCCTCTTTGAGGGAGGATTCTCTAAGACTGATTTGTAAATCATCAATAAAATCTTAGCTTGAATTTTACTCAAGATTGAAAATCAATGACTTCTGGCAACATGTTACCCATTTTATATTTCCTGAGATTATAAAATATTATTTTAGTAGGTAAATCTATGTAGATAAAAACTTTAAAAAGTAAAAAAAAAATCTCAGTCTGTACAATAATGAAGTTGTATGTCTTTTCATGAAAAAGTTAAAAAGCAAAGTAGTAGAAATAGTCATCCTTTCCAAAGAGATGGGAAGCTTTGTCTTGTGTGAGAGGCCTGGGTCCTTGTGATACCCCTGACCATTTTTTCAGTACTACATACCATTCAAACATTAGCTTTTAATTCCAAGACTGATTACTAATATCCCTCAGTATCTACTTGCTTCAAAACATGGCAACACATGCCCCAAGGAACTGTTTTAATCAATTTTCCAATTCTAACCTGAAAAATGTTCACATCCAAGGCTCTCACTGGCCCTGTATGTTTGTCATTCTGGGCAATCACAACATCACTGTCTCCAGCAATAATTCTGGAAGGATCATACAGAATAATATTTCCATTTTCACCCCCTGCAATTAAGACTCCAGAAAGATTTCCTTTGGAATCCATCTTATGAGGTCCCCAAATCAATTTGTGGTACCTAAAAGACAAAAGAAGTAGAACTCATCTATGGTGCCAAATAAAATGTCAGGGATTGAAATCACACCCCATCTCTACTTCCCCCTCCCCAGCCATCCAATTTTGTGAAAAGCATTTCAACTTTAAGAATCTAAACATAAGATAAACAACATTCCTGTGTATTCAATCAGAAAAGAATGCAAGTATCTTCTGCAAAAGGAAATTAGAAAATTAGCTTAATGCATCTGAAAAAAATCCCTTCACTGAAGCAGGCCAAAACACCTCTCTAACTTAGTAGGTGGTTGCTCAGAGGATTTGGAGCTGAACTAGGGGTGATTTTCTCTAAGCTCAGACTAAAAAACACAAAATATATTGCTGATGTTGTTCCTTATTTAGCACCTTTCTGGTTTAGTAGGAATTGCTAAAAGCTGGAAATCTTCTGGCATAGCCTTTAAAATCTAGGTCCAGGATGAATACAGGGGATAAAATTTGAGATATTAAAAGAAAGTGAATTAAAAGAAAAAAACCAAGCTACCAGAAGTCATATGAAAAAATGTACAAACACCAATAATTCTAGAAATACAAATTAAAACAACTCTGAAATACCACCTCACAACTACTAAATTGGCAAAGGTGACCAAAAAAAAAGAGAAAACACTAGAGAAGCTCTAGAAAAACAGCTGCATTAATACACTGCTGGTGAAGCTATGACCTGATCCAGTCATTCTGAAAAGCCCTCAAAAGTTATCAATCTGCACCCCTTTGACTCTGTAATCCCATTACTAAACCTATGTGTGTATGTGTGTGTAAAAATGTGTGTGTGTGTGTGTGTGTGTGTGTGTGTGTGTGTGTGTATACGTATTTTTATGTTTTTGCAAGGCAATGGGGTTAAGTGGCTTGCCCAAGGCCACATAGCTAGATAATTATTAAATGTCTGAGGTCGGATTTGAACTCAGGTACTCCTGACTCCAGGGCCGGTGCTCTATCCACTGCACCACCTAGCTACCCCTGTAAAAATATTTTTAACAGTTCTGTTGTGACAAAAAAACTGGAACTGAGGGGATTTCCATCAATTGGGGAATGGCTAAAAAACTATGGCCTTTGAAAAATATGGAATACTCCAGGGGGGATGATGCAGGGGTAGAAGAAATAACGCAAAGTGAAGTGAGCAGAGAAGGAAGAGAACCATCAGAATGCACTGAGGCAAAACTACGAATTATAAAAAGACAAAAAAGATAAGTATGTCATTGCTACCTCCAGACATATTTTGTCTTGCAGGGAACTTTTTCATCTGCTATTTTAGCCCAATAAGCATGTACTAAGCACCTAATCTGTAACAGCACTAGGTTAGACACAGGGGGAACAAAATGGGAACAGTTCCTGACTTTCAGGAGCTTATGTTCAATTGCAAAAAAGAAACAGAAGCCAGACTAGTGAGTTCTTGAAACAGAAAGAGGTCTCATCCCTCCTGTGCACATAGGAGAGTCACTCTCTCATACAAACTATTTTGGAGAAATTATATGAGCAGAGACCCACAATTAAATTATTTTGTTTTTAACAACTGGACCATGTGTAAACCATGATCAAATCTTTTTATCTCTTTCTAAATTGAGCATTCAAATTTGATGTAGCTATGATTCTAAAAAGATTATGTATAATTTGCAGAATTTGAGTATTTTAACATCACCACCCATCACTTAAGTCATTAGTGGTTTTACAAGAGCAACAACAGATTCTTGCAATAGAATTCATTTTATCTCACTGGAACTACTTTCTCATATTCTCTAAATGATAGAAAAAAAAGATTTTTGTTTTGGACCTGTGATTTCCTGGACAGAGGGAACTCCCCATACCAATGCAGGGAGGGACCTACTCTGCAACTTACATGTTGCCTGCTACAACTAAATGACTTGTCCAGGAGAAAAAAAATCTTAAAAAGTTAACAGTATGGAAAACTTTTCTTTAACTTCAAAGGAAATAAACATTATGAAAAAATTGAATCACCAGATTAAACTGAGGTTTTCAACAATATTTTCCTATTTTATGAAGTGTCCCACACCCCTGATGACATTTTCTGCCACTGTTTTACAGAATGGGCACCAACTACAAACAGTGTCAAGTGTAGACTGAGCTTCATACCTATGGGAAGAAGAATAAGTCGCACAAGATTTCATATCCAATGATGGATCAGAGAGGTCTAATTCAAATATTTCCAGGGAAGCATTGGTACTAAATGTTGCATCCAACTGCTGAGCAGATGTTCCTATGAAAAATGATTCAAAAAAGAAGCAGCAAATTAGGGGGGATGAAATTCTCATAACAAATAACTTTTATAAAAATCTGCTATCAAAGGTGCATAGGAAACTGATACAAATAAACATATAAGTTATCAATGAAGTGATTGAATCATTAAGACAAATGCACATTAAAGTACATTAAACTAATCAATCAAACAGTCAAAAATGGCATAAGATAAAAATGTCAAGGTTGGAAAGGAAGACATGATGACTCTGTTGGTGAGACTGTGAATTGGTTCAATCATTCTGGTAAATAATACGGAATTACATTAAAAAGTCACCGAACTAGACATACCATTTAAACCAGTATATACTGGCACAGCCCCAGACCTGGAGTCAGGAAGATCTGAGTTCCAATCTGATGTCATACACTTACTACCTGTGTAACCCTGAACAAATAACTTAACCCTGTCTGCCTCAGTTTCCTCATGTATAAAATGAGCTAGAGAAAAAGATAATAAATGACTCTAGTATTGTGGCAAGAAAATCCCATATAGGTTCATAAAGAGTCTGAAATGACTGAAACATATGAACAACAAATACCTCAAAGAGAGTAAAGATAGAAAGTATCCAGAAATAAAAAATATTTATAGCAGCCCTTATTATTGTATTAAAGAACAAGAAGGAATCTACAATTTTCTCTCACTCTAAAAAATAAAAGAATAAAGAAGGAAAGTGGGGAGCCATGAACTCGAGAATAATCCATTATTAATATACCCATATATTAATGAACCTGTAAAAAGTACAAAGAACTCAGAGAAACTTACTGAAGTAATAAATATAGGAAAAAAGTAAGCAAAAGCAGAACAATTTACATTAATGGCATCAACACAAGACAAAACAATGAAAAATTTCATAACTCTAACCAAAATCATATGAATAATGAATAACAATGATAATGAACTAAGATTCTCACCCTTCTAGGAGAAAGACGGTAAACTATATGTGAAGCATGAGATATCAATGGCCAATACAGTGATTTTTTTTTTACAACTACATTTTTCAAATCCGGTCTCAGACACTTAATAACTACCTAGCTGTGTGGCATTGAGCAAGCCACTTAACCCCATTGCCTTGCAAAAAAAAAACAAAAAACTAAGACTATATTTACATGTTAAGAGTTCTATAGGTTTGGGTTGGGATTTTTTTTGGGGGGGGAGGCTCAAACTAGAAAGTGAGAATATTGTCAAAAAGAGTATTACTTGCAAATTAAAACAACTGAGATACTACTTCACGCTTATCAGATTGGTTGATATGACAGAAAAGGAGATATGGTAAAATATGGTAAAATTGGGACACTAAGCATTGTTGGTGGAACTGTAACTGATCCAATCCATTCTGGAGAATAATTTGGAATTATGCCCAAAGGGCAATAAAACTGTTCATACCCTTTGATCCAGTAATATCACAACTGGGTCTGTGTCCTAGAATGACCCACATGTACAAAAATATTACGTCAGCTCTTTTTGTGGTGACATTTTCCCAAATACTCCTCTCCTTAAAATTTCTAAAATTAATGACATAAGTTCTTTCCTTTCAATTCTCTTTTAGTCTAATAATTTTTATTGTCTGTCATTTAATAAGCTTTATTAAGTACTACTCTGAGCTAGGCACTGGGGCTAAGGGTTAGGAAAACAAAGAAAAAGATAGCCCTTGTTCCTAAAGAGCTCACAGAGTAAAGAGGAGACAACATACAAACCATGTACAAAGAAGCCTAGATACAAAAAAATTGGAAATATTCCACAGAGGGAAGACACTACAAAAGGTTTCCTATAGAGGTGGAACTGTAATTGGGACTTGAAAGAAACCAGAAGACTGCTGAGGAGGAAGAGAATTCCAGACCTGGAAGATGGCCAGTGGAAATGACCAGAGCTGGGAGACAGAGGCCATTGTCACTAGATAGAGAGGGGAGTTAGGGGAGAAGACTGGGGAGGAAGGGTGCTCAGAATTATGAAGTATTTTATCATCAGAATCGAGATAACAAAGGAAAAGCAGACCTTGATTAGACAGGGAAAGGAGACAGATGGGACAAATAATTGTTTAAAGACGGAATTTTACATTGCTCTAAAAGCTGGTGTCTTACTACTGTCTGCTTTTGCAGATAACAAAATAATTAGCTGCTATAAAAAAAATTGTAAGCAAACTTATTTTTGTACAAAAATGTTCCATGTCATCTTACCTGTTGCCAGGTAAATGGGATGATATTGGGCAGGGCTCCATGCCTGCATAGCTGTTCGGTCCACTTCTTTTAACTTCATCCTGTTATACAAATGATATTATGGAGGCAGAATTACAATGTCAAAAACCCACTACCATGCTGCCTACTCAGCCTAATAGACTTTACAAAATAAACAATGGGCTCCAAATACTAAGGGGAACCAACCAGTCTGCTCTTTTTTTAATCCTTGTTAGTAATTTTATTGTTGTATGTGGCTCCCAGTGAAGAAACTCCCTCAAGAAAGGCAAATCTGCACCAGCTCTACAGAGTTGAGATGGTGAAGTGATTTATCTCCTAATCCAGCCAGGCAAGCAGAAGCTAGTGCTAACTAGGTAGGTCAAACATGCTCAAAATGTAAAGAAGCCAGTTCACCCGACTGACAAATGCCACGTTGGGTCAGTCACAGTAGGCAGGAGCCCATTTCTGCAGTTTTGCTTCTAAGTATCTTCCAGGAAAACAACAATTTGAGTATTTACATTGTAGAAGACACAAAAAATACTGAGGACAGCACTGACAATGACAGCGGCACCTCCAGAACATGGGACTTGGCAATGGAAGTGGCCCGGACCAGGACTGGGGAGAGACCTTGAACCAGGACTGGGGTGAGACCATGAAGCAGGACTGGGGAGGGACTGGGGTGAGACCATGAAGCAGGACTGGGGAGGGACCATGAAGCAGGACTGGGGAGGGACTGGGGTGAGACCATGAAGCAGGACTGGGGAGGGAGCCTGGCCCGGGACTGGGGAGGGAGCCTGGCCCGGGACTGGGGAGGGAGCCTGGCCCGGGACTGGGGAGGCAGCCTGGCCCGGGACTGGGGAGGCAGCCTGGCCCGGGGCTGGGGAGGCAGCCTGGCCCGGGGCTGGGGAGGCAGCCTGGCCCGGGGCTGGGGAGGGACCTTGGCGGACTGTGGGCCTTCGGGTTTACTCTCTGAAGTTCCTCGGAAGCGCCCCTGGGTCCTTCTCCTCCTCTGCTCCCCGAGGCTGGGCTGCCTGGGCTGGGAGGGTGGGAGCGCCGGCCTCCTCCCGGGCATGCCACGCTCGCAGGAGCAGCGGCCGGAGCGGCGCCAGGAGGGCAAAGGTCCGGACAGCCGGGCCCCGGCGGCTGCTCCCCGGGGGGCCGGGGGGCGAGGGGCGCAGAGGGGCCCCGGGCCCGTCTCCCCGGTTTCTCCCTCTGCGGCAGCCGGCCAGGTGGGCCGCGGGAAGCCCCGCACCTACCTGAGGGCCGAGGGGCTCGGCAGGGCCCCGGGTCGCGCTCTTGTCCCCGGAGCTGCGCCGGGGTCGGGCCGGGCAGGTCTCTCTCGCCGCTCCCGAGTCCGCCGCAGAGGAGGAAGCGGCGGCGGCGCCCTGGCGGAAGGGCCGGGGACGGAGGCGCCGGAGGGCCGGGGCGTCTGTCAAGCCGCGCGGGTCGGGCAGTCGGGGACGCTCCTCCGGACGCCGCCGCCGCTGCCCCTCCCCCCGACCGGTGAACTTCTCCAACGTGGCAGCCGCGGCCCGGCCCCGCCCCGCGAGCACTTCCGGGAGCAAAGGGGGCGGGGGGGAGGGGGAAGAAGAAAGCTTTTCCCGGGCGCAGACGCTCGGGCGGCCACGGGGCACTTCTTCCTGGCGCAGGCGCGAAGGCTACCGGAGGGAGCTCCCCCGCCCACCACCACCTCTTCCCGGCGCAGGCGCGACGCAGACCGCGACACTTCCGGCATCCGGCGGAAGAAGGGATTCCTCGAGTGACGCGACCCTGCTTCTGCCCAATCCCATCGGTCTCTGCCGGTGGAGGGTCAGAGGCCATCGCGAAACCCTGAGGCCGGTCCAGCCCGGGTGCCCGGCGCCGCCTCCTCACGCGGGACCCGCCCGAGGCGTGTGCGGATGAGCCGGAGGCCGGGCCCGGGAGGAGGTCCAGACGGGGTGGGGGAGGGGCAGGGGCAGGGTCCCGCCCCGGGGCGACTCCGCGATGGAGCAGCCAGGGCGAAGGGGCAGCGCCCCTTCTGCCACGTTGGAAGTTGAGACTCAAGTTGGGAAATGAAGGTTGGGGGATGGCCGGGGCCAGGCCAAGGCAGAGGCAGCGGGGCTGGCGGAGGGTCAGTTTTACAGGAGATCCCGGGGTGCGAGGGCGCCCCTGCAGCGTGCAGCGCAGCCGGCCTCAGGAAAGCCAGACTGGAGCCGTCAGAGCGGGAGACCGAGTAGCAACGGGGAGGCGCCCAAGGCGCGAGGTCCAGAAGGGACTCTGGGGAGGGGCTGGGAGGCCTCTCCTCGGTTTTGGGGCCAGAAAGCCTATGGGGATGAGCCTGAAGGGTCTAAGCAGTTGGGGGTTCGGAGAGCTTGGCCAGTCTGTTTCCATGGAAAGATCTTCTAAATTTGGAACCTTTTGGCTGGGGTCCAAAGGTTTATATTTGTCTAAGTGGCAGACACACAGAGCCAGGGCTACCTTTTTTTTTTTACACTTTTATTTTTTTATTTAGGTTTTTTTGCAAGGCAAATGGGGTTAAAGTGTCTGAGACTGGATTTGAACCCAGAGCCAGTGCTTTATCCACACCACCACTGCCCCTTCTTGTGCATTACACTGGAATGCGGTGTTATGTTACACTACCAGCAGTCAAGCTTAAAATGCAGTGTGCTATGTATGCACTAGGAATTAAAAATGGGAAAATAAGATGGTTTCTACTCTTGATTTTGCTGGCAAAATTAAACTGAAGGAAAGGGGTGTGAAGAGAATGTCTCTCCTATATTATGAATGGAAAATGTCTGCAAGAACTCATTGTTAAATCATTTATGGAATCCTACAAACTTGTCAAAAGATTTAACAGGATTTGGGCTAAGTTAGATTAATACTTCCAGCCAATCTGATTTTGCTTCACTTTACCCCCAGGGAATTTTAGAATTGCTCATCTGGTCCATAACATGTTTTACCTCCCAAAAGAGAAGGGGTAATCCTACCATTATCATCTCACCCAGTTTGCAAATTGGGCAGAGAAAGAATTGGAAACAGAATACACATCAAAGTTAATCAAAGACAATAAAAAGTTTCTTTTTTTAATACAATTTTAATTTTTTTTAGTTTTTTGTTTGGTTAATTTTAAGTCAAACTGAAGAGCATTAAGAAAATTCACTTTCTGGGAGGCTCCCCACAAAATAAGTGCATGAAAAAATTCAAAGCTTAAATAGTATTCCAAGTCTTTGGGACTTGCATTTGCTGAAAAATGAATATTCCAAACACATTACATAGAATTTTAAAGCTGAAATTCCACAGGCACAAAGTCTCTGGTGACAACCTGCAAAGATGACAAAAGATTTACAGTGTCAAAACAGGAAAATAAAGCTGCTACAATTTAGTCCATTCTCTTTTATCAGGAGATTGAACAGAGGTTTATTTATGTTACAAAGTACCCACTCAAACCAAAATACCAAAGCACCTTTTCCATAGGAAGAAGAAAAATCAGGGGCAGCTAGAGGGCACATTGGTAGAGCAGGGGCCCTGGAGTCAGGAAAGACTAGTTCAAATCTGGCCTCAGGCAATAAATTGCCTAGCTGTGTGTGACCTTGGGTTCCAATTTCCAGTTCAAATTTTTAAAAAGATCAATAAAGCTTACCTTTTTCAATGATAGTCTTAGATTGAGGGAGTTGGAAGGACCTTTGGTCATCTAGGCAAATCTCATTTTATAAATAAGGCCAAGCCTAAATTGTGTTCAAAGCTCTAGGTGTGCCAGCCACCTTCCAGAGCTCAAATTTCTCAACAGGCAATTTTCTTCTTGAAGTTACATTATCCAAGTTATTCCTAGAAAAGATTCAGAGAGCAATATTATGAAAATAACTTAAAGGTGCAAAGTAATACATTTAAGATGTGGTCAACATGTGGGTTTTAATTTTGTTGTCAGGTTGAGTTTTGGGACAGCTAGGCAGCACAATGGTTAGAGCACTGGCCCTAGAGTCAGTTCAAATCCAACCTCAGACACTAGCTGTGTGACCTTGAGCAAGTCACTTAACTCCACTGTCTTAAACTGAATATTAAAGAAGACAGCTTTTTGGAGGGAGGGAACAAAAGTGGAGGAACCAACAATGTAATAAATCCATTAAATTTATATATAAATGTATTTGAGCTCCACATGAAGAATTTGGCATAAATACCTTTATTCTACTTTGTATATAGAATTACTCAGTTTTTTAATTGTATCTGATTCAGATTCATGAAAGATGAAACAGGGTGAACTTTGAAATTGTTACTCATTTTATAGACCAATTAAGATAGCACCAACTGATTAAACCCGAGTTTGCAAAACTGATTCAAATATAGTTCTCATGCTCCCCTCTAGTGTTTTCTGGTGCCAAGGTATCTGACATACATAGCTTTTTAATCTAGGTGATTTTACTTTGCTGAGGGCTAGCACTAACCTCAGAGACAGTGCCTTGATTCAAGACCTGGTTGTATAACCCTAGACAAATCACTTAACCTCAGTCCAACAACAGCTACCTTTCCTGTTGTCTATAAACTACAGGAGATCCCAACCAATTTTAGTGAAGGGGCTTTCCTCATTTGGGATTACAAAAATCAAGTTGTTTCAGGAATGCATGCACTTAAGACAAGACTATGGTTGTTCCCTATACCTGGAATGCAGTTCATCTAGTTTCACAAAACTTGGCTAAGGACCACATTCTGCATGACAGGTTTGGCAAACCTCAACACCTGTTTCTGTATGGTTATATGACCATGAAAAAGCCCAGAGAGACTGAGGTCACTGGGTAATTATTAGGCAAATAACCAATTCAGTAACCAAAAATTGATTTCTCAGTGACCAAAGACAAAAACCCATGGAAACACTGAACCCTTTGGAAAAGGAGTTGCCCTGTGAAATTCAAGCCTAATTGGTGAACAATTAATAAGGAAGTAGGCTGTCTTTACAGCCTGCTGAGAAAGTGGCTTGCTCTTGAGACTCAACCAGCTGCAGCAAGCTGTTCCTCTCCCACCACTATTTTCTCCTTCATGAATTGGATGACCCTGAACCTCAATGGAGGTGTGGAAGATGAGCTTATTCCCTAATGCCAAGAATTCACCTAGATTAGATTCTTTATACCTCAAACAGATATAGTCTTCTTGGGTACCCAGAGATAAGGTCAATGTCCATCAGACAAGTCTGAATAAGGAAATAAACTCTTGAATCCTATAATGGATTATTAATAATAAAAATGATTTCTCATGGCCCTTAAGCTAAGAATCATTTTTATACTTGTAAAATCAAGTTTTTTGTATTCTACAAAAAGCCTACCCACCCCAAGAAAAAAAATCCAAGTGCTAAGAATAGAAAAATAATGATTTCATGTGACATTCTCATTGTTATTCTATGTATACCACATATATGCCCATTTAAAAAGCTGTTAGATCCTGACTGTTCCCAAGTTTTTAAAAACAAAAGACTCTTCTACAGACAAAAGGAATAAAGATTTCTGAGCAAGTGACATGGTAATATTTAGGAATATTAATTTAGCAGTTAGAGAATAACTTGTCTATTTGAATGAAGACAACAGATGACAGAAGGGGAGGAGGCAGAATCAGTCAGATGGGGCAGCATGATGAACAGTACTGATGATATGGGGCCTAGGCCTACCTCTCAAATTCACTGTCTGGACTAAATGATTGCAAAGTTTGGTTCTACTCTAAATGTAGGATTCCTGGATTATCTTCAGCAGGGGATGGTTCAATCTTAAACCCTAAGAGGTTCCTGCTCCTCAAGTCTATAATGCTCTCCCAGCCATCCAGCAACCCTCATTAGTTTTTGTGAGGAAGGAAGGAAGGTGACTTAGCCTCTGTTTTTCCAGCTAAAACATCTATGAACAAAGGGGGGAAAAAAACACCAAAGTCTAACTTCAAAAAACATCACCCCTTAAAATTAGGAAGCCCCCCCAGAGACACCCTTATATATGTTTGAATTTGCTTTGAAACAAAAAAAAAATTCTGATTTTGAAATGATGGAAGAATTACTACTGATGGTCAAAATCACAATCTGGGAGAATGTATCATTCATATTTTACATTTCCCATCTCCCAGCATCTAGTTCAATGCCTTGCATAGTCAGGGCTAAATAAATGCCTTGAGGGGCGGCTAGGTGGTGCAGTGGATAAAGCACAGGCCTCGGAGTCAGGAATACCTGGGTTCAAATCCAGCTTCAGACACTTAATAATTACCCAGCTGTGTGGCCTTGGGCAAGTTACTTAACCATTTTCCTTGCAAAAACCTTAAAATAAATAAATGCCCTTGAAATCGATTTTCAAAAGGAAATCACATTAATTCATTTAAAATATGTATGGGGGGGTCCAAAGATTTGAAGGGTTCAAATTTGAACATTTAAACCCAAACTTTGCTTCTGGAGAAAAAGAAAATCAAAAGATGAAAACATCAGGCTTTCAGTGATCTCTATGACACATTTCCATCTTTCAATTTTGATCAGTATAATCTACACATTTTAAATTTTAAATAAGTTACTGAACAAAGCTACTCTAGGTCATCAGGTAATATTTTTCCAGAGTCCAACTTTTATTGTCACATAATGTACTGGAAGCCACTCAATATTACAAAGCTACAAAGTTCAACAACAAAAGTCAAACAGAATGGACAAACATGGAAAGGAATGAACACTTATAGCTACAAAAATATTTTAAAATTAGAAAAAAGCACAACAGAAAACCTAGGTTTCTCAAAGTCATAAAGTGACTTATTTTTTTTATAATTAATGACTTTGTAAAATCATTAATTATTAAAAATTTAAAGATAAAAGTATGATATCCTTTCCCCCTTCTTTACCATGGATTGTTATGTCATCCTTAGCACAAGAATCCATACTCTGGTTAAGAGTTGCCCTACTGGTGGCACTGAGAGAGGCAAGGAGGACAAGCCTGGGCTGGGGGCTGGGGGGTGTCTTTTTTGTCACTTTAAAGACCAAAAATGTGTGCTTAGAGCCAGGTGACTCTCACTGGTTTAAATGTACAAGATCCCAAATAAATCTGTGTGTGTCAGTCGCAAAAAAAAAAAAAAAAAAAAAAGAGTTGCCCTACTAAGACAATTTGTAGTTACTATTAAATATCTATGATTTTTTTTTTGGTTTATGCAAGGCAGTAGGGTTAAGTGACTTGCCCAAGATCACACAGCTAGGTTATTAGTAAGTCTAAGGTCTCATTTGAACTCAGGTTCTCCTGTCTCCAGGGTTGGTGCTCTACCCACTGCGCCACATAGCTGCTCCTAAGTAGTAGTTGTGGTTCACTATACCACATGTAAACTACACCCTTTCTTTTACAGCCCAGATTTCCTGTCCTCTTGGTCCCCTGCAAACTAAACGACCTAGCTTCCAACATCACTCAAAGCAAACAACTCTAACCAATTGTCAATCCTCTTTTTTGGGGGGGTCAGAGGAGCTAACAGCAACCTAGTATCCCCTGCTGGTTCACCCATGAATTGTACTGCATAGGCTCTAAGTGATAAAAACACCCCACCCCTACTCCAAGGGCTGTCCTGGAGCCCCTTTTTCTCTACTGATAATCTAGCACATCTTTACTAGGCTTAAATCCCAAAACCCCATCATCTCCCACCAGGTTCCTAAATCTCCACCCTAAACTGTCCCCATTTCCTTCCACCTACAGTCATCTTTGTCTGCAAGGTCCCTTAGACTGGAGTCAAGCATCCTTGATACTCTCTCCCTCATTCCCACAACCCATCAGGACACCACCCTTATTCAAGTGTCCATTGCTGCCTACCTGAACCAACTTAAATAACCTACTGATCTCCCCATCCAATCTCTCCCTTCTCCAACCTGTCTTCAATATTAACTCCCCAAGTCAAACTATACCACTCCCCCTTAACCAAGAAATTCCAAAGACCCAGAATGCCATTTATAATAACCTTTATACCTTACACCTTATCCTACAAGTATTTCCATCTAGCTATTCAGAACAATCTTATTAGCTGTGCTTCACACTGGATACTCATCATACTTGTCCTAGCTGTCTCCCTCTATACTAGAAATACATTTTACCATTATACTCAGTTCTCAGAATTTCTAGTCAAAATCCCATTCAAGCAACCAGTTACAGAAGCCTTTTTTGTTTCCCCATCCCAGCTGCTAGTACCCTATCACCTCCTCCCAGAAGGTATCATTGACTTTATTTTGTATTTATGTCAAATGCTATTAATTCCTTTAAAATAATAATCAAGAGATGACTAGGTGGTGTAGGATAGAGCAGAGGTACTGGAGTCAGGAGTACCTCAGACACTTAATAATTAAGTAGCTGTGTGGCCTTGGGCAAGCCACTTAACCCCACTGTCTTGCAAAAATAAAAATCACCTCAAAGACAGTGACTTTGTCCTTGGGTCCAACATAATGGAAAATTAATAAATTATTTTCAGAATAAGAGTAAATGCATATACTGAGATTAATGTAGCTAATTAGATCTTACACTGGTAATAAGTAATTAATTACTTTAAAGCACACAAAATGCTTATTTTCTTTCTTTCTTTCTTTCTTTTTAGTTTTTGCAAAGGCAATGGGGTTAAGTGGCTTGCCCAAGGCCACACAGCTAGGTAATTATTAAGTGTCTGGGACCAGATTTGAACTCCTGACTCAAAGGCCAGTGCTTTATCCACTATGCCACCTAGCCACCCCTTTTTTTAAATGCTTTATTTTCAGACCCAAAAATAGTACCCAAGAATAAACTTACATTTTAATTTTAGTCCACTTCATCTCCAAATTCAATTATCTTCTGAATTTCAAGTTTCCTTTTCCAACCTCTGCAAGAACTTAATTCCTAAGAGGAGAAAGAGTTTCTTAAACTATTTGTTCACACACAGGCAGATTCTTTGTAAATACCATCTTTAGACCAATCTGCATATCCTCATACAAATATTTAATAATCACAACGGTTCATGATGTGAACAGCAGTGAAAAGATTTAATCACTGGATATGAAGCCATTAGATGTGGTCAAAGTTATTAGTAATAAAGAAATTAAACCCTTACAGCATTATTTATATACATATATATACACACAAAATATCTGGATAAAACATAATTAATAAAACCTATATGTTATGTCTATACAGATCTATAACACATCTGTAGCTATAATATATATCTAACATGTAATGTCATTTACATATTTTTATGTTATATGGTATAATATAGAATATCTACATATTACCTGTATCTACCTATTACATAAGCACATTATATCCATAATGTATATCTCTACCTACACACACACACACACACACACACACACACACTCACACTGTCTCCCCCTCCCCACGAGCATGCAGGCGCGCCCGGAGCTTGGCTCAGCTCACCAGGCCGGAGCCCCCACGCCCCCCGGCAGCGGCCCGGCTGTGCCAGGCCCCACGTGGTGTGTGGCCGGCGCTAAGGGCTCTCTGTAAAGGCTCCCTGGGCCCGTTGGGCCCACAGGCCGGCGCGGAGGGCGCGGTGCGGTCCGGCCCGGGCCGCTCGGGGCCTCCACGCAGCGCGGGCGGGCGGAGCCAGTAACAGTCCCAAGGCGCCAGGACCTTTGTTCTCCGACTGCAAAAACCGGTTTTCCGAGATTCCTGCCTGCAGGGCCAGGCAGGAGGGCCGGGCGCGGGGCACGGGGCGCGGGGTGCGGGCTGGTGCCAAGGCCCAAGCCGGGGGTGCAGAAGGGGACGAAGGAAGGGGCTCGGCCGGCGCCCCCGCCTCGCTTCGCTGCCGGCCACGGGCGTGGCCCGCCGCAGAGGGCACCGCCGGCGGCATCAGCGGGCGCTCTGGGCGCCGGAGGGAGCCGCCCTCCAGCCGGGGCTGATCGGAGGAGCCCCCGCCTCGCACTCCCCACCCCGGCGTCGGCGCGCGAGGCCGACCTTGCCCACCCTCGCCCCCGGGCCGCTCCCGGCTCCGCTCACCCTTAGGGTCCGAGGGGCGGCGCCCGGCTCCATGCTAGTCCTGAGGTGACGAAGACGAGTGCGGAAAGAAGTAAAAGAAAGACTAGCGGCCGCGAGCCGCCATTTAAAGCGAGAAGGGGGCGGGGCCCCGAGCGAGCCAAGGCCTCTGCTCCCATTGGCTCTCGACACGCAAAACGGGCGGCGATTGGCGGTATTCGAAAGTAAAACCCGCCCTGGCCTCGGCGAGGAGGCGGCGAAGGAGGGAGGCGCGGCGGAGGCCTCCCGCCCAGGCTTCCCGCCGCGGCGGGGCGGCCGGGACCGAGGGGTGCAGCGACCGCCCCGTGACATCACATCCGGGGAGGGCCGCGAGGCGGAAGCGTGGCGGTGGGTGGCCGGATGTGCGCGAGCTCCGTCCTTGTCTTCCTCACTTCCCAGCCCCACCCGCGCCCCCGGCCCCGCCCCTTCCTGGCCCTGGGGGCTGCGCATGCCCGTGATGCACGCCTCCTCCCCACCGGCCGGCCCCTCCCCCTCGGCTTCCGGCCGGAGGCCCGCAGAGCCTCGCGCCTTCCGCGGCTTCCCGCGCCCTCGCGGACCGGTGCCCGCCATGGGCCTCCGGCCTCCGTCCTGCCCGGGGGCAGAGCCTCAGCCTGCCGCCTTCCGAGGGGGCAGGCCGGGGCCGCAACCAGCCTCGGCCCGGACCCCAGCAGGGCGGCAGGGAGAGCACACCAGCATTCAGGGGTGCCCAGCGAGCTGAGACTGAACACTAGGACTGGGAGCACCGGGGCTCCCCGAACCAGTAGCAGGAATGGGTGCCAACCCAATACCAGCTTTAGGGTGGAGAAATAGGGGCCTGAGCAAGAGCGGTCCTTGCTGTGTACAGAGCAAAGAACAAGTTCCAGAAAATTACCTGTGGGTCTGAGCCCGAGAGCAGAGGGGGCCACGCATAAACACGCAATGGCATGAGCCAAGAAGAAAGCAAGGCCCAAGGAGAGCGGAACACTTAAGTCACTCTAAACCTTTAGAATTTCACAAGGGGATAACAGTAATGTGAGCTCAGCAACAGTCTGCGGAAAGCCACACAGAATCCAACAGGTGCCACCCTAAGTCAGCAGATTGCAGAAATTATACCAGGAGAGCAAGGCCTGGCACTACCCACTAAAAACCATATCAACAGACTTGCTAAACTACGTTAAGAGTAAATTGGGGCGGCTAGGTGGCATAGTGGATAAAGCACCCTGGAGTCAGGAGTACCTGGGTTCAAATCCGACCTCAGACACTTAATAATTACCTAGCTGTGTGGCCTTGGGCAAGCCACTTAACCCCATTGCCTTGCAAAAACCTTAAAAAAAAAGGTAAACTAAACCTGTCAATGAATTACAGTCCTGTCTTCCCCAAGTATGTGAAAACTTTTTCTAGCAGCTTGAGCAGATAAGAACAATTTGTTAACAAGGGTTGTAAAGGCGGCTGAAACAGATCCTGTGGAATTCTTAGATCTTGTCAGACATAACACCAGCAAGGTCATTCACTGCATCCCAGGCTATCACCAATCATCCTGATTTTTGTCCTACCATTGGATTTCAATGACCCAAGAAAGGAGAGACTGATGACTTTGTGCAACTCTATCTCACTTAAATCCAATTCACTCCAAATCCAATCCAAAAATCTAATGCATCCTGTGATGTCACCGGTCCTCTTTGAAAACTATGGGTTATGAACAACAGCAGGAGGACAGGGAACAAACCACTTCCCAGATTTTAAAACCACTGAAATGTTGCAGTATCTCATACTGAACTAGAAAACACCAGGATGTAAACATCCACAGACAGTCTCAAGAAAACCTAGTTTGGACACAAGTCCAATAGGAATTCTAGAAGAGTTAAAGAGATTTTTTCTTTTTATTGAAGCAAAAAAAAAGTTTTAAAAATAAGAACAGCAGAGATAAAATTGAAAAAGAAATGAAAGCTAATTAACCTTTTTTTGTGTGATGCAAAGAATTGGAAACTGAGGACATTCCCACCAACTGGGGGAATGGCTGCATGTGATAGAATACAATCTGCTCTAAGAAATGATTATAAGGGGGTGGCTAGGTGGCTCAGTGGATAGAGCCACCAGCCCTGGAGTCAGGAGTACCTGAGTTCAAATCCAGCCTCAGACACTTAATAACCTAGATGTGTGGCCTTGGGCAAGCCACTTAACCCCATTTGCCCTACAAAAACATAAAAAAAAAAAATTAAAATGTGTGCATATGGATGAAAAATAGATAATTTTTGAAGAATTTAAAACAATAAGAACAAAGGATGCATGATGACAAAAGCTAACTACCTCCAGGTGGACTCAGAGTGCAGATAAAAGCATATTTTTTCTCTTTTTTGTACTTTTTTTTTTTAATAAGGCAGTGGAGTTAAGTGACTTGCCTAAGATCACACAGCTAGGTAATTATTAAGTGTCTGAAGTTGAATTTGAACTCGGGTCCTCCTGACTCCAGGTCCAGTGCTCTATACACTGCCAAATAAACTAAGTTTATTTTATATCCTGCTGCTTTGCTGAAGTTAATTATTTCAAGTAGGCTTTATTTGATTTTCTAGTGATCTCTAGGTATACCATCATACTGTCTGCAAAGAGTAAATTCTTCATCACCAATTCTAATTCCTTCAATTTCTTTTTCTTCTCTTTTTTTGCTAAAGTTATCATTTTTTAATATTATATTGAATAGTAATAGTGATAATGGGCATTCTTGTTCCGTCCCTGATCTTATTTCAGTGATCCAAGTTTATCCCTGTTACATATAATGCTCTATCCACTGTGCCACCTAGCTGTCCCTTTTTCTTACTTTTTTAAAAACATGACTAATGCAAAAGTTGGTTTTGCACATCTAAATATATTAGTAATAGAATTTATTTTTCTTGCCTTCTCGTGGGTTTGGGAATGGCATAGGGAAAGAGAGATTTGGAACTGAAAAAATAAAGAATAAAAAAGTCTCTGTGCTTTAGTAAAGATACAAAAAAGTTAAATTAAAAAAAGAAATGAGAAATTTAAAAAGAGAACTAACAGCTTGGCATAAGAGGTAGAAAATCTTGCCCAATAACCAACTCCCTAAAAATTCAAAAGGACCAAATAGAAGCCAATGAGGTAACAAGAATTATTTAAAAATAAAATCAAAAGAATAAAAAAATGAAAGAAAATGTAAAATATCTCATGTGGTAGATAGACACTCTTCAGTTTCTCTCAGAAACTGTTTCTCCTTGGAGATTTGTTTCATCCATCTACATTGGCTAGCTACCAGTGGCCAGGTCACTCTTACTACTTTCTTTACCCTACCAGACTCATGTCTGTCTCCCAGCCACAGCCCTGCCATTATGTAGAGTGCAGGAGAGTTCAGTGGAAGAGCAGCCAAACCACATGAAGCAATTCTCAAAGTATTATTACTACCCAAAAAGGAAGAAGGAGAATCAAAACCAACAGAGAATAGTCTCATTGTGTGCTCACGTTGCCTTTGATTTGTGGAACCCTGCATATCGGTGTTTATGCTCTGGTTGAAAGTCTAGAACTCCCCAGAACTAAAACCCATGAAAAAATTTTAGACCAAGAGCAGTCTGACCCCAAAAGGATTATAATCTGGATTATAATCCAGAGAAGTGAGAGTATTTTCTAAATTGTCTATTAATTCCAGAATGAAGGGCAGGGACATGGGGAAGTTAATTCTAAATGTGCCATCTAGCAAGATTGGCTGAGCATGAAGGAGGGGTAATGACCAATCTCTGGATTTTTTAAACCTTATGTACATGCAGCTTGCAGAATTGGAGAATATTAGTCAAACTAGTTCACACTTTTTTACTGCAATATATTTATTGGTGTCTCCTCAAAAAAACTTGATTTTTCGAATCACCATTTCTTGAACTCCCATGTAGTGGTGTACCTAGTATGTTTGACAATTCAAAACTCCCCACACAACAAAATTATTTTCAGTTATAATCATGAAATGAAAAAATTAGTCTAGAAATGAAATTAGTGAAAATTTTCTTTTATTAAACTTTATGTAATCAAACTATTACAAAATGAAATATGTGGAAATTAAGTGGAATGACTTAACAAACTGTGGTATATGTATGTCATGGAACACTATTGTGCTATTAGAAAGCAGGAGGGATGGGAATTCATTGCATGAACTGATGCTGAGCAAGATAAGCAGAACCAGAAGAACATTGTACACCCTAACAGCTACAAGGGGGTGATGATCAATCTTGATGGACTTGCTCATTCCATCAGTGCAACAATATGGCACAATTCTGGGATATCTGCAATGGAGAATACCATCTGTATCCAGGGAAAGAATTATGGAGTTTGAACAAAGAAAAAAGACTATTAACTTTAATTAAAAAAAAAAGAAAAGTTATTTTATTATGTAACTTTGCTATCTCTTGTACTTTATGTTTCTTCCTTAAGGATACTATTTCTCTCTCATCACATTCAACTTAGATCAATATATATACCATGGAAACAATGTAAAGATTAACAGACTGCCTTCTGTGAGGGGTGGGAGGAGGGAAGCAAGATTAGGGGGGGAAATTGTAAAATTCAAAATAAAATCTTTAATGAAAAATAAATTATGTTACAAAAACCCGAATTAATACCTTTTAATTGTATTAGTGCATTTTTTTTAGGTTTTTGCAAGGCAAATGGGGTTAAGTGGCCTGCCCAAGGCCACACAGCTAGGTAATTATTAAGTGTCTGAGACCAGATTTGAACCCAGGTACTCCTGACTCCAAGGCCGGTGCTTTATCCACTACGCCACCTAGCCGCCCCATTGTATTAATGTATTTTTAAGAAAAAAAAATCTATATATGATCTGTTGCAATAATGAATAATAGCATTACAGTTTTTGGTTTTTATTATTCTACATATTTGTCAATAACTTCCTCAAAATTGATCATCACATATGCATGGTTATTAAATTATATAAATTGATTTTCTACTTTTTTTCTTTTTTGCAATCAGCATAGTTAGAAATGACAATATGGATTCTTGGGCTTATAGCCTCAAGTTTGGTACAGAATTAGCTTTTGTCTATTCTCTCTTTTCCCTATTAATTCATGTAGCCTCTAGACCTGAAGTTAATCAGGGGCTGGGTAAGCTCATCATTGCAACCAATACCAAACTTGGGGCAGAGAGAATAGAGATTAAGGTGTGTGGCTGGGAAAAGTCTGGGACTAAGAGTGAGGAGAGCTGGTGAGGAATGAAGTGTCTGAGGACATCCACAGAAAAGCTAGTGAATCATTCATTCCTTTGATAAGTGAATCCAAAATGGAGCTTGGTCAAAGTCAGGTTGAGTTCTGGTGTCCTTCAGACCTTATCTTGTCCTCAAAGGAATTGACTATACCCCCTCCTATTTACTCAAGGCTGATTAGAAGACCCTAAATTATTTTCTATTAAGCCACAAACTCCTGAAATATATGGGAAGGAAGAGAGGAAAGAAGGAAGGAAAGGAACATGTAAGTATTTATAAGTGAATCAATGAACTTCAGAAAAAGATACAGTCTAAGCAATTACTAAATGATACCACTGATATGAAAACAAACAGAACAACAATTAGAATAAGTTTCAATTTTAAAGCTATTATTCAAATTCAATAAAATATCTCATATATGAATAAAATTTGCCCATATCAAACTATCATACTTGCCAGTTTGCACTCTGTTGAAACTGTCCTTTTTTTTTTTAAGTTTTGCAAGGCAACAGGGTGAAGAGACTTACCCAAAGTCTCCCAGCTAGGTAATTATTAAGTGTTTGATGTCAAATTTGAACTCAGGTCCTCCTAACTCCAGGGCCCATGCTCTATTCACTGCATCACCTAGCTGCCTCTGTTTTAAACATCAATAAAATGTCTAAATGGTCATATTAGAATGGCATAACAGAACTAAACTCTCTTTCTTCCTCTTATAATGCTGCCATCATAATTTTTAATCTCTTTAAGTATAGGATTCTGTATTTAGTTACCACAGGATTAGAGATACCAACCATGCCCCAAAACAGTTCAAATAATCCCAACTCTTAGGAACTTTACTCTTGGAAGAAAAATCACTCTTGGTGATTTTTTGGAGCAAATGGTATAACTAGGGGTTCTCCAAATTCACTTTCAAATTTTAAAGTTCTCTGTAAACAATGCACCCTCCCCCTGGGGTGGCTAGGTGGTACAGTGGATAAAGCACCGGCCCTGGAGTCAGGAGTACCTGGGTTCAAATCCGGTCTCAGACACTTAATAATTACCTAGCTGTGTGGCCTTGGGCAATCCACTTAACCCTATTTGCCTTGCAAAAAAACCTTAAAAAAGTGCACCCCCCATATAGCCCACTTACTGCTACCTTGCCCTCATCATGCCAGGATTCTCACAAACCCTTTCAGTGTGCAACCACTAGTTGGAGGATGAGTATAAGATTCGTAGATTTGAGTTTGAAATCCTTTATCCTGGCCAAGTCAATTCCTTTTCTCATCTATAAAAAGAGCCTGTTGGACTTAACAGTCTGTAGAAAGCCCTTCTGACTCTAAAAGTATGATCCAGTGAATCATACACAGATGAACAACGAGTTTTATGTATTTACTATGGGCTAGGCACTAAGTATAAAAATACAATGAAATAATCCCATGTAAATATATTCATAATAAAAAGGATAAAATAGTTTATTATGAGGCAATTTGAGAGGGGTCACACTAACAGAGTATCAGGAAAGAATTCATTTAACATATACTGGTGCTTGAAACGCATCTCAATGAAAGAAAAAGATTTTAAGAGATGAAAGTGGAGAACACTCCAGGAGGGGGAGACAGCCAATGCAAAGACCTGGAGGCAGGAGATGGAGTGTTCTGCTACATCTCAGAGTGCTAGAGAAAGAAGAATGCTCCAATGGACTAAAAGGTTATGTTGAACAAGATCATGTAAACAAGGGAGTTCAAATGCCTAAGATTAGGCATTTAAGGGTTCATTAGTTAAATTGCGGCACATCATTGGAATAGAATTTCTTACTGGGCAATAAAAATGATAAATATGCTGAATACAAAGAAATGTGAAAAGATCTACATGGACTAATCCAGAGTGAACTGAAAGGAGTTGAGAAAATGATATAATTGATGGCCACAACAATGTAAATGGAAAGAACAACCACAAAAAAAATGCAAAGGGAATGTTGAATTGTGGTATATGATTATGTTGGAATACTATTCCAATATAAGAAATGATGAACAGGATGCTCCCAGGAAAACTTTTTCTTTTCATAATATTACTATTATGAAAATATTTTGTGGGACTACACATTTAGAATCTATTTCAAATTGGTAACTTCAGTTATGAAATTAAAAGAGATTTGCTCCTCAAAAGGAAAGCTATGGCAAATCTGGACAGCATACTAAAAAGTAGAGTATTGACTTATTTGCTGAGGTCTATATGGTCAAAACTATGGTTTTTCCAGTAGTAATGTATGACTGAGAGTTGGACTATAGGGAAAGCTGAGAGACACAGAACTGACCTTTCAAAATTATGGTGCTAGATAAGACTTTTCCCTTGAACAGCAAGGAGATCAAATCAGTTGACACTTAAAGAAATTAATTCAGGCTATTTATTAGAAGGTCAAATAGTGAAACAGAAACTTACTTTGATCACATAATGAGAATACAGGACTTAATGGAAAAGATTCTGATGTTGGGAGAGATTGCAGGCAAAAGGTAAAGGGCCTGGAACACAATGAGATGTATAGTGTCATGGAAACAATGAACATGGGCTTGGACAGACTTCAGGAGATAGTGTAGGATAGAAGAGCCTGGTGTGCTATGCTCCTTGGTATCATGAAGAGATGAACACAACTGAAAGATAACCAAAAAACCATAAGAAGTGGGTGCTTTTATTATCCCTATTTTACAAATGAGGAAACTGATGCAGACGTTGAATGACTTGCCCAGGGTCATAAAGCTAGTAAGTATCTGAGACCACATTTGAACTCAGGTCCTCTTGACCCCAAGCCCAGTATTGTATTCACAACAGCATCTACCTGCCCAACAATAATACTGTCAATAATAAGGAAAAGAGATTTTTGTTGTACCTCAGGTATTAGTTCTCTTTTTTTCACCTAGTCTTATCCTGATTTTCCCCTTAGTTCTTGGTCCTTTATTGTTCCATCAGTGTTTAACTTTCTTCTTTTGGGTTAGTTTCAGTAGTGAATGTCTTACCTACCTTCAGGTTCTTTTAATGAAATGACACAAATTCTTTCTTTTGGATGAATTGTCATTATTTTTTTCTTTGGTGATTAGGCTCATTTTTTCAGGATATAGTATTTTGTAAGGGCCAAATGATCTTTATTTTCTCAGAATATCACATTTTTTTCAGAATATCATAATATTCCCCTTGATTTCTTGTAACAAACCAATTCTACTATTCAGATTGATTGTTCTTAGAAAATGGAAGGATTTTCCCTTTATTTCCTAAAAAGTATATTGATGATGTGATTCTGAAATTTGCCTGATGTTTTGCACTGAACTAAACTAGGTGTTTCTGTTAATGTCCTTATGGATTCCTTTGAGCTTTATTTTACTATTTGCTTCCAATTTTCCTGGGCAATTTTTCTGACGATTTGCTGAATTGTGCTGGCAAAGTATTCAATATGATTTGGGAGGGGAAGAATGCTTGTAGTTCTTAGATTTCTCTTGACTAATCCTACCTTCAAGTTCACTTTTCTTGTTTGATAGTGCTCTTGTATATTCTTCCAGTCATCATGGTTTTTCAAAGTATTCAATTAATTTTCCTTCTGCCTCTGCATAGTAAATCTGTTATCTTTTTTCAGTGAAGTTACAAATTTTGGAGAATGTTTCAATCCTTCTCAGTTCTCCTTTCTCCAGGATGACTTAATTTATTTCTTAGAAACTCTGATTTCAGCAAACTGTGGCACATGTATGTCATGGAACACTACTGTTCTATTAGAAACCAGGAGGGACGGGATTTCAGGGAAACCTGGAGGGATTTGCATGAACTGATGCTGAGTGAGATGAGCAGAACCAGAAAAACACTGTACACCCTAACAGCAACATGGGAGTGATGTTCAACCTTGAAGGACTTGCTCATTCCATCAGTGCAACAATCAGGAACAATTTTGGGCTATCTGCAAAGGAGAGTGCCATCTGTATCCAGATAAGGAACTGTGTAGTTTGAACAAAGTGCAAGGACTATTCCCCTTAATTTAGGGAAAAAAAAACCAGATAGCTCATTGTCTGATCTTGTTACCTCTTAGACTTCTTTTCTCTTTAAGGATATGATTTCTCTCTCATCACACCCAATTTGGATCAAGGTACAACATGGAAACAAAGTAAAGACTGACAGAGTGCTTTCTGTGGGGGCAGTGGGCAGAAGGAAGCAAGATTGAGGGAAAATTGTAAAACTCAAATAATATCTTTAATAAAAATAAATTTTAAAAAAAGAAACTCTGATTACTAACCTTACTCCTTGGATATTTTCCACTTAATTCACTTAATTCCTTGTCATTCGCATTTCAGGTGAACTTGAAGAATTTGTTATAATGTCTTCACCATCCTTGGAATGGTGTTTCCCTCACCTTCCTCATCTGTAAAATAAACTACAGAAGGAAAATGCAAACTACTGTGGCAAAAAATATCTCAAATCAGTCATGAATAATTGAATAACTGAAACAACTGAACAATAAAAAGTAGGAGGAATAATAGAAAGGAATTCCTTATTAGGCAAGAAAAAGAGATGGTGGAAGGTGGGTCCAACAAAACACTTGTATGGTGAACAAAATGCTTTCAATTTCTCCTCTAGCCTTAGGATTGACAGAAGTCTGAGACTAGAACATTGAAGGCAGATCACAAAGGAAAGAACAGAGTTGGGATGTTGTGGCTTGCTTCACGTTAGGGCCCACAGCGATGACCTCCCTCCCGGAGGGGAGCTGAGAATAAGGAGTCAAGCCACCGCTGCCTTATGCCTCCAGCTCAATTTTATTACTGCTTAGCTATTACATATATACTGTTAGGTCCTCCGGGGTAGAACAAAGAATAATTGAGAGAATGGGGGGGTACACAATCAGGGTGTACATGCAGCATCTTGCATGACAAAATAAGAGGGTACGTTAGGGGGGGGAGGTGGTAAAACACAGCTGTGTCTTGTGCCCTTGGGCTGTGGGGCAGAATATCCAGCTCCCAAGGACTCTGGCGCACCTTATCTCTCAGGGCGGCTTGCCAGCTCCTGAGACTGTCCAGGTGGCAGTCCGTTAGAATAGCCTGTGTTCCCACATTGGGACACACCAGCAAGAAAGGAACCTATTCAGGTAGCATCATCAGTCCACTCTGTAGTTACTGTAGAGACAGTAAGAGGTGATAGGAAGGGTCTTGGATCAAATGTTGTAAACTAGAGCCATGCTATTATTTCCTTTGGCCAAGGAATTGGGGACTTGAGTGTAATAGCTCAGAGAGGATTGAGTTGGAGTTATAATTCAGATTCAAAGGGAGGATGATCTTGCATTAAAATAGACAAATGATAAGGGAAAATACAAAGAACAAGAGCAGATATTTAATTCTACATGAAATAGGGAGCCACAAGATTGTGAAAAGAGGAATGACATGGTCAGATCAGCTGCAGTTTAGGAAAATCATTTTGGCAGTTGTATCAAAAATGGACTGAAATAGAGATTTGAGATGGAAGATCAATCAGAAGGTAATTGCAGTCATCCAGGCAAGAATTTAAGAGGGCCTAAACTAAGTAGGTAAGTACATGACTAGAAAGAAGAAACTAAGGGGCAGCTGGGTAGTAAAGTGAATAGAGTACTGGCCCTGGAGTCAGGAGTACCTGGGTTCAAATCCGGTCTCACTTAATAATTACCTAGCTGTGTGGCTTTGGGCAAGCTACTTAACCCCATTTGTTTTGCAAAAAACAACAACAACAAAAAAAAACAAACTAGGCTTGAGAGATGTTGTAAAGGAAGAAATTATAGGATCTATCAATTTAAGGGACATATAGGGTAAGAGAAAGAAAAGAATCAAGATGACAATAAGATTGCAAAAGTGAGTGTTTGGAAAGATGGCAATGCTTTTAACATAAAGAGGAAATTCAGAAGAGAGAGGGATTTGAAGGAAAAGATACTGTATTCTGTTTTAGAGATGTTGAGTTTAATATGCTATCTTGTCTGAAAATTCCTACTGTGGAATATTAAAGATTTGCCACAAACAAGGGATCCAACATGATACTGAAGAAAGAGGCCAGGATTTCCTAATTGATTATATAGGTAGTTTGATAATCAAAGTGGTTTAATTACATTGAGGAAATCTAGGAGAGTGGCCAGGCAACATATGTCAATCCTCACAAAGTGTCCCCCCCAAAAAAAAAACCCAAACCCTGTTGTGATTAAAGAAATCAAAGGAAAGAGGAGTATAGAATATGTTAGTATGAATTGGTTTATAGTTTTGGTTTCCTCTGCTCAGCACAGGGCTTGGGTTTCAAACACATGGGGGCCCAAGCACTGTTGTTTGGGCTGGAGTCTCTGACATGCCAGGCTATAGACTGAACATATACTGGTCTAGTTATGTTCTGGTCAGTGTCCTTCTTTAGACCTACATTAACCTTGGTTTACATTATTCATGGCTTTCATTGATAGGGACTTATTCTTCTTCTTATTATTATTATTTTATGACTTTTACCAATAGGGACCCCACAAAGGCCTGTCTGATTTCCATGTTGAAATATTCATTTAGGCATTCAAAACCTATGACTAGAGCTTAACATTGGCAACAGAAAGCTTGCTAACAAATTTTGTTTTTAAGAAAAGGACTATCTTGAGATTCAAACATTAAAAAAAAATCAGAAATAGCATTATAGATCAATTTCATGAATGAATTTTTAAGAATTATTAATAAAAATATTTGCAAGGACATTATAGCAGAATTTTCATAAGATAATTCACTAAGATTGAATTAGATTCATACAGGGGATGAAAGAATAGTTTGATATTAAGAAAACAAATAACAAAATTAATTACATTAACAACAAAGAGAATAAAATCCATATGAATTTTTTGTTAGAAATAGAAAAAAAACAGCTATGTCTGAAAATGATGCAACAAAAACATAAAACCTAAAATACTCAAACTAGTGGAGATAGTTTCAGGCAAGAAGAAGAGAGACAAACTTGTATTTCAATCATTATCATTTCTATCAATAAAAATCAGAAACTATGAGAAATATTCTGTTCAAAAACAAAATGTGTAAAATTTCTGGAAGTTCATATGCCAAGACACGCACAATTTATATAAATAAAACATTCTGTACAGAAATAGATAATTGGAGAAATATACATTGCTCATTCTTGAATCATGTCAATACTAAAAATGATTGCCTATACTCATTTACAGATTTAATAATATACTAACCAAATTGTCAAGGATATTCTTTATGTAACTACACAAAGCCACAATAAATTCTTTTTTGGAGGACCCAAAGGTCTAGAATCTTAAGAGGAAATTAGAAAGAAAAAGTTTAAAGAAAAAGTGGCATCACTAGACCTCAAACTATACTGTAAAGCAATAATTATTGGAAATTATTTGGAACTGAACAAAAAATAGAAAAGCTAGTGAAATATATGAAAATCATTAAATAGGAGCAATTGAAAATTGTAGTTTAATGTTTGGCAAACTCAAGAAGATAAAGATTATTTAAGGGAGGAACTTTTTTGCAAGGAATTGTGATAAACCTGGAAAGTAGTTGGGCCAAAATTAGATTTAGCTGCATGTAACAGAAGCTTACAGAATCATATGCAGTTTTTAAATGTTGTTTGGAACATTGTAAGAATTTGGAACACATTGGAATTTTTTTTTTAAGGATTACTACCCAAATTAAGAAAATTTTAAGATGAAATTAGCTTTAGAACAGTACAACAAGTTCAAAATGGATATATAAACTGAATATAAATTGTTTTAAAAACTGGACAAAACTAGGAGGAGAATGATTTAAAAAAAAAACCTGAAAAGATTTATGTGAGCTGGGTTAAAAGCGAAATGAGCAGAACCAGAAGAACATTGTGCACAGTAATAGCAATGTTTTATGATGCACTGTGAATGACTTAGCTATTCTCAGCAATACAATGATCTGAGATTACCCAAAGGACTAATGATGAAGCAAAATATCTGCCTCCAAAGAAAGAATTAACATTATCTGAATACTATAATTCACTTTCTTTCTTTCTTTCATTCTTTCTTAAAATTTGAGTCTTCTTGTACAAAATGACTAATATTGAATTTTTTAGATGATTGCACATGTATAGCCTATATCTGATTGCTTACTATCTCAGAAAGGGGGGGATAGAATTTGAAACTCAAAACAACGAAAAAAGTCACAAATACTTAAAAATAACTTTAATATGTAATTTGGGGAAAATATAATTTATATATTTTTTAAAAGAGGAGAATATATGTTTTACAACTATGGCCAGGGGAGAATAATTATTATTTTTTACTTTTTGCAAGGCAACAGGATTAAGTGACTTGCCCAAGGTAACACAGCTAGATAATTAAGTGTCTAAGGTATAATTTGAACTCAGGTCCTCCTGAACACAGGGTCTGTGCTCTATCCACTGTGCCACCTAACTGCCCCAGGGAGAAGAATTCTTTTTTATTTATTTATTTATTATTATTATTTTTTACTTAAAGATTTTATTTATTTTGAGTTTTACACTTTTTCCCCTAATCTTACTTCCCTCCCCCACCCCCCACAGAAGGCAATTTGCCAGTCTTTACATTGTTTCCATGGTATACATTGATCCAAATTGAATGTGATGAGAGAGAAATCATATCCTTAAGGAAGAAACATAAAGTATAAGAGATAGAAAGATCAGGCAATAAGATATCAAGTTTTTTCTTCTAAATTAAAGGTAATAGTCCTTGGACTTTGTTCAAACTCCACAGTTCTTTCTCTGGATACAGATGGTATTCTCCATTGCAGACAGCCCCAAATATTCCCTGATTGTTGCACTGATGGAATGAGCAAGTCCATCAAGGTTGATCATCGCCCCCATGTTGCTGATTCTTCCTTAAGGATCTGAAGAATTAAGCCCAACAAGGAATGCAGAACATAAGAAAATATAAGCAATTTTGATCGTACAGAATTAAAAAAGCAGTTGCATGAATAAAATCAATGAACATTGGAAATGTTAAGTAGAAAAAAAGTTACATCAATGAGCACTGATTAAAGTTCAATATCATATATATATATGTATATATATATATATTTTACACAAATCTATAACAAAAGCCTTTTCTCAGTAGATAAATAGTTCAGGATATGAAGTTGTCAAAAGAACTGAAAATCATAAGTGATCATTTGAAGACAAGCTGCAGAACCCTAATAACAAATGTAAATGAAAACAACTTTTCATCTCATAGCCTGAAAATTGACAAAGATGATAGGAAAAGGGATGACTCAGTCTTTGGAGGGGCTGTGAAAATATTAATACTCTTTTAACAGGAACTATGATTTACTTCAATCATTCTGAATATTAATTTGGAATTATGTAAAAAAAATGACTAGATTGTCCAAACCCCTTGAACAAGGGATCCCACTTCTGTACATATACCCCAAAGAAATCCATATAGAAACAAATGTTCAAAAAAAAATAAAAATTATTCTTGAGACAGTTTTGTTTTTGAAGCAAAGAATTGGAATCAGTAGGTACATATCAGGTAATCAGGTCATAGCAAAACCCCCCCCAAAAAACAACAACAATCCTGTATTATGAATATTGGTAGAATATATTTGTCCTGTAAGAAGTGGTTAATATTAGTACTATGAATAAATATTTAAAATTTTGTATAAATGAATAATTGTTGAATAAGCTAAGTAGAACCAAAAAACCACCAATATACAGAATGACAATAATGTACGTGAAAAGATCATTAAGAGAAAGTCAAATTTAATGAAAAGTCAATGGCCCCAAAGAATAATCTTAACTTTCATAAGAGATATGGGAACAAGTAGGATAGAAGTTTGAATTTGTATACATTTTCAGATGCAGTAACTATATCCGGTATTTTTGCTAATTTTTTAAACTAAAAATCCTATTCTTTTTTACTTTATTACATTTTTATTTATTTAAGGCAATGGGATTAAGTGACTTGCCCAAGGTTACACAGCTAGGTAATCATTAAGTGTCCGATATGAACTCAGGAACTCCTGACTCCAGGGTCTGTGCTCTATCCACTGTACTACCTAGCTGCCCCTAAAAAAACCCTACTCTTAGAGAATGAATGGTCAAAAACAACAAATAATTTCATTTAAAGAGAATGACAATAATGAGATATCACAAAACCTATGGGATGCAGCAAAAGCAGTAATCAGAGAAAAAAAATTATATCTCTATCCTAAAAGTTAAAGGTGAAATGAACAAAGCTGAATATGAAAACTGTAAAATGAATAAGCCTAGGACTTGGTTTTATGGGGAAAAAACCCCAATAAAATAGATAAACCATTAACATCTTTTAAAAAGAGAGAGAAAAACCAAGTCACTAAAATAAAAATGAAAAGGGTAAATATACCACTAATGATGATGAAATCAAAGCAATTATTAGCAGTTATTTTGCTCAATTATTTGTCAATAAATTTAACAATTCAAGTGAATAAAAGAATACTTACAAAAATGTAAACTGCCTATATTAACAGAAGAGGAAATAGAATATATATAAATATAAATTCCATTTTGTAAAAAGAAATTAAACAGGTTATAAAAGATCTACCTAAAGGAAAAGCATCAGAACTAGATGGATTTACAAATGAATTCTTCCAGATATTTAAATATCAACAAAAATGGTGCTGATACCTAAACCAGGAAGAGCAAAAACAAAGAAAATCATAGACCCATTTTACTAAATATGGATGCAAAAAATTCTAAATAAAATGATAAGCATCTAACTAAAACCATCAACAAGCATTTGTTTTGTTGTTTTGTTTTGTTTTTGTTTTTGCAAGGCAAAATGGGGCTAAGTGGCTTGCCCAAAGCCACACAGCTAGGTCATTATTAAGTGTCTGAGACTGGATTTGAACTCAGGTCCTCCTGACTACAGGGCCAGTGCACTATCCACTGCGCCACCTAGCCTCCCCCAGGTAAATCTTTCCAGGTTTTTCTAAAATTCACCTATTCATCATTTTTTATAGAATTGTAGTAGATTACATTTATATACCACAATTTGTTTAACCACTCCCCTCAATTTCTGATTCTTTGCCCTCACAAAAAAGAGTTGCTCTAAGTATTTTCATATATTAAAGTCCCTTTCCCTCTTTTATAACACAGTCCTGGTATGCATAATTTGATTGGCTTTGGGTGTAGTTCCAGATTGCTCTTCAGAATGGCTATGATTCAGCCATTCTGGAGAGCAATCAAAAATTATACCTAGAGAGACATAAATGTGTATCTTTTTTTTTTTTTTTTTTGCAAAGCAATGGGCATAAGTGACTGGCCCAGGGCAAAGTAGCTAAATAAGTATTAAGTGTCTGAGATGGATTTGAACTTAGGTCCTGATTCCGGGGGTGGTGCTCTATCCACTGTGCCACCTAACTGACCCAAGCATGTGTGCTATTTGACCCAGCAATATCACTATTTGCACTATTAGGTCTGTTTCCCAAGATCATCAGGAAAAAAGGAAAAGAACCCATAGGCTTTAAAATGTATATAGCAGGGGGTTTTTTTTAGTTTTTTTTTTGTAAGGCAAACGGGGTTAAGTGGCTTGCCGAAGGCCACACAGCTAGGTAATTATTAAGTGTCTGAGACCGGATTTGAACTCAGGTACTCCTGACTCCAGGGCCGGTGCTTTATCCACTGCGCCACCTAGCCGCCCCTATATAGCAGTTTTTTTATGGTAGTAAATAACTGGAAATTGAGGGGACACCTATCACTTGGAGAGTAGCTACAATTATAATTGTGATTCATGATTGTGATGGGATACTACCGTGCTATAAGAAATGAAGAACTGGGGCGGCTAGGTGGCTCAGTGGATAAAGCACCGGCCCTGGAGTCAGGAGTACCTGAGTTCAAATCCGGTCTCAGACACTTAATAATTACCTAGCTGTGTGGCCTTGGGCAAGCCACTTAACCCCGTTTGCCTTGCAAAAACAAAAAAAAAAAAAAAAAAAAAAAGGAACAACTGGCTGAGTTTAGAAAAACCTGGCTATACTTGCATGAAAGAAAGAAAACTAAAATGAGCAGAACCAGGAGAACGTTGTATATGGTAATAGCAATGTTGGTCAAAGAACAACTGCTAATGACTGAATTAATCTGAGCATTATAAACACTCAAATCAACTATAAAGGATCTCTAGAGAATTATGCTAACTCCCTCTAGTGAAAGAACTGATCCGCAGAAGCCTGCACACTATGGTTTTACCTGTGTGTTATGGGAGAGGGAGCAGGTAGGAGGAGTTTGTATGAAATGGTGGCCTCCTCTAGTGTAGGGTGGGGAGAAAGGGAGGGAGACAGTTCAGAACAACTAAGATTATTCAAGAAAAATCATGAAAATGCTCATTCCCTTTAATCCAATCTTAGTGTTAGGCAATAATTTCAAAATATTCCTAATAGTATTTTTTAATGGCAAAAACAAAATATCTTGAAATAAAGTGAATGCATTGACTTGAGTCCTGAAACAATGTCTCACAGTACTTTTTCAAAGTGTGTTTTATTAGTGGACTCCTGGAACCAAGATTGGTTGCTGTATTGAATCTGATCAAAACTCTCTGGGAAGGTAGGTCACTGGTTTTGTCTAAAGGTTTTTCTTTTTGGTTTTTGCAAAGCAGTGGGGTTGTGACTTGCCCAATGTCACACAGGCAATTATGAAGTGTCTAAGGTCACATTTGAATGTAGGTCCTCCTGACCCCAGGAGCTCTTTCCACTGCCCCACCTAGCTGCTCTAATAGTTTTTCTTTGCTAAAAGGGAGGATTCTGTGAAAGGTATGGTATAGACTTCCGGCCAAGATGGCAGAGAGAAGACAGGCACAGTTCTAAAGTCTCCTGATCTCTTCCCCATCTATCACATGAAACAAACCTCTTAAAAGAAATCCGACTCAAAAAAAACCCAGAAGGAAAAGCCAAGAGAAAGAACATCTACCTCGGGATTTGTCTCCAGCAGGAGCTGTGGCTGAATTCAGGCGGGTGAGTCTGGGCCCAGAGGGAGGATCAGCCCTGATCAACCAGACTAGAAGCTGAATTGGAACCGGGAGTCTGAGGGCCCGAGAGCTGGACTTGCTGGATCAGAGGTGGGGCTGGACCACAGGGGCATGAGTCTGCGGGGGAGCGGAGGCACTGGTGTTGGAGCTGTACCCCTGGAGATCCCAGACAGGGCTGGGGGGAAAATTCTGGAGCAGGGTTGCTGAGGACACCATCCCTGGGCTCCTCTGGTCTGAGTCCCATTACAACTCAGACTTCTCCCCTAACAAACAAATGCAAACTACTTCTGCCTCAGGCCCAGGTGTGTGAGAAGAACCAGCCCAGCTGAGGAATGACCTCAGGCCAGGGTAAAGCCCACCATTGATTGAAGGCAAAAGAATTCAATAGCTCCAACTCCTCCCTTCAAGGAAAAGGAGAAGGCCTCAATCAAGGTCACAGACACTCCAGAGAGAGCAACCACCACCTCCTACTGGCCAGCCAGATGAACTGCACTTAGTGAGTAAAGCCTTTAGCGATCCCAAGCCCCTGTGAACCCCCCCCCCCCCAACTCAGATCGTAGCAAAATGAAGAAGGGTCAGCGGAAAGGTGGATACATAGAAAAATTCTTGGAAGGGAAAGACACTAACTCAGAGAGAACTGGAACCTCTGAGGAGAATACAATCTGGTCTTCAGCACAGAAAGACTTCCTTGAAGAAAGAAGGAAGGAGTTTAAAAATCAACTGGAAAATTTGGGGGAGACAATACCTTGCAACAAGAAAACAAATCTCTCAGATCTTCAAATGGGCAAATGCAAAACGAAATTAATTCTCTCAAAACCTCAACTGGTCAAATGGAAAGCTCTTTCAAAAGTAGAATTGGCCAATTAGAAAAGGAGTTGCCAAAGGTTAACGAAGAAAACTCTTCCCCCCAAAAAAGAATGGAGTCTACAGAAACTAATGACTCCATGAGACAGCAAGACTCAGTTAAACAAAATCAAAAAATAGAAGCAAATGTAAAATACCTCATCAACAAAACCACTGACCTCGAGAATAGATCAAGGAGGGGCAACCTGAAAATCACAGGACTTCCTGAAAACATTGAAGAGAAAAAAAGCCTGGAATTAATATTATAGGATCTAGTGATGGAAAACTGCCCTGATATCATGGAATCAGAGGGCAAAGTAGTTATTGAAAGAGTACATCGATCCCCACCAGAAAAAGATCTTAAAATGAAAACACCAAGGAATGTTGTGGCCAAACTGCAGAACTATCAGATAAAAGAGAAAATCCTGCAAGCAGCCAGAAAGAAACAATTTAAATATCAAGGAGCCACAGTAAGGATCACGCAGGACCTGGCTGCATCAACTTTAAGGGATCAAAGGGCCTGGAACGAGATATGTCAAAGAGCAAGGGAGCTTGGAATGAAGCCAAGAATCTACTATCCTGAAAAGCTGAGCCTTCTCTTCCAGGGAAAGATGGACATTTAATGAAATGGAAGAATTCCAAAAATTTCTGATGAAAAGACCAGAGCTAAACAGAAAATCTGGACATCAAACAGGAGGTTCAAGAGACACATGAAAAGGTTAAAAAAAAAAAGGGGGGGTGGTGGTAAAAGAAAAAAAATTGCAGTCCAGTAGGTCGCAATTGGCTATATCCCAGCATGGGGGTAAAAAAAAAAAAGATGTAACTCTAACAGAGAGAATACACCTAGCCAGAAATGATGGAAATTCATGACCTATCCATGAGACTACTATCTAATGGCATGTAACTGGCTTTAACCCCACTTGGGAGAAAGACTCTAATAACTCTCAGGAATTTTGACTCTATTCGATAGAATATACAGAACTAAAAGGGACAGACACTTAGAATTTTCTATGACTTAGATAGAATGATCCAAAAAAAACCCCACTACTGCCCTAAAAAGGGGGACAGGAAAGAGACGGGAGGAGGGAGGTGATTGAATGGGGTAAATCTCATTACACTAAGAGGTACAAAAAACCTATGGTAATAGTGGGGAAGAAGGGAGCAGAGGAGAAACAACTGAATCTTCTTCTCATCAGACTTGGCTTAAAGTCAATCTACACATACTCAGTTAACTTATAAAACATCTAACCTTTCAAGTATTAAAAGGGGAAAAGGGGAGGGGGGATGGAGAAAGGGAAGGGGAGTGGGGGAAATAAGGGGAAATAATAAAAGGAAGGGAAGGGAAAAGGAAAAAAGGGAAAGGGGAAAGAAAGGGGAGGGCATGATATAGGAGGGCAAACACACTGAAGGGGGTAGTTTTCAGAAACAAAAGACTGGGGAATATGGATAAGGGGGGGGGGGGAAAGGGGGAAAATACAAACAGAGGGAAGATAGCATGGAGGGCAATAAAGAATTAGTAATCATAACCTTGAAAGTGAATGGGATGAACTCTTCCTTAAAATGTAAGCAAATAGCAGAGTGGATTAAAAACCAGAATCCTACAATATGCTGCTTACAAGAAACTTATTTGAAGCAGAGAGATACATATAGAGTAAAGGTAAAAGGCTGGAGCAAAATATATTTTGCTTCAGCTGAAGTAAAAAAAAGCCGGGGTAGCAATCCTTATCTCAGACAAAGCAGAAGCAAAAATAGATAGCATTAAAAGAGATAAGGAAGGAAACTTTATCCTCCTAAAAGGTACCATAGACAATAAAGTCATTTCAATATTGAATATATGTGCACCCAATGGGACAGCAAGCAAATTCTTAGAGGAGAAGCTGAAAGAACTACAGGAAGACATAGACAGCAAAACTCTACTAGTGGGAGACCTCAACCTCCCGCTATCAGATCTAGATAAATCTAATCATAAAACAAACAAGAAAGAAAGGTAAATAGATTGTTAGAAAAATTAGATATGGTAGACTTATGGAGGAAACTGAACGGGGATAGAAAGGAATATACCTTTTTCTCTGCAGTACATGGAACTTATACAAAAATTGACCATGTACTAGGACATAAAAACCTAATGATCAACTGCAGAAAGGCAGAAATAGTGAATACAGCTTTCTCAGATCACAATGCAATAAAAGTCATATGCAATACTGGGCCAAGGAGATATAGACCCAGAACAAATTGGAAACTGAATAATCTCATTTTAAAAAATGAGTGGACCAAAAAACAAATTATAGAAAGAATTAACCATTTTATCCTAGATAATGATAATAATGAAACAACATACCAAAACCTATGGGATTCATTCAAAGCAGCTCTCAGGGGATATATTATAGCTCTAAATGCTTACATGAATAAATTGGAGAAAGAGGAAATCAATGAACTATACATGCAACTAAAAAAATTAGAGAAAGAACAAATCAAAAATCCCCAATTAAGTACCAAATTAGAAATTCTAAAAATTAAAGTAAAAATTAATAAAATTGAAAGCAAAATTGAATTAATAAATAAAACCAAAAGTTGGTATTATGAAAAAAACAATAAAATTGATAAACCTCTGGTCAATTTGATTAAAAAAAAGAAAACCAAATTGCTAGTATCATAAATGAAAAAGGTGAACTCACCACCAATGAGGAGGAAATTAAAGTAATAATTCAAAATTATTTTGCCCAACTCTATGCCAATAAATTTGATAATCTAAGTGAAATGGATGAATATTTACAAAAATATAAGTTGCCCAGGTTAAATGAAGAAGAGATTAAATACCTAAACAACACTATCTCAGAAAAAGAAATTCAACAAGCCATTACTGAACTCCCTAAAAAAAAAAAATCTCCAGGGCCTGATGGATTCACAAGTGAATTCTACCAAACATTTAAGGAACAATTGGTTCCAATCCTATATAAACTCTTTGGAAAAATAGGGAAAGATGGAACTCTGCCTAACTCTTTCTATGAAACCAATATGGTACTGTTACCTAAACCAGGAAGAGTTAAAACAGAGAAAGAAAATTATAGACCTATCTCCCTGATGAATATAGATGGAGCATATACAATCCTAAATAAAATCTTAGCAAAACAATTACAACAAGTCATCACTAGGATAATACATTATGATCAAGTAGGATTTATTCCAGGAATGCAGGGTTGGTTCAATATTAGGAAAACTGTTAGTATACTCTATCAACAACAAACCTATCAGAAATCATATGATCATATCAATAGATGCTGAAAAGGCTTTTGACAAAATACAGCATCCATTCCTATTAAAAACACTAGTGAGTGTAGGAATAAATGGACTGTTCCTTAAAATAATTAGCAGTATCTATCTGAAACCATCAACAAGCATTATATTCAATGGGGAAGAGGCTAGAGGCATTCCCAATAAGATCGGGGTGAAACAAGGGTGCCCATTATCACCACTACTATTCAATATTTATTGTATTAGAAATGTTAGCATCAGCAATTAGAGAAGAAAAAGAAATTAAAGGAATTAGAATTGGGAAGGAAGAGACAAAACTCACTCTTTGCAGATGACATGATGCTCTACCTAGAAAATCCCAAGAAATCATCTAAAAAACTACTGGAAACAATGAAAAAAAGGAAATTAACATGAGGAAAAATTTAGGTAGAATTTTTCTTATCCTCTGCACACATTACTTGAATATGTTTTCTAGTGTCCTTTTTATAAATTGGTTGTGCTGGATAATTGTGCTGCTTTGTTAATTATTTGTATATTATATAAGTAAAGAGATACAATAAGACTGACTGACACTGTGTGACCCATCTAAATTTTTTTTTAATTCTTGGTGCTACAGACATAATAAATTTCTGAGCAGGTCAGTACTGCCTGTACTGGTAGGGAGAGTTTGTGCCAGGGGAATTACTTTATGCCAGTGCATCCAGTGTAAATATATTCTGAGAAAACTATAAATTTAACCTTTCAGATTTTGAATGTAAATAGAAAATTGTATAACTTATCTGTTTCCTTTTAAATTCAATTGTCTCTTCTTCTTTTATTGATTACTGACTACTAAGTATCTCACTTCTTCCTATGCCATCAATGAAATGCAAAGCTATCATTGGAATCAAAACCAGTTCATATGCTCTTGCAATTTAAAATATGAGAACATTCTTTTTTTGGAAAGAAATTCACTGAATTGGACATAGGCCAGCCCCTATTAAAATTCTTGTTAAGTCATCATACTCTCTAGACAGGCACATTCCCTACCTCTGATTTAGTCATTTTTTTATTTCAAGAAAAGGCAGAATATTATAGTGAAAATTGGTTTGCAAATGAACAGATCTAAATTCAAATCTCAATCTTGAAATTTATTCCTGGAGGTTTTCATAGCCCAAGGGTAATTGGTATCAGAAGAGAGTACATAAATTAATTTATCTAAAATAGGGGGAAAAGTTTGTTTGGGATTTAATCTTTGAAAAAAATGAAACTAAAGTTATGAAAATAAATTTATTTTATTTTATATTTAGCAAAATTTAGGTTACAGTTGCCACTATGTGCTAATTTATAGAATAAACAAAGAATGAATCAAGTGCTGGGTTTTTGGGGTATAAATTTTTTTCTGAGAAAATTATATGATAGCAAGATAAATTATTCTTTATTCCATGACTTTTGTAGCAGAATTATAAAAAGGGTCATTACCAAGCACAATAGAGAGAATCACGGAAAACAAAATGGGCAAGAGAGAAAAAGCAAAAAAGTGCACAACAAAACCAATGCAACTAAAATTAGAGGGGACACAGGTAACTGGAGGGAAAAAAGCTTTGCAGAAAGTTTCTCTGAAAAAGGTCTCATTTACTAATAGATAAATGTATAAAAAGCATAAGCATGGATAATTTTGCAGAGGAAGAATTCCAAACTATCAATAAGTCATATTTTAAAAATTCTTCAAATTATTAATAAATAAATGTAAATTAAAGCAACTCTGGGTTTCATCTCATATGTGGACTGACAAGGTTAACAAAGAGAATAAATGAAAACTGCTGGAAGGGCTATGAGAAAACAGGTATATTGATGAAGTGCTAACGGAGTTGTAAACTTATCTGACCATTCTGGACAATATGGATTTATGCCCCAGAAGTTATTAAACTGTGCATACTATTTGACCTAGTCATTATAGGAGTATTGCCTCATAGAAAGAAAAGAAGAACAAAAAAGGACTCATGTACAAAAATGTTTCTATCAATCAACTCTTTTGCTGGTGACAAAAAATTGGAAATCGTATTGGAAACTGAGAGTATCCATCAACTGAGGGAAGGGCTGAACAAATGATGGTATATGAATTCAAGGGAACAACATTGTATTTAAAAAATAACAAAAGGAATAGTTTAGAATGATTTATACAATTAAAAAATACATCATAATGACAAACAATCACGATTCCAGTAAACTCAAAGAGAAACCAGATAACAGATCAAGATAGCTGTTACAAGGAAAAAAATAAAAAGAGGTTACTACTATAAAAAATCTGAAGGACTTGGGCCCCAGATTTTCACTGAATCTGAGGTCCACCTCTATCCACCATGTCAAGCTGTGTTTCATTGTAGTCATTATGATGTGCTGAATATTCCAGCTCCAAATTAAGATTTATAGAATGGAGCTGCTAATCAAATTCAACAATGAAACTCTAAAAAAAAGGTTTTTTTTAATAAAATACATCATTTAGGGGAAAATTTAGATCCTCAAAAAAATACCTCATATGCTTATTTAATATATTTCAAAATCATTTGAACCACTGTCATTCCAATCAAAATTGTAGACTGTTCCCTTAATTAAGGAAATTGGAAAAAAAGGTTCAGAAAAACATAATAAAATTTATTATTAGAACCCTAATTGTATATTTAGTGAATGTGAAATAACTCTAAGAATGCAAGCTTTAGCAGTGATTTGTCTTTTGTAGTCTCTGATATATAACAGGTAAAAAAATGAAAATTCTCTTAATTTTTTCATGATAAGGATAAGAGGAAGTTACTTAAGCTCAAGAGAGAAAGGGGCATCAAGAAAAAAGTACTTATTTTTAAGGCTATCACAATTTAGAAGAAACTAAAATTGTGAATTTCTGTTGAAAAAAAATATCAGGGACGGCTAGGTGGCGTACCGGATAGAACACTGGCCCTGGAGTCAGGAGTACCTGAGTTCAAATCTGGCCTCAGACACTCAATAATGACCTAGCTGTGTGGCCTTCGGCAAGCCACTTAACCCCATTTGCCTTACAAAAAAACTTAAAAAAACAAAAAAACAAAAAAAACCCATCTAAAACTAAAATAGACAATGACCATCATTTTCACAATCAATAACCTGATTTAAAGAATTAAGCAAAATGACAATTTTTGAATTGTGGGCTTCTTTAAAAAGTAAAAGCTAATTTTACTTTTAATGACTGTCCACTATATATTTTAAAGCTGTCTTACCTATTAAAACTGCCAGATATAATAAAAATATATTATTTTTAAAGAAACTAAAGAAAAATGCAAAATCAGATTTTTTTTTTACAGAATAGTATAAATGTTTATTTTTCCTTATGATTTATCTTGCTGCTTTGTTTTTACAATATAGAAAAGTGTATTTTCTGAATAGCTCTAGTAAATATAAATTTATTCTTTTCTACTTTTGGATGTAAATAGAACTAGAAAATGATATATCCAGCCCACCCCAAATATTCTCTTAAAATAATTGAATGAATGTGATTATTAATCTTGTCGAGCGATTTGATGCAAAATGGCTAAATATAAAAGGAAAACATTTAGGAAGTACTATATGGGCAGGAAAAAAAATCTTAATACTTTTGATAGCTTGTTGAAAAACCAGAGAAACTAAAAGCAATTGATTGCACCTTCAACTCTTTAGAAGAAAAACATTCTCAACAATGCCATCATACATAATCTACAATTATAAACCAAATTTCACAAACATTTTCTGCATACAGTATATATAAATACACATCACAAAGGTGCAATTAGAATTAAACACAGAATATGTACAAAATGAACACACAAGTTTAGTTTTAGACAAAAAAATTACTGTAATCTTTTAAAAAATAACTTGATTCGGTATTATTTTATCCACTTACACTAATTTACATTTATACAAATTTTAATTGAACCTACTAGTTCAGATGTGCTAAATATCTACATTTAAAGTTACTGCACTGCTACTTTGAAAGTCCAAAGAAGGAAAAAGAAGATACTTTAATGAATAACGGATTTTTTCCTTAAGGATGATTTAATGTCTATCTTCTACCTGTTGGGTGGACATGCTCACACATATGTATACACTTCACACATGCTACAAAGTCCATTGTAGGAAATATAACAATCATGTACAGGTAATAATTACCGAGAAGGTATAAGCTATCTAAAAAAAATGGCTGAATTCCAACATGGTTATTTCTTTTTCATAAAACCTAGAGTTCTACTGAATCAGATCCTTAAATAAAAAAGGTTTTTGAGTTACAGAAAATGATTTTTCACGTTTTTTGTAATTCTCTGAAAAAAATCAGACCTTCAAGCATTATACTACCATCTTCTAATGATAGATTTGGTTTGAATAATTTTGATTCCTTATCAAAGCACTACACCATCTTTGATAAAAACATCTGTCATATTAAAGTTGTCTTTTAAAAGAAACAAATATTGTGATAGCTTTTAAGGAGGCACACTTCTGCAAAATCAAATCAGATTCACAGATCAGTGTTCTCTTTCCACAGAGGAAAAAAACACGTTCAGATTTCACCAGCTCTCGTGGCTTTGATCTGTAGATCTGTTGAACCCTCAGCAAATGATACACTTGATAAATACATGTAAATATGACCACTTTGTGACATTAACAGATGCTTACTTTCAATCATGTCTAGTATTTCCATTTTTGTATTCAGGAAACTTTCTGACCATTTATTCTTGTTCTAAATCTATACCACCAAGTTGAAAAAGAAACTAGAGAAATCCCAGAGCACTTGTTAATCAGTCCCATTATAGAGAAATATATTACCCGTCCTCGGATTAGCTTACAATTTTTATTAACACATCATGAGATCTTTTTAAAAACAAAATAATATTCATTTAAAAGCTGTGCCTGTGGATTATTAGCCTCACTTTAAAAAGTGGCAACAGGGCATTACTCCACTTTTTATCCTACAGAGTTAATTTTTAAAGGTAGTACTGACATTTCTGTAACAAAATATTTCTTGAGTATTTTTCTTCGGAATTAGTTTATAGATATTTTCTAAGATCAAGCCTTTGACCAAATAAGTGTTCCTCACCAATATTTCAACTTCCACTTGAATAAAATTATGCAAGGCTTTCCTCCATAAATAACAGATAATTTATAAATGTTCTTCAGGTAAAAGAATCAGAAAGACAGACGATCGAATTCTAAGAAACTTAAGCATATAAATTCAAAAGCAAAACAACACAAGAAAAATTCAAATTCAGAGTTCTAAGTAGATTTACCTAATTTAAGAGAACTAATTCCTCATTAAAAAGTCTTCTTTTTCAGTACTATGAATCCTAGCACTTTTTAAAACAAGCACTGAATTCACAATGCAGTCATGTTCTTTTCTCCGAATGTCCCTTTGCTTTAGCTTCAAGTGTTCCTCACTGTTCATTTTTCAGTTTTTGTGCAAGAGTTAGCAATTCATGGCACAAGGGTCACTCTTGGCCTTTCCTGCAGAGTTGATGACTCTCATTAAGCACCGTCCAAACTCCTCCAGGATCATCCGCTCAGCCGCTGCTTTTGACTTCCCCTTCTTGTCTGCCTGCTCAGCCTGGGCCAGAAGACAGCTACAGGTGGCTTCGGCTACTTCCTTGGTCACAAATGTAAATGGCAATCTGCAATGGCAACAAACAAATCGAGTGGTAATGAATAAAACTGCACTTTATCAGGACCATAAATAAATGCTTCTGAAGGAACTTGTAAATCAAAGATGAAATTGTGGTCAGCACTAGAACCTTCTATTTTCACATATGAACACTGCTAATTTCTGTATGATCAGCCAATTCTTGAACTGCTATTAATCTCCTCTGCCCTGCACTGGGGCCCTAAATGATCAAATATGTTAGAGGTTCTGCAGGTTTGGACAGAGACAGTAGGTATTCAAAACAAATATTTGTTTAATGAATGAAAGATTACAGAGTTTTCTAAAACAACTTCAGGTTTTGAAAAATTCTCACACTGAAAAAGTCCTCTAAATTTTAAAATCAAGGAAACATTTAGTGATTATATCAATTTTTGGCAAAATATGTGGTATTAAATACAGCTCCTGCTGCTGAGCGAGCCAGGGCTTGGTATATACGTCCAAGCCACCAGGCCTCGCCGTGTGTGAGAAATACAGTAAGGAGAGGGAAGGGAAGGGGAAACAATCTGCCAACGAGATTTAACGGAGTTAGTCCTAATGGAAGTCTTAATCAATCAGCTTCCTAAATCATTTTAAATGAGGAAAGACTAAATATTGAAGTTTCATATGATAGCTGTGGGCAATGAAATGCTTTGTTAAAAACAGAACCCTATCAATACCATATTCAGGATTTTTTTTAGGTTTTTTTTTTTTTGCAAGGCAAATGGGATTAAGTGGCTTGCCCAAGGCCACACAGCTAGGTAATTATGAAATGTCTGGATTTGAACCCAGGTACTCCTGACTCCAGGGCTGGTGCTTTATCCACTGCACCACTTAGCTGCCCCTTACATACATTCAGAATTTTAATTTTTGAATATTCTAAACACAGCAATCATTCCAGGGCAGTCCTGAACTTTCTTCTGTTCTCTTTTGTATAATTTAAAAAGATTTCATTTAAATTTTTTTTCTTTTTTAGGTATCACCAAGACAAATTCCCTTCCCCCAGCCTCCAAAAGCCCAGGCATCTGAAAAGACACATTTCATCTGCACTTTCAGTCCTGGGCATCATCAAGTCCTCTGGAGCCACCTGGGGCACTCTGTAAATTGAGCCACTTAAGTCTTTGTCAGGGTAGCTGACCTTGTGATTCAGCCCCTCCCCCCATTTTCAGCTCGCAGAAGTCTCCCAGACATCTGTCCCTTTCCCATTTTCCTCTGTGTATGTCTTAAACCCACACCTTGTTGCTTCCAAGTCTTGAGCCCTAGGCCTCAGGCCAGGCTGCCTGCCCAGCCTTGCTCCAGGCTCAGCTCTCTGAAGTGCTGCCTTTCTGTTCCAGACAACACATGCTGGGCGGTCACTGGAGGCAACATGATGCTGGCCTCAGCTCCAAGCCACCCAGACCCTTCTTTTCCCCAGTGTCCCCGCTGTGAGTCCAGGATCCCCTCCAGAACAGGGGGCAGCATGGATCTCCCTTTTCCTCTCTTCTAATCTCCAGCCTCTCCCTATCAACTGGTTGCTTTCCCACTGCTTTTGATTATGTCCAAACCTCCTCCACCCTTAAAAAGCCTTCACTAGAAGCTCCAATCCTTTCAATCCCCACTTTTAGCGGTTGTCAATCTCTTGGGGAAAAGACCTGTATCCCCTGCTTTCTCCTCTCTCTCTCTCACTTCTCAACTCAAGCTGACTTCTGACCTCATCCCTGGAATCAAACAACTCTGTCCACATTTCCCTTGATGATCCTGATCCCACTCTCTGGGCCCCATTAAGCTGTCGACACTTCGACCAGATCAAACTTGCTCGCTGGCTATGCCCCTAAGGCTCTGGCCGAGGCCTTCGACTGTGCTCTTCTCAATTCCCTACAGCTTTTTCTTCCCCAGGTGGGTGATTCGAGGATCTACAGATCCAACTGCAGGTTCTTCAATGGACTTCCATGCAGCTGCTGAACATTTCGACCTAAGCATGTTGCAAACTCAGCTTGTTGAAAGCAGGCCTCCTATTTCTGCAGGAGGCAGGGGTCTTTAATTTTGTTCTTGGCCCTGGCAGCATTCTCATAGCCACGAGCCTTCTCACTGGTCTCTGGCTCTCTCGTCTCACTTCACACAAGATGATGCTCTGTAGGCACAGATCTGACCAGATCATCATGCTGCTCCTTGATAACGACGGTGGTACCCTACTCCAACATTTAGCTTGTGAAGATGGCCCTAGTCTCAGTGAATACTCCCACAGCATCTTTCTGGTATCAAACCGGAGCTCCTTGAGAGCAGGGACTGTCTTGGTCCTTTCTCTGTATGCCCTGCACTTACTTTACTAATTGGCTCCTTTCCTGATCTCCCCAAACTGCTTGTCTTCCTCCACTCTGAGGCTCCCTCCTTGGGTTCACCTTTTTTGTGGAAGTCACCGTATTCTATTCTGAGCACCGAGACCCCAGCAAACACCTCCGAAGAGCTCAGTTATCTTTATGGCTCTGAATGGGTCTTTCCCTCTATCGTTTTTTGTCTCTTTACAAAGAATACTAAGATGACCTAAAAGAAGAAATGTTGTCAATTCTAGGGAGCTGAAATGAAAATTGCTTGTTTCCACCCTGGCTTTTTTGCCTGGGACTATTTCCTCCCTGCCTCTATGCTCCCTTCTTCATCAGTCTCCCTATGCCCACGTTTCCCTATTGAGTCCAACCTGACCCCAAGCAAAATTTCTTTGGATTTATCTATCTATGGGAACCCTCTCTTTGTGTGGTTCAACTTAAGAGGGAGGTTCATGTGTCATTCAGTTCCCCTTCCCTCCATCTTACGTACTCTTCATCTCTCATAGTCTAATTATTGAAATAAGTTCTCCCTTATCCCCCATTTCGTATCCTTTTTTCCTTCCCTTTCCTTTTCTCTCAAGATTATCAAACCAAACAAAATTAATCCCAGCCTTTGTGTCTTACTCAACTTTCTCTGTGATCATTAGGATCCCCAAGACACACTTGTCTTTTCTTGCTTTATTATAGTACTTTTTGCTCAAATAAATTTAGCTTTAAGAGGTTTCTCTTGATTCTTGTGAATTTCTTATTCAGTTGTGGTTTTTTTCATAAGGAATATCTTGAAAGTCTTCTATGTTAAAAAGAAAAATTCTACATCTAATGTATGTAGGCCCTTTGGAATATTTTATTCCCAAGATTTTCTCTCATTTGAAGTAGTTTTTTTTTTTTTTAGTTTTTTTTGCAAGGCAATGGGGTTAAGTGGCTTGCCCAAGGCTAAACAGCTAGGTAATTATTAAGTGTCTGAGGCTGGATTTGAACTCAGGTATTCCAGGGCTGGTGCTCCATCCACTGTGCCACCTAGCTGCCCCTGAAGTAGCAGTTGTTAAATTTCATGCAATTTTTGAATTGTTCCTTGGGGTGAAATGAATTTTAGGAAGGCTACTTGTTATGCTCTTTTAACCTTCAAGTCCTCGGTTTTTGCCCTGACATTTCTGGGAATTTCACTCCAAAGTTTGTTTCAGAAGATTTCTTTCTATTTTCACTTTTATCCAGTTATTCTAATCTACTTATATTTACAGATAGATGATAGACACACAGACACAGACACAGACACACAATCAGTCCATTTACCTTCTGTCTGCTTCTGATCTTCAACTGTAAAATGGGAATCCTACCAGCAGCTCCCTCCCCACAGCTGGTATGACAAGTGCTCAGCACAATGCCTGCTCATTAACAGAGGCATCTTCTCTTCCTTCCTAGTTTCCTAGTAATACCAAGTCGGCCATAAAAGAAGAAACATTTCACTTACTTTCCCCCTCCACTTGTTAAGGCAGGAGTTGGTCTCGTGAGGAGGTCTGAAATCTGAGAGGATAACTTTGTCTTTGCTGCTGTCTGCTGTTGGACTCGTACTTCGGCTGCATCCGCCAAGTGCATCAACGTCTTTCGTTCTGGACTTTCTTCAAAATTCTTACATCCAATACATTTGCATATGGAGGAACACATTATTTTTGCCTAAAGGATCAAACAAAGAAAGGTTAAGGATATATTATTCATTTTACAAAACTAAAAAAAACTGGTAAATAGGATTGTGTTAAATTCTACTATGGAAATAGCTAATGAAACAAGCAGGTTTTTATTTCAATCTACTGAAGCATACTTCCGATTCAAACTTGGGATGAACTATCCAGAGAACAAGACATGTTGCCTCAGACATATACCAGCTGGGTGATTCCAAGTGCTTCACTGAAGCTCTCCAGACAAAGCTCATTGGGGTTTCAAAGTGGGGAGGGAGCATAAAGAGAGCACCATCAGAAAGGGAATAACTGCAGGCAAACAAATTTCCTGATCCCTCCAAGGAATTACAAGGGGAAAAAAGATAAAAGAAAAGAAGTAGAATATCAGGTGGTGACCTGGAGATTGTCTTTTAAGAGCTCTGCTCACTCCAGGGATCAATCCTGGCTCCAGAGATGTGACAATGAGAAATGTCACCCTTCCAAACAGAAGGAGGATGTGTTGTTACCCACATCCTCAGACGGGAGAGGATATACACAAAATTTAAGAGAGAAAGTGGGGCAGCTAGGTGGCACAGTGGATAGAGCACCAGCCCTGGAGTCAGGAGTACCTGAGTTCAAATCCGGCCTCAGATACTTACCTAGCTGTATGGCCTTGGGCAAGTCACTTAACCCCATTTGCCTTGCAAAAACAAAACAAAAAAACAAACCTAAAATTTAAGAGAGAGAGAAAGAGATAATTCTGGACATGGCCACCCGGTGGATTTGTTTTACTTGCCTCTGTTTATGTTTTATAAGGCGTTTTCCTTTCCTCCTTCCTTTGAGTTTTTAGTGAGAAGAAGAGAGGCAACTATGATGCCACAAATAAGAGGGTCAGTAAAACATTTTTTAAAAATGCACAGAGCTGGGGCAGTGAGGCGGCACAGTGGATAGAGCAATAGCCCTAGAGTCAGGGGACCTGAGTTCAAATATGACCTTGGACACTTGCTAGTTACCTAAGTGTGTGACCTTGGGCTAGTCACTTAACCCCACTGCCTTAAATTAAAAAAAAAATTTAAATGCCCAGAGCTGGGGGAGCAGCAGGAAGAGATATATCTGAGTACAAACCAAATCTAGAAAATGCTTTGGAATAAGTTCTGATTGAGAAATCCAAGAAAAGGAGTCATATTTTTGCCTGGGTTGGCAGAGAGGTTAGCAGGGAGACAGAGAGGTCTATGGACATGGGCAGGGGGGGTTCTGGCTTGGCCAGTCACCTGGTGCCATGTCATGGTCACCGGGAGGAGGAAGGGGGCCCACAACTCAGGAGGACATTCAGGGGAAGAGTTGCTGGGGGCCTCAGACTGGTCCTGAGCCCAGAGCACGTTTACGGAGGAAGCAGCACCTGGGAGTCTCTAACTGCAGCAGTCCTGGGGCAGGGGGTCTCACTCAAGTCCCTAGCCCAGGCAGGGAAATTGCCAGGGCAGAAACTGCAGACCCACTTTCTTCCCCTTGGAACCAGAAGTCTTCCAGTACACTGCTAAGGGCTGGACCCAGCACTGGTCCCTTGGAGCTCCCACCAGGACAAGCCCACAGAGGCATGGCTCAGACCCTGACCCAGGGCCAGGCAGGGGGCAGCAATCAAACCCTCTAAAGAACCAAAGTTTGCAGGCCCCAACCTGAGTTTCCCTGAGAGCCAGGAAGAACACAAAGCTCAATACTCCAAAAAAAAGCAGAAGCACAATCAGCCTGGACATAACTTTCACACTAGGGCACAGCCCAGTCTAAAAACTAAATTAGAATTTAGGAATGGGGTTGGAAGAATAAGCAAACAAAAGTAGAATTCAGCCACTAAAAATTATTATGCTGACAGGGATGCTAAAGATACAATCTCAGAAGAAGAAAATCACTCCAACACATCTGTAAGCAAAGCCTCCAAGAGAAACAGAGCTTGGGTACAGCTACAACTGGAATTCCTAGAAGAGTGTGAAGTATGAGTTTAAAAAAAAGAAGTTTAAAATGTCTTTTTAAATGAAATAAGAAACTGTAAAAAAAAAAATAAGTTCTGAGACAGAAATTAATTGGAAATAGAATTAACTGCTTGGCATAAGATATATAAAGCAACAAAATCCCTGAAAACCTCACTGAACAAAATAACTCCCTAAAACTCAGGACAGACTAAAAAGAAGATAATTACTCCATGAGGCAGTATGAAATATTAAAGTCAAAAGACTGAAAAAAAATAAAAAGAAAATATGAGGTATCTCAGTAAAAAAAACAAAATTAGAAATCAGATCAATAGATTATTTGAAGGGGCAGCTAGGTGGTGCAGTGGATAGAGCACCGGCCCTGGAATCAGGAGTCAGATCTGGCCTCAGACACTTAATAATTACCTAGCTGTGTGGCCTTGGGCAAGCCACTTAACCCCATTTTCCTTTCAAAAAAAAAATCATTTGAGTCACTGGGCTTTGTGAAAGTCATGACCAAAAAAAAAAAATGAGTTAGACACCATATTTCAAGAAAAGAAAACTGCCTAGACTTCCTAGAAGTAGAGGGCAAAATGGAAATCCAAAGGCTCTACGAGTGATCTCCTGAAGGAAAACCAAAAATGAAAACTTTTAGAACCTTCAACAGCCAAAATCTAGTTTCCAGATCAAAGGGGAAAAAAATGTAATAAGAAGTCAAAAAGAAAGAATTCAAGTACAAAAGAACCTAAGTCGGGATCACACTTAGGCAGCCAGTATTATAAAAGAAGAGGGAACTCAGTATATCATATTCTAGAAGACAAAGGATACAGGCTTATAAACAAGAATAAGTGATTCTGCAAAACCACTGGGAGAAATCCTACTAGGGGAAAAAAATGTACCTTAATGAGACAGAGGTCCTAAATTGTCATTCCTGATGGAAAGACCAGAGCTGCTGGAAAACTCTCAAGTACAAACAGCCATCAAAGGAAACATTGAAAGGTAAACATGAGTGAACAATCATAAAAGACAAGGATATGCTGATTATATTTAAATAAGGGCCACTGACACATAGGTTCCCTAAGAATTCTATCATCTAAAGCATCAGAGAGAGAGAGAGAGAGAGAGTGTCCCATTGAGAGAGGATCTAGGAGTGATTCTATTAGGTTTTGATGACTGTAAAAGAGTGGAAAAAGGGAAAAGAGAAAATATGGGGGAAAACATCTCTCATTACTGAAGAACACAAGTTGAAGTTGATCCAAACAAGGAAGGTTGGGGGGATGCAGATGATATTGCACTGTCCTCTGAAAAGGTCAATAGAGGGAAAAATATATCACACAGTTGGATAGATATTCATTTTACTTAATTGAAAACAAGAGAAAAGGGGAAAAGGGGAGGAGGGAAGGAATAAAAAGATTAAGGAAAGGATAAGTGCTAAACAGAACAAGCTCTAAGAGTGTATAAAAATATAGCAGCTTCTTTTGTGTGGCAAAGAATTAAAAACTGAGGGGGTTCCTACCAACTGGGGAATGGCTGAATTGATAATGTAATAAATCCTGATAGAATATTATTGTGATATCAGAAATGAGGGGGAACTGATCCAGAGAACTGATGCAGAGCAAAATGAGCAGAACCAGGAGAAGACAAATAACTCTGAAAGACTTGGAAACTGTGATCAACACAATGACCAACTATAGTAACAGAGGACTCATAGTGATGCCAGATCCTTAAAGGAACAGACTGAAGATTGAGATTTTTTGGGGGAAATGGGGCAACATGGTCATCTGCTTTGCTTGACTACACTTGCTTTTAACAAGAGATTGTATTTTTCTTTCTCAATTGGGGTTGGGTTGAAAGGAAGAAAAGGCAGATTTTTGTTGACTGAAAATTAATAAATTTAATTTAAAATAAAATAAAACATTTTAAAATAAAAACATTAAAAAAACAAAACAAAAGAAATAAAGTTTAAAAAGAAACAAAGGCAAATGCAGCATTTCTGAAAGTAACATGGAGAAAATTATTAAATACTATTAAAAGTAATCAGTATGAAATGGAGACTTAGTTACATAAAGAATAATCTTTTTATGTTTTACAATCTATACAGAAATGCTACATTTTCTATTTACGTTAAGAATAATCAAAAAATGAAACCAAAAAAACCATCAGCCAGTTAAGCCAATGAAATTATTTAAGAAACCATTATATTCTACATTTCATAAAATATAAGCCTTATAAGTAATATACAGAATTCTTCTATGATGTAGATAAGTGCATCTTGATATTAGTAGGAAAAATGCTGCTCTCATAACTTGAAGTTGCATCATGATAGCTTAATTCTCCTGGATCTTGAAGGCTAGAGCCCCATCAAAATACAAATACTCTTAAAATGTCATTATTATCAGCTAACATCTCTCCATTATCAGTTAACAAAGGCTGACAACTTTTTAAAATTTATAAATAGCCAGAAAAAAAGCAAACAAACAAGAAAGAAAAACATGATAAGTATACTAAGTGTGGTTGAGACAGTTCCAATAAATAGAGAAGTAGGAAGGAGACACAAGATAAACTTCATTATCTTTATCATTTTGCCTAGAACCTGCTAATAGACAAGAAAAGTAGGTAAATTACTCATAAAGAGTAATATGGAAATAGGTTAAACATGATTATAAACAATCTATATCAGATGCCTCACAGCTATGGGGAAGGAATAAGGAATAAGGAAGGGAAGAAGAAAAATGTGGAACTCAAAAGTCTGCAAAAAGACAAATGTTGAAAACCAAAAAAATAAAATAAAACATTTTTAAAAAACGGCACATATAGCCCTAGAAAAATACCACAAAAAGAAAACTAGTAGGAGAAATGGGAATAAAAACCTCCCTACTAAGTTCATTGTTCCTATTCTAATAACTCAACAATGTAGTGGTAAGCCACCTTTTTATGGAGAACTCTCTGTTTGCTGACATCTCCCCGTCATCCCCTCACCCTCTTTTAAAATGACTTGAATTTCATTTGAATTTTTATTCACTTAAATGTCTAACGAATTTATCATGGGGAGAAGATGATGACCAAAAGAATATGATTTATTCTAATAAAGAATTAGTGAAGTATTCCTTAACATAAAAAAATTGTAGACCTGATGATAAATGCATATAGTGATTGAGAAAATGACAAAAAAAAATTTGGAATTTCATAATGCTTTTTTCATGAACAATGGTTTTTAAAAAATTTTTCTATTTATTTAAGGCAATGGGGTTAAGTGACTTGCCCAGGGTCACACAGCTAGGCCATTATTAAGTGTCTGAGGTCATATTTGAACTCAGGTTCTCCTTATTCTAGGGCTAGTGCTCTATCTACTGTGCCATCTAGCTGTCCCCCTCCACACTGCTTTTTAAATGGATTTGTCAATATTTTTGTTAACATGTTGTAAAAAGATTAATGATGGTAAAAATAACTTCAAAAAAACTTTTGTATCAAATGGCCTCACTTCACAGAGCCAATAGCAAAAGCTGAAGTAGGTATATGTCACTGGACTGTAATTTATTACATACAGATACAATCTATGAAATGTTAAGCTCCAGGAGTACAATTAAAGGTTATTAGAATTTCTTTATATAACTTCTAAAAGGACATGTTATATCTCTCACACACATAATTACTACTGTACAAGAAGGGTTGTTCTTGGATAAAAAGGTATGTCACTGATATTTATCTCCTCCACTTGGAATATCATCTTATCTAATCTTTAAATACTTATGACATTTGGTTTATTTAGATAACATGCTTTAATTGTTTCTCACAGAGGTTGAATAGAAGAATAAAAATGTATGATTTGAATCTAGGTCTTCCTGACTCCAAAGCTCTATTCATTATATCATGATGCTCCTCCAGTTGTATTAATCACAACAACTGATAGGTATTTGAAAAATAGTTTTATATATAACTGGGGACTATCAAAGTCATGTTTGATCATTTACTGAAGTACATAGGGATTCTTGGGCCACCTGAAAGAATCCTGACCCACAGTCCTACCCTGTAAGTTGGGAACCATGGAAAAAGATAACATTAAAGTAAATATTTGCTAGTCCTTTAAAATTTCCCTTCCTTTAGTTTGTAAAAATACCAATTAATTATGAATCTAAAATATTAACTTATCAGCTAATAACAATATACTATTATAAAACTACAACTCTTCAAACTCAAGGCTTGATCTTATCTTAAGGTCATGCTAACATACTAACAAACTGCAATTAAATTAAACTCTGCACTGTTAACCCTGACTGCCTCCCATCCAGGGCCATCCCCAGTCATCTGATTCATATCTGGCCACTGGACCACCTTACTCTAATCCAGTTTACCTGCTTGTCATGGTATCACCTCCCTGATGTCATAGTCCTCTTAAAAGAATCAAGGACAAACTTTATCATCATCATTAGTGATGAATAATCTTAAGATATAGTGATTAAAATATTTTGAATAATTATATTAGACAGAAATGTTAATTAGCATCTTAAGAGACCAAAATACACTCTAATGTCCATAATGAAAATATAAATGCCAATTGAAACTGTTCCTATAACATGTAAGAAAATTTTGAAAACTCTATTCACTTTAAAATAACTACAGAAAAAAAAAATGATATCCTTACCTCATAACATTCACAGTAGTTTTTAAGACATCCTGACCGTTTACAATTACAGCCCTTGCTGTGACGGCGATCAGACTCTCCCTCTTTTCCTTTCCCTATCTTGGGTTTAAATGCTTCGGGATTTCGGTCAAGACATGCCTATCAAAAGAGAATAAGCAATACTGAATTGGGAATCACACTGAGTATCAGTCCAGACACTCTGGGAAGCAATAAGAAGATATTCCAACAAAGTGACTAAAAGGTCCACATGCATTTTATCTCAGAGATCGCACTAAAAAGGCAGATAATCCAAGGGAATAAGGGACTAAAAGAAAGTCTTTATACACTCATATAACATCTAGGACAGAATTTCTTATTTTAGCAAAGAGCTGGAAGCAAAGTAGATACTTATCAATTGAGGAATTTATGTATATATAATACACACATATGAATATAATGGAATGTTAATTATTATGCTGTAAGAAATGATAAATATAATGACTAAAGAGAGAACTGGAAAGATTTATATGAACTGATTCAAGGTGAAGTAAAGAGCATCAGAAAAAGAATAAAACCAGTGATGAAAACAAAAAAGAACACTGAAAGAATCAAAACTGACTCGATGATAGTTGACCATGATTGACCCCAAAGAAGGGATATGAGAAGGCATTCCTCTCCACTTTGATGCAGAGCTGGGAGGACCATGTGGAACATAAACAATAACATCAGACTTTTACACTACATTGGCTAATTTAAGAAATTTCTTTCTTCTTTTATTCTTTGTTATAAAGGTCTTTTAGGAGGGGGAGGGGGTAAAGGGCATACTAGAAAACATGATGGAAAAACAAGCTTGTCAATAAAAATTTATTTAAAATACTGCAATAGCTGTGATTTCAAAAACTATAAAATTGCATCTCCTTCCAACTCTCACTGTCATCTGAAATTCATCTTTTAATAAAATTCTGACCCTCAGAACTATAGGGTTTAGTTAAAGTGATAATTTTACACATAGGCATCTCCAGTTATTCTTTGTCGATAAATGCTTATGGCTTCCATCAATTAGAAATTAAGGGCTTCTAGTATATAAAAGGAAATCAAAACTGTTTTTGAATTTTAATGAAATAAAAAATAATCACCTTTATTGCTTTTTGCCTTTCATTTTCATGTTCCAAGTTATTAAAACAATTATTGCAATTGCAGTTGTTGCAGAACTCACCATTTGCAAAGCAATCACAGTATCTGAAAAGTGGAAAAATAAAACTCATGAATTTACTGTAATTTGATTCCATTAGAATAATTTAATAGTTCAGATAGAATGAAAAATATTTATAACTGCTTGTTTACAAATTAGCATTCATCAAGCCATATGCTCAAACCTCAAAAGTTAATTAACCTTTGAGGCTGTTGGAATCTTAACCCTGTAACTCAATTCAACCAAGTGCTCCCAGCACAATGCTACCTGATCACCTCAAGTTCTGAGGCTGGCCTGGGGACAAGCTCAATATCTGCTTGGCCATTACCAACAAGTTTCTATAAAGATCTAGAAGAAAGAGGCAGCCTTATAATTCCCCAAATGTACAACATGAGGCGGCCTGGCATGAAGAGCCTTGGGCTAGGACCAGCTCAGAAAGGGAAACTACTGAGCCCTCCCATTAGACTCTCTTCATCGCTTCTCTTGGACAAAGAAAGTAGAAAGAGAAGTCTCTTGCCACATCTCACTTAAGAAAAATGGTAGAAAGAAAGAGGATGTAAAACACAGATGCCTTGGAAGCCAGTTTCTTGGAGAAATGACTTCCAAGTGAGCTTGGTGCCACTTTTTGCTACTTTGGGAAATTTTTATTACAATCTATCCTAGTTTCATGAATGGAGTTTTATAAAAGCACTTCTTAGTCTTTTCAGTATCTACATATTTCTAAGAGGAAAGCATTTACTACAGAGAGTGGAAAGAAGCACAGAAGAACCTACTACACACCTTCAGTATTCAATCAGAACAGCCTGAGAAACAATTTGAGGAAAAATTAATCAAATTTAGGGCACACAAGATTCCCATCTAGATTCTTCCTGCCCTTTAATGAAAGCAATTCATTTAATTATTTGGTGGCAAATAATTAGGAAGAAGGACTTAAGAATCAGAAAGACTGGGTCTAAATCCTGCCCCAGACACCTACTAGCTGTGTGGAAAGAGGCAAGTCATTTAACTGCCTCAGCCTCAGTTTCTTTGTCTGTAAAATGAGAATTCTAACACTGACTTCACAGGGTTGTTTTACAGAAATGCTACCAATACCATCACCACACTTAAGAGGGAAAGTATAAGAAGCTTAAATGACAATGTCATTTAAAAAAAATCATGCTAGATGATTTGTAAGCAAGAATTTTAAGTTAAGACTACTTTTCAGGAAACTTTTTGAGTTGCTTCTCATGAAACACATTGACTGTGCAACCCATCCCTCTAATTCCATCCCCAAATTATATATACACAGACTTACAATTTCAGACAGAGTGACTTTGTACAGTTGCAGGGTTTTCTGGGCCGATTTGCAGACTCTGATGAGATTATCCTAAACAAGAAATGTTCAATAGTTTATTCTACTTTTTACCCAGAGTTATTACAGGCAATGCTGGGAAGCAGAAACTCTAATGCACCCTTCTAAGATGGAAACGGTTGAGGGAAGGTCTCCATGCATGGCTGCAGTACAATGAACAGTAAAACTAAGTTTTCTGAGGCTTCTTGGCCATTGTGGCAAAAGAAAAAATAAACTTTCTTCAACAACTCAAAAATCACTAAATGGCAAAGAGAGTGTCCACAACAACAAAAATGCCAGTCATCATTGAAATATATTTATATATGTGTATATCACTTAACTAATCTAGTAAGACAATCCAATAAAGAAAAACCAATTTGATTTATCATTTGATCATCCATCTGTGACTCTAGGCAAGACTTGCAAAATCATCTTTAAGCATTAGTGTTTACAGATTCATTTTTGTTTTTTACAGAACTAGACAGAACTTAGTACTGACTTGACTTAATAATTGGTGAAAAAGCAAAAGCCAGGCCCCATAAGAAAGGTGGACTGATTCAGGAATGGTAGTTTCCATTTTGTGATTAGTAATTTTTAACTTAACTCTTAGGTTAGAATAAAGTGTGCTATTTTTCAATGCCACTGGACTTTGAAGATGGTCCTGGATAAAAGAAGGTATTCAGTGACTCTGGTTATTTTTAAATAACATGGGGAAAGTTCAGTATGAAAATGAAGAATCCAAAGAAAAAGAGTTGTGGAGATTGGCTAAAGGAAGGGAAAAAAACCAATGGAGGGAATGGCTGAACAAGTTAGGGTATATGAATGTTATGGAATACTGTTGTTCTATGAGAAACCATAAATGGTTGGACTCTAGAACAGCATAGGAACTTTCCTCCAAAGAGAAAATATCAAAGGGAATTTGGACCCCATGAAGAGGAGCTACTCTTTTTTTAATTGCACTTTGGGAAATCCTTCTAACAGAAAAGGATATGTGAAACTTAAATAAATAAATTATAAGGATATAAGTAATAAAAATTATTAATGACAAGAATTTAGGGAAAATGTTACAACAATCTCTATCTCTGATATGAAACAGTAAAATGATTGAAGAGGAAGTATATCTGAGATAGCCTAGACAGGTCCTAAACTAATTCAGATAAAGTACCTACCAAACAATGACCCAAAACTCTGTGGTTTTCCCATGTTAGGGGACAAAGACATTTTAGACCTTGTTCTCCCCCTATGCCCCTTCTCCCCCTACGCCCCTTCTCCTTTGTAACCCCAGCACTTAGCATAACATCTGGCACAATGTAGACCATCTCAACTGAAACCTGTTTTGTATATCAACTGCTGAACATCACCTCCACCAGAGCCTTCTTTTCCAGACACTCACCCATTGAACGGAAGTCGTGCCTGGGTCTGTACACTAGATGTCCCAGTAAAGTTCGTGTTGCTTGCTATGGACACATAGGAAGATTGCTGTAGCTAACGAAAAAAAAAGATTTTGTCAGACTCACAAAACTCACAATGAATTCATTAAGAAGAATGTTAGTAGATTTGGACCTCAAGTGATCAACAGTTCAGTCAGGGCAACTCTTGCCCTTCCTTCCTTGGACCCTCAATCACACCACCCTCTGACCCAGGGCCAGCCCATCTCTTCCCTTAGCACAACTCCCCTCACTAAACTCCAATTCACTTGCTTGTCAAGGTGTCACCTCCTCAACATCATGGCATTCTTCCAGAACAAAGGATGGACAACAACAACAGAATGATGGTAGAGAGGGACACTTTTTATGAAATATTCTTTATATCTTCAACAAGAATCATTTTGATGAATGGAGAAACTACATTTAAAATCTCATACAGACTGGAAGACAGATACAGCATAAAACTTTTTGGTCCTGTCTTTAAACCAGAGAAGAAGTCTGGAATTAAAAAAAAATATGGTGATATTATATGATACTATAGATATATATTTTATGCATTTCTGAGTTTCTAAATATTTTCTCTATCTTTTGCAATTTCTGCAAAACTCCCCCCAAAGTTCCAGTTTTATTTCTTTTGCCAATCCAAGATGCATACAGTTTTCCTTTCCATGATTTCTTGCTGGACCACAATGGAGAAAGTAATGATGTGGAAGGATACTGAGTATAGATTGGTTCTCTTGGTCACCTTGGTCAATCCTTCAATGACCTCATCATTCTGTTGTCTCCAATGCAATGCAATTAACTTCAATAAGAATTAAGCACCTAATATGTGCTAAGCCACCAAAGGACAGGATGGCACATGGAATCAGAAGAATTGTTGATAAGAATGGAGAGTTCACTAGGTACAATAGCAGGAAATGATTATAGTAATCTGCTGTTTGATAAACCCAAAGAGTCCAGCTATTGGGATAAAAACTCTCTCTTTGATAAAAACTGCTGGGAAAACTAGAAATTAGTATGGAAGAAACTTAGGTTAGACCAACACCTCACACCCTATTCCAAGAAAAGATCCAAATGGATACAGGATTTAGATATAAAAAAACAATACTATAAGCAAATCAGAAGATTAAGGACCAATTTACCTGTCAGATCTATGGAAAGGGAAGCAATTTATGACTAAGGAAGAGATGAGAATATCACCAAAAACAAACTAGATGATTTCAATTACATTAAAAAGCTTTTGCACAGATAAAACCACTGTAACCAAGATCAAAAGAAATGTAGTAAATTGGGAAACAATCTTTACAATTAATGTTTCTGACAAAGGACTCACTTCTAAAATTATATACAGAGAACTGAGTCACATTTTTTTAAAAAAGAAAAAAAAGTCATTTCCCAGTTGACAAATGGTCAAAGGATATGCAAAGACAATTTACAGATGAGGAGATCAAATCAATCCAAAGCCATATGAAAAATTGCTCTAAATCATTATTTGAGAAATGCAAATTAAAGCTTCTGAGGTACCACCTCACACCTCTCAGACTGGCCAATATGACCAAAAAGGATAATGGTCATTGTTGGAAGGGTTGTGGGAAATCTGGGACACTATTACATTGTTGGTGGAGCTGTGAACTCATCCAACATTTCTGGAGAAAAATTTGAAACTATGCCCAAAGGGCAGCAAAGATGTGCATACCCTTTGATCCAGCAATACCACTACTGGGTCTATACCCTTGAAAAGATGTTGAAAAAGGGTAAAAACATCACTTGTACAAAAATATTCATATAGCAGCCCTGTTTGTGGTGGCAAGGAATTCAAAATTAAGTAAATGTCCTTCAATTGGGGAATGGCTTAGCAAACTGTGGTATATGTATGTCATGGAGCACTACTGTTCTATTAGAAACCAGGAAGGACAGGAATTCAGGGAAGCCTGGAGGGATTTGCATGAACTGATACTGAGTGAGATGAGCAGAAGCAGAAAAACACTGTAAACCCTAACAGCAACATGGGGGCAATAATTAACCTTGATGGACTTGCTTATTTCATCTGTGTAATAGTCAGGGACAATTTGGGGCTCTCTGCAATGGAGAACACCATCTGTATCCAGAGAAAGAACCATGGAGTTTGAACAAAGTTCAAGGACTATTCCCTTTAATTTAGAAAAAAAAACCTGCTACCTTATTGTCTGATCCTGTTATCCCTTATACTTCATGTTTCTTCTTTAAGGATATGATTTCTCATTTGGAACTATGTCCAAAGGGCAACAAAACTGAGCATACCCTTTGACCCAGCAATATCACTACTGGGTGTATACCCTGAAGAGATGATGAGAAAGGCTAAAAACATCACTTGTACAAAAATATTTGTAGCAGCCCTGTTTGTGGTGGCAAAAAATTGGAGATCAAGTAAATGTCCTTCAATTGGGGAATGGCTTAGCAAACTGTGGTATATGCAACAATTGGGAACAATTTTGGGCTGTCTGCAATGGAGAATACCATCTGTATCCAGATAAAGAGCCATGGAGTTTGAACAGAGTTCAAGGACTATTCCCTTTAATTTAGAAAAAAAAAGATATCTTATTGTCGGATCTTGTTATTTCTTAGACTTTTTGTCTCTTCCTTAAGGATATGATTTATTTCTCATCACACTCAATTTGGGTCAATGTACAACATAGAAACAAATTAAAGACTGTCAGAGTGCTTTCCGTGGGGAAGTAAGATTGGGGGGAAAATTATAAAATTCAAATATCTTTAATAAAAATAAATTTAAAAATAAAAAAATAAAAATATTTACAAAGCACTCTGCATCTTTTGTAGGTTTGCTGTTTTCTTTCCATCTTTAATGTTGGGTACCCTCAGGCTATCTTTGCTTAAATGAGTCTCTTGACAAGCTTTCTTCAAATGAAACGACTATTCAATACTTTTTTTTTAAGTTTTTTTGTACAGCAAATGGGGTTAAGTGGCTTGCCCAAGGTCCCACAGCTAGGTAATTATTAAGTGTCTGAGAATGGATTTGAACCCAGGTACTCCTGACTCCAGGGCAGGTGCTTTATCCACTGCACCACCTAGCTGCCCCTATTCAATACTTCTCTGTTCTCTGTGGCAAAATTTACTATCACCCACCTTCGTTCTCTAAAAGATGTTATAAACAACTTACATTACTAAATAAATTCACAGTGGACTGTGAATATGAGCAGAGTAGGCAGACAGTGGGAAAAATACTTATCTTCATCTTTGTGGGACACTAGCATTCTAAAAAAAATGTATATTCTGTACCCATTACTTTTAGAGAGTTTATATAATGTATGAAACTGTGAAAACAAAGCTTTACACTAATCTCTCCTTTTAGTATCGATGCAACTCAAGTTCTTAAAGATTTATCCAGGAGCCCTCCTTTTCTATGGTGGGCCCCCAACTTAAAAGTGGAGAGGTTCATTATTAGTAGGAAAGGGAGTAGAAGGTTCTAGAATTCTGTATTCTTTGCACTTTCAATAACCATTCAGTGGTGGCTGTTGCTATAAATGTGACCACTGAAGTCACAATGCTAACTAAATAAATGCTATTGACTGCTCTAATTGGTAAATTGAGTGGATTGCTCCATGTCCCCCAAAATATTCTGGTAATTTGAGTCTTGCGCTGTTTATGTAAAGTTCAGCTGTTAATTACCCTCCAAAAGTTAAGTTTAATTTTTAATTTCTTGTGCGAATAAAAATGTCCTTAATAATTGAGTTGACTAAACATTTTCTTTTAAAAAGATTTCTTGAGTACACATTCTAATAAAATAGGAAGGAAATGAAATTTCATGCAGTAATATCCATTCTTATTCAGTATTTTCCATCAAAACATGTTCAATTAGGTCAGGTTGGAACTGTTTTAAATTTATACCACCTTTTCCTTTTTTTTTTAAATGTTATTTTACTTTTTCAAATACATACAAAGAAGAAGCTTTCAACTTTCACTTCTTTGTAAGTTTTTGAATAACACATTTTTCAATTCCCCTCTCTTTCTCCCCCCTCCTCAGGACAGTAAGTAATCTGATATAGGTTATACATATACAATTATGTTTCACCTATTTCCAGATTATTGATGGTGTGAAAGAAGAATCAGAATTAACAATCATGAGAAAAAGAAAAAAACATAAAACAAGTTCTAAAAAGTCAATGTAGTTTTCTTTGGTTGGCATTCAGACTGTCTAATTTTTGATGTATACCACTTTTTCCAATTTTAGTTCTATCTTTATTTAATTTTTAGCTGTTCTTATTATGAAGAGCCTTCAATGTCCCAGGCATTGTCCTTGCCTTCGAGGAGTTCAGGAACAATAGAGGGAATCTGATTTGTCTACCTGAATAAGCTAACTTTGAAGAATGATTTTCCACATCTGTAAGAAATTTGTTCCTCTTCACCAGAGTATGATCAGTTTCTTCTTGTCCCCCAAGGCTTCTCAGCACTTACTGAATCTAGATCTTGGGGGTTATTTACTTGAGTAAAGTTTTTAGGAGGTTTAGATGGAAGGCTTCTATAGAGGCTACAAGTTTCTGATTTCTCATTCCGTATCCTTGATAAGAGACTGATATATGCACACACACACACACACACACAAACACACAGATCTATGACTACATTTGCAATGAAATTACCAACTAGTTTTTGAAATATTGATTTAGTTTGGAAGGTTTAATGGAGTTCTACCCAGAAGTTCTCTACTTTATTATCCTTTGCACCACATGCAGGTTCATAAAGCTATTCTTTGGTCTCATTTGTGCTTACTTTTCATAGTGGTCTTTTTGCAAATGATTACTCTGAGTTCTATGAAAATGACCGAATGTTCTATGAAACATTTCTATTATCTGTCGATTATTTTATTTCCATAACAAAAAAACCCTATGAGTCATATTTGCTGCAATTCTTCTCTGACTTCTGATTTTATTTAGGGTAAGAAAGTTTTTAATATGACTCAATTCCTCTTGCAGTGTGTCTACTCAATGGTCACATATATACAGCAACATTACTTAATGTTGTCAAAAGCACAGACTACAGAATTCAGACTACAGAATTCTAGAACCTTCTACTCTCTTTCCTACTGGCCTGTCACTATCATTATAGTCATGAAGGGGGCTACAAAGGACTGAGGAGGAATTTTTTTCCTCAATTACTGTAACTTTGGTTAAAGAATATATTAAAGGGGCAGCTAAGTAGTGCAGTGGATAGAGTACCAGCCCTGGATTCAGGAGGACTTGAGTTCAAATCCAGCCTCAGATACTTAATTACCTAGCTGTGTGACCTCACACAAGTCACTTAACTCCATTACCTTGTAAAAAAACAAAAAACAAAAAAAGAATATATTACACCAGTGGCTGGCCTATTAGGAATGAACCCTTCCACTTTTAATCTGGTGGTGAGGTGAGGAGAAGAGATGGGATCCTGGATAAAGACTTTTGAGAGCTGCATCAATGGGAGATAAGTTTAAAGCTTTGTTTTTACAATTTCATACATAAGATAAACTGTTTGTAGTTGAGTGTATATATATACATACACACATTTTTAGAATGTGTATCTGCCTCCTCTGCTCATATTCACAGGCCACTCAACACAGTGACATTAACTGGGTACATGACAAACTCAAGCACCCTCATTGCAGCAAAGCTGCCCTTACCAACTGCTTTTCTGTCTTATTCCTCAGTTTTTTCACACCTTCCCTTTGATACTTCGCTATCCCCCACCAAGTGTGAACTTTGCCTCTTATTTTTACTGAAAAAAAACTGAGTCATTCATAAGATAATTGAAAGCATTTCCCTGAGTGTGTGTTTATCAAGTTTTTCTTCATATTTGGAATGCAGAGCATTCTTTTTTACCTGAAAAAGAGAGAAAGGCTATAATGTCCATTTGGTTTAATGTTTTTACAATGAAAGGAAAACATTTATCTAGCTATGTAAGAGGTTTGGTTTTTTTGTTTTGTTCCATATCAAGAATGTCAATAAAATTCAGCTTCTTCGATGTTTTGGAGTTCTGTACATAAGAAAGAATAGATTGTTTATTCTGTTTAATCTTTAAATGAGACCCTGAGTACATGAACTTCTTTTCTTTTTCATATGAGAGGATTATGTATATTGATAGACATCACAATTTTGATTTTATAGGACTGTACTTGTTTCTATAGCTCTGCATGTGTTCTTTGGATATACATACTCAGGTAATAGACAGTATTGTAGCTCAGGCTTGATTTAGCTGTAAGTTACTGAGTTATATTTTCGCATCCTTATTTGAGCAACTATGAAATTGGTCATAAATTTATTTATTATTTAGTGTACATCTATGGTGATTATCCTGGGTATTGTTTAATAATTCCATCTTATTATAGTTTTCCAAAAACTATTAAAAGTTTTAGTGGAGAAACATCTTAAATGGAGATTGTGCCATTAAAAAATATTTTAACCATTTCTCTTAAATTTTTATTTTTTTTAACCTCTAAAATACTTATTTGCTAGGCTATTTCAGTTAAAGCAAATCATCGTTTCATAATTGAATTTTTCTGTGTTTATAAATCTAAATTGTAAGTCCTACATGGTTCTTATAAGCTTTTCTTCCATGGAGAGTATTAAGAAACTTATATTTTCTTTGCTTATATTGGACATATCAAATGGAATCTTTACCCTGTTATGGTTTCCTAATAAAGAATTAATTTTTTTTATTTAAAAAAAATCCCTAGAGAAAAAGTTGAACTTTATTCCCCCTCAAAGCAATTTGTTGCCCTGGCGGATTCAAGTGTTAAAAAAATTTGAGCATTTTCTGTACTTTTGCTTTTGGATAAAGGAGTTTTATTCATTTATGCTTTCTCTCCTCCTATAGGTAGCTCTTGAAGGAAGATGTTCATTCATGAGAGTAAAAGTAGTCTCATGTAATATCAAGCATGTTTTAATATTAAAAATATTAAAATTCAGAATCTTTTGACCATTATTTCTCACCATTTTAACAGTGAAGAAAGCAATGTCTAATCTCCTTTGCTAACTTGCTGTAATTCCTGTATTATAGCATACTTTTCCTTTGTAATACTCATTTTCAATATTATTCATACTTAATCTTCAGAAATATGGATTGATTTTTGTGTCTCTGTGTAGAATTTCTGTGAGGGGAGGGAAATACATAATTCTGATCTTCAGCATGTCATGGCAATAATCCAAAATTAAGCCATATTTTCCTATGAGTTTAAAAAAAAATCACTGACTTGAGCTTCTTCTGCCATACTTCCCCTCTCTTAAATCATCTCCATTCTCTTCTTTACCCCCATTTCTGACAAAGAGTTGGCTCTTCTTGTCAAGGACAAACTCTCACTGGATTCCAGCACTTTCTTTTTCCAGTAGTTCCCCAATTCATCCCCCCAATACCCTCTTCAAGTCTTCAGTCTGTCCTTAACTACTGGTTTCTTCCTTAAAGCCCTCAAACATGTCTCAGATCTTCCCCATCCTTAAAAAATCCTTCCCTAGCCTGTAGGGATTTGCATGAACTGATGCTGAATGAGATGAGCAGAACCAGAAAAACATTGTACACCCTAACAGCAACATGGGGGTGATGAGCAACCTTGATGGACTTGCTCATTCCATCAATGCAATAATCAGGGACAATTTTAGGGGATCTGTGATGGAGAATATCATCTGGATCCAGAGAAGGAACTGTGGAGTTTGAATGAAGACCAAAACTTATTATCTTCAATTTTAAAAAACTGTCTTATGTATTATGTAATTTTTTTCTCTAATTTTTATTTCTTTTGCTTGGATTTACTTCTTCTCTCACTATTAACATGATCAATATGGATCTATATTTAGCATGGTTATAAATGTAGAACCTATATCAAACTGTTTACCATCAGAGGGGAGGAGGGAGGGAGAAAAATGTAAAACTCAAAAACTTGAAAAAAAAAAGCTCAGTAAAAATTACCATTGCATGTAGTAGGAAAAACAAATAAATAAAATTTTAAAACAAGAGGAAAAAAATCTTCACTAAATCACATCATTTCTTCAAATGGTGTTTACTCTCTTCTCCAAACTCTGAAAAAGTTATCTATAGTCACTGTTTCCATTTCCTCTCCTTTTGTCTCCATCCTCAAATTTTTGTAATCTGGCTTCTTATCTCATAATTCAAGTGAAACTGCTCTCTTCAAAGTTACCGATGATCTCTTAATTAACAAAAAAAGACAGTCTTTTCTTAACCCTCACTCAAATCAGTCTCTTTAGCTACTCCTTCCTCCTGGGAATCTTATGATCTCCAGGTTCTTCCCAATTTCCTTTGCTGACTAATCATTCATATTATACCTCATAACTATAGATGGATCCAAGATCCTGTCAGAGACTATCTCTTCTCCCTCTCTGTAGGTAACTTCATCAATTTTCATGGATCTATTTTATTTATAGGGATGTCCCAAGGGCACCTTAAACTCAAAATATCCCAAACTAAACTAATTCTCTTTTCTTCTATACCCTTCCAAGTGTGTCAGATCTTTACCTTGGCATTAACCTGAATTCTTTACTCTCCCTTATCCTACATACCCAATGAGTTGCCAAAATCTTGCTGTTTCTATCTCTATCTCTTTGATGATGTCCTAACACATTTCCTGTGCGATTCTTTGGTAACATAGAGAAGTCTACTCATGTCCAACACACACCTTTCCATTGTCCTTTGGGTGATATAACTTTTAACTGGTATTGAGATTTTGCTCCAAATATTATTTATGTATGTCCAAAATGACATAGTGCAGATTTCTTTCTTAGAATCAAAATTATCCTTTCCAAGTGTAGCAAAGTTCACCATTCAGTTTGTTTCTTTTTTTTTTACTAGCTTCTTTTTTCTTTTTTGCAAGGCAAATGGGGTTAAGTGGCTTGCCCAAGGCCACACAGCTAGGTAATTATTAAGTGTCTGAGATTGGATTTAAACCCAGGTATTCCTGACTCCAAGGCTGGTGCTTTATCCACTCGGCCACCTAGCCGCCCCCATTTGTTTCTTGACTCATTATCATATTCATACTCATCATCTTGAATCCTAACACTCATTTGGGACAAATTGAAACAGAACCCCGAGGGCCTCATATCAACTTAGAAAACTACAAATGAACATTATGTTGTATTTTGATATAATTTGTGAAACATTTCCTAGTTCATTTTAATCTGGTTTAACTGCACAAACTTCTAATCTCAGGCTGTATTTGGAAATTTCTATACTGATTATTAAACTGGGACTTCTTCCTCATTAATTAGTTAGCTCTGAGATGATTATCTTTCTTTCTATCCTCTGAGTCTTTGTCCAGCCATGAAAGGAGAATTTTTTTTAGCTATAGGTAAGACTTGACATAAATGTAAAACACTTTACAAGTAGTAGTTGACACTCTCCATCTTCTCAATAGTACCTATTAAAACTCAAAACTCCTAATTCCATAAGGAAAGGCAGCTAAATTGAAATTTCAAAGCCTCTTAAAGATAGAGTAACAGTATATATATAAAATATATACTGGGTAATTAATAAGTGAAATTATCTTGGGAGGGGAATCAAGAAAAAAGGGGATAAAACTACAATTAAAGTTCCCTAACAATAATATTCCTTGTGCCTAATAAATAGGGTATTTGTTTTGAATTGTTTCTATCAGTCAGTCAACAAACGTTTATTAGGGTTTGCTATGTACTAGGTGGGCAGAGATGATGATATTAACTAATCAACACACTCTTACCTGGTTCTTCTGCTAATGGTAGATTTTATCCGTGAAATACTGTAGTTTCATTAAAGTCCTGAGCTAACTCAAAGGATTCACCAGCTCATGTATATATGGAATTATATGTATATACAATTATATGCATATTAGATTTTATGATGTTTAGGTTATAAAATATCTTCAGAGTTTCTGTCACACATTTCTACATCTTAGTTTTTATTTGGGAATCATAGATAGGAAATATAATTAGTACCTTATCTAAGCTAATAGAAATGCAAAAATTATGCTATACATTTGATGGATTTGTGAACTTGCCTCTAGATGCTAGGCAGTATATACAATTCAGTAAGGAAAACTATATTTTCTTATCAAATCCTTCTTTATTCCTTTCTTTTGCATTATTTCTAGAGTATTCTAAAATTCTATAAATAGCCTTCCTTAATATTAATAATTAAACACACAAACCTAAGTTTTTTTAAGGCCTCATTGTTTTCAAATAGCTTCTACCCACTAGACTTCTACTTGACTCTGGACTGCAGGTAAAGTTTTAGAACTGCATTTCCTGTCTAAGTGCTTGGTAGTCCGGGTCCAGAAGCTTCTGGAATCATTGCCCTACCAAGTCAGAGGCTCTGAGCTGGCAAAGGGCCCAGCTTGCAAGAGTCCCAAGGTATCTAACTCCCAGCCCAATGGTCTAAGGCTCAGAAAATGCTGCCATGGGGGTCAGCACTGCTGGATGCTCTTCCTCTTCCCATCTGTCAATGGAACCCTTCAGGATGTATATGTTACAATTATTAAGTTAATTATATTTATATTAATTATTGAGAATTCCTAAATAATTAAGAGAGGTGGTTTTGCACAGTGGTTAGAGAGCTAGTCCTTAAAGCAAGAAAGCCTGGATTCAAGCACCACCCCTGCCATGACCCCTCTTAGTTGGTGACCCAAGGCAAAAAACTTAACCACTCAGTGTCTTGGGCAATGTTCTCAAAGTACATTATAGAACAAATGCCAGTCAACATTTATCAGAAGAAATTTCTTTACTCAGAAGCTCCTTGTGCCAGTGAAACTGCAGATGCTCTCTGCATCCCCAAACTGAAAGCTTGGTTGACCTTACTCTTCTCACCCCCCCCTCCCGAGGGCTGGGGAGTGACCTGTGGAGGATCCTACAAGCAGAACTTCAATCCAGGTCACTATTTCTATTTCTTTTTAAATTTAAATATATTTAAGATTAAATGTATTTATTTCTATTATATTCTCTGTTCTCTACAGAAAATTCTCTCATCTGCTAACTTTATGTTTGTGAGTTAAAAATTAAAGTAAATGAGACTGTGTTTGATGGTGGTTTCCAAAAGCAGACTTCCAAGGCTCTGGGGATTGCATGCCTTCAGTCAATGGATCAGTTCCTTGTTCAGCATCTCCCTGTCCACCTCATCTTCAGAACTAGACCCCAGGAGGAACAAGTGCGTTAAAAAAAACAAGCCCTAGGCACTGATGAAGCACTAAATCCCCCTCCCTCAAAGGAAGGCCAGCTACAGAGATGGCAGCATAAACTGAAATCAGCACCAAGGGGAAGGCCTGCCTGGGGAGAAGAGGATACAGAAAATAGGCCCAGGCATGCAGGCCAAGGGGGTGATCCCCAGAGGATGGTCCCCAGGAGTGAGGACCCAGGAATGGCTCCTGCAGGAGACAGCGTCTGAGCTTCATCTTGGAGGAGGAACCCAGGGAAGAACCAGGGCATTCCAAGTGTGGGGAATGGCTGGGGCAAAAGACCAAACTTGGGAGATGGAGGCTGTGAAATGGAGTTTACTTTGAATTTGAGAGGCAAAAGGAAGCCATGGAAGCTGGCTAAGGTAGGGAAATGGTTTGGCAGGTAGGGCCTAGGAACAGGGAGAGCCCCAAGCTAGGGACACTGGTGAGGTTTGAACTCTAGTGGTTGAGAAGCTGCTAAACAGGAAAGAGGTATGATAAGGAAGATCAGGGCAGTCCTAGAATGAGACGGTGGGATACCTCATGGACAGACTATACTTTCTATACCTGCTACACCTTCTGTTCATGTAACATAAAAGACCCCCCCAAGCACATGGGGTATCCTCACATTTGTGGGCTGGAAAGGGCAAGGACTGTACAGAAGGAGAGGATGATGATGAGTTTCGTTTTGTAACAAAGGAGGGAATATCCTCCCTGATAAGATTATGGATGTAGCCAAGGATCAAAATAGCTAAATCTCTTCTACATACCTGAGTGACATACTGGGCTGGCAGGACGGCGTATCCCACATTGCCTGTTCCAGGGGCTGGTGCAAGAACAGTCCCTGGGGGAAGGTTAGTGAGGTTTGGCTGAATTTGTGGCAGTGGTGTGGCAGGCATAATGAGCCGTTGTTGGGGCTGGCTGGTTGTAACTATTTGTGAGCTTGTACTGATTGGTTTGGGAACAACCTGAAAGGAAAAGCACATTAACGTTAATGAATTTGTTAAAATGACTCTTCAAAACAATGAGAATTTGGGTAGCAAGTACTGCTCATAATGTCACAGATACAAAGTTTCACATGAACTACCTTTGAGGCAATTCTCCCAACAACTTCATTTTACATATGAGGAAATGAAGACACACAGGTTAAATAATTTGTCCAAGATCAGAAGGTAATTTGTCAAAGCCATTAATTCTTAAACTAATTTAGTTAAGTAGAACTGATGTAGCAACATTTTAGGTGAGATAAACAAAAAACCAAAAAAGTCATATAATACACACTTGTTTGACAGTTTGTGCTGGAACAATTGGAACTGACATCCGAACAGGGGCTGCATTGACCACTACTGGTTTTGCTGCTGAAAAGAAAAATAAACAAGTTATTTCTTTCTCTATAAAATGCTGCTAAATTCCTTACAGAAGTTATAGACATCACAAAAAAGAAGTTTTCTTAGATGAGCTGATAATTCTGCTCAAGTATTAATTCCATTATTTGAAGATAACATTCTTCAAGATCACTTAGGAAATAATCTATTAACATTGAAGTTATACTCCTAACAAGAGCCTTAGAACACTTTTTTGTATCCCAAATCATGCTCACCAATCCATTCTGCCAAGGGACATAAACATTAAACTAACAGATCTTTTAAAATTTATAGGGGCAGCTAGGTGACACAGTGAATAGAGCACCGGCCTTGGAGTCAAGAGTACCTGGGTTCAAATCCGACCTCAGACACTTAATAATTACCTAGCCGTGTGGCCTTGGCCAAGCCACTTAACCCCACTGCCTTGGGAAAAAAAAATTTATAGTGAGAACGCCTCTTGTTTTTATTATTTAGTCATATCTGACTCTTTTGTGACCCCATTTATGATTTTTTTGGGGCAGATATTTTACAGCTGAAGAAACTGAAACCAACAGGCTAAAGTGACTTGCCCAGGGTCACAGAGCTAGTAAATGTCTGAGTTCAGATCTGAACTCAGGAAGTCTTCCTGATTCCAAGGCCAGTGCTCTACCACTTAATGGCCTATTTTCAAATGGGCCACATTAATTACATCTATACTATATCTTAGATTTTATTCTAGAAAATATTTCAGTCCTTATTGCTTATTTCTTTATCAGGCTTCACAAAAAAAAAAGAATCCTGCTGTCTTTTCTCAAGAGACTTAATGCTAACCACTGGGCTTCACAGTTTGCAGAGGTACAATTTATTCCCAAACCATGGTCTCCAGATAGAACACAGTATGATTCATATAGTCTTTGGGATTTACATTTTTTACAAGAGTTCTGCCTCTTCATCCTTTAAGATTGTGTTAGATCGTGTACAAACAAGGTCCGTGAGCACTCTTCTGGACTGCTCCAGTGCTGGAGTTGGTCTCAAGGCAGCCATCCCCTGGAGGATATTTTTGTAAATACAGATGCTCAGGTACCTCTAGTATAAAACACAGCAGTCCAAGGTTCTTCTAGGCCTAAGCTGCTCCCTCAAAGGAGGTCAGAGACTTAATAAATTGTTCAAATTCTATGTGAGAAATCAGAGAAATTTACACATGCACTGTAAAGTTCACCAAAAACAGAGGCCCTTTGGGGTCTCACCATCCTCATCCTCATCATGATTATCTGCACTGGGGCTCTGTGCTGAGCACAGCATTTCACTGGACCTACACAAAAGCTCTCTGAAGTAAAGCAAGATCAGTCTCCTTATCACCATTTCAATGAACCTTAGAGAGGTAGTCACTAAGTCACTGAGTGTTAGAAGCAGGAGTCAACCCCAAGCCCCTCCTGACTCCAAATGTAGCTTTTCAGACAATAAGATATCTGTTTTTTTCTAAATTAAAGTATGCCCTTTAATTTAGAAAAAAAAGATATCTTATCGTCTGATCTTGTTTATCTCTTAGACTTTTTGTCTCTTCCTTAAGTATGTGATTTCTCTCTCTTCACACTCAATTTGGATCAAGGTACAACATAGAAACAAAGTAAAGACTGACAGATTGACTTCTGTCGGGGGGTGGGGGGAGGGAAGTAAGATTTGGGGGAAAAATTGTAGAACTCAAAATAAATAAAATCTTTAATAAAGAAGAACATGGAGGGAAAGAGAAGATAAATTTGTGAATTATTTGGATAAAGGTAGTAGGTGAAGAGATAGGAGAAAGAACAAAAAAGGGAAGAAGAGAACTCTTCTGTAACCTTCTCATTAAGAGGTTGCATAGGGTCAGCCAAAATGGTGGAAGGAAGCAGCAACACACCCACACTTTATCAAAACTTAAAAAGAATCACATGGAAGACTGAGGGGGCAATCCTAGGAAAAATCACAGTTTTTATGGTGATATGCTGGGATGTAAAATATCCAAAGAATAAAACTTGAAGAAAAAGGAAATAAGTCTAACAGAAGCAGATCTTAAACAAGGCTAGGAAACTAATCAAAATTACTTGGCACTGGTCAAGAAGAAAAGACTGATCAGTGGAAAAGACAAAGTACAAAACAAACAGAAGCAAAGGGAACAAAGGAGCCTCAAGTTTGATAAACACAAATGGCAAGAATTCATTATTTAAAAAAAAACTGTGCTTATCAGAGTACCTTGCTGAAAAGACTTTTCCCTCTCTTTTTAATTTTCATTCTACTGGTTTTGTGTAATGTACAACACAAACTGGAACACAAGAAAGTACACTATGAGAAACTAGGTATGGAACAACATCTCACACTGCACACCAAAATAAACTCCAAAAGAATACATGACTTAAAACATAGAGAATGAATCATAAACAAATTAGAAAAATAAGGGAAAAAATTGCTTTTTGAATCAATGAATAAGAGAAAATTTCATGGCCATACAAGGGATACTGAAACACTCAAAAATAAAACAATTTTGATTACATAAAATTTAAGAAGCTTTCATATAAAACCAATACAATTTGAAGGGGAAGAGATAACTGGAGAAAAATATTTTTACAGCAAGTACCTCTAATAAAGTCTTGTCTTCAAGGAAAAGAAAAGAAGTCGAGTTAAATTTATAAGTTCAAGACTCATTAACTCAACTGATAAGTAGTCAAAGAATATGAATATTGTCCAAGGCACCACTATTCCAGTTCCTCAGATTCACAAGCCTTTGTGTCATCCTTTATGCTATGCTTTCCTACATCCAATTTGCTGCCAATTCCTGTGGTTTGTATCTTCACAACATCTCTCCTCTATTGCCCCCTGGATGGAATTTGAATGCAGATTGAAGCATACTATTTTTCATTTTCTGTATTTTTTTTGTGTGTAGTTTTTTTCCCTTTGGGTCTGTGTCTTCTTTCAAAAAATGATTAACATGGTAATCTATTTTCCAGATTTGAACTGTATAACCTATATCAATTGCTTACCATCTTGGGGAAGGAGGAGGTGAGAAAGAGAGAAAGAAAATCTTGAACTCAAATTTTTTAAAAAATTATTTTTACATGCAAATAGGGAAAATAAAATAGTAAAAAAATAAAATGCAGCTCGGGTACTACTTCCTAATGGGATCTTTCTCATTTTTAATTCCCCTTTCAGTGCCCATGGCAACTATCTAAGACCACCAATCACAGACAAGCTGCCCTGCTGCCCCAGGAGCAGTTGGTACATCAGGATTTCCCTGATATGGATAAAATGACAGATCAGGAAAAAACAAAATTTCCTTTACAAGGTAAAAAAGTGTCAGATCCTGGACAAGTCACCGACTACCTATGTGCTTCAGCCAAGTCCCCAGGACTTTTCTCTTGGATCAAGAAAGCTGTAATCTGTGCTGGTGGTGATGAGCAGCCATGCTGATGAAATTACAATTTCTGTTGAACTACGTTTAATATAACTGATAGTTTGTTTAAAACCATGACCTGATAAAAATCAAATGCAAAGGTTCAAACTAGATTTAATTTCCATTTATGTTCAGCAAACAGTATTTACTTAAGGATAGTTCATGTATTTTCAAGTACTTTTAACTGATTTTCAGAGGTTTTGAAGGAACTGTCAGTGATAATAGCTACAGCCAATTCTGAGGGGGGAAATTATGTCCTAAACTGAAAGCTATTTTTAGTAATGGTAATATTACAAAATTCCCATCTTCATTGACCCCAGAGAAATGACATATAAGTCCATGATGAAATAAGCACATATTTGTTAGATTTGATACTTGCAAAAAACAATAAACCCAAAGATTTAATTGCCTTTTATGAGAAGATAGATTTAAATCTAAATGATGCTGAAGACATTCTAAAATTCAGATTTTCAAGGGGCTTATTGACATATATTAAACGATGAGAAGTTGATTCTATACAAATCCAAGTCACCAAAAATCAAAATAGACAGTTGTCCTTTCTGGTAATAGAAACAAAGAGCCTAAACACACAATAATAAAAATTAAATATCTAGTGATTCCCATCTAAATTCCAACAACTGAGCAGTAGTTATAATCTGTCACATTTCCCTGCTATCAGCCATATCAACAGACTCAATTTGTGATATAGTGATGACATTTTAGCAAGAAAAAGACCAAAAGACTTTAAAAACCTGAAGCCCAGCATTATGACAAGAGTGACTCACCTTGCTGAAGAGGCTGGGTGTTTGCACTGGGGTTCTGACTGGATGGCTGGGCTGAGCTACTGGTGGTGGCTGTTGTCGTGGCTGTAACAAGTCGAACATAATGAAACTTGCTTCCAGGCACTTGAATCTGTTGAACGTTAGGAGCAGTTGCCAGAGGAATAATGGTCTTAAATTGAGACGTACTCACTCCTCCAACGGTGATGGTCTGCAAAGCTGACTTCACTGCCTATTTAATAACACAACATCATTATCATTAACCTTTGCACTGAGCCTTAATTACAATCTATCCCTGTCAAGTAAAAATATATTGTAAGTCATCACAAATTTTTATGAACAGTCTATTCAAAAGGAAAGGAAAGGGAAAGGGAAAGGGAAAGGAAAGGGAGCTAGGAAATGAGATTCCAGAAGACATAGAATCAAAAACTCAACCTGTAAAACTAAGCACAATACTACACTGGAGGTCATGGATCCTTACTAACTGCCAAACACTTCTCATGAAAAGTTCAGATCAATGTGGAAACTTGAAATATAACCATAGGAGTTAGGAGCAATGTAAAAAGGCATCAGGAAGCATGATCAACCAAAATTCTGGAGGATTCATGGTGAAAACATGCTACCCACATCTCCTGACAGAGGGGAATGGATATGGTTAATGCAAGAATTTGTTTTGCTTGACTATGCATTATTTATAACCAAAGTTTTTGGTTCTTTTTGCAGGGGAAGGGGGTACGGAGAACTAGGTTTTCTTTTATAACAGGACTATTATATAAATATTTTGCATGACTCCACATTTATAATCTATTTCAAATTATTTTCTTTCTCAATGAAGGGAAGTAGGGCAGGAGGAAGGGAGAGAATTTGGAACTCAAAGTTTTAAAAACAAATGTTAAAAATTCTTTCTACAAGAAACTGAGGAAAAATAAAATACTAAACAAAAAAAAATTTGTAAAAGTTGCTTTGGGACAGCTAGGAGGTGTGGTGGATAGAGTAATCAGCCCTGGAATCAGGAGGACCTGAGTTCAAATCTGGTCTCAGACACAATACATAGTTACCTGTGTGACCTTGGGCAAGTCACTTAACTCCCTTACCTTGCAAAAAACCAAAAAGAAAAAGAAAAATTGTTTATTTTCTTTGTTTTTCAATAGGGGTGGGGAGAAAGGTAATTGAAAAAAGTATGAACTGAAAACTACCAGAAGCAGAGGTTGATTTTCAAAGAGGCAGAGGAACTAAAGACCAAATTATCAACATTTGCTGGATTATGGAGAAAGAAAAAGAATTCCAGAAGAACATCTACTTCTGCTTCACTGACTATACCAAAGCCTTTGCCTGTGTGGAGCACAGCAAAATGTGAAAAGTCCTCAAAGAGATCATGGAAGTATTAGATCACCTTATTTGTCTCTTGAGGAACACAGATATGGGCTAAGAAGCAACAGTTAGAATTGAACTTGAAACAACTATTTGGTTTCAGATTAGGAAAAGAGAATACCAAGGCTGTGTGCTTGTCACCTTACTGATTTAAGTTATGTGCAGAGTAGTTCAGGGGAAATGGTCTGGCTGGAATTAAGAAGAGATCAATAATCTCAGATATGTAGATGGATGATGCCACTCTGATGGCAGAAAGTGAATGGGTATATGATTAAGTCTCTTGAAGGTGAGAAAGGGAAATATAAAAGTTGGCTTGAAGCTCAACATTAAATAAAATTAAGATCATGTCAACCGGTCTCATCACTTCCTGGCAAAGAGGGAGAAGAAATGGAAAGAGTGTCAGATTTTATATTCTTGAACTTGGAGATCACTATTGATGGTGCCTGCAAACCATGAAAATTAAAAGATGCTTGCGTCTTGGAAGAAAAGCTATGGCAAATCTGGACAGCATACTAAAAAGCAGAGACATTACCTTGCCAGCAAAGGTCCATATAGTCAAAACTATGGTTTTTCCAGTAGCAATGTATGGCTGTGAGAGTTGAAATATAAGGAAAACAGAGCATGACAGAATTGATGCTTTTGAATGGTGGTGATGAAGAAGACTTTTAAGAGTGCCTCAGACGGGGCAGCTAGGTGGTACAGTGGATAGAGCACTAGCCCTGGAGTCAGGAGGACCTGATTTCAAATCCAGACTCAGGCACTTAATAATTACCTAGCTGTGTGACCCTGGGCAAGTCACTTAACTCCATTGCCATAATAAAAAAAAAATTTAAAAAAGAGTGCCTCAGACAGCAAGGAGATCAAATTAGTCAATACTTAAAGAAATTAATTCACACCATTCCTTGGAAGGACAAACACAGAAGCTGAAGTTTAAATACTTTGGCCATACAACGAGAAGAGAGACTCCCTGGAAAAAAATTCTGATATTAGGAAAGATTGAAGGCCAAAAGAGAAAGGGATAGCTAAGGATGAGATGGATACACAAAGTTATGGAAGCAATAGCTATATGGTTTGGACAGACTTCAGACGCTAGTAAGGATGATGTTGATGATGTTTGTCCCTCATTCTTGAAGAAGATCATGACATGAAAGTGAATTGGATTTAAATGAGGGGGTGCTGTGCAGTCACTAATCTCACTTTTTCCTCCACAATCAACTGAGTCCATTGGTAGGTCAGACAGGGATCAGGATGACTGGAGATGATGGCCTTGGATGAAGTGAGAGACCTTGGTCTTTTAAAGGCAGTTCTTTACCAGGTAATAGTTTGGTTGAGACTATGCCCATTCAAGTCATTAAAGGTTAGATAAGAAAGAGAGATGAAGCAAAGAGGCCAAGAATGGTCACTTCCAAAAAAAAAGGGGGGAGAATTATTGGGAGGGTAATATCTTCACTGTTTCTCAGTAATTAAGCTAGGTTAGAAAGTAAAGAAGTAAGAGGACCTTCTTTTGCATAATCCAAAGGAAAAGAAATTAATCTGGGAGGGGAAGATCCTCAGGTTTCTGGACAAAACAGAAACAACTGTAACACTACTAGATCCATATCCCAAAGACACTGAAGAAAGGAAAAGTACCAATATGCACAATATTTCTACCTGTCCTTTTTATGGTGGCAAAGAATGAGAGATCAAGAATATACCCATTATTTGGAGAGGGCTAAATAAGTTGCAGTATATGATTTCGATGGAATATTATTGTGCTAATAAGAAATGACAAGCAGGATGTTTAAAAAAAAAAACCTCAGAAGAATGATGCAAAGTGAAATGAGCAGAACCAGGACAACAACATACAGAGTAACAGCCAAGATTGTAACAATAATCAACCATGAAAGACTTAGTTACTCTCATCAACACAATCATCTACAATAATTTCAAAGGAATCATGATGGAAAATACTATCAACTTCCAGAAGAAGAAATGATGAACTCTGAGACTGAAACATTTTTTTATTTTCAAAATAAATAATAAATCTAAATTTGTTAATAATAATATACTACAATTCTCCTTTGCTTTGTCTTTCCCTGGTTTAGATTTTAGGACTATATTTGTCTCATAAAGAGTTTGTAAAAAAAATTTGTTAAAATTATTCTCAACTCTTGTATGTGTAGTATTTTTATTCATTGTTCTTTAATTTTTGAGAGAATTCTTTTGTGAATTCACTGCAACTAGTAGCTTTTCTTTCTGATTTTTTTCCTTTTCAGCAAGTTCTATTTTCTTTTCTACGATAGGATTATTTAGGATCTCTATTTGGTCTTCTTGTAGTTAGGGTATTTTATATATTTTTGAAAACAAGATGTTTGGGAAAGAATTCCCTATTTGATAAAAACTGCAGGCAAAACTGGAAAGAAATCTGGCAGAAATTAATCCCAGACAAGTTTCATACCATAGTCTACAATAAATTCTAAATGGATATGCTACCTTAAAAGATTATACCACAAAAAAATCAGGAGCTCATTTGCCTACTTCATACTTACACTTGGCTCCCTGTGACCCACTGACACTGGCAACTTGGTGGTTTCTCAAACAAGACACTTCTCCAGACCCTAGGTATTTTCACTGCCTGTCCTCTTCTATTCTACCTTATGGCTTTCCTGGCTAACTCTTACCTTCCCCAAGAAGTCCTTCTCAATCTGTGAATTTTAATGCCTTCTCTCAGTTGATTATATCCAATGATCTTGCCTGTACACAGCTGTCTGCATGACCCCTCTTATTAGACTGTGAGATCCTCAATAACGGGGGGGGGGGGGGGGGGGGGGGGGGGGGCTGTCTGTTGCCTTTCATTTTTATCCCTAGAACTTGGTCTAAGCTTGTGACATAGTAGATTCTTCATAAACATTTACTGAATGACTGACCTTTTATAGGCATCAGGCCAAAACATATTCTTTTATTTCTTTTTTCTTTCTTTTTTTTTTTAGGTTTTTGCAAGGCAAATGGGGTTAAGTGGCTTGCCCAAGGCCACACAGCTAGGTAATTATTAAGTGTCTGAGACGGGATTTGAACCCAGGTAATCCTGACTCCAAGGACGGTGCTTTATCCACTACGCCACCTAGCTGCCCCCTGACAAAACATATTCTTAACAAAATGAGGGATAAAGTAAATTACAAAACATAAAAACAGTAACTATTTATATGAAACTGAAATTTCTGGAAAACCAAAACTAATGTGTCTAGGATAAGAAAGGAAGGTCATAGAGGGAGAGACAGTGGAGTAAAGTGAGCCTTTCTACTGAACTCTTCTAATCAACCTTCTAAATCACTAATAAAGGCACATCAAATCAAATTCTGAGGGAGAGCCTACAAAAAAGCCACGGGTCTGAAAGAAATTACATGAAATTCCTATGATAGTTCTAGGCACAGGCCTGGGAACCATGTGGCAGCTTCTTCCCCCAGCTGCATCACAGTTCAAATTGCAGTCTGAGTTTGGACCAGAATGCACACCAGGAGAGCAGTGACCAGTCCTCTTCCCAGATCATTCTCAACTCTAACGTAAAAAGTCCAAAGTCAAGAAATATACTGGAAAAAAATAAGCAAATAACAACAAAAAGAACCTGATCATAAAAATTATGGTGACCAAGAAACTCAGGATATAAAATCAGAAGTCAAAGACCAGAAAACATCTATAAGCAAAGCCTCAAAAAATAAAAAATGCTGACTGGATCCAAATCCAAAAGAATTTTTAGAAGTGAGCTTTTTACAAAGCAAAAAAAAAAATTTTTTAAATCAAATAAGGGAGTGCTATATTAAAAGACTGAAACACCACATACTGAAGAGCAAAAGAACTGGGGTCATGGCCAAATATCTCATAACCAACAAAGTAAAGTATAATCCTGAATGAAAAAAAATATTCAATGAACTGACAAAACTTTCAGGACTTTGTTGCAAAAATATCTGAACTTAATAGAAAATTTGACATGCAATAACAAGAGAAATAAAAGGTAAACATCAAAGACTAATTACAAGGGATTCAAAAAGAACAATTTGTTTACTATCTAAACATGGAAATGAAAACCCAAAATCCAAAACTGCTATTAGATACTGAGTACTTTGAGGGAAACACTGGGGTAGAGCCAAGTAGAATAGGATTCTTAAAAGAAAAAAAAAGTTATCAGCTCATACAAATAAGAAATGAGTTCAATTTCGATCAATGTACATAGCATGGAAACAATGTAATGACTATCAGACTGCTTTCTGTGGGGGGATTGGGGGAGGGAAGGGAGGGTGGAGGAAAAATTGTAAAATTCAAAAGCTTACAAAAAATTTTACAAAAAACTACTATTGTATATAATTGGAAAACAAATACAATATTAATAAAAATACAAATAAGATGTGAGGAAAACTTGAAACCAAGGAATTAGATGGGGAAGCAGAGCTGGTAGTTCTGGAAACCTACTCCCATTAGGAATGAGTTAAAGAGAGAATCATAAATACATACATAAGATACATACACACACACACACACACACACACACATATATGTAGGTATGTATCTATATAAGTAAGCCTTTTAAATTGAGAAAGAAATAAGAGGAAGGGATAGATGGGATAAATATGAAGATACATGTGTAGATCATTGGGGAAGGAGTTATAGAAGGGTATGGAAGGGAGGGATTCTTGGAAGGACAATAGGTTAAGGCATAAGAAGGCAAAATAGGGAGTATAAGTAAAGTAGAGGAATAAGGAGTTGCTGCTTTCAGTAAATGTTATAAAAATGAGATGGAGGGGGTGGTACAGTGGATAGAGCAGCGGTCCTGGAATCAGGAGGACTCCAAATTCAGCCTCAGAAACGTAATAATTACTCAGCTGTGTGATCTTGGGCAAGTCTCTTTTGCCTTGCAAAAACTAAAAAGAGATGTAGCTATCTATAAATGCACATGTATCTATATGGCTATATGTATTCTGGTATGTATATATATAAACATGCCTATATAGGGGTGCTTATATATGTGCATGTGTGTATAATGTATAAGAGTATGTATATGCATATATGAGTGTATGTATATATGCATATATATATCTCCTTGCTTAATTGTCATCATCCTGAGGGAGGGGTAGGAGGGCAAAAAATGAAGTAACAGTGTATAGCAGAGACCAGAAGAAAATCTACAAGGAAGTAAAGACACAATTTTCGAATACAATATTTCTTACATAGGTTTTCTTGAAATGGAAATTTATTGCTCTATATTATGAATCCTCTCATTTTTTATTGCACACAAAGCAAAGTTTTTTCCTTATTTTGCAGTTAATTTAATTTTTTTAAATATACAAAAATAAATACATTTTTAAAAATCAAATAAGGGTGGTAAAGGAAAAATTAGGGAAAAATGAGAGCAATGAAAGAAAATTATGGAAGGAAAATAAATAGCTTGGTTTTAAAAAAGCACAGAAAATACTGAAGAAATTAACTCCTTAAAAAATAAGCACTGGGGGGCAGCTAGATGGCAAAGTGGATAGAACACTGGCCCTGGAGTCCGGAGGACCTGAATTCAAATCTAATCTCAGACACTTAATAACTACCAAGCTGTGTGACTCTGGGCAAGTCACTTAATCCCATTGCCTTGCAAAATGCCCCCCCCCCAAATCAGCACTGGACAAATGGCAAAAGAGGCACAAGATCTCACTGAAGAAAATAATTCCTTAAAAACTGAAATTGGTCAATGAGTCATCAAAAACAATAAAGTCAAAAACTGAAAAGAAATGAAGAAAATGTGAAATACCACTAAGGAAAAACAAGTAATCTGAAAATTAGATTGAGAGATAATTTAAGAATTCCTGGACAACCTGAAAAATCATGCTCCAAAAAAAAGAAAAAGAACTTGGACATCATATATCATATTTTAAAAAATTCATATAGGAAAATTGCTCAAGATAGTTTGAAGCCAGAGACAAAATAGAAAGTGAAACAAGGGAAGGGAAATGGGAAAACATCATATTTCAAATGCCTCAGATAAGGATTTGCTATCCAAGATCTAAAAATGTGTGAATGTATGCTTGTGTGTGTATGAAGAAAAGTCATTCCCTAATAAGTAGTCAATGGATATAAAATTAAACTATTAATAATCTTATAAAATATTTCACAAATCACTAATAAGAGAAAGGAAAATTTAAAGCAATCCCGAGATCTTATCTGCACTAAGAATTGGGAAAGATGACAAAAAAGATGGAAATAGTCAATCTTGGAGGGACCCAGCACACTGTAGTGGTGCTGTAAAGAAGCACAGCATTTTGGAAGGGAGGTTTGGAATTCTGAAAATAAAACAAATAAAATATCCATACCTTTTGATCCAGACATATCCCAAGAAGGGTCCCACTATAATATTTATAGTCATACTTTTTGTGGCAGCCAAGAATTGGAAACCAAGTAGCTCTCAGTGGAATGGGGAGGAAACTAGTTATAGTCCATGAATGTAATTATTATTATGGAATATTGCAATGCTATAAGAAATGATGAATATAACAAATACAGAAGACTTACATCAACTGATGCAGACTGAAGTAGGAAGCAGTCAAGGAAACAATTATCACACTGACAATGGAATGAGCCACCACAAAGAATTCCCCAGAACAGCGTAGCCTCAAAGAAGAGATGTGAGAAGACACTTCCCCCTCCTCCTCCAGGGCGGGAGGTCCACAGCTGTGGAACACCACATATGGTTTCTGACTTTTTCAATGTATTAATTGAATTTACTATTTTTCTCTTCCTTTCTTTACAAAATATTGTTATATAAGATAGTTCTCTGGAAAAGGGGGGATTTCTGGGAAGAATAAAATGTCAATAAAAAATGAATATCGGTGAACATCTGGTGTCTAGAGACAGATGTGGATGGGATCTGGGTCTTACCATGCCCTTGAGATGGCCAAGTGAACAGAGCACAGGGCTCAAAGTCAGGAAGACCTGAGTTCAACTCCTGACTTAGAGACATTCAGTAAAGGATGACTCTGGACAAGTCACTTAACCTCTCTCAATCTCGATTTCTCTAACTGCAAAACAAGCATAATGACAGCAACAACTTCATATACAGGGTTGTTTTGCTGTGAAGATGCCAATGGAGATGAAATGTAAAGTGTGTTTGCTTTTGTTGGGGATTTTTTGCAAGGCAATGGGGTTAAGTGGCTTGCCCAAAGTCACACAGTTAGGTAATTAGTAATTAGTAAGTATCTGAGGCCGGATTTGAACTCAAGTCCTTCTGACTCCAGCGCCAGTGTTTTATTCACTGCACCACCTAACTGCCCTTTAAAGTGTTTTCTGAAGTTGAAATAACCAGCATTTAAATACTAGCTATTATAATTAACTGTTATATGTATATTTATGTAAACATATATAAATATGCAAAATTAACTGTTCCCAGTGTTTTGCATGATTTCACATGCCTTCTCAATGGGTAGGTAAGGGGCGAGGGGGGAAGAGAGAATTTGGAATTCAAATTAAAAAAAAATACACAAAGATATATAATTTTTTAAATTGTTCCCTGATGATGATAAATGTGAATTTTCCCTTGTTGAATTTGCATAGTCACATGTAGGAGAGAGACTAAGCACCTTGAAAACAAGCATTACTTTGGAAGTTCTCTGGACTCCCTGCTTGGGATGTTAGGAGACCACTAAAAGCTGAGCCTCCCTGGCTAAAGGTACTACGGAGAGAGATACAATGCCAAGCAATGAGGGACACTACACCACTTTAAAGTTGAGGCTCGGCTCTTGGCTTCAGAATGATTAACTACGGATCAAGATGCTTTCACCCTGAGACTTCCAGTGCTGGGTGCTTGAGAGGCCCATGTCGAGGGACCCCAGGCAAAGGTGCCAGGTCCCTCTTCTTGGCAGAAGTGGGAGTTGCTCCAACACCGCAGCTAGAGCACAGACAAGTCTCTGGTGCCACCACCACTTTTTTCTTTTCTAGGACAAGTGGATCAATAGCAGCTTGTTCTTGGGATTTGTACTAGGGAGAAAAAGACTCCAGTCACCTTCTGGTACCTAAGAGTGGCACAGGCTGCAGGACACATTATGGAGGAAATGATGTAACTCTTCAAATTTCACTAAAGCTTTTTAAAACCAATGTCTGTATCTAAGGTTCCATTTTGATGATACATCTACAATGTTCCCTGGGGGTAAAGCGCCAGGGGACAGTGGACTGTTACATAGTGACTACATGGGACTCTCAAATGAAGGGCTGCATATTCAACGCAATGATGACATCTTCATCACTAGAACGATCAAGAGGATATAGCCCATTCTTAGATCCAATAGTCCCTCACATGCAGAGGGCAGAAAATAAATGCAAAGATGATTCAAGGTCCTGCCGGCAAGCTGAGATGCCTGTTATGATTAGGTAATGCAGGATTCTGTAGACAGGGCATGTGGCAAAGTCTCTAGCTCTTTACAGGAGTGGTGGTTGCCAGGCCACCTAGAGAAGTGTCAACATCAGGAATCCATCATTACCCCCACTAGCAAAACGGGTCCTGGAAGTAATGATGGGCTGCTGGAGCTGTCAGGAAAAGCAGGACTAACAGATGGCTCTGGCGGACAACATAGCAATTGCTGTAGCAACTGAACCCTTCAAGAGCCAAGGAAGATTTTTTTTTAGGGAGTTCAATGATGGCTTGTTGAGTTTCTTTTTCCGAGATAGGGTTGTTTAGGTATTTAATCTCTTCTTCATTTAACCTGGGCAACTTATATTTTTGTAAATATTCATCCATTTCACTTAGATTATCAAATTTATTGGCATAGAGTTGGGCAAAATAATTTCAAATTATTACTTTAATTTCCTCCTCATTGGTGGTGAGTTCACTTTTTTCATTTATGATACTAGCAATTTGGTTTTCTTCTTTCTTTTTTTTTTGATGAAACTGACCAGAGGTTTATCAATTTTATTGTTTTTTTCATAATACCAACTTTTGGTTTTATTTATTAATTCAATAGTTTTTTTGCTTTCAATTTTGTTAATTTCTCCTTTAATTTTTAGAATTTCTAATTTGGTACTTAATTGGGGATTTTTGATTTGTTCTTTCTCCAATTTTTTTAGTTGCATGTATAGTTCATTGATTTCCTCTTTCTCCAATTTATTCATGTAAGCATTTAGAGCTATAATATATCCCGAGAGTTGCTTTGAATGAATCCCATAGGTTTTGGTATGTTGTTTCATTATTATCATTATCTAGGATAAAATGGTTAATTCTTTCTATAATTTGTTTTTTGGTCCACTCATTTTTTAAAATGAGGTTATTCAGTTTCCAATTTGTTCTGGATCTGGATCTCCTTGGCCCAGTATTGCATATGACTTTTATTGCATTGTGATCTGAGAAAGCTGTATTCACTATTTCTGCCTTTCTGCAGTTGATCATTAGGTTTTTATGTCCTAGTACATGGTCAATTTTTGTATAAGTTCCATGTACTGCAGAGAAAAAGGTATATTCCTTTCTATCCCCGTTCAGTTTCCTCCATAAGTCTACTATATCTAATTTTTCTAACAATCTATTTACCTCCTTAACTTCTTTCTTGTTTATTTTATGATTCGATTTATCTAGATCTGATAGCAGGAGGTTGAGGTCTCCCACTAGTACAGTTTTGCTGTCTATGTCTTCCTGTAGTTCTTTCAGCTTCTCCTCTAAGAATTTGCGTGCTGTCCCACTGGGTGCACATATATTCAATATTGAAATGACTTTATTGTCTATGGTACCTTTTAGGAGGATAAAGTTTCCTTCCTTATCTCTTTTAATGCTATTTTTGCTGCTGCTTTGTCTGAGATAAGGATTGCTACCCCTGCTTTTTTTACTTCAGCTGAAGCAAAATATATTTTGCTCCAACCTTTTACCTTTACTCTATATTTATCTCCCGGCTTCAAATGAGTTTCTTGTAAGTAGCATATTGTAGGATTCTGGTTTTTAATCCACTCTGCTATTTGCTTACATTTTAAGGGAGAGTTCATCCCATTCACATTTAAAGCTATGATTACTAATTCTTTATTGCCCTCCGTGCTATCTTCCCTCTGTTTGTATTTTTACCCCTTTCCACCCATCCATATTCCCCAGTATTGTTTCTGAATACCACCCCCTTCAGTGTGTTTACCCTCCTATATCACCCCTCCTTTCTTTCCCCTTTCCCTTTTTCCCTTTCCTTCCTTTTGTTATTTCCCTTTTGTCCCCCCACACCCCTTCCCTTACTCCATCCCCCCCTCCCCTTTTAATACTTGAAAGGTTAGATGTTTTATAAGTTAACTGAGTATGTGTAGGTTGACTTTAAGCCCAGTCTGATGAGAAGATGATTCAGGTGTTTCTCCTCTGCTCCCTTCTTCCCCTCTATTACCATAGGTTTTTTTGTACCTCTTAGTGTAATGAGATTTACCCCATTCAATCCGCTCCCTCCTCCAGTCTCTTTCCTGTCCCCCATTTTAACGAGGTAGTGTTTTTTAGATCATTCTAAGTCACAGAAAATTCTGAGTGTCTGTCCCTTCTAGTTCAGTATATTCGATTGAATAGAGTCAAAATTCCAGAGTCCTTCTCCCAAGTGGGGTTAAAGCCAATTACATCCCATTGGATAGCAGTCTCATGGATAGGTCATGAATGTCCATCATTTCTGGCTAGGTATATTCTCTCTGTTAGAGTTACAATTCCCAAGATTTATGAGAATCTTTTTTCCCCATTCTGGGATATAGCCAGTTTCAACTTACTGGATAGCATTTCTTTTCCTTTTGCCGCCCCCCCCCCCTTTTACCTTTTCATGTGTCTGTTGAACCTCCTGTTTGATGTCCAAATTTTCTGTTTAGCTCTGGTCTTTTCATCAGAAATTTTTGGAATTCTTCCATTTTGTTAAATGTCCATCTTTTTCCCTGGAAGAGAAGGCTCAGCTTTGCAGGAAAAGTAGATTCTTGGCTGCATTCCAAGCTCCCTTGCTCCTCGAAATATCTCCTTCCAGGCCCTTAGATCCCTTAATGTTGATGCAGCCAGGTCCTTTGTGATCCTTACAGTGGCTCCTTGATATTTAAATTGTTTCTTTCTGGCTGCTTACAGGATTTTCTCTTTTATCTGATAGTTCTGGAATTTCGCCACAACATTCCTTGGTGTTTTCATTTTAGGATCTTTTTCTGGTGGGGATCCATGTACTCTTTCAATAACTACTTTGCCCTCTGATTCCATGATATCAGGGCAGTTTTCCATCACTAGATCCTGTAATATTAAGTCCAGGCTTTTTGTCTCTTCGATGTTTTCAGGTTGCCCTATAATTTTCAGGTTGCCCCTCCTCAATCTATTCTCGAGGTCGGTGGTTTTACTGATGAGGTATTTTACATTTTCTTCTACTTTTTCTATTTTTTGATTTTGTTTAACTGACTCTTGCTGTCTCATGGATTCATTAGTTTCTGTAGACTCCATTCTTTTTTGGGGGGAGGAGTTTTCTTCATTAATCTTTTGCAACTCCTTTTCTAATTGGTCAATTCTACTAGAGGTTTCCATTTGACCAAGAAAACCAAATTGCTAGTATAAATGAAAAAGGTGAACTCACCACCAATGAGGAAATTAAAGTAATAATTTGAAATTATTTTGTTCAACTCTATGCCAATAAATTTGACAATCTAAGTGAAATGGATGAATATTTACCAAAATGTTAAGTTACCCAGGTTAAATGAAGAGATTAAATATCTCAACAACACTATCTCAGAAAGAGAAATTCTACAAACCATCAATGAACTCCCTAAGAAAAAATCTCCAGGGCCTGATGGATTCACAAGTGAATTCTACCAAACATTTAAGGAACAATTGGTTCCAATTCTATATAAACTCTTTGGAAAAATAGGGAAAGATGGAACTCTGCCTAACTCTTTCTATGAAACCAATATGGTGCTCTTACCTAAACCAGGAAGAATTAAAACAGAGAAAGAAAATTATAAACCTATTTCCTGATGAATATAGATGTAAAAATCTTAAATAAAACCTCAGCAAAACGATTACAACAAGTTATCACCAGGATAATATATTATGATCAAGTAGGATTTATTCCAGGAATGTAGGGTTGGTTCAATATTAGGACAAATGTTAGTATACTCAATTATATCAACAACAAACCTATCAGGAAGCCTATGATCATATCAATAGATGCTGAAAAAGCTTTTGACAAAATACAGCATCCATTCCTATTAAAAACACTGGAGAGTGTAGGAATAAATGGACTGTTCCTTAAAATAATTAGCAGTATCTATCTGAAACCATCAACAAGCATTATATTCAATGGGGAGAGGCTAGAGGAATTCCCAATAAGATCAGAGGTGAAACAAGGGTGCCCATTATCACCACTACTATGCAATATTGTATTAGAAATGTTAGCATCAGCAATTAGAGAAGAAAAAGAAATTGAAGGAATTAGAATTGGGAAGAAAGAGACAAAACTCTCATTCTTTGCAGATGATATGATGGTCTACCTAGAGAATCCCAAGAAATCATCCAAAAAACTACTGGAAACAATTAGCTATTTTAGCTAAGTTGCAGGTCATAAAATAACCCTCAAAATCCTCAACTTTTCTATATATGTCTAGCAAGATACAGCAGGAAGAGCTAGAAAGAGAAATCCCATTCAAAGTAACCTCAGACAATATAGAATACTTGAGAGTCTATTTGCCAAGACAGACTCAGAATCTTTTTAAAAACAATTACAAAACACTTCTCACACAAAGTAAATCAGATTTAAATAACTGGGCAAATATCAACTGCTCATGGATAGGTAGAGCTAATATAATAAAAATGACAATTCTACCAAAACTAAACTATCTGTTTAGTGCCCTACCAATCAAAATTCCAAAAAATTACTTTAATGAGTTAGAAAAAATTTTAAGTAAATTCATATGGAGAAATAAAAAATCAAGAATCACCAGGAGCTTAATGAAAAAAAGTGCAAAAGAAGGTGGCTTAGCCCTACCAGATCTACAATTACATAATAAAGAATCAGTCATCAAAACTGTTTGGTATTGGCTAAGAAATAGAGTAATAGAGTGGTGGACCAGTGAAATAGACTAGGTGTAAAAACAGGAGATGATTATACTAATCTGCTGTTTGATAAACCCAAAGAGTCTGGCCATTGGGATAAAAACTCCCTCTTTGATAAAAATTGCTGGGAAAATTGGAAGTTACTATGTAAGAAACTTAGATTAGACCAACACCTCACACCCTTTACCAAGATAAGATCCAAATGGTTACAGGACATAGACATAAAAAACAATACTATAAACAAATTAGAAGATCAAGGACTAGTTTACCTGTCAGATCTATGGAAAGAGGAGCAGTTTATGACTAAGGAAGAGTTGGAGAACATCACCAAAAACCAATTAGATGATTTCAATTACATTAAATTAAAAAGCTTTTGCACAGATAAAACCACTGTAACCAAGATTAAAAGAGATGTAGTAAATTGGGAAACAATCTTTACAACTAATGATTCTGACAAAAGACTCATTTCTAAAACATACAGAGAACTAAGTCATATTTTTACAACGAAAAGCCATTCCCCTATTGACAAATGGTCAAAGGATATGCAAAGGCAATTTACAGATATGGAGATCAAAGCAATTCATAGCCATATGAAAAAATGCTCTGAATCATTAATTATTAGAGAAATGCAAATTAAAGCTTCTCTGAGGTACCACCTCACACCTCTCAGATTGGCCAGTATGACCAGGAAGGATAATGATCATTGTTGGAAGGGATGTGGGAAATCTGGGACACTATTACACTGTTGGTGGAGCTGTGAACTCATCCAACCCTTCTGGAGAGCCCAAAGGGCAGCAAAAATGTGCATACCCTTTAACCCAGCAATACCACTACTGGGTCTATACCCTGAAGAGATGATGAAAAAGGGTAAAAACATTACTTGTACAAAAATATTTATAGCAGCCCTGTTTGTGGTGGCAAAGAATTGGAAATCAAGTAAATGTCCTTCAATTGGGGAATGGCTTAGCAAACTGTGATATGTATGTCATGGAACACTACTGTTCTATTAGAAACCAGGAGGGATGGTATTTCAAGGAAGCCTGGAGGGATTTGCATGAACTGATGCTGAGTGAGATGAGCAGAACCAGAAAAACACTGTACACCCTAACAGCAACATGGGAGTGATGATCAACCTTGAAGGACTCACTCATTCCATCAGTGCAACAATCAGGAACAATTTTGGGCTGTCTGCAAAGGAGAGTGCCATCTGTATCCAGATAAGGAGCTGTGGAGTTTGAACAAGTTCAAGGACTATTCCCTTTAATTTAGGAAAAAACATATCTTATTGTCTGATTTTGTTACTTCTTAGAAGTCTTGTCTCTTCTCTAAGGATATGATTTCTCTCTCATCACACCCAATTTAGATCAAGGTACAACATGGAAACAAAGTAAAGACTGACAGACTGTTTTCCGTGGGGAGGTGGGGGGAGGGAAGTAAGATTGGAGGGAAAATTGTAAAACTCAAATTATATCTTTAATAAAAATTAATTTAAAAAAAAAAGAGCCAAGGAAGAGGCCTGACCGTAAAGGGTCCAACTTTATGCTGCCTGACAAAAGAACTGGCCCAAGGACCTACAAGTGCAACAAGGTAGTTGAGATGAAGTCCCTGGGTGGGGCAAGGCACCTAGCCTTGGACTGATCAAGTCTGTCAGCAGACAGGACTCCCCAGCAAAGAGTTTGATCCCTCCCCAAGGTCAAGTTCAAGGCTGAGCCAGACCTCCCCCCCTTAAGAATGAAGTAATGTATCAGACTGGTGAAGAAGGGGAAAAATTCTATAGTCCTAAGGGCTAGGAATGGCCCCTCGTTATCTAAAGTGCTCAATGACCACAGCAGTAAGGAAAGGGAAGGATGACTTCCAGTCCTGAAAGGATCCCCCACACCAGTGTAGCAGGCAGAGCACGGAAAAGACCTTGTCTCTGGGAACCAGGCAGCCAATCAAGGCCAACAAATGACAGCTGCAAGTATCATGGGGTTATTACTGGGAAGATAGTGCTTCCTTCTGGAGTCCTGGACCAACATTATTCATTCCGATAATGGTCATTACAATGATCACACATTTAGTAGAATTTTACAGTTTACAAAGCTCTTATCTCAACAGTTCTATGATATGCAAGCATTATTATCCCTATTTTTACAGATGAGGAAACTGAGCTTCAGGGAAGAAAAGGAATTCAAATTCACAGAATCCAAGTCCACTGAAGCCTGTTGTGACACTGTGGTAGATATTTGGAGGTATAGAAAAGTAGATGACAAATTAGAATGAAAATTAAGACATAAATCACAATACCTAGGATTACAAAAACCACAAAATAATCTTTTTACCTTATTGGGAGATTTCAGAGGTGAGATGGCTATTTTATTTGGTGTCTGTGCTGTAGAAGTGAGAGTTGACCCTATAACACCACTTTCAGATATTGTTATGGTCTTCGGGGGAGTCCCCGGAGTAGACTGTGACAGAACCCTTCCTGCAAAGAAATGGAAGAAGGTCAAATAGTAGTGTGAACCTACCTCAAGTATAAGCAAAAACATACCCAGAGAATGCATTATATTTGTACTACTTCATGCATACAAATATGTAGAACCTGAGTGTGACCTATATTTGAAGGGAGGGAACTCAAACGGGGATAATCAAAGCAGTTAATGACTTTTATTTAGCATACTGAACCCTAAATCTATACATCTGTGCTAGAATTAAAAATCTGAGTTAAATGCAAGATGGAGAGAATTGGGATCTGGGTTTCAGGAAGCTGCCCCACAAAACATTCTAACTCTGACCTTTGACATTATGTACTATGTACCATGTGAGTGTGCTGTAGATAGTGAACTTCATCTTATGAATTCTTATTGTGGGCATTGAAAACAAGCTGCCATTACATTTTTGTCATTTGTAAGGTTCAAGGTCAATTTTGTATTAACACTTTCAAATAGTCCTATTTTCAACAATATATAAGTTTTCCAATACATGGGATTGTCCTAATATTTGTTTTTTAAATGCATATTATGCCAACCTAACTGTGCACCCTCTTTTCTGTGCTAACACAATCATCTTTTCTAACTTCAAATTTATGATGCCATAATTTGATGGCTTAGTTATTGGATTTAAAAAAAATCATCTTTTTAAATTCACAGATATCAAGCTAAAGGGACAAAGGAAGAAGAGTAAGTAAGAAGGAGAAAATGGTACTTGATAACTTTTTAAATTTTCTTTCCCTAACAGGGTAAGTCATCTTCCTCTCCATTATTCATATGGCCTATGAATGAAAGATTAAGATAACATTTTTTTCTATTTTGACTCTAAAATTTGGGTTGAGTAGTAAAAAGCTTAAGGACAAGAGGTTGCATATCCAATGGAAGACTACTTGAACAGCAAGGGCCTAAAGGTCCATATGATACAAAAATCAGTTGAAGGAATGAGATATTTTTTAGCCCAAAGAAGAGAAGGCTCAGGGAGGACATGACAACAAACTTCAAGTACTCCAAGGTCCAACATGTGAAGGAGGGATGAAGCATGTCTTACTGGGCTCCAGAAGGCAGAAAAGGGACAGGGTAGAAGCAAGTTGCAAAGAGACCAATTTCAGATTGATGTTAGGAAGTTACCCAAAACTGGAACTGGTTGCTCTCTCTCTGATTAGCAATAATAACAATAGTGATATCATAGTGGTGATATGTATATAATAACAGAAACAGTGATAATGTCAAGGAAGAGCTTGACAAAGACTACCTCATGAGGGAGCCACTCTCTTGATTGTCATCTGACAGAAGGAAACTAAGCCCAAGGAAGGATCCATGACTACCCAGATAGGAAGGGTCAAAGGCGGGACTGAACATGACACTTTATTCTCTGGGCCAACCCACTGGCTGTTTGGAGATCTTCAGGTATGTCTCACAGGCACCAGATTTAGGGGGCTAAGGAGATCCCTTCCACCTCTCAAATTCAATGATTCTTTTCATTTTTAGGGTCTGATTAGATGTAGTAGGGATTCACACAACATTTAATATAATCCTGACTTTTTTTTTTAAGCTACATAATAAGTTACATTTACTGGTGTTATTGGTTCAGCCCTGAATTAAATCATGCATTGACATCTTGCCACTTACAAACTCAGGTAAAACCTGGATAATCTAATAACCAAAGCAGAGATGAGGCTATTGGGAAATCAGCGCCTCTAAGGGTTTTCAAAAGTAGTTAGTTCCACTGCTGAATACAAATATAATTTCTGCAAAGCTAAAAGTAATTCTATTACCAAAAAGAAAAAACCCCACCACTTTACATCATTATTTACAATGAAGAGATTCTCCATTTAATGACACTTTATTGTTGAACATGCAAACTGAACAACTTCTGGTTTAAAAAACATGGAGACTTCAGTGGAACACGATCTGAATTGTATGAAAATAAAACATTCTTCCAACAATGGTAAACCTTTTCTCTATTCACCATGAGACTAGCCAACAATAGGGTTCATGTGCATCTTTTAGAAACATGAAGTCTAAAGAAGGTGCAAATAAGCTTAAGAACCTTAACTTTTAATTGAAATATTTGGTTCCAAAGTCCAAACACAAAATGCTTGTTATTACCTAAGTATTATGTTCCTGCCCCTCCAAGAATAATTCAGGAATTTTTCTTTTTAAATGCATCTGACCTTTGGAGGTGGTTATTTGTAATGTTTCATTTGTTTTCTTCCAAGGACTCAAATTCCACATTAAAAGCCAGGAAACAGGCTAGTTTTGCCCAGCTGAACTACAGTCTTCTCTAACTTGGGCCACAGGTCTTTTATTATGTACATTGAACCATTCTGACTCCTTGAAAGAGCTACCTGAAGCTTTGGCTAGCTGCCTTTCCCTTTCCACTCAATGTTCAAGCAGGAAGACCCTTAGGAACACAGATCAGTTTCCTGTAAATATCTAAAGGTAAAAACACAGCTTAAGAAACAACAAATAAATACAACCTGCTATGACTGGTGATACTTGAGTTGTCTGTCCTGTAACTGCTTTACTATTAATTGGTTTTGCAAAGATTAGTTTGGTGATCACTGGGCCGGAAGTTGGTGTTCTCGTCTTCTTAGCAATCTGCAATGTATAAATAATTGTGTAGATGGCTATTAAGTACTCTTTTACATAGAATTAAGACAGATCTGGCAATCAAGAAAAACCTTTACTTAGCAAAAAGCACAAATGTAAAAAGCAAAAAAAAATAAGAATTTAATAAATTTTAGTCGCTAAAATATTCACATCCTTAAAAATTCCACAAAGAAAAAATTGCATAGCTCTTTGCATTGTCCTATATAATGTTATTTAAAATTTCTGATCAATCACAAGTAAAACAACAATATATTCTTATAAAGAGGAAAAGGTAAGATAGAATCAACAGTCACTTTGAAATTATCTGGTGTCATTACTCCTGAAAATGTTATTTTCAGTCAATACTGAGAGGTCACTTTGAAACAGACCTCCATTAGTATAATTAAAAAACAAAACTCTTCCTATAACATGGCAGGTAAGCATAACTAAAAAAGAAATTTCTATAAACAACAATGTCTAAGAATCCATTCTGAAAAATGACCAGGTATTAAAGATTGCTTGGTATTTTCAAATTACAAATACTTTCTAATAATGATAAATTTACATGTATGTGCATGTGTGTACACACACATACACACATGTAGGTAGATATAGCTATAGGTACACATATATAAACCATATGGCTAAATAATACTTTATTTAGAGACAACACCTCATTTATCCTCCTAATCATCCTATTATAGTCTCACTTTTATGGATGAGGAAACAAAGTTAAAGAAATTAAGTGACTTGGCCAAGAGGTCCAGTACTCTCTGCTTGATACCATACTGCCTCCAAGCATATTATAACAAATATTACCAACATGAATGTGAGTAATATATGGGACACAACAAAAGCAAAGTAATCTCCTGCTTTGGGGGGGGGCTTAAATTCCAACCTGAACTATTTCATAAACCATATTTACTTTGCATTATGAATACAAAATTCTATGAAGGGAGGGGGATTATAGGAAATGGGAAAAGTAGCATAAAGTCTAACAATGGTTCTGACACAATGAACAATCTGAGGATCTGCAATTGGGTTTAAACAAATTAGCATATCCCCAAGCATTGTATAGTGAGAAGTAGTCCTCATTTGCCATTAAACATTTAAAATTTCAAAATTCATAGGAATTTTACTGGTTTATTGAATATTAATGATTTCAGGTATGAAAAAGGTATCATATACTTAAATTCTTAATGATAAATAATTTGCCTTTTTTGATAGAATACTTGGGTTTTCATGATACTTTCCATAACTCTAACCCATTTGTAGTGTTTGCCAATGCAAACACTTTTAAATCAGAAATTTTTTTTTCAAGATTAAGCTGTTATACCTTCTTCCTCTCATCAGAGAGGAGGCAAGGACTACTCAGGCAGACTACTGAATACCTTGTCGGACAGGGTCACTATATTGGGTGTTTCTGTTTTCCTTTGATAACAAGGGAGTTTTCAATAATTAGGAAAGATTAAAGTATTCTCAAAAAATTACTGTTTTTTAAAAAAAGCATCAATAAAGCTTAAGCAAAGAAGCTCTTTCCAAAATTGTAAAAATTCATGAACAAAAAAGTAAAGTCTCATCTTTCTTCTATGTTTAAAGTTGCTATGTGCATACCCTTTGACCCAGCAATACCACTACTGGGTCTATACCCTGAAGAGATGATGAAAAAGGGTAAAAACATTACTTGTACAAAAATATTTACAGCAGCCCTGTTTGTGGTGGCAAAGAATTGGAAATCAAGTAAATGTCCTTCAGTTGGGGAATGGCTTAGCAAACTGTGGTATATGTATGTCATGGAACACTATTGTGCTATTAGAAACCAGGAGGGACAGGATTTCAGGGAAGCCTGGAGGGATTTGCATGAACTGATGCTGAGTGAGATGAGCAGAACCAGAAAAACACTGTACACCCTAACAGCAACATGGGAGTGATGATCAACCTTGAAGGACTCGCTCATTCCATCAGTGCAACAATCGGGAACAATATTGGGCTGTCTGCAGAGTGCCATCTGTATCCAGATAAGGAGCTGTGGAGTTTGAAAAAAGTGCAAGGACTATTCCCTTTAATTTAGAAAAAAACAGATACCTTTTTGTCTGATCTTGTTACCTCTTAGACTTCTCTTCTCTTCTTTAAGGATATGATTTCTCTTTCATCACACCCAATTTGGATCAAGGTACAACATGGAAAAAAAGTAAAGACTGAAAGATTGTTTTCCGTGGGGGCAGTGGGTGGAAGGAAGTTAAGATTGGGGGGAAATGTGAAATTCAAATAATATCTTTAATAAAAATAAATTTAAAAAAATAAAATAAAGTTGCTAAGTCAAAGATTTCCAGTTATGTAATGGAACTCAAGGACTCAAGAAAAAAAAAGGTTGCTCTAACTGGAAGATAATTACATTTGGAACTGAGTACTGCCAAAGTGTAAAAGGATAATTTTAAATTGGCTTATTTAATTTGAAAACTGAAACAAAAGAAAGCACCAACAAGAAAATCTGATGGAGGAAGTAGCTAAATCTGAGATTCTGAGTGTCCAATAACAATCATAAAACTAACCTTCAGGTTGGAAAAGAAGTGCTTCCAAGAAAAGGGTGGGAAAGAGATCATGAGTGGTTCACATGAGATCATGAAAACCACGAAGTGCCATGTCAACATCTGTTATGATTAATAATAAATAAAAGAGAACATTTAATATGCCTTTTTGGCATCTTGGAAAGAGAAGCTTTATCGATCTGGTACTTTCAGTAAAAGAAATATTCTGGAGAAGTAAAATGTTACAGATAACTAAAGAATACCCCTTGAAGCATCAAAACTATTTCACTAATTTTTTTTAATTGCTCAAATATTTGCTGAATGGTTAAAAAAACTGCTACAGATTTCTCTGCTTTCATAAAAATATTTTTAAAATCTGGTCTAGATAGAATGATTCATTACTGTAAAGTAACTCCAAATGAGTCTGTCAATGGACTTCTTAAATCCCTGAGCAACCTAACCAAGATTGTGCCATCATCCATGTCAGAGGAAGAATCTGAATTCAGATCTTCTTGGGTTCTAGGATCCTTAGAAGGGATGAAATCAGGAGCACAAAGAGAGAGGATCTGCTCTTAATGATAAAGGGGACTTTCTCTTCAGAGACTGGAGCAAAGAGACACTGGTTTCCTCATCCATAAAATGTAATAATGCCTATGAGATAGTGACAACTTTGCTTTTCAGTGAGAATCGAATGAGCCAAGTTCATGTAAATTTTAAGGAGTTCTACAGTTGTCCGGGCCACTCTCTAGCCGCTATCCCATAAGGTCAGAGTTACTGTCCATATTTAGTTTTTTCTTAAAGAGAATACCAAGATGGCTAGGTGACGCACTGGCCCTGGACTCAGGAGGACCTGAGTTCAAATCTAGCCTCAGACATTTAATAATTAGTTAGCTGTGTGACCTTGGGCAAGGCTTATACTTAACCCCATTGCCTTGCAAAAATCTTTTACCAAAAAAAAGAGAGAGAATACCAGTGATTCTTACGACACAATTAGCTCAGAGGTGGACTGCTGACCTCTAAGTCACTGCAGATAGCTCTGATCAGTCTCCAATTGATGTTCTGGGTTTCAATGTGACCAGACCTCTCAAATGTCATACTGCATGATCAATTCTTCCTGAGGCTTTGATTATATTTTCCCTTTTTCCCCAGCCTACTGGCCAAGAGCTATTGGCTTTCTGTTCTTCCTATCTTAGAAAACAACCTTAAGTTGATAGAGGAAACCAGATAACCAGGAATTGAGTAAAATGATAAATATTCTGTGCAACTGAAAAAGGAAATAAAATGTATGGGCTTTGCAATATATGGAAGAGCTAAATAATAACAGGGTCAGAAAGATCTGAGTTCAAATCTTGCCTCAAACAGTTACTAGCTGTGGAGACATTGAACCTCTCTCAGCCTCAGTTTCCTCATCTGTAAAATAGGGACAATAGTACCAACCTCACAAGGTTCCTGTGAGGATTAAATGAGATAATTTAAGTAAAAGATTTTGCAATGGGTGGCTAGGTGGCACAGTGACTAGAACATTGGCCTTGGAGTCAGGAGTACCTGAGTTCAAATCCAACCTCAGACACTTAATAATCACCTAGCCATTTGGCGCTGGGTAAGCCTTAACCCCATTGCCTTGTAAAATCTAAAAAAAAATTTTTTTTACAACTATTAAAGTATGGAGTAAATATGAGCTTTGATAATTATTCCTGTGATTGGAATTTTCCATTGGTCTAAATGTTTTGGCTTACCTATAGGTTTGGAAGCTTCTTTTTAGTTATTAACATATGTAGAATAAATAAGAACATTTTATAATAGTGTTAGTATGAAAAACAAAACAAAACGAGAAGGCAGTGGAATAATAATGACATTAGAGTGATTCAAGAGAACAAGAGTCTAGTTACAAAACCCTACCCAAAGAACGCTTATTATCTATCAACTTAGCCATGAAACCTTTCTAAGCTTTCTCTTTGCCTCACCACCCAGCTTCTATTTCCTGTTCCCACTTGGAAGGCTAAATCTGAGAGGGCTATTAATGACCATGGCTTAAGGGATCATAGGGGGGAACCAAACTTGAATAGGAAATAACAAAAAGTAGGACCAACTTTCCAAAGAAAAAAGGCTTTACTGAGAACAAAGAAAGCCTTAAGAGTAAATTACTGAGCCGTATATAGGTTACTTTCCAAGTCAGTGTCCCATCCTTGACACAACAACAGCAGCAAAAAAAAAAAGATGCAGTGACAGTGGCTCTCCAAAGCTAAATTCTCAGTGATTCAAGGTCAAGGGACAGAAATTTGCTAGTCTAGAGTATTGAAGACTATTTATTGGAATACAAAATGTTGTTCTACTCCTGCAAAGCTGTCTTTCGTAGAACAAAATTAATAAGAATGTTTCTTCTCATACATGAAAAAAACTGTCACTGAAAACGCATACATATATAAAATACATATTTAAATGTTCAAAATTAAATTCAACAAAAACAACTTTTTAGTTTGCTAATTTGCATGCTGAAAATCTTCCTGGACAACAAGGGTCATTATTTTCATAAATAAAAGCAACTAAATAAATTAAAAGCAACAATAAGAATCTGGATATAAACCACCCTAAATACATACCAACAACTGATCAATGTTTCACATATATGCATTTTTAATAGACAAATCTTTTTTTTTTACCTGCACTGTTTTTAATTGCTGAGTCTGTAACACAGAAGGCTGAGCTGTAGTATTAATCAGTTGACTTCCTGGTGTCAATGCTGAAACACCAATGACAGGTTTCATCTCTGGCCTTCCTCCAATAGTAACTACTTTGATTTGCTGAGATTGCACTTTAGAGTCTCCTGACTGTGTCTGAGATGTGGCTTTCTGAGTCTGGGGCAGTTGGTTATTGGGTAGTGCTAAAACAATTGGTGGGCCAGACTTGCCCAAAGTTGTTACAAATAACTTCTGTCCATCCGGTTTAATTGTTTGATTGCCAAGTTTAAGATCAGATGTCTGAGATCCTCTATTTAAAATAATCTGATTGGCTGATATAGTCACAGGTGTCTGGGCACCAAGTTTTTGAAGGCCACTTGGAAAGGCTGTTTTTACAGCATTCAAATCCGTTTTTGTCACTATGGTGTTGCCCACAACTTTGTTAGCATGGTTACTAGACACTGCGGCTGGTTCGGGGGCAGTGGACATGGCTGTGGTTGCAGATTCACCGGATGAATTGATGTTGACAATTTCTTGCAGGTCCGTTTCCATGGGAATTGCATCTCCCATAGGGGATGAAACGATAACAGCCTCGATGCTATCATCTTCCACTAAAGTTATACCAGTGTCCATGATCTCCTCTGGAAGTAAGCTGTTCACCTCAGCTGACACCACCTCCATGATAGTTCTTCCACTTGGAAGCTGAAAATCAGGTACTAAAATGAAAATGAAGAAAAAAAATCAGCTAGAAGAAGCAACTGAACTCCAATAAAGAAATCATTACTTGCTAAAACAAAATCATGCCAAGAAAACTCTAAACTCAAGAAAAAGGGAATTTTTTTTGGGGGGCTAATGTAACTAGGTATTCAAGACTAACTTTCCCTCTATGAAGGCAGCACAGACTGCTGGGAATTGAAGTTCCTAGCCAAAATGAGTCTTGTCCCTTTCCTACAGGGAGAGGACAAGACACTGAGTTTGAGATTCAAGGCGGACTTGGGAAAGGACAAGCCTCACAATGGCATCTGGAGAAAGTTAAGTCTATGAAAGTGTGATATGAGAGAGTTCAGAGTCATGGATGGAGGCGTGGCAAAGACTGTGATGAATATGGCTGGAACCAACTGTTGTCAATTCATCAAATCAAACAAGGAAGTGAAGTTTTAGCCCTCCTCCCCTTTCCCCAATGCCTTCACTCAGTATGAATTTCCTGCATGATTTATCTATTTTGTAAACTATTCTTGAATCTTGATGATTTCTAGGTAATTCATGTCCAAAGTATCTAGTTCTTAAATCTTTCAGAGATATTTTCTTTACAATGTAGTTAAATAAAACATTCTCCTGGTTCTGCTCACTTCCCTGTGCATCAATTCACACAATTCTAGGTTTTTCTGAAATCACCTCATTCATTATATCTTACCATGCAATGAATAATTCTATTACTTCTATATTCCATCTTTTATTCACTTATTCCCCAGTTGATGGTATCATTTTTGTTTTCAGAACTTTTACTACCAAAAAAAGCACTGCTATAAATATTTTCATACATGGTGATCTTTTTCCTCTTTCTTTTGATCTCTATGGACCCAAATGAAGATTATGCAGTTTAGTGATTTTCAGGGCATCATTCCAAACTTCTTTTCAAAATGACTGGACCAATCCAGAGTTTCACAAACAGTGCAGTAGTGTGCCTTGGGAGTAGAATTTACTCCTTTCATTGTTCTTTACTTTTTTAAAGTTGATTTTTTCCTTGGATCTGGTGAGGGTAATAGCAATTTACACACCTTATATAATATTGCTTTTCTTTTATCTTCTTGTACCTTCTTATTGTTTCTTGATGTGCACATACCTGTGATAATCATCTCATTTATCTTCTCCTAGAAACATCTTGTATTTTTCACAGATGCTAATAAAATATTATATAAACACATGAATTTAAGTGATTTCAGAATGGAGTTTAACCTACTCAATATAGCTGAAAAATATTCTCCCATATGACCATGTTGATAACATGCCCATCTTCATGTGGATACCAAAGAAGTTAACAAAGTAATCCTATCACCACTCTGGGCTGACAGCTGCTGCTGCATCTCCCTACTTCTCTGTCCAGTCCATCTGGGGCTCACCTGGCCCAGGATTGTGCTCTCTTAAGTGGCAGGAATTCATCATAACTAGCTGGCCCCAAATCAACCACAGTTCAGTCAACCCCCTTTCCAACAACACCTTTTGCTCTGGAAGAGAAATCAAATTAATACAAAATGTCCCTATGATTCTAACTATTCCCCCAGAGATGCAATCAAGCCAAAACACTGTGTACTGTCTTCCCCTTTCAGAACATAAGAGCTTTAAGGATGGCCTATGGAGCTTTTGAGTCAATAACCCAAGCACAGTTCCCTGGCATAGTATGTGTTTAATGAATAGTTTTTCATTCACTCAGTCAAGGGAGTCAATTAAATTGGGCTAAAGTCACATTTTAGTAATAGCTTCATATCCAGGAAACCTTTGGAGTATGGTCCCATTTCATCTATAAGCCTAGTCAGTCATTTCAAATGCCCAGGACAAGAAATCTATGCAGGTCTGGGTCTAACTACTTTAGGCCAAAGGCCAGTGAAAATCTTCCAGAGAGAAATGAGTCACATCACTTTGAAAGTCTATGAAGATAAGCATTATTTATAATGACATACTTCCAACCAAACCACGTAACCTGTTTCTCGGTAAAACTTAGAACTGATGGGGGTACTACTTCTCCTGGTTCCCTCAAATTGCTGGCACCCTTCAAGTTAACCTGAAAGGCTGGGGAATAGAGAATGGGATATTTTCATTTTGCCTTGGTAGACTCAACTCTTAACACAAGGCCTCATGTAAGATAGGAGCTTAAAGAAAGGTTTCTTTCTTTTTTTTGACAAGGCAATGGGGTTAAGTGACTTGCCCAAGGCCACACAGCTAGGTAATTATTAAATGTCTGAGGCCGGATTTGAACTCAAGTCCTCTTGACTCCAGAATCGGTGCTCTATCCACTGCACTACCTAGTTGCCCCTAAACAAAGGTTTGTTGACTGACTAGTTTACTTCCACATATACAGGTTGTTTCCCCTGACAAAGATATACAAGTTTAGAGAACAGAAACTGTTGATTTTTGTCATTGCTACTTCAGGGTCTAATGCCTAATAAATGTTTTCTGATAAGGGAAACAACACAACATCACAATTTAGAAAGAACCATAATTGTCATCACTAACAAAGTTGCACTTACAAAGATAAACATTATGTCACTGTAGAACACCTGAAACCAAGGTGAAGTAATATGGAGCATAAAAAGACTTACTTTAGAAATATTAGAAAAGTAAAATACTATCCCATTTCTATAGTGTTCTTTGGATTAAGTTTTCTTAAGACTAAATGACTAAAAAAAAAATAGATTGTAGTGTTCCTTGATCATTTAGTCTTTTTTTCCTTAGTTTTTTTGAAAGGTAAATGGGGATTTAAATGGCTTGCCTAAGGCCACACAGCTAGGTAATTATTAAGTGTCTGAGGCCGGATTTGAACCCAGGTACTCCGGACTCCAGGGCCGGTCCTCTATTAACTGTGCCACCTAGCCCCCCTCACTGAGCCACCTAACTATCCCAACACTACAATCTATTAAGACAAAATGCACCCTAAAGAGTTGTGATTTGATTAGTACAAGTAACTCCTGATGTGAGAATGCCTTTCATCCACAGAGATCAATGCCTAAGTTAAGAGATCTGCCTAGAGTTACAAAGCTAGTGTCAGAGATGGAATTTTAATTCAGATGATTTTAACCTCAAGTCAACCTAGTTCAAAATGTCCAGCTACTCTATTTACACTGTCTACACAAAACTGAAGAAATGCTGAAAAAAATCTGACCTTGTGTAAATTAAAAATAATCATTTCGGCAGCTAGGTGGCATAGTGGATAAAGCACTGGCCCTGGAGTCCGGAGTACCTGGGTTCAAATCCGGCCTCAGACACTTAATAATTACCTAGCTGTGTGGCCTTGCGCAAGCCACTTAACCCCATTTGCTTTGGAAAAAAAACCCTAAAAAAAAATAATAATCATTTCAAGAACTGTCTCTAATGTGTCAGATATGTAGGGGAAACAACCAGGCTCCCACTTCCACAACTTAGAGGCCTTTTGCTCTTGGAGCTTCCCTCAGCATTTGAAACAGCCCTCCACCAGACTAGACTGCTTCCCTTGGCTTATTGGTGACATCCTTCCCAGATGTCCAAGTTCAAGCCAGGCAGGTTTCATGGCCCTCCTGGCCCTGCTTTGACTCAAGATTTTACCACCATGTTCCAACATGAGGACCTTGTCCCTCCACTTGGAAATCTCAGGTCCTTGAAAGCAGGGGTTCTCTTTCTTTTTCACCTGTAATCAAGAGCTTAGTTCAGGGTTTGGTACATGGTGAACAGTGACCAACAAAGAATTCTAAACAAAATGACTCATCAGTCAATTCAAGTGCTGAGCTTCCTTCTGGGGACATAAAAAAAATAAGACCATTTAAAGCCTAAAGGATTCATTCTAATGGAATGTACATAGAGATAGATCCAAAACAGATAAAAGATGATGGGGCAAAGGGGAGAAGGCAAGGTGGTTGGGTGGATGGAAAAACTTCATCTCTTGTAGAAAGAGATGTCCAAGAATGAGGGGACCTAACCTGGGGGGGGTGATTATCACACATATTCAAACCTTGAGAGGGGACAAAGTTTGACCCTGCACTAACGCTGAACGGATGAGGATAGCAAAGAACTGACCAGTGTGAAAATCCACTGCAGCCCTAGAATTCACCTCAAAGAAAAGAGTAACTGCGTAACCACTGTTGAGACTCAAAAGGAAAATAATGATATTACACAAGGACTTCATGAAAAACTCTAAGAAATGAAACAAGAAATGGAAAAAAAAATAAAACTCTGGAGGAAATAATGAATAGAAATGTAAGAAGCTCATAAAGGAAAGTAGCAAACCTTACCCTAAAAATGGATTCCCTGAAAACTAGGAGAGACTAAACAGAAATAATGATTCTATTAGACAGTTAATATTATAGCAAAATAAAAGACTGGAAAAAATACAAAAGGTAAGATATCTGATATCAAAAGCAATTGACCTGAAAAACAGGGCAAGGAAAGGTAATTTAAGAATCACTGGCCTCCCAGAAAACCATGACTCCTCCCTCCAAAAAAAAAAAAAACAACCTTGAGAGGGGTTAAGAGGGGTTAAGAGAAAAACTCAATATTTCAAGAAATCATAAATCAAAGTTATCCTAATCCCCTAGAATCAGAAGGCAACATAAAGATATAAAGAATCCATCAGTCATCTCTTGAGAGGAGTCCCAAAAGACAAAGTCTCATCAACATCACAATGGAATGCTTCCACCTCAAAGGAAAAATACTATAAGGAGTCAGGAGGAAGCAATCCAAATACCAGGGAACTACAGGCCTTTCCTCAGAATAATGTTTTTAAATATCTATTACAAAATACATAGGATTATAAAGTAAACCAGTGATCAGAATATTTTAAAAAGCAAGTTCCCAGACTCCAGGTGAATAACTCTTTAACCTATCTCTCTTCCAGTCTTCTCCATTTCTACTGAGGATACTGCATCCTTTTGGTTATTCCCAAACTGAGTCCTCCTTTATTCTTCACTTCCCCACATGAATAAAAAAGCATTTGTTGAACACTTAATATGTGTTTGAGAACTGTGCTAACCATTGGGAACACAAATACAGAAGCAGAGGGAGTTTCCACCCTCAAGGAGTTCACATTCCAAAGGGGAAGACTGTAGTCAATGGGGGAATAAACTGAGTTGCCCTTACCTGTAGTAGGATCAAGAGCAGCATTGACTGGACTATGATTCAGAATTAGGGGTGTGGGTTGGGCTGGGCAGGTGTGGCTAGCAAGAAGAAGACCAGAAGGAAGTTCTGGCACTGATAGAGTTAACCAGTTGTCAAGTTGGTCCCTTCATTATCTCTACAATTATCCTCTTTCCTCTTCCTATGAGTAAGTTCATCTTAGTTCAGTCCTTCATATTTCATCTGACTAACTACAATCCCTCCCAAATAATTTCCAGGCTTAAAATCTCTCCTTCAAAAATCACAATTTGTCAAACCTCTTCCTAAAAGAACTTTACCCTATCACCCCTGGGATACAATGCCAACTGACTTCTCATTTTCACTCTTCATTATAGTCAAGCTAACCTCTTATTGTTATTCCCAAAGGTCACATCCCATTCCCTTTCTGCTCCCCATACCAGGCTAAACTCTTTCCTTGCCCACCCTCTTTGAAGAATTGGTTTCCTTCAAGACTTCCTTCAGGAATTGAAACAACTATGAGGTTCCACCTCACACTCATCAGATTGGCTAAGATGACAAAAGAGGAAAACGATCAATGCTGGAGAGGTTGTGGGAGGATTGGGGCATTGATGCACTGCTGGTAGAATTGCGAACAGATCCAACCATTCTGGAAGTTAATATGGAACTATGCCCAAAGAGCAATAAAACTGAACATACCCTTTGACCCAGCAAAACCATTCTAGGTCTATATCCAAAAGAAATTATAAAAAAAAATGGGAAAAAATCTGACATGCTCCAAAATATTCATAGCGGCTCTTTTTTGGAGTGGCAAAGAATTGGAAATTGAGGGGAGGCCCATCAATTGGGGAATAGTTAAACAAGTTATGGTATATAAATGTTATGGAATATTATTGTTCTATAAAAACCTATGAATGGTCGGACTCTACAGAAGCATGGAAAGAATTATAGAAACTGATGTTGAGCAAAAGGAACAGAACCAAGAGAACAATGCACACATTAGCAACAACACTGTGAGTTGATCAACCTTGATGGATGCAGCTCTTCTTCAGAAAACTAGGACAACCCTGGGAGACCTGCTATGGACCAATGCCATCGACATCCAGAGGAAGAAAAACAAAACAGAACAGAACAAAAAAAAAATCTACAGAATCTGAAAGAACACTACATTCACTTTTTTAAAATTTCTCTTATATTTTTCTTTGCTATCTCAGGGTTTTCTTTTATTTCCCTTAATCTTCATTCCTCAAATAGAAAAGGACTAATATATAAGCATGTGAAACACAAAAACTCACCAGACTGTTCACCGATGAGGAGAAGGGGGTGAGAAGGGAGGGTGGAAGGAAATTATGTAACTTAAAAATATGCATATGCATGTGAATGAATGTCATAAAACTTTCATAACATGAAACTGAAAAATAAAATAAAAAAGATTTCCTTCAGGGACCATGGTGGGGCAAGACTGAAACCCCTGGAGTTTAGTGCTCTCTCACTTTCCTCAAATTAACCTGGACTTACTCTTTCTATGTATAAAAAAGTTAACTTCTCAATTTGTTTTTTCCTTTGTCTTTATCTCCTAAGAGTTTAGTCCATTGCCTACAACATACAGTAAAGTTCAATAAATATTTGCTTGTGATTATACATGTAAAACCTATATCAAATCACTCGCTGTGGTGGGGAAGGGGGAGAGTAGGGAGGGAGATAGAAAAATGTGGAACTCAAAATCTAACAAAAAAGATGAATGTTGAAAACTATCTCTGAATGCAATAGGAAAAAATTAAGTAACTTAAAAAAACATTTATTTAATGAAGAAATGAGATTTTTTTTTAACCTGCATAAATTGATAACAAATTGGAAAAGTTCTGAGAACAATTTTTCAAGTGATCTAGAATCCTTAAAATACAGGATCAGATGTAATTTCTCTAGGATAAGATGTTAGACTCTTCTGCTTGGACCCTGTTATCCAATGATGCATCAAGCAATAAAATGAACTTTAACAGCGACTATATGGGCACTTTCATCTGGGAGAAACTGTTCCCTCCAATTCTAGCTGACAATGCTGATAACAGCAGGGCAAAAATCAGGAGATAATCCATCTTTTAGGTTCATGACTCAGACACAGACAAAGTAGAGGGGGGGAAAATTGAACTCCCTGGGTTTGTCTGGGGAAGCCAATAGGACTGAGACCCCAAAGCCTTCATGTCACCAGGCCGGAGGCCAGTCTAAGATTAGTAGGAATCTTCTTGTGCCTTGTCTGGAGGAAAGGAAGGAAAAATCACTCCACAAATGAAATGCAGAATTAATAAGTTAACCTAAAATACAAAGTTATGCCTACCACATTATTTCCTATCTTGGGAAAATGAAATTCTTGAGAAAGGACAGTTAAAATGGTAGGTTAATAGGGGGCATTACCCTGCTACTAAATATCAGTGACACTATACTTAAAGGCTCCTCTTTCTGTTGCAGACTTAGACTAGTTTTAGCATCACAGACTTCAGTCATTTCAATAAATCTCTTCATTTTAACTGAAGAGGAACTGATACCTAGGGAAGTGAAGTTACCCTTAGATACTAAAGTAGCAGAGCCAGAATTTAGATCTACAGTCTAGGATTTCTTATGACTCTAAATCTAGTGCTCTTTCCACTTTACTGTGTTATAATTCTTTTCTATTTTTTTCAATCACATAAGCAAAATGTGGACAAGGTTTACACAATGTAAGAAGACAGAAAGGACTTCAAAATGTGTTAAAGGAAGGATTACCCATATCAGCAAAACCTTAAATCCTATAAAGCACCAAAGTATGGTCATATAGAACTGTCTAGGAAGTCTGAATTTTCTCTGGATATTCATTTTCAAGCAGTTCAATTACTTTCTCCAATGTTGCAACAAACAAGAGAAGCAGGGGCAGCTAGGTATCACAGTGGATAGAGCACCGGCCCTGGAGCCAGGAGGACCTGAGTTCAAATTCGACCTCAGACACTTAATAATTACCTAGTTATGTGGTCTTGGGCAAGCCACTTAACCCCATTGCCTTGCAAAAAAAACAAACAAGAGAAGTAAAAGACTTGAGAAGTTGAGACTTAGTCCCTATGTTTAAGAATGTGAAGGGCTATTATGAAAATGATAGTTTGAAAAGTAAAAAAAGTAAAAGAACTTCATTTTCAGGAACATGTCCCCACCCAAGCCAGAAAACACAGAAGAGACAGAGTGATAAAAACATATTTAATTCCTATCTAGTCCACTCGAACAAGAATTTGGTATAATACGCAGCAATCTGCTCACAGGTGGAAATATGCCAAAACACAACTGAATTAAGTCTTGAGATCCTACAGCAGAGCAGAATCTGAAATAGATATAAAATCAGAGTATCTCAGAGACCATAAAAAGACTTCAAAATTTTATATATATATATATATATATGTGTGTGTGTGTGTGTGTGTGTATACATACATGTATATACATACATATATGTATATATATTGCCAACGAAGATCTACTACACAAGAAATGTCATAAAAGATGTCATTGAACATATGGGTAAGAGATACTGTTAAGAACAGGAAATAACAGATTCACTGTCCCAGAAATGTAAAAAGACTGAGATGAAGACTTAGAATGGTAAATAGAGTCTTTTTCTGACAAGGTATGAATAATCATGGACAAAAGTATGGATAAATTACCATCTATACCAGTGGAGTGAACATGCACATCAATTACACAGATTCACTGAGACAGAACTAGTTAATTCTTTAATCTGTCTAACAAACCTTTAGACTGGAAAAGGGAGGATAAAAATGGTTTATAGAGAAATACAGTAATTAAGCAACAAGCACCTTTTAGGCACTAAGAACACAAATACAAAGAACCCCACTCTTAAAGAGTTGGGTTTTTTCCCTATGGGGGAAGACAATCAGAGAATACTTAATTTGTCCTTGATGAGTCAAGTTAGCAAGTCCAAATAGACTATAAATATAAGGGTACTGAAAAAACTGGAGGAATATGATACTTGAACCTCTGTCCTTTATCTCTGAAAGATCTCAGAAAATATGAGGGGGACCTAGAGAGGTAAAAGGAAAAATATCTCTTTACAAGACGGAAAAGAGTGAAGTCTATAAACTACATAGTTTGATTTTAAATTCTAGCAAAATTCTAGAAAATATTATTGGAGGGATGGTTAGAGAACAGCTAGGGGGAAAAAACTGTGCAAAGAAAGATACAGATTCATCTAGTATTGGGCATGCCAGACTAAGCTTATTTCTTATTTTTGGACAGCCCTGCTAGCCTAACAAATTTTAGCAAAGCATTTGATAAATGCTACACTTGTAGAGAAAATGGAAAGATGTGGGTTTGATAGTTAAGTGGATTTCGATCTGGTTGAATGACCAGACCTATAGAATAGTTTATAAAGGGTTAGATATTAACTTGGAAAGTACTCTATAGTGGAATACCAAAAAGATGTGTCCTTGGGCTTCAGCCATTAAAAATCAATGAAAGGTAGAATGCATAGACAGTAAGTTTTATCAAATCCTCAGATAAACTGGAGAATAGAGTTGGCATTCAAAAAGATCTTGACAGGCTAGCAAGGCCCAGAATTTAAGGAATACCTCAAAGTGCCAATCTATAATAAATGACACATTGTATTTTTTCTTTTTCCCAAAAGGCAAAGAAAATAGAAATCAGATAAAACATTTTATTTCAAAGCAAAATTATAATAATGTAAGTATGGGTGGGATCTAATAAAGATGAATTGACTATGGATAAATGTAATAAAGTTCCAATTATTAACTGTAAAAATACAAGACAGGGGAGGCTACAGAACCAAATCACAAATTCTCTGAGCTGAAAGGGATTTCAGATGTTATTTGCTTTAAAATGAAGAAGAAACTCTACCAGACATCCAACAACTGATAAGCCAGTTTCGGCTTGAAGACCTCCAATATCTCCTTAAGTATTACACTCACTCTGCCTCCAGGCATCTCAAATTATTAAGAAACTCCTTAAATCAGGCCTAAATTTCCCACTGTGTATTCTCAATCTTCAGTCCTACTTATGTCCTTTGGGTCCACATTATCTAATTAATGCATTTGAAAGTTGCTGGGTCTGGTGGAAGGTTTCCACAGCATGGTGCTGTTCCCTCTTCCGTGGGACAACTCTTCATACACTCCAATACTTGATCTTCCCCTTCTCAGTTCCTTCAACTATTACTGACTGTACAAAACGAGTGTTTTAACTGATACATCTTGATTCATTAATCAATATGACTTTAAAGTCTTTTCACCAGACTAAATGTGTGACCCTGGAGTAAGTCACTTAAGCACTCTCAACCTCAGTTTCCTCATCTGTAAAATGGGGATAATAGCCTCTACCTTCCAGGGGTTTTGTGGGGCTCAAATGAGAAAACATATGTAAGGCAGGCCCTACATTAAATCTTTTTTTTCCTTAGGTTTTTGCAAGGCATATGGGGTTAAGTGGCTTGACCAAGCCACACAGACCGGATTTGAACCCAGGTACTCCTGACTCCAGGGTCAGTGCTTTATCCACTATGCCACCTAGCCGCCCCATTGCACCACCTAGCCACCCCTCTACATTAAATCTTAAACTGTTTTAAAACGTTAGCTACTATTATTATAATTAAAGAAGATGCATCATCATTATCTGCCATTCAACTTGCCACTTTGAACCCTAATGACCACCAATCCTAATGTGAAAACCTGTTTTTCCCTTTTACAATTGTTCTCTAACTTTCTTTTTAAAAGATTAAAATTTTTTAAAATGTATTTCTTCCCACTGAGGAAAATATAAAATTAAATGCAATTTTTTTTTTATACACATCCACATAGTTGAGTAAAACAAATTCGCACATTATCTGACTGCCTCTTAATTTATTGTCTGAGGCAGGCAGTGAATTGCCTACTTCTTTGCCATTCTTTTGAACATGAACTTTACTCTTTCACTGATTAGCTTTCTAAAGTCTTTCAAAACTGCTTTCTACATAATTTATCATTTTGTGAACAACTGCCCTAAATCTGCTCATTTCACTCTGCATCAGTTCAGAATGTCTTTCCAGGTTTCTCTGAAATTATCTACTTCATCATTTCTGATAACAGAATACTATTCTACTACAATCCTTTGCAATGTGTTTATAGCCAGTTCCAAAAAGGAAAAAAGACCCTTACTTTTACCATTTGTACACAAAAGGGCGCCATAAATACTTTCTTGGGGAATAAGTCTATTAGTGGAATAGTTGGATCCAAGAGAATTTGCAGTTTAGTAACTTTCTGAACATAGTTCCAAATCACTTTCCAGAATAGTTGGATCAACCCTCAGCTCCAATGGTGCCCTGATCAATTTCCCCCACAAGCTCTCCATTATGTCGTTTTGATTTTTTGTTATCTTTTGTCAGTCTCATTGATATAAGATAGAATTTCAAAGTTGTTTTAATTTGTACTTCTCTAACTACTGAATTATTTTTTCATATGGTTGTTGATAACTTGGATCCCTTTTTTGAAAGCTGCCTATTCATATTCTTTGACCATTTATTTATCTGTGTGGGAATGACTTTTGGTTTACACATCTCATTCAGTTCTTCATATATTTTGAAAATGAAATCTTTATCAGAAAAACTTGCTCCAAAGATTTTTTCCCCCCATTATGATTACCTTCTAATTTTTACTGTATTACGTTTGTGCAAAAATTTTTAAATCTTACAAAATCAAAGCTATTTATTTTATTTTGTGGGATCTTATCTTTTATCCATAAATGCTTCCCCTCTCAATAGATTTAAAAAATAGGTAATATCTGCCTTGTTTATGGTATGACTTTTTCCAATTTCTCCAGTATTATTATCCAATAGTCACTCTCCCCAATAACATCTTTGGATTTATAAAAGACCGCACTACAATATTTGTTGACTTCATATTGTTGTATAAAAAAATCTGTTACACAAATCAATCTCTTTTTAAATCAGTACCATACTGTTTTTCCTAATTATTCCTTTATATTACAGTCTAAGATCTGACATTGATTAAGGTCCTTCCTACCTTTTCATGATTATCCACAAGGGTCTTGACCTTCTGCTCCTCCAGATGAATTTTGTTTTTTTCCCTAACTCTATAAAATATTCTTTGAGAATCTAATTAGTACAGAATGGAATAAGTAAACTGCTTTGAGTATTTTTAATTATTTCATCTCAACCTACCCTTGAACAATTAACGTTTCTCCAATTATTTAAGTCTATCCTTACTTCTGTAGTTTATAATACAACTTTCAACCATTTTATAGTTTCTGAAATTATTTTTTAAGGAATTTCTTTTTTTTAGTTCTTCTTGGTGTGTTTTATTCGCTACCAATAGGGATAGTGATGATTTATGTAGAGTTATCATATACTGAAACTGTGCTGAAGTTATTGTAATTAGTTTTAGCTGATTCCCTAAGGGAATTGAAATATCACTAACAAAAAGTGATAATGTTGTTTTCTCTTTGCCTATTCTTATTCCTTCGATTTCTTTTTCTTATTGCTATAGCCAGTATTTCTAATGCTGTTTTATATAGTAGAGGGGTTTGATTTATCCCGGATCTTACCAAAAAGGCTTCTAACCCTTCTCCATTACATTCAATGATTGCTCTTGGATAAATACAATTTACTATATTAAAGAAATGTTTATTTCTATGATTCCTAGAGCTTTTTAATAGAAGGCACCCTTTCAATTTTTACCTGATACAAATACAATCTTCAAATCTGAACCAAAGCAGAGAAAATTAGAAACCAACATTCATAATGAACACTGATGCAACAAGTTAAAATCAAATATTATCATGTAGGCTACAACAAAATTATTATAAAGATGATATACTATGATTAAGTTTATACCAGAAATGTGAGGTTGTTTCATCATAAAGACTATAAATATAATAAATCATGTTAGTAACACAAATAACAAAAACTATGACGGACAGTCCTAGATGCTGAATATCCTATCTCCCTATTTATTTAAAAAAAAAAACCCTCTAGAATCCATAGAAATAAATGGATTTCTTTTCTTTAATATTGTTCTGTTTTTTGTATCATAGATTTCTTTGATACACTGGTGAAGCCCATATACTCCATTTAAGAATGTTTCTAAATGCAGAAAATAAAAGACAAAGTATTTCAAAGGAAAACAATTATAGGGAAATCATTATCAAATTTTTTTTTAATTTCAGAGACCTTCAGGTTAAGAATTATTGGCCTATTAACATATAAATTCCTTGAGAACCATGGCTATCTTAATTTTCTATTTATATTCCTTAATCTTTCCACATAATGAATGTTTTTTCATTTAAAAAAAATTTCTCCACAAGAGATGATGAAAAAGGGTAAAAACATCACTTGTACAAAAATATCCATAGTAGCCCTGTTTGTGGTGGCAAAGAATTGGAAATCAAGTAAATGTCCTTCAATTGGCGAATGGCTTAGCAAACTGTGGTATATGCATGCCATGGAACACTATTGTTCTATTAGAAACCAGGAGGAATGGGAATTCAGGGAAGCCTGGAGGGATCTGCATGAACTGATGCTGAATGAGATGAGCAGAACCAGAAAAATATTGTACACCCTAACAGCAACATGGGGGTGACGATCAACCTTGATGGATTTGCTGGTTCCATCAGTGCAACAATCAGGGACAATTTGCAATGGAGAATACCATCTGTATCCAGAGAAAGAACTGTGGAGTTTGAACAAAGACCAAGGACTATTACCTTAAATTTAGAAAAAAAAAAGATATCTTATTGTCTGATCTTGCTATCTCTTGTACTTCATGTTTCTTCCTTAAGGATATGATTTCTCTCTCATCACACTCAATTTGGATCAATGTACAACATGGAAACCATGTAAAGATTGACAAATTGCTTTCTGGAGGGTGAGGGGAGGGAAGTAAGATGGGGGGGAATTGTAAAATTCAAAATAAATAAAATTTTTAATTAAAAAAAATTTCTTCACAAAACTAATAAGAGTCAGAGGCAAGACTTGAGCCCAGGTCTTTCTTGAATTGTGCTTCCATTACACCAGGCTACCCCTCCAATCAAGCAGCCAGTTACTCTTAAAACACTTATATAACAGATGAATACCATTTTATCTTCTTATACTGCCACATAAAAGTACAAGAACTCAATTTCACCATTTTTTTTATTTTTACTTCATAATTTAACTTCTGGAAAAGCTACAAGATAATGAAGAAAACAAGATGAACAGGTCTGAGTTTATAGTAACCCTATAAAAATAATGTAATACATATAATTTTATACAATATAAATACATACAACTATTTTCAAAACTGCATGGTGGTTTCAAGATTCAAGTTATGAAACTCTCTCCGAGTAGTAGAGGGGAGTGATGTCACAGATAATTCAAGAATCATTTCTAATTGGCTTCAAAATGTTTTTATGCCTTCATTTCAGTAGAGTGGGTGTGTTCAGTGTTCTAGGAAATTATAACACTTCAAACAAAATAATAAAACCATATTATGAAAGCCAACAAAGTAGTCAAGAAACTGTAGGCTACTTTTTGATACAACAAGTTTAGAGGTTTGTAAAACCTTTTCAGCTTAGAGAAACTATCGCTGATAATCAAAATTACAGCTAAAATTTCTGAAACTCACTTCTTATACTACTTACAATTTGCAGTTATCCTTTCTCATGATCAAACGCACTATCCACTTCTTAGCAGCAAGGTGAAAGGACAAGAGATTCAGGAAAAGACAAAATTTCAGAGAAGGCCAGTGTGTTGATTTGTTTCATTTAACTATATACACTTAAAAAAAAAAACCAGAGTCCTTTTATTTTATTTGAAAGAACAGTAGAGATAGTGATGGAGGAAAAATCATCTATGAAACACTTTAAAAATACACAAGACAGCAAAATTCATAAAAGGACACAGACAAGTCAGGTCACATTGTTCCAGTCTTAAAAGTAATATACTACTATATATTGCTTTGTAAGAAATATTGTATATTTCTTATTAGAAAATCTAATGATATGTAACAGCTCAGTTTCTTATATAATCCTATTCTGTTTTGTTGAAATAATTCATTTTTGCTGATATTTCTTCATGAAAAGGAAAATTTGTTTTAAAGGAAATTTGTTTTAAAAGAAAATTGCTACTTTTCTGTAAAATGGTTTTGTAAATGTACATTAGGTTGAAGATGATCATTTTAAAATTCATTACAAGTCAGTATTTATCCATGTCAAGTTTTAAATTGAAAGTTGGGGGGGGGGATATGTCATTTGGGCTTAACCTCAAATTCTAGATTCTCTCCATGTAGTATAAGGCTGGTATCTTTCCTTGGAGATTACTGTCAATTCATCCTATTGTTTACACATAGTTGTTTGCTTTTCTCCTCCATTAAACTGTGAGTTCCTTGAGGATGGAGGTTATCTTTCCTTTTTTCTATCCCCAACCTTAAATACAGGGCCTGAAACATTAATTAAGCCCTTGAAATAATAATGTGAACTGACCCATTACAATAATTTATAGCTTTCTTTTACAAAAAATAATTTTTCATATAATTATTAGTATAGAGCACATCAGATTGTTGAGCAAATTATTTCAAAAATCTTTCCAGTTATAAAATTTAAAAGAAAATTTCTTCCAAGAGATTTGACAGCACACTAAACTGCTAAGAAAAGTTATATCATAGACTATACATCAAAATAGATCCTTCCTCTCCTCTCCTCTCCCACTGAAACTCTTCAGAGAGTTGCCTGGTATGAGGCTAAGCCTGCCCTGTCTCACTTGTATTATCACTGTTTCAAATTCCAGTAATTTTGCATCACATGAGACACTACATTTTCAGTTTTGATTTTGTATCACCTGCCTTCTACTTATGTTTTTTTTTTCTTGGGCTTGCTACAAATGTGGCAACAAGAATGAAATGGGGCGGCTAGGTGGCGTAGTGGATAAAGCACCGGCCTTGGAGTCAGGAGTACCTGGGTTCAAATCTGAGCTCAGACACTTAATAATTACCTAGCTGTGTGGCCTTGGGCAAGCACTTAACCCCATTTGCCTTGCAAAAACCTAAAAAAAAAAAAAAAATGAAATGGCACAAGTTATCCTCATCTCCTGAAGAAGTCAGAGCATTAGAAACTATAGGAGGTATTTGGAAAAATCCTAGGAGTTTACACAATTGTACCTCCTTCACTACTAAAATCACCTGTACTAAAGAGGTGCCCATTAAGAGAAGAATGGCTAAACAAATTGTTCAAAATAAGCAAACTATGCCATCAGAAAGGGTGACATGGATAGTTTCAGAGAAAACTATAACTGGGAAGACCTCTGTGATAAGTGGGAAAATAAGTCTGGCTCTATTTTGATGGAATAGAGGAATAGATGGCAAAGAAATGAAAGGTCTGGACAAAATAAAAGTCCCACCTCAGATGTCATAATTTAATGTCTGTGACCATAATGTATATTCTATGATAATAGGTTTTCTTTGGTTGTTAAGAGCTGTGGCTCCAGAAAGATCAAAGACAGCTCCTGACCTCCAGAAGCTCCCATTTTAATGAGATACTACACAAAATAAATCTGTAGGACCATTGGGAACCAGTGGGACTGGTGGAGTAGGTAGAGACCTGTGTTATTAAAGGGAAAGATGACCTGCACTCAGGAGGAGAACTGAGGCAGCAAGCACTGGAACAGTCCCGGGTGAGGTGGCACTGTCAGAGGAGAGAAGGGGGCACTAGAGATGTTGGCAACAGATTAGCTGGTGGGAAGGCTGGTAAGGGATGAGAGAAAAGAGCAGAAGATGCCTACTCTGTGAATCTGGTGGGCCGCAGGGCAGATTTTTGTAGGGATGAAGAGGAGATATGTCCATTTGTAGACCTATTGAAGATGTCTACAGGCCATTCATTGGAGATGTGTGACAGGCAGTTGGAGGTCAGCAGAGAGTTGAGAGCTTGATAAGGAGATTTGAGAATCACTGTCAAGATGATAACTGAATCTAGGAAGATAAAGAGATAACTGAAGAGAAATAACATTGAGGAAGAAAAGGGCCCAGGATAGAACTCCTGTGATCTAGGTAGAAAATCCGCAAAGGAATCTGGAAACTACTCAGATAGGTGGTATGAAATGACAGGACTAGAACACTTTACATAATGCTAACTTTAAGGGGGAAAAAAAACCTTGCAAAGACTTTAGAACTGATGAATACAACCACAAACCACAAATCCAAAGGCCCGAAAATGAATCATGCCACCTAACTCCTTGCCAGAAGTGATGGACTTAAAATACAGAATGAGACACGTATCAGAAATAAGCAACACAGAAATTTGTTTGAGTGGGTGATGTGCGCCTATTAGTGAGGGTTTTGCTTTTTGTACTTTTAAGTATTCAATTAAGGAAGGAGCATGGGAGAAATAAACCAAAGTTCCCAAATATCAAGAAATTGAAAAACAAAAAGCTCATATTCATTTGGGCATAAAATTTTGCAAGACATTACACACCGGGGGGGGGGGCGGCTAGGTGGCACAGTGGATAGAGCCCCGGTCCTGGAGCCTGGAGGACCTGAGTTTAAGTGCGACCTCGGACACTTCATAATGACCTAGCCGTGTGGCCTTGGGCCACTTCACCCCACTGCCCTGCCAACCACCACCACCACCACCACCACAACAACCACGGCAGCGGCCGCGGCCGCAGACACACACTCCGGCCCCACGCAGCCAGGACCCGCCGCGGTCACGGGCGCGTCGGCTTCTTCCCGGGACCTGCGCACCTTCCCCAGGACTTGCTGCTCAGCACGTCCCAAGTTCGTTCCTGGGGAGCTGCGGGCTCCGGGGACCTCACGCCCCCGCCGGGGCCCCCCCGCAGCCCCGTCCCCCGGGTCCAGCCGCGCCGCCCGGCCAGGACTCCGGCCCCTCCGTGCGCTGGGGAAGGGCGGCGGGGACGCGCCGAGGGGAGCCCCTGGCCCCGAGGGGCCGCGGGCAGCGACGAAGCCCCCCGGCCCCCGGGCCACAAGCGGGGCCGCCCACCCGCGGGGCGGCCTCGCGGGGCTCGGCCGGGCGCCGACCTGCCAGGACGCCCCGGAGCCGGGGGCGGCTCGTCGGCCGGCCCCGGGCGCGCCCCGGCGGCGGGCCCGGGACTGTCAGCCCCGCCGGCGCGGCCCCCCGCCCGCTCTCCCGGCCGCGGCCGCGGCGGGGCTCGGGGGCGCGGCGGGCCGCGGCCCTCCCGTCCTCCCGGCCCGGGCTCGGGGCCTCCGGCCCGGTCCCTTCCGCTGCGCTCCCCTCCCCCCCCCCGCGCCCGCCCGGCGGCGGCGGCGCCTCGCCCTCACCTCCGGCCGGCTCCGGCCGCGGGCTCTCCGGTGGCCCGGGCCGGCAGCTCGCGGCGCGGCCGGGCTCCTCCTCCGCCGTGGCCGCCGCCGCCGCCACCGCCGCCGCCGCCGGGATGTCAGGGGCCGGGATTGGATTTCGAAAGATCCGCCATTTTCACGTCGTCATCAGAAGCGCGGCGGCGCGACGGCGCGGCGGCACGGCGGGCGCGGGCCCGCGGCGGCTCTGCGGCGCCCGGGCCCCGCCCCGCGCCGGCCCCGCCCCGCGCCGCGCCAAGCTTCAAACGCGCCGCGCCCGGCGCTGGGCTTTTGTCCCGGCGGCGGAGCCTGCGCGAGAGCCGCGGGCGCCCCGAGTCCGGACCCCCGGGGCCGGCAGCACGGGCTCCGCCCTCCTTGCGCTGCCCGGTCCGCAAGGCCATAGCCCGCTGCTCCGGCGCCCCCCCGACCCGGCGGCCGCGGCGGGGCTGGGGACACCGGATGGCCAAGGAAACCCGCCCTGGGCCCGGCCCCGGTGCAGTGACGGCCCAGGCCGGTCGGCCCCGCCGGATGCAGGCAGAGGGCCCTCAAGGACAGGCAGGTGCCCGCCGCGGGCCGGGTGCTGCGCTCAGGGCACGGAGCCCGCGGGGGAGAAGCGGCGCCTGCCTTCTGGGAGCTTCTGGGCAGCCCCCACGGAAACTCCACCTTCCCACAAAAGCGACAGGAGATACACCGAGTCCGTAGAGATGGCTGTAGGGACGCAAGTGCATCATCAGTGGAGTATGACAGGATCTCAACACAGAATTAAGGACGTCTGTGCGGTGTATGCCCAAGGACGGCAGAGACACGCAGGGGCACGTGTGCACACACTTAGAAGATCCATAGGCCTTTGGTGGGCTGTGTGGTGCAGGATGAGGCCCGCCCAGGACTATATGAATGTGGGCTGTGTGTACAGGATAAGGCCCGCATGGCACCCGGCCTGCCCAGGACTATACGGATGTGGGCTGTGTGTGCTTGATAAGGCCTGCATGGTGCCCGGCCTGGGCAGGACTATATGAATGTGGGTTGTGTGCAGAATAAGGCCCGCACAGGACTATATGAATGTGGGCTGTGTGTGCAGGATAAGGCCCACATGGCGCCTGGCCTGGGCAGGACTATATGAATGTGGGCTGTGTGCAGGATAAGGCCCACCCAGTACTATATGAATGTGGGCTGTGTGTACAGGATAAGGCCCACCCAGTACTATATGAATGTGGGCTGTGTGTACAGGATAAGGCCCACCCAGTACTATATGAATGCTGGCTGTATGTACAGGATAAGGCCCACCCAGGACTATATGAATGTGGGCAGTGTGTACAGGATAAGGCCCACCCAGGACTATATGAATGCTGGCTGTGTGTACAGGATAAGGCCCACCCAGTACTATATGAATGCTGGCTGTATGTACAGGATAAGGCCCACCCAGGACTATATGAATGTGGGCTGTGTGTACAGGATAAGGCCCACCCAGTACTATATGAATGCTGGCTGTGTGTACAGGATAAGGCCCACCCAGTACTATATGAATGCTGGCTGTATGTACAGGATAAGGCCCACCCAGGACTATATGAATGTGGGCTGTGTGCAGGATAAGGCCCACCCAGTACTATATGAATGTGGGCTGTGTGTACAGGATAAGGCCCACCCAGTACTATATGAATGTGGGCTGTGTGTACAGGATAAGGCCCACCCAGGACTATATGAATGCGGGCTGTGTGTACAGGATAAGGCCCACCCAGGACTATATGAATGCTGGCTGTGTGTACAGGATAAGGCCCACCCAGTACTATATGAATGCTGGCTGTATGTACAGGATAAGGCCCACCCAGGACTATATGAATGTGGACTGTGTGTACAGGATAAGGCCCGCACGGCGCCCGGCCCGGGCAGTACTATATGAATGCTGGCTGTGTGTACAGGATAAGGCCCACCCAGTACTATATGAATGCTGGCTGTATGTACAGGATAAGGCCCACCCAGGACTATATGAATGTGGACTGTGTGTACAGGATAAGGCCCGCACGGCGCCCGGCCCGGGCAGTACTATATGAATGCTGGCTGTGTGTACAGGATAAGGCCCACCCAGTACTATATGAATGCTGGCTGTATGTACAGGATAAGGCCCACCCAGGACTATATGAATGTGGACTGTGTGTACAGGATAAGGCCCGCACGGCGCCCGGCCCGGGCAGTACTATATGAATGCTGGCTGTGTGTACAGGATAAGGCCCACCCAGTACTATATGAATGCTGGCTGTATGTACAGGATAAGGCCCACCCAGGACTATATGAATGTGGGCTGTGTGTACAGGATAAGGCCCACCCAGGACTATATGAATGTGGGCTGTGTGTACAGGATAAGGCCCACCCAGTACTATATGAATGTGGGCTGTGTGTACAGGATAAGGCCCACCCAGGACTATATGAATGCTGGCTGTGTGTACAGGATAAGGCCCACCCAGGACTATATGAATGTGGACTGTGTGTACAGGATAAGGCCCGCACGGCGCCCGGCCCGGGCAGTACTATATGAATGCTGGCTGTGTGTACAGGATAAGGCCCACCCAGTACTATATGAATGCTGGCTGTATGTACAGGATAAGGCCCACCCAGGACTATATGAATGTGGACTGTGTGTACAGGATAAGGCCCGCACGGCGCCCGGCCCGGGCAGTACTATATGAATGCTGGCTGTGTGTACAGGATAAGGCCCACCCAGTACTATATGAATGCTGGCTGTATGTACAGGATAAGGCCCACCCAGGACTATATGAATGTGGACTGTGTGTACAGGATAAGGCCCGCACGGCGCCCGGCCCGGGCAGTACTATATGAATGCTGGCTGTGTGTACAGGATAAGGCCCACCCAGGACTATATGAATGTGGGCTGTGTGTACAGGATAAGGCCCACCCAGGACTATATGAATGTGGGCTGTGTGTACAGGATAAGGCCCACCCAGTACTATATGAATGTGGGCTGTGTGTACAGGATAAGGCCCACCCAGGACTATATGAATGCTGGCTGTATGTACAGGATAAGGCCCACCCAGGACTATATGAATGTGGACTGTGTGTACAGGATAAGGCCCGCACGGCGCCCGGCCCGGGCAGTACTATATGAATGCTGGCTGTGTGTACAGGATAAGGCCCACCCAGTACTATATGAATGCTGGCTGTATGTACAGGATAAGGCCCACCCAGGACTATATGAATGTGGGCTGTGTGTACAGGATAAGGCCCACCCAGGACTATATGAATGTGGACTGTGTGTACAGGATAAGGCCCACCCAGGACTATATGAATGTGGGCTGTGTGTACAGGATAAGGCCCACCCAGGACTATATGAATGCTGGCTGTGTGTACAGGATAAGGCCCACCCAGGACTATATGAATGTGGGCTGTGTGTACAGGATAAGGCCCGCACGGCGCCCGGCCCGGGCAGTACTATATGAATGCTGGCTGTGTGTACAGGATAAGGCCCACCCAGTACTATATGAATGTGGGCTGTGTGTACAGGATAAGGCCCACCCAGTACTATATGAATGCTGGCTGTGTGTACAGGATAAGGCCCACCCAGTACTATATGAATGCTGGCTGTATGTACAGGATAAGGCCCACCCAGGACTATATGAATGTGGGCTGTGTGTACAGGATAAGGCCCACCCAGTACTATATGAATGCTGGCTGTGTGTACAGGATAAGGCCCACCCAGTACTATATGAATGCTGGCTGTATGTACAGGATAAGGCCCACCCAGGACTATATGAATGTGGGCTGTGTGTACAGGATAAGGCCCGCACGGCGCCCGGCCTGGGCAGGACTAGGCTGGCTACTCTGTATCTCTCTCTCACGTGTGTATCCCTCCACAAACGTTGGCCTCTGTGCGTTGCCTGCCCTGCATCTCGCTTAAGTGTGCTGCTTCCCATGGAGGCAGACATTTCTGCGTGCGGGCTGCCCGCGCCTAGTGCTTGCTTGGCACAGTGCCCGGGCCGTAGTGAGCGCCGCGGGGCCCTTGGCTGATTCACCCTTTTCATTTCTGGGGGAGGAGGAGGAGGTTCCCAAGTCAGGCCCTCGGCAGGTAACTCCGCAGGGACTCCGGGGCCCGGGGTGGCCCGGGGCTCGCGCCCAGCCCGAGGCGTCTTTTCTCCAACGTTCCTCGGGCTGTCTGTCAGTCGGACTCCCGAGGCTGGCCTGCGGGGTGGGCCGGGGAGCCCCCGCACACAAAGGGGCCGGAGCCCTCCCGCGCCGGCGCGGCCCGGCCCCGCCCGGCCGCGGCGCCCGCGCAGACGCGCTGGGGCGGCCCAGCCCGGACAGCTGCCCCCGCAGGGTGTGCCCCTCCTCGCAGCGCCCCCACCACGGCCGGCCCCGCGCTCCCGGCGCTCCCGACAGCCGCGGCGGCGGCGGCGCCTACGAAACCCAGACGCGGGTTGGTTCAAAATCACGCGCGCAGCGCCATCCCGCCGCCGCATCCCATAATAGGCCGAGCCCGCCTCCCGCGGCTCCCCCGGCCACGCGGCCGTGGCGACGTCACCACGCCGGGCGTGGGGTCACCGCGTGACGGGCGTGCGCCCGCCGCGGCTTCGGGGTGGAGCGTTCCAAGAGGGAGAGAGGAGGAGGGGGAGATCCCGGCTGGGAGAGACCATTCCCTCCCCCGCCCCCTTCTAAGGAAGCCTGCCCGGCCCGAGTCTCGGGCGCGGGGGCCGCGTTGCCCCGCACGGGAGAGGGGCGGGGCCGGGGCCGGGGCGTGAGCGCCGTCCTCCCCCTTGCCTCGAGGGACCGCCCGAGGCCGCCGGGGACGTGGGGGGAATCCCGGCCCCCCCAAGGCGCCTGGTCCCCGGGGTCGTGCGGCCCCTCGGCCCGGCCCCCGCGGGGCTGGCGGCAGGGACAGAGCGGGCCAGACAGGAGGGACGTGGTCAGGGCGGCCGAGCCCGCTTGGGTGGCGCCCGCTGCCGCGCCCCGGCGGCCGGCCCCTCCGCCTCGCCCCCTCCCCAGCGGCTCCCCACTCGGGAGTTCTGGGCAGCCCGGTCCCCCCGCGGACAGAGGGACACCGGCCCAGGGACCCCCCAACAGGAGCGCTGGCGTCCTCCGTGCTTCTGGGGTGCCCCGCGGCGCCCTGGGCTGCTGTCACCGCCTCTCTGGCTTCCCCCCCGGGATCCTGTCCCGGAGTCTTCATTCTTATCGTCTCCACTAATTGCAAAGAGACTACAAAGTCTTGGGGACTCCCTTCTCCATTAAAAGCTCACACCAAAAATAGCAGTACAGTTTTGTTGGAAGGAGGGGAGGAAGTCACTGACCTCACGGGAACCTAGTCACATCAGCACCAGGTGGTTTGGGAGAGAATGCCACCTCCCTTCTTCACCTGGCCACTTCCTAGAGAACTCTCCTGGCCTTCACAATTAACGAGACTGTCCAATGTACTTAGGCATTCCTAGGGGACAAAGTGCCCCGAGACCCAGAATTTCTCCCAGAACCATTCCTGACCCTTATAGGATGACTCCCAAGTCACTGGCAACTCAATGGATAGAAGCTCTGGGCCTGGAGTCAGGAAGATCTGAGTTCAAGTTTGATTTCAGACACTTACCGCACATGTCACTTAACCTCTGCCTCAGCCTCAGCTGACTCAAGACTAAAATGATGATCATAATAGCACTTACCTCACAGGGTTGTTATACAGATAAAATGGGATATTAATCACAAAAGTGTTTAAAACAGAGCCTGACACCAGTACATACTATATAAATTCTTAACATAATTTTTGGAGACAATTGGGATTTAATCGACTTGCCCAGGGTCACCTAGCTAGTAAATACATGAAGTGAGACTTGAACTAGAGTTCTACTGACTCCAGGGGCAATGTCACTGCCCTGCTCTATAAATTTTTTTTGCTGCTTTTTTTTCCTCTTCTCTCTCTCTTTTTTTAAGGTTTTTGCAAGGCAAATAGGGTTAAGCAGGTTGCCCAAGGCACGCAGCTACAGAATTATTAAGTGTCTGAGGTTGGATTTGAACTCAGGTACTCCTGACTCCAGGGCCAGTGCTCCTAGCCCCCCCCCCCCCCGCCGCTTTTTTTTTTTAGGTTTTTTTTAGGTATAGACCCTATGCACATTGTTGCCCTTTGGGCATAATTCCAAATTGCTCTCCAGAAAGGTTGAATGAGTTCACAGCTCTACCAACAATGTATTAGTGACCCAGATTTCTCCACATCCCTTCCAACATTAATCATTGTCCTTTCTGGTCATATTGGCCAGTATGAGAGGTGCTTTTAATTTGCATTTCTGTAATAAGTAGTGATTTAGACCAATTTTTCATATGACTGGACCACTTTGATTTCCTCATCTGTAAATTGCCTTTGCATATCCTTTGACCATTTGTCAAATGGGGAATGGCCTGGGGTTTTTTTTTGGAAAATTTGACTCAGTTCTCTGTATATTTTAGAAATGAGTCCTTTATCAGAAATACTAGTTGTAAAAATTGTTTCCCAATTTACTACATTTCTTTTGATCTTGGTTACAGTGGTTTTGTCTGAGCAAAAAGCTTTTTAATTTAATGTAATCAAAATTGTCTAGTTTGTTTTTAATGATATTTTCCATCTCTTCCTTGGTCATAAAGTGCTTCTCTTTCCATAGATCTGACAGGTAAACTACTCCTTGATCTCCTAGTTTATTTGTTTGCTTCCTGCAAGGCAATGGAGTTAAATTTCTTACCCGAGGTCACACAGCTAGGTGTCTGAGGGAGAATTTGAACTCAGGTCCTCCTGACTCCAGGGCCAGTGCTCTATTCACTTTACCACCTAGCTGCCCTCTATAAATCTTTATTCCCTTCTGTTTCTTCTTCCTTTCTGTCTCCTTCCTATCTTCTCAAAGTTGGCCTGACAGTTTAAAAAAAGAATGAGAAAGCCTTTCAAGACCTATGGCATAGAACTATGCCTGCAGGTTCTCGTTGGAAGTGCTTCCATTCACAGCACAACATCCAGGCCCATGACACTATTAAGGGAATTTAAACTCTGATCTGTGGGAGGTCAGACCTGAGAAAGCCTATTCAATCACAAGTGCTTCTGCAATGACGGGAAAATATTTGATCTAGAAGAGTGAATCAATGAACTTTCTGGTCTTGACCATCATCCAGTTACATTGTGTACAAGCATTAACAAATCAGAATCTCACTGCAGTGTGATGAGGTTCCTTGGGGGGAGAACCATAGGTAGGAAGGGCACTCTCCAAATGAGCAGTGTAGTTGTAATTGGCAAAAATACACAGAAAGTTTATTTTAATCTAGCTCTATAGAGGGGACCAGACTATCTACTGAGTGAGCTGACAGGAAGAATAATGTTATTTCTAAGTTCCAATAGCCTTAAACTTGACCTTATGATCCCAGACAGCTCTGCCCATCTTTACTATTACATTACTGTTTGGGAGACTGAACATCTGGCAACTCAATTATGTTTGAATGCTAGATTTTTATTTGCACCTACAGTTTTCTTTACACTTAATCTAACCTTCCACATATTCAAGGTCATGTTCTCAAACCTCTGTCATATAGTTATAGCAGCTAGAATTGGTCTTGTCCACTAAAATATTGTTGGTGGAGCTGTGAACTCATCCAAACTCTCTGGAGAGCAATTTGGAATTACACCCAAAGAGCAACAAAAATGTGCATAGCCTTTGATCCATCAATATCACTACTGGGTCTATACCCTGAAGAGATGATGAAAAAGGGGGAAAACATCACTTGTACAAAAATATTCATAGCAGCCCTGTTTGTGGTGGCAAAGAATTCACTCAGTGGGTGAACGTCTATCAGTTGGGGAATGGCTTAATATACTGTGGTATATGTATGTGATGGAACACTATTGTGCTATTAGAAACCAGAAGAGATGGGAATTCAGGGAAGCCTGGAAGGATTTGCAAGAACTGATGTTGAGGGAGATGAGCAAAACCAGAACATTGTACACCCTAACAGCAACATGGGGGTGATGATCAACCTTAATGGACTCTCTCATTCCATCAGTGCAACAATCAGGGACAATTCTGGGCTGTCTGTGATGAAGAATTCCATCTGTATCCAGAGAAAGAACCATGGAGTTTGAACAAAGACCAAAGACTATTACCTTCAATTTAAAAAAACCCATTATCCTGTTATGTAATTTTGCTCTCTCTTATACTTTATTTTTCTTCCTTAAGGATATGATTTCTCTTTCATCACATTTAACTTAGATCAGTGTATACCATAGAAACAATGTAAGGACTAACAGACTGCCTTCTGTGGGGGGTGGGGGAAGGGAAGCAAGATTAGGGGGAAAATTGTATAATTTTATGGATTTGTTGCACCTGATATATTAAAGTAAAATTCACAGCACTCCCAATTTGGCACCAAGCATAATAGCTTTCAATAGAATGGCAGTCCTCCACTCCCTTTCTGAACTCATTACAGTCTAGCTTCTGATCTCATCATTCAAGTGAAACTGTCCTCTCTAGAGTTACCAATGATCTGTTAACTGATAAATATAATGGCCATTCTCCATTCTCATCTTTTTTTACTTCTCTGTAGTCTTTGGCACTGTTAATTCATCTTTTTACCTTGATCCTCTCTTTCTTGGTTTTCATGACATTACTTTTGCCCGTCTTCTCCTGCCCCTCCTTCTCAGTCTCCTTGGGTGGATCCTCATCCAGGTTCCACACACTTACAATGGGTGTTCCCGAGGGCTCTGCCCTGGGCTCAGTTCTCTTCTCCTTCTCTGCTATTTCATTTAGTGATCTCATTAGCACTCACAGAATCATCTGTCATCTTTATACTGATGATTTTCAGATTTTTTTTTGTCTTGACTTAAGACCTTTGCTGACCTCCGGTCTAGCACCTCCAGTGGTCTACTGGAAATCTCAAATTGGATGGTTTATAGACATCTTAAGCTCAACATGTCAAAACTAAATTCAGCTTTCCTCTCAAAACCTTTCCTCTATCCTATTGTCTCTCTTCCCTCCAGTTCAGTCTCCACTCAATTTTCAAATTGCTCTATCTTAAGTACGAGTCTGTTTGGCTTATAAAGCCCTCTGTAATGATTCCTTCTTACTTTCAGCCTCCTTACACCTTTTTCTCCACTCTCACATCCAAGTTCTATACAATCAATCCAGTGACACTGTAGAATTTTATCTTTTATTTGAAAACACTAGAAATGAGTGGAAATAACTTGTCAAGAAGATTTTCAAAGGCATGACAGCTCTCTGTCCCTTTGGATTTTCTCTATGCACAAATGCTAGGAATTTATTTAACTAATAAATTTGTTTCTGCTTATATTTGTGCCCAAAGCACAGAATACTAATTTTTCTTTTACATTTTATTTTTTTATTTATACTCCACAATTATATATTTGAAATTTTTCTTTGTTAATTCTTATATTTGTAAGTTGAATAATCTGCTCATGTAGGCACTTTTTTTGTTTTTGCAGGAATGTCTCTAATCTTTGGCCTGTCTTTTTTTTTAATTCTATTTTTTTCTGTCACTCACTGTCTTGTTTTCCCTTTGATGGTAGATATAACCCCTGTTGTCTCACCTCCTTCTATTCTGCCAGTCTGAACCTGGAGGGTTGGGAGATGGAATAGGCTTGGATCCATCTGAGTTTCAGTGCTTTTCCCCTTAAGCCCATGTAGCCTCTTAGGCTGATTCCTTGTCTTAGTTGTCCTCTTGGCTCTCATTCTTTCTTTCTCTGCCCGGGCGGATTCAGAGTCTGCTGCTTTATGTAGGGTTGAAAGTCATTCCAGAATGAATTTTTATAACATTGCCCCCCCCCCCAGCTCCAGGCAAAAGGCATCTCTTCCTCAGATCCCAGGCAGAATCAATATTTGCTGCTTGCTCACAGTGGGAGGTACACAGGGCATGAAAGGTACAGGATAGCAGGAGAATATTCCAGTGAAGATTCTAGGTACTGTCTTGAAGGTTTCTGCCTATTGGTTTTTGTATCCTTGCAGGGAGGAGCCCCTGGTGAGGGAAGGATACTGAGTCCTTTAAGTATGAGTGTTCTTGATGCTGAGTGAGATGAGCAGAACCAGAAAAACACTGTACACCCTCACAGAAACATGGGGGTGATGATTAACCTTGATGGACTTGCTCATTCCATCAGTGCAACAATCAGGGACAATTTGGGGCCGTCTTCGATGGAAAATACCATCTGTATCCAGAGAAAGAACTGTGGAGTTTGAACAAAGACCAAGGACTATTACCTTAAATTTAGGGGGAAAAAAAGATATCTTATTGTCTGATCTTGCTATCTCTTATACTTTATGTTTCTTCCTTAAGGATATAATTTCTCTCTCATGACACTCAATTTGGATCCGTGTATACCATGGAAACAATGTAAAGACTGGCAAATTGCCTTCTGTGTGGGGTGGGGGGAGAGAAGTAAGATTGGGGAAAAAAATTGTAAAATTCAAAATAAATAAAATCTTTAAAAAAAAAAACCAGAAAAAAGGATGTGTTCTCTGCTGTTAATGCATAAGGATTTTTACCTTGTCCCAGTTCTCTCTTTTTGGTTCTGTGGATTTGGCTGCAATTTCTCTCCATCTGCTACAAAACTCCTCATTTGGCGGACGGGGAGAAGGGGGAATGGAGAAATGGATCACCTTCTGAGACCTGTGTCTTGTAAGTCCCTACTCTACTTCCTTCTTAATATTCAGTAGGTACTCAGTAGAGTAAAACTGATTTTAGTACCCTTTTTGTCTAGAACTAAGAGTCACTAGGGCTGGATGTCACAGTTTATAGGTTGAGCCTGGTGACAGACTCATCTTTCTGAGTTCAAATCTGAACCCAGACCCTTCCTAGCTATGTGACCCTGGGCGAGTCATTTTACCCTGTTTGCCTCAGTTCCCTCACCTGTATATTTATCAGAAACAGAAATAGCAAACCACTCTAGGATCTTTGCCATGAAAAACCCCCAAATAGGGTCATAAAGAGTCAGACACAACTGAAAACATCTGAATTATCAACAACAGAGTCACTAGTCAAATCAAAAAAGCAAAGAGGCAGTGTGGTACAGTGGGAAAGACAGCTGAATCTTGAGTCAGGAAATGAGTACAAATCCCACCTCTGTTATCATTGTGTTCTTGATCAAGTTCCTCACTCTTTCCAACCCTGTGAAATGAGGGTCTTGGACACAGATGACCCTTCAAATTCTGAATCTATGTTCTTGTCAGCACAGTGGGCCCACCAAGCAGTCTTTGTAAATTCTGGGAGGTTTTGGAGGCTTGTTTGTTTTAAAAGGAAAAGGAGGGACATTCCCTCCCTTCATCCCCTAGCCTGCTCCCTTGGAATGAGTCCAGGGAATCCTTTTCTTCTCCCATTAGGTATCCTGCTCTAGTCACTGGCCTTGACTCTGTCCCTGGAGAAAGATTTCTGTGAACCTGCATGATGGGGAATAAGCCAGGGTGGGGGGACTTAATAGCTCCCTAGCTCCTTTTTGATCTACAAGTCCAAAGTCATTGTATAAGGTCATAGAATCACATGTACTAGGTACAGCCAATTACCCTTGCAGGACCAGGGGTGGGATCAGTAGCCAGCCCATATAGGATTCCATTGTTTAATCCCTATTTCTGACATTGTCTCAACAGTAAGGTGCCTTCTTGACATTGTCACCAAATGCCACATATAGGGTAAACAAGCCAGCCTTGCTGAAGTAGGTGGATACCTTGAGGGAAAGACCAGAGCAGCATCACCATCACTGTGATTGCCATCTTACCTCAGATCCTGATGAAGGCAGCCTAGGACCTGGAGCAGCTATCACCAGTTTTAGGAAGAAATTTTAATTTTACAGTAGGAGAAAATATTTCTCTGATATACTTTTATGCAACAAATATTTATTGAATGCCTGCTAGAAAGGGGGAAAGAAAGGAAGGAAGAGAGGAAAAAAAGAAAGGAAAGAAAGAAGGAAAACACTCCTGAGAAGTTCCAGCAGGTGCTACAGCTACTTAAGATCCAGAAAATAAAGTTCTTGTCCTTGTCAAATGGTTCAGCATCAAAAATTGAAATTATTTTTATCAATGGAAATGACATTTAAAAAAAGGCATGGCAGCTGCTTAGTTATTGCATCTAAAAACCATAGTTCCTTTTCATCTAACAGGCATACTACCTTGGGACAGCCACTATCAGAGGTGCAACTGTCAGAAAGGAAAGTTCTTGTCCAGGGACTGGATCACATCTATGAAAAGGAATATAGGTCACCATGGAGTTAGGGAGGGTGTACATGAGGAGGGGAAGGGGTGGAAACAAATCCCTTATTTAATTCTATTCTTGTGAATAATATAATAAAGGTCAGTTTAATATTTAAATTTTATTGACAATAATAATAGGGAAGAGTGGGAGAGGAAGGGAAAGGGAAGAAGGAGAGAAAAGGTTCCAATATACATATGAACATAGAATAAACTCACAAAAGAATGGTACTGTATTAGGGGACAGGGAGCAAGGCTGCATCCCGTGGTGCCCTCCCAAGTATCCTTCTGAGATAGCTGACTTCTGATCTTAGTGGCTGTCTGGAGCTGGCCAATTTGCATATCAAGGTTCAGGGCACATCAGGGCTTTTTGAGGTACACAGGTGCGGAGGAAAAGATTAACTAGTAGTTAGCAAGATATTATTTTTGGTTGCACAGCTGTAATTTAAAATATTAATGCCAGTATTTTTCCATGGTCTGATTTCATAGTAGTAGTTTCCCTGTATAGCTTCTATGAACTACAACCTTCCTTGCGGGGAGACTATCATGGTGGTTCTCAAGACCATTAGGCTTTATCTTCCAACCTAGGTTGGAAGGATTTTAGAATGGGGGATGGCTCTCTACTCTATTTTTATCCACACTGCTCAACTCAATGCTTTTGCCTATTTTTGGTTGTTGTTCATTCATTCTCAGTCATGTCTAACTCTTCATGACCCCATTTGGGGTTTTCTTGGCAAAGACACTGGAGTGCTTTGCCATTTCCTTCTCCAACTCATTTGACAGATGAGGTACCAAGGCAAACATAGCCACTAAGCGTCCTGAGGCTAGATTTGAATTTAGGAAGTTTTCTTGACTCCAGGCCTGGTCCACTATGGCACCACCTAGCTGCTCCTTTGCACATTGAAATGCTTCATTCATTCAGCCGTGGTTGAATACTGTAATAAAAAAATGCTTCATTCATTCAGCCTTATCAACTATCTCTTCCTTTTGCACAAACAACTGATACAAGCAAAAGTTGGCTCAGTTCACAAGCACCAAGGTTCATGATCTCCCAGCATACAATCTGATAAAAATCCCAGACTTTTAGTGATTCTGCTATTTGCTTGTAATCCAGCCTCTAACACAATGTTTGTTCCTCCTTTAGACATCACCAACACCCTGGTGGTCCAGGAACCTTTGTGGTCTTCCTTAAGCAGTGAATTCTGAATTTCTAGTTGACTCATGCTCCTACCCATCCCTGGTAGACATCATCTAACATGACAATGTGAATCACTCCATGTTCACATTTGCGAATTTGTTATGCATGTGTAATATGGATTTGCTCCAACCCCACTGTCTGAGGGCCAGATTTGTCACATTCCCCAGCTCATGCCCTTGAGATTTTTCAGTATTCTTTAAGGGGTCTCTGTTCTCCATCCATCAGTCTGAGCCACATCTGGTTATGTTTCTTCTTTTTTAGGGGCTCATGACTAACATAATTCCTTTTAGCCACTTAACATTGGATAGCTTTTACAGAGAAACCAACATATACACATTCCTCCAATATTTTGGAGGCATATTGCCCTTATACTACAAGTCTCCCAAGAAGGGAAATAGGCTCATCTCTTTTTTAAAAAAACTTTTTTATTTAAGGCAATGGGGTTGAGTGACTTGCTCAAGGTCACACAGCTAGGCAATTATTGTCTGAGGCCATATTTGAACTCAGGACCTCCTGATTCCAGGGTCAGTGCTCTAGCCACTGCACCATTTAGCTGCCCCCTAGGCTTAGTTCTTAACTCACTTCCTACTGAGCCTTAGTCCTTCCCAATTCTAGTCCAAAGCCCCTCTTGGTTAACATCCTGGTTTCTTAGGATCCCTGATAGATTGGCTATAGCATTTGGCCTCAGATCCTGAGCCCAGTCACTGTAAGTTAGTCCATCTCTGAAGGACATAGCTGATTGATGAGATTGCTCAAATCCTCCAAACATGCTCTTATTCTAAAATACATAGAGAACTGAGTCAAATTTATAAAAAAAAAAGCAAACCCAAGCCATTCCCCAATTGACAAATGGTCAAAGGATATGCAAAGGCAATTTACAGCTGAGGAAATCAAAGTGATCCATAGTCATATGAAATATTGCTCTAAATCTTTGCTGATTAGAGAAATACAAATTAAAAAATCTCTGAGGTACCACCTCACACCTATCAAACTGGCTAATAGACCAAAAAGGACAATGATCAGTGTTGGAAGGGATGTGGGAAATCTGGGACACTAATACATTGTTGGTGGAGCTGTGAATTTATCCAACCTCCCTGGAGAGCAATTTGGAATTATGCCCAAAGGACAAAAAAAATGTGCACATCCTTTGATCCAGTAATACCACTACTGGGTCTATACCCTGAAGATATTATGATAAAGGGTAAAAACATCACTTGTACAAAAATATTCATAGCAGCCCTGTTTGTGGTGGCAAAAAATTCATCCAGTGATGGACATTCAGTCCATCAATTGGGGAATGGCTTTTCAAACTGTGCTAAATGTGTCATGTAACACTATTGTTCTATTAGAAACCAGGAGGGATGGGAATTCAGGGAAGCCTTGAAGGATTTGCAAGAACTGATGCTGAGAGGAGCAGCTAGGTGGTGCAGTGGATAGAACACTGGGCCTGGAGTCAGGAGGACCTGAGTTCAAATTTGACCTCAGCCAATTAATAATTACCTAGCTGCGTGGCCTTGGGCCACTTAACCTCATTTGCCTTACAAAAATCCTAAAAAAAATCCCCCAAATCCCAAAAAACTGATGCTGAGGTAGATGAGCAGAACCAGAAGAACACTGTACACCCTAACAGCAACATGGGGTTGATGATCAACCTTGATGGATTTGCTCATTTCATCAGTGTAACAACCAGGGACAATTTTGGGGCTATCTGCAATGAAGAATACCATCTGTATCCAAAAAAAGAATTGTGAAGTTTAAACAAAAACCAAAGACTATTGCCTTTAATTAAAAAAAAAAAAAGGGGTGGCTAGGTGGCACAGTGGATAAAGCACCGGCCTTGGAGTCAGGAGTACCTGGGTTCAAATCTGGTCTCAGACACTTAATAATTACATAATTACCTAGCTGTGTGACCTTGGGCAAGCCACCTAACTCCATTTGCCTTGCAAAAACTAAAATAAGAAAAGAAAAAAAGTATCTTATTATGTAATTTTGCTATCTCATATTTTGTTTTTTCCTTAAGGATATGATTTTTCTCTCACAACATTCAATGTTGATCAATGTATAGTATGGAAAAAATGTAAAGACTATCAGACTGCCTTCTGTGGGGGGGTGGGGAGAGGGAAGTGAGATTAGGGGAAAAATTTTTAAATTCAAAAAAAAATATGCCATGCCCATAAAAAAGAAAATAACATACTCTTGGATAGTGTAAACAGAATCTAATGTAGGTAAATTATTTCCCCAAAGCACTGAGTACATGTTTTTCCACCTCTCCATTAGAGTTTAGGATGATCTAGCTTATGCAGGAGACCAACCAAAATAGTCTGGGTAGTGAGGGATCCCCTATCCAGAGAGTTGGAGGCAGCTGAGTCCCATGATCAAGCTAATTCTCCAAGAGAGGAGCTAAATGAAGGCTCTCAACCTATCCCCTCATTAACTGTTCACTAATCAGGGTTGATCTTCACTTCTCAGGGGCACCACCTTTCAAAAGCATATTAAGAGAAACCAATGGCCATCAACTTATTGTTAGCCAGCCTAATTAATAAATTGATTCATTAATCAGATAATCTTGGTTTTTTATTCATCATAGCCCATATAGGCTAAAAAGGGGCACAGGGAAGATAACCCTCGAGCCTTTCTCCCCACCCTTATCACCTGCATTCCCTGACTGTGAACAAGTCATTCCCTAGATTCCCTCACTAGGGAATATAGTTATATAGAAAGATGCAGCCAGTGAAAAGAGGCTACTTCCAATCTTCTGGGAGATCACTGCAAAATGTCCACAAACAGGTCCCTCCTGTGTGAGGGATCCAACTTAGGTAACATGCACCAAACTCTCATTGTTATTCAGTCCTGTCCTGACTCTTCCTGATCCATTGGAGTTTTCTTGGCAGAAATACTGAAGTGGTTTATTATTTCCTTCTCCAGTTCATTTTACAGATAAGGAAACTTGCCCAGGATCACACAGTAAGGGTCTGAGGCTGGCTACTCATTGCATACTTTTTGACTTTGAGCTGTCAAGAACTTCAGACTACATATGCAGTAGTGAGTTGATAGCCAATAGATATTTATTACATATTTCCTATGTCAGACAATAAACTCTTTGTAATAATTATCTAATCTGATCCTCATGACGACCCTGGGAAGGGAGGTGCTATTATGATCCTCATTTTACAGAATAGGAAACTGACAGCAGACACAGGCTGGTGTTGGAGGCCAGATGGCAGCTGGCTTGAGTGCCTCCTCGTTGTCCCTGGCGGAGCCAGCATTAGGCTCGGAGGGCTTTCTATTATTCACTGCTAAATAAGAGGCCTTCCTGACCAGGCAGCTGAGCTAGGCCCACCTAGCCACTTCTTGATTGATTTATTCAGTCATCTACCCTTACACATTGTTGCCATCTTTGCATATGTTGTTTATCTGCTTCTGCTTACTTAACTCATATCATCAGTTTAACTCTTTCTGTGCCTCCCTGCATTGCTTAAACATTTTTTTATTTTGAAATTAACAAATATCAAATAAAATAGGAATTTTCATAAATATGGTATATTTATGAGGTCACTCATAAGGTAACTCAAAAGGTCATTACACATGAAACCAGGAGTCTCTTGTTTACAATTTTTCTTTTAAATATATAATAAAGTCAATGCCACATATATATTTTACCAAAACTATAATTTTCTCTTCAAAAAATTTCTATCAGGGCGGCTAGGTGGCACAGTGGATAAAGCACTGGCCTTGGAGTCAGGAGTACCTGAGTTCAAATCTGGTTGCAGACACTTAATAATTACCTAGCTGTGTAGCCTTGGGCAAATCATTTAACCCCATTTGCCTCGCAAAAAACCTAAAAAAAAAAAAATTTCTATCTTACTTGTTTTCAAATAAAGTGAAAAAAAATTGCCTTTTGTAAGTAATTTAGAATAGGTATAGGGTACTAATTGTGAGGTTAAATTTTGTATTTACTGTAATGTGAATTATAATAATCATATATCTGTATTCATATGTGATTTAGAATCTTTTTATACAGTTTTAATTGCTTAAAACTAAACCAAGACTTTTGGGACACGCTGTATGAGGGATTTGTCTTTATTCCTCCCTAGTTACAAAGAACTTTTTTTGGGGTCTTTGTATGTGCTTTTTTTTTCCATGCTCATGTAAATTGTTTAATTACATAGATATGGTTTCTAGGCCTATTCCATATTTCATTCACATACCTGGCAGGGCATATTTGGGCTTTTTTTTTTTTTAATAATCAATACAAATCCTGAGTAAAGATTTTGTCAGTCCCTACAGGTTTTTCCCTTCCTGGCTCTCTTTTCTTCTTTTTGCTCTTGCTGGGGCATCAATCTCTCAGCAATCCCGAGTCCAGGTGGAAAGGACTGGATAAAGAATTGCTGATGAAGCGATTCTTGCTGTTTGCAAGAGATGGGGTGACATTCCCTGGCCCCATCTTGTCTGCATGATGTAGACCTTGCTACTGCAGCTCTCGAGTTATGATCAAAGGGAATATGTATAATAAAATAAGTTATGATTAATTCTATTGGTCAGAAGCGCTAATTAAAACCTCAAACAACTTTAAGGATGAGAAAACTAGAATCATCCTCTGTCTGCCTCCATCAAGGGAGAGACAGGTGAGAAATGAAGCTAAGGTGCAGGCCTATCTGTCTTAGATTCTGGGAAAGAAAAGTTCTGCAAGCCTTCTGCCTGTGCAGCCTCACTCATTCTGAGAGACCATTTGCTGAAGGAAGGAGGTGACACAGCAGCCACTGGCATACTCTTGGATATTGGCTACCCGTCCAGCTTGCTTCCTCAACCAGCCATCATTATTATGTCTCTGCTCTGCTTTCAGACTCACCCACTGAATCTCTTCCCTCTCACTTGCACTCAATACCCTTTGAAAGCCATCCAAGAGGTTGTTCCAGTCCATAGAATTTCATCTCACAGCATAAAATTTCTGTGAGTCAGAGGAATACAACCAGTCAGATGAAGAAAAAATTTTAAAAAAGAATCTTTCCAGAATAACCTTGAGCTTCTTTAATGATTCCTTTATTTTGTATGCCAGTAGTTTGTCTTAGATCATTCTGCCTTTGTTCATAGATGCTGTGATTATTTTCACATTATTTTGCATGAATATAAATGTTTTGGATTTTAATTTTTATTATGAACATGACAAATATCAAGAAACAAAATTACAAATATAACTGTTTAAGGAAATTCAAATCTATTGTAAATGTTACTACTACTACTACTACTACTACTACTACTACTAATACTACTACTACTAATAATAATACTGGGGCAGCTAGTTGGCACAGTGAATAGAGCACTGGTCCTGGAGTCAAGAGAACCTGAGTTCAAATCCAGACTCAGATACCTAATAATTACCTAGCTGTGTGACCTTGGGCAAGTCATTTAATCCCGTTGCCTTGCAAAAACCAAAAAATAAAAATGCTAAATTTATGCCCTTTTTCTTCTTTCATGATTTACAACCTCTTGTAACAAAAATAAAAACAGTCAAACAAAACAAATGCACAAATTAGTCATGTCTGAAAATGTTACACACATCTATTTTATTTTTTCAATTAACCTTGTTCTCCAGGAAGTACAAGGAACAGCCACAAATTATTCTTTTGTATCTCCAGAATTTATTGTAATACTTTATATACAACATAAGCATTTTAAAAATACAGGTTAACTGTCACAGTTGGAAATCAAGAAATTAAACAATTCGGGACCCAGGTGAATCTATGGAATAGTGAATAACTCACATTTTCAAAGCCAGCCAACTCTTAAGAGGTTCAGGTATGGTAATAGTTATATTCCATCATCTTTAGAGGTCATATTGTACAATGGAAAGAACCCTGCTCATAGAATTCGGTTCAAATGCAGCCACCAACAACTTCCTAATCTGTGCAGCATTAGGCAAATCGCTTAACCTTCCTCTGGGTAAAACCAGGGTGTTGGAATCTTCCAATAATCCCCCTGATGTTTCTAGTAATACTTTTTTTTGGAGTTGGGGGGTCTAAAATCTCCACTTACTCACTTATAAACTACTTCAGCAGAGAAAATATTGTATCATTAATCATTTGTGGATTTCAGTGACCCACATTTTTCCATTCAGATTACCAGATAACTAAGAACTGGTTCCATTTCTCTTCTGGTTTAAAAATGTACAATAACTGTATTTCCATAAACAGGAACGACCCAAGTAAATAACTGACTGATTTATAAGATAAGACTGTTTATTTCTCTAACAGGGGACCAACAGGTTCATGTGCAGAGTGCCTCTGAGAGATTACTGATAAACACTGAGGAGCCTGCTTCTGGAGAAAATCATAATGATGGGTCTTGGAGAGACTTTAGAGCAGCATGCACACATTCTGTAACTGGCTCTTCTATGTTAAGAACGTGGTGGACAGAGGCCTCTTTGGCTGCAGTTGAGGACACCTTCCAAAGGACTACATTTCCTTCTTGGAGGATATTTCTTCATTTGACTCCTTTGTGGTCAGTGGCCTGGGAGAGATTATGCTATACGGAGAAAGGTTTGGGTCTCTTCTTCTAAGGCTGACATATGGTCCTGTGAACATGGGTCAGTTCTTTGGGCTTTGTTTTAGGTGGAGAAAAGGACTTTTTTTTTTTTTTTTTTTTTTAGCTTTTTCAAGGCAATATGGCCCAAGGCCACACGGCTAGGTAATTGCTAAGTGTCTGAGGTTGGATTTGAGTCCAGGTACTCCTGACTCCAAGGCCAGTGCTCTATCCACTGCACCATCTAGCCACCCCTCGAGAATAGGACTTTGAATCAAAAAACAAACAAAAAACAGGACTCTGGATAGTGCAGGACTTGAGTCCATGTTGGGTTTTTCTGTTAGCCCAATGTTGACGATCTAAGGAGCAACATTTGGGACTAGTCCACTACTAATCTTAGCAGTGATACCCCATTTGAATGAGAACTTGGTGTATGTACAAACTGTGCCACCTAAATCCACTATCCTCAGAAACCAAGATGGTTATTAGGGAGAGTTTGTCCTCCAAGGTGGGGAGGAGGCAAAGTGTTTATACTTTTGTTCTTGCTCTTTCTTCAAAGGATATCTTTCTCTAAAAATTGTTACATGGTGCCATGGAACTTGGATGCTGATCAGTCACTGATAGTTAGCAGTAGAGGGAGACAACTTGCGAGGTACAAGGTAATGGCAATAGAGAAGAGACAACTAGCTCCTTGGGGAGTTCCCCAGAACAGTGAGGGAGGAACAAAGCCATTTTGATTCTCAGAGAGTGGGCCAAACTGTACTTGCTACTGTCCTCTGAGCATTTATGGTTAGGACAAGCAAAAAATATTTGAGGGCTTCAGCATTGTCTTTAGCGTTCCTTTTTCTTTTTTAAATGTTTTTTATTTTATTTTGAATTTATGGAATAAAATAAGCATCTCCTATTACAGTAAAATAAAACAGATGATTGCACATGAAACTTTAAATCTACTATGCACAACTTGCTATTCCTTTCAAATATACAACAAATTATGTAAATTTCTTTTTTCTTCCCTAGAGATGGTTACCATTAGACACATATACAAACACACATATAAAATTATTCTATACATATTTCTAGTTCAGTTCTATTCAGTTCTTTTTCTGGATGCAGACAGTGCCTTTCTTCATATGTCTAAGAGCTATAATTTATGACATTAACAGCCCAGTAAAAAGTTTACTGCAACGGGAATCATAGGACCTAGTCCTGGACAGAACCATAACTAGTATTTTTTTTGTCATCCTATCTACTGTCTAGCACCCTTTATCTTATTTTTTTTTAGCTAAATACTTTTGTTTCTCTATTTTTATTATCACAATACTACAATAATCTTGTTGTGAAAGTAAAAAAAAAGTACCCCCCCAAAAAATAGAAAAACCTCAAAAAAAAATAAAGTGAGAAGAAAAAAAGTGTTATTTCAGTCTGTGATCAGATACCATCGGTTATCTCTCTGGGATGAGTTGCATTCATTATCATAAGTCTATCAGAGAGGTTGCTTCAATATTTTTTTCCCCACAGTTGCTATTGTTAACTATTTTCCTCCATCATTTCCTTCTTGCCCCCATTTATTCTATTCTTTCTTTCCTCCTCAAGTGTGTTGTATCTGACAGCCATCTCCTAAGATCTTCCCTCTCTTCTATCATCTGCCATCCCCCTCTCCCCCCTCCTCTTTCTTCTCCTTTTTCCCTCTAGGGTAAGATAGACTTCTATACTCTATTAACTGTGGATGTTGTTTCCTCTCTGAGCCAGTTTTGGTGAGAATGAAGGCTTACTCATTCCCCCTCACCTTCCCCCCTTCTATCGAGTCCCTTTTTTTTAAAAAATCAAGTTATACTAGTTACTTATCCAGAAGATGACAGTAGATAGGGCTAAGATAGGAAAAGTAAAGATTGAATGGTGTCTATCCTATTTGGAGATTCCTTTCATTTCAGTTTGGGCCTTACAAGATCTTTTTAGTATCATCTGATCTATGTACCATCTATGAACTGTCCTGTTCTTTTTGGTCCCAGAAGGCAGCCTTAGAGCACTGGGTGAAAACTGTAGAGAAGGAAATTTAGGCCTGATATAAGGAATGACTTTGCCCTGGGGGCTAGTCACTAGGTTTTTTCAAGCAGAGACTACTAGAATGACCTCCTGGGTATTGTAATGAGAATTCTCTGATAACATAGTTTGAACTAGGGGGTTGCTAAAGTTCCTTCCAACTCTTGAGATTCTGTGAAATAAATTAAAAGTTGCCTAAAGCCCATGGAAAAGCAAATGTCCATACATGTGCTAGCTGTTGGCATGTTGACTTCTCCATAGCTTGTGAACCCTGGGATCTGAAGGTCCTGTGGCCTGGCCCAGCACATACCCTGTGACCCATTTGGATTGACAGGTAACCAGTTCAAAGAGAGCTTCTTTCTTCACTGAGTGCAAAAGTCAGGCTAGAGACAGCCTATGCTTTCTGTGCCATGGCACTACAAACAACAGTTCATTAATACAGCATTTCTAGGTTTGCAAAGACTTTACAACTATTATTTGATTTGAGCCTCAGGGGCTATTATTATCTCCACTTCAGAGATATGGGGGTGAAGCAACCTGCCCAGGGTCATACCTAGAAGTCAGATCTTCCTGACCCCAGATCCAGCATTCTGTTCAGAGTGCCACCTCAAATTCTAGCAGTGCTAGGCAAAAAATATAAAATAACAGCTCTGAGGTGGGTAAGTGTGGGAGATGCCAGCTTCAGACTTTTGCCTGCAGTAAATCAGAAGGAGTGGGATCCTAGACAGTGAAGTGGTTTCCTAGAGAGTATTCTGGAAATGGGAGTCAAGAAAGACCTAAATTCAAATCCTAAATTACTGCTCAAATGACCATGGGTAAATCATTTAATCTCTTTCAGTCTCAGTTTTCCTCTTCCATAAAATGAGGCCAATAACAAAACTTGTCTTACAATGTTGTGAGAATCATGTGAGATGATCCATACATGGTAAGGCCCAATGACTTCATGGGTGCTTTCTTTTTTTTTTTTTTTAAGGTTTTTGCAAGGCAAATGGGGTTAAGTGGCTTGCCCAAGGCCACACAGCTAGGTAATTATTAAGTGTCTGAGACTTGATTTGAACCCAGGTACTGCTGACTCCAGGGCCGGTGCTCTATCCACTGCACCACCTAGCCACCCCAATTATGGGTACTTTCCTGACTTGCTCATGAACTGGATTGAAGGGAGGCAGGGCTGCACAAAGTGTCAGCCTCCATCTTCTTCAAGAGTCATTGAAGTCCAGGGGTAGGGCATAAGTCAGGATGATGGCAATGGCCCAGGATGCAGCTGATGGCCTGGGCGTCTTTGATGTCTCCACAGTGCCTGCTTCAGCCTCCTTTGGGGTCATTTGAACAAACTGTTCTCAACCATCCATTCTCCTGAGGGAAATCTTTGTGTGCTTGGGGTGGACATACCGATAACTCACTGACAGGTTTGAGGCCCTTCAGTTAGTCAACCTGGTTTAGCTGGTCTATTTTATTTGGGGTGTGGCCACAGCATATGCTACAGCTTCTTGAAACCACAAATGTACTAGTTATAAGCTGAAATGTTGAAGAGAACTTACTTGAAAGAGGTTTAGAAGGAAAGGAACAAAGAGTTAAAAATCTGGCATCAAGGGAAAAGGGAAGAAAAGAGCTCCAACACAGAGGAAAAAAGTTATTTCATTTAGAAGTTACAAGAGTCAAACTGCCCTTTTTTACTAACTTTGTTAGTGGGAGCGATGAGAGGAAACATTTAACATGAAGATGAACAGGATGAACTCCTCCAATAAAATGGAAGAGACAGTAAAATGAGTGGCAAAAAAGAATCCAATGATGTTTAAAGAAATATTTGAAACACAAAGATTCTCATAGAGTTAAAATGGGGGTTGAAACTATTGGCCCCTAATAACAAATCACAGTGTATCAAGGGTCACTGGGCATGTTGACATTCTGGAGGGCATCCCTCCTGGCAAGTCTTCCAGGACATAGCTCCTAGCAGGGGCTCTGATATTCAGCCTCATCCTTAAGTTAAGGGCCACTTCCTCCTTTGATGAAGAAGTAGCTTTTCAGATCTGGTCTTATGTATAAGGAATGGATAAGGTCTCAGTTCCAAGCTGTATCTTTGGGGGTCTTGCTTTCTAATTAGATGCTCCCCATGTATGCCTGTATAATCAGAGAATTTAGAGAAATATTAAGAAATATGTATATTAACCTAATTCAGTTTTGATCTTTCTTGAGGCTAAACCCCTGAAATTAATACTATCCCTTCTTGGGGGCGGCTAGGTGGAGCAGTGGATAAAGCACTGGCCCTGGAGTCAGGAGTACCTGGGTTCAAATCTAACCTCAGACACTTAATAATTACCTAGCTGTGTGGCCTTGGGCAAGCCACTTAACCCCACCTGCCTTGAAAAAACTTAAAAAAAAATAATACTATCCCTTCTTAAGACAAACTTTGAAGGTTAACACATATGTAATCTAATCATTATTTTTAAGGGCAAACTCATAGAGGTCCTCAAAGCAAATCTATTTTATTTCTCCAGAATTAAAAAAAATAGAGATATTCATCATGAGTTCAGCTAAAGCTATAGTAAGTAAAGACTTACTGATGAGGAAGCTGAAGCAAGCAGAGGTGAAGAAATAAATGAGCTGGGAATTTATAATATGCTTAAAAGGACCAAGGATAATAAATCAACTTTGACACTTAATATGTATGCACCTAATAGCATAGTATCTAAATATTTAAAGGGAAAATTAACTGGGGAGAGATAGTGTATAAATAGATAACTCCTGGGAAAATTGGCAGCAGCCTGGCTGCCAGGTTTAAGAATACCTGATACTATATATATCCAGATAAACTACAAATGGATACATGACCTACAGTTAAAAGATTGCAGGATAAAATAGAGAAGCAGGGCAGAAATTTTAGAACTATGGATAGAGGAAGACTATATTAAAAAAATAAGGGGGTGGCTAGGTGGTGTAGTGGACAAAGCACTGGCCCTGGAGTCTGGAGTACCTGGGTTCAAATCCGATCTCAGCTGTGTGGCCTTGGGCAAACCACTTAACCCTGTTTTCCTTGCAAAAACCTAAAAAAAAAATAAGCATTAAGAGAAGTTCAAACACTAGAAAATGAACAGTTATGGTTGAATGAACAAAGTTTTTGTATGAAAAAACCTAATATGGTCAAAAATGAAAGAAAACCATCACAAATATGCATAGTCCAGCATAACATATTCCCATATTGGCCTTACCCAAAAATGTTTGCATTGCATTTTGAGTTCATTACCTTTGGTAGGTGGTGAATGTTGTATTTCTTCTTCAGTCTTCTGCACTCTTGGTTTATCACTGCATTGATCAGAGGGATCAGCTTTCAAAGTTGTTTTCCCTGTAATGTGGTCATCTATAAATGATTCTCCTAGGTTTTACTTTGCTCTGCCTCAGCTCAATGAGATCTCTTTAGTTTTGTTTGAAACTATCCATTTCATCATTTCTCTGGGCACAACATTCCATTAAATTCATGTAACATTATTTACATAAGAGGAAAGCGCTTTTGTTTCCACATTTTGGTTACAATGAAAAGTGTTGTTTTTCAACTTACAGCTTTTCCTCTTTCCTTGTTATCTTTTTTTGGTGGGTTTTGGGTTTTTTTTGGTTTTTGCAAGGCAGTGGGGTTAAGTGGCTTGCCCAAGGTCACACAGGTAATTATGAAGTGTCTGAGGCTGGATTTGGACTCAGGATCTTCTGATTCCAGGGCTGGTGCTCTATCCACTGTGTCACTTAGCTGCCCCAGTATCTTCAATTTCATTTTTAATTTATTTAAGGCAATGGAGTTAAGTAGCTTGCCCAAGGCCACACAGCTAGGTAATTATTAAGTGTCCGAGTTCACATTTGAACTCATGTCCTCCTGACTCCAGGGTTGGTGGTCTGTCCACTGAGCCACCAAACTGCCCGCCTTAGTACTGTGTGGGATAAAAATCCATTTAAAAAAATACAGAGACTCCTCTGAGCAAAAGGAAAGTTTATTTTGGCTTTTCTTGAGAAGAGGGCACCCCCAAGTCTCACAAAGGTAGTGAAGCTCAAGGAGCTGCCCTGAGGAGACAGTCAGGCAAGATTATATGGCCTAGCACGCATGGCCCTAGCCACCCCTCTCTTCCAACTTGATTGGTTAAGGTTTTCAGAGTTATAATCTTTATGTGAAAAACCTACCCAGCAACCAAGAGAAGAATGAAAGGTTTGCATAAACTATTACCTCCCCATTCATGTAGTGAGGGGATCCGAATTTTTCTAATGACCTTGTTACATGGTTTCCTGTCTGAGGACGCAAGGCCTTCTCAGTGGAGCACTTATCCAACAAGAGAACAAACTGCTTTCACAGTCCATTATAGTATTTCACTATTTCCCTCCCTAACAGAATCAATGCCAGGGTCTTTCTGGCATCAGGAGGGTGTCGGACTGGGAAGGCGAGGCCTGCTCCTCTCCTAAGAGTAGTCTGCGGGCAATGTCTGCCTTTGTTCTCATGCCTTTTCAGGTTACTCTTGAGAGGGGGTATCCGGCTCCGTCTCCGTAGTGGTAAAAGCGGGTCACAGGGGTAAAAACCCACTTTAGCCCCCTATGGCTTTTCGGAGCATCACTGATGGCTCTGGTCTTCCGGCCTCAGGGGGCGCCAGTCCTGCGCATGCTCCGTTCTCCCTCGCCCTCCACACCGGTTTTCGGGGGGAGGGGGCTCCCTCGAGGCCGCTTTCACGTCCATCTCTCTCTATAGATGATTCCGGGCACTTTTTCCTTCCGATCCTCCATAGCTTCGATTTTTCTCCCTGTGAAAGCTGTTCATGGCCTCTGAGCATTCGTTCATCGGGGGGCGGCTCGGGGTTTTGTAAATTCAGCTGCTCGGGGCCTGCAGATGAGGCCCTTATCGGGGGCCAGGCTTCTTTCCCAACCCTAGGCCGCCACTCCGGGGCCGGTACCTCCCCGCTGTCATCGCTGCCCACCCCGCCCGCGGAGGGCTCCTAGCGCTTCCGCTTCAGCCGCCCAAGGCGCCGCCATTCCTAACAGGAAGTTACCTGGCGGCCGGCCCCGCCCAGGCCCGGCCCCACCCCGCCCGCACTCCAGGCCCCGCCCAGGCCCGGCCCCGCCCCGCCCGCACTCCAGGCCCCGCCCAGGCCCCGGCCCCGCGCGCACTTCCGGCAGGGGGAGGGGAGGAGCGCGCTAGGCCCCGCCCTCTCCACGGCTCGCCCGCCTCCTCTGTTCCGGGAGCGGCAGTGACGTGCTTCCCCGGCTGGGGGCGGGGCCGGGGCCGGAGCGAACATGGCGGCGGCGGTACGACAGGACTTGGGCCAGCTTATGAATTCGAGCGGGTCTCACAAGGACCTGGCGGGCAAGTGAGTGCGGGCCGGGGATGGGGGAGCGGCGGCGCGGGAGGTGGCCGGCGGTCCGGGCCGGCGGGCGGGCCGCGGCGGGCGGCGGGGCAGGGCCTGCCGGGGCCTCCGGAGGCGTCGGGATGGGAGGGCGGGGGAGGGGAGCGGGGGCGCTCCAGGGGGCGCGCATGCGCCGGAGGCCCGGCCCCGCCGGGGGATGGGCTGGCCCGGCCCGGGGCCGCTGCGCGCGCCGGGAGCGAGCCTGGCCTGGGCCCGGGCCCGGGCCCGGGCCCTCGCCCTCCCGAGACCCGGGAGCTGCGGCGGCCTGCCCTCCTCTCCGCCCCGGGCCTGCGGGCTCCTCCTTCCTCTCCACTCGGCCCTGGCAGTGTTGGTGCGACCAGCTTTGCGTGCTTTCCTCCCTCCCTTCTTCCCGGTCTTTCTCTTTTCTCCCTTCCTCCCTGCCTTCCTTCTTTTTATTTTTCTTTGCTTAATAAAGACTTGACTGACTTTCCTGAGCTGGGGTCAAGATCTTTTTTTGTACTTAAAGATTTTATTTATTTTGAGTTTTACAATTTTTCCCCCAATCTTCCTTCCCTTCCCCCAGCCCTCACAGAAGCCAGTTTGCCAGTCTTTACATTGTTTCCGTGTTGTACATGGATTCAAATTGAATGTGATGAGAGAGAAATCATATCCTTAAGGAAGAAACATAAAGTACAAGCAATAGCAAGATCAGACAAGATAATCAGGTTTTTTTATCTAAATTTAAGGTAATAGTCTTTGGTCTTTGTTCAAACTCCACGGCTCTTTCTCTGGATACAGATGGTATCCTCCATTGCAGAGAGCCCCAAATTGTTCTTGATTGTTGCACTGATGGAATGAGCGAATCCATCAAGGTTGATCATCACTCCCATGTTGCTGTTAGGGTGTACAATGTTCTGGTTCTGCTCATTTCACTCAGCATCAGTTCTTGCAAATCCCTCCAGGCTTCCCTGAATTCCCATCCCTCATGGTTTCTAATAGAACAATAGTATTCCATGACATACATAGACCACAGTTTGCTAAGCCATTCCCCAATTGAAGGACATTTACTTGATTTCCAATTCTTTGCCACCACAAACACAGCTGCTGTGAATATTTTTGTACAAGTGGTGTTTTTACCCTTTTTCATCATCTCTCCATGGTATAGACCCAGTAGAGGAAAGATCATTCTGGCAGAACTGGGCAGTGTGGCTGAGCCTGTCCTGTCATGGTTGAAATGGTTTGAAGATGGACAGCGGCCCTTCTCCCACTACTGGAGTAATTCTATCAATAAAACATATTAATCATGATCCTTTATTGAGCAACTGCCTTGTGCCAGGCATTAAGCTAAGCACTGGAGGTAGCAAAACAGTCAAAAGATAGTCTCTGCCCTCAAGAAACTTGAGTCTGGTCAATCTAGCTTCCTAGAGAGGTGCTCAATCACTTGCAGATCTGTTCTGGGGGTTGAGAGTACTGGGGTGAAAAAAAAAGACATGAGTCTGAAAAGGAGAGGTGGAGAAGTAGAAAAAGCATTGGATTTGGAGTCCAGGACCCTGGGGTCAAATGATAATTTGGGACCCTTTTAGGTTTGGTCAAATGAACATAACTGTTCTGAGCCTCAGTGACCCCATCTGCAAAATGAAGGGTTGGACTAGTTAACTTCCAGCTCTAAATCCTAATTGCTTTCAAGAAGCTTACAACTTCCTGGGGAAATACTATTTATATAGAAGTAAGTACCATAGATAATAGGATGAATCTCTGATGTATTTAAAAGCTCAGCTCATATTCAGTTGCCTGAGACTAAGACTTATTTCCCATTGACTGAATGTTCAAAGGATAAGAACAAACACTTGCCAAATGAAGAATTCCTGTTAGCTATAGGAAAAAATGTTTCAGATCAATAACAAGAGAAATCTGAAAATTTAGAATTATAGAAATAATATAGAATAATATAGAAATAAAATGATATATGATATATCCAAGGAAGTCATATCAATGATAAAAACTCCATATACACCAAAATATTTGTAACATCACTTTTTTGTGATAGCAGAGAAGAGGAAACATAAAGATTGCAAAAAAATTTTTAGATTATGCCCATCTGCTAGGGATAGCCAAAACACTGGAGGACGAGTCAGGAATTTAAAACATTCTTGAAAGGTTAGAAAAGTCTGAGATTAACAGGGATGAGTGTAACGCTTGTATTCTAGTTTAAAATACAAAGTGTACAGATTCCAGAATGTAGTTACTTAGAAGAGGAACCAAAGCAATAGAGGAAATTTTAAAAATGGTTACTCTGTAGCATAAACTCTTGATTTTATTTAAGAAAGAGGAAAATCAATAGGTTGTTTTTCTGGATGTTGACATATGTAGAACCTCAAGCTCCACAAGAGGGACCAGAGGGAGAACAGCTACATCAGTTGCACTGGATGTAGGTTCCTAGGTCTATTGAAGAAATCTTGGGTGTGATGCCAATGAACTTCTAGCTGGGTGTCTTGATGGTGCAGTTATTGTTGGGAATCCTCCCAAAGGGTTTGTTAGATAAGTTGATGTAGATTGAGGACAGATTGACTCATAGTAATCACTGCACTGCAGATGAATATTCCTAATATAGTGAGTTTATCATTAAGACATAACATTGACTGAACAGTAATGATAACTACTTCTCAGGAAATATACTTTAGGATATTAGGAAAGAAATCATTGCCAATAATTGGTTTTATTTATTTTCTTAGGTTTTTGCAAGGCAAAGGGGGTTAAGTGGCTTGCCCAAGGCCACACAGCTAGGTAATTATTAAGTGTCTGAGACCGGATTTGAACCCAGGTACTCCTGACTCCAGGGCCTGTACTTTGGTGCTTTATGCACTGCGCCACCTAGCTGCCCCAATAATTGGTTTTATTGAGATCACAAGTGACTTCATATACCCCAAATGTGCATCTAAAATAATTCATCTAATTAGTGTGATTGTAGAAATGGTATCATATAAAAGTTCCCCTTTTAGATCTTGTGCTGCTAGAGCCACAATTAGGTAGAAGTTGTGATAGTGGACAAACTCACCTGTGACATCCTCTGTAGATATAATCCAAAGTAGAATTGCTAATTGACTCCTAACACGATGTATCATGTGAATCCTAGCCAGAGCCATAAACCATCTGAGAAACCAGTTTCTCGATATGGAGTATTGGGGTATAGATATGTTGGAAAGTAGAATGTGTCCACCTACCCCACCATGGGGAACTTGAAGTGAAGATTGGATAAGCACTTGTTCTCTTGTTTAGTACAGTGTCAAACAACCTGTTGAATTAGATTAGATCAATTAGTCAGATGTAATTAGAAAATATTTAATGAATTAAAAATATAACAGATAACATTACATTTTAAAACTAAATCAATATGAGATAAATTTCCCCATCCTTTTCTGATTTTTCTTTAAAACTTTCTAAGTTCAGTTGCATAATTTCTCCCTTTTATACAGATATATGGTTTAAAATACATAAGAAGGAATTGTTATAAAAAATACATTAGAAGGGTGGAAAGTGTACAGTGATTTTGCTTTTGACAAGTGTGACTTTTAGTATCCCAACAAACCAAGACATTTTAGATCTAGATCTAGATACAATAACAAAGGAAAGAAACTACTAGAAAGTTTACTTTTTATTGGTGGAAAAAAAGCGTAAAAATAAATGCAAAATATATATAAAGCAATTTTGCTAAGGGAAAACTAGCCCTTGGGAGTGTTCAGAGCAGAACTTTTATAGGCAGTGGTATAGGAGTGCACAGTGTGGGTGAGGAGGTGTATTAAATAAGGGTGCAAGCAAAGACCTGGAGGTTGGAGTAAAAAAAATCCACAGTCTGGTATGTATTTTGTGCAATAGATTAGTTGGAGCTGGATTTTGAAGGGCTTTAAAGGCCAAACAAAGAGTTTGTTTTTTTCTGTTAGAATCAAGAAAGGATCCACCCAAGGTTTCTGAGCAGGGAAGTGCCAGGGTCAGGCCTGGGCTTTAGAAAGAACATTTTGGGTTGGGTTTAGAGAGGGGTCAGAGAGAGTGGGGCCTGGGAGACTAAGGAAGAGACTGTTCTAATGGTCAAGGACAGACAGAAGATAATGGTGGAGGTGGTACCAACCAGGCCTCCCAGCTAAGGCTGTGTGTGAGGAGTGATTCCACACTGAATTTGCAGATCTTGGTGACAAGAAGGGTGAGGGTGCCCTCAGTAGAAATTAGGAATTTGGGGCAGGGTTGGGAAAGAGAATGAGTTGGGATGCTGATACCTTTTCAAGTCCTTCTACCTTAATGCCATTGTACTCTTTAGCCTTTTTTCACATTCCCTTCCACATCCCAGGTCAGGGTGTGACCTTGGATTTGAACTGTACTCTCAAAAATATCCTCTTTCCTTCCCCCACCTCTATCTTTAACACCTCTCTGTTCACTGGCTTCTTCCCTGCTGCCTATAAACACACCCAAATCTCCCCAGGCCTTAAAAAAGACCCTTCAGGCCTCAGAAACTTAATGATTGCCTAGCTGTGTGACCTTGGGCAAGTCACTTGACCCCACTGCCTTGTTAACCCTCCCAAAAAAAGAACTTTCACAGGACTCTAGCACTTCAAGTAATCCTTGTCTGTTTTTTCTCACTTTCATAAATGAAAAAAAAACTCTAACCTTATTGCCTCCTTTCTCTCCTTCATTGGTGCTCATTTCATTTCCTAATCCATTGACAGTTAAAATTGGATTTACAACATTTTCTACTGTTGATTACCCTTTGCTCTCTGGGTTTTTGAGATGTTGTTCACCATGTCTGTCAGTCTTCTTGCCTCTAGGATCTAGTATATATTCCTCTGTTTGACAATTAAATCCCTTCACAAGCTGACTCCAAATTACCCTTCCTGCCTTTCCTCGTAGGATTGTCCAAATCCTATTGCTCTGTCTTTGTACAGGCCACCCTCCTCTGAGAATTCCTAACTTCCTTCAAAGCTTAGCGTAACTATCCACCTCCTTACCTCTCCAGCTGCCAGGACTTCCTTCTGAAATTGCCTTATGTTCTTTTTGGGTCTCCTAGTAGATGGAAATGCTTTGATCACAAAGCTTGATCACAAATTTTTGCCTTTGTATCTCCAGAATTTAACTAGATATTCATTTATATTGAAGGAATCTATAAACTGCCTGGCACATACATTTGGTGTTTCAATAAGTGATTGCAATAAATGTTTGGAGTATCTACATTAATGAGATCACAGATCTCAAAGTTTCATTTGAGCATTGTTTAGTATAACTCCTTGAGCTATATGTTTTATCTGGTTTACTCAAGTTCCTAGCACAATTTTCTGGATTCAGGCACGTAATGTCCACTTTGGAGGAATCTCACTTAATATATCCTGCTCATATCGATCACATCCAGGATCTTTTGTTTAGTTTTGGATGTCTGCCAAGGGTCTGACCTGGCCACCTTTTCTTTTTCTAGTATCCTGGTAAGCTCTTCAGTTACCATGAATTCTCTTATCTTAACTTCCAGAGCTAGCCAGCCCAAATTTCTCCTGGCTCCCATGTCACCTGTGGATGTTTGAGAAACACCAACCCCCCTAACAAATCACAGTCTGAGCTTATTACCTTCCCTCTTAAACCCATCCCTCTTTTACACTTCTTGGAAGGGTATCATCATGTTTAGAATTATGCAGTTCAGAACTGGGCATTCTCATTGACTCCTCTGTCCCTGACACTCCCCTGTTTAATCAGTGGCTAGATGTTTTTGATTCTACTTCCACCTTTCTCTCCATCACTTTATTTTAGACCTTCTCTTAGCCTCTATTCTTGGCTACCACAATGACCTTGTCTTTTAGTTTCTTTCCCTTCCCCATCTGTCCCTCCCCTTGAGGGCCAAATCATTTATCTAAAGCACAGGTTTGATTTTTGTCCCTTTCCTTTTCTCAGGAAGCTGTAGTGTCTTCTTGTAGGTTCTAGAAGAAAATGCCAATTTATCAGCTTGCTGTATGAAGTCACACTCTTACTAACTTTCCTTTCCAGGCTGATTACCTATTATTTCTATATATAAACTTGAGCCAAATAGACCTGCTTGCTGTTCACCTCATTTTTTAAAATTTATTTTTATTAAAGATATTATTTGAGTTTTACAATTTTCCCCCTAATCTTGCTTCCCAACCCCCCATGGAAAGCACTTTGTTAGTCTTTACTTTGTTTCCATGTTGTACCTTGATCCAAATTGGGTGTGATGAGAGAGAAATCATATCCTTAAAGAAGAGAAGTCTAAGAGGTAACAAGATCAGACAATAAGCTGTTTTTTCCCCCTAAATTAAAGGGAATAGTCCTTGTACTTTGTTCAAAATCCACAGCTGCTTATCTGGATACAGCTGGCACTCTCCTTTGCAGACAGCCCAAAATTGTTTCCGATTGTTGCACTGATGGAATGAGCAAGTCCTTCAAGGTTGAACATCACTCCCATGTTGCTGTTAGGGTGTACAGTGTTTTTCTGGTTCTGCTCATCTCACTCAGCATCAGTTCATGCAAATCCCTCCAGGCTTCCCTGAAATCCCATCCCTCCTGGTTTCTAATAGAACAGTAGTGTTCCATGACATACATAGACCACAGTTTGCTAAGCCATTCCCCAATTGAAGGACATTTACTTGATTTCCAATTCTTTGCCACCACAAACAGGGCTGCTATAAATATTTTTGTACAAGTGATGTTTTTACCCTTTTTCATCATCTCTTCAGGGTATAGACCCAGTAGTGGTATTGCTGGGTCAAAGGGCATGCACATTTTTGTTGCCCTTTGGGCATAGTTCCAAATAGTTCTCCAGAAGGGTTGGATGAGTTCACAGCTCCACCAACAGTGTAATAGTGTCCCAGATTTCCCACAACCCTTCCAACAATGATCATTATCCTTCCTGGTCATATTGGCCAAACTAAGAGGTGTGAGGTGTTCACCTCATTTTTTATCCCATCTTGATGCCTTTTCAATTTCTTCACCTTTTCTCACTTCATACTTTCTTCATACTTTCTTCCTAGGAGAATGTTTTCCTGATTCTTCCTGCATCTTCAGATAATAATAATGTACATACTTTTCTGTTTTACATGTTGTATCTTATTCCACCCTCAATAAAATACAAGTTGCCAGGACTTTTAAATTTTGTCTTCATATTCCTAGCTCCCAAGACAGGCTCTTGTACAGAGTAGATAGTTAATAAATGTGTTTTGATTGTTGACAAGGATGTTGACAAACTCAAATTTTTTGCTGAAAGCAATCAAGATGGTGAGAAGACTGAAAACCATGCTATTTGATGTTTGGTTGAAGGAACTGATCCCATTGCTTGAAGAGAAGACTTAGGAGAATCATGATATCTGCCTTTCAGTTTTGGTTGAGGTATCATTTTCATTAGAGACTTGGGTGTGTGACTCAAAATAGAGGAGAACTAGAAACAAAGTTAGGATGGCAAACTGTTCAGACACTCCAGCTGTGTTACCCTGGACAAGTCACTTAATTTCTGATTGTCAGGCAAAATGGATCTACTAGAGATGGAAATGGCAAACCACTCCAGTGTCTTTGCCAAGAAAGCCCAAAGGGGTCAGGAAGAGTCAGCCATGACAGAAAAATGACTGAACAACAGGAACAAAGCTAAAGGTACGTTTTGGCTACATATAGGGAAAAATTTCCATCATGGAATGGGATACCTTAAGAGATAGTAGATTCCCTATAATTAAAGATATTCAGATTAAATTTTGAATAATTATTTGTTGGGAATGTTAAAGAATAGGTTCCTGTTCAGGTTTAGATTGGACTAAATAAACCCTAAGACCTCTGAGATACTTGTTGTCCTTTGTCCTTGAAGAAGACCATGACATCAGGGAGGTGATGCCATGACTTGACTTGCTAGTGAGTTGGATTTGTGGGGTTTTTTTTTTTTTTTTTTTTTTTAGGTTTTTGTAAGGCAACGGGGTTAAGTGGCCTGCCCAAGGCCACACAGTTAGGTAATTATTAAGTGTCTGAGACAGGATTTGAACCCAGGTACTCCTGACTCCAGGGCCGGTGTTTTATCCACTAGGCCACCTAGCAGCCCCTAGTGAGTTGGATTTGAATGAGCTTTCTAAAGTCACCAGCTTCACTTTCTTCTCTGGAGCCATCTAGGTCAAGAGGCCAGTTAAGAATCAGTTAAGAGACCTTGGCTTTTTAAAGTTGTCTTTCTGAGGTAAGGGTTTGATTGAGACAGTGTCCAAAAGTCATTAAGGGAAGGTAAAAGAGAGATAAGGCCAAGAGATCAAGAATGACCACTTCCAAAAAAAATTTTTCCAAGGGCAAGATCCTCAGGGTATTTCAGTGATTAAGGCAGGTGAGAAAGAAAAGAAGCTTAGTCCAAAAAAAAAAAAATCAATCTGGGAGGGGAAGACCCTCAGGGTTTCTGGCTAAAAGGGAAACAATTGCTGGTAGAAATAACTTTAAAGACATTTCTGTTAAATTCAGGATTTTTCTCATCCCTTTTTCTCATTTTAGCCAATCTGATAAATGTGAGGTGCTACTTCAGAGTTATTTTAATTTTGCATTTCTCTAATCAATAATGATTTGGGACATTTTATCATATGACTAGATAACTTTAATTTCTTCTTTAATGTTTTTTTAATTAAATTTTACTTTCAACTCGAAATCTTTCCTTCTTTCCCCTGGAGAAGGCTGGAAAAAATGAAGCTGAAGCCTGTTACTAACATGTATATAGTTATGCAAAACAAATTTCCACTTTAACCATATCTAAAAAGAAAGAAGAAAAACCATGCTTCTCTCTGCCCTCTGAGATCATCACTCCACCATCTGGATAGCAAAGGTTGTTTTCCATCTTCAGCCCTTTGAAGTTATGTCCTTTCTGCTACCATTATTGTTTCTTTCTCATTCTGTGTAGACTCTATTATGTCTCTACCAAACCAGAAAAATGGGACTTTATCTTTAAAACCCCCCAAAATGCAGAACTTGAAATAAATTTCAATGCCAAATATAACTTTTAACCATTAAAAACTGAAATAGCCCTTGATTTCAGAATGCACAATTTTTGAGCATCAGTGGGCTGTTTGGGTAACCTGATCATTTCTGTGATTCCAGACAAGAATATTAATTTATTTATAGCTATATACTTGTAAAAAAGTTTTTAGAATTCTGTGAGAAAAAAAGTATAGTAAAGTATCTTGAAGTTTTGGGGAAAGATAAAGAGATGGGGTTGACAAGAACAAGGGAGGAGTGCTTAGACCATAGTTTGCTGAGGAAAAAGATCCATGAATCCTGCACTTAATATGAGCCCCCAGTTCCATGTAGCAATGGTGCCAGAAAGTGAATGTGAACGTGAACTGCATTGAGAGAGGCACCCTTTTTATTTTTCGGGAAGAGGTCAACTTTCTGCTGATCAGAACACAAGTAGAGTTCACTTATGAGTAGAACTTTGATAAGTTCTTACAACTAATCTTAGAACTTTGATAAACTGGAGAGCTTGTAAGCAAGAGCAAATTTAGGCTTAAATGAAAGGACTAATAGAGTGAAACAGAAAAAGTTGAATTCTCTGGCCATAATTCTCTGGCTTTCCCGCTCTCCCTCTGCCATTCCATACCAGATTCTACTCTAGAAAAAGAGAGAGAAAAATATTCAAAAATTGTGACTGAGTCCACTACAGATTTGTGTTATGCAGCCTCAGCCGGACTCTCACTAGACTATCCTTCTGTATTTCACTTACTGACTTATTCTCTTTTCTCCACAGTGGTTCTTCTATACCTTTTCATCTGTCTCAAATTCTCTGCCTCCTATTTTGTCAGCTGAAGATTTTGTCTCATATTGAAGCCATTTTTTCCTCAAAATTGAAGCCACTTCTACTGCACAAGGGTTCCCATTGGATCCCATCTCCTCTAGCAGATTTCCCCCATTTGACATCTTCACTCTTTCTGATTCCTTCCCTACTGCTGAAACATATGCCCATGTCTTACCCATCCTCAAATACTCCTCACTTGGAACTTTCCATCCCTGTTGGCATTCTATCTCTTTTGTCTTTTGTAGCTAAGCTCTTCCGGGCTCTCAGCAATAAGTAACTCTACTTTCTCTCCTCTCTTCTTACCCGCCAATGATTTATCTTCCAGCCTCCTCATTCCACTGAATCTGCTCTTTACCAAAGTCCCTAATGCTCAAATCCTCATTCTCCTTGACATCTCTGTAGCCTTTAACATTTTTGATCTCCCTCTTCTTGTTATGCACTTCTCCCTAGGTTTTTTATGTTATTTTATTTTTTCCAATTACATGCAAAGATTGTTTTCAACTTTCATCAAGGTTTTGAATTGCACATTTTTCTACCACCCTCCCTTCCATCCTCCTTCCCCATGGCAGTGGATAATCTGAAATAGGTTGTACATATACAATTGTATTTAACATAGTTTCCTATTAGTCTTGTTGTGAAAGAAGAGTTAGAACGAAAGGGAAAAAAAATACAAAAGAAGTTTTAAAAAAAGCGAACATAGTCTGCTTTCCTCTGCATTAAGACTCCATAGTTTTTTCCTCTGGGTGGAGATGGCATTTTCTATCACAAGTCTTTTGGGATTGTCCTTGATCCACTGAAATTCTGAGGGGAACTGAGTCATCTGGTTGATCATCACATAAATTTGCTGTTATGCATATGATGTTCTTCTGGTTCTGCTAACATCACTCAGCATCAATTCTTTTTTTTTTTTTGAAGAGCACTGACTTTTATTCTCATTTTGTACAAATGTGTTTTTTTACATTAATAAAATATTCTTGTTTACAAGTAAACAAAATAACCCTCCCCCCATGAATATAGCTAGACTTGCTTGGGTGAAAAAAGTAAAGGGGAGAGAAAAAAATTAAAATTAAAAAAAATACTAGTAATAATTGTAGGTATGGCCAGCTGGCGCAATGGACAAAGCACCAGCCCTGGAGCCACGAGCACCTGAGCCCACATCCGGCCTCGTAAACTCAACAATCACCCAGCCATGTGACATTCAAGCCACCCGATCCCCACTGCCCTGCAAAAACCAAAAAGAAGAAAAAAAGACCCAAAATAAAATAAAATAGCAATAATAGTAGGGGTGGCTGGGTGGAAGACAGAGCATTGGCCCTTGAGCCAGGAGTACCCGGGTCCAAATCCGGCCTCAGACACTCAAAGATCACCCTGCTATGTGGCCCCAGGCAGGCCACCCAGCCCCACTTGCCCTGCACCCTCCCCCAAATAATAATAACAAAATATGTGCTTGAGTCTTTGTTCCAATACCAACAACTCTGTCATGGGTGGATCTCATTCTTTATGATAAGTCCATCACAAATGTTATTTCCATATTTTTCCACCGTCGCCATTGCTGATTGCAACTCCCTCCTTTCTTATTTCTCCACTACCATGTACTCTATTTTCTCTCTCCTTTCACTCTGACTCTGCTGTAGGGTCTCTGAGTGGTGCAGCAGACAGATCCCTGGTCCTGGGGCCAAGAAGCCCTGAGCCCCCATACCACCCCTTAGGCCCAGAATCCACCTGGCCCTGTGGTCCTGGGCAGGCCTTTCAATCCCAGCCCCTTGCAAGAAGTAAGAAAGAAAATGTGTTATATCTGGCCACTCTCCCCACATGGTCCATCTTCCCCTCCTTTATTCACATCCCCACCCCTTCCCCCTGCTCCCCGCTCCTTCTTAGTCTAGATGTCTATACCCCATTCAGTATATATGTTGTTTCCTCTCCTAGCCATCTCTGATGAGAGCCTCCCCACTTCCATATCATTGCAATAGCTCATTGTAATAAAAAAAAAAAATCTTGTGAAATATCTTGGACTATTTCCCCCTCTCGTTTTTCTTCCATTCCATTTCCCTTTTTTTCTATTGACTCCATTTTTACACCATATTTTATCTTCAAATTCAGCTTTCTCCTGTGCTTCAAATATAAAAGCTCTCTCTACCTGCTCTATTAACTGAGAAGGTTCATATGAGTATTATCAGTGTCATTTTTCTATGCAGGAATACATGCAGTTCATCCTCATTAAGTCCCTCATATTTCCCCCCTCTCCTCCAATCTCCATGCTTCACCTGAGTCCTGTATCTGAAGATCAAACCTTCTGTTCAGCTCTGGCCATTCCAAAAGGAACATTTGAAATTTCCCTGGTTCATTGAAAGTCCATCTTTTTCCTTGGAAGAGGACATTCAGCCTTGCTGGGTAGTTCATTCTTGGCTGCATTCTAAGCTCTTTTGCCTTCCGGTATATTATATTCCAAGCCCTACGAGCTTCCAATGTAGTTGCTGCTAAGTCCTGTGTGATCCTGACTGCAGCTCCATGATATTTGAACTGTGTCCTTCTGGCTGCTTGTAATATTTTCTCTTTGACTTGGGAGTTCTGGAACTTGGCTATAATATTCCTAGGGGTTGGATTTTTGGGATCTCTTTGTCTGGGGGATTGGTGGATTCTCTCCATTTCTATTTTGCCCTCTGCTTCTAGAATATCAGGGCAGTTTTCCTGTAGTAATTCTTTGAAAATGATGTCAAGGCTCTTTTCCTGATCATGACTTTCAGGTATTCCAATAATTTTAAAATTATCTTTCCTAAGTCTCTTTTCCATATCAGTTGTTTTTTCAATGAGATATTTCACATTTTCTTCTAATTTTTCATTTTTTTGGTTTTGAAGTATTGATTCCTGATTTCTGTTAAATTCATCAATCTCCCTGAATTCTATTCTTTGTCTGAAGGATTTGTTCTCCTCACAGAGTTTTCTTATCTCTTTTTCCATCTGGCCAATTTTGCTTTTTAAAGTATTCTTCTCCTCAATAACTTTTTGAACTGTTTTTATGCCTTTGACCTAAGCTGGTTTTTAGCATGCTATTTTCTTCAGCATTTTTTTGCATTTCCTTGACTAAGCTGCTGACTACATTTTCATGTTTTTCCTGCATCTCTCTCCTTTCTTTTCCCAGTTTTTCTTCCAACTCCCTCATTTGATTTTCAAAGTCTTTTTTGAGCTCTGTCATAGCCTGAGCCCAATTTCTGTTTTTCTTGGAGTCTTTAGATGCAGGAGCTTGTGCTTCCTCATCTTCAGGCTGAGTGTTTTGATCCTTCTTGGGCTCATTTGCAAAATATTTCTCAATGGTCTTCCTCTTGTTTCTTTGCTTGTTCTTTTTCCCAGCCTAAGCCTGTTTTTTGGGGTGCTTCCTGAGCTTTTGGGACACTCCCACAAGGATCTCAGTGTGTGAGGCTCTGTCCTCCCTCCTGGTCAGTGAATGACCATAAGCGCCCCCCTCTGCCACAGGGCTGAGGTCGGGGGGGCCCTGCTGTCTTATGGGGGGGCCTAGACTGCGATCAGGATCTGAATGTGGTCAGAGCCCCAGAGTCCTGTTCCAGGGGCAGAGCTCTGCAGTCTTTCTCTTCACTCCCCTCCCTCAGCTCAAAGGGCTCATGCCCTGGGGGCTCCTGCTTACCAGCTCAGCCTGCTTCTGTTTCCTCGATCAGGGCTAAGGAAAGACCAAGCTGCTGGCTGTGTGCCCTGAGGGCTGGGCTCCACGTGCTTGCTCTGGCAGAGGTCCCTTGCTGTTCCCCCACTTTGTGCCCGGTGCTCCCCGGGGTGCAGCTCAGGAGACTCCACTGCTGCTGTGAGCTGAGACTACCAGCGCCCTGGGGCTGCCTCCCGGAGGCTGAAGTTCTTTTGCTCGGGCCACCCCTCTGGCGGGCTGCCTCTCCAGTCCCGGGGAGCAGAGCCTTTCTGCTCTTTTCCAGGTTACCTTGAGTAGGAGAACTGCTTCACTGGGTTCCTTTGTGGGTTCTGTCTCTCGAAAGTTTAGTTAGAGTCCTTAGCTGATGAATTTTATCAGAGAGCTCCTAAGACTGGATCCCTTCTTGTCGCCATCTTGGCTCCGCCCCCCCTTCAGCTTTTTCTAAAGTCCACCTGCTCAAGATTTCTTTTAGTATATTAATGTTCCAACACATTAATATGCCACAATTTGCAGTCAGTCCCCAATGGATGGACATTCCCTCAGTTTCCAATTTTTTGCCACTGGGAAAAGAACTGCTCTAAATATTTTTGTACATTTGGGTTTTTTTTACCCTTTTTTTAATGATCTCTTTGGGATATAGACCCAGTATTGGTATTGCTGGATGCATAGTGTTATTCCCTTTGGGTATAGTTCCAAATTGCTTTCCAGAAAGGCTGGATCAATTCACAGCTCTTCACAATGTTTCAGTGTCCCAATTTTCCCACCTCCCCTGCAACATTGCTCATTTTTTTGGTTTTTGTTTTTTTTTTTTTGCAAGGCAAATGGGGTTAAGTGGCTTGCCCAAGGCCACACAGCTAGGTAATTATTAAGTGTCTGAGGCGGAATTTGAACTCAGGTCCTCCTGAATCCAGGGCTGGTGCTCTATCCACTAGCCACCCCAACATTGCTCATTTTCTTAGCCAATCTGATAAGTGTGAGGTGCTACCTCAGAGTTATTTTAATTTTGTATTTCTCTAATTAATAAATGATTTGGGACATTTTTTCATAGGACTATAGATAGCTCTAATTTCTTCATCTGAAAACTGCTTGTTCATATTCTTTAACTCTCCCTATGTTGGGGGGGATACCATTCTCTTCTGGTTCTTTTCCTACTTATCTGACCAGTCCTTCTCATTCTCCTTTGGCTGAGTCTTCAGGTCTTTGTTGTATTATGTTTTTATTTATTTTGTTAAGCATTTCACAATTACATTTTAATCTGACTGGCTGCATCAGGAGGGCACTCCCACAGAGCCCTCCCTGTCTTGGACCCTCTTCTCTGATCTCATTGGTTCCTATGGATGTAATGAGTACCTTTCTGCTACTGATGCTCAGATATATCTCTCTTGCCCCCACTTCTCTGCTCATCTGCAGACTGACATTTCTGTTTACCTTTCGGACATCTTAAGTTGAATGTCCAGTTGACATTTTCAACTCAACATATCCCAAACTGTCCTCACCTTCTTTCCCCTTGAGTGTCCCACTCCAAATTTCCCTATCATATAATACTTGCTGAGATACAAGCTATCACCATCCACTCGCTCACAGTCTAGGCCTCCTCCTTGTCTCTTCACTGTCTCCCTGCTCGGCTCCCGTCCATATAATCGGTGACCACATCTCCCCCACCTCCTCTTCCTGAGGCCGCTCCCTACCCTAGTGCAGGTCCTCAATTTTTCACTTGATAATTATTTCAATACCTTGCTGATGGGTGGACCTGCCTCAAGTCTCTCCCCTCTTCCATCCATTCTCCACTCTGCCACCAAAATAATTTTCCTGTAGCTCAGGTTTGACCGGGTTACCCCCTACTCAATAAATGCTAATTGCTCCTTATGATCAAAACCAAAGTCCTCTATGTAGTGTTCAGAGCATTTTCCACACTAGTGCCTTCTGCCTTTCCAGTTTTCTTGTACATGACTCTCCCAGGTAGTCTTCCCTCTAGTGATATGTCTTCCTGGCATCCCACAGACAAGATCCTGCTCTCGGCTCTTTCTTTTCTCTGGCTGCCATCCAGGCCTGGGGCTTCTCTCCTATGCTCCCCTGGCTGTCCTGGCTTCCTTCCAAGACCAGCTAAAATCTCAAATTCTCCAGGAAGCCTTCTCAGTCCCTTTTAGTTCTGGTGCTTCCCTCTGTTCAGTGTATCTTCCAAAACTATTCTTTTGTTTCCCCGTTGAATCTCTTTATTTTCTCTTCTGAATATTTTTTCTGGGTTTCCTTTATACTTTATTATTGTTGTTGTTATTTTGTGGTGGAGGGGGGAGGATATTCCTCTCATTAGCCCCTCTCTTCCAAATTCCCACCCACTAAAAAAATTTTTTAACCTCCCGTGATCTACTTTTCTTTTTATCGGTGGAAATGTTCAGAGATAAATTTTTTCTTAAGGACTAATTTTGCTGCGTTCCAGTTTTTGTATGTTTAATCATTGTCATCTTAAATATTATCTATTGTTTCTCTAATTTATTCTTTGAGCCCCCAAGTATTTAGAATCAAATTATTTAGTCTTTATTTAAGGGTGAATCCCAATTATTATTTAATTATGGTCAGTAAAGGATGTGTTTAGTATTTCTACTTTTCCCATATTCTTTTATGAAGCTTTTATAAGTACATAGTCGATTTTTGTTATGGTTCTAAATGTGACTGAAATGATGCATTCTCTTTTTTAATTGAATTTAGTACACTCTAGAGGGCTATCATGACTGTGGTTCTTGAATGTTATATCAGCAGATAGCAAATTTTGGCAGACTTTCCTAAGCTTTAAAGGTTTCAAGTGTGAATTTGTGACACTTTTATGAGGACTATCCTAGCCAAAATTCAGAGGCTTACTATTAGAAGGTTGACACCTAGATGATGAATTTGTCTTAGTCCCTGCAGTTCATGGAGAAAATGTATAATCTCTATCTTACACTGATGAAATCACAGATCCTTGTTAGTAATAAAGTAAAAAGTTAGTGGCTGTGGACTCAGTTGGTATGAAGTAAGATGCTACCCCATATTTGTTGGGTAATAAAGGGTTATATGTATTTCCCTATCTTTAGCTGTTTCAGAATTTCAGAAAGTCTTTTTTTCCTCTCTAATCTGTTTAGAAAGTACCTAGAAAACTTTCAGAGACATATACCCAAGGAAGATAAAATGTAGTTTAAAACAGATTAAATGTAACCATATTTATGTTTAGAAGTAATGGGAGCTTATAGACTATAAATATATTCTGTGATATAGCATCCTTTGAGATCACCTAATCCAGTTGGGTCATACAGAAACTGAACCCTCCCTGGCTACATATTTATTTATTTTTTTTTTGGCAAGGCAAATAGGGTTAAGTGGCTTGCCCAAGGCCGCACAGCTAGGTAATTATTAAGTGTCTGAGATTGGATTTGAACCCAGGTACTCCTGACTCCAAGGCCGGTGCTTTATCCATTAAGCCACCTAGCTGCCCCCTATGGCTACATATTGATTTAGAAAATCTCAAAATAACATTTTCTTTGTTGTATTTATTTTGTTTTTATTTATTTTGTTAAGTATTTCCTAATTATATTTTAATCTGACTGGCTGCATCAGGAGGGCAGCTGGGAGTTTTTAATTAGATAAGAAAAAAGGCACCCAGAGATGTGGAAGTCCTGGCCAAAGACTTGCAGGTGGTCAGTAGCAGAGCTGAGATGCCAGGACACATCTCCTTGTAGCAGTCTAGTGTTCTTTCCATCTGGTCACACCTCCTTGGAGGTCAGTTAATGAGTGTCTTGTGAAGAGAAAGTACGTTCATTGAGCATCTGTTCATTTTCCTTTTGTTAGGTATCGGCAGATCTTGGAAAAAGCCATTCAGCTGCCTGGGGCAGAACAACTGGAGGCCTTAAAAGCCTTTGTGGAAGCAAGTAAGTGGACTTGAAATATAATAATTGTAATACTTCCTTTGTGTTATTGAGCTTTGAAAATTGGAAAGTTTTTATGGTGAAGCTAATCCATGTTGGTGCCTCTGTATCATTTTCATATAAAGATTTTTAAACTATAAATGTATGCTGTGTTTTATCTTGAAACAAATGTCTTGAAATTTCAAGAAAGATTGCAATCTTTAATTTACTGTTTTAGTTAATTTAAATATGTTATTTTTGAATTTTGAAATGACTTAACCAGATATGTCTAATTACTTTAGGTGTCATTCAGATTTTAAACATTTAATTTATGATGAAGTTTGCTTTGTTATAATTGCTTTATTATAATTCAGTTCAGTAGTTCAGTTCATTTGTTAAGCTTCCAGTATGGTCTGGAGAGGGAAGGACACTGATGTCCTCAGAGGGCCTGCCCTCTTGCTGAGAGGCTGTGGCTCTCCCTGCTCCAAATGAAGGTCAGGGTCTTTGAGGAGGGGAAAGAGCGTGGAGACCAACACCTGAGCAGAGCTTCCAATGCTCTGATGAATAAAGAATTTCCTCGACATAACTGTGTGACATAACCAAATAAAAGAGTTTTGCCCTCAAGGATCTTAAATTCTAGTGGTGACCAGGAAGAGATATGTTGATTTTTTTTTTTAAGTTATAAAGGAAGAGGATTTTTCATATATCCCTTTCCAGGATCAGTGATAAAGGATAGAGCTGAATTAATAGTAGTAGTGGCCATATATTATCTCATTTGAGCATCACAACCCTGGGAGGTAGATACAGTTATTATCTCCATTTTACAGATGAGGAAACTGAGGCAGAACCAAGTTAAGTGGCTTGCCCAGAGTCACACAGAATCCCTTCCAGTCTTCCTGACTGAAGATCCAACAATTCTAGGCCCTGGACTTCCTCAAATTGATTTAAATAGGGTTCCATGACAGGAATGGGGGTGAGGGTGGTGCTGACAAAGTAGCAATCAACTTGGTGGAAGAGAAGTGAATTGGGTCAGGGCTGCTATGGGCCCTTAAAGGGAAAGGATCACCAGCCAGGCCGGGCATTCTGGGAACGCTTCAAAGATGGCCCGGACATCTGAGAGATTGGAGATGGTTTATACCTGAGGAAATAAGGAGAATGTCACAGCAACCAGGCTCAGGGTTTGCTCTGAGGCAGTGGCAGAGGCGAAACAGGATCATGTGGATTTGTGGGGCATCATTTGGCATGTTTCATGATTTTTTTTCTAGGAGTATTCTAAGGCTTGGGAGTCGAGGCTAGGAATGACAGATTGAGCCTTGCTTGGGCATGAATGGCAGACACAACTTGTTAAGTGGCATTTGTTGGAAGAGCTTCTTCAGTAGCTGCTATCATTCCATAATAAGCCAGGGCTGGCACCTGGGGCTCTGTGTGTGAGGAGGACGAGCCTACAGGCTTCTAAGGAAGAAGCTAAGGACAGGTTGCTACTGGGGCAGGGAGGAGACCTAGGAGAGCTGCTTTAATGATAAGAATGAGGGCTCTTGGACAGGGGCAGATATGCCTGGGTCCATGCCATTGTTGGACCTAAGGCTGAGGAGGGAACAAACCCCTGACAGGGTTGCCATGCAGACCACCTCCCAAGGGAGGTAATTCAGTTACAGAGGGGCCTTTGGGGCTAGGCCTGCTGGGGCAAGGGGCCAGGGTACTTACATTGACTTCCAGTGACTTCACTTTATATCTGTTCTTTTTCAAGGAATTTGGCTTTAGTCAGGTGGAAAATGGAAAGGCAGTGTGGTGCAGTGGAAAGGGGTGGAGAATTTGAAGCCACACTTGGATGGCAGGTTATTCCTTTTATGGACAAAGATCAGCATTGGGCTCCTGCAGGTGCCTCCCCAGACCTAGGAGGTATACACAGACAGACTCTTCTTGGCAGTCTTCCCTGAGAGGAATAAGGCCAGGCCCTGCTTCCACTTTCCCTTTCTGTATGCCTTGGCCCTGCAGCACAGTCCGGGAGAACTTTATCTTCTCCATCTGCTTCAGCTTTTTGGGTGGTGGTGAGGAATGGAACACCTGGAAAGATAGAGAGCTCTCCTTTGTGCTCAGATACCAAGACTGGTCTCTCCAGAAGAGCTAGTGCCATAGTCATCCTCCAAAGGTGGTCAGATAACAGCAACTGGCAGAGAGAATAAAGCTAGGGTTTAGTCTCCGCAGTGAGACTGACATGGGTCTCTTTTTCCCCTCTGTAAAATGAGGGGGTTGAGCAAAACATTCCTTCCATTCCTGACCAGCAGTCTGTAAGATCTAGGTTCCATTCAAGTCTTCTTCACATCAGCTTCAATTTCTTTGGTGTCTCTCTGACCTTAGATAAATCTTTCCCCTTTTGGGGTCTTCATTTCTCCTCTGTAAAATCAAAGAGTTAAGCTTGATGATCCCCAAGATTCCTTCCATCTCTGACATCTCTGTGAGGGGAATGGGGGAAGGAAGAGGTGGTGGCGGTGACTTCAAGTCCCCTTTCAGTCCTCCCCCACGACATCTATTGCAATCTTTTGTTCTATCACTCCTTGGCTTAAGTGCCAAGGGTGAACCAACAAGTAATGATTCTGTAGAAGTCAGGTCCAGGCTCAGTTTCAGTAGGCTTCCTTGTGGCTCTCTTCCACTGGGGTGGGAGAATGGATAACTCTTCTTAAGAGCCCTGGCTTTGCGGCTTCTGGAATCTCCCCCACCTAGAAAGGAAAGTCTGCTATCCCCATTCTTTCCTGAAGTAAGGGAGCCTGACATGCCTTCTGCCCCTCATAAGGCTTTGGTACTGACAGCAAAGTCACCACTTTCCTAGTTAGTGGTTCTGATCGTAATCCATTCCAATTAATGTTATCAACTAATAACGAAAAAATACATTATCAGCTCTTTGCTTCAAAAATAGGATCTTCATAGAAGATTAATATAGAAATTAATAGACTTTGTGCTTGATTAATTTCATTGTGGGGAGGCTAAGTAAGTTTTTCTGTTAAATTTTGCTTTTTTACATTGAATTCATGACTATTATACTATTTTGTTTATAAATTTAAAAAAACAAAGGAATGTAGGGAAAACTACAATTCTCAACTACTTATGAAAGTTTCTTTTGAATATTATTTTTAAAAATCAAATGCTTGATTATTTTTATTGGTGCAGATGATATTTTTCATATATTTTGGCATCAAAATAAAAAACACTTAAGCTTTTGTCAGGGGAATTGATTCAGTTCAGCAAACATAAGGTGGTCCTGGTGTAAGAATTCAGCAAATGAAAAATTTGTCTTGTGAAATATTTGCAAAGTATGTAAATTACATATATTTCTTTGTCTCATGTTTTCAAACCAAGTGGTAAATGAGAATGTCAGTCTAGTGATCTCTCGGCAGTTGCTGACCGATTTCTGCACACACCTACCTAATCTGCCTGACAGCACGGCCAAAGAAATCTATCATTTCACCTTGGAAAAGATCCAGCCCCGAGTCATTTCATTTGAGGAGCAGGTAAAAGCTAGGAACCAGATTGTAGTTATAAAGTCTAGAGCAGTGATTCTAAACCATCAGTTTTTAAAGGGTCTTATGAGGGGTGTCATGAAATTTTGAAAAATAAAATGGATGCTAAAAGAGATGTCAGATTATGAGATGATAGGATACTGCACTCCAAAGAGCCTGGGAATCACTGATGTAGTGAATTTCTAAGTGTTTATTATTGTTCTTAAAATGCATTAAAAATAATCAGTAATGCCAAATTTATGCTCAAGAATTTATTGCTAAGAAAATACTTTATTTTCATTGAAGAACTTGGCACCTATAGCTATGAAATACTGCATTTAGATGAGGTGAGGTATTGACTGCTCTTGTCTATTATCTTCATTTTTTAATCTTTTTTACAAAGAAAAAGAAAGGGAGGTAATATATTTGGAATGAATATATTAAAAAAGCAAAGATAGTAATAAAGTAATCAGTAACAAAGCTAATCAGGCTTATAATGTAAATAATGGCAGTCTCAATCTATGTAATCATTTCTAAAAAGGGATTTTTAGTGAATTATCATTTTTCTTTATAGAAGATTACTAATAGCACATCACCTAGTTCTATAAATTAGATTAGTTTGAAGTTTTAATTTTTCTTAAATGTAAATCTTATTGAAAAAATATGGTATTTTATGATAACTTTTACTACTTGAGGTCTTTTAGGTCACCAAAGCTTGAATTTGTTTACTCTGGACAAATTAAAATAGCTTATTGAATCCTTTGAAATTGAATCATATTAACAGTTGGATTTTTTCTTTAAATTATTAAGGTTGCTTCGATAAGGCAGCATCTTGCATCAATATATGAGAAAGAAGAAGACTGGAGAAATGCAGCACAAGTGTTGGTGGGAATTCCCTTGGAAACAGGACAAAAGTATAGTAAATAGTGAAAGATTCTTTTTTTTTCTTTTTAAAAATTTCCATTACATATTCTAATGGTACTTAATGTGTTAATAGCTCTTGGTTGTTTAAAATGAAGAACTATTTGTTTTTATTTTATTTTATTTTAAAAATTCTAAACTTAAACATAAATAAGACTAGCATTTGTCTATAAAGCAGAATAGAAAAGTAGAATTGATGGTTGGAGTGACCATGGATTTACACCGTGGATAGCTTTGCTTCTTTCTTTCCCTTCAATTATATGTCAAATCTGAATGTAATTTTCAGAACTGTCCTGCTTGTCTATATTTATAGTTGACCTTTCTTCTGTTCTCTTCTATGTGTTTTAGAAACCAGTTAAGCGACTCCCTTTATTTATTTCTATTTTGGTGACCCTGTCACTACTCTCAGTTTCACCCAACAAATAAATTGAATGAAAGAAAAACCAAATCCTTGCAAAAGAAATCCTCACAGTGGTTACATTGGTGGTTTAGAAAGCTAAATATTTTATGCTTTTCACCCATTTCTCAGAAAGTAGATAGCATGTATAAGCATCAGTCTTCTGAAATTGTATTTTGGTCATGACATTGAATGGAGTTCTTCCTAAGCCTTTCTTAATTGTTTTTCCTTAGTGTTGTCATTGAGCAACTATTACTTTAAATCTAGTCTTTTTTTTCCTATTACTGTGTTTTGTTTAACAAATTTAGTCTGAAACTATTACTTGATTGATGATTCATCTATTTATTTGTTTTTAATTTAATATAATTTTTTATTCTCATTTTGTACAAATTTTTTTTTACATTAATAAAATATTCTTGTTGAAGAGTAAACGAAATACCCCCTCCCCCCATGAATATAGACTTGCTTTGAGCGATAAAGTAAAAGGGATATTTATTGTTTTTTTTACTGGTAAAAAAAACTCCTTCCATATCAGGGCTTCTCAAAATGTGGCCTGCAAATGCGATTTTATGTGGCAACCTGTGGGTTTACTAAATGCCTCAGTAAACCAAGCAGAGCTATTGCAGAGCTCTCACTGAAATGGCAAATCAAAATATAATGTCATTGTTTCAATAAAAACTTTTAAAAGTAAGATTAGACAGCCCTGTTGTAGATCATCAGCATTTTCTTTGCAGTATAGTCTTAGATAGGGGGCAGGTGGAGGTTAATTGATTTGCCTGGTGTCACATAGCCCATCAGTCATAAATGAGAATTAAACTCAGGTCTTCCTGGCTTTGAAGGACAGCTACATCATATTGCCTCACATAGATTGATAGGTTCTTAAATCATATTTTTCACTTTTCCTTTGAACATTGAAACAATAAAGGTCAGAACAGCTAGTCTTGTCTTCACAATGAAAGTGGATTTGTACATGACTAGGAAGTGAAGCTGCCGTAATCAAATGAAAGCTGTCACAGAAATGACCTGAAATTCTGGATAGGAGATAGCTGGACACTGGAGAATTCACTTTACTCTTCTCGTGGTAAAACAATAAGGTCTCACACACAGCTAATCTGATGCTCCAACTGATTTTATCATTTCTAGTTTTTTTGACCTTTTTAAAATTTTTTACCTTTTTTTAATTAAGTTTTTAATATGTGAAGTACTTTGGCATGAAAGCATATTTTTTAAAAAATGATTGATTTTTTTTGTATCCTTGTAATTTTCCAGCACCTCTTCTATTTTAACCAGGAAGGATCAATGAGCAAGGTAGACATAGGGATAGCATTGGATAGCACACCTCTTTCTCTCTAGGGCAGGTCTGGCTCTTCATGAGTCATAATAGTACATTGATCTGGATTCTGGTGGGTTTTTTAAAGTACTCTTTTCTTTTGCATTATTTAGAGTTGTTTTGTTGATTGTTCTCTTATAGTTCTTGCCACTGTGCATCCTGTTCATATAGACCTTTCCAGGTTTCTTTGAATCCTCATAGTCATCTTTTCTTTCAATATAATCACTTTTTATGATCCAGTAGATTAATGTGTGGATGATTCATTTAGTTATTTCCCAATCAGTAGACTTCCATCTGATTTCTACTTTCTCATTTATACATGAAGTGCTTCTAGAAATATTTTGGCATATTTGAACCCTTCCTCTTGCCTCACCAAGTTGCTATAAAGAGGATGAAAGGTTTTAAATATTCCATTACATGATCAAATTCACTTTCTATTTTATCTAGCATGTTTAATAGTTCAGCTGTGTCAGATTTCAAAATTTTCCTCTCTCATTTTTTGCCAGTTGACTGTAGGCTCTCCATATAATTGTGATTGTGATGTTGAGAAAGATACCAGTGTAGACCGTGATGAAGTCTTTAGCATTTAGATTATGAGACAGTTCAGTACTGATACTACTGAAAAGCACCTAATTGAAAGGGATCTTTTTGATACATGATAAGTCATTCATTCATTCATTCATTCATTCATTCATTCATTCATTCCTTTTGATCTTGTCTTTAAAACCACAATTGGTGAGTGACATTTTTTATTCCTTCAGTAGCTGTGAAAGACAAGACTTCCCATCTGTTTTGCCTTTATTTCTTCTGACAATATCTCTTAGGTTTTTGTTGTTATTTTTATTTTAAAATCATTTCTCGCTTTTTTCTTTTAGCACAGATAGTTTAATTAAAGATTTTATTTGAGTTTTACAATCCCCCCAATCTCTCTTCCCCCCCCCCCACAGAAAGCAATTTGTCCATCTTTACATTGTTTTCATGTTGTACATTGATCTAAATTGAGTGTAGCACAGATAGTTTAAACTCTCACTTAGTTGATGTAATTAGGGAATTGGCATATTGGTCATTTGATTTAGCTGATTTTTTTTTCTTGATAACACTGGAGTTAGTGCCCTTTTTTTGGGAAAACAGACAAAGAAAGATTTGTTTTTCATCTATACTAGTAATCATTAAAGCAAATATCTCATAGGAAGCTGGCAGCTTGCTGAATTTTTAGATAAAGGAGTTCAGGTGTAACAAATAAACAGAAGGAAGAGCATTGAATTATAAGTAAGACTTGTGATATAAGATAAAAGTTCAAATGATTTACTAAGCTCTAATGATGTAGAAATATTGGATAAATTTGTGATGTATCATAATTCATATATATATGTATCATATCATATAATTCATGTGGAAGCTAACATTTCACACAAGAGAAAGAATTTTTTTTTAAGTTGATTTCTGTATTTTTTATTTCTTAATTGTAGGCAGTATAATGTGGACTATAAATTGGAGACCTATCTGAAAATTGCCCGACTCTATCTGGAGGACGATGACCCCGTCCAGGCAGAGGCTTACATCAACAGAGCTTCCTTGCTCCAGAATGAGTCAACCAATGAGCAGTTGCAGATCCATTACAAGGTGAGCCCACTTTGGCACTTACTCTTCTCCTTAACCAGCTCATAATGTAATCATTTGAAGAATTATTTAATGGAATCAGGTTACAGAATAGAATGAAAGATTCTGTATTAGTGCAGAAGAACAATTTGAACTATAAATTAGAGGGGATCTAGAAGAAAAGATCAGTGATAACAAATAACCAGCAGTCTGTTAGTTTCTTTTTTAAACTTATTTCATCACTTTATTGGACTTGCTTTTTAAATTTTTATTTTAAAAAGTTTTCTGCATTAACCTTGGTAATAAAAGAAAACTTCCCAAACTGAAAATCCCACTTGCAGTTTTCTTTTTGTTTGTTTTTGCAAGGCAGTGGGGTTAAGTGACTTGCCCAAGGTCACACAGCTAGATAATATATTACTGGTCTGAGGCTGGAGTTGCAGCTCTTTTTAAATTCAATGCCTTATAGTGGAACTTACTACATACATCCTTTTGGAAAAGTTAACTAGGACCACCTCACACCTCTCAGACTGGCCAATATGACCAGAAAGGACAACGATCAATGTTGGAAGGGATTTGGGAAATCTGGGACACTAATACATTGTTGGTGGAGCTGTGAACTCATCCAGCCTTTCTGGAGAGCAATTTGGAATTATGTCCAAAGGGCAACAAAAATGGGCATAGCCTTTGGTCCAGTAATACCACTACTGGATCTATACCCAAGAGATTATGAAAAAAAGGGGAAAAACATCACTTGTACAAAAATATTCATAGCAACTCTGTTTGTGGTGGCAAAGAATTGAAAATTAAGTAAATGTCTTTTTTTTTTTTTTTTTTTAGGTTTTTTGTAAGGCAATGGGGTTAAGTGGCTTGCCCAAGGCCACACGGCTAGGCAATTATTAAGTGCCTGAGACCGGATTTGAACCCAGGTACTCCTGACTCCAGGGCCGGTGCTTTATCCACTGCGCCACCTAGCCGCCCCCCACTGCGCCACCTAGCTGCCCTAGTAAATGTCTTTCAATTGGAGAATGTCTGAACAAACTGTAGTCTATGTATGTCATGGAACACTATTGTTCTATTAGAAACCAGGAGGGATGGGAATTCAGAGAAGCCTGGAAGGATTTGCATGAATTGATGCTGAGCGAGATGAGCAGAACCAGAGAAACATTGCACAGCCTGATGGAAGGCTCGGGGGTGATGATCAGTCTTGATGAACTTGCTCATTCCATCATCAGTGCAACAGTCAGGGACAATTTTGGGCTATCTGCGATGGAAAATGCCATCTGTATCCAGAGAAAGAATTGTGAAGTTTAAACAAAGACTATTACCTTTAATTTAGGAAAAAAAACATCTTATTATGTAATTTTGCTATCTCTTATGCTTTATTTTTCTTCCTTAAGGATATGATTTCTCTCTCATCACATTTAACTTAGATCAGTGTATACCATGGAAACAATGTAAAGACTAACAGAATGCCTTCTGTGGGGGGGTAGGGGTAGGGAAGCAAGATTTGGGGAAAATTTATAAAACTCAAAACAAATAAAATCTTAAAAAAAAAATTGGGGGGGGCGGCTAGGTGGCGCAGTGGATAAAGCACCGGCCCTGGAGTCAGGAGTACCTTGGTTCAAATCCGGTCTCAGGCACTTAATAATTTCCTAGCCGTGTGGCCTTGGGCAAGCCACTTAACCCCATTTGCCTTGCAAAAAAACTAAAAGAAAAGTTAACTAGGAATATTGAATTCCAGTAAAAAAGCCAGATTGATGCTAAATGAGGATTTTTGTTTTTGCTATTGTATAAATTATAATTAGTAATAGCTTTTTCGGTCTTGTCAGGGCTCCAGCTCCAAAGTGAAAGGGTGAGGAGCTGTATAAAGTGTGATTATTAAGTACTTGATAACAACATGTAAAGATCAAAGAATTTGGTAGAAGAAGCTCTTAGTACAATAGATTTTACAGTTGATCTTCACCTGAGAATCCTAAGAGGCAGGCTAATTCTGCAAGTGCCTCGGGAGACGTGGGGAGGAAAACCTAGAGAAGAAAGCCAAGTTACCTGCCTCAGAAGCTCTCCAGGGTTTCTGTCCTTTCTCCTTTTATTTCCTTCCTTCTTCCATCCATCCCTTCCTTTCTTCCTCTCCCTCTGTCTCTCCTAACACCTTTCTTTTCCTCTGCCCTTCCCTACCTCTTTCTTTTCTTTCTCCCTCCCTGAAACAGCTGTTTCAGACAAAGTGTGGATGACAATGGGACAGGTTTTAGAGAGGATTCCTGTTTAATTGTTGGTTGGAATGGAGCCTCTGGAACCTGAACTTTTGTAAGATTTTAATAAATGGATCTCAGTAGGGCTGGGTGCCTTTGGAGCTCTTTGTATTTCATTTATGTGTTATAAAGCTTCGTTCTAAAAAGGGAGATAATTAGCCCCCCCCCCTTCTGTTCAGGGCTCTGTAACACAAGTGACAGATTCTGACTGGAGGGATATGGAGTGAGGTCTATTGACTCTTGAGAATTTTCATTTTAACTTTTATTTTTGCTAATTTAGATGTCCTCTTGCTCTGTAGGTGTGCTATGCTCGTGTTCTGGATTATAGAAGAAAGTTCATCGAAGCTGCCCAAAGATACAATGAGCTATCATATAAGACGATAGTCCACGAAAGTGAGAGACTAGAGGCCTTAAAACATGCTTTGCACTGTACCATCTTAGCATCAGCAGGTAAATACATTATTCAGTAAGTAGCTGAATCCCATGTACCAAATGATGACTCTTTTTAATAACTTTAAACTAGTTCTCTTTTTCAGATTTTACAGGGTAGAATCATCTGCAGATGGATAATTAATATTTTGGGGAGATAAAGGTACAGTGCTTAAACAATAGGGAGGTCAGCATGCTGAATAATTGCATTTTCTTTAATATATTTATATTAATATCTCTCACAGGGGCGGCTAGGTGGCGCAGCGTATAGAGCACTGGCCCTGGGGTTAGGAGGACCTGAGTTCAAATCTGGCCTCAGACACTTAATAATTACCTAGCTGGCCTCAGACACTTAATAATTACCTAGCTGTGTGGCCTTGGGCAAGCCGCTTAACCCCATTTTCCTTGCAAAAATCTAAAAAAAAAAATCTCACACACCTTCCTCACTGATACTGGTGTCTCTCTGGACTGCAGAGCGCTCTGAATGAGAAATCAGAAACCCAGTTTAAGATCCTGATCTATCACTTATTATTTTGATCAAGTCACTTAATCTCTAAGATTCACTTTCTTTATGTATAAAATGGAGTAATTACTATATTCTCATAAGGTTTTCTCTGTGGAAGTGATTTGTGAGTTTTTGACGGAATGAAGTAACATAAAAGTGAATGCAACAAAGAAGCCATGTCCAGAAAACACTCAGTTTGGTTGTGAAATTATAATTCTTATACTGCCTTATGGCTTATATTTTCATTGCAAGCCTTAATTCTAAATCTTCCATTCATATCTCCCGTATAGTAGTAAAACATAGAAGTAACTTATTTTTAGAAAGCACTTTATACTAGCCTACTTCATAGTCTTTTCAGTTCAGGAAAATAAGAAAGGAATGAATATACAAGTTTTAGTAACACTGAACTTGACTTTTTGAAACAATTTTGAGATATTTTAATCTTGGTCTGCATTTGCTTAAGAAATTGCACTAAATGGGGGCAACTAGGTGGTGCAGTGGATAGAGCACTGACCCTGGAGTCAGGAGTACCTGAGTTCAAATCCGGCCTCAGACACTTAATAATTGCCTAGCAGTGTGGTCTTGGGCAAGCCACTTAAACCTAATTGCCATGCAAAAAAAAAATGCATTAAAAATCTTTAGGCTGGACACAATATAGAGGCAGTCTGATTTCTAAGAAATATGTGACCACATTCCATATAATATATTACCACTTAAAGACATCAATTATCTTTTTTTTTCCCTAGAGAAATGTATTGATAAAGATCTCGTTTTTTTCTCCAGGGCAACAGCGCTCTAGAATGCTCGCCACTCTTTTTAAGGATGAAAGGTGTCAACAGCTCGCAGCCTATGGAATCCTAGAGAAGATGTATCTAGACAGAATTATCAGAGGAAATCAACTTCAAGAATTTGCTGCTATGTTGATGCCTCACCAAAAAGCAACTACAGCTGATGGTATAGAATATAAATACATTTTTTGACTGATAGCTTCATAAATGTCCAGATCCTTTTAATACTTCTAGGCTAATAGATATTAGGTCATGATAATTATATGGTCTAGCTTTGATTTCTGGTGTCACATCTTAGATACAAAGTTAATTCTGTTGGAGAAAATTATTGCAGGCCAGTAGAGTTTTTGGATGCTACTTGTAAGAGAAATGCCGATTTTGCCATATCGTTAATGTATTTAATAAAAATTGTAATTTTCCTCAAACATATTGCCCAAATATTATTAATCTTGTTTTATATTGAGAAAAATGACATTATCATTTGATCATACCACATAGTGAGGAAGGGACAAAGGCCAGAATGAAATTCGTTAAACCCAATTCCCAGTTATTTCCCAGCATTACTGTGTTTCTCCTCTTTTATTTTAGTCTTTATTGTCTTTATTATCCTTCATTTTCCTGGCTTCATGCAAAATGCTTTCTAAGAGACAGTATGATCTAGGGAAATGAACAATGATCTAGACTTTACCTCTGACACTGATTAGCAGTATGACTTTGGTTGAGTCACTTTACATCTTTTATATCAGTTTTGTAAACTTTAAAATTGAGACAAAAATCTATATTCTAATTGACAGATTTTTTTTTTATTAGCATTAACTGAGATTTCTCTTTTTGTAAACACAAAGCAGTGTTTTTTTATTGACCTCCTGTAACAGTGGGCTACTCTTTCTTATTCCCTGGCATATTTTGTCCAATCTAGGGAGCCAGGTACTCCCTCTTAAGGGGGGATCTAAATTCCAGGAAGGAGGAGAGTCATTTTTCCTAGGTTTCCTGTGACCCTGTAGCAACTCAGGCGCTATGGTTAGTAAAACACTTGGAGTTGGCTTCTTAGTAGATTTTTTTCCCTACTTCACTGATTTTTATAGATCCCTTCTATTTGATTTTTTGTTGATATCCTTTTCAATTCAGGAAAACAAAGACCAGAGGCAATAGACCAGTCAATGGCTTTTAAATAAACAAGAACCAATGAAATCTCCATTTCAGGTTAATGTTTTTCTTCAATTTTATTGATTGAATAATCTTACATGTTGGCCACTTAGAAGCTAGAGCAACATATTGAGGTTTTTTTTTTTTTAAACTGAGTGATTCCCTTGGATAGTCCTTTATGTGATAGAAATGGATTTCTCCCTCTTGACCAGAGGGCCCTAAGCAAAGGCTGATGACTGCATGTCAGGGATGTTGTTAAGGCCCTTCCTAGTCAGTTAGGAGCTATGCTACCTGGCCTCTGAGCTCTTGCTAAGCTTTGAGATTCTGTGACTGTTAGTTATGACTAAAAGAACTGTATGCCTGGGAAAATAATAAAATAATTTTAGCCCAGGCTTACTTAAGGTCCACATATATAAATTAGATTTGTTTGCATTTTTATATTATTTATTTATTTGGAATGTTGGTTGTGTAGGCAAAACCTTACTATTCAGTAAATGCCTCCAGTAGTATTTCTAGTTCAGGTTGTATTTTTTTTTTGTCACCACTTTTAAAGGTAAACAGTTATTTGTAAGAAAGTCTCTATTTACTCGTACCTTGAAAAATTTTTAGTCTTTTTTTCCCTCTTTTGTAAAAAGATCTTCCATAGGTTTTTTTTTTAAAAACCTAAAGTGAATTCATTCAGTCAATTAGCATCTTTTTTCAAAACTAGTTCTACTTTGACTGAATTCAGAACTTAAACTTTGCAAAAGTCAGTTTGTGTGGACTCAGCTCCAACTGACTTTTTTGTGTGGTTGAAAAGGCATTGAAAGTAATAGTGTAATTAATTATCACATGCAAAGAAATTCATGTCATTTTGGAATGTAGGACAAAATTGATTGAGAATTTACTGTTATCTTTTTAAATTTATTTAAGGTTCCAGCATCTTGGATAGAGCTGTCATAGAACACAACTTGTTGTCTGCAAGCAAGTTATATAATAATATTACATTCGAAGAGCTTGGAGCTCTATTAGAGATCCCTGCAGCTAAGGTATTTCCTTGTGTTTGATACCAGTTAATAGTCATGCTATTTCAGGGGGACAGAATATTAGAATTAATTTGTTGTTTATTGAGCATCTGCTAACTACCAGACAGTGGGAAATTTACAAAGCTGAATAAAACAATTTATGTCCTCAGGAAGCTTTTTTTTTTGGATTTTTTTTCAAGTCATTGGGATTAAGTGACTTGCCCAAGGTCACACAGCTAGGTAATTATTAAGTATCTGAGGTCACATTTGAACTCGGATCCTCCTGACTCCAGGGCTGGTGCTTTATCCACTGTGCCACCCAGCTGCTTCTCTCAGGAAACTCTTAATCAGTGAGTAGATTCATATAGGCATAGATGAATAACTATAGTAAATGGATGAATAACTATAGTAAATGGCAGATGATGTTTGGTATCTTAAGAGGTATAAAGAAAGGGAAAGTCAGGGGATGCTCCTGGGAAGAGGTGACATTTGATTTGACCTTGAAGGATGGGCAGCTAAACCAAATAGTTATGGGTAGGATTCATTGCAGGTGGAGGGGATGGGCAAAGGCAGAAAGGTAGTGGGTCTATCCACAGAATAGGGAGCTTGGTTTAGCATTACAATGATACAGCATTCATGAAGTTTCTTCATGTGATTATACCTTTCTCTCCTCCAGACCCCAGTCATCACTTACTGTGATGTCATCATTCTGCTCCTCAGTGTTCCCCCCAGACATATTCCTTCTCAAATCTTACTTTCCTTGAATCTTATTTTGGGGCCTGTCATTAACCAATTCAACTGGACACAGCCTTAACCTCTCCAATTTTTTGTTGTTACCCTCATGCCCTCAGTGTCTTACCAGACTTTGAACCCTGTGTTCTTGTCTTGATTGTGTCATCTCATGGTAGGATGGCGTTAGAGGAAGATATCTGTGTTATATCAGCTGCTTCTCAGCAATGCTTGGCTTTGTTCCTAAATGATTCATCCCATTCCACAAAGTGGTTGTTGTTTAAAGTATTCTCTTTCCCTGATGGAATTTCCTTTTCTAGGCCTCACAGCCCTTTAACATCATCTTCCATGATGAGGAGACCAGCCCCATAACATGGACCTTTGTCATCTATTATCTGTCCCACTCTATTGCCAGTCTCTATTTACTGACTCCTCTGCCACTTGTAAACATGCTTAGGCCTCCCTCCATCTTTCCTGGAATAATCTTTACTTGACTATACCATTTCTTTATGCTGTTACTGTCCATTCTCTCTTTGACAGCCTGAGTCTCAGGAAAAACCTCTTGTTGTTTTTGCTTCTTTTTAACCTATTTCAGCTTGGCTTTTGGCCCCCTTACTTAGGTGAAACTCCTTCACAATACATTAATGCTAAATGCAGGAGTCTTATCCTTCTTGATCCCTTTGCAGTGTGCATTATCGCCTCTGAATTTTCATATTGTTCTCACCTGACTTGCCTCCTACCTATTGGACTGCTTCTTCTTAATTCCCTTTGCCTGAATCATGATTTGTGTTCCACTTTCTGAACTTGGGCATTTCAAAGGTTCTCTTCCCTCTTGGTGATCTCATCATCTCCTATTATCATCCTATTAGATATCATTTCTACACAGATAATTTGCAGATCCAGCTTTGGTGTCTCTTCCAACAAGATGTTCTGTGGGACTCAAACTGAATATTTTCAGAACAGAATCCCTCTTCTTTCCATCCCTTCACATATTCTGATTTCTCTTGAAGGCATCACCCACTGGTGGAGGTAGAGGTAGAGGTAGAGGTAGAGGTGGGTAGAGGCCCCTGGATTCTCAACCTTAGAGTCATGGTTGACTCATCTCTTCTTCACTTTCCAGCCCCTTGCCAAGGCTTGTGAATTGTTTCTATAGCATCAGAAGCATCCATTCCTTTCCATTTCTGTAGCTACCATCTTTTTAGGTTTTTGCAAGGCAAATGGGGTTAAGTGGCTTGCCCAAGGCCATACAGCTAGGTAATTATTAAGTGTCTGGGACCGGATTTGAACCCAGGTACTCCTGACTCCAAGGCTGGTGCTTTATCCACTATGCCACCTAGCCGCCCATGTAGTTACCATCTTAATGCAAACTCTCATAACTTCTCTCCTAGAGTATGGCAACATCTTCCTAATTGGATTTCCTGTTTCTTCTCAATCCTCCAGCCAAGCCAATGTAAAAAATTTCCTAAAGCACAAATCTAACCGATACACTCCCTGATTCAGGAGCCCTCAGTGATTTTCTGTTGCAGATTCTCCCATTTAAAGTCATTTAAAGCTCTTCATGGTTTTGTTAGCCTACCAACCCACCCCCATTCTTATACTGCTGCCCAGAGCAGTCTGCTTTCTGTTGTTTAGACTCAGCATTCATTCCACCTCACTATTGGTGCCTTTGTATGGATGCTGCCTCATGCCTGGAAGTGGCCCCTTCCTTGTACTCCCTGCTTCCTTGTTTTAGCTTTCAGGTGCCAGCCTTTATGGGAAACCTTCCTGGACCCAGTTGCTTCTTCAGGTTATGAAGTGTCTCCTTCACATGTTCCCCTGGTGGACATCATAAATTCAAGTTGGAGCCCCTGAGAATTTGTGAATAGGGAAATGACCTGGTTAGATCTGTTCTTGGAACATGACTCTTTAATTGGGTCTTGTGCAATGTGGATGAAGGAGGAGAAGAGGGGAGAAGGAAATGGAAAGGAATAGCTTAAGTGCCAGAACAGAAAGTTGGAATATTTTGCAACAAGGGTAACTTAAAATGGAAACTTAGGTATTTTAGTGTTTGGTAATTTGACAAGCAAAGAGTAAAGTGATAGAAGGATACTTATCCTTTGCAGTGTGATGGAAAGTTGGGTTTAAAAAAGAGAGGGAATTTATATGATACTTAAAGGTTTGCAAGAAAAGTATCTCATTGACTCCTTTTTATCATACCTATTTTATTGTTGAGAAAACAGAATCACCCAGGGGTGGGGTGACTAGCTCAGATTCTCACAACTAATACGTTTTAGGCCACATCTTGAACCATCCACTGTGCTACTTAACTCCCTATTGGTGAAGCTTATGGACCCCTTTTAGAGTAATGTTTTGTTGCCCACAGATAGGTAGTACAGTGGCTAGAGCACCAGCTTTGATTCAGAAGGACTTTGAGTTCAAATTTAGACTCAGACTCTTTACTAGCTGTGTGACCCTGGGCAAATCACTTAACCTGACTGCCTCACATCCAGGGTTATCTCCAGTTGGCCTGGTTCATATCTGGCCACTGGACCCAGATGGCTCTGAAGGAGAAAGTAGACTAGTGACGTACCACAGACACCTCCTCTCCCCCACTCAAACTCAGTTCACATGCTTGTCATGGCACCTCCTCCCTAAAGTCATGATCTTCTTTGAGAATGAAGGACAGGGGCAGCTAGGTGGCTCAGTGGATAGAGCCCTGGAGTTAGGAGTGCCTGAATTCAAATCCAGCCTCAGACCCTTAAAAATTACCTAGCTGTGTGGCCTTGGGCAAACCACTTAGCCCCATTTGCCTTGCAAAAAAAAAACCTTTAAAAAAAGAGAATGAAGGACAAATAGCACCACCAACAGCACCAGCATATAATTGAAGGAGTTACTGCATTTCAATTAGATTAGTATAAATAAGTATGTAAATTTTTTTCTATTGAAGCTCAAGGTTCTTTGAAATCCTAGATTAAGAATCCCTGCTCTCAGGTATGTAATTATATCTTTCCCCCTTGATTTAACATATCACTAATTCTGTTCATTAGGTAATTTAATTTTGCCCTCAGAATGTCTTAAAAAAATAAGGATCTCAAGAGTGCTAATGTTCAAGAGACGATAAGTTGGTAATATGTGTGTGTGGGAACTTGAGATTATCAAGGAAAAAAACAACTCTGAAAGTAATCCAGCTGACAGTAATTATCAGATCACATTTTATATGGTTATAAGCCACAGTTGGAGAAAGAACGGGAAATATCTTTTTTATATATTTAATATTTATTCCCATTTCGTACAAATAATGTTTTTTTATACATTAATAAAACGTTCTCGTTTAAGAGTAAACAAAATAAGGGGCGGCTAGGTGGCCCAGTGGATAGAGCACTGGCCTTGGAGTCAGGAGTACCTGAGTTTAAATCCGGCCTCAGACACTTAATAATTACCTAGCCGTGTGGCCTTGGGCAAGCCACTTAACGCCATTGCCTTGCAAAAAACCTAAAAATAGATAAAGAGTAAACAAAATACCCCCTCCCCCCAAAAAATCTAGACTCGCTTGAGCAATAAAGGGGAGAGAAAAAAATTAAAATTAAAAAAAGTAATAGTAATAATTGTAGGTATAGCCAGGTGGCACAATGGGCGGAGTACCAGCCCTGGAACCATGAGCACCCAAGCCCACATCCGGCTCCATACACCCAACAATCACCCAGTTGTGTGACATGCAAGCCACCCCTACCCCACTGCCCTGCAAACCCCACCCAAAAATATTAATAATAGTAGGGGTGGCTGGGTGGCGGACAGAGCATTGGCCCTTGAACTAGGAGCACCCGGGTCCAGATCCAGCCTCAGACACCCAACGATCACCCTGCTATGCGGCCCCAGGCAGGCCACCCAGTCCCATTTGCCCTGCACCCCCCCGCCCAAAATAATAACAATAATAATAATAATAATATTAATAATAAAAATGTGCTTGAGTCTTTGTTCCAACATCAACAACTCTGTCCCAGGTGGATCACATTCTTTATGATAAATCCATTGCAAAAAGTTACTTCCATATTTTTCCACCATTGCCATTGCTGATCGCAACTCCCTCCTTTCGTATTTCTCCACTACCATGTACTATATTTTCTCTCTCCTTTCACTGACTCTGCTTTAGGGTAACTGAGTGGTGCAGCAGACAGATCCCTGACCCTGGGGCCAAGAGGCCCCGAGCCCCTATACCACCGCTTAGGCCCAGAATCCACCTGGCCCTATGGTCCCAGACCGGCCTTCCAATCCCAGCCCCTTGCAAGAAGTAAAAAGGAAAATGTGTTATATCTGACCACTCTCCCCGCCATGGTCCATCCTTTCCTCCTTTATTCACATCCCCACCCCTTCCCCCTGCTCCCCCCTCCTTCTTACTCCAGATGTCTATACCCCATTGAGTATATATATGCTGTTTCCTCTCCTAGTCACCTCTGATGAGTGCGAAGATTCCCTCATTCCTCCTTGCCTTCCTCCCTTCCATATCATTGCAATAGCTCATTGTAATAAAGAAAAATCTTATTATATGAAATATCTTGGCCTATTCCCTCGCTCCTTTTTCTTTCTCCCTTTACATTTCCCTTTTTTCTATTGATTCCATTTTTACACCATAATTTTATCTTTAAATTCAGCTTTCTCCTGTGCTTCAACTATAAAAGCTCCCTCTACCTGCTCTATTAATTGAGAAGGTTCATATGAGTATTATCAATGTCATTTTTCTATGCAGGAATACATGCAATTCGTCATCATTAAGTCCCTCATATTTTCCCCCTTCTCCTCCAATCTCCATGCTTCACCTGAGTCCTGTATTTGAAGATCAAACCTTCTGTTCAGCTCTGGCCATTCCAATAGGAACATTTGAAATTCCCCTGGTTCATTGAAAGTCCATCTTTTTCCCTGGAAGAGGACATTCAGTTTTGCTGGGTAGTTGATTCTCAGTTGCATTCTAAGCTCTTTTGCCTTCCGGTATATTATATTCCAAGCCCTATGAGCTTTTAATGTAGTTGCTGCTAAGTCCTGTGTGATCCTGACTGCAGCTCCATGATATTTGAATTGTTTCCTTCTGGCTGCTTGTAATATTTTCTCTTTGACTTGGGAGTCCTGGAACTTGGCTATAATATTCCTAGGGGTTGGTTTTTTGTGATCTTTTTCTCAGGGGGATTGGTGGATTCTCTCCATTTCTATTTTTGCTCTCTGCTTCTAGGATATCAGGGCAATTTTCCTGTAGTAATTCTTTGAAAATGATGTCAAGGCTCTTTTCCTGATCATGACTTTCAGGTATTCCAATAATTTTTAAATTATCTTTCCTAAATCTGTTTTCCATATCAGTTGTTTTTTCAATGAGGTGTTTCACATTTTCTCCTAATTTTTCATTCTTTTGGTTTTGAAGTATTGAGTCCTGATTTCTCATGAAATCAGCAATCTCCCTGAGTTGTATTGTTTATTTGAAGGATTTGTTTTCCTCAGAGAGTTTCTTATCTCTTTTTCCATCTGGCCAATTCTGCTTTTTAAAGCATTCTTCTCAATAACCTTTTGAACTGTTTTATCCATTTGACCTAAGTTGGTTTTTAGCATGCTATTTTCTTCAACATTTTTTTGGATTTCCTTGACTAAGCTGCTGACTTTATTTTCATGTTTTTCCTGCATCTCTCTTCTTGCTTTTCCCAGTTTTTCTTCTAACTCCCTCATTTGATTTTCAAAGTCTTTTTTGAGCCCAATTTCTGTTTTTCTTGGAGTCTTTAGATGCAGGAGCTTGTGCTTCCTCATCTTCAGGCTGAGTGTTTTGATCCTTCTTGGGCTCATATGCAAAAATATTTCTCAATGGTGTTCCTCTTGTTTCTCTGCTTGCTCATTTTCCCAGCCTTAGCCTGTTTTGGGGGTGCTTCCTGAGCTTTTGGAACACTCCCACAAGGGTCTCAGTGTGTGAGGCTCTGTCCTCCCTCCTGGTCCGTGAATGACAATATCATATGCACCCCCCTCTGCTATGGGGCTGAGGTGGAGGGGGCCCCTACTGTTCTATTGGGGGGCCTAGACTGCGATCAGGATCTGAATGTGGTCAGAGCCCCACAGTCCTGTTCCAGGGGCAGAGCTCTTTAGTCTCTATTTCTTCACTCCCCTCCCTGGGTTCAATGGGATTATGCCCTGGGGGCTCTTGCTTACTGGCTCTGCCACCTTCTGTTTCCTGGATCTGGACTGCTCTCTCTCTGGCAGAGGTCCCCCCTGCTTTTCCCCCAAGTTGTGCCCAGTGCTCCCTGGGGGCATAGCTCAGGAAACTCCCCCGCTGCTGTGAGCCATGGCTCCCAGCGCCCTGGGCTGCCTCCAGGAGACTGAAGTTCTTTGGCTCTAGCGGGCCACCCCTCTGGCGGGCCGCCCCTCCAACCCCGGGGAGCAGAGCCTTTCTGCTCTTTTCCAGGTTACCTTGAGTAGAACAGCCTCACTGGGTCCCTCTGTGAATTCTGTCTTTTGAAAATTTAGTTAGAGTCCTTAGTTTTGAAGATTTATGAGAGAGCACCTAAGACACAATCAGTTCTTGTCATCATCGTGGCTCTGCCAGGAATGGGAAATATCTTAAGTGATTACTTGCCAAATTGTTCACCAAATGTCATTCTTTTCAATGTCTGTGAATATATGACCTTGTACCTATATTGGTTTCTATTTTACCTTCATTATTGAAAAGTCAACTAATAAGCAAAAGGTCTAAACGCACTCCCTGCATCTAACCCTTCCCTTCTGCTATTAGTAGCCCACAAATAAAGGTGATGATAGTAATAGTAATAATGTTTGTCCCTCATCATGGAAGAAGACCTTGACATCAAGGGGAGATGCTGTGCTAAGATAGTCTCACTTTCTCCTCCAGAGCCATCTGGGTCCAGTGACCAGATATGGACCAGGATGACCAGAGATGACCTGGGATGATTATTGTCAAGCATCTGAATCCGGATTCAAACTTCTGTCCTCTTGACTCCAAGACCTGTGCTCTATCCACTATGCCACCTAGTTGCCTTTAGCTGACAAATAGCATTAGATCAATATTTAGTTCCAGATAAGATTAGAAAAGGTCCTAAGTGGTTTTTGCAAGGCAAATGGGATTAAGTGGCTTGCCCAAGGCCACACAGCTAGGTCATTATTAAGTGTCTGAGGCCAAATTTGAACTCAGGTAATCCTGACTCCAGGGCCACTTCTCTATCCACTGCACCACCCAGCTGCCCCCTAAGTGGTTTTAATATATAATGTTGTACAGAATATTCAACTTTTGGTTTTCTGTTATTTATTTGGGGCAGTTCTTAAATATGGTCAGAAAAAATTATCATTTTCAAGGAACTCGGTAAACAATCTGTATTCTCACAGAATTTTGGTAAGAGACTAATGATCTCTTTTTTTATAAATCAAGGTTTTAATTGATAGTAACTAGTTATTTTTTATCTTCGTTACTTTCTGCTTAATTTTGTTTTTTTTTTCCCACCAGAAGGAAACCTCTTTAAGAATATCTATGAAAGGGGTGGCTAGGTGGTGCAGTGGATAGAGCACTGGCCCTGGAGTCAGGAATACCTGAGTTCAAATCCGGCCTCAGACACTTAATAATGACCTAGCTGTGTGGCCTTGGGCAAGCCACTTAACCCCATTGCCTTTCAAAAATCTAAAAAACAAAAAAAAAGAGTATGGGATAGCTAGGTGGCACAGTGGACTGAGCTAGGCCTCCAGTTAGGAAGACCCAAGTTCAAATTTGGCCTCAGACACTTACTGTATGGCCCTGGGCAAGTCATTTAAATTCAGTTTGCCTCAGTTTTCTCAACTGTAAAATGGGGGTAATCTTGTAGGGTTGTTGAGGATCAAAAGAGATGGTAGGCTCTACAAAAGTGCTTATTTCTCTTTTCTCATCTAAATTCTAGGAAGAGGTAAATCATCTTCCATAAGGTCCCTGTTATCTAGTGGCAGTTTTGACAATATGGGGATTTAATCAAACTTCATATCCCTTTAATTGGCTTAGACTTCCTTCTCAACTTTGGAAAGTAAGAACCAGAGGTTGTAGATTCCATAGGGCTTTAAAAAAAGCACAAAAACTTTATAAATCCCTTTTGTCTATTTTTCTTTTTTCAGACTTCTGAAGTATAGATTTTAAAATTTTTGAATTATGCCTACTATGAAGGTTGTGAAAAGAAAAGTTTTTCTTAATTTCCAGGAATTCCATATAAGAATGGCCTGCTGCAAGAGAACGTAGGTTCTTCTTGTTAGAAGGCCCCAGCCAGAGACTGAGTGATGAAGCCCTTCTTGTCAGGAGTCCTAGCTCCCAGGGTCAGTGATTCTGTAATTTCTGTTTTTCAGGCAGAAAAGATCGCCTCTCAAATGATTACAGAAGGGCGTATGAATGGATTTATTGATCAAATAGATGGAATAGTTCATTTTGAAAGTAAGAAGAATTTATCATTTTAATGTTCTTGTAAAAATGCAATTCAATAGCTATTGGTTTAAGTGAATTCAGGAAAAAAGCATTTCTTTCCCCAGTAGGTGGCAGTCACTTTATTCTTAATAAGACTGTTTATTGTGACATTGTACCCAATATAAGTGATACTGTCTAATAATGATTGTGATGTTCTAAGAATAGTAATACTCTTTATGTTTTTTTGCTTCTGTGGCACATTTTTATACTTTTTCTAATGATTATTTCAAAATTAACTTACTCTTACCTTGAGATATTTTTGTTTGAGAAGAAATTATAGAGGAAATCTGACCCTGGACTTGTAGTCTTGGTTTGACCCAAGCAATTTGATGTCCTGGAGAGAGAGAGAGAGAAGAGAACTCGCCTGAAGTTTAGATTACCTCAGTTCATGTTCTGCCTGTGACCCTTTCTGGGCAGTTCCCTCAGACTGTACGAAACACAACAGGCACTAGTCTGCATGGATGAAGGGAGTATCTAGGAGACCCTTAGACTGAAATAGAAATGGAGCCTGATGGGCATAGTGACTTAGAAAACTATTTCATTATTATCTGTGTTGGTCCCAATTAACTACATTTTTCTGAGCAGTGAGGTATCTCTCTCTCTCTCTCTCTCTCTCTCTTTCTCTTTCTCTCTCTTTCTCTCTCTCTCTCACCAAAGAAGTCACAAGTTTAGTTCCTCTCCCTAATCTATAAGTAGAAGAAATACTACAGATTAATGGTTTTTAAAAAATGTTTTTCCTCTTTTCCTTTAGCCCGTGAGGCTTTGCCAACATGGGATAAGCAAATTCAATCACTTTGTTTCCAAGTGAATAATCTTTTGGAGAAGATAAGTCAAACAGCCCCAGAGTGGACAGCACAGGCTATGGAAGCACAGATGGCGCAGTGACTCCACACTACTCGGATGTCTTTGACAGTGTCTCATTTATCATACAGATTAATTTCACTACAACTCCAAAGAATCTGTATTCTGACCCTCCACATTTCAATGTCCTCTTCCAGCAGAATCTATTTAAAGAAGCATTATTTAAGAGGAGATGGTATGAACGAACTCTTTAAAATATCTAAATCCTTAGTCCCCCTATTTGGTGGGTGTCTATCAGACTCATTCAGTTGTTTGGAAGGCGTTTGTTAAAATTGATGGAGTGAAATCTCTGTGACTAAAAAGATTTGTTATAGTTCTTTACCTTGTGGTATGTTGTATACATGCTTTATTCCTCTCAAATGTTCCAATAAAGAGGGGAATGAGCCAAATAAAAATGAGTTTTTGTGTTTTAGTTATTAAATATTTTTTCTCTTCAACTTTCTACAATTAAGATAAAAGTGCCTTTTCTGTAGCTTCACATCTGTTTCTAAATGTTTTTTTTATCAAAAATGAAACCATGTTGCTACATTCTCCTTATTTACAAGCTCATTGCTACATTTGAGATTTGAGAAGTTGCTGTATCATTTTTGAAAGTATGCTTTAAAAATAAGGACAGCAGGGAAATGGAAAGAAAATATTAATATATATAGAATCTCAGAAGGATGCAAAACCTTAATCCATGTAACTTATAGATCAGAGTTCACTGGCAGTAAACTAAAGATTTTTGAGAACTAAATTATTGTAATAATATGAATGAAAAATAGAAAAATTAGTATCATTTAACTAATATAAAATATGTACACAAAATATTATTCTGAATACTCTTTATTTGTTTTACATTGAAAAAATCAAGCCACATATAAGAAATCAAGAATTGTTATTAGAGTCAGTAGACCTGCAGATTAAAACCTCCTGAGAGAAAGTTCTAGGAGTATGCATTCACTTAAAGTAGGAAGAGCTTCACTGGCATGAACTCTATCATGATTAAGTGTCTTTATAGTATGTAGCAATTTAGGAGAAAGAGCTGAGAGAATACTTAAAGAAAATTTTCAGATGCTAAGTTTGATGACAATTGCTTCCTCAGAAACGCAAACTTCATCTGCAAAGACAAAGAACAGCTGAATTAGAATCTTCCAAGGTAATTATAAAATTTAATCATATTCTAATTCTCTTCAACTCTCCTCTTTCAATTTTTTGTCCATTTAAAGTCTTAAGAATTTGGAGAGCAGGATAGTGGCCAAAGAAATGAACAAGAATTAAGATTTACTAAGGGAATTTCTATTTTACTCCAGTTCAGAGTGTTGATTTCTTCTAAAGTCTTGGGAATCATTGAATCTGTAAATTCACACCACCCAATCATTAATGTGTTCTCATTTTCCTGTTGACTACCTATATTCTCTTGTAAGCCAACCCAGGCTCTCTCATTTTCAGTTAATCACCTCATTTTTTTTTTAATTTTATTGAGAAGATGAAGGTCATTAGAGTTCAAACTCTCACTTCTTCTCTCCCCTCACAATTTCTCCTCTACATGACCCCATTATCCATTATCTTTAAAAGCAAATTTCCATATACACAGCAGAACACAAAAACAAGATTGCCATATGAAACTAAATAATTAATTGGATAAAAAGTACACAGCATATTCCACATATTAATTTCAAGATTTGTCTGTATTTTTTTTTTATATTTTATTCCCCCCCCCCTTTCCTTACACTGCTGTCTCTCTGAGATCACCTCCAGTTTGTCTGGCCTATACCATTTGGGGCATGCTGTCTTCCCCTACTAGATTGAGAATTCCTTGAGGCTAGGTTCCATGTACTTTTGACTTTTTCTTTATATCTTCGTTGCTTAAGCACAAGGCCTGCATATTGCTGTTAAACTGACTGCTTTTTCCACTTCATGCTTGCCCCCCAAAGGAATAACTTGAATTTACTTTGGCTTGTCTTTTTTTTTTTTAATTTGACTCAGTTCTCTGTATATTTTGAAATGAGTCCTTTGTCAGAAATACTAGTAAAAATTGTTTCTCAATTTACTACATTTCTTTTGATCTTGATTACAGTGGTTTTGTTTGTGAAAAAGCTTTTTAATTTATTTTTATTTTTATTTTTTCCATTTTTGATTAAAGATTTTATTTATTTTGAGTTTTATAATTCCCCCCCAATCTTACTTCCCTCCTCCCCCACAGAAAGCAATTTGTTAGTCTTTACATTGTTTCCATGTTGTACATTGATCCAAATTGAGTATGATGAGAGAGAAATCATGTCCTTAAGGAAGAAACATAAAGTATAAGAGATAACAAGATCAGACAATAAGATACAAGGTTTTTTTCCCCTAAATTAAAGGGAATTGTCCTTGAACTTTGTTCAAACTCCACGGTTCTTTATCTGGATACAGATGGTATTCTCCATTGCAGACAGCCCAAAATTGTCCCTGATTGTTGCACTGATGGAATGAGCAAGACCATCAGGGTTGATCATCACCCCCATGTTGCTGTTAGGGTGTACAGTGTTTTTTTCTGGTTTTGCTCATCTCGCTCAGCATCAGTTCATGCAAATCCCTCATTATCCTTTCTGGTCATATTGGCCAGTCTGAGAGGTGTGAGGTGGTACCTCAGAGAAGCTTTAATTTGCTTTTCTCTAGTAAGTAATGATTTAGAGCATTTTTTCATTTGACTATGGATTGCTTTGATCTCCTCATCTGTAAATTGCCTTTGCATATCCTTTGACCATTTGTCAACTGGGGAATGACTTTTTTAAAATATGATTCAGTTCCCTGTATATTTTAGAAATGAGTTTTGTCTGAAACATTAGTTGTAAAGATTATTTCCCAGTCTACTACATTTCTTTTGATCTTGGTTACAGTAGTTTTATCTGTGCAAAAGCTTTTTAATTTAATGTAATTGGAATCATCTAGTTTGTTTTTAGTGATGTTCTCCATCTCTTTGTTAGTCATAAACTGTTCCCCTTTCCATAGATCTGACAGGTAAACTTGTCGTTGATCTTCTAATTTGAAAAGCTTTTTAATTTAATGTAATCAAAATTGTTTAGTTTATTTTTAATGGTGTTCTCCATCTTTTCCTTGGTCATAAACTGCTTCCCTTTCCATAGATCTGACAGGTAAATTACTCCTTGATCTTCTAGTTTGCTTATAATATTGTTTTTTATGTTTAAATCCTGTATCCATTTGGATCTTATCCTGGTAATGGGTGTAAGGTGTTGGTCTAATCCAAGTTTCCATACTAACTACCAATTTTCCCAATAGTTTTTATTGGAGAATTTTTATCCCAATAGCTGGACTCTTGGGATTTATCAAAAAGCAGATTACTATAACTACTATAATTGTTTCCTGATATTGCACCTAGTCTAATCCACTCTTATTTCTTAGCCAGTACCAGAGAGTTTTGATGACTGATGCCTTATGATATAATTTTAGATCTGGTAAGGCTAATCCACCTTCTTTTTCACTTTTTCCATTAAATCCCTGGAGATTCTCGACTTTTTATTTCTCCATGTGAATTTATTTATAATTTTTCTAACTCATTAAAGTAATTTTTTGGAATTTTGATTGGTAGAGCACTATAAACAAGTAGTTTTTTGGTAGAATTGTCATTTTATATTTGCTTGGCCTATCCTATGAGCAGTTGATGTTTGCTCATTATTTAAATGATTTTATTTGTGAGAAGTATTTTGTAATTGTTTTCAAAAAGTTTCTGAGTGCCTTGGAAAATAGACTCCCAGGTATTTTATATTGTCTGAGGTTACTTTGAATGGGATTTGTCTTTCTAGCTCTTTGTGCTGCATCTTGCTAGTCATATATAGAAATGTTGAGGACTTCTGAGGTTTTTTTTTTATCCTGTAACCTAGCTAAAATTGCTAATTATTTCTAGTAGTTTTTTGGATGATGTTTTGGGATTCTCTAGGTATACCATCATGTCATCTGGAAAGAGTCAATTTTGTCTCTTCCTTCCCAATTCTAATTCCTTCAAAATCTTTTTCTTATTGCTGCAGCTAACATTTCTAATACAGTATTGAATAGTAGTGGTGATAATGGGCATCCTTGTTTTACTCCTCATCTTATTGGGAATGCTTCTAGCCTTTCCTCATTGCATATAATGCTTGTTGATGGTTTCAGATGGACACTGCTTATTATTCTAAGGAATACTCTATTTAATCCTATGCTCTCTAGTGTTTTTAGTATGAATGGGTGCTGTATTTTGTCAAAAGCTTTTTCAGCATCTATTGATATAATATGATTTCTGATAGGTTTGTTGTTGATATAAATAATTATACTAACCATTTCCGTAATATTGAACCAACCTTGCATTCCTTGGTCATAATGTATTATCTAGTGATAATTTGTTGTAGTTGTTTTGCTAAGATTTTATTAAGATTTTTGCATCTATATTCACCAGGGAGATAGGTCTATAGTTTTCTTTCTCTGTTTTAACTCTTCCTAGTTTCAGTATCAGTACCATATTGGTGTCATAGAAAGTTAGGCAGAGTTACATCTTCACCTATTTTTTCAAAGAGTTTATATAGAATTGGAACCAGTTGTTCTTAAATGTTTGATAAAATTCACTTGTGAATCCGTCTGACCCTGGAGATTTTTTTCTTAGGGAGTTCAATAATGGCTTGTTGAATTTCTTTTTCTGATAGAATTATTTAGGTATTTAATTTCCTCTTCATTTTACCTGGGCAACCTATATTTTTGTAAATATTCATCCATTTCATTTAGATTATCAAATTTATTGGTGTAGAGTTGGACAAAATAATTCTAAATTATTACTTTAATTTCCTCATTGGTGGTGAGCTCCTCTTTTATTTATTTATTTATTTTTTTTTTTTGAGCTTCCCTTTTATGATACTAGCAATTTGGTTTTCTTCTTTTCTTTTTTCTTTTTTTAATCAAATTGACCAAAGGTTTATCAATTTTATTAGTTTTTTTCATAAAACCCGCTCTTGGTTTTACTTCCAATTTTATTAATTTCTCCTTTAATTTTTAGAATTTCTAATTTGGTATTTAACTGAGGATTTTTAATTTGTCCTTTCCTCTTAATTTTTTTTACTTGCATATTTAGTTCATTGATTTCCTTTCTCTAATTTATTCATATAAGCATTTAAAGCTATAATATATCCCCTGACAGCCGTCATGGGTATATCCCATAGGTTTTGGTATGTTGTTTCATTATTGTCATTATCTGGGATAAAATACTTAATTCTTTAATTTGTTGTTTGATCCACTCATTCTTTAAAATGAGGTTATTTAGTTTCCAATTAGTTCTGGGTCTGTATATCCCTGGCCCAGTATATATTATGATCCAAGAAAGATGTGTTCACTATTTCTGCTTTTCTGCACTTGATCATTAGGTTTTTGTGCCCTAGTACTATCCCCATTCAGTTTCCTCCATAAGTCTATCATGTCTAGGTTTTCTGACAATCTATTTACCTCCTTAACTTCCTTCTTGTTTATTTTATTAGATTTATCTAAATCTGAGAGTGGGAGGTCGAGGTCTTCACTAGTAGAGTTTTGTTGTCTTTGTCTTCCTGTAGCTCTTTCAACTTCTCCCCTAAGAATTTGGATGCTATACCACTGGGTGTATACATATTTAGTTTTGAAATTACTTTCCATGGTACCTTTTAGGAGGCTATATTTCCTTATCTCTTTTAACGCTATCTATTTTTGCATTTGCTTTTTCTGAAATAAGGATTGCTATCCCTGCTTTTTTTCACTTCAGCTGAAGCAAAATATATTTTGCTCCAACCTTTTACCTTTACTCTATGTCTATCTTTCTGCTTCAGATGAGTTTCTTGTAAGCAGCATATTAAAGGAGAGTTCATCCCATTCACATTCAAAGTTATAATTACTAACCCTTTATTGCGTTCCATGTTATCTTCCCTCTGTTTTTATTTTTCCCCCTTTTTTCCCTTTATCCACATTCCCTGGTATTTTGTTTGTGAACATGCCACCACCTTCAGTGTGTTTGCCCTCCTATATCCAACCCCCCTCCCCTTTTTTATCCCCTTTCCCTTTGCCCCTTCTTCCTTCCCTTCTTTTGGTTACCCCTTTCCTCCCCTTCCCCTTTTAACACTTTAAAGGTAAGCTGTTTTGAATTTATTTTGAATATATTTTTGTATTTATTTATACATTCTTTCTTCCTGTAGAATGAGTCCTTTGAGGTCAGAGACCATTTTTTTGGTCTTAATAGGCCTAGTTCTAGCGGAGTCTTTGTATAGAGGAGGATGCCCTTGGTTAATTGTTCATCAAATCAATCCCCTTTTTACAAATGAGGAGAAGGAGGCCCATCGAGGTTCAGGATTCAGATCAGGGCCTCTGAGTCCAAATTCTCTGCTGGATTTGTCCTATTAAAAATGTGAAGTTGAATGGGGAAGGGGGTGATATGCACAGTGCAAGGGTTTTAGGGACATTAGAAACTGACTCGGGGGGGGGCTGAGGAGCCAATGAGATTATGATTGCCTTATGAGCTCCAAATGCAATCTCCCCAAGGTGTTCACCTGTCATCTGTAGCCATCCTGAGCTGACCTGGTACAAAATTGTCATTCTAGCCTGATCCTTTGAAGTCAGAGATAATAGCACATATTAAAATTTCCTTTTACTACCTGCTAAAGGACTTTATTATCAAATAAGTTGAATCCTGAGTGGTCTCCTAGGAAATCGACCATCCCAATTGGTTGTACCCATCCACTGAATGGGGTGCCAAACTCAACCAAATTTGTGTTCCTTTGAAGAAATCAGCCTTTGCAATTTTACTAACATGAGGGATCTAGGTTTTTTTTTTTTTTTTTTTTTTTTAGGTTTTTGCAAGGCAAATGGGGTTAAGTGGCTTGCCCAAGGCCACACAGCTAGGTCTTAAGTGTCTTGAGACTGGATTTGAACCCAGGTACTCCTGACTCCAGGGCCGGTGTTGTATCCACTGTGCCATCTAGCTGCCCTGATCTAGTTTTTCTTGATGGAAAAAGTCACCAAAGAAGTCCCAAGTTGTTCTTTTTTTTAACTAGTCTTTTTTTTTTTTTTTGCAAGGCAAATGGGGTTAAGTGGCTTGCCCAAGGCCACACAACTAGGTAATTATTAAGTGTCTGAGACCGGATTTGAACCCAAGTACTCCTGACTCCAGGGCCAATGCTCTATCCACTGCACCACCTAGCCACCCCCCAAGTTGTTCTTAAAAGACTTGTACAGGCCCCATTGACTCACCATTCACTTTTTCAGAAAGCATTCATTTCCTTCCTTTTATTAATGTCTCTCTTAAGTTGGCAAAGAGAACATGGAGTGCAGAACATAGTTGCCATGAAGTCACCACAAATGGATCCCTGTTGAAGTAAAAATCAAAATCATGAAGCTCATGGCTTTTATTTGTTAAATCTGCTTGTGCAGATTTTTGTTTTCTTTTGGTTTTGGGGGCATTGGGGTTGAATGACTTGCCCAGAATCACACAGCTAGGAAGTGTTGTGTCCAAAGCTCATGACTTTTAAATGGTTCCAAGATTCATGGGAGAGGCAAAAATACATCTTTGGGATAGCAAATGCATTTTGATTAAATCACATCCATTGAATTTTTTTTTTTTTTTTTTTTAGATTTTTGCAAGGCAGACGGGGTTAAGTGGCTTGCCCAAGGTCACACAGCTAGTGTCTGAGACCGGATTTGAACCCAGGTACTCCTGACTCCAAGGCTGGTGCTTTATCCACTATGCCACCTAGCCGCCCCCTCCATTGAATTTTAATAAAATATAAATCTCCCTTTTTATAGTTAATTTCCCTAATACTTCATGGGTTTAGAAGTACTCCAAGATTTCAAAAACCTGTAATTTTGACCCACTGATGTAGATCCCTAGATGGTATTCAGGAGTTGTATTCACAACTGAACTTCCCTAGACTAGTCCATGGGTGGCTGGCAGCGTCATGGGTGATGGAATCCATGCTTAAAAGCCTTTCCAGTCAGCTTCTGCAGAGATGACCTGCAGAGATCCCTGGGCCACCTGCACAACCTGGTGGGCATTGAGAACTTGGATCCATTAACTCAGTGGCAGCAGTCTGGCCTAGTCAGCTGGGCTTAGGTCAGGAAGACCTCTATCCCAGTCTTGACTCAGGTTGCTATGGGGCACAGGGAAATCACTTAATCTCTGCCGTAGTTGGTTCCACTATAAAATGGGGATAAGGGTTCCTACCTCCCAGAATGAAACAAAATAGTTTTTGTAAACCACTTAGCACTTGACGGTGAGCTCTACATTCCTTCCCTTTCTCCCTGACCCCCATCCCAATTACTCCAGATTAAACTCATTTATGTGTACTACTATCACGAAAGATTCAAACAGTAGGAGCATAATATATGATGCAAGGGGACAGCTAGGTAGCACAATGACTAGAACACCAGTCCTGTAGTCAGGAGGACCTGAGTTCAAATCTAGCCTCAGACACTTAATTACCTAGCTGTGTGGCCTTGGACAAATCACTTAACCCCATTGCCTTGCCAAAAAACAACCCTTAAAAAATAATATATGATGCATGTTACACATACAAAAAGGATCCACAGAATAAGGGGAGGAGTTGCTAAATATGAGGCATTCTGTGATGTCCTAGACCTAGAGGATGCTTCTTGACAGGAGGTCCAAGAATTTAGTTGTGTTTTTAAAAAATGGGAAAACTAGTTCTAGTTGCTTTTCTTGAATTTGTGTATTTTATACATTTTGAGAAGTGGTCACATTGCCTAGGGGGCCTGTGACATAGGAAGAAATGGGTTTAAGAATTCCTGCCCTAAGGGGATTCTAATAGCTAATGGAGCTCTCTTCTGCCCCCCCCCCCCCCCCCCATGCACTTTAATTCTTTTGTTAGGATGAGAGATGAAGAATATGAACATTACTGGATGACCAAAGATGCCAGTGGTTGAGGATCTCCCCCACTAGGTCACATTATATCAATAAGCATTCATTCATTCATTCATCTGTTTATTTATTTTTTTAGTTTTTGCAAGGCAAATGGGGTTAAGTGGCTTGCCCAAGGCCACACAGCTAGGTGATTATTAAGTGTCTGAGGTCGAATATGAACTCAGGTACTCCTGACTTCAGGGCCAGTGCTCTATCCATTGCGCCACCTAGCTGCCCCAATAAGCATTTATTAAGTGGCTGACTCCTGTGTTCCTAAGCACTTATGATACAAGAAAAGGCAAAAGCACAATTTCTGATAAGATCAGCCTGTAGTATTCATTGGTCTATCAAAGGGGTGATCATACAACTGAGGAGGGGACTCACAGGGATGCCATATCTAGTACGGTACAGGGTCCGCATGGCCACACTCGTTCCACATAAGCAGCATTCATTCATGTCAGAAGCCACTTGGCATGAGAGGCAGATTGTACAGAAGGTCCCGCAGATGCCTAATCATGGAGGAAAGCACAAGCAGAAATTACTTGAAGGGTTTTTTTTTTTCTATTAAATTTTGAATTCTTCAAGGTTCCTTTAAAGAGAAACTGCTAAATCTGGAAGGGGAACAGGGAGAAAATATAATATTTCCAAAGGGATGAAGCATTTTGTGCTCTCATCTATCTCCCAGCCTGGTCTTAAGGTCCCCATTTAGCTTGTGTGAACTTTCATTCATTGACAAGTACAAGGATGATACATAATTATTTGGGGACCACTGCTATATGTTTGTAAAATTACATCATATCGATTAGGAATTGATGGGTGTCATTGGAACATGCTCCATAGGGATGAAAGAATGGTACAGGGTGATTGAAAACTTGATTTTTATATCAATCTCATCCAGGATTAACTTGGCATAAGGACTTACAGACTCCACAGTCACTGCAACAATCTAGAAGACTGCTCTGCCATTCAGAGCTTTGTGGATAAGCGCCCTTCTGGGGCTGAGTCATGATGACCACTGGCTGTGCTTGCATTTTTGAGATGAGGTCTTAGAAGCCCACAGCCTGAAAAGAAATGGGGAGAAATGATGTATCTTCAAACATTTTATGGTTATTGATGGTATGTTGTTTCATCTGATAAGAATATAAACTTCTTGAGAGCAGAGATTCCAGTGATGTTAAAATAGAAGACGTTAGCAAAACATTTACAAAAATTAAATGGGAATATTTGTACTAGCTAGCTCATGGAGTTGTGAGAAAAGTGCTTTATTGACTTTCATTTGTTCATTTATTCAATCAGTTAGCGAGACCTGTCCTTTTGAGTACATTCCCTCCATTAATGTAGACCAATCTATGTTTTATAATTGATAGCCAGAGAATTGCCTTAGGGGGATGAAGATTAAGTGTCCTGGAAGTATCTTAAGATCAACATGTCAAAAGAGAATTTATTATCTTTCTCTACATCCCAATTTACCTCTCTTTATTAAATAATTTGCCTTCTTTATTTCTATCTTCCAGGCTCCCAAGATATTCTCAACTTTATCCTAGACTCCTCATTCTCACCCCATACACAACCAATCAATTGCTAAATCTTGTTCCTTCTACTTCCACAAGCTATCTCAAATCTTTTGGATCCACACAAACACCACCCTAGTTCAGGCCCCCATCACTAATCTCTTAGACTGTTACAGTGATCTCCTGATTGCGTCTTCTTGCTGGAGGCCTTATCTCTCTCACTCTTATCATCTACACAGTTGTCAGAGATTTTCCTTAAGTACAGATCAAACCGTGTTATTCAAAAACTCCAGTATCTCCCCATTACCTCTAGAATAAAATATATTCCTTTGTGTTAGATAAAAATGTTTTTTCCATTTATCGAGCATTCCCTTTTTCCTCTCTTCATATGCACACATATCATATATATATATATATATATATATATATATATTAAGGAAAGGATTATTCATTCTTGTGTTTTTAACAAAATAGTGCTGTTTGTTAATGCTAATTCTATCAATATAATCATTATTTTTGTTATTAATATGGTTAAGTTCATAGTTTTTAAAGTAGTAAACCAACCGTGCATATCTCTTATAAATCCAACCTAGTGTATGATATGATTCTAGTCTTTTTCTTAATAATTATAATTTTTGCATTAATATTCATTAGGGATATTGGTCTATGATTTTCCATTTTGTCTCTCCCTACTCTAGGGAGAGACTATATTTGTGTCATAGAAGGAATTTGGTAGAATCCATCTTTTGCTATGTTTATCTCAGTTTATGTAATATGAGATTTTATTATTTTTTGAAGGTTTGATAATGAATTTACTTGTGAATCCATCTGGTCCTTGGTCCCCTTCCTCCCCACCTCCAATTCCCCTTCGGAGATCATTTATGACTAATTCATTTTCTTTTTCTGAGGTTATTTGGCTTTATGAATCCTTTTACTCCCTCTTCCCAAAGGGTCTTTACATCCTTTTTGTACATTATTCCCCTTTTTGCATTCTATTGCCAAACCAAACTGACTTTCATTCTATTTTTCATATGTCATATTCTTTCTGATCTTTGCATTTGTTTCTCAAGGATGCATTCCTCATAGAATGCACTTCATAGAATTTCTCTCTTCAAGAGTCAGCTCAAGTTCCTTATCCTTCAAGAAGCCTTTGCCAAACCCCTTAACTTCAAGTGCCCGCCCTCCCTAGTTATATTCATTTTTATTTTGTATTTATGAATTTATATCTGTGTATGTTGTTTCATCTGATAGAGTATAAACTCCTTGAGAGCAGGGATTCTTTCTTTCTTTTTCTTCCTTTCTCTTTTTGTCTTTGGATGATGAGTATCTAGCCCATTTTCTAGTATATAATCATGACTTAATAAGTAGTTGTTGATTAAATAAATGACCTGTTACCATGTATCATATATCACACACATTAAATGTCAGAGGTGAGACTTAAACCAAGGTTCCTGACTATAGGCAACCCCTCTATTCACTATGTCAACATGCACACTTTTATTATCACTAATAATATTTCCAGAAAATATCCACATTTAAAGAAAATTTGAGTGAGAGTACCCTGTTTATGTATGTTTTAGAGATGTCAAAACAGAAAAATCAATGATCCATTTAATAAATCTACTTACAGAAAAAAGTTGAGGGCAGATGGTAGGGACAGGTACTAAAGCAGGGGGAAAAAAAGCCACCTTATCCCTGAAGAATTTATGGTTCCTAAATGGGCAATAAAATTAACTTTCATAGAGATAACTAGTTTCACCTTGATAAAAAACCACACCCTTCCTAAAAAATTCAATCCATTCTCCCTGATAGTTTGACAGGGAAATAAAAGAAACAATATTGAATTGCTATTACTCACACATGCCACAATGCTTAGCATTAAATGACCTTAGGAAGAATTAAACACTCCCAATTCTCCAGTAGATGAGATTTACTTTTGCCAATCCTTTCTTTTTTTCAGATCCAAAGAAAAGTTAAATTGACTGGCACTCATCTATGAAAAGAAATTGAGAGGCTTAGTAAAAATAAATACTATGTAACAACAACTCACCTCCACAGAACAATTTTTTTCCCTTTTTGCAAGGCAATGGGGTTAAGTGACTTGTCCGAGGTCACACAGCTAGGTAATTAGGCCATATTTAGGGCCGATGCTCTATCCACTAGCTGCACCTACATAGAAATTTAATGTAAAAATAATAATGATAATGTAAAAAAATAGTATTTGTATAACCCTTTAAGGATTCGCAAAGCATTTTACATAGGTGATTATTTTCTCTATTTTATAGATGAAGAAATTGAGACTGAGAGAGGTCAGGTGACTTACCCAGGTCCCCACAACTAGTAAATATTAGGGTAGTATTTGAACTAAATTCCTGACTCTATATTCACACTATCCATCAGATAATCAGTAAATGTGGCATCAGACACTATATGCTAAGCTAATACCTAACTAGTCCTTAGAAAAGAAAAAGAACTAGATTCTCCCCCCCTCCATTATTTGAGGAAGCTAGGTGTTACAGTGGATAGAGCCCTGATTTGAGTCCCACCTTAAATACTTTATTTGAGGAGTCAAATCCGAGGAAACACATAGCTTCTCTCAATCTCTGTTTACTCATGAATAAAATGAGGATGTTAATAGCCCCTACTTCCCAGGGTTATGAGAATCAAATAAAATGTTATTTGTATAGCACTTTACAAATCTGAAAGGGCTATTGTTATTATTTTCATAGCTACCAAATTTGACCCAAGAGATGAACTGAGAAAATATACTTCCTTCCAGCACTAGCTGCAATAATCCAAAAAGACAGCTTGCAGCCATAGTGAGAAGAATTTTAAAATGTCATTCAGTCTAGATTATATTTTCTCTTCGATACAAAAGGGGCAGAGGAATGACATAGTGTGGTTTGTTGTGCTTTAGATACATGATTTTGGCCCCTGAGTAGGAGTGGATTGGAGAGGAGAGAGTCTGGAAACAGAAGCCAATTAGTTTAGGAGAGAAGAGATGAATTGGGACAGTGAACATGAATGGGGAGGACACAGATTGAGAGAGACAATAAATCTCGAGACCTGATTGGATATGAGGGTTGAGGGAGAAAGAAGAATGGGAGGATGGTGATGCCCCAATAGAAATAGGGAAACGTGGAGGAGGAGGGCATTTCTGGGAACGGGAGACTATGAATTGCATTTTGGACATGGTGAGTGTGACATTCTTGCATGACATGGAGACGTCTTGTCCATCAGGCTACTGGAGATTCAGGACAGTCTCTCAAGAAAGACCAGATGACTCCATCCATAGTTCTGGGAGACATCAGCGTGAAGATGGTTACTGAACTCATGGGAAATGATTAGGACACCAAGAGACGAGGGTTCAGAGAGAGAGAGAAATTAAAAGCTCCAGAAGATTACCTTTTCAGGACATAAAGACCCAGAAAAGAAGTATGAGAAGGATCCATCAGATAATTAGGTGAATGAAGAGGGAGGTGTCACCAAAACCCAGAAAGGATCAATCACAATCCAAGAACAGTGGCAAATTTGGTCCAGGGCTCAAAAAGATGAAGCCAGAGAAGTCACTGAATTTAGCAATTGAGAGAACACTGGTAACCTTGGTTGGAATAGATTCTGATGAGTGATGAGGCGAAAAGCCAGATTGTAAGTCTTGAGTGACAGTGAAGGAAATGATGGCCGGGAGCCTAGAAGGCTTTTGTTTGGTTGTTAGGGAAGGGAAATATAGCATAATAGTCAGAAACAGTTGGTGGAGACAAGTGAAGGGTTGTTTTATTGTTTTTAAGGATGGGAACATCTGAGCATATTTAAAGGGAACAAGAAAGGAACCAAGAAATAGCAAGAGAATGGTCCCACAGGTAAGTGAAGTTAGTGATTTTGCACAGGTCTCCCATACTTCAATTCATTTGCAAGTCATGACACCATCTTCCTGATGACCTGGTCCTCTTTGAAAATGATGATCAGCATCAACAGCAACAATGTCAGAGGACCTGGGTTCAAATCCTACCTGACACTATATGAGTGACCTTGCTCAAGACATTTTGCCTCGGTTTCCCCAGGTGTACAATGAGCAGGTTGAACTTGATGATTTCTGGGGTCCCTTCAAGCTCTATCATCTCCACATTCCCAAGCCTGAAGCAGACACATTACCTCTTCTTTTCTGCCTCTTAGGCAGTTTGCTTCAAAATTCAGTTCAAGTATCCCTTTTTTAAAAAATAATATTTTATTTTTTCCAATTGCTTATGAAGACAATTTTCAACATTCATTTTTTGGAAGATTTTGAGTTCCAAATTTTTCTCCCTCCTTCCCTCCATTCAGCCCTCCCCAAGAGAGCAAGCAATCTGATATAGGTTTCACGTGTAGAATTATGTAAAACGTATTTCCACATTAGTCATGTGAAAGAAGAAATAGATCAAAAGGAAAAAATGAAAAAAATAGAAAAAAAATGAAAATAGTAACTTTTATCTGCACTCTGACTTCATCATTTCTTTCCCTGTATGTGGATAGTATTTTCCATCATGAGCCTTTTGGGATTGTTCTGCAGGAATCCTTTTTTGATCCCCCACAGTTACTGGAGTCCTTTCTAGACAAAATGTTTCCATATTTATTTGGCTTATACTTTATGTGTATACACATTGTTTCCCCTAGTAGAATGTAAGCTCTTAGAAGGCAGGCAGGCAGGCTTTATTTCTGTCTATGGGCCCAGAGGCCCATATTGAGGGATGAACAGCAGGGATGGAGTTTGTTTTCTCAGCAAAATAGAAGCTAAAAACTGCTATGAATGGGGATAAAGGGAGTGATGTGGGAGACTGGAAGGAAAAACCCAGGAAAGGGTGTGTTGGTTTTAAGGGTTTTGAGCTAATCAGTCAATCAGTCATTAAACATTGAGTCAGTTCTTACTCTGTGCCAGGCTGCCCAAATAAGCTAAAAAAAACCCCACACTAGGTGTGGTTGTGACTTCCTCTGGCCCCCACCAGGGAGGGGTGAAGTTCAAGTATTGTATGAGTGAAGATAAGGCAGGTAGTGGGGCTTGGCCTGGCTTGCACTCTGGCTAAGAGATGTTAGAGCAAAGGTCCCTGGGGAGCTGAACTGGTCAGGACATTTTATATTGCATATATATATATATATATATATATATATATATATATATATATGTATGTATATACATATATATGTATTTATATGTGTTATCTGTGTGTATCTTATACATATATGATTTTATATAAACAAATGTTTACATGTACAGGTATGGATAAATAGGCTTTTTTATTATTCATCCTTCGTACTTGAAGAGGGTCAATGACATCAGGAGGGGGATGTCTTGACATCTATATGGATATCTACATTATGATATGCATATACTCCTAAATGCACATACAGATAGATGTATTTAATTTTTTTTTAGTTTTTTTTTTTTGCAAGTTAAATGGGGTTAAGTGGCTTGCCCAAGGCCACACAGCTAGGTAATTATTAAGTGTCTGAGACCGGATTTGAACCCAGGTACTCCTGACTCCAAGGCCAGTGCTTTATCCACTGCGCCACCTAGCCACCCCTGTATTTAATTTTTTAATTATTCTAAATGTGAAAAACACCAACGTACAGGAAAGAGAATGTAAAATGGTGAATAACTATTTTGTTGTTTGAAACTGTTGTTTCAGTCTCTTCCTGACCCCATTTGAGGTTTTCTTGGCAAAGGTACATGGGTGGTTTATCATTTCTTTCTCCCATTCATTTTATAGATGAGGAAATTGAGGATTACATGACTTGCCCAGGGTCACATGACCAGTAAGTGTTGGAGGACAGATTTGAATTCAGGATTTTGAGTATGGATTCCAGATAATAATAATAATAATAATAATAACAATAATAACAATAATAATAACAATAATAATAATATCTAGATTCCATTTTAAGGTTTGAAAAGTAATTTAAAAGGGGGCAGCTAGGTGGCGCAGTGGATAGAGCACTGGCCCTGAAGTCAGGAGGACCTGAGTTCAAATGTGGCCTCAGACACTTAATAATTGCCCAGCTGTGTGACCTGGGGCAAGCCACTCTAAACCTCATTGCCTTAAATAAAAAAAAAGAAAAGTAATTTAATTATCTTATACAGGTTAACTCCAAAGTCAGTATCATTTTAAGTTTATTTGAAACTTGAAGGGCAGTTTAAATAAAATTTAGGTTTATTCTAAGATCTTTGCCACACCCTGTGAATATAAATTATTGTAAACTCTTGGAGGTCAGGACATAACTTCCCACCATGGTTGACATTTATGGAGTATTTTACTGTTTTCAAAGTGCTAAATTGACACTATCTCATCCCATCCTTTACAGTATCATTTGAAAGACACTAACTATTATTATTTTCATTGAACAGATAAAGAGAGTGAGGCTCAGCAAGCAGGGTGGGAGATGTCTCTACTGAAAACTGTTCTTTACCATACCAAAGGTGCGGGGTGGCTAGGTGGCTCAGTGGATAAAGCACCATACCTGGGTTCAAATCCGGTCTCAGACACTTAATAATTACCTAGCTGTGTGGCCTTGGGCAAGCCACTTAAACCCATTTGCCTTGCAAAAAAAAAAAAAACATACCAAAGGTGGGACAGGTAGTGAAGAGGACAGAACGTGAATCCAAGAGCAAGCCCTGGGATCCCAGTGGATTGACCTTTGAAAGAAGCCTCAGGCTACAGCAGACTACCAGGTCACTGCTCTGCTGAGCTAATTCCTCAAAGGAAATGCCTTTAGGTTGGAGTTCAAATCCTGACTTTATCTGTTACTTGGCTAAGGGACAGTTTATTTTTGATAAGACAGCCTCTTTTTGAAGTAAAGGTTGGAGAGGCAGAGCTGAGTTGATGGAGAGAAGCCAGGATTTTCCTGGAAATAAAAAGGGTGGATCAGATGACTTCTAATGATCTCTCCCCCCCCCCCCCATATTGAAGATTCCACCATTCAGATCACATAGTAGTCAAGAATCTGGGCCAGAATTCAGATCTAGTTTCTCTGAATTCAAATCCAGCTCCTTCTATAAATATTGATTTAGTGAATAAACATCCGCCACCAAAACCCTTCTTGAAATCTTGTTTCCTAAACAAAGTCCATTCTTGCTTCATTGAAGAACACAGGATAAGTTCTTTTTACTGCTTTCAATTTGGAAAGCATGTGAAAAGAGAGTGTTGGGGGGTCATTCATCCATGACCCTTGGTAAAGGCTGCTCGAAGTTTAAAAAGAGATTTCCTTTACTGGAAACCAGTATCATCAGACTCCCCCCATCTACCCCACTTCCATTCCCCACCATTCAAGAGAGTGTCTGAAATGACTAGACTCATGGAATTTGGGAGAAAGAAGGAAATGACCTTTAGAGGCAAACTTTAAAACCAGATACAGTTAAACACTAATCAGTAAACATTTATTAAATGTTTGGCACAGTGTTAAGCCCTGAGGATATCTCTAGGGGGTATATGAAGAGGCAGAAAAATAATCCCTACTCTCAAGGAGCTCATAGGTAACTAGAGTGACATCGTACAAATTGTTGTTGTTCAGTCCTGTTTTCCTGACCCCCTTTGGGGGTTTCTTGGCAAAGAGACTGGAGTGGTTTACCATTTCCTTCTCCAGCTCAATTTTACAGATGAGGAAACTGGAAACAGTGTTCAGTGAATTGCCCGGGATCATACTGAGACCAGCTTTGAACTCAGGATGGTGAGTTCCCAACTTCAAACCTGGTGCTCTATATAACTTAATACTGGATAAATTGGTGACAACTAACAAAAGATTAGAAAACTCTCCATTTCTGAAAGCTTTTCCCCATCTTTGATTTGCCTATTTTATTTCTTAATTAATTCTATTCTTCCAAATTTATACCTTCCCTGGTTTAATACTTCTTCTATAATGAGTTTGCATTCATAGCCAGGACATCTCCTTTTCTTTCCTTTGCTTGCCTGGCCATATGAATTAAGAAGAATCTTGAATTTTTCTCACTGTTGTCTTTCACACTCCTTCATTTTGGTTTTTGATGGATAAAATTTCCCATTCTCATGCCATCATCTCCCACAGATGGGGATTAAATGAGGCAAGAATCATTCTAAATGCTAAAAAATAACCCCCAGAAACCAAATTGGAAAGTGGAAAATAGCAATGATCCAAGATGCTTCCGGAAGACTTGATGAAAAAATGCTTTTCTCCCTCCAGAGAGAGATTCTGATGATCTATGAATTTTCTAGCTTTCTTTAATTTTTTTGCAATATAGTTAATATAGTTTTTTTGCAATATAGTTAATTGTTTTGTATGATTTTATATGTATAATTTATATCATATTGCTTGCCTTCTCAGCGGGTGGGGAGAAGCAGGAGGATGGAACAGAATTTGGAACTTAAAATTTAAGAAGAAAATATTTAAAATAAATAACAAACTTTTAAAACAATTTAAAAAGAGCAATAAATTGGCCCAAATCCAAGTGTAAAAATTCAAATACCTCATGCTCTTAAGGGAAAACTTAAAACTTAAGAGAAATCTCACATGCTCTTTATTTTTAAAAATAATTTATACAGACAAACTCCAGAGAATCTGTCTTAAGATATACCAGGATGGTTAAACTGTTGTGGAGAAAAAGAAAATTAAACCAAGTGATTATGTTTAAATATGAATGCCCATGGAAATGAGCAGTGAAATCAATGATCAGTTTGGTCTATGTAACTTATTAAAGATATTTGTACTAAGAAGTAATATTTGTTATTATTACCAATTAAACAAAAAATAAATCAAGGATTTAGTCATGAACAGAAAGCAGTCTCCTTTCATTTGAACAATAGAATATAAAGCATTACCCATCCTACAAAGTCTTAATTTTATATTCTCTTCAGAAAGATCAATCAGCAATTGTTAATCAAATGCTTATACTACACACATACAAAGTCAAGTGCTTGAGAAAAATAATGCTAAAGAAGGAAAGGCTTTCTGTATTGAGAAATATTAAAAAATATAAAAAATGCAACTCTTCATTATTTATCTGTCCAAAAAATATACTCACAGTCCAAAGCCAGTTGCAGAAGTGGAAAGCGAGCTCTTCTCTGCTAGAAGGTCACAGTAGAAGTGAAACCTTTGTAAGTAAGGCAGGGAGAGGTAGAGTTTTTTTTTTTAATATAATGAAGTATAGCATAGGATAAGCTGGGAGGCCCTTAGTGGCTAGGAGGAGTTTCTAAATATGCTTGTGCTAATAGAACGTTAGAGTGTGCTTGTGGCTTCTGAAAAGGGAAACTATTTTTTCCCACATTTTGAGCCTACCTACCTAAGGTTCTAAGAGGCGGTGATCAGAGAAAAGAGAAGTCCTGTTTTGCACTCCAATTTTTAATCTCTCAACTGATAGGTTTTAGGCAAATCTTTCTATTCCCCCCAGTATCTGCACAGCAAATGGGTTGCCAAAAGAATCTAGAAAATCAGAAAATCACATCAGTATGTGTTGCCATATATCAATCCACTGTTACTTTTTTAAAAATGTATATAAATGATAACATGTTCTACATGAGGTGAATTTATCCTGAAGCAAAGGGAGAAATCGTTCAGAAGATCATCCCCTTGTCTGGGTGACTAGAACCTCCCTGGGCCTCAGTTTCTTCCCCTGTAAAATGATGGGGTTGGATTTGATATCTTTGGAAACTAGGTCCATGGGCTTCTGACCCCTCTGTGTGATATCCTGGGAGGTAAATCTAACAAAGGGGTAAAGGAAGGATTTATTTTCAAATGTTGTCAAGGCAGTTCTGCCTTCAGAAAGAAACCCAACCCAGGGGCTAACTCCCTCAGTAGAGTTGTGGAAGGACACACAGTTGTGAAGGGATCATCCCTCTGCCAAAGCCTCCCATCATCTGAGGTCACCAAGTGTCAGGAAGTCTCAAAAGATCCCTCGACTTCCTTCATCCTTCCCAGAGGTACTCCATCACTACCCACACCAAGCTCACTCATGTTGGCCTTCAGTCAGTGCTGACATCTCAGACATAGAAGGATATTTGGCCTTGCACTCATTATTACAAAGCTTAGTGAGATAACCTGGGACCTGAATATCACTGCCTTCTCCAACCAATAGCTTCAAGCCCAGTTTCTGGAGATCCCAAGGAACAGAACTGAAAATAGGTCCTGCCACCATCCCAAGACATCTCTGGAATGAATCTGAGTCGCTTCCTTGAAAAGAGAATGAAATAAAAAAGCCTAGGAACCCGAAATGATTGTGCCCTTTGTCTTAGACCCCAGTAACATTTTCTCACTTTGTAGGAAAGTGAAGATGGCAGGGCAATGTAGGCTAAGTCACGTTAAATGTTCTCCTTCAGGGAAACTTTTGGCAGAAGAGTTTCTCATAACGACTAATTTCAAAAAGAGAACTGAGCTGTCTTCCCCCTTCTCTCCCTTGCTCCCCACCCACCATGCAGTGTGGTTGCCTGGAATTTTCCAGAAAATAAAATTGCTTATCCTGTAGTAATTGGTGACAGATTAAAAGCCTCACTTAGCAGGGAGAGTTTCCTATTGGCCTGTGCACAAGTGAATGATCAACACAGAATTAAATTTAACAGCAACATTCAGCAAAAATAATAAGGTTTAAAACAAGGAAGATAAAATATTGGTTATAGCCAAAGGAGAAGGATAAAACATATAACAACCTGTGATCTCCTTTAATGCAAGTTTTCATTTGGACCTGATATATGATTTAAACTATTAAAATTTGTATAATATTTGCAATCTGGAAATTAAAAAAAAGGATTTTGTTAATGGTAGTGGAAGTTGCTATTCTGGGGCTATGGGGTGGTTAAAAAATAACTTTTGTGTCTTACCTCCTTGTTACTTTTATTATATATTTATTTTTAGTATATATATACATATATATATATATATATATGCAAAGTATATATATAATATATGTATTTTTTTCATTTGGGGTTTTCTTGGCAAAGATACTGGAGTGGTTTGCCGTTTCCTTTTCCAGTGAATTAAAGCAAGAAGAGATTAAATGACTTGCCCAGGATCACACCACTAATGTCAAGTGTCTGAGGCTGGATTTGAATTCAGGTCCTCCAGGCTCTAGGCCCAGTCTCTATTCACCGAACCATCTAGCTCAGAGGACACATCAGCAGTGTCCATACTGATAATTTGGATTTAGAGTTTATTTGGAATTTTGCAGATCAGAGGTAGATGTTAATCTGTCCTCTGACTCCCTAAGCCTTTTTAATACTACTACTACTACTACTACTACTACTACTACTACTAATAATAATAATAATAACATTAGGTAGACTTTTAAGGGTTGCAAAGCACTTTATACAAGTACATATATATATATATATATATGTATATATAATTTCATCTTATCTTCACAAGAACTCTCCTCTCCCCTCCTCCCCTCCCCTCTCCTCCCCTCCCCTCCCCTCCCCTCCCCCTGAGGAGAGAAGGAAAGACAGAAACAGTCTTGGCTCTCAAGGAGCTCTCCTTTTATTGGGGAGACAATATGTCAATGATAATGTTCAATCAAGATTTTCACAGGGTAAATTGGAGATAATCATAGAGGGAAGATCCAAGCAATGGATGAGACTGGGAAGTAGTGAAGCAAGGAACAAGTGTAATAAGAGATCAGATTTATCTAGAACTGGCTATTTGCCAGTACCAGGTCAAGAACTGTACAGTTATTATATTATTGGACCTTTACAACAACCCTGGGAGATGGGAGGCCTTATTATCCCCCTCTTACCAGATAAAGAAACAGAAACAAACATAGGTTAAATGACTTCCAGGCTCATGCAACTGCTAAGTGTCTCAGGCTGAATTTAAACTCAGGTCTTCCTGATTCCAGGTTTGACACTTTATCCACAGAACCCTCTAGCTGCCCTTTCCCACTGTGGACAGGGGAAGAATTCATTACCAACTAAATAATGGAGAAAATAATTACAAAATAAAATGGACACTTTTGATTACAAAACTTAACAATTTGGAGCTATGTCCACCAAAGTCACTAAACTGCATACCTCCAAAGAGATAAAAAAAAAGAATAGAACTCAAATAAAAAAAATATTTTTAACAGATTTTTTTTTTTGTAGCAATGAACTAGAAACTAAGAAAAAAATTAAAACATAAGGGGGTGCCCATCATTTAGGGATAGGAATGCAATGGAATATTGGGAATATGAATGAAATGGAATGTTCCTAAACTCTAAGTCTATTATATACACACCTTAATTTTTTACTTTTAGTACAGTCAACTAGGAGGCTAATATTAAGACTTGGTTGGAAAAGAAAGCGATATTTGCAAGACTGCTAATTAGCCTCAATCAGAAAAAGATTGTGCCCAAGCAGTTTACAGATTAAACTTCACTCTCCTCTTAATCAGCTCATCCTTTAAATGAGAGGTATTCCTCAAGGGTCTGTATACTAACCCTCTTGACAACATAATTGATTCTACCAATGTCAGCTACTGCAGATGGTACAGACTGAAGTGAATAGAACCAACAAACTTATATAATATATAAATTTTATAATAATTTATCAGTTTTACAAAGGCTTAAGAACTCTGATTCATAAAATTATCAACAATAAATCCAGAGGACTATGATGGATCATATTACTCACCAAACATTCATTTTCAGCTGTCGCTAATGAGGAAATTTGTATTCCTTGAAAGGCTAAATTTCTTTCTTTCTTTCTTTCTTTCTTTCTTTCTTTCTTTCTTTCTTTCTTTCTTTCTTTCTTTTTTAAATTGGGAGAGGAAAGAGGTGGCAGTGGGAATTGGGATAGGGTTCCCCTTCAAAAAACATCTCCCTGCCTTGAGAGTGGTCTGATTTTGTGTAAAATCTGAATTACTTAAAAGTATGCCAGCTTAGTTTGTTTAAATACTTGGAAGGAAAGTCCTTGGAATGTCTCTGCCCGTTAACTTGCGTTACGTTCTCGATGTCACAGAACTGACAACTTGCACCTCTCTGGCAACTGTCATTCAGCCCAAGTTCCTTGTTAAAGGAAACTGAACTTCACAGTGGCAGAAGTAGATGAAGTAAGACTCGCCATTTCTAACATCCATAGGATGTGAAACAATCATCTTACCAAGTTACTCTGAAAAGCTGATCATTTTGAATTTCCTCTAAAAAGAGGAAATGGAAGGTGTACCTAATGCATAACAATTCAAATCAAATCTAGAGCTTGTCTTCATTCCCACATAGAAAATAATGATAGATATAAGAAAATCACTGTGAAAATTAATAGAAAGATTTAAACAGACTCAGATGGATTAATAATGCATTTCTTAAATATTTACTGAACATCGGGTTGGCTAGGTGGCATAGTGGATAAAGCACCAGCCCTGGAGTCAGGAGTACCTGGGTTCAAATCCAGTCTCAGACACTTAATAATTACCTAGCTGTGTGGCCTTGGGCAAGCCACTTAACCCCATTTGCCTTGCAAAAACCTAAAAAAAACATTCACTGCATGTCAAGCTAAGAGCTAGGGATAGAAATGCAAGAAAGCAAGAAAATTTCTGTCCTCAAAGAGTTGACTTCTAATGGGAGGCAACAACATGTCAACCTTGTGACATCTAGAACGTAACCCAAGTTAGCTGGCAGAAAAATTCCAAGGACTTTCCTTCCATAATCTCAAAGTGAGCTAGCATACAGTTCTGTAATTCAGATTTTTCACAAGGGGTGGTAAAGGGTATGCCAGCAACAACATGTCAGGGAGAGGCCTAGGAAATATTGTGGCAGAATAGGCTTTGATAAGACAAAAGTTGACCTATCAGAGCTGATAAATTCAGGGAAGAGTTCAGTTTACCAAGAAAGAAGTTGGAGGTAATAGCAACATGGCCAGAGTGTGCCAAGAAATAGTGGATCAAAGAGAATAGGTACAATTTGTAATGTATAGGTATAGTTGTAGATTGATTTCCAGAATGGTTGAATCAATTCACAGTTCCACCAAGACTGTATTAATCTGCCTGTCTTTGCCAATCTCATGGTGGGAAGTGGAACCCTGGAATTGTCATAATCCACAATGAGCTCTTTTTTAAATTTTTATTTTTTAATTAATATTTTGTGTTTTCCAATTATATACAATAGTAATTTCTACCTATCATTTTTGTAACATTTTGAATTTTACAATTCCCCCTTTCCCTCCCCTCACCCCGCCAGAAGGCTGTCTGATAATCTTTACATTGTTTCCATGCTATACAATGATTGAAACTGAATGTGTTGAGAGAGAAATTTTCTCTTTGAGGAGAAAATATTAGAAATAGAAAAATTATGCAGTACATAAGACACTTTTTTAAAAAAAATTGAAAGTAATAGACTTTGGTCTTTGTTTAATGTCCATAATTATTTCTCTGGATTCAGATGGTATTCTTCTTCTTCTCAGGTGCCCTGAAATTCTCCCTGATTATTGCATTGAGCCAGTTCATTAAGATTGATCACCCCCATGTTGTTGTTACGGTGTACAGTGTTCTTCTGGTTCTGCTCATCTCACTTAGCATCAGTTCAGACAAGTCTTTCCAGGCTTCTCTGAATTCTCATCCCTCCTGGGTTCTAATAGAACAATAGTGTTTCATAACATACATATACCACAATTTGTTCAGTCATTCCCCAATTGATGGATATCCCCTCAATTTCCAGTTCTCTGCTACCACAAACAGCGCTATTATGAATATTTTTGTACAAGTGATGCTTTTACCCTTTTTCATGATCTCTTCAGGGTATAGACCCAGTAGTGGTATTGCTGGATCAAAGGGTATGCACATTTTTATTGCCCTTTGGGCATAATTCAAATTATTCTCCAGAAAGTTTGGATCAGCTTCACCACAATTTATTAGTGTCCCAGATTTCCTACATCCCTTCCAACATTGAACAATGTCTTTTCTGGTCATACACAATGAGTGTTTAATAATAAAATTAGATGATTTTTTCCATTCAGGCATTGTAAAAGAGGGAAATTTCCCAAATAAGGAGAGGTCCTTATAGAATTTTGGTCCTTTGGAAAAAATATGCTAACCTTACCTGAGTTTGTTTTAATCAGATACAAATGATACCAAAGGTTTTGGACTTAAGAAAGAGCAAAACAGAATTAGATGAACCAACAGATTTATTGATATTTCTCTAAGTTACAGCCTTTAGCTATCAAGGGGGATGGGGGGTGGAAAACTAGTCAGAGGCCTAGAACCCCCATTGATGGGTGGCTGTTCTTTCCTCCAACAGGAGGTGTGATCTGGAATGTCACTTTTGGTTGTCCTATCTAAAAAGGGTATGACTTCCAAGAAAGGATGGGACAGGAAAAGGGTCTTTAGAGGCAGAAGGGACCCAGGAAGGGATGAGGGGGGAGAGAAGGGGGAAGAAATTTCTATTTTACATTTAAACGAGTCATCTCTAAGCACCTTTTCTTGATAGTTACTTGACTTGATTAGGTTTCTAAGTGAAAGGCATTTTACCTCTCTGCTCTCTGATCTGATCATAAAGGAGATTTTCTGAAATAGGGGGATTTCTAGTCATTTATTACAGAAAATATGTTTAAAACTTGTTCACTTTTGACAGCACCTCTTTGACTTTCTTGCTATTTCAAATGGAACTGACTATTCTCTCTTTCTAACTTTCTTTTCTACTTATTTACGCTTTCTTTTCCATTGGTTTTAGAGATACTATTCTCTTGGTACTGCTTCTTCTTTCTTAACCACTCTCTCCCCTTCATCAACTCATCCTCTAAATGAGAGGTGTTCTTCAAGGGTCTTTATACTACTTTCTTGACAATATAATTCATTCTCCTAATGTCACCTCTCACAGCTATGTAGATGAATCCCCAAACGTCTCTCTAGTCAGTTTCCATTCTAAGCAGCTCTTCAATTGCCATTAGTATCTCTTCACTTGATCTCCTACCAGTTCCTGAAAACTCAATATTTTGAAAACCAAGTTGATCTTTTCCCCTAGGAACCTTTACTATTACCAATGCCTATGGCACCTTGACCAAGTCTATTATATACACACACACCTTAATTTATTACTGTTGGTACATCAACTAGGGGGCTAATATTAACACTTAGTTGGGGGGCAGCTGGGCAGCACAGTGGATAGAGCATTAGCACTAGAGTCAGGAGTACCTGAGCTCAAGTCTGGCCTCAGACACTTAATAATTACCTAGCTATGTGACTTTGGGCAGGTCACTTAACCCCATTGCCTTGCAAAAAACCTAAAAAAAAAAAGACCTGGTTGGAAAAGAAAGCAATTTTTGCAAGACTGTTAGACATGTTGCATTTGACCTCATTTGGCACTGTCCAATCAAATAACCTGATATTTCTGATGGCTTCACTTACAATTCAATGTTTTCCTGAGGATAACCTATTCTTGCCACTGTTTCGGTATTGTCTCTCTCCTATTCTCCTTTGGATATTCACAAAGTCAAAGCAAAGACCTGCTAGTTGAGTTAATTATATCATGGGGTTCTCAGATTTGGATTAGAACTACACAAATTTAGAAACATAAAACTGGTAAATTTGGGTAACCACCCAAAAGGCATCCCCCTTGCAGTGCTATGTCACCCCAACAAACCAACACCAATTCATGGCTCTCCCGCAGAGGTCCTTGGGGAGCAGGAGGGGTGGTAATGTGAGAAGACTGGTCCATAAGTTTAATTTGGTCTGATCTGGTAGAGATGGTCATGGTTAAGGGGGTCCCCTCACCTTCTAGAAATCCAAGCGAGTCCAGGGAGATTCATGTTCCCTTGTGGGTCGCCAATATGATATCTAGGAAATGGACTCTAGCAAGTGAAAAACTCACCACTGACCTTGGAGGTGGAAAAGCTCAAATTTTTTATTTCACAAGTCTGCAAAACCCAAGTAGTTCACAGATTAAACTTTTTCTGGAGAGACAGTAAATTACTTAAGGACAGGCTAAATAGGAAAGGTCTAGGTGAGACTGCCTGAGGAAAAGAAAGGAAAACTGCCATAAGGAGGGACTGGGCTCAGACTTCAGAGAGTGAGTCTACCTGGAGGGGGACCTGGGCCAAGCTTTTTATTCTTGTAATTTTTTATTCTTGTGCTTCAGTCTTTGTTCTAACACCAACAACTCTGTCATGGGTGGATCACATTCTTTATGATAAGTCCATCACAAAAGTTACTTCCATATTTTCCAATGTTGCCATTGCTGATCGCAACTCCCTCCTTTCTTATTTCTCCACTACCATGTGCTATATTTTCTCTCTCCTTTCACTCTGACTCTGCTGTAGGGTAGCTGAGTGGTGCAGCAGACAGATCCCTGGTCCTGGGGCCAAGAAGCCCTGAGCCCCCATACCAACCCTTAGGCCCAGAATCCACCTGGCCCTATGGTCCTGGGCAGGCCATCCAATCCCAGCCCCTTGCAAAAAGTAAAAAAGAAAATGTGTTATATCTGACCACTCTCCCCCCCATGGTCCATCCTCTCTTCCTTTATTCACATCCCCACCCCTTCCCCCTGCTCCCCCCTCCTTCTTACTCCAGATGTCTATACCCCATTCAGTATATTTGCTATTTCCTCTCCTAGCCATCTCTGATGAGAGCAAAGGTTCCCTCATTCCCCCTTGCCTCCCCCCTTCCATATCATTGCAATAGCTCATTGTAATAAAAAAAAATCTTATTATGTGAAATATCTTGGACTATTCCCCCTCTCCTTTTTCTTTCTCCCATTCCATTTCCCTTTTTTTCTTATTGACTCCATTTTTACACCATATTTTATCTTCGAATTCAGCTTTCTCCTGTGCTTCAACTATAAAAGCTCCCTCTACCTGCTCTATTAACTGAGATGGTTCATATGAATATTATCAGTATCATTTTTCTATACATGCAGTTCATCCTCATTAAGTCCCTCATATTTCCCCCCTCTCCTCCAATCTCCATGCTTCACCTGAGTCCTGTATCTGAAGATCAAACCTTCTGTTCAGCTCTGGCCATTCCAAAAGGAACATTTGAAATCCCCCTGGTTCATTGAAAGTCCATCTTTTTCCCTGGAAGAGGACATTCAGCCTTGCTGGGTAGTTAATTCTTGGCTGCATTCTAAGCTCTTTTGCCTTCCAGTATATTATATTCCAAGCCCTATGAGCTTCCAATGTAGTTGCTGCTAAGTCCTGTGTGATCCTGACTGCAGCTCCACGATATTTGAACTGTGTCCTTCTGACTGCTTGTAATATTTTCTCTTTGACTTGGGAGTTCTGGAACTTGGCTATAATATTTCTGGGGGTTGGTTTTTTGGGATCTCTTTCTCGGGGGGATTGGTGGATTCTCTCCATTTCTATTTTTCCCTCTGCTTCTAGAATATCAGGGCAATTTTCCTGTAGTAATTCTTTGAAAATGATGTCAAGGCTCTTTTCCTGATCATGACTTTCAGGTATTCCAATAATTTTTAAATTATCTTTCCTAAGTCTGTTTTCCATATCAGTTGTTTTTTCAATGAGATATTTCACATTTTCTTCTAATTTTTCATTTTTTTGGTTTTGAAGTATTGATTCCTGATTTCTGGTAAATTCATCAATCTCCCTGAATTCTATTCTTTGTCTGAAGGATTTGTTCTCCTCAGAGAGTTTTCTCATCTCTTTTTCCATCTGGCCAATTTTGCTTTTTAAAGCATTCTTCTCCTCAATAACTTTTTGAACTGTTTTATCCATTTGACCTAAGCTGTTTTTTAGCATGCTATTTTCTTCAGCATTTTTTTGGATTTCCTTGACTAGGCTGCTGACTTCATTTTTCATGTTTTTCCTGCATCTCTCTCATTTCTTTTCCCAGTTTTTCTTCTAACTCCCTCATTTGATTTTCAAAGTCTTTTTTGAGCTCTATCATAGACTGAGCCCAATTTCTGTTTTTCTTGGAGTCTTTAGATACAGGAGCTTGTGCTTCCTCATCTTCAGACTGAGTATTTTGATCCTTCTTGGGCTCATTTGCAAAATATTTCTCAATGGTCTTCCTCTTGTTTCTTTGCTTGTTCTTTTTCCCAGCCTAAGCCTGTTTTTTGGGGTGCTTCCTGAGCTTTTGGGACACTCTCACAAGCGTCTCAGTGTGTGAGGTTCTGTCCTCCCTCCTGGTCTGTGAATGACCATAATCACCCCCCTCTGCCACGGGGCTGAGGGCTGAGGTGGGGGGGGCCCTGTTGTTCTGTGGGGGGGCCTAGACTGAGATCAGGATCTGAATGTGGTCAGAACCCCAGAATCCTGTTCCAGGGGCAGAGGACAGAGCTCTGCAGTTTCTCTCTCTTCACTCCCCTCCCTCAGCAAAATAGGCTCATGCCCTGGAGGCTCCTGCTTACTGGCTCCACCTGCTTCTGTTTCCAGGTCTGGGCCAAAAGACCAAGCTGCTGGCTGTATGCCCTGAAGGCTGGGCTCCGCGTGCTCGCTCTGGCAGAGGTCCCTGGCTGTTCCCCCACTTTGTGCCCGGTGCTCCCCGGGGTGTAGCTCAGGAGACTCTCCTGCTGCTGTGAGCTGTGACTCCCAGCGCCCTGGGGCTGCCTCCGGGAGGATGAAGTTCTTTCGGTGTGGTGGGCCACCCCTCTGGTGGGCCGCCCCTCTGACTCCGTTGAGCAGAGCCTTTCTGCTCTTTTCCAGGTTACCTTGAGTAGGAGAACTGCCTCACTGGGTCCCTTTGTGGGTTCTGTCTCTCGAAAGTTTAGAGTCCTTAGTTTATGTGTTTTTATCAGAGAGCTCCTAAGACTCGATCCCTTCATGTCGCCATCTTGGCTCTGCCAACCGCCCCCAAGTAAATCTAATAATTCATGTGTTACCTTACTTAGAAATCTGGTTGCTCTTTACTACTATTTTGTTACATTTGAAATTAATAAAATGTGTTGAAAATTTAAAGTCTTCAAAGATGGCCTAATGGTTTTAAAGAATTCTGAAAGCAATGATTTGTGTTTATATTGATTTTTTTTAAATTTTTTTTTTTTTTTTTTTTTTTTTTACAAAACTTGCCCAAGGTAGCTAGGTAATTATTATGTGTCTGAGATGGGATTTGAATTCAGGTCCTCTGAACTTCAGGGCTGGTGCTCTATCCCAGTCACATACCCCTTTAACCTGTTTTTCCCTGACTTTTCCCTGAACAGGAAGTAGGCAAGACTATAAAAGTTTGGCCCAGATTCCCCATCGGGCAGACTCACTAAGCCCAGCCAATCCTTATGGCTGTTTTCCTTTCTCTCTTTCCCTCAGGTATTTTTACCTAGACCTTTGTTATTCAGTGGGTCTAAAGACCTTAATGTGCAGTCTCTGCAGAAAAAAAGTTTGATCTGTGAAACTGCTTGAACTGTGCAGACATGTGATGAACTTTGCAAACTCATGAAATAAAAAAAAATCTGAGCTTTCACACCTCCAGGACCTGTCAAGAGTTTTTCATATAGGGGCAGCTAGGTGGCACAGTGGATAAAGCACCAGCCCTGGAGTCAGGAGTACCTGGGTTCAAATCTGGTCTCAAACACTTAATAATTACCTAGCTGTGTGGCCTTGGGCTAGCCACTTTACTCCATTTGCCTTGCAAAAACCTAAAACAAAAATAAAAAAAAAACAAAAAAAAGTTTTTCACATCTAAGAGCCTTGATCTTTATGATGGTCTCACACACTTCCCCCTTATCAATGCCTGGTGCCTGGAAGGTGCTTAATAAGGGATTATTGATTGATTGATGATTCCTGTGGGGAGTGGTGGCTCTCATTGCCATTATGTCAGGATAGAGAGGGGCTACCTTCCTCTACCTCTCTCTGAAATTACATCTTGCCACCTGAAGGGCTATATTCAAGAGGCAGGTGTGGAACTGTACTTCATCACCTCTCTTGAATCAGGAACCAATCAGGTAACTCTCCTGAGTCATAGATGGCTAGACGCTCCCTTTGCCTCCACTTCCACCTGAAGTAGCCAAAGAATATTTCCATATGTTGAAGTGGGGGAATAGTCCCATTACACGTGTAAATGGGAAAACATAGAAACTAGTAGACAATGTTTGAAAATTGACATAGAAGCAACATTGTGATTTGGAATTGTTAGATTCCCCTTGAGAGAGAGTACTTGGACAAGTACCAAAAGTCCCATCTACTAAAGACCTCACCATAACTATGCTTTCCCAGAAAACTTCTGGGAGTTCAATTCTATTGAGCTCTATTTCATGCATGATTGATGGGGTGTGGGAGGATAAGGGCATGAGGCAGATAACAAATGCCTTTTATAAAGGCCAGACTCTAGGAGATTGCAGTGCTAGGAGAGTTGCAAAAGAAGTCGAAGATAGAGATATTATTAGAGAGACTTTAGAAACAGAATGCTATAAAGCAATTTCCTTCTGGATAGTTATGTCACATCTGCCGACCTTCAAGTAAGCCCAACATTGAGAAAAGGAAAGATCACTATGATCTGCAGCAGGAAGAGAAAACATCATTCTACAATTTTATTGTAGATAAAAATGAGGATAATAACTCATTATAGTAAGTATTTTAAGGTTTATCTAGGGCTTTTCCAATGACAAACCTGTGAGATAGGGGAGTAATACAAGTTCTAAACTTGAAGATGGGGTACTTTGCCACTCCCTGTTTTGTAGCCCTCAAAAGTGGTTTAGACCAGTTTTAATCTGAGAACTCTGCCCTCTAAAATGAGAGGACTCTCTTTTCTCATACTCTTTGGCTCATTAAACCCCACCTCAATTCCTAGGGGATGATTTTACTTTTAGTTTAGTTAATGGTTCACATCTAAGTTTTCTTCAAAAGGAGGAAAAAAAGTTATTCAATATATAATATGAATTGAAAATAGAACAGGGAGTGAATTTCTACATACAAAAGAAATGCTAACCAGGAAAGATTCAACAATCTACTTTAACAGAACAATAAATGTGATTCTATAGCTGGCAGTTACTGTTAACAATGTGCTGAGAAACTGATACTTAAACTTTATAGGATAGAGAAGTTTTCAGGACTGCTAATTAGACATTCTATATTTTACTTCCTTTTTACATTGTCCAAACAACTCTTGATACCTGCTGATGGCTAAAATGTGTAAGCTTAGGTTGATTCTTTTGTTGGTGGTTCTCTTTTCCCAGAACATGGGAACTCCTTCCTTACCATTTAGCTCTAACCTGAAGGGACTACTTTGTGGTTATTCAATCATTTCAGTTATGTCTGACTCTTGTTGACACTATTTGGGGTTTTCTTAGCAAAGATACTTAGAGTAGTTTGCCATTTCTTTCTCCAGCTCATTTTATCGATGAAGAATTGAGGCAAACAGGACTAAGTGACTTGCCCAGGGTCACCTAGCTATTAAATGTCTGAGGCTACATTTGAATTCAGATCTTCCTGAATCCAGACCTAGTGTTCTTTTTTTTTATTAAAAAAATTTTTTTTATTATTTTTTTCCTAGTGTTCTTTTCACTGTGCCACCTAGCCACCCCAAAGGGACTTCTCTGATCTCTCAAACTCACAAGGTGATGTTCAATCACTTACTAAATAAAGGAAATACAAAGTATAAAGAGTAGCCAGGGGCTCCCCTAGTTGAACTCATAAATCATATGGGAGCTTTATATCGGAGGCTAGTGGGAGGATAAGGGTAAGAACTCTGCTACACATCCTCCCATCCCAGTACATGAAGAGTCTATCTGCCACATGGATGAATCAAGTAAGAGGCCAAACTAGAGACAGATTCTTCTCTTAATTTTAATACAGGAGGCACTACTCAGGACTTGTCCCCTTATGGTAAAATGCCAAATCTTCCCAGTGCTGGAACATCACACGACCAAAAGTAGGAACTAGTAACTGAAATGGTTCTTGAAATATGGAAGCATTACCAGGGCATAACACCCCAGCACTATCATACTAATTTGATAGTTGAGGAAGCTCGAATTGAGAAGTGAGTCAGCTTGTTCAGGTTATGAGACTAGTAGGTGTTAGAGCTGAAGTTGGACCTGAGGTTTCCTAAATTTAGGGTGATGTAGGAACTGAGCTAAGTTCTGAACCCAACAGACATCTGTTTTGATGGGGCTGATGCTTAGGAGAGAGATTAAGGCTAACTCTTTAGATCTAGGAGTCATCTAATCTAGTAATGATCATTGAACCCATGGGAACTCATTCGATCACTGAGTGAGAGAGCCCCTATCAGACCATATGGGTCATCCACATTTAATAGATATACAAAAGTGGGTACAAATATTCCCCCAAGGTGTTGGAGGGGAGGAAATATATATTTGTTCTTCCTGTCTTTGGAAAAGCTGATTTGTTTGTCCTTCCTTATTCCTTCGTAAGAGCTAATTTTACTATAAAGTGGATAAATGGAACTAGAGATGCTAGTCCCCATTCCCATAATAAATTGAGGGGAACACAGCTGATGGGGGCGGGTTGAGCTGATAGCAGAAAAGAGAGATCCATTTGCTTCAGGATGCCTAGAAACCCTGACTGGGGAATATATTGCCTAACTGTCTCTGAGAGAAAAGGTTAGAGCATACTTGCTCTAAAGGAAAGAAATAGCTCACCTCTTTTCAGATGTCTCCTTTGAACATTGAAAATTCTTTTAAGCATTTAAAATATGTTCTATGTTATGGAAATTGTGTTAAGTGCTAAATGCACACAAAAAGGCAAAAAACCAATCTCTGCCCTCAAGAAGTTTATATTGGATGGGGGGCATAGGGGAGAGACAGCAATATTTTTTAATTTTTTTTTTAAATTTAAGGCAATGGGGTTAAGTGACTTGCCCAAGGTCACACAGCTAGGTAATTATTAAGTGTCTGAAGCTGGATTTGAACTCAGATCCTCCTGATTCCAGGGCCGCCAGTGCTCTATCCACTGCACCACCTAGCCACCCCATGAGACAGCATATAAATAAATAAGTACATAAAGATAAATCTGGAGTAGAAGGAATGTAACCTTAGGGAAAGCCCTCTGCAAAAAGTGGCATTTGCACTGTCTGGAAGGAAATCAAGGATACCAAAAGGCAGAAGAGAGAAGGGAAAGCTTTCCAGACATGGGGGTCAATTAGTGCCAAGGTATGAAGAAGATAGGTCATTGAAGAAGCAGCAAGTAGCATGATATGCCTGGGACTAGAGAATACATCTCCAACTCCTTGGAGGGAATGAAGAGTAAAAAGACTGGAAGGATTAGTGAAAAGCCTTTAAGCTCAAATGAAAGACTTCGTATTGGATCTTAGGGGTAATAGAGTGCCAGTGGAGTTTATTGGGGGCAGGGTTGACAAGATTCAGCTCCACTCTGTGAAAATCACATTGGCAACTGAGGGGAGGATAAATGGGAAAAGGTATAGACTTGAGGCAGGGAGACCAATTATTGCTGTTGTTGTCATTTATCCATGACATGCAAATGAGTTGGATTTAAGTGAGGCAGAGCTGTGTAAAGTCACCAGCCTTACTTTCTCCTCCATCTGGGTTTAGTAGCCAAATATAGATCAAGATGACTGGAGAAGGCCCTGGATGTAATGGGAAACCTTGGTCTTTTTAAATCAAGGTCTTTACAGGTCTAATTAGACTGAGGCAATACCCATTCAGTGATTAAGGCAAATGAAGCAAAGAATGTCCTCTTTTACTAGTTAAAAAAAAACAACAAAACTAAAACCAAACCAATCTGGGGAGGGACAACTCTCCAGTTTTTGGTCAAAACACAAACAATAGAAAGCTTTTCTAATAGTCCAGGTGAGAAGCAAGGAGACCTTTTTTTTTTTAATTTTTTTTAGGTTTTTCAAGGCAATGGGGTTAAGTGACTTGCCCAAGGTCACACAGCTAGGTAATTATTAAGTGTCTGAGGCCTGATTTGAACTTAGATCGTCCTGATTCCAGGGCTGGTGCTCTATCCACTGTGCCACCTAGCCACCCCCCACATAGCTGCCCGCAAGGAGATCTTAAACTAAGATGGTGGTTAAATGAAGGGAGAAGATGGGAAATTTTTGAAAGATATTATAAAGCTAGGATCAAGATTTGGAAACTGGATGTATGCAACTAAGTGAGGAGTCTGTGAGTCTTAGTAACTGGGGAAGATAGTAATATCTTTGACACTGATGGGGAAGTTCAGAACAGAGGAGGATTTGGGGAGAAAGATGAGTTTTGGACATGTTGAGTTTGAGATGCCTAGTCATCTAGTTTGCTTTGTCCAGTGGGTAATTGATTTGGGGGAGCTTATGCTTAAGAGAGAGACTAAAGCTGCTTCTCTAGATCTGAGAGTCATCAGCATAAAGATGAACATTGAACTCCGGAGCTGATAAGATTGCCCAGTGGGAGAGCATAAAAAAAGTAAAGGTTGGAGAGTTCAGATCAGACCCTTGGAGATCATCCACATTTAATGTGCATCCACAGGTGACATTCCAACTAGAAAAGACTTAGAAGGATAGATTTATTCATCTTTTTTAGGTAGAGATCCTAGAAATGAACCTTAAGGAGATGCGTTGTAGAGATTTTCCCTAGGGCTCCAGGAGAGAGGTTTAACAAACCAAAGCTATGTCCAGCTCTATAGAACTCCTCATGCTTCAGTAGATCATCCCTGTTTCTTATTATTCTAGCTTCCAAAAATGGAACTTCTTTCCTCCCTTGATGAAGACAGACAGTTTCAAATTCAACTATAGTCTTTGGTTCTCTGCCCTGGCAGTTTCTAATCTCTTAAAGCATAGAAACACTTCTTCTATGTGATGGAATTCCATGATAATTTTATACATTCTGATAGGGGGGGGGGTTGTTCCAGATATTTGGGGAAATGGAGAGAATGAGATAAAAATAATCATGATTTTGAACTTCATCATGGGTCAGGATTATACCCTGCTTATTTATTGTAGCATTTTGCTTAGAAATATTTTTAAATCTCAACTTTCCAAGAAGCATTATATAAAGAGAACAGAACAGTGATTAATATCATTAATGGGAGGAGAGTAGTCTCATCACATAAAAGAGTCATAAGAAGATTATTTTTGCTGGTACTTCTTAGGGTAAGTTATGGATTGCTTGTAGGTCCCAAAGTCAGACTCTGAAGTGATTCAGTTATCTTTGTACTATGATTCATTAGCAGGAGACAGGTAAGCACTCAATTTAATAAGCTGATTACATATAATACCTGGTTCCAGGTCCTTTTGTAGTAAATTAAGGCTTGTTCTGTAATAAGAAGATACACAAAAGGAATTTAGTTTTCAGTTCTATTTTCGTATTAAAATTCTGCTCAACTTCAATCGTAGACCCACCTCAATACTAAATTGCTTAAATTACTTATTTACATTTCTTTAAAGGTCAAAATGAAATATGACTCCATGGTTTGGATTAACACTTGAGAGACGTTATGGTAGGAACCAAGCTGAAATTTGTATTTCTGCTAAAGGTTCAACCTGCAGGTCATAGCAACCATGTGAGGTAGGTAGTGAGAGATCATTATTCCCACCTTACAAATGAAGAAACCAAGGTTTTGTGAAATGGTCACATAGCTAGTAACTGAAATGATTCCCCCTTGCCCTGCAATACTATGGGATCTCTATCATATTGGTAAGATTCAAGTAGTTTATCTGGAGTTTTAGAAGAGGTAAATACTCCATTTGTAGCATCAGACTCTTTATCATTGGTCTTGCACTTGGATAGTCAAATTGCTTTCATCGAGAGGTCAAAGTATAGCTTTATAAAAATCAGGTGTCCCTGATTGGGTCTAAAGATTTCAGTCAGTCAACTCCAGTCCCAGGGTAGATGAGGAAATGGAACAATGGGGAAAATGAATGTCCACACTATGCCCCTTCCCGACCCAAGTTCCCTATCAGATAACTGATACTTGGTGAGCTTGGGAATGGTGAAATTCTGGGAAGTGCACCCCATTTGTAGGGAATTTGAAAAGAATGGCAGCTGGCAGCCTACCAAGATACTCTGAATGAAACTATGATTTTGTTGCTGCTACAAATAAAATAGCTGGAAGATGAACAGGATTTCAGGTCAGCAGATATGAACTGACCCTGAAAAAACAAGTGAATCCTAAGTCACTAGAATCCCTTAGGAAGCAGAAGTCTGATAAAGAGTCTTGGGTCCTAAGCAAGAGCCAGTTTTAACAAATATGGGAGGTGGGGTGAGGGTTGGGAGCTAGAGAAGTTTCCATGTCTAAACTGGAATAGCTAACATTTATGTAATGCTTTTCATCATGAGTCTTAAAATTATCTTGGAACATTGTATTGATCAGAGTAGCCATATTTTTTACAATTGATCATCATTGCAACCTTGTTACTAGGCAAGATGAGCTCACAATTCTTCTTACTTTACTTTGTATCAGTTCATATATAGAGTGCCATGTTTTATTTGTTCAACTGGCTTTCCAATTGATGAGCATCTTCTTGATTTACAATTTTGTTTTTTAGGTTTTTGCAAGACAAATGGGGTTAAGTGGCTTGCCCAAGGCCACACAGCTAGGTCATTATTATTAAGTGTCTGAGGTTGGATTTGAACCCAGGTACTCCTGACTCCAAGACCAGTGCTCTATCCACTGTGCCACCTAGCTGCCCCGATTTCCAATTTTTTGCTACCTCAAAAGGACCTGTTATAAATATTATTAAAATGAACTTTTCTTTCTTTGAACATTTTGGGATACAGACCTAGTAGTACTTCGGGTCTATTTCCAAATTATTCTCTGGAATATTTTAACTCTGTGTGTGTTTTTTTTTCTGTTTCAAGTGTGTCTCTTGTAAACATATTGCTGGATTCTGCTGTTCACTTATCCATTATGCTATTCACTTCCATTTCATGGGTGAGCTCACTCCATTCACATTTACAATTATGATTACTGTATATTTCCCTCCATCATATTTTCTTCTATTTCTTCTCTCCCCTTTTTTATTCTCTTCTTCCTCAAAAGCTATTTGACCTCTAAATAACTGTGTGTTTGTGACTCCTTTCCCCTTTGAATCCAAGGAAAGTGAGGTTCAAGCATTGCCTGCCCCATCATTTCCCCATCTACCATAAAAGCTCTTCCTTGTATACTTCTTTTATGTGAGAAAAATTTCCCCAGTCTACCTCTCCCTTTCCCGTTCTTCCAGTGGATTCCTTTTTCTCGTCCCTTCATTATTTCCAGAGATCATTCCAACATAATTGACTCATATCCATGCCAATTGTCTATGTAAACTCTTTTTAACTGTCCTAAAAATTATAATTAGTTCTTAGGAGTTCCATGCATCATCCTTTCACACAGGAATGCAAACGGTTTAACTTTACTGAGACCCTTATAATTGCTCTTTCATGTTTACCTTTTTGTGCTTTCCTTGAGTCCTGTATTTGTATAACAAATTTTCTGTTCAGTTCTCATCTTTTCATCAAGAATGCTTAAAAGTTCTCTATTTCATTAAATAGCTATTTTTTTCCCCCTGAAGGAAATGTTTCTCCATGAAACTCAGTTTTACTGGATAGGTTTTTCTTGATTGTCACCCAAGCTTCTTTGCTTTTTTATAATATCATATTCTAAGCCCTTTGCTCCCTTAATGTGGAAACCACTAAATCTTGTGTGATGCCTCAAGATATTTAAATGGTTTCTTTTTAGTTGCTTGAAGTATTTTCTCTTTGATCTGGGAGTTCTGGAATTTGGTTATAATATTCCTGGAAGTTTTTATTTTGGAATCATTTCAGAAGATCATTGGTGGAGTCTTTTAATTTCTAGTTTACCTTCTGGATCTAAGCAATCAGAGCAATTTTTCTTGATAGTTTCTTGAAATATTAAGTCTTGGCTCTTTCTTTGATCATAGCTTTCAGGTAGTTCCTGAATTCTTAAATTAACTCTCCATCTATTTTTCAGGTCATTTGTTTTTCCAATGAGATATCTCACATTTTCTTCTTTTTTTCATTCATTTGATTTTGCTTTATTGTTTTTTGATGTCTCGTGGAGTCATTAGCTTTCATTTGCCTAATTCTGTTTTATAAGGAATTTTTTCCCTTAGGTAAATTTTTGTTTCTCCTTTTTCATTTGTCCTATTCTGTTTTTAAAGGAAGTCTTTTCTTCAGGGAATTTTTGTGCCTCTTTTGCCATTAGAACAATTTTTAAGGTATTATTTTCTTCACTTTTTTGTGCCTCTTTTATCAAACTGTTAATTTTCTTTTCATAAATTTCTTGCATCAGTCTCATTTATTTTTCCAGTTTTTCTTCTCCACTCATTTCTTTCTTTAACTGTTCCAGGAATTCCTGTTGGTCTTTGGTCCAAATTAGCATTTTTAATGGAGACTTTTCTGTAATTGTTTTCATGCTGTTGTCTTTTTCTGACTTTTTGTCTTGGTCTTTCCTGCCATTTTATGATCAGTTTTTTTTGTGTTTGTGTGCTCATTTTCTCAGTCTATTTCATGACTTTGATCACCTAGGGGTGGAGAAGCACTATCCCAAGTTTCAGGTTTTTTCATGCTGTTTTTCTGGGGATCTACAAGTTTTGGGTTTTTCCAAAATGATTTGATTTTGGAAGAAATATGGTCACTACTTTTTTGGTCTATACTTTTGTCAATACCCAGAATGGACCCCTAGTCCCCTGCAGCTACAAACGCTAGTGCTCCTCTATGGTTTAGTGATGTGACCAGGGTCTCTGCTCCCTTGTGACTGAACCCCAGTGCTCTTCTGTGCCCTGATACTGCAATCCAGAACTACCTATGGGTGATGAAGCATTCCTGCTTATCTCTTTTTGACCATTTGTCTGACCCCTTTACCATTTCTAAACAGAATTCCCAAAGCTATTGTTGCTGCTACTGTGGCTGCTGTTGTTGCCACCCATGTATGAATTCTAAGCAGGCTTCTTCTCAGGTTTCATAAACTTCTCTCCTTTTTTTTAATTATAAAGATTTTATTTATTTTGAGTTTTACAATTTTTCCCCTAATCTTACTTCCCTCCCCCACAGAAGGAAATTTGCCAGTCTTTACACTGATAAACTTCTCTTGATAAGCTCCTAAGTTTTCTTAGGCTGGAAAAATATCTCACCCTGACCTTTTGCTAGCTTTCCTATTCCAAAATTTGATTTGAGGTGTTATTTTGAAGTTGTTTGGAAGGGGCATATAGAGAGAGTTCAGCTGAGTTGCCTCTAATTTGCATCCTGTATCTTCCCTCTATCTTCAAAGTGCCCTTCTGAGAGTGGAGTTCCTATAATCTAATTTTGAGTGACCCCCTGGAACTAGCCAAGTTGCAAATCAGAGGTTAGGGCAAAATATTATTTGGAGGTTGTATTGTTGTGAGGTAGAAAAAAAACAAGCTGGTGATGGACAAAATAGCCATTCTAAACTTCAAAAAAAAAATGTCATTCTCAATATTTTTCCATGAGGTTTGTTCTATAAGCTATAGTCTCCCTTAAAGGAATCTTAAAACAGTAACACATATTTATTGTCTTAATTTCCTTCAACTCCTTATGTCCTTTATTTCTTACTGAACAGTAATATTCTATTACATTTATGCACTGGTTTTTGCAATCATTTCTTTGTTTGGGAACTTGTTAGTTTTTAGAGAATCAGGGATCTCCCTTCTATTCTTACAAAATAAATTATTTCACTATCTTTGAATAATCACATAAATATACCAGGATTATCTTAGGTTCTCATTTCACATCATTTAACAAAACTTAACAACCTAGAAATAAAACTTATTTTAATACCCCATATATCTATGGAAAAACACTTAGGGAAATAGAAAAAAATCTTGGTTAGTTCTTAATTCTCTGAAAAACAAATTTACAGGGACTTACCAGAAGTTGCTCTAAAAAGCGTTCATTGCTTTTCTTTTTTCAATATCTCTCTTAAGTTGACAAAGGGCACAGTTAGGACAACAAGTCAGCCACATGAAATCACTAAAAATAGATCCCTGTATTTTAAAAGAAGAAAGTTGATTTATATGTAGCCTTTAAGTATTTTCTTTTAAAAATATTTTTACCTTATATGAAAATATATTTTCCATGAATGCACATGTGTAGTCATGAAATTATTTACCTTCTCAATATGGTTAGGGAGGAGAGGACAGAGGGAGGAAGAGGATTTGGAACTCAAAATAAAAAAAATTAATGTCAAAACTATTTTTATGTGTAATTGAAAAAATAAAATATTTAAAAAACAAATTAACATTTTATGGATGGTCTTTAAAAATCATTTCTGTCAACTTCCCAGATTAGCTCTTCTCCCTCAATAGAAGTAAAATTGCAAGTAAATTTGCATAAAATAAGTAAAATTGCATCTATGGTTAAACAGCACAGAAACCTAGGGTACCTCCCTAAAAGTTTCTCTTCATATTTCTGTGGTACCCATTCTACATATTTAATCATGCAAAACATATTCCTATATTAAGCATACACATATTTTTCCATAGCCAAAAATAACCTATTTTTAGGTGTTTTTTTTTTTTTGCAAGGCAAATGGGGTTAAGTGGCTTGCCCAAGGCTTCACAGCTAGGTAATTATTAAGTGTCTGAGACCGGATTTGAACCCAGGTACTCCTTACTCCAGAGCCAGTGCTTTATCCACTGCGCCACCTAGCTGCCCCATGCCACCTAGCTGCCCCTGCCTATTTCTAATTCATATCTGTGGGATAGAGTAGGAATGATGATGATGATGATGATGATGATGATGATGATGATGATGATGATGATAACAGCAATGATGGTGATCACTACTTTAAGGACTTCAAAATATGAGTAGTGCCTTAAACAATTTGCCTCATTTAAGCCTCCCAATATCCTTGCACAGTGGTGGGTTTTATCATTCCCATTGAACAAACTGACCCTCAGACAGGATAAGTGACTTGCCCATGGTCATACAGCAAAAATGTGTCTAAAGTGGAATTAGAACCTAATTCTTTTTGTTGTTAAGTCTAGTACTCAAGCCAGCAAGTATTTATTTCCCTTTTATGTACCAGGCACTCTGATAAGTGTTGGGGGTGGGGTGGGGTTTCAAAGAAAGGCAAAAACCAGTTCCTTCCCTCAAGGAGTTTATAGACTAATTGCCATGAAAACATACAGACAACTATGAGCAAACAAGATAAATATATAGGATAAAAGGAAGATAGCCACAAAGGGAAAGCACAAGCTGTTATGCCACACTTTCACTAATTAGCTAGGAGACTTTGAACAAATCATCTAATCTCTCTCACTTCAGTTTTCTTATCCCTAAAGTAAAAATATTAGACCAGAGGATCTCTGAGTTCCTATGGAATTCTCACAATTTATCATTGAGATCACTGATTTTGAAATCTGAGGACCCATGTTCAACTCATGACTCTACTACTTCTGGTTATAGTGTACTGTTGCCCAAACTATCTAATATCCCAGTCTAACAGTTACTGCATCTATGAAATAAGAGGTTTGGTCTTAGATCATCCCCTCTAATATTGAATCTGATCCATTCTAACTGTATGGTCGCATGATCAACTCAATCTATGACATCCTTTGGTCTGGAAGGAACCTGTCTCCACGTCCCTTTGGGGTTCTCATTAGCACCCACATTAGCACCATGTTACTTCAACCTTGTGGTTTCTTTTTTAAAGACTCTGCTCTCACTCTGGACAGCTGGGAACCCAACTTCTGGTTTTTAATTTTCATTCCCACCTTCCTCAAAAGGAAAGAGGGAAATTTATTAAGCACTAGATTCTGTAAAGCTAAGTGCTTTACAAACATGATCTCATTTTACCCTCATAGCAGCTTGCAAGGTCATCATTCCCATTTTATAGCTTAGGAAAGTGAGCCATATAGAAGCTAAGGGACTTGCCCAGGGTCACACAATTAGCAAATTTCTGAGGATGGATTTGAACTCAGATCTTCCTGATTGCAGGTTCAGTATTCTATCCACTACTGCACCTCTAAGCTACCTTAGGAAGATGAAGTGGAAAAACAAAGAATTTGAAGGCAGGAGACCCAGAAAATGTCATTACTTTCTGCATAGTATCACCCAGTTACCTCCAAAACAACTTCTTATGAGGCCCACTCTCAATTCAATTAATGTTTGACCAGTGATAAATGACCAGCCTCAGAATGAAGTCTATCTGGTCCCATTTCAGATACACATTGTTCTGGGTCTCCCAGCAAGTTACATAACCGAGACTCTAAATTATAGGATAGTTGTAGATGGGTTTTGTAAAGATCCAGTTCCTTCCCCGAATTGGCTTTTCTAGATATGCATATTGTTTTTGTGAATACAGTCAAAAGAAGTTTGGTGCCTAGAAAAGTCTTCGGTTTGATTGTGGTCACAAAGCATATGTGAACTTTGTACTTTGCACTTACATCCTGCATCTTCAATTGATATTAAACTGTATTGTTGGGTAATTCGTTTCTGGTTACCATTGTTTTATTTTGCTTGTTTGTTTTTGCAAGGCAGTGGAGTTAAATGACTTGCTCAAGGTCACACAGCCAGGTAATTATGAAGTGTCTGAGGCTGCATTTGAACTCAGGTCCTTCTGACTCCAGGGCCAGTGCTCTACCCATTGCACCACCTAGCTGCCCCCTGGTTACCATTGTTGAAAGAATCATGCTTTTGGCCATTCTGAGAAGGGCATTGCAGAAAATTGACCACTGAGAGTTCACAATTGTGATTGATATATGTAGATAATGTCATACTGTTGCCAAATTATTTGGAGTCACATTAGTCTTTCCTGACATTTCAGTTTAAGCAGAAGAGATATAACCTCACCCCTGCCAAAACACTGTGTTCTAGAAGAAGGTAGATTAGTAATAGCCATGTAGGTTTGAAGCTCCATGGGCCAGCCAGAACAAGGATAGCAGTGGGTAGAAGGTAAAGACCTGTGAGTCAGGAAGACTTGAGTTTGAATCCTACCTCTAACACTTATTAGTTGTGTGACCGTGGACAAGTCACTTAATCTCTCTCAGCCTCAATTTCCCCATTTGTAAGATAGTAGTGATAATAACAGCACCAATCTCACGGAGTTGTGAGGATCAAATGAGATAACACATGTAAAGTACCTTTTAAATCTTAAAACTGATATAGATGCTAACTATGGGTTGCAAGAATCTTCAGCTCAATGTTAATCATTAAAGGATAAAGAGAGGTAAATTGCTATTTGTTTATGTACTCAAGAATGTGACATATCCCATCAGTTGAGGGTGGTTTATCTCAAAATTCTGCAGATGACATCTCTATACCTATTTTTCCATCTGTCTGTCTATCTATCTACCATATCTGTCCGTCTGTCGGTCTATCTCTTTCTCTACCGTATCTTCTCTATCTCTATCTCTGACTCTTTGTATCTATTTATGTATGTTTGCTTGTGTGTATCTATGTATCTGTCTATGTAGCTATCTTTTGATATATGTAGATATCTATGTATGTGACTATGTATATATCTGTACCCATGTATTTAACTATATATTTATCTGTCTATTAGATAGTATAGCAGAAAGGAAGAGGTTTCATGCATAGTAGTTTTGGTTAAGATGTTTGAATTATTTACAGTAAGGTAAGAATGTATTTTTTAGCATAATCATTTATACTGAACCAAAGAAAATATCTTCCTTATCAGTTGGTTAATTAAATTAGTATTAATTGCTTAAATAATTGACTCTTCTTGATTCTGAGTCTCATTGTCCATGGGCTTTTTTGGCAAAGACACTGGAATGGTTTGCCATCCTTCTTCAATGGGTCACCTTTGGTCAGAACTCTCTACTACTCTGACCTGTCTGTCTTGGGTAACCCTGCGTGACATAGCTCATAGTTTATTGAGCTACAGAAGCCCCTCTACCATGACAAGGCAGTGATCTAGGAGGAATAAGCTCTTATTACCTCCTTATTAAATAGGATGAAGAGAAGGGGGTGATCTCTGGGAACTATTCAAAGTACAATGAAGGGCAGTAAAGATGACATTCAGTATTTGTCAAAAGGCAAGAAATATAATGATGTCAAACAGAGGGAAAAAGTTCTCCCATAAATTCATTCTCAAATAGATCATGATCATTTGGAGGGTGAATTCCCAACTCATCAAGTATTCAAAAAAAGTACTCACAGGGATGTTATATTTGGTCCTGTAGAGTGTCCTCATGGATACACTCCATCCACATAAGAAGAATTCATTCATGTCATTAGCAACTTCACATGAAAGGCAGGGGGCACAGAATGTCCCACAGAGGCCTGGTCACGGAAGAAACCACAGTCAGACATTAGTCTATTTTTTTTCCTACTGTGACTTGACTCTGCTTTCTCCTGGATCCTCAGGAATGTGTGCTAAATGATTATCTGAATAGGACTCAATCTGATTCTTTCTTCTAAGTTTAAAGAATGAAAAGATGAAGAATGTAGAAACAATTACAAAAAAAGACCTTTAGGGAAAAAGGGACTAAATTCTAAGCTAAAAGTTTCCTGTCTTCCTAATATTTGAGCATTTCCAAAGTTTTTTTCCTTTTATTTTGATGCCTTACATTATATATAGAATATATGTATATATAGATTATATATTATAGATCATATATATATATAAGTAGATAAATTATATATAATTTAGATTTTAGTTATATATAATAGATATATTAGGTTTTCATATAAGACATCAGAGGCTCAGGGATATCTGAGAGGCTGTCTTTGAGTTCTCTGAGTTCTCCTTGGAGCCTGAAAATATTGAAGGGAAGTATGCAGGGTATGAAGAGGAGGGAACCAATAAAGAGGAAATAGATGCTAGAGGGGCCCTTTTAAGGAGCAAAAAAAAGAATTATGGAGAGGAGGAGGAGAGAAAAAGAGCTTGGGGTCACTGTGAAGATAAAAGGAAAGCTTCCAAATAACACCAATGCCAGAGCTTCTTAGTGAGTTCCAAGTTTTTAAAAGCATAAAAAAATTATTTTCCTTTGTAATTCCATGTGTTTTATTTTATGCATTTCAAAACTTAATTCTGTCTCTGTTTTTGTTTTTTTGCCAGGAGATGGGACTTCTTGATGAGGTCCAAGTTTTTAAAAACATTAAAAAATTGGTTTCCTTTGTAATTCTGTGTGTTTTATTTTTGCCTTTCAAAACTTAATTCTGTTTTTTTTTTTTTGACCAGATGATGATTTGCCCAAGGTCACACAGCTAGGTAATTATTAAGTGTCTGAAGTTAGATTTGAACTCAGGTCCTTCTGATTTCAGGGTAGTGCTCTATCCACTGTATCACCTAGTTGCCCCACAAAACTTAATTCTGAACGAGTCCATAGGCTTCACCATACATGTCATAGAAAGGTGGGTGTCCATGCCTATCAGTCCCCAGTTAATCAAACAATCAAAATAATTGAAATTCTTCACAGAGTTCCCTGGGTCTCTTTTGAGAAGAGATGTGTAAGATAAGGAAATCCTTAATTAATTGATATAATTAATTGCTTTAATCAGAAGATTATCTGTAAAGAACTTACTATACAAAAAAAGGAGAAAAAATATTATTATTTCTCTTTTTGTGATCACCAACCAATTGAAATCCAGAGGATAGTGAAGAGTCCACTTACAAATTCTATAATCATCCAAAAAATCAAACATCCCAGTCTGCCAGTTGCTGCTGGTTCCTTGGCTTACGGTATTTTGTTGTGGCTGATTTTCAACGGGGTTCATTTTCGAAGGAGGACTTCACAAATTTACAGGCTGAGGAAGCAAAAGAAGAAAAAATTTAGTTGTGCTGATGTTGGGTACGATGTGTGTGTGTGTGGGGGATAATGTCAGTTTGGTGTTATAATGACAAAAGAATTCAGAAGAAAATAGTTCCTTATTCTTTTTTGCCTCCAAATTTTCCTTCTCTTTGCTCTTTATCTCAAACCAATCAAAATCAACATTTATTAAGTATGTAGCATATGCCACACATGGACAGGTAGATGCTGCAGTGGACAGAGGGGATTCAGGAAGATTTATCTTCCTGGGTCCTCCTGCATTCAAATCCAGTATCAGAGACTTAGCTGGGTGACCCTGGGCAAGTCTCTTAAGGGAAGGTCTCCAATTGGTCTAAGGGGGGCTGTTTGAATCTATAAGCTCTGGATTACTTAAACAAATTATTTTTAAAAATCATCTGCCCATAATGTTAACACTTAAAACATACTAATAGTTCCCCCCCCTCCATTTTCTTTTTCATTTGTTAAATAGGAAAGATCAATCAGCAATAAACCTTCTAGTATCTCATTTTTTGTTAACTAGCCAGCAGCTAGAAAAATTAGTTTCAGTTTTTTGCCTTTTTAAGAAGAGTTTTCAACAAGGAATAAGTAAATTGTTTTTGTTATTAGTAGAGGAACCTATCAAACTGATTGAGGGAGAACTTGAGTAATGGTTTACAAAGGGATCAAGAACCCATCTTTAGCACCTTAAGACCTATCCTTTAACAGATGAGGCTTGGGGGAATGATGTCCCTTTTGAGTACTTTTTTTTTGCTTGTTATTTTTTTATGGCAAGGCAATGGGGTTAAGTGGCTTGCCCAAGGTCATGCAGCCAGGTAATCATTGAGTGTCTGAGGTCAGATTTGAATTCAGGTCCTCCTGACTTCAGGACTGGTGTTCTATTCACTGTGCCACCTAGCTGCCCCCTCTGACATAATCTTTTTTCCTCTTTTTTCTTTTTAGGTTTTTGCAAGACAAATGAGGTTAAGTGACTTGCCCAAGGCCACACAGCTAGGTAATTATTAAGTGTCTGAGGCTGCATTTGAAGTCAGGTACTCCTGACTCCTGGTGCTCTATCCACCTCATCACCTAGCTGCCCCCCCTACCCCCGACATAATCTTGAGGGAGCAATAGTTTGCTCAATTTGATAACTTTAGGGGTGAGATTCCCTACCTCAGTGGTAAACTCTCAAGGCAGTATGGCCACCCTGAAAAGAAGGCTCATTTTAGTTTTACAGATAAGAGGAAAGGAGAAGGCTCCCTTTCAGTTAGTGAATAAGACTGTTTTCACTTTTATTCTTAGGATTAAGTCATTGGCAATCAAATTTCATTGAAAATTTAGTCTCAATAAAAATTACTTTGTGGAATTAGTTCCTAGATCTCTTCAGGATAGTTTTCAGAGATGAATATTTTAATTTTAATGTTTTTGTTCATTTATACAAAGGTATTGGGGCCCTACTTGAATGGTATTAGGACCCTAGAAGTTTAATTCTGAAATTAAGAATTGAAAGAATTGGAGAATTTAGTGAAACTGATCCCTGAATATTTGAGTGTTAGCTGGAGGAAAGGACTCCCATGGGACAAATCTCAAATGATTTTACTTAGATTTATTTAGATTTTACTTCCTTATTCCAGGAATAGCCACAGTAAATGTAATTCCTCCAAAGAATGCCATTCTTGGGTGGGGATGTGCCCAGGAGAGATGAGGTCAGATATAAGACAATAAATGCCTCCTATAGGATTTCCATTGGGCCATGTTCCTTGGCCACATCCTACTTAGTAGCTGAGGACCAGGGAACTTCAAAATTTGGAGATGAGAGTGGATTCCCTGTCCCAGGATAACTAAAAGAAGGTAGAAGATATGCTGTGCAGGTCTTGGGTTTGAGAATACAAGTGGTTTAGGGGAATTCTTTTGTCCTAATACAGAACCTTGATTACTCTACCCTTAGAAAATTACAGAATTTTATTGAACAATCTCCCCAAACCAGTTTAGAGTAAATGAGCTATTAATATCACCAAATCCTTTATTTTCACAATATTTGAAGCTTTTAAGTTTTACTTATTTCAGTTAGCTTTCAGTGGAAAATAGGGAGGAAGATTTTGCTAAAGCACCCCTATTTTGTGTGAATATTATCAAAAAATTCATAAAGAGAAGGTACGGATGAGAGAAAAAATGTATGACACTAGAAAGCATGTCAGCAACTGTAATTGGTGAGACAGAATAGTTCATTTTTCTCATTTCTAACGTTATAATTTGGGTATCTTTAAATAGTATTTTGATGAGCTATGAGATACTACCAGCAAACTTTGTAGAGTTGAACAAAAACAAAACATTCACAGATAAATTACTCCCTAAAAGAACTTTAAAATGACTAGAGACTGATTTAAAGCTGAAGTTTGAAATTTAAGAACTGTTTTATTAATCATGAAATCTGGAGAAATTCAATGAAATATTAACAATTCTTAGGAATTCAAATTCTAATGGAAAAATCATAGACTAAACATTTTTTCTTACCATGCAACTAGATTGATTGTCATTTCATAAAGCCATTCTTAGAATTCAAAATTAACACAGATTAATAATACTCTACATTATAAGGAATATGGTTAGGGAAGACATTAACAATTTTCTCCTTCCCAAAAGTATATGACTTCTTCTCAATGACATCACCTAGGCCAATATTAAAATTTAGTCTTAGTAATGGGTTAAATTGAAGCATAAGTAACATATTTTTGGATTAGTAAACAATATATTAGCAAGACATTTCGTGTAGGGGACTTTTCTGACAACCCTCCACTGCTATCTTAAGCATTTCTATCCCATCTCATTAATCATTTTATATCTATTTTGTATATCTATTTTAAATTTATTTATTTCTATTCATGTTATTTCTTCTTGGTAAAATTTAAGCTACTTAATGGTTCCCAAGCAGAGTGCTTGGTAAGAAGTAGAAATTTGATAAATATTTATTAAATTGAATCCAGTTGAATTGATCCATTTGTTGTTGATTAAGATTACTCCTGGAAGGGACAGGCAGAAAATTAAGGAGTTAAAATTATAGGGAGAGGGGTGGCTAAGTGGAGCAGTGGATAGAGCCCTGGCCCTGGAGTCAGGAGTACCTGAGTTTGAATCCGACCTCAGACACTTAATAATGACCTAGCTGTGTGGCCTTGGGCAAGCCACTTGACCCCATTTGCCTTGCAAAAAAAAAAAAAAAGAAAAAAGAAAAAAAGAAAAGAAAAGAAAAGAAAAGAAAAAGAAAGCAAGGAAGACCTCTAACATATTTGGTGGATACCCTATGACAAGAACGTGGACAAGGGTTTCTTAGAATAGATAGGTATATGTGAAATGCAATCTGCATCACTGGAGGGAATTCCTGAATTGATAAAATTATAGGGAGAGAGGTAGTGGATCAATTGAAGGGAACATTATATTTGTCTAAAATAGCAAGAGCTATAGGATGATTCAGTGGAGCTCATTAAGTGGTAATCACTTAGGGAGAATGTCTCATATGAGATATATGATTTTGGCAGGGGGGGGTAGACTTTCAGGTCCCTTCCAATTTTATATTCTAACATGTTAGCCTCTCATGTCAGCCAAAAAGATAAAATAGATTATCCATATTCATATAGCCTTAGAGTCAAAGTAGAAACTAATTTGCCCAAAACTGGGTTTTGTTTTTTTGTAGTAGCTAATCCCTCTATATCCCTGTGCCTAAGTGAATACTTGTCACATGAAAGAGGTTGCAGTGGCCATGTAGTCCAACTCATCCCTGAAAAAGAATTACCTCCAGATTCTCATATTTACTCTCTTTAAAAAAATTAAATATTTCATTTTCCCTCCAACTTCATGTAAAATTCTTTTACATTATTTTTTCAAATTTTGAATTTCAAATCCCCCCATCCCTTATTGAGAATGTAAGCAATTTGACATAGATATACATGTGAATAGACTAAATATTTTTTAGATTAAACATTTTAAAGCTCTTCTGAAAACAGATCTTTGAAATTCCTTAAAAGCATTTTTAAGACCCCCAAAAAGCTGATAAGCATTATATAAACTATTATTCTGTGAAATGCCAAGGGTTATATGATAAATGAATTTCTGTGAATTGATGAATTTGAAATACATTTGACTAAATTAATGTCACTTAGTCTATTTTGTTTTCATAAAGTAGGAAATAATAATAACTCACCGCTGAGAGAAGAGAATAAGCAGCGTCCTCTTCTAAGTCCTTTGTGAGTTATGAGATTTTAGCTTCGTTCTTTTATGCTTTATGAGATTCTGCTGACATATTTTGAAACTGCAACATTGCCTTCTGATGAACTGGGCCCTCTCACAACCAAAGTGGATATCATTTAAGGACATCTGGAAACTCATGTAATCATTGCATGTCATAATTTTGAAACAATTATTCACTTTGTATGAACTTGTGGTGAAGAGGTGGAGACACCAGTACTAGCCTAGACAGTCTCTTGGGTCTGGGTGGCTAAAGGGATAAATCTCTTTTCCCTGGAACTGTTATCACCAAGTACATTTTTTAGTTCATTGTGGGAGAGGGTGGTGCTTCTTCGTGCCACATAAGGGAGAATAAATTCAATTAATCAAGAGTAGTTTGCAATCCAGTCACTTGTGTACCTTTGAATTGGCTTGTGTTTCAAGTCCTATCTGCTGGTGGCCATCTGTCAGCTTGAACCCCTTCTTGGATAGAAAAATGTTATTATTATACCCAAAGCAGTCCTTGACTAAGGTTAACTATTCCTTAGTTCTAAAGCCTGAGTTCCTGAGTTCCCTCTGGTACCAAAGTTTTTTTTTTTAGATTTTTCAAGGCAATGGGGTTAAGTAGCTTGCCCAAGGCCACAGGGCTAGGTAATTATTAAGTGTCTGAGGTCAGATTTGAACCCAGGTACTCCTGACTCCAAGGCCGGTGCTCTATTCACTGTGCCACCTAGCCATCCCAGTACCAAAGTTTTTACCAAGGAAATTGTGTCCAGGTATGACCCACTTGCCTACATGGACTCCAATTCGGGGTATGCTGGGGTCTTATGTCATCTTCATTGTGTTCTAGAAATGGCTTGATGCTCGCTCCCTCTTTGGTTTTATCTGTAGCCTGTGAAGAGATGTTGTAAATAGATGAAGTTTTAGGTGAAATTTTGAGAATACAAGAAAAATAACAATAATCTGGCATGAAACTGTAATTAATGAAGTTTTTTAATTTAAGCAGAATCTATCTCTGGGGAATAGATGGGAGGGTGCACCCATAGGAAGACTAAGATGAGGATCTTCCTGACTCAGTTTCCAATATAAGACATTTTGCCACCTGATTAATTCTGAGCCTGGCTGTGACAACCCATCTTACAATTGGTTGCCTATGACCCTATCAGAAATTAAACAGAAGTAAAGCTGCTGTATTCTTGCTTTGCTACTCAAATAGAAAATTACATTGATAAGCAAATGTAAAAAAGATGATCCTTATTGTTGACTTAAGATTAAGTAATATATGCTACTATATATAGTCTACTATGGTGAGCATTCATTTTGAATTGCCATTCAAACCACAAATAAGAAAGACCACAACATCTTTTCATTATGTTAATGATATTCTCATAAAGGTGAATTTGTGAAAAATGTGACAGCATTTTTAAAATTGGATTAAGAATTTTACTTGATGAAAATTATTAGAAGCATCTAGTGAATAATTTTGAGAGGGACACAGTATTTTTCTAGTTCAGGTCCCCACGATGTAATGATTGAATTCTCCAAAGTTCTGGATTATATATTCTTAATAAAAGGAGTCTTCTTATTTAGTTCGGGTTAAGGTTTTGTGCCTTAGAAGCAAATATAGAAAGAAGAAATCCCTTTAGGGGTAACCTAAGAGTTGGTTTATTTCAACAACATACAATTACAAAGCAGGTTGAGAAAATGCCACAGTGAGGGGCTTCAGTACAATAGAGACCTTTGGTTTTTAATTCTACATCAAGATGTGCCCTGTCTTCCCACCTCTGATTAGTTCATCACAAACCTTGGAAAAAGATCAGGGTCACCTGGAATGAAGTCATGACTCCCACTTTGATTTTTTTAATTTTAGAAAGATTTTATTTATTTTGAGTTTTACAATTTTTCCCCCAATCTTGCTTCCCTTCCCCCACTCCCCCACAGAAGGCACTTTGTTAGTCTTTATGTCATTGCCATTGATCAAAGTTGAATGTGATGAAAAATCATATCCTTAAGGAAGAAATATATAGTATGAGATATAACAGAATATAACATAATAAGATAACAGTTTTTTTTAAATCAAAGGTAATAGTCTTCGTTCTTTGTTCAAACTTCTCAATTCTTTCTCTGGATACAGATGGCATTCTCCATTGCAGATACCCCCAAATTGTGCAAGTCCATTAAGGTTGATCATCACCCCCATGTTGCTGTTAGGGTGCACAATGTTCTTCTGGTTTGGCTCATCTCACTCAGCATCAGTTCATGCAAATCCCTCCAGGCTTCCCTGAATTCCCATCCCTCCTGGTTTCTAATAGAACAATAGTGTTCCATGACATACATATACCACAGTTTGTTAAGCCATTCCCCAATTGAAGGACATTTACTTAATTTCCAATTCTTTGCCACCACAAACAGGGCTGCTATGAATATTTTTGTACAGGTGATGTTTTTACCCTTTTTCATCATCTCTACAGGGTATAGACCCAGTAGTGGTATTGCTGGGTCAAAGGGCATGCACATTTTTGTTGCCTTTTGGTCATAATTCCAGATTTCTCCCCAGAAAGGTTGGATGATTTCACAGCACCACCAACAATGTATTAGTGTCTCAGATTTCCCACATCCCCCCCAACATTGATCATTATCCTTTCTGGTCATATTGGCCAGTCTGAGAGGTGTGCATGGCTCCCACTTTGAAGACAATGATTCCAAAGGGTGAAAACATAAATGTAATACATTCTTTCCTTTCTGTATTCTGAACAGATACTAGGAAACTTTGCTATATATACTGTGAGCTCAAAAAGTGTTTGATTTTAAAAGACGTAATTTGAACCCAGTTATAGAATTCCAAACTCAGAAAATTAGGTATGCTACTTATCCTATTGGTTTGTAGTTGTTGATGTGAAAAGTTACTTTATTTCATTGTTTTCCATTTTTTTCAATTTTTAATTTAAAGTTTTGAGGCCCAAATTCTATGCTTCTCCCTTCCCTGGTATGGTAAGCAATCAGATATAGATTATACATGTGTAATTATATTAAAATTTCCATACTAATCATTTTGTACAAGAAGACTTGAATAAAAAAAGTGAAAGAAAGTAAAGAAAAATAGTATGCTTCAATCTATATTCAATCAATATCAGTTTTCTCTCTGGAGGTGGATAGTATGCTTCATCCTTAGTCCTTTGGAATTTTCTTGAATAATTATACACAGTTTTTCATCAAACAATATTGGTGTTATTGTGTATAACATTTTCCTGGTTCTGTACACTTCCTTTTGCATAAATTTTTCCAGGTTTCTCTGAAATCATCTTCTTGTCATTTCTTATAGCTCAAGTATTCTATCACAAATATATACCATGGCATATTTAGCCATTCCCCAATGATGGATATCCCTTTGATTTCCAATTCTTAGCCACCACACAAAAAAGTTGCTATAAATATTTTTGTACAAATAGGTCCTTTTCCCTTTCTTTGGGTATCTTTGAATATAGACCTAGCAGTGGTATCATTGGCTAAAAGAACTCTGTTGGCTAATGCAACAATTTCTGTTGTCTATGTTTCTGACTTGATCAATGACCTGATCTGGCTGACTAGGATTAGAGCTCTTAGAAGCAAGCTGATCTCAATATCAAATGGCTTACTGGGGACAACTGTTCTACGATGCTGGAAATAAACTGATAATCGTAGTATTGGAAATCTCTGATATTAGATCCTTTGGGATAGCTATTTGGGGCAATGGATGGGGTCTGGACCTGAAATTCAGAAGACCTGAGTTCAAATCTGGCCTCAGACACTCAGACACCTTAGTTTCCTCTATTGAAGCAAATGAGATAATATTTGTAAAGTGCTTAGTATAATATTTGACACATATTGTTGTTCAGTTCAGGTTTGGACTCCTCAATTTGGGGTTTTCTTGACAAAAATATTGGAGTGGTTTGCCATTTTCTTCTCCAATTCATTTTATAGATGAGGAAACAGAGGCAAACAAGGTTAAGTGATTTGCCCAAGGTCACACAGCTAGTAAGTGTCTAAGAGTAGATTTGAACTCAGGTCTAACTGACTCCAGGCTCAGTGCTGTAGTCACTGTCCCAATTGTCCATAAAACTGTTCTATAAATGTTAGTTATTATTCTTCTTCTCTCAGAAAGTACTGACACTACTTCCTCCCCCAGCACCCCCTCACAAATCCAATTCACCTTCATATCAAGTTATCACCTCCCTGATGTCATTGTCATTGAGGCAATAGCAATAAAATAGAATTGTCTTCTTGGGGGATGAATCCAAGCCATAATAGGGAGCTGTCTTTGGTTTATCATTTGTGCACAAATGACACTAGAAAATACCATCAACATTTTGATAAGAAATTGAAAGCTATAGGGACACAAGGTGTGTTCATCTTCCTGTTGCCCATTGAAGGTAAGGGATGGAGTGAAAAGAGTTAATTTTGTAAATGAATGATTGGCTAAGAAGGTGGTCTTTGAAATGGGATTGGGGGTGCAGCTAGGTGGTGCAGTCGATAGAGTTCAAATCTGGCCTCAGACACTTAATAATTACCTAGTTGTGTGATCTTGGGCATTGCCTTGCAAAAACCAAAAAAAAAATCATGACTTACAATATAGAACTGACAGACACCTCACCCTGTCCCTTTTCTTCATCTCCTTACCACCGCCCCGCCCCCCCCCCCCCCCCAGGTAGAGTCTACTTAATAGAAGCTGCTGACTCTGCATTGACTGGTGTCTACCAAATCTAATAGAAAGGCCAATGAACTAAAAAGGATGGTAGAAGGAGAAGTTGAAGTGAAACCAATTTAAGGTCAAGAGACTCCTGAAGCAAGCAGACCATCTCCAATAGTTCTGTTTCTTATAAATCAGACCATGGAATGGAAAGATTCTACTGAAGACAAGTGAGAAGGAAGTCTTGCACAACATACCCTCACTAGAATAAACATAACCAATCCTTGGTTGGTTGATACGGTTCTCTTCAACACTGAAGGACTACTGGTAGTAACAGTAAGATGGAGTGATCCCAAAAGAGGAGAAAGAAAAGGAATTGCGCCATCTAGTAATTCACAGTACAGAAAACCTAAGAAAGGTGCTCATAGCTTCAAGTGAAGTCATACAAAAATTCCCAAAGTTTAGGCAACAAATTAGAGGAATTGGTGGTTCTAATGCAAAGTGACAAATTTGACCTAAGTTTAATTGAAATTTGGTAGGATGGGACCTGTGAATAGATGAGGATCTGGATGGGAACAGCTTGTTCAAAGGAAACAGGAACTGGTCCTGAAGTCAGGAAGACCTGCGTTCAAATTCTGTCTTAGAAACTTACTAGCTGTCACTTTTCAGATTGCAGAGAGCCAGACAGACAGAGACAGACAGAGAGAGACAGAGAGAAAGACAGACATGAAGAGAGAGAGGGGGGGGGGGAGAGAAGGGGAGAGAGAGAGAGAGAGAGAAGAAGAGAGAGAGAGAGAGAGAGAGAGAGAGAGAGAGAGAGAGAGAGAGAGAGAGAGAAGAAAGAGATGGGTAAAAGCAGGTGAATGGGCTATCACTGTATACCAAAATACCCTAGTATGAGGAAAAGCAGGACTTAGAAGGTAGAATATGTGGGTGTGGGTCAAAGGAAGGAGAAATCAGACATTTCCTCATTAAAGTAGACAGGACCATGGGACAGAAAGAAGACATCCTCTTGGGGTTTAGGAAACAGTTTGTAAGTCTGATGGAGTGATGGAATAGCTCAGGGATCTGCCTTTAGCCCAACACTTTTATCAATGATGTACAAAGGCATTTTCATTCAAGTTGCAGATGATCCAAAACTGGAAGGGATAGCTCACTCACTGGATGAGAGGCCAGATTACTGTTGGAATGAATCCAAAAGGATGGAATGAAGTCTTATCCTTGAGTACCAACAAAACCAACTCTACAAGTCAAGGCAAGGCAACAAGTGTTTATTCAGTCTCTATTGTTATAGGGTAGGTAGGCAACTCCGTGATGTACTGATTAGGAGTCAAGAACTGGGCCTGGAGTCAAGAAGACTCATCTCTCTGAGTTCAGATTTACTAACTGTGTGACTCTGGGCTAGTCACTTAGCCAGGTTTATGTTTGCCTCAGTTTCCTTATGTGTAAAAGGAGCTGGAGATGGAAATGGTACATCACTCCACAGAAACTCCAAATAGGGTCATTAAAAAGTCAGCCATGACTGAAAAAAAAGACTGAACTAAGCTTCAAATAAAATACGAAGGAGCCTTGAAAGGAAGACAGTTTTTCTGAAAAGGATAGGGCAGTCTGAATACTCTGTAGGCTCAGTGAGAGTCAGCAGTGTGAATTGGGAGGGAAAACATGAATCCAGCAAGGAGTGTTGGGAGGGATATCACAGGGAGGAAATAATCTCACTGTAGTATCACCTCAAGAGTATTGTGTTCAGGGCAGCTAGATGGCACAGTGGGTAGAGCACCGGCCCTGGAGTCAGGAGGACCTGAGTTCAAATTTGACCTCAGACACTTAATAATTGCCTAGCCGTGGGACCTTGGGCAAGCCACTTAACCCCATTGCCTTAAATAAATTTTTTTAAAATAAGGGTATTGTTTTCAATTCAGGGAACCACAATTTAAGGATGATTGATAAAATGAGTACCCAGGATGGAGAAAGGCCTTGAGCTCAAAGATTCATGAAGGTTTGCTGAAGGAACTAAGCTTTTTTATCATCTGGAGAAGTGAACATGATGGATGATAGCTGGGTTCAAGTATTTTAAGAGTTGAATTTGGAGGAGAGTATAGACTTTTTTGTTTGACTCTAATGATGATATAAATAAAAGGGTCTACAGTAGTTCTTTTTTCTTTCCTAACTATATCTGGCACATCTGGTTCTGGGATATTTAATCTTAGGAAGGACAATGGTAAGCTATTTCCTCAATGGAGGAAATGGATATGTTTATCCTGCAGAACAACTTGGGGTTAGGGTGGGGAAGAAAGGATAGACACAAAAACTGTCTTCATGTATTTAAAGGGTTGACATGTTTAAGAGAAATTGTATTTTTTCTTTTTGGTTACAGAGAGCAAAAGCAAGGGACTCTGTGGAAAAAAAACTAGGAAAAAAATGAAATCTGATGTCAGGAAAGGTATCTTGATAATTTGAACTATCCCCAAATAGAATGGACTGCCTTAAAGGTGGAAGATGCTCCTAACTGGAGCTCTTTAAACAGTCTGGTGGTGATTGTTAGAAGTAATATAGATTGAAGTAAATGGTCTCTTCCAATTCTGAAATTTCTTTCCCTTGAAGAGGGAAATAAGGATGGAGACATTCTTCATTTTTAAAACCTTTGTCTGGGTTAACCTTCCTTCTTCTTCCTCCTTTCTTATCTATAGGATATAGTATATGCACTGAGTCTTCATTTTTGTACACAGATGGCCTCTTTAGGTTTATTTCTTTATTTGTATGCAATTTCTGATTAATAGGTATTTCATTTCTGCTTAATAATTTTGGTTGGGGGAAGCTAGGTAGCACAGCCGGGGTTGCTAGGTGGTGCAGTGGATAAAGCATTGGCCCTGGAGTCAGGAGTACCTGGGTTCAAATCTGGCCTCAGACACTTAATAATTACCTAGCTGTGTGGCCTTGGGCAGGTCACTTATCACTACTGCCTTGCAAAAAACCCCCCTAAAAATAATAATAATAATTTTGGTTGGATGAACTTCACGTTCTTCTCTCCCTCTTCCCAAAGCAATACTGCAAATGTATATTAAAAAGTACTTCCTTCCAATGACCCATTTTACAGATAAGGAAAGTGAAATAGAAAGGTTGCCTTCTCTGCCACCAAATGCTATTAGAATGAAGATGCTCATTCCTCACTCTACTATCTTTCCTCTACACCAGACTGAATGTTTCTGAAGAGGTCCCTTTGGCACTCTGGTCCTATGACATCTTATAGAATTCACATGAAAATGTAAATCTAGGTATTGAGAATTAGACTTTTCTTAGCTTCTAGACCCAGAGTGGAGGGTGAAATTTTTCTCCATGAAACTAAACAAAATAAAAAAAAAAAACAACCAAAGAAAAAACAGAATGTCCATTTTGATTGTTTTTTTTAAGTATGCATTTGAATTTTAGTTTTGAAATCTGGAATCCTGGATAGCTATGGTATTTTGCTTCTTTCTTAACTTTTCCCTTTATTCTGTCTCCCAGAGGGGAAAAAAGTTAAAATATTTGCTCAATGAGAAGATGGGGTTAGATGGGGTTGGATATCTCAGTCTCTTATGTGCAGTCAATTGGAGTCTTCGCTAAGTTCCCGCTTGTTTATTCAACAAGAATAAATGTTTTTGAAACTATTTGTTTCCCTAGTTCATTTTTTTCTTTTAGACAGTTTCCTGTTTGAACCAAAGTCCAAGGGAGAGTTGGCTTCTCTCAAAATTGTGCAACAGTATCTCTCTGAAGGCAAAACCTCTGGAATGTTAGTTCATTTTTTAGTAGAAATTCATGAATAATAAGATGAATATCAATGAACCTGGACTTTGAGTTAGGAAATCCTGAGTTCAAAACCTTCCTCAGATACTTTCTATCCATATGACCATGGGAGAATCAATTATATTCAGTTTTCTCATCTCTGAAATGGGGATGATCAGGATTGTATTACCTATGTTCCATTGTTATTGTGAGGCTCAAGTGACATGGTGTAACATTCTTTATGAACTTTATTTAAAGTCTGATATATACTATTATTCCAAGATACTTGCAATGAAATGTATGTGAATTTTTATTTTTGTATATTTATTTTTCAGCATTTGAGAATTAGAAGGGACCTTGTGGCATAATGGAAAGGGTTTTGAAGTTAGAGCAATCCGCAACCTGAGATTCAATTATCTGTTTGGATTATGGCATCACATGAATTTGAACCAAGACCCTTGGATCTTCTTCAGAGAAATTTCTGCCTTATCATGCCATCTCCATCTTTGTACTTCTGAAGTTGATTTTTTGAACCCAGGCATAAGATTTTACATATTTTTCCTCTGTTAAATTTCATTATATTATATTTGGTTCATCATTCTAGTCTGTCAAGATCCTTGTGAATTCTGATTCAGTCATCCATTATATTAGTGATCTCTCCAGTCTTCATATTTGATATCTATTATCTATATTTCTCTCCCAATCACTGTTTAAAGATGGTTAAACAGCACAGAAACCTAGGGCACCTCCCTAAAAGTTTCTCTTCCTGTTTCTATGGTACCCATTCTACATATTTAATCATGCAAAACATATTTCCATATTAAGCATACACATATTTTTCCATAGCCAGAAATAACCTAATTTTTAGGTGTTTTTTTTTTTTTTTTGCAAGGCAATGGGGTTAAGTGGCTTGCCCAAGGCCACACAGCTAGGCAATTATTAAGTGTCTGAGACCAGATTTGAAATCAGATCCTCCTGACTCCAGGGCCAGTGCTCTATCCACTATGCCACCTAGCCACCCGAAATAACCTATTTTAAAAAATTAAATTCTTTTCCAATGATCCATTTTAAATTAATCCAATGATAGTTTTAAATTAAATTCTTTTTCTCCAATGATCTTTTTCCAATCCTCAAACCCTGTCCCCAACAAAATAGAAAAATCAAATCCCAGTATCAAATACACAAGCAAACAAAACAAGCATTCTGGTCCAAAAATATATAACTCATTCTATATACTAAGCTCAACATCTCTCTGTCAAGATGGGATAGCAGGCTTTAGAACTCTGCTATCATTCTTGTTCATTTTGTTTATTAGAGTTGTTAAAGTCTTTCAAAATTGTTTGTTTTTACAAAGTTTTAATAGAATAATTGTTCTCTTCTCTTTGCTCCTTTATTCTACATCAGTTCATACATCCTAAGTTCCTTTGAATTTATCCCCTTCATAATTTCTAATGACATTCTATTATATTCATATACTATAATTTGTTTACGCATTTGCCAATTAATGAGAACCCCACCTTGCAGTTTTGTTTTTTGATTGGAAAAGATATATTATAATATTTTTGTACATATAGGATCTTTTTCTCTTTCTATGATCTCTTTGAGAACAGAGGTATAGTAATGATATCATTAGATCAAAAGTAAATTCAGGGGGTGGCTAGGTGCTGCAATGGATAGAGCATCAGTCCTGGAGTCAGGAGTACCTGAGTTCAAATCTGGACTCAGACACTTAATAATTGCCTAGCTATGTGGCCTTGGACAAACAACTTCACCCCATTGCCTTGCAATAACTAAAAAATAAAAAATAAAAAAAATTCAGCATTTTGTAACTTTGGAGGCATCATTCCAAGGATGATTTCCTGAATGGCTGAACCAATTCACAGTTCCACCAATGGTGCATAATTGTGACTTAATCACAGACCTTCCAATATTTGTCATTTTATTTTTTTGTCAAATTTTCCAATTTTATGGAGTGTGAGGTACAACCTCAGAGTTGCTATAATTTGTCTTTCCCTAATGTGATTTGGAGAATTTTTTTTAACTGTCTATAATTAGTTTCTGGGTTTCTTCCCTTGATTTCTTCCTAACCATCAACTCATGAGATTATTTATCATAAGTGTCAATAAAATTTTGATAACTCTATTAAAAAGAAAAAAAATCTTTGTTTGGACTTTTGCCTTGATTAATGATAATGATAATAACTCAAAAAAGAGAATTAAATGGAATTTATTAAAAATGCTAGGTAGTATCATGTTGGCACACTGATCACTGGAGATAAGCAAGTGATTCAAGATGGAGCCAGTTTTTATTGATAACTTCCATAATGAAATTAAAAATTATTCAGCTAGGTCTATACCAGCAGAATTAGAAGGGCCACTGTGTTTCAGCTCCTCCCCAATTTTCACATCATAAGGAAATGAGGTTATAAATAAGGGGAATGGGTTTCTTTGAGCTGGCTAAAAGATGGGGGAATGATCTGCTAAATTCTGGATAGCAGGTAATACAAAAATTGCAGACGAGCAACACCTTCCCCAATAGAGGTTGCTCAACACTGATTAATAAGCCAGACAGAGACAATGGAGTCACTATATAAATTTCAATAATTTGTTAGATTCATTTTTAATACTATATCTAAATTATCTTGGTAAACTTTTCCAGGAAATAAGATTAGTCTTTTTTGATAAAATAATGTTGGTTGTTTGTTATCTCTCTCTCTCTCTCTCTCCTCTCTCTCTGACTGTCTTGCTGGGTCTCTGTCTCTGTTTCTCTGTCATTCTCTCTGTCTCTCTCTCTCTGTCTCTGTCTCTCTCTCTCTCTCCCTCTCCCTCTCCCTCTCCTTCTCCCTTCCTCTGTCTCTCTGTCTCTCCCTTCTCTCTCTGCCTCTCTCTGCCTCCTTTTCTCATCTCTCTTTCTCATTTCTTTAAGAACACCTTTTAAAATGCTGCCAGGAATTGAAGTCAAACTCATTGGTTTACAGTCTACAAAGTACATTTTTTTTCCCTTTGGGGGAAGAAATTGGTCTACCAAAAGTCTTTTTTATTGCAGTTGATCATACCCACTTTTGATGGTGTAACATGAAAATATTCCATTTAGACTCAGGAGATGGAGTCTCTCAGCTCTGGCGATCATTAAGACTTCTGCTCTCCCTGGAATGTTAGGAGAACCTAGCATCATAATGGATGCTAAAAGCTTTGTAAGCCAGAGGGAATAAGGAATAGATCGAGGTAGGAGGAATATCTGAGGGAAACTGAAGGAGAATCAGAGATTTTAGGATTGTAGAGTTGGTAGGGACCTTCAGAGTCTGGTCATACCATCCTATGGCAGCAGGGTTCAAGGGGGTAAGGAAAGAATGGCAGAATCACCCCCCTTGGATTTTGCAGTGAGTTGTATGCCAGGAAAGAGAGATTAGCACAAGGACCCAAAGTTCAAATATGATCTGTATTGTCTGGTGGCCAACTAAAGGTCCACAGTCAGTGGACAGGAAACAGTAACCAAAAACTTGAGGATGCTCTCAAGTGTGTAGCTAGATATACTTCTAGAAGCAGTTTCACCAAATCCCTTGCTCCTAGGACTGAGTCCTTAGTCTCAGTCTCCTTGTTATATACTCCTCAAAAATGTATAGATAACTAGATCATTATCAGTATTATCTAAGTATTTATTGTTAAATTTATTTCCCCAAACCATATTTGAACAAGTCATAAGGGTAGCAAATTAATTTTCTTATGGTATTTTTGGTCCGATATGATCAGTTTGGGCAACTAAGTATCTCAGTGGATAGAGAACTGGGCCTCGAATCAATAGTACCTGAATTTAAATCTGTCCTCAGACATTTATTAGCTGTGTGATCATGGGCAAGTCACTTGACCCTGTTTGCCTCAGTTTCCTCATCTGTAAAATGAGATGGAGAAGAAAATGGCTAACCACTCCAGTATCTCTGCCTAGATAAACCCAAATGCAGTCAAGAAGAGTTGGACATAATTGAAAAAATTCAACAATATTGTTTTCTAATTTATTAGAATGATCTGATGTATTACTTGGTCTAGCTAATGGTCAGCATTCCTCCCTACAAACTTACATTCTTTGTGACAATTTTAATCTCTATAAAGTAGGGTTCAGAGGATGGTTTATGACATAAATCTCAATGGAACACATTTAAGTTGTTCTGAGGGACCTTCCCTCCATGGATTAGCTTGTTTATCATATGTAAGTTTTGTTTATGGGTAGTCATTTGCATGTTGTTTGAGAGCATGGACTATCTTTTTGTCTCTCTTTATAGTTCCAGCACTTAGGGAACACATAGTAGGTTTTAGATAAATGTTGATTAATTGACTGGTAGCCTTGTGAAAACATTATGTGACCTTTGACTAGTCTGATAACACTACTCACCCTGGTCCAAAGGTCACAGTTTGTTCCTGTTGCTTTGATTCCTCTGTCTCCAGACAGAATGAATGGTTCTGGTATAGCAGTTAGTCTGGAGGGAAAAACTAATCTTGAGTGTAATGCCCATATTAGGATGTGAGTTTTATAGTCTCCAACATGTGGCTTACCTACACAAAATGGCTCCAGGGGACTGGAAGAGCAGCTGTACTCCAGACCAATGGCCCTCTGGACACCAATGTATTCTAGACAGAAGTGACAAATGCAACAGAGTGGATGGATTTTATGGGTTTGGAGGAAATTGGAGTCAGATGTAACTGAAGGACTGAACAACAAAACAGGAAATGAATGTCAAGTTATTTAAAAGAGTGAATGCTATTAAACCTTTGGGGGAAACTACACAACTTATTCTCCAAAAAAGACAACCAAGGAAATATCAGTACCTTCAACTTCTCTATTTTTCTATCATTAGGAAAATTTGTTTCAAGTTGTCTCCCACACATATTGAAGGTGTTTCATCTCACAACATGTGAGACTCAAACACGTATACTATGATAATCTGTCTCAAGGTGAGATTGTTGGACACCCTGGCCGACACCAAAATCTCAAAATAAAGAAACATTTTCCCCACCTCTCCAGGCCAGTGGAGAGATGTCAAAACATCCTATTGGTTTCTAATAGAACAATAGTGTTCCATCACATACATATACCACAGTTTGTTAAGCCATTCCCTCATTGATAGACATTCAATCAATTTCCAATTCTTTGACACCACAAACAGGGCTGCTCTGAATATTTTTGTACAAGTGATGTTTTTACCCTTTTTCACTATCTCTTCAGGGTATAGACCCAGTAGTGGTATTGCTGGATCAAAGGGTATGCACATTTTTGTTGCCTTTTGTCTACCCTCCCTTTTAATCCCCTTTTTTGTTTTTTATTATTATTATCTTGATTGTGATTATTGCCTCTTTAGTACTAATCCCCCTATTAACTTACCTCTTCCCTATTTTCACTGGTTTCCCAGTTGAGTTTGATGTATTTCCACACAGAAGAATGCACATGTGTGTGTGCATGCATGCATATGTGTGTATGTTCCCACGTTACTTCCTTTTTCCATTTCAGTTAACAGTGGTCCTCTGTTCCTATCACTCCCTCTGATAGATTTACTCTTCTAGTCACCAAAACCAAATATGAGATAACAAGTGAGTTCTACCCCCTTCTTCCTCCTTTCTACAGTAAAGTTCTCCTTTGACCTTTTTTCCCTCTTTTCAACTCCTAAAATGCTCAGAGCAGAACCAGTACATTCCCAAGTCCCCCATTTTTCTTATTTAACTCTCTGAAGAGAGTATTAAAGTCCTAAAGGGGCAATTGCTTCTTTTTTCCCCATTAGGATGTTTGCACTACATCATCATAAAACCCCTTTGATTGCTTAAATATATTTACCTTTCTGGGTTTCCCTAGCCTTTGGTTTTGTACTTCAAAGTTCCACCTCAGCTCTGATCTTTTCATCAGAAATGCTTGAACATCATCTTTTCCATTCAATATGCATTTCTCCACCTCCCTTTAGGATTATACTGTTTTGCAGGGTAAGTTGTTCTTGGTTGTAAGCTCAGATCTTTTGCCTTTTGGAATATTAGAATTTAGTATCCCTTCTTGTCTGTCAGGTTTTATGTGATTCTGACTGACTTTGGGATGTGGCTCCAAGCTGTTATCCAGAATAACTGGACCAATTCATAGTTCCACCAATAGCTCAACAATATGCTTCTTTTTCCTATGGTCTTCTGCAACTCTGGTCATTTTCAATTTTTGTCATCTTTCCTAATTTAATACATATAAAGTACAACCTCAGAGTTGTTTCTCATGTGTCTTTCTCTACTAAGTCCTTACCCTCTCATTTCTCAGTCCTTACTTGATGATTCAGAAAATGCCCTGATACATATGGTCAGGACTAGTCCACTGCCTAAAATGGGACAGGGAAGTTGCCTCTTTTAGTGGTATGTAAGTTCCTTATTTAAAACTCCATAAAAAATAACAGCTAATATCAACATAGCTCTCTAAGGATGGCTAAACAACATCCCTGGGAAATAGGTGCTATTATTCTATCTATTTTACAGAATGAGGAACTGAGGCGGACAGAGGTTAAGATGCCCAAGTCACTAATGGTTTAGTGTCTAGGGTGACAGGGTGTCTGAGGTTATATTTGACCACAGATCTTCCTCTTTCCAGGTCCTTGGGCATTTCACACTGAATATCTCTGGAGTGTTGGATTGGAGTGTTGATGCAGCTGTTCACGTGAGCCCCTAGAATATCTATGGAGCAGGGGATAGTGGGGGGGGGGGGTTGAAAGGTGCTATTCCTCACTGGCATCTACTCTTCTCCCTTGACTATAATCTTCATGCTGATGTCTCTCTTTGGGAACCGTTCCTTCCCCTTTTCCCTCAATAATAATTTTTACATGGTGGTTAATAGCTTGAATTTCCCCATTTGAGATTGCCATATCCTTTTATCATTCTATTTATATATGTATATATGTAATATGCAATATATAATATATAATTATACATTTATATTATATAAACATATATATTATATAAGATATTATATATATTTATATATATATACACTATCTTAGATATTAGTTTTTTATTAGAAAAACTTGCTGCAAAAGGTTTTATTTCTCAGATAATGGTTTCCCTTCAACCTTTTGTCCCAATTCTTACCTAGTCCTTAGTCAATGAATGAGTGTTGCTGCAGACAAGCTGTGATCTAGCCAAGGTCATCTATTGCATCTTAAACCATTGGCAGTCATTTTTTTTAGGTTTTTGCAAGGCAAATGGGGTTAAGTGGCTTGCCCAAGATCACACAGCTAGGTAATTATTAAGCATCTGAGACCGGATTTGAACCCAGGTACTCCTGACTCCAAGGCCGGTGCTTTATCCACTACACCACCTAGCCTCCCTATTGCCAGTCATTTCGACTTTTGTTTTGCCACTAGACTTAAATGACTATGGAGGGGAGGGTGAGGCTGATGACTTTCCACAGCTCTCCCTCACTTCAGTTCCATGGGGTCATTGCTCTTCTTGGAAGACAAAGGATGAACAATAACCAGTCATACAACAGAGTTCTTAGTCTTTCTTTCTATCCTTTTATTACTCACTTCATGATCCATCTTCTGAAGCTGCAATTTGTTTTACTTATATTTAATCTTTCTCTGAATATACCCTTTCTTTTATTTTGTTTCTATCTCATTTTTTAAATTTTGAACTTCAAAAACATCAAATAGAATTAGCAGTTCTATATGCAATGCAAAACAGAAGATGAGGCTTATACATGAAATTGCAAAACCTTGTTAGGAAGATAATTCTTTTCTTTTCTTTTTTGAGTTGGTTTATACTTTTTTTTTCCACTTCAATTTTATTTTATTTTTTCATTTCAAGTTTCCTCCTGTCCCCTCCTCTGTTGTGTTCACCTTCTTAGAATTTAAGAAAAATAAAATTTATAATAATTTTATAGAGTCATGCAAAACAAATTTTCCCATTAGCCATGTTCAAAAAAAGCAAAATAAGGAGAGGAAGAGAAAGAAAGAGAAGAAAATATATTTCAATCTACACTTTGAGTCCATCAGCTCTCTGTCTGGAGATAGATTTTATATTTCATCATCAAGGTGTAGACCCTTATCACTACTTGCCTTGTTTATTGCAATAGCCTTCTGGTGAGGTCTGGATGGTTCATCTCTCTCTCTCCATTCCAACCTCCACTCAGTCACTATGTGATTTTTCTAAAATTCCAATCTGATCATGACATCCCCCTATGCAATAAATGCCAGTGGCTCCCTATTACCTCCAGGATCAAATATAAAGTTATCTGACATTCAAAGTCTTTCATAACCAGACCCCTCCTACCTTTCTAGTCTTCTTAACACCTTATTCCCCAACAAATACTCTTTAACCCAGTGACACTGACCTCTTGGCTATGTCACGAACAAAACACTCCCTCTCTTGGCTATGGGCATTTTCTCTGACTGTCCCCCATATCTGGGTCCCAGGTTTTTCTAAATCATCCCCTATGTTATTTTTTATAGCACAGTAGTGTTCTATCACAATTCTGTGCCACAGCTTGTTACGCTGTTACCTACTTGATGGGCATCCACTCAAATTTCCAGTTCTTTGCCACCACAAAGAGTGATGTTATAAAGATTTTAGAGAACGTAGGTCCTTTTCCCTTCTTAAAAATCTTTTTGGTAAACAGACCTAGTAGTGGTATCACTGGATCAAAGGGTATGCACAGTTTTATAGCCCTTTGGGTATAGTTCCAAATTACTCTACAGAATCATTGGATCAGTCCACATCTCACCAACAATGCATTAATGTCTCAATTGTCCAAAATCCTCTCCAACATTTGCCAATTTCCTTTTTCTCTCATATTAGTCTGATAGATGTGAGATAGAACCTCAAAATTGTTTTAATATGCATTTCTCTAAGCAATAGTGATTTAGGGCATTTTTCATGGATCTACCGTTAGCTTTGATTTCTTCAGGGTCAATTCTTAAGAGGACTGGAATTTAAGAATACCTTGAAGGACCAAGCTACACCAATTGATGCAATCATTTTTCAATTCAAAGGGGAAGAAAATGGAGTAGTAGTATGAACATTTTTATTTCAAACTGAAGTTAAAATAAAATTTTGAATCAACCTGGTCCTTCTAGAGTTAAATGACTGGTGGATTTGATACATAACTGGAATGTATCTGTGGCTGAGAATATTTTTTTTTTCAAAAAAGAGAGGGAAGCTGAGTGGTGTCATGGATAGAATGTAGGATCTGGAATCAGGAGGACCTGAATTCAAACATGACCTCAGACACTTATTAGCTATGTGACCCCGGGCAAGTCACTTAAGGTCATTTGCCTTAAAAAGAAAAAAAGGAAAAGAATAGAAAAAAAGAGCTAGTGCCATTACCTTGCAACATAAGAAGATATATTTATGTGAAGTATTGGAGGAAACATGATAAAGCGCTTTGGGATGAGATGCAAAGCTTTGATTAGAACCAGCTTGAACTGGCTTAGAGAAAGTTACATTTTCAATGTGAGCATTTATGTCTTGAAAATGGGCAAATCTAGACTTAAAAAATGATGAAAGAATGTAGTTGTGAGCTGACCCAAAGTTTCTGGACAGCAATTTGGAATTATATCAAAGGGCAGTAAAACTGTGTAGATAGACCCTCTGATCCAGTCATACCACTATTGGGTATGTATCCTGAAGAGATCACAATAAAGGATAAAAAAAGAATAAAAATCCTACATGTACAAAAATATTTATAGCAGCTATTTTGTGGTGGCAAAGAATTGGAAATTGAGGGCATGCCCATCAATTGAGCAATGGCTGAACAAGCTATGGTCTATGAAAGTGATGGAACACCATTGTTCTATAATAAATCATGAAGGACACAATTTCAGAGAAGCCTGGAAAGACTTGTTTGAACTGCTGCTAAGTGAGATGAGCAGAACCAGAAGAACATTAAATACACTAACAACAATATGGGGTGATGATCAACCATGATGGATTTATTAATTTCAGCAGGATAATTTTAAAAAACTTGAATGAAAAATACCATTCATATCTAGAGAAGAAATTGTGGAGTTTAAATGCAGACCAAAATTTACTATTTTCAATTTTTTTGAGGGTTTTTTTTTCAAGGCAATAAGTGGCTTGCCCAAGTCCACATGGCTAGGTGATTATTAAGTGTCTGAGGCTGGATTTGAACTCAGGTACTCCTGACTCCAGGATTGGTGCTCTATCCACTGCGCCACCTAGCTGCCTATTTTCAATTTTTAAAAGTTGTCTATGTGTTATGCTTTTTTCTATAATTTTTTCATTGCTATTTGATTCTTCTTTCACAATATGATTAATATGTATCTTTGTTTAAAATGGTTATACATGTATAGCCTATAATAGATTGCTTTCTATCAGGGGGATGGGAGAGAGAAGGAGAAAAATGTGTAACTCAAAATCTGCAATTAAAATTATTGCTAAAAACTACCACTGAATGTGGTTGGAAAAATAAAGGAATAACATTTTTTAAATGATGGAAGAAATATTAATAATGCAGGTGAAACTTTAAAGTGTAATTTATACAGTTGTTTTTCTTTGTTTTGGAAAACCAGCTGATAAACATTTGCCAGAACATCTCTGGGTGAGGATAGATCAAATGGAGGGAACAACTAAAGTGAGGTTGTCATGGGAATATACTACTGACCAAGCAGTCAGAATGGTAACTATATGATAAACTCAATCACAAATATGGCATGGGAGTAGTAGAGAACCCTAACTCTTTGACAATCTTCCTGACCTCTCAGTCAAAACCCAACAAACTGCTCAGTTCTTGATTTGACATAGGTACTGATGATTTCCTTTTTTTATTGTACACAATATTTTTCATATTACCCTTGTTAACTGATCTAATAAAGTTTTTATTTATTTCAGATACTGAACTTTATCAAGTATAGAAAACCCAAAATGTACCACATCATCAACCTGGAAAATAAATAACAATGTGGCTTACCACAGTGATGTTGCCATTTTAATGTACTCAGGAACTTAATGATCAACTTTCTCCATACAAATTTTTAGTTTCTGAAAGAGGTGAGGAAGGTGTGTGTGTGTGTGTGTGTGTGTGTGTGTGTGTGTGTGTGTGTGTATGAATGGAATTTTTTCATTTCAAGAAAAATTTGCTTACAAACAGATCTAGTTCAAGAGGCTAAGATACGCCCGCTTCATCCATGATGCAATGCAAAGACTATTTCTTAGCAACTGATTCAACAGGGAAGGAAAAGAAAAGGAAGGGGATTTATGTCCTTCAGTAAAGCAGAGATGAGTCAGGTGATAAACCAGTATATTCAGCAACATGGAAGAGTTGATTTTTTCACTTTTCCTTGACAAGAACTGTTCTCAAGTGCTCGTCTGCCCTTAAGCAGGAGGATTTTTTTTCTTTCTTTCTTTTTCTTTTTTTTTTTTTTTAGGTTTTTGCAAGGCAAATGGAGTTAAGTGGCTTGCCCAAGGCCACACAGCTAAGTAATTATTAAGTGTCTGAGACCGGATTTGAACCCAGGTACTCCTGACTCCAGGGCCGGTGCTTTATCCACTGCGCCACCTAGCCGCCCCCACTGCACCACCTAGCCGCCCAAAGCAGGAGGATTTTTAAAAAAATATGGAATCCATTTTTTTTTTCAGAAGGGAGTCAAAATTTGAGTAGTTATTTACAGAAAAAAAGAGATTGGTAAAAAGTAACAGAATTAAAGTTCATGATAAGGGTTAAAAAATAGACCAATTTTTTTCTCTGCCCTTCCCAAATGGAAACCTGAAGTTTAGGATAATGATAAATATAGCATTTTCCCCTTAGATCTACAAGATCTCATTTGAAAACTGACTGAAATTTCCAGGTTATATGCCATGAAGAGATTATCCCCCAAGAAATCAAGGATGCCTCCATTGTCCATCTCTATAAAGATAAAGGGAATAGAATGTCTTGTGACAATCACAAAAGTTATTGCTGGTAAAATTCTTGCCAGAGTCCTCAATAGTTGGTCCTTCACCTAGAAGTTGGTCACCTTCCTGAGAGTCAGTGTGGCTTCAGGAAGGATAGAAGAACAGTCAATATGGTATTTGCTGCCCAACAGCTCCAGGAAAAATGTCAGAAACAGAGCAGAGGTCTGTGTACAACATTTGTAGATCTCACCAAGGCCTTTGATACTGTCAGTCATGAGGACTTATGGAAAATTATATCAAAATTTTGTTGCCCAGAGAAGTTCATGAATATTGTACGTTAGTTCCATGATGGCACGTGTGTCTGGGTACTGGATAGTGGATGATGCTTTCAAGATTTCCCAGCCACCAATGGAGTGAAACAAGGATGTGTCCTTTTCCCATACTTTTTAGCATAATGTTTTCAGCCATATTATCCAACACCTTCTCTGAGGATGAACATGACCTCAAGATCAGCTACTACACTGATGACAAATTCTTTAACTAGAAAAAAGGCTACAAGCCAAGACCAAAGTGGAGGGAATGTTGGTGCATGGTCTTCTGTTTGCAGGTGATGGTTCACTCAGTGCAGTCACTGAAGCTGAGATGCAACAATGTATAGATCCATTCTCTGCTGCTTGTATAACTTTGGTCTAACAATGAACTCCAAGAAAACCCAGGCTCTCCATTAGCCAGCACTGTGCCACCCATATGTGGAAACCATTGGTTACAGCAAATGGAGAAATTTTGAGTACTGTAGACAAGTTCACTTCCCTTTCCAGGGAGGTCCTCATTGACAATGAGGATGATACTCGCAATGCCAGTAAATGGGAGAGAAAAGTGTGGGAGGGAAGAGGTATTAGACTGACACCAAACTGAGGGTCTACAAAGCCATTGTAGTGACCTCATTGCTATATCTGTGAAACCTGAACAGTCTACCAACACCATGTCAGGAAATAGAAATGCTTCCATTTCAATTCTCTTAGAAAGATTCTGAAGATCCCTTGGCAGGAGAAGATACCAGACATGTAGGTCCTTTCTCAAGCTAAACTGCCTGGCATTCTAACATTACTGCAGAAAGGGCAACCATGATGGACTGGACACGTTGTTAGAATGTCAGAAGTACACTTTCCCAAAAAACTTCTATGGAGAATTCACATAGGGCAAGCACTCACAAGGTGGGGTCAGGAGAAGTGATACCAAGACATCCTGAGGGTCTCATTGCAGAACTTTAGAATTGATTGTACAGCATGGGAGACACTGGCACAGGACCTCCCAGCATGGCATGCCCTCACCAGTAAGGGGGGGTGCTTTCTATGAGGAAGGTAGAAATGAAGCAGTTCAAAAGAAATATGACATCTGTAAGTTTAGAGAACCTACCCCAGGTGTTCACAACCTATGGTAGAGCATTCTGTGCTCATATTAGTCTGACCAGCCACAGTCAGACACACTGTGGTTTCTCTCAAACACAGTGATGTCTTTTTGGTCTTTTTTGATAATGAAGGACAAGAACTAACTAATCATTTTCACCCACAATAATTTCAAAATTCTTTCCATGCAACAACACAGACAGACCCTAGAATGAGAAGTGCAACAATTTGCAGGTGGACTTCAGCTCTTCTTGCCCCAGAGAGTGGGACAAATGGGGAACATCATACCACTTGTCTGCCACTAGAATTATTAATAATCTCAGGAAATAAGATCTGTGGGCAACCCAGCATCTCATAACAAGTCCTCTGGCCTAATGGCCTCAATCTCTGCCCATTACCAAGAACATTTTCCCAGAGTCAAATCTCCATCCATCCATGCCTCTGAGTCTTGACCATCTTATTCCCGTGCATCCCAGCCAATCTGCCACCATTTCTCATTGTCACCAATGCATTCACTTTCAGAGTCACAAGTTAGGGGGCGGCTAGGAGGTGCAGTGAATAGAGCACTGACCCTGGAGTCAGGAGTACCTGAGTTCAAATCTGACCTCAGACACTTAATAATTACCTAGCTGTGTGGCCTTCTGGATAGTGGATGATGCTGATACCCCATTGCCTTGCAAAATCCTAAAAAAAAAATGAAACAAAACAATGCCTAGCTAGAAATAGAACTTCTGAAGCTCAGGAATAAGAGGAACCTGCTGCTTAAAGAATCTGGTGTACAACATAGATGTCTCCCACATGCATATCCACCTGGTACATAGCCCCTCAAAAGTGAGCAATGTTCCACCTCATAAAGCTTTATCTTATAAGGTTTATGTTCCTTCTCATCAATCTGCTAATCTCTCAGCATCTTTACAATGTCCACAGCAGCAGCAGATTCACTCATCATTCTTCTCATCCAATAAGGAACTAACACTGATGGCACTTGGAGAGCCATGGAGCACTATTAAGTGACTGGTTGGGACTGGTATGGAAGGTCAAGGAGGCCTCTTTGCGGGCCCTAGTGAACTTGCTTGTCAAGGGAAGGCTGATCAGCCCCTTATACATCTTCTTTTTTACATGACAACTTTTAAAAATTGAGGATAGTAAGCTTTGATCTTCATTTAAACTCCCCAATTCATTCTCTGTATATGGATAACATTTTCCATCACATTTTTTAGAATTGTCTTTGATTATTTTACTACTGAATTGAATCAGTCCATCAAAGTTGATCGTCACCTAATGTTCTTGTTAGTGTGATAATGTTCTTTTGGTTCTGCTCATTTCAATGAGTATCAGTATCATCAGTCTTTCCAGGCTTTTCTGAAGTCCCGTCCCCTCATGATTTATTAGTGAACAGTTAGTATTCCATCACAATTGTATACCACAGTTTGTTCAGCCATTCCCCAATTGATGGACATCTCCTCAATTTCCAATTCTTTGCCACCACAAATAGAGCTGTTATGAATATTTTTGTATAAGTCAATCCATTCCCCTTTCTTGTGATCTCTTTGGGACACAGACCTAGTAGTGCTATTGCTGGATTAAAGGGTATGCATAGTTATATTGTCCTTTAGCTCCATATACTTCTTGCACATAATTGATCCATAAAAGTGTCAATAATGATGGTAGATTAAGGATACCAAATTTGTTCTCACAGCCAAGGCAGAAAGGAACATCCTGATCGATGACCCATGTCACAAATGACTTTTCTATTGCTCTTATTCTAGCTGACTCAATATTTGTTCTGTCAGACTGTATGCTTTTCCAGCTTGATTATTAATTTATTGACTTTGACAACATAGTGGTCAATCCTGGCAGTTCTATGTTTTTTAGTCAGAAAGATGACTTCTCCACACAATCTTGTGGTTCCCACATGTATGGATCTGCCCCTTGTGTCTTTGAGTCCCAGACTCTGACTGATCATTTTCTCTTTTCAACAACATACTATTTGCCATCTTAGCTTTCTGGACCAGACTTTTTATCTGCCCTTTGACATCCCTATTATCTCTCTCTCTCTCTTTTTTTTTGCAAGGCAATGGGGTTCAGTGACTTTCCCAAGGTCACACAGATAGGCAATTATTAAGCATCTGAGGCCAGATTTAAATTCAGGTCCTCCTGACTCCAGGGCTGATGCTCCTACATCCCTATTCTCAATGGAACGTGAGCAAATGAAGTGACTGAAGCTGATAAAAATGTGAGTGAGTAATGTGACTGAAGCTGATAAAAAGATTGCAGATCCTCTAAGCATAGAGGACAAAGAAAACCCTCCGTCACTTCCCCAGGATGATCAAGAGGTGCCATGAGGGTCCTATCACTTCTAGATGACAAGTATCTGCATATCAAGACAAAGAAATTCTCTTGACAAAAAAAAAAGAAAGATTGGTAAGAAGAGTAAGGACAGAATCTCAGCAGTACAAGTTGTCCAGTGATATTAGCTCATAAAAAAATACAAAACCAAAAACAACAGATGGTAGGGAAGAGTTTTATGCCCTAGATGATCGATTTCTTGTCAGCAATAAAAGAATCCTCTCTCCCCACCCTTGTCTTGCCCTGTACGGTCCAGGGTGGAGCCTGAACTACTCACAATGTGATGCAGGGTGGGAGGAAAGGGCTCACTCAGAACTTCTGGGGAGGCCAAGCGTCCCAGGCTATTGGGGGCAGGGGGAGCAGACCATCATGCATCCATCTCCAATTTCTTTTTTTCAAAAGGTGGAGGTTCTTGTGCAAGATCATGGTTCTAGTATAAAGAAGGAACTGGTTTTGGAAGGGAGGGGTATCATTTCCTAGGGAGGAAGGATTACCGAAATAATGCAGGAAGGACTGATCCACTGATGATTAGGAAGTATTTTAAAATTATATTGGAATTTTAAAAACAAATGTTAAAAATTGTTTTTACCTATAATTGGGGGAAAATAAAATATGAACTAAAAATAAAAATTTATATTAGAAAAATTGTGGCAAATGGGAGAAGCACCCTGATTGTCCTTCTAATACTTAAGTTAGTCCCCTGAATTTTGATTAATTAAAGTTCTAGAATATGTAATAAATTTTTTTTTCAATATTTAGAAAAGGAAATTGAAAGTTGCATTTCGTTTTCATTTTCTTGGATCAATAGTGAACACAAGGTCATGAGGTTGGTGTGGTTCTCCAAGTGGTGGGAAGGGCAGTAGCCCTTTTAGCGGCTAGAGGATTGGAGTCCTGAGAAGGAATTCAAGTCCCTTCTCTGACACCACCTGCCTGATATTGGCAAGAGTTCCTCAGCCTCAGTTTCTTCACCTGTAGAATTAGGTGTTTGGACTAGAGGGCTGACCCAAGAGGATCCACTTAACTGTACACCCTAGCTGTAGTTGAAGAGTTGGCAGTTGTACACTCTCTAGTGAGTCACAGAAGCCTTTTTAGATGGCAAATATGTCCACTCAAGGGGAGGTCATTAAGGAGTATTAGACTCTGATGAAACCACTTGGCTAATGTCGATAAGTTAATAAATATTTATTAAGATATGGCAGGCAAGCACTGAACCAAGTATTAGGCATACAAAACAAAGCAAACATAGGGCAGCTAGTTGGCACAGTGGAAAGAGCACTGACCCTGGAATCAGGAAGATCTGAGTTCAAATCCAACCTCAGACACTGATACTTATTAGTTGCATGATCTTGAGCAAGTCACTTAACCCCATTGCCTTTCAAAATAGAAAGAAAGAGAGAGAGAGAGAGAGAGAGAGAGAGAGAGAGAGAGAGAGAGAGAGAAAGAAAGGCAAAAGACAGTCCCTATTCTTAATGAACTCACAGTCAAATGGAGGAGACAGTATGCAAATAATTATATACAAACTTTAGATAGAATAAATCAGAAATAATTAGTAGAGGAAAATTCTACAATTAAAAGAGGATAGCTTTTTGTAGGTGGGATTTTAGTCGAGATTTGAAGAAATTCAGGATGTTGGACAATTTTGTATCATCTATTCTTTTGAGTTGTTTTCTATAGGTTTATAGAAATCAAAGCTCAACTGATGTGGGCTACTTATATTCAGAATCTCAGTACCCCAGGTGTCACCTAAGACAAGCGCTAATGTTGTCCATTCCATAATCATAATTTCATGAGTTTTTTGTTGTTATTGTTGGTGGTTATACTGTTGACTCATATTGAGCTTATAATTCACTAAAATTCCTGGATCTATTTTCAAACAAAATATGCCTACTCCCCTATCTTGTACATGTGAAATTGATTTCTTAAACCTAAATATAAGACTTTTCATTTTCCTCTATGCCATTTCATCTAAAATTCAGCCCAATTTTCTAGCATGTCAAAAGCTAGAGTTGAATTCCAGTTGTATTATTTTTATGTTATCTATCCTTTCAATCTTTGTGTTATTTCTAAATTCAAAAAGGATGCCATCTATTCCTTTTTTAATATGATTGGTGAAACTGCTAAACTGCATGGGCTGCTTTGTGGAGCCCTCCATGATATGGAATCATTGACTACTCTTTAAGCCAAAATATACTATCAAATAGCTCACATACCTCAATCTTTTCTACAAGATTAGCATGAGAGAATTTATCAGATATTTTGCTAAAATGAGGTAAACAGTATTGTCAAGAGTTATTTTTCTATTTATTAATATGCTATGACTAATGAATTTAATAATAATAATAATAATAATAATAATAATAATAATAATAATAATAGAGATTTTAGAGATTTTAAAAATTAGGTTCTGGGTCTGGGAAACAGTGAAAATAAAGTAGCTCAGAGTAAATTCCTTTAATCACAACAAATCCTGCATTTCCCCCAATTTATGTTTGCCTGTGTTAAGTGAAATGTATCATATGTCTTGTACTGTACTATAGCACCCCAAATTATACAATCAACCCAACCATTCCCCCAAGACTCCTGCTTGGATGGTCACAAGGGATGTGATCACTTATTCAGGTGGTCCTGCACGGTGGGCTTGTCCTGGGGAGATCACTCGAGTCCCAAATCTGATAGTTCTATGATCCGCCTTGCCATTTATGATCTTAAATAAAATATCTGACTCCACAACAGTAAGGCAGAGCTCCAAGGAATGGAGTAATTTCATGATGATGAAATCAGTTCCTGGCAAAGAAAGTCATGATTAAACTGTTATCTGCTTTACTGGCACTCTGTCTTTGGTCTGCTTCATCTCACTCAGATTAGAGAAGGTTTAATAAAAACTCAGTTAACAGCATTTACAACATTTCCCTGATCTATCAGTTTGGTAATCTTGTCAAAAAAAAAAAAAGGGAAATGAGACCGTTGGCATGTTCCTGATGAAGTCACACTGGCTCTTTACTATCACTGTTTGCACAGTTTTAAAGCTCTGGGCATGGTTCCAAATTACTCTTTAGAATGGGTGGCCCCATTTGTAACTCCACCAACAAAGAATTAGAGTTCCAGTTTTCTCACATGCCCTCCAACAAGGATCATTTTCCATTTCTGTCATATTGGCCAATATGATGGGTATTATGTGCTTCCTCAGAATTATTTTAATTTTCAAGGAATTAATATTTTTTGAAGTAAAAGAGGAGGCAGTCATCAGGAAGACTGATCTATGCATATCCATTATCTATTTTATGTTTGTTTTTTAAAATAAATTTCTATTGATATCTGTTGCTTCTTTCTATCAACATTTCCTCCATTATTACTCTCCCTGTTTTTGCCAGAGAGCCATCTTAAATAAGAAATAGTCTATATTTTTAAAATAATATTTTCCTCAATTACCTATAATTATTAACATTCTTTTTTGTTTTACTTTGCATTCCAAACTATATTCTGTGCCCCTAAGGGGGCACAGTAAAGAATGAGTTGGTTAAAAGACTCACAATGGAAAATGCTACTCTCATCAGAGACAGAACTGATGGAATCTGAATATAGATCGAACTACTATTTTCACTTTGGTTTTGTGTGTGTGTGTGTGTGTGTTTCTTTTTTTTCCTATTCTTTCACAGCATGACTAATATGAAATATTTTCCACATGATTTCAGATATATAACATATCAGATTGCTTGTCATTTTTTTGGAGGGGAAGGGGAAGGAGGGAGGAAAATTTAGAACTCGCCATCTTAAAAAAATGAAAGTTGAAAATTGTCTTCACATATAATTAGAAAAAATAAAATATTATTTTAAAAATTCCAAAGAAAAAAAAGAATGGATTGATTAAACAGGATCAATTACTGATGTCTTCCTGAAGGATGTAGAAGAAGCATCCTCCCATTCATATCTGGATCCCATAGAGAAGATTGTCCTATATTCCAGGGACTCTCATGAACTCCTAGGGATGTGATAATCTTTAATACTCAGCCAGAGAACACAAAGTAAAACATTTAATAAAAAAATAATATATATATATGTATATATATACACACACACACACATGCACACACATGTTCCCTATATATGTCCTCCTTCATATGTCTATCCTGGCCACACACATTTCCAGTGTGTTAGCCTCTCTTCTCAGATGACCTCTCTCTTTGAACAATCCTTCCTAAACTTACTGGAGAGAAATGGTTGGATGCCAATTTTTAAAAAAATTGTGCCTTTGGATTAAGTGCTTTTTGCTTTTATTCATTTTAATTTTATTTTTAGCTTATGGAATAAAACAAGAATTTTCATAACAATACAATAAAAAAGATAATTGCTCCTGAAACTGCAAATCCATTATGCACAATTTGCTGTTATTTTCAATTATGCAACAAAATTATTGTGTAAATTTCTTTTTTTTCACTCTCCCTCCTCCCCATGGCCACCATTAGATCCAAATAGATTTATACACACAAATATGCATATATATATATATATATATATATGTCCTATATGTATATAATATATATATAAAATTATATTCTATACTTATTTCTATTTATAAGTTCTTTCTCTGGATGCAGATAGAATTTTTCTTCCTATTTCCTTCATAGTCTCATATAGTTCTTAAAACAATATTACTGTTACTGTATACAATGTTCTTTAGGTTCTGCTCATTTCATTCTTCATTATTTCGGGTAAGTCCTTTCATGTTTCTCTAGAATCACTAAACTCATTTCTTATAGCTCAGTGGAATTTCATCACAATCATATAAAAGAACTTGTCCAATCACTATCAGACTTTTAAAAACAGAAAAGTGACAATAAAGTATCCCCTTGGGAGGAGAGGGGAGACAAGTCTCCACTTGGTGCATTGTTGTTGTTGAGTTGGGTCTGACTCTTGGTGACCCTATGGGACTGCAGCAGACCAGGTTCCCCTGACCTGGCTCATCTTCTGATGTCTGGACATGCTATCTCATTAATACAGCTACTCTCAGTGGATAGAGTAGACATGCTTAGGGACATGAGCGAAGAGGAGCTCACAGAAGGAGAAGATATGACTCATCTGCATCTATAGAGAAGGGCATGTTTGTGGCCAGGAGACACACCAGTGTGGCAAGTGGATATGATCAGTGCCTGGAAAGACACAATTAAAGCATACCTGTGTGACTAGAATGCATATATAGAAGGGCACATGTGTTCTCATGCCTCCAGGGCTGTAGGGTTCTAGATGCCTCCCGGCGATTTCATCACTTAACTGATGTTCAATAGTGTGTTTCCACATCTGATCAAGAGCATGTGATTTCTCTATAATCTCAAGATGTTCTTCCTTTTGGTGATACAAAATTTCCACATGAAAGACACTTAATAAGGGGAGAGGAAAATGATACTGTTGGAAAGGGAGAAGTGTGTAGGGGACAAAGAGGAAGTCTATTTCTGCTCTGTCCATTTGACATTATTGCATAATAAAAAGTCCCCTGCTCATCCACTTAATAGTTGTGTGACCTTATGGATCTCACCTATGTGAGCCTCAATTTCTTTATCCATAGAAATGAAATAATTTTATGGGTTGAAGTGGAAGCTCAATCTAGTCTCTGCCATGATGAAAAAGAATCTCTACAGAACCATGTCACCAGTGATCATCCAGGATCTGCTTGAAGACCTCAAGGTTGACCTCATGGCTGCCCATTCTTCCTCATCCTTGAAAAGATTTTTCTCTACATTAAGTATCAATTTTTCTATTTGAAACATCTTTGCATTGCTTCTGTTTCTTCCTTCTGAAGTCAAAGAGATCAACTCCAATGCCCTGTCCCCAGGACAGCCCTTTAAGAACATGAAGACAGTTGCCATGTGCTTTCTTTGACTTCTCCTGGTGAAACACACTTGCTTCCTTCAACTGCTCTGCAGAAGACTTGGACTGGAGGGCCTTAATTATCATAGATGAACCTCTCTTAATATTCCCCATTGGCTTCCTAAAGGCTCAAACAGTAAGAGCTAATCACTTTATTTTTCATTTGGTTTATGCAATTTTTTTGAAGAAAAATAAATCAATTCCTAGCAGAGGTATTAGTTGATCATTCATCCATCAAAAATTGGCATCATTTATTTAGTGCTATATTAAACACTTCCAGTGGTGGAAGATAGATTAAATAGTAGTTGCAGCTAGCAGAATCTATTGGGGGTAGGGGGAGGAGCTCCTTTCTTTTTCTTTTCTTTTATTTAGTGTTTCATTTTTCCCCAGTTACATGTAAAAACCATTTTTAACATTTGTTTTCAAAACTTTGCACTCCAAATTCCCTCCCTTCCTCACATGCCACTGCCCCAATGAGAAAGCAAGCAATTTGATGTAGGTTATAAATGTGTAGTCATGCAAAATATTTCCAAAATAGTCATGTTATGAAAAAATAGACACATGCCCCCTAAAAATGAACCTCAATAAAAATGAAGTTTAAAAAGTATGCTTCAATCTGTAGTCAGACACCATCAGCTTTTTTCTCTGGGGATGATAGCATTCTTCCTCATAAATCTTTCAGTTATCTTGGGTTGCTATTTTGTGGAGCTAAGTCATTCATAGCTGACCATTCTACAATATTTCTATTACTTTGTATATAGTACATTACATTTTGCATCAGCTCATGTAAGGTTGTCCAGGTTTTTCTGAAAGCATCCTATGCATCATTTTTTTTGTAGGTTTTTGCAAGGCAATGGGGTTAAGTGGCTTGCCAAAGGCCACACAACTAGGTAATTATTAAAGTGTCTGAGGCTGGATTTGAACTCAGGTACTCCTGACTCCAGGGCTGGTACTCTATCAATTGTGCCACCTAGCCACCCCATCTATGCATCATTTCTTATAGCAGAATAGCATTACATCTTAATCACACAAACAATTTGTTCAGTCATTCCCCATCTGATGGGCATATACTCAATGTCCAATTCTTTGCCAGAAGAATAGAGCTGCTATAAATGTCCTTGTACATATAGGTCCTTTCTCTTTTTGTTTTTCCATCTCTTTTGGAATACAGACCTAGTAGTAGCATTGTTAGGTCAAGGGGTAGGCATAGTTTTATAGTCTTTGGATATGGTTCCAAATTACTCTACAGAATGGCTGAATCAGTTCACAATTCCATCAACAATGCATTAATATCTTATTTTCTCTACATCATTTGTCATTTTTCCTTTTCTGACTTATTAGCCAGTGAAATAGGTATGAGGTAGTACCTTAGAATTGCCAATATATAATGAGTTAGATTATTTTAAAAATATATCCATAGACAATATTGATAATTTCATCTGATTTTTGATCATTCATCAATTGAGGAATTTGAGAAATGAAGCCTTTAATCAAAGAAACTTGTTTCAAAAGTTTTTCTCACAGTTACAATTCCTAACTTGATTTCTCTCCATTCTATTCCTCCCTGCCCCGTTTGTTCTATTCTCTCTCTCCTTTCACCCTGTTCTTCCTAAAAGTATTTTGCTTCTGACTAACCCCTCCCTCATTCTGACTTCACTTTTATAATCTCCTCCCTTTCTCTTATCCCCTTCACCTCCTACTTTACTGTAGGGCAAGACAGATTTCTATATCCAATTGAGTGTGTATATTATTCCTTCTTTGATCCAATTCTGATGAGAGTAAAATTTACTCACTCCCTCTTCACCTCTCCCCAACCCCCTACCACTCACCTGTAAAAGCTTTTCCTGGCCTCTTTAATGTGAGATAATTTTCTGCATTTCACCTCCTCCTTTCCCCTTCTTCCAGTACATTCCTTTCAGACTCAACTCACACCTATGCCCTCTATCTATCTATCTATCTATCTATCTATCTATCTATCTATCTATCTATCTATCCTCCTTACTGCCCTGAGAATGTTTATATGAGTTATTGGTATCATCTTCTCATGTAAAAATAAAAAACAGTTCAACATCATTAAGTTCTTTATGGTTGCCCTTTCCCGTTTACTTTTTTATGTTTCACTTTAATCGCCTACTTGAAGATCAGTTTTTCTATTCCAGCTCTGGTCTTTTCATCAGGAAAGTTTGAAAGTCCTCTATTTTGAATTCATCTTTCCCCTGATAAAGTATGCTCAATTGAGCTGTGCAGTTGATTCTTGTTGTAATCCAAGCTATTTTCCCTTCTGGAATATCATATTCTAAGCCATCTGATCCTTTAATATATGAGCTCCTAAATCTTGTATTATCTTGACTATGACTCCACAATTCTTTGTTCCTGTCTGATTGCTTGCAATGTTTTCTCCTTGACTGGGAGTTTTAGATTTTGGTTATTATATTCCTGGGAGTTTGCCTTTTGGGATCTCTTTCAGGAGGTGATTCTTTCCATTTCTATTTTATTAACAGGGCATTCTTCCTTGATAATTTCTTGAAAGATGATATTTAAGATTTTTTTTTTGGTTGTAGCTTTCAGGTAGTTCAATAATTTTTAATTTATCTCTTCTGGATCTATTTTTCAGGTCAATTGTTTTTCCAATGAGATATTTCATATTGTCTTCTATTTTTTTCATTCTTTTGGTTTTGTTTTATTTTTTTTTATTTCTCATAAAGCCATTAGCTTTCATTTGCTCAATTCTAATTTTTTACTGATTAGGAAATTTTTTTAAGGTTTTTGCAAGGCAAATAGGGTTAAGTGGCTTGCCCAAGGCCACACAGCTAGGTAATTATTAAGTGTCTGAGACTGGATTTGAACCCAGGTATGCCTGACTCCAGGGCTGGTGCTTTATCCACTACACCACCTAGCTGCCCCTTCAATTCTAATTTTTAAGGAAATATTTGTTTCAGTGAGCTTTTTGTGCCTTCTTTTCCTTTTGACCAATTCTATTTTTTTGGCAGGGCAATGGCTTGCCCAAGGCCACACAGCTAGGTAATTATTAAATGTCTGAGGCCAGATTTGAACTCAGGTACTCGTGACTCCATGGCTGGTGCTCTATCCACTGTGCCACCTAGCTGCCCCTACCACCTCGCCACCCCCCAATTCTATTTTTTAAAGAGTTTTTTCTTCTTTGAATTTCTATGCCTCATTTTCTAATTGACCAATTCTGCTTTGTAAGACATTCTTCTCCTCACTGGCTTTTGCCATTCTTTTACCATTTGACCTAATCTGTTTTTAAGGTATTATTTTCTTCCCTACATTTTGTAATTTCTTCACTAAGCTGCTGACAAGTCATGATTTTCTTGCATCACTTTTATTTCTCTTCCCAGTTTCCTCTACCTCTCTTACTTGATTTTCAAAATCCTTTTTGAACTCTTCCATGACCTGAGACCAATTTATATTTTTCTGGGAGGCTTTGAAGGAGGGAGCTTTGACTTTATCTTTTTCTGAGTGTGTGTTTTGATCTTCCTTGTCACTATAGTAATTTTCTATGGTCATAGTTTTTACTTTTTGCTCTTTTTCCCAGCCTGTGACTTGATTTTTAACTCTTTGTTAAAGTGGGGCTCTACTTCTAGAGTGGAAGGTGCACAGTCTCAAGTTTCAAGGGTTTTGTGCAGCTGTTTTTTTTTAAAGATTTTATGTATTTTGAGTTTTAAAATTTTTCCCCCAATCTTACTTCCCTCCCCCCACCCCCACAGAAGGCAATTTTCCAGTCTTTACATTGTTTCCATGGTATACATTGGTCCAAATTGAACATAATGAGAGAGAAATCATATCCTTAAGGAAGAAAAATAAAGTATAAGAGATAGCAAGATCAGACAATAGGATATCAGGTTTTTTTCCCTAAATTAAAGTTAATAGTCCTTGGTCTTTGTTCAAACTCCACAGTTTTTTCTCTGAATACAGATAGTATTCTCGATTGCAGATAGCCTGTCCCTGATTGTTGCACTGATGGAATGAGCGAGTCCTTCAAGGTTGAACATCACCCCCATGTTGCTGTTAGGGTGTACAATGTTTTTCTGGTTCTGCTCATCTCACTCAGCATCAGTTCATGCAAATCCCTCCAGGCTTCCCTGAATTCTTGTCCCTCATGGTTTCTCATAGAACAATAGTGTTCCATGACATACATATACCACAGTTTGCTAAGCCATTTCCCCAATTGAAGGACATTTACTTGATTTCCATTTCTTTGCCACCACAAACAGGGCTGCTATGAATATTTTTGTACAAGTGATGTTTTTACCCTTTTTCATCTTCTCCCCAGGGTATAGACCCAGTAGTGGTATTGCTGGATCAAAGGGTATGCTCATTTTTGTTGCCCTTTGGGCATAGTTCCGAATTTCTCTCCAGAAAGGTTGGATGAGTTCACAGCTCCACCAACAGTGTAATAGTGTCCCAGATTTCCCACATCCCTTCCAACAATGATCATTATCCTTCCTGGTCATATTGGCCAATCTGAGAGGTGTGAGGTGGTACCTCAGAGAAGCTTTAATTTGCATTTCTCTAATAAGTAATGATTTAGAGTAATTTTTCATATGGCTATGGATTACTTTGATTTCCTCATCTGTAAATTGCCTTTGCATATCCTTTGACCATTTGTCAATTGGGGAATGGCTTTTTTTAAAAAATTTGACTCAATTCTCTGCATATTTTAGAAATGAGTCCTTTGTCAGAAACATTAATTGTAAAGATTGTTTCCCAGTTTCCTACATTTCTTTTGATCTTGGTTACAGTGGTTTTGTCTGTGCAAAAGCTTTTTAACTTAATGTAATTGAAATCATCTAGTTTGTTTTTAGTGATGTTCTCCATCTCTTCCTTGCTCATAAACTGCTCCCCTTTCCATAGATCTGACAGGTAACCTTGTCCTTGATCTTCTAGTTTTGTGCAGCTGTTTTCAAAGATATTTGAGGAACTCTCCCTGGGACTGCCACCCAGAATTGTGACCCAGATCTGAGTATGGGCAAAGCAATGGAGTCCTGCCTCAGTGCTAGCAAAGAGGCCCTGCAATTTACTTTTGACTACTACAGCTGATTCAGTGACTTCCAAGGTCTGCTCCTGGTTTCCTTGGACTGGGGCTATGCCGGCATGGTCTGCACTGGATTGTACTGCACTCTTACCAGGTGCAACAGATCTTACCTGCTAATCTTCTAAATTGTATTGGACTGGAAAATTGTTTTACTCCTTTGGGGGTTTTGCCACTGTAGAATTTGTTTAGAGTTATTAATTATATAAAGGTGTTTGTTTAGAGTCATTATTTAAAGGTAATCAAGTTTGAGGGAGAGCTTGGGTGAGTCCCCTGCTTTTACGCCCTCATCTTGGCTCTGTTCTTCTCTACTAGAAAAATTTAAATGAAAATGACAAAAAGTTCATTTTTTGAGATACAATTTCCATTCTCTTCAGAACAAGAACAGGTAGTTCCTTTATTGACATGCATCATATGTTTTTTACTGATGCTATTCTCCAACCATATCAGTTATGAGCATAAAGTATATCTTGAAGCCTCAAATCTCTAACAATGGAAAACTTAAACAAGATGGAAGCTGCGATGGTAATCTGGCTTCCTTTGATATGAGAACTATTTGCCCATCTTTCTCCCTCTTAGATGGTATCTTCAGCATCTGTTACAGCAGGGAGAAATAGTTTTATTCTCATAATCAAGTTAGGGTGAAGACAATGGCCACAAAATACATATGCTCCATTTAAAAAAAATCAATCTTGGGCAATTGTTCTTTTGTAAGTACTTTACATTTTCTAAAAGCAGTTAATGTTCAAAGCTAGAAGAGCCTGTCTTTTTGGATGACAATGAATGGAGGTAAGTAAAAAATAAAATAAAAAAAAGATGAGGTTTGATAGGGGAGCAACCAGATCTAAAATCAAAAACGAAATAGTAATTTAAAGTTTATTTCAGCTATAATATAATTCAAGTTTTTCTGACTTTAATATAGCTTCACATAGCATACTTGTGAGTCTATTCTTGAGATAATCTATTATACTTATCTCTGTTTTAAGAACCATGTAATCTCTGGCACTAGGAGACCACAATGATCTTAGACTATCAAGGCAAATGCTGCCATCTAGATAATAAATATTTGTTGTAAATACAACTTTAGTGTATAGAGAAATGAATTGTCCAAAAAAAACAAACCCCACTGCCTTGAAATGTTGTGGCTTGCCAGTGAAACCTCCAATGCCCAACTGGACCTATGCTAGAGGGCCACTGACCAGATAGCTAAATTCCTTACTAATCTGTTTTGATATCACAGGACTTTTCTGTCTACTTTGCTTTTTCTAGGTGGGCCGAAGGGTCTGATCAAAAACTCTGATTAGCCCAGGTGATAGTGGCAGGGAGGGGTTAGTGGTAGAGAATGAAAAACTTAACGATTTAATTTATTATAACAGTAATATAGGTAAGACATGATGTTTATTCTCTAAGATTTACCAAGAAATCTATAGGTAGTAGCATTATAGAAATGACCACAGTGACAAAGAAAGAGCATGTATTTAGACCTGATAGACAAAGAATCATAAACCTTTATATGGCCAGTCAATCAGGTTACACATTAGATCATAAAAATGTTGTTCTTATGCATTGTTAGCTTCACACAGAGTTGTAAGGTTGGCTTTAAAAAAGATCATTAGATGGGTGGCTAGGTGGCACAGTGAATAAAGAACCGGTCCTGGAGTCAGGAGTACCTGGGTTCAAATCTGGCCTCAGACACTTAATAATTACCTAGCTGTGTGGCCTTGGGCAAGCCACTTAACCCCATTTGCCTGGCAAAAAACCTAAAAAAAAATCATTAGAAAGACTATTTCTTTCTTAATTTAGTCATGTATTTTAGTTCTTTTCTAAATTTTTTTAAAAGATTTTATTTTGAATTTTACAATTTTCCCCTTAATCTCACTTCCCTCCCCCCCCCGCCCCTATAGAAGGCAATTTGTCAGTCTTTACATTGTTTCCATGGTAGTATTTTAGTTTTTACAGAGAAAAACCAGGAAGTTTCCTGCTTTCAAACATCTGTCTTCCTGTGGTCATTGAGACAACTGCCAAATTTACAGGCTCAGAAAGCAAGTTTAGATTAGAGACATAGGATTGTAAAACTTATTCAGTTTACAGAATAGGAATATTCTATTACATTTATGCACCCCAGTATGTCTAGCCGTTCCTCAGGCAAGGAGTATTTAATTCATAAAGTGTTATTTATTTAATTAGTCAATTGTGAAAAACAAGAGGCTTCCAATCATTCTCCAGTGGCAAAACAGCCATTGAATGAAGATGTGACTAGGAAAGTTTTTCAGACTTTGGCAATTGTAGTGTGTCCTTTGTTCTTGAAGAGGACCAATGACATCAAGAGGGTGATATTTTGACTTGCAAGTAAACTGGATTGAAATGAGACAGAGCTGGGCAAAGTCATCATCCTCACTCTCTCTTTCAGACTCCAGTGGCAGGACATAGGTAAGAATGATGGGTGATGGCCGAGCGTATGGTAGGAGACATTGGCCTTTTTTAAACTAAAATCTTTCCCACCCAGTCAATTATTAAAGGTTAGGTGAGAATTGAGATAAAAGATGACCTAGTTTGGTTTCACAAAAGAATCATTCTGAGAGTGGAAGGCAGTTTTTCAAAGAAAGTTCCTTCCTATTGCAACTTAAAGGTTACTCTCTATACCTGTAAGGCGAGAAGACAGGTGAGGCACTATATAACCTGGTAATTTTGCTGTAAGGACGCTAGTCAGACTTTTCATGGACAGGAATGATAAACAAAGATTTACTGCTTGCCAGAAAACATAATAATAGGGAGGAATTTAGAAGAAAGGATTTCTTTTCTTCTTTCCTGATGCGGTTGGTTGGCAACTTTGCCTAAAAGGGCTGGGTCTGTAGTCAGGAAGACCTGAGTTCAAATCTAGTGTCAGACGCTTTCTAGCTGTGTGATCCTGGGCAAGTCACTTAGTCCTGTTTGTCTCAGTTTCCTCACCTGTAAAATGAGGATAATAATAGTACCTCCATTCTAGGATTATTGTGAGGAAGAAATGAAATGCCACTTGCAAACCTGAAAACACTATGTAAATATTCGCTATCCTGATCCTCAGTAGTAGATGCTATGGGTCAGTTATTATGTGAGACCCTGGGGGATGCAAAGACAAAAAAGGGCACTGTCCTGGCTTTCAAGGAGCCTACAGTCTATCTACCAGGCAGATATGTAAGGATGTGTAGACTATGTACATTTACAATAATACCAAGATGAATTTTAGGGGATGTCCTAACAGCTGGAGAAGATGAGCTTGAAAAGAAAGTAGGAATTCTATGTGGTGGGAGTGAGAACAGAGAGACAGAGAGGACAGAGAGACAGAGACAGAGAGAGAGACAGAAATAAGAACAGAGACAGAGGCAGAGAGAGAAATGGAGAGAGACCGAGAGACAGAGAGAGAGATAAGGACAGAGACAGAGGCAGGAGCAAAGAGAGAAAGAGAAATGGAGAGACATAGAGAGAGAGAGACAGAGAGACAGAGACAGAGAGGAGAGAGACAGGGACAGAGAGAGGTCAGAGGAGAGATGAGAGAGAAAAGAGAAAGAGAGGTACAGAATCTGAGACAGAGACAAGAGAGACAGAGAGAGAGAGATAGAAAGGAGGGAAAGAGAGAAAAGAGAGACAGAAAGAGAAAGAGAAAGAAAAATGGAAAGATAGAGACAGAGAGGTGAGAGGAGAGATGAGAAAAAGGAGAGAAATACAGAATCAGATACAGAGATAGTGAGAGAAAGGAGAGGAGACAGAGACAGAGAGAAGAGACAGAGGGAGAGACAGACAGATATAAAGAAAGGAGGGAAAGAGAGACAGAGGGACAGAGACAGAGAAAGACAAATGGAGAGATAAAGATAGAGACAGAGAGGTGAGAGATGAGAGAGGAGAGAAATACAGAATCAGAGATAAAGACAAGAGAGACAGAGATAGTGAGAGAAAGGAGAGAAAGAGAGAGAGAGAGAGAGAGAGAGAGAGAGAGAGAGAGAGAGAGAGAGAGAGAGAGAGCCCATATTTCAAGTAAGAGGTCTAGGCAAGAAATGAAAACTGCAGGAGGAACCAGGCTGTTAAGAGCTTTAGGTGACAAAGGCGTTTGTATGAAAACACCAGGAAAAGGCAGCTGAGCTCAGATTCATTGCCGGGCCAGTCTGGAGCCCTGAGAACAAATGATGATGAAAGGCTCGCTCTGGGGATCTGCTCCGGCTCAGGTGTCTGGCATGTTGTCTTTAGTGGCACCATCCCAGACCAATTAGAGCTGCTGTCACAAAGCTAAGGCATTGGGTGTAAGAAACAGGATCCCAAAACAACCCGACAAATCAGAACATTGGGTGACTTGAATAATTTGAGATTTAATAGAAATATAAAATCGTCAGGTTGGTGTAAAAAAAAATCAAGGAGATGAAGTGATGAAAGTGGCATTTTGTCTACAAAAGTTGTTGGATTTTTTTTTTTTTTGAAGTGGACCACAGACTTGCTGAGTTTTTGACACAGTAGCCAAGAAGTGTTAAGACAATCTTGGTCTGAGGCCTCACTCACTTCTCGGAACGAGGGAAGTGATGTCATAGGCTGCTGGTGTCAGACACAGTTGGAGGGCATGGGGAGTGTTATGTTCAAATTGGGACCTTGGGAAGCCAAGAACCCCCAAAGGTGTCGAGAGAGACCATCGACCCCAAAATGAATCATGTGCTCCCTAGAGAAGATGCTAAAGGTTTGGCAAGAGAGGTCCCAGAGTCAAAGTGAAGAGACTGACAGTTTAAAGGAGACAGGGAAAACCTAACCTCACTGAGGTGAGGCCAGATGTTTCTTGGTACGAATGTGGACAAATTTGAGCTGAGATGGATGGGGGTAAGGGGTGATCAGAAGACCCCTAGGTTAATTTTGTTTCTACCAATATCCAGTGCACAGAGGAGAGCAGAGACTATTCCAGATAGGGCTGTAGATCCTGAGAAGGCAAAGAAAGTCCACTAGGGAGATCAGGCCAGGTTTGGTACATAACCAACCTCGTGCATCGGATGTCATGCTGGCTGTGTAGCAGCAGAACCCATTGTTAATAATATTTGAGATGAGGTAAAAACTTCCAATGTATTTGGAAATATATTTATTAGAAAAAAATATTTGAGATGAGACAGGTACTCCTACCCTGAGCACAGCAGGAGATTGGGGACATAGCAGGCTGGTGCTCTTCTCAGAGAATTATTAGAATTATCCCCCCAACATACATAATATTGTTAAAGGAAACACTTTTTTAGGCTCAAGTCACTTTCCTTAACAGGGAAAGAGTGTCTCAAGTTACATATCCAAAGGCTCCACATCAAATTCCAGTTATACAAAGACACATGGTGAATAGAAAATAAAGACATTTATCCAGGCTGATAGCAAAGAGAAATCAGAGATGGTATGTAGATTGGTAGAAACCAGGCAATGAATGAAATCTTCCACTGGGAGCAAGGGAGGGGAGGATGGAGGAAAGAAGAGAGCCAGAAACAGAGAGAAAGAGAAACGAAGAGAGAGAGAGAGACAGACAGAGAGAGAGAGAGACAGAGACAGACAGAAGAAACGTGACAGAGACAGAAAGAGGAACAAAGAGACAAAGAGAGGGACACAGAGAGAAGGAAAAAAAAACCAGAGAGTCAGATCCACAGACACAGATACACATACAACTTCCAATCTCACCTAAGGGAAAATTTTTTGAATTTAGCAGGGCAAGTCAGAAATGGGAATATGGGGGTCCAGCTATTCTACATATGGGCTTCTTCATGGAGCCTTTGTTTGGCTTCAGAGGACTCTCCCTGGAAAGAACTGGGAAACCCCTCCCTCCCCTCCTCAAGCTGGAAGCCTGAAGACCAAAGATCTCTCCTCTCCTAGTTGCCACCAACTCTGCCCCAGACCCCCTTACAGCCCCTCAGAGCCGCCCAGGGAAGGCATGGAGAATCCAGTCACCATCCCCTTCCAAGAGGAGAGTCCTGCAGATGACTGGAGCCCTGGGCTCCGGGGATAAGAGCTAGCTTATCTAGACCACTTTAAGGTTTTGATGCTCATAACTCCCCTGGTAGGTAGAGACTGTACTTATCCCCATTTTTCAGATGAGAAAACTGAGGCAGACAGAGACTCCATGTCTAAGGAGAGTAAATGGCACCTGACTCCGGTCCAACACCCTCTATCACCTCATATTCTCTAACGGGGATTCCTTTTCAGGTATGGTATGGATTTGTTGCCCACTGGATTTCTTTCTGGTTCTGTGACTCTGTAGTTTTCTCCTTTTGGTAACAGGTGGGGAACTGCAAGTGTCTGGTGTCAAAAGATGTGATTGTGGTTTGACTGCATGTTTTACTGGATGTGTGACAATTCTGTGGTTTAGCATGTACATTATAACCGTTATCATAGTATTCATTGACATGGGGAGGGGGGAGGGAATGGAGGATGGCAGAAAAATGTGGAACTCAAAAACTTACAATATGAATGTTGAAAACTATTTTTGCATGTAACAGGAAAAAATGTGAAAAATAACACTTAAAAATTATCTAATTTTAAAAAAATGGACAAAAACCCTATAACCAAAACTTTTAAAGATATCAACACAAGTATTTTTTTTTTCTTAATAAGACTTTTTGATTTTCCTGGAAGGCAGCTCTAGGAGGCAGATGTCCCCTAGAGAAGGAAGCTTTGATTGGCTGTATGCAAGCCAAATGGGCTGTCCAAGTGCTAGTGCGTTATCTTTCACTGGAGATAAGAGACTGGAGGGAGATTGTAGTCTCCTTTCACTGGCTGGAAAAGGCATGGAGCCCAACTGCATCCAATGGGTTTTGATCGGATTCATCCTCAGTTTGTGTCAGCCCCAGCGGGATCCTTGGTGGGTAGGGTTTGTTTGCAGGACAGTGTAACTAAACAAGCAACTTGTCAATTCAAGATGTACCTTCCTTTGGTCAGATATGGGCAAGCCCTGGGGATACATCCAAGGGAAACTATTGGGAAGAAGTCCTTCAGACATCATGAGGGAGGCAGGAAGGAAAAGAGATCTACAGAAAGGATGATGCTTGGGGCCCAGGGAAGGTGTCCCTTATCCCTTGCTCGGGACCTACTATCATTAGTACTAATTCAATAATATCATGGGTTAAATAATGGGCTTTGATATCACAAAAAAAGGGGGAAAGGTTCCCATGTAGTTTTAGCAATTCTTTTTTGGTGGTAAAGAATTGGAAATTGAGAGGATGCCCATCAGCCAGGGAATGTCTGAACAAGTTTTGGTAAATGAATGAGGTGGACTACTGTCCATACTAAGAAATCATGAGCAGGAAGATGTCAGAAAAACCTAGAAAAGATGTCCATGAACTGATGCTGAGTGAAGGGAGCTGAACAGATTCTTGTACATTGTACACAGTGACAACAATATTGTGCAATGGTCAACCATGACAGACTTCAATATTCTTAGCAATACAGTACTCAAAGACAATTCTAAGACTTGTTGAAAATGGAATCCACATCCAGACAGAGAATTATGGAAGCTGAATGCAGAACAAAGCATACTATTTTTACCTTTTTAATTTTTTTTTCCCCTCTGATGGTTTTTCTCCATTTCTGATTCTTCTTTTACAGCATGACTAATATGGAAATATGTGTAACACAATTATATATGTATAACCTATATCAGTTGACTAGGATGGGGAAGGGAAGGATGGGAAAGACAAAACTTATATTAAAAATTACCTTTACATATAATTGGAAAAATAAAAAATACATAATGTTGGCTTTTATCAGGGTAAACCACCTATAACATTATTTACCTATGAGGAAAAATATCTTGAGTTCATAATTAGGAACTTTCTATACATGTTAGCTTATGCTATTCACAACCACTCCTAAGAAAATTAATTTCTTCTATAAAACTGGAAGTTACTTGAGGGTAGAGTCACATCTATTTTCATAAAACTTATGATGCCACATAGCATTGAATGCACACCAAATAGGTGTATTCTGAATCTGTAGAGACCAGAGAGTTTGCTTAGATTAGCTTAAGAAGAGAAAGAGGAAAACTATTTGTAAAGATGAATATGAAATAATTTTTTAAATTAAATATTGTCAGTGAACTGCTGTCAAAATACTATGACACAGTGCTTTACATAGCAGCTTTTATTTGAGTTTTTTTCTAAAAAGAGTACATTTCCCAAAATACATTCCTCTTAGATAAGATACTCATCATAGTTCTAAAAAGGTGCTGAAGCTCGTACAATCCCAATAATTTTTAAGAAGAATTTCATGCATAGGATGGGAAGTTCATTTAAAAATCCAGAGCTACACTCAGCTATACCCATTCAACCAGAGTTGTGAACCCACCACTTCCTGAGATGGGGTGAATTTTGCTGGCAAAATTGTTTAACCTAGAAATTCTTGGGTGACTATGCCTCAAAGTCATCTAATGTCTCCCTTTGACTGACTTCAAACTATTTTTTCTTATAACAAAACAAGAAAAAGCTTTGTAGCCCTTAGTTTGAAACGTTCCTAAACTTCATTTGTTAGTTTCCTAAATCTTGGTCTCCATGTTTCTCTGACTCCTTTGGTTTCTTTTCTTTCCATAAGTTTCCAAGAACAATCCCTATAAAAAGCATAATTCCTATGGTTCGGTTGGAGGTAAACTTGTCCCAACAATCCTCAGGTTTATGGATGTCCAGAGTATAAATCTGTAAAGAAAGAATATGGTTTATTGGGAATAAATGACAGAAACTGGCTTTTCTTTGTACATGATTCATCTGGTACCAATGAGAACAGTGTCATTGTTGAGAATATTACATTTTATTATGGAATTACGAAATTGCAAAGAACTAATAAGACTAGAATAGCTAGGCTAACAACGCGCCCAATTTTCTGACTCTTTATCTCCATTACCATTTTCTAGATAAATTCTTGTTCAATAACACCTCTCTTTACAGGTGGTATCAATAAGTGAACAAAAGAGCTCCAGTGGCATCTGTCTAGACTGCAGTAACTCTGGAGTCAGAGGACTTGAATTCTAATCCTACCTATATTTACTGCCTGGGTGTCCCTGGACAAATCCCCTCCCCCTGAGGTTGGAGTCCTCTTGTCCGACTTGGTGGCTTCTGGGCTTTCTCCAGCTCCAGATCTAAGATATTCAGGGTAACTTTAGAGAGTTTAGAGGAGTTATTGATTTCTTTTCTCAATCAGGGCACTACCATTTTTAGAGGAAATAATAATGCTAAAATGACTTCATTCATAGCCCAGAAACCTGGAATTAAAACCTCCCAATTATTTCCAGTTTCCATTCTGCATTCCAAGTATGTATTCCTTGACCCTTCCCATAAATTACACTATTCTAGAGAGGTGATTGCTGTTAAATACTCTAATATTACATCAAGCTGTTTTAATTTTATCAAGATACAGGTCTGTCTATCTGTCTGTAGACTAGTTTCTTATAACTAGAAAATTCCCTTTATTTTTTTCCATATTTTTAAAATTCATTTTGAACTGAAATACATAAAAACAAAAATAAAAAAAATCTGTGGGGCAGCTAGGTGGTGCAGTGGATAGAGTACTGGCCCTGGAGTCAGGAGTACCTGAGTTCAAATCTGGCCTCAGACACTTAATAATTACCTAGCTGTGTGGCCTTGGGCAAGCCACTTAACCCCATTGCCTTGCAAAAACTAAAAAAACAAAACAAAACAAAAAACTAAAAAAAAAATTGTGTATTCAGCACAATGTAAAAAGAGGATTCATTATAAAATCATGATTTTACATTTTCACAGTTTGTTTTTGAAAAACTATAAAATAAGTGCTACATATTGTTTTTTTGGTGGGGTAATGGGGTTAAGTGACTTGCCCAAAGTCACACAGCTAGTAAATATTAAGCCTCTGAGGCTGGATTTGAACTCATGTGCCACCTAGCTGTCCCTACACATTGTTTTTTAAGCCAGTCTGCTCTGTAGGTTTCCTTCTAAATCTTCTTTAATTCTAAAGAATTCTTTTTCTAAGGCTGATTTAAGGTGACATGGAATAAGGCCTTCTACTGATGATACATAAGGTAGAATGCCTATGGTTGAGAGAGGAATCTTTAATAGTCAATGACTCTCTCTCCAGAAACTTCTTCTTGTGTCCTCTTAGAGAGGCTCCATTCTGAGAAGTGGTGGTAGTGGGTTGGAGCAGGGTCAGAATGCAAGAATGACTGTCCTTGGGCAGCTAGGTGGCACAGTGGAGAGAACACCAGCCCTGGAGTCAGGAGGACCTGAGTTCAAATCTGACCTCAGACACTTAATAATTACCTAGTTGTGTGACCTCGGGCAAGCCACTTAACCTCACTGCCTTTAAAAAAAAAAGAATGACAGCCCTTGGAAGGAAGATTAAAAAATATCACACAGACACACACACACACACACACACACACACACACACACACACGAAGGCATCTTCTAAAACTGAGATTCTAGTTCACAGTGACAATAAACAAAACTCAATAGGTTAGGGAAAAATGGAAATTCCCAACTAAAAGAGATTCACTTGTGTGGAGGGGCTATGAAGCTGAAAGAAAATTCCATCAAATGGTCAGTCCTCTGATTAAAACCAAGAGATGGGTCCTAAGTTCAAATCTAACATTTCCTCAGCTACTAACTCTTCCTTTGCACATGCTAACTGCCCACTCTCCCCTGGGAGAGAAAAAAAAATAGTACTATTAACCGAGATGTCCATAGGAATGTCATCTCTTCTTTTCTAATACCAGAGAGTAATTGGGAATTTTATCTTAAAGTCTCCCCCCCTTTTTTAGATTTTTCAAGGCAATGGGGTTAAGTGGCTTGCCCGAGGCCACACAGTGAGGTAATTATTAAGTATCTGAGGTCGGATTTGAACCCAGGTACTCCTGACTCCAGGGCCGGTGCTCTATCCACTATGCCACCTAGCCGCCCCATCTCTCCCCCTTTTCAACAGGTGGTATCAATAAGTGAACAAGCCCATTCACTAAAGGTAGATTGGACTCTCTTTAGAGGGTGTTGCCACAGATTTGATTTCCCCAGATGGACAAATGACCTTTTGTAAACTGGCTAATCTAAAAAATTCAGATTCGGCCCAATCTTCAGTCTTTTTAAGTAAAGAAAACAATGAGCAATACAAGATGCTAATGTTGGTTTTGCAATTTTGTGGTGACTCATTTTATAGAGGCAAGACACCCTAGAATAAAATGATGGATTTGTCAGTGTTTAGCCAGTATTGTGGCATATTTATAGAAATTTCATGGTGTAGGACTGTGCAGCTATCAGAAACGATATGACCTCGGCCCCTTATTATCTCAAAGGAGACTTAGCCCTTGGCTTAAGTTACTATCCCTGGTAACTTTTTTGGCAAACCTGTTTGCCATTTGGGAGTGGCTCCCTTTCTTGGAGTGAATCAAAGTCTACCATGTGAGGATGCCATGAAGGACCAGGAGTGTTTTATGTGGAAAAAATAAAACCTGAAATATGTGAAGGGCTGTCATCTCAGGGATGAGAAATAGGGCTTGGCTCCAGAAGGCAGTGAAGGGTAAGGCAGTTTCCGAGTGGAAGCTATGGGAAACAGGCTTAACCATGAGAAGGACCTGGGGCAGAAGCAGGGCTGTCTATCAAGTGGATTGCTTCAAAGGGCGGGCACTCCAGGGAGGTGTTCACGTGGAAGATGGAGGCTCATTTGTAGGGATACTAGAGGAAGGTCTTCCCTTCCATCACCAAGAATAAAGGATTCTAGATCAACTCTGCAAGAGGTGGTCTCTCTGAAGTGGATTCCAGGAAAATCAGCCACACTCTGGCTAGTCTTTACATTAGCTCTAATAGTTAACTGCCCCCTCCCATCAAGGATGGGGACCTGACAAACCTGGCGGGCCAGGTGAGCCCCGATGGAGGCCACGGCGGCATAGTAGGGGGTGGTCTGGTCACAATTCAGGCCGGCCAGAGTCAGACCACCCAGCATGATGGTGCTGAAGCCACTGAGCCACCACTTGGTGTCTTCCTTGAACCGTAGGGCAGTGGATTTGAGACCAATCAAAGCGTCATCTCGTTTGTCCTGGCAAAGAGAAAGGTGCCTTGCTGGTGACTTGTGAATGATGAAGGAGAACATTAGCTTGGGAAAAGGGCCTTGGGGGGGGGGGGTCAGAGGCATGAATTTTTGTAGCCTAATTTTCCAGATTTCAGAGGTCTGTTCTGTTTTAGAAGACACCTTCTGAACTGACTCAAAGTCACTTGAGATCATGATAACAAGCTTCACAGAGCTTTTACTATTCACTGTCATTTTATCATAATCCCACAAAATCCCTCCTCCCCATCTTCAAGGTGATCCAACCTGACCTAGGTACAAGAAGCTAAGGAGGAGAGGGTATCAGACCTATTCACTGACACTGAACTCTCTAACCATGTAGGGATGAGCTAGGGCTCTCTCTGCCCTGGGGGCACAGCCGAAGTGTTCTGGTGGCACTCACTGAATGGTCTGAGTTACAGTTAGTTGTGTTGTAGATGAACAGTAAATTCAGGGAGCACAGAAGCCACCTAAGGACCCCTGGTATTTCTGGTGGCAGAAATGCCCCTTTGGGTCTGCAGACTTCTCCATGTCAGGGCAATCTTTCATGTGCTTCAATGTGATTCAAAGCTAGTCCCTCTTGCCCAGGTGGAGATGAGGCCTGCCTATCATTAAAGTGCCACTTTTCTTGTGTTCTTGAAGATTTGACAGCCACCTCCCTCCCCAAGACCACTCGCTAGTTGTATGACCTTGGACAAGTCACTTCATTCTGTTTGCCTCAGTTTCCTCATCTATAAAATAGCCAGAATGAGTTGCTATTTCCTTCTCCAGCCCATTTTACAGATGAGGAAACTGAGGCCAGATGTGAACTCACTTCAGGTGCAGAACCCCATCCCCTGGGCCACCGAGTCATCCTGAATTGCAGTTGTCATTATAGCTTAAGCACCAACATTTGTCACATTTTGGAGAGGTGGAGAAATCCTCTGAAGAACTCCTGAAGACTCCAAATGATAACATTACTTTGTTAATTGGTGACTTCAACAAAGAGCTGGGAACAGGGGAAGCTGATGACAAAGATAAGGGAAAACCAGAATGAGCAAGGTTCTCTGGAAAGAACCATGGCTTCTGAGCCACAGGACCTGGGTTCAAATCCTGCCTCTGACACTCTCTGAGAGACAGTGGGTAAATCACTTAAGCAATGTAGGGCTCAGTTTCCTTAGCTATATGTGGAGAAGCTTGAACTACCTAGCTTCTGAAACTCCCTTTCAGTTCTAAATCTACAATCCTTTCATTAGGAACAAGGAAGAAGAGGAACCAAAGAATTATTGACTACACAGAGGCCATGTGCCTCATGAATGCTTTCCAGGGGAAAAAAAAAAGAACCAAGAGTACTTGGACATGGAAGGCACTGAATGGCATCACAAAAAGAGAAACATTATCAGTTAACAGGAAACCACTTGCTACTAACATGGAAGTCATTTCTAAATTATCTTAGATTACTGACTTTTTAAAAATAAAAATAACTACAAAGCTAGAAGAATAACAAAAAAATAAGATATAATTGAAACTACTTGATTTTGACCTATTTAAAGTGAGTGATGAGGGAAAATGGGATATGGATGAGAAATGGACATAGTCATAGACTAGTAATTTCCTACATGAAATGAACTGCTCTAAATCAATGGCCACCCTAGTCAGGAAACCTGTGACATACTTGGTGGAGGTTGGAACACAGACTCACTTGTAAAACACAATGGAATACTTCCTCCCAGAGAGAATCAGGTCAGGGTACATCCAGGAGAATGAAAGTCTGGCCAAGACCTAACTCAGCAGAGTCATCTGGGTGGGGGGGGGGATTCAAAGATGAAAATGGCTAATGGCCGGAGGATGCCATTTTTTTACTATCATGGAACCAGATGTTCTTGAGGGGAAAAGGTTCTCAGAAGAGAACAATGGAAAAGCAGCTGGATTAGACCAAGGAACAGAAGGGACCTGTGAGGTAGGTGACATCATTATGAGAACACCAAGTGAATGATTCACAGGGTGTCAGAAGGATGGGTGAATACCAAAGGAATGGGGGGTAACTACTTTTATTAATTTAAAAACCAAAGCCTGCTGAGAATACCAACAATTGCTGATCTAGCCCTACCTTGAAGCATACTTCTAGTACCCCCAGGGAGGGCATGAGAAGCAGGTGGCCAGGTGGAGCCACGGGAGACACAGTATTGGACCTGTTGTCAAAGATCTGGGCCAGTCTGGCCTCTGACCTTCCAAAATGTTTGAGGGTAAGATCACCTTCCTCAAGGTGCATAGATATACACTCTAAGGTACAGAAGGTGAGAGAGTGAAGATAAAGCTAAAAAACTAAAAATTAAGAGTAAGAACATCTATAGTTTGAGTATGAATACCCTTTCGATTTCAATTCAATTTGGCAGACATGAATGAAACGCCTCCTGGGTACAGGGAGGTTGCAGGAATACTGGTGTGCAGAGTTCACTTCTGCTTCTGAGGAGCCTCCGTCCTCCAAGACCTTGTGCACAGAGAAGAGCTTTTGAGGAGGGAGAGGAACCAAGAGCTGGGAGATCCAGAGAAGGCTTGGCAGAGGAAGGGGTGGCTGAGCTGAGCCTGAAGCCGAGGGGGTGACGCAGAGATGGGCTGCCATCCTTGGGACTGGCTATGGGACCTCAGAGTGGCTGGGTCACAGGGTCAGATAATGTGAGATGAGGTGAAGACAGGCCCCAGATAAACCACAGGCAGCCCGAAACTTCGGGATGAGGATCTTGTGGTTTTCCTCACAATCCTCCCATAAAAGACACTGGAGTTTGGGAGTTTGGTGATGACTGTTACCCAAGGAAGGGGTCAAATGCATGAGGGACATCTGGGCATGGAACTAAAGGAAGACCACAAAGTTTAATGCAACAGATTTTAGGGAGGGAGGTTTAGAAAAAAGCCAAAGAATAGGTTTTAAGACAGTACGTTACCTGATGGGCATAGATGGTGTCGTATATCAAAGTCCACATGACTCCCGAGAGATAGAGGGGCAGGCAGACAGACACGTCGCAAGAACCTTTGATGGCGGACCATCCAAGTAACGCTCCCCAGTTAAAGGTCAGCCCTAGGGTTGAGAAAAGATGAGGAGAAACCATTGAATTTACTTCAGAATCCCAGGTTGTAAAGAAGGGCCAAGCTAATTACAAACACACTTTCCATATTTAAATCAACTTTGGAGATTGTGGTAGCAGAAATACTAAGAGCAGAGACTTAGATCATTGTTTCAAACTGGAAAGAAGAAACCAGATAGAGGTCCTAGGGGATTAAGACTGCCAGAAATCCTGACATGGTTTCCCTCCATTGGCCTTATCACTATGGCTATTTGGTACACTCTGCTCTGTTTTGGGGAGTGTAAAGAGAAGTTCACAGACCCAGGGAAATGGCAGGAGAGGGAAACAAAGCAGGAAGCCCAAGAAGAGTCTTGGGGCCACATACAGACTTCAGGACAACAGCCAAGGGAGGGCTCAGATTTTAAAAATGACAATACTCTGTCATCATACAGTGCAGGCTCTAATTCAAAAGATAAGTATAAACACAATGTAGGTGCTAGCTGGTCTATCTCTCTCATCTAACTAGAGAACAGAGTAAAAAAGTCCGAATTCACTGAGAGAGGTGTCTGACTCAGGACCCTGGTCACCTCTCCAACAGACAGTCACCACTTGTCACACACTTACTGGAGAACCTGGGAAAAAGGGGAGGTTCTGGACAAGAGTAGCATGGTAGCAAGGAAGGGTGAAGCTCTCATGTAACTGGATTTTGTCATCTGCTCTTGCCAGCCTTAGCATGGCAAATAAATGAAGCCTCAATCCCCAAGTCGGGCCAAAGAGCCTAACTTCTACGGAAGTGATGTAGGGGTTTAGTTTCAGGTCATCAGATAATGGAATTCTGTCCTGTACACTTCTGGGGGCTAACAAAATTAAAACAGAGGACATAAAGGCAGAGGTCAGGAGTAAGGTGAAACAGGTAGCTGACCCTGGCATACTCAAACTTCAAGCTCTATCTAACAAATTTATAACTTGACAAAGTAATGAACCACAAGGGTTTGAGGAGAAAATCAGGTAAAAGGATAGTGGTTCTTCAATTAAATATGGTGGACGAGGGGAACTTGCAGTGATCTTGACCAGTACTATGAATCACTTATGTGATCCATACAAAGCACAAGGAGATCTCAGTGTTAGAGGAAAAAGCAGAGGGGCTCAAAGAAGGTTGCTTTACTGTCTAGGGTTTGAAGGAAAGAAAAATATTCCTAGAAAGAATGTAGGAAGCATTTCAAGGGGGGAAACAAAGAAAGAGAGTTGTAAATAATCAAAGGAGAATTTTCGGCTGTGTCTGGAGGTGGAGGGTGAAAAAATAAGTCCCAAAGAAGTAGGAGAAGGACCATGGGACAGTTGGAGCTTCAAAACAGACTTACAGAGGGAAACTTACAGAGGGAAACAGATTCTTGTGCTCCAAGGAATGATTATGCAAATTCCCAGGTGCCATCGGTCAAAGCATCATCCAATGGTCAAATGGTGCCATCATTCAAGGTATCATCCAATAATGGTCAAAGAAAGAAAACTTTCTGTTGAGGGGGATACTGACAGAACTAGTAATCAAGGCTCCCTTCTAGTGACAAATTTGAAACAAGTGATGCTCCCAGAGGAACCAACTGCTAACAAATATGAAGTATGTGCAAAAGACATCATGGGCTTCAACATCACTTTCATCACTAATATAAATTGAGCGTGTGGGATTTGAAAGAGAAAGGTATATTCAGGAAAAAAGAAGCTGAGTAAGAACACTGGTCTCTAAGGAGGAGATGTGGATTTCTAAAAGTTGGTTTGAAACATCAGAATGCTGAGGCCAGGGATGGAGGACACCTAAAAAGGGATGGCAAAAATGTGGGCTTTTCAGGCATGAAGTGCTGTCCAGATTGTCAAAAGATTGGCTTTGTTGGTCTGTTTGCCTTATTTCTCTTTGTTATTGGGGCAAAGTAGAGAGCACATTTCAAATCAAAAGATATCACTATTAAAAGAAAACTTTGGGGACAGCTAGGCGGTGCAGTGGATAGAGCACCAGTCCTGGAGTCAGGAGTACCTGAGTTCAAATCCGGCCTCAGACACTTAATTACCTAGCTGTGTGGCCTTGGGCAAGCCACTTAATCCCCATTGCCTTGCAAAACCCCCCCCCAAAAAACTAAAAAACAAAAAAAAACCCCTTTTCTTGAAGTCTTACAGATCTAATTTAGAGTTTTTTAAACTTTATGAAAAGATGAAAATGTAAAAAAAAAAATTACACATAAATTATCTGATAAAATTTATTAAACTCCTGTCATTTGAGCCATACATACCAATAGTAGTGGTTAACCCAAATCAATTAAAGACAGAAAGGTTTCATATAGGTCAAAGCATTTGTTTTTTGCAAGGCAAATGGGATTAAGTGGCTTGCCCAAGGCCACACAGCTAGGTCATTATTAAGTGTCTGAGACCGTATTTGAACCCAGGTACTCCTGACTCCAGGGCCGGTACTTTATCCACTGCACCACCTAGCCGCCCCCCCAAAGTATTTTTAATAGCATTCTTTTTTGGTAGTAGTAAAAACTGGAAAGAAAATAGGACCCACCGTTTGAGGAATGGTTGAACAATCATAGTATACGAATGTAAAAGAATATTATTTATGTAATAAGAAACAATGAATATAAGAAAACACAGAAATATATTAAGATTTAAAATGAAATGATGCTGAGTTGGGTTAAGCAGAACAAAGAAAACAATATATATAATTATGACAATAATAAAAATGAAAGATGGCAGCTAGATGGTGCACTGGCTTTAGAGTCAGGAGGACTTGAATTCAAATCTGACCTCAGACACTTAATAATGGCCTAGCTGTATGATCCTAGGCAGGTCATTTAAGTCCCCCATTGCTTGCCAAACAAAAAAAATAAAAAAGAAACCCAAAACATAAATGAAAACAATAATTTATGGTTAAAAGTTGACTGTGATAATAACTTCCATTTATACTGTATATGACTCAAAGTCCTCCTCTGAAGTCAGAAGTATCAATATAATTAATCCCAATTATAGAATGTACTAAGGTTTAGAGATAAAATGATTTGTCCAAAGTCGCATGACTAATAAAAGGTGGCACCACAAGGTGAACTCCTGAGAGCAGGCCAGAAGACTTTGCCTATAATGGGCTGCCTCTGGTTCTGGTGGAATGTGACCAAGCCATGGGAGAGAAGGGGAAATAAAGATGGAAAGAAATTGACAATGTCCTATGCACTGGATTCATAGGGAATTCTCCAAAGAAAGTCCTCTATTTACAAGGCTAAAGACGCCCTCAGCATCTTGGTCTTAGATCTCAGCACTGTGACTCCACAAATCTCTTGTTTTCCTCTTGTGGTAACCAAGGCAACATGTAGGGATAGGCCACAGAAGAAGGGTTTTCCATGAGAGTTCCTTTAGGATTATTAGGGTCCAGACTGTCATACCTGACTAGTCTATACAAGTGGCAAGATTCACCTGGGAATACAGGGTAATGGAAGTCCCAATTTATCTATTCTCCAAGGTGGGTACCTTAATGAAGAAATATAAAGAATCTATTAAAGGAGGTAAACTCAAATCTGCATTTTTTTTAATATAATTCAACATTTTGAGTTTTTTAAAAATTCCATTTTAAGAGAGGTAGCCAGGTGGCGCAGTGGATAGAGCACTGGCCCTGGAGTCAGGAGTACCTGAGTTCAGATCCGGACTCAGACACTTAATAATTACCTAGCTGTGTGGCCTTGGGCAAGTCACTTAAACCCATTGCCTTGCAAAAAAAAAAACCAAAAAAAATTCTATTTTAAAACTACAGTGCACTAATAGTCAAGATTTTTAGCTTAAGGGGTCCATAAAGTTGTTGGCTTTAACGTTTACTTTGATAAAAGTATTTTGGTGCAATTGATTTATTTTGGTGTGCAAAATATATTTTAATTTAAGCATTTAAAAACATTATTCTGAGAAGGGGTTCAAAGATTTTACCAGATTGCCAAAGAGAAGATTAAGAATCCCTGTTCTAGAGTATTTTAAATTATTTACCAAATTTGTCAATTACTCTTTTAGAAAAACAAACAAACAACTATGTTTAAAAATACTTTGCTTTTACTTGGGACAATTTCCTTATCTTTGGATCCATTATAAATTGTTATATGAATATGATGGAATATATATATTTTCTGCAACGCAATGGGGTTAAATGACTTGCCTAAGGTCACACAGCTAAGTAATTATTAAGTGTCTGAGGCCGGATCTGAACTCCTCCTGACTCCAGGGCCAGTGCTCCATCCACTGCGCCACCTAGCCACCCTGAATGAAGGTTATGGAATATTGAGATAATATTCCATACTGGTAGAACAGAGTCAGAGAATCTGGATTCAAATCCTGCCTGTGTCATTTATCACTTGAAGTAGTAAAATGAAGAGGTAGGACTATGTGGCTTTTACCTCTCTTCCAGATTTAATTAAATCTATGATCTTAGTATCCTATGCATATGCTATACAATGTACTGCAAAAAATGATAAAAATGATGGATACATGGGAGGATTTCTATGAACAGAAACAGATTAAAATAAGCAGAACCAGAAAAACAATTTACAAGAGGATCACCATAATGTGAAGAGAAGTAATTCTGAAAGTCTACAGAACTCAGACCTACAGAATAAGAACTTCAAAAGACATAAGATGAAACATGTGAAAAAATCTTACTAAAAAAGGAGGAAGACTACAGGAGCAGAATGAGTTATATTTTCAGAGGTGGCCAATGGATTGATTGATTTTACTCAACCAGCTACTCTTTGTGAGTGAAGGCTTTCATTTATAGGGAATAGGAGTGAGTTAGTAAATTGTGCTAGAAAAGGATTAAGAGGGGCGGCTAGGTGGCGCAGTGGATGAAACATTGGCCCTGGAGTCAGGAGTACCTGAGTTCAGATCCGGCCTCAGACACTTAATAATTACCTAGCTGTGTGGCCTTGGGCAAGCCACTTAACCCCATTTGCCTCACAAAAACCTAAAAAAAAAAAAAAAAAGGATTAAGGAAGAAAAGGAGAGGGGGGAAGGAGGGAGAAAGAAGGACGAGAAGGAAGGAAAGAAGAAGGGAAAAAGAAGAAAGAGCATTAATAAAACATTTTTAAGAAATCATGGGTAATAACATGGTAATTTCAAGCTCACCCAAGGCTAACTGCGGCCAATAAGTAATTCTTTTCATCAGAGGATAGATGACCACCAGAGACAAGGATGCAGCTCCCAGTGCTATACTGAAATGAAGAGAAAATTAAAGAGGTCAAAGACATAGCATCCAATCTAACTTCTTAGAAATTGATAAAAACTATAATGAATTTATAGGTTGTAAGAGTAGCAGCAATGAGATAACAGAAAAATTTCCTTTCTAAATTTGATTTTCAAGCTCTTCCTAGTTCCTGAGTTTTCCTAGGGCACTGGGGTGACAGTAAGAGTGTGAAAACTTTCTCTTGCATTGCCACCTTGGTTGGAGATACACCATATACAAATGGATGGTAACTGAAGGAAGACCTCTCCATGGAGGCTGCTGGTTTTTCAGTGCCTTCAAATCATTACTTACTGAGAGACCCTGGGCAAGTCACTTAACCTGTGCCTTCCTCAGTTTCCTCAACTGTAAAATGAGGATAATAAAACCACTTACCTCCTAAGGTTGTTATAAAGATCAAATGAGATAATACTTGGAAAGCACTTAACACATAACAGGCACTGTGTATTTTATTTTTTGTCTTTAAAGACATGATTCTGAGGACTCCACCTATGGGTTTTATGAGCCTGCCAAAGAGGTCCCAGAACAAAAAAGGTGATGAATCCCTGATTTATGGCAAGTTCAGTGATCCCAGAAGAACTTTGCAGAATGTTGTTTTCATTTTATTGATGAATATTCTGCAGATTGTGTGGACAAAAAGGCTGCTTTCTAAAATTGTGCCACAAAGAAATTATTCCTTTGGATTTACCCTTTTCGTCACTGTTGAAAACAAGGAGCTTTCTTATTCATGTAAGAAGACTGAGTCACAGTCCAGGTTCTGCCCCTGCAGCCAACCCTTAACAGAGGGCCAAGTCCCTCTGATTCTCTGTGCTTCAATCTTCCTTACCCTATTATTTCTTCTTCTACCATTCAAGGGTAGTCACTGTAATGAGGTGTGTACTGTACCAAATGGTTCAGAAAGACCAGTACAGACAAACAGAAGCAGAAGAGTTATGCAAATGAGAGCTACATGCCAAGGCCCCAGAAATCAGCACCACTGATGCTGTCCGTTGAAAGAACCATCTTTCCATACAGGTCAGCTTGTGACTGGCCTCAGTCTGCTCAGAAGTTACTGAAGATGAGACTGCTGTTCATTTTGAAGGGGACAATCTGTGAAATCCTGGAGGGAGACGAACACCACAACTAGACTAGGATTGTGGACAAACGGAATTAATGTTTATAGACAGGAAATGAGAATTGACCTTAGACTCAAGGGGAGGTACGCTGAGTGGAAAAGAGAACTCAGAGAGATGGACGAGAAATAGGAAGGAGGAAGACGGGTTTCAGAATGGCCAGGGAAGCACAGTCTGGAACAATCTGACTTCACAGATAAAGTAGCTGTTTAGCACAAAAGTTATGATCATCAAGGAACTTTTATGATGGTCATTAAGAGGACACCAAAATTGATATTTCCAGAGTTTTGAGTTAGGTCAAGCACTGGCTTTTCCTCACAAAGGATAAAGGTGACCATAAAAGATAAAATAGATAGTTTGAATTAAAATAAAAAAAAACTTTTATAAGAACAAAATCAATGGAGCTTGAATAAGAAGAAAAGTTGCTGAATGGGAAAAATGTTTCATGGAAATTATCTGACAAAAATCTAAGGCTTATAGAGAATGGATACATATAAATAATAAGAGTCATTTCATCAATTCTGTTATTATTATGTCCAGCTCTTTAAATATGACCCTTTGAAGATTCCTTCATTCATGAAGAAATGTGTATGAATTTAGGTAGCATCATTTTTATTATATTGGCAAGGTCAATATAGAACAATCAATTAAGTTTTCACTTATTTCTGCAAAGATTATAAGGAAGTTATACTATAACTTTCTGAGTATATCTTGGTAAGTTAACTTCTAGGAATATTATGTGTTCAATAGATATTTTAAATGGAATTTATCTCCTGCTGAATTTTGTAATATATAAAAAAGTCAATTATTTTTGTCATTTTATTTTAAAACCTGTTACTTTAGAAAACAAAAGTCAAGAATGATTATCTATACTAAGTAAATGAAAAATTTTTTAAATAAGTAATTAAATTCTATGTTTTGTTGGAGTGCCTAATTCTGTATTTAATTACAATGCTTTATTTAAAAAAAAAGTCATTGTTGCAATTAAGTTTTTTCACAGAATCTCTAGGAATTTCCAGGTAAACCATATCACCTGTAGAGATCATTTTGTCTCCTATTTTCCTACAATTATTCCCTCAAATGCTTTTTGTCCCCCTTGACTAATTGCTATAGCTAACATTTCTAACCATATCAAATAACCACAAGGACTACAAAATGCTATAAGTTTACTTCTCACTTTACCTGAGATCATTTTCAAGAAGTATAATATCTGTACACTGGCTATGTGTGGTCAATAAATATATTTAGGGGCAGAAATAAACCAATTTGATGACACTATTTTTCAACTTTAAAAAATGACAAGGGGTGGCTAGGTGGCACAGTGGATAAAGCACTGGCCCTGGAGTCAGGAGTACCTAGGTTCAAATCTGGTCTCAGACACTTAATAATTACCTAGCTGTGTGGCCTTGGGCAAGCCACTTAACTCCATTTGCCTTGCAAAAAAAAAAACTAAAAATAAATAAATAAATAAATGACAGGTTTTTTTTTTTTATTCATATTGGGAAATGTATATGAAATGTACCTGTAATAATTCAGACACAGGAGCACACACAGTGCCAAGCTCAGCTGTCCTCCAAGGAAAACCAAAGATTGAAAAGTTGAAATATCTCCCGCAGCTATTGGTCGATTTGCTGTCCTTGTAACCTTCACACAGAAAAATCAGATTCTTTATAAAAGCCTCATTTAAAATAAAACTCAATATTTGAGATAGGCCCAAGAATCAGTAATTCAGATTTGGATCAGCTTGGAAAAAGCACAAGAAACTTATCAAAAAGTAAATATCACCCCATTCCTCCCTTCTTCACAATTTTGACACTCACTTTATCATGTTCATAATAGTCCAATTCTCATACAAGAAGTAAAGAACAGAAAGTATCCTTAGGTCTAAGACTACTGGAACACTTGAATATAGGAAGGTGGAATGAAATTTGGATTAAATAAATATTTTGGAGCAAAGAGTGCATAAAACTAGTGACTTCTGCAAAGGTAAAGGAGAGGAAGATAATGTTGATGTAAGTATGCAATAGGATTTCTGCAAGGCTACCTGAGAACAATCATTGACTAAGTCTAATACTAGTAACCCAAAATCTATACCTAAGTAGTATTTGCAAAGTGACTGTAAATGTAAGAAGAATCACAGATGTTATGTGAGCAACAGAATTGAACTATTTTTCTCTTACACAATGAAAATTTTAGAAATTATTCTTCCCAGTAAAACCAAAGACAGAGAATGTATCCATGTTGTCATCACAGTTCACTAATTTTTCTTTTCTGAATTAACAAAGTTGGTCAGTCAAGATGACCCTCTTGGGTCAAATGCCAAAAATGGATCCTTTGCTTGTCCTTGGATTAAACCCTTTAACTTAAAACCAGGAAATAATAATCACATCTTTACAACTGATTTATGTGACAATGTAACTCTAGCCAAGTTCAAAGGGGAATAATAAACAAGCTTTTGTCAGATGAAAAGAATTGCTTACTCAAGTTACCATCAAAACACTAGACCTGAATTTCCAAAAGAAAATGGTTAGGCAACAAAACCAAAAAGAAACTGAACTTTATATATTTATCTCAACTTCTGTGATTTTAATGATTACACAATAGTCATATAGGTATGGATAAAACTCATATGAAACACAAATTGACACCTTAATATCAATTATTGCTTTCTAAAAGATCACAAAAAAACAAAGCAAAGATACTCTCTATGATTAGTCTTAAACCCAAGTTTATACCTAAGAGGGAGAGGCGGAGACTTCAGTTAATTGGACATCTACTGTCTCTGTCTCTCTCCCCCTCCATCTCTCTCCCCTCTCTGTCTCTCTGTCTCTGTCTCCATCTCTCTGTCTTTCTCCCTCCCTCCATCTTTTTGTCTCTCTCTCTCTCTCTCTCTCTCTCTCTGTCTCTCTCTGTCTCTGTCTGTTTCTGTCTCTCTCAAAGCAGAGCAGTTGATAATTCTCTGGCTTGCTTCAGTGATAATTTCATTCTTCAAAAGGTGGGAGAATCAACAAGGGACTATTCTGCTTGGATCTGATTGCTAAGTTGGAAATGAAGGGAAGCTTGGAGGGAAGAAACCCTATATCCTAGGATTTATGGTTAAAGGAAAGAGAAACTGGCACAATCTGACATTCACTCTCAATTTTAGGAAAGCTGGTTTTATTGAGTTCCAAGGAAAATATGAAATAATCTGCTTTGGGGGAAGTCAGATCAGGAGAGAAGAATGATGTTCAACAATGCATATAAAAGGAAACAATTTTAATGAAGGGGAAAAATGGAATTTGTCTGAAGACCCTCATGGAATGCACCAACCAAATTAGATTTTAAAAAGAAAACATGGGCAAAAGGTCAGGAAGTCAATGATGAGTATGAGAACATGATGTGATCCTGAAAAAAAGAGTAGGGGGCATGCTAAAAGTCAAAATGGGGTGAGGTTGGTGAGGTAAGCTCAGGAAAACAAAAAGGGGATTTTTTTTTTCAGAGAAAAAGGAAGATTAAAGAAGGAAAGGGGTGGCTAGCACAATGATTTCTGGCTATAGAGAAGGCAGAGCTGATGGACTTTGCTTTCTCTACAAAGGAGAAAGACCTTGATACTGGGAATGGATAGCATCAGGATAAGGAAGTAAGTCACCTAGTCCAGGTGAACTATGATCTCAGATCCTGAAAGAACTGTGCCATGAGAAGGCAAAGTCACTACCAGAGAAATCTGAAAGCACATGGGAAATGAGAGAGGGATCATGAAATCAGAGAAGGGCTCTGCTTTTTCTAAAAAGAGAAGAGAACACAGTCTGCAAACTTGACTTCAATTTCTGGGAAGATTTGGGAAAGGATCATTAAAGTAATGAATTGGCAAATATCTTCAAAGAGATTACAAGGAGTCAACAACATGATTTCATCAAGAACAAGTCAAGCCAAACTTATCTCATTTCCCCCATGACAGGATTACTAACATCAGAGATGAGGGGAATGCTGAATATATGATTTACTTAGATTTTAGCAAAGCTTTTGATAGTCTTAGACTATCCTTTTGGAGAGAACAATATGGATTAGACTGGTCATGTCAAACTCAAATAAAAAGAAATTCCTGTAGTCCTCTTGCTGACTTAGAAAACCACAAATTAACATTATCTGGGTTATATTATTATATATTTTGTTAAACATTTCCCAATTACAATTTGGGAGGCACTTGGGAATTTTCCCTTGAGGAGCTGTGAGCTAGAGAATCTCCTTGGCTCTGGGCTGTTTAACATTCTTATCAATAACTTCAAAAATGTTATAGATGGTATGTTCATTGTATTTGCTGGAAGGGAGAACTGACACAGTGGATGACAGTCAGGAAACAAAAGCTTATAGAACAGGACTAATTCAATAGGATGAAATTAAATCGAATCAATATAAAGTCTTACACTTAGGCTCACACACAAAACAAACCCAACAAATATAAGACAGGAAGGCACAGATAGAAAGGAGCTGTTCTGGAAGGGATCTGGGGTTTTAGTGGTTTCCACAATCAGAACCCACAGGGTGCTATGGTGGCCAAAGCACTGACCACCATGGGCCCTGCTGGAGGGGAGCAGCATCAAGTGACGGGGAGGGGGTCATCTCCCTGGGCTCCATCCCAGCAAGGCCTCACCACTTCTGAGCACCACTGTTAGAAGCTAAGAGTGTGTCTAAGGAGGGCAACCAGGATGCTAAAAGGTCTTGCATTTGGGATTTACAAGGACCTTAAGGAACTTGGGGAATGTTTAAGTATGGAGAAAAGAAGACTCACAAGGACATGAGAGTTGGGTTTGGGTTGATATAAGGAGGATGGACCGGCTTGGCTCAGTTTGGCCTTGGAGGTGGGCAGAAGGGGGAAAAAGATCCAAATTTAAGGTCCAGGCCCGCAAACACCTCCAAACAAGGTGAGCAGTCCAAAAGTAGGGTGGCTTGTCTCAAGAACAGGAGGCATTCCTTCCGTGGATGTCTTCAGGTAGAAACTGGATGGCAGGTCCTCAGATATGTTCAAGTGTAGAGGCTAGCCAGGTGGACACTGAGTCCCTTTCAACTCTCAAATTGGACATGGAGAGAAACAAAAGAACTCTTTGTATAGATACAGGTTTGTGACTTCATATACAATTGGAAATATTCAGACTTGTTGACATCTGTCAAGATCAGATTAACAAAAATTTACATTAAAATCCTGGGTGGGAGAAACTGTCTTGTGGGCAAATAGGATTTAATAGTTTTGCCCTTGCAGAATGAACTTGAAATTCAATTCTTCCCAACTTACTCCTGAACATTTACAGGATTAAAAAATATCAAAGAAAATATAATTTGGTTTTATAATTTTATAATTGTATTAGTCAAGATCTCTTAAAAACACTTTTAAAAGCTCTTGAAAATCTATGAGAGGGGCAGCTAGGTTGCATAGTGGATAGAGCACCAGCCCTGGAGTCAGGAGTACCTGAGTTCAAATCCGGTCTCAGACACTTAATAATTACCTAGCTGTGTGGCCTTGGGCAAGCCACTTAACCCCATTCGCCTTGTAAAAAAAAAAAACCTAAAAAAAAGAAAAAGAAAATCTATGAGAGCAAAACCAACTTAACTAGAAAAGTCCCCTTAAGCTCTAACTTTTGTGATTCTATATATTTTCATAAATCTTATAGCCCCTGTGAAGGAAATGTAAGAAGTCATTTGAGGGGGGCGGAGCCAAGATGGCAACAAGAGAGCAACATCTCTTAGAAGCTCTCTCATAAAACTTCGAAACTAAGGACTCTAACTAAATTTTCGAGAGACAGAACCCACAGAGGGACCCAGTGAGGCAGTTGTCCTACTCAAGGTAACCTGGAAAAGAGCAGAAAGGCTCTGCTCCCCAGGGTTGGAGGGGTGGCCCGCCAGAGGGGTGGTCTGCCAGAGTGAAAGAACTTCAGCCTCCCGGAGGCAGCCCCAGGGTGCTGAGAGCCCCAGCTCACAGCAGCGGGGGAGTTTCCTGAGCTACGCCCTGGGGAGCACCAGGCACAAAGTGGGGGAACAGCTGGGGACCTCTGCCAGAGCAAGCACATGAAGCCCAGCCCTCAGGGCACACAGCCAGCAGCATGGCCAGATCCAGGAACAGAAGCAGGCAGAGCCAGTAAGCAGGAGCCCCCAGGGCATGAGCCTACTGAACCCAGGGAGGGGAGTGAAGAGAGACTGTCCAGCTCTGTCCTCTGCCCCTGGAACAGGACTCTGACCACATTCTGATCCTGATCGCAATCTAGGCACCCCCATAGAACAGCAGGGCCACCCCCACTGTAGCCCCGTGGCAGAGGGGGGCACATATGGTCATTCACAGACCAGGAGGGAGGACAGAGCCTCACACACTGAGACCCTTGTGGGAGTGTCCCAAAAGCTCAGGAAGCACCCCAAAACCAGGCTCAGGCTGGGAAAATGAGCAAGCAGAGAAACAAGAGGAACACCACTGAAAAATATTTTGCATATGAGCCCAAGAAGGATCAAAATACTCAGTCTGAAGATGAGGAAGCACAAGCTCCTGCATCTAAAGACTCCAAGAAAAACAGAAATTGGGCTCAGGCTAGGACAGAGCTCAAAAAAAGACTTTGAAAATCAAATGAGGGAGTTAGAAGAAAAACTGGGAAAAGAAAGGAGATGCAGGAAAAACATGAAAATGAAGTTATCAGCCTAGTCAAGGGAATCCAAAAAAATGCTGAAGAAAATAGCATGCTAAAAACTAGCTTAGGTCAAATGGATAAAACAGTTCAAAAAGTTATTGAGGAGAAGAATGCTTTAAAAAGCAAAACTGGCCAGATGGGAAAAGAGATAAGAAAACTCTGAGGAGAACAAATCCTTCAGACAAACAATAGAATTCAGGGAGATTGATGAATTTACCAGAAATCAGGACTCATTACTTCAAAACCCAAAAAATGAAAAATTAGAAGAAAATGTGAAACATCTCATTGAAAAAAACAACTGATATGGAAAACAGACTTAGGAAAGATAATTTAAAAATTATTGGAATACCTGAAAGTCATGATCAGGAAAAGAGCCTTGACATCATTTTCAAAGAATTACTACAGGGAAATTGCCCTGATAGCCTAGAAGCAGAGGGCAAAATAGAAATGGAGAGAATCCACAGATCCCCCTGAGAAAGAGATCCCAAAAAACCAACCCCTAGGAATATTATAGCCAAGTTTCAGAATTCCCAAGTCAAAGAGAAAATATTACAAGCAGTCAGAAGGACACAGTTCAAATATCGTGGAGCTGCAGTCAGGATCACACAGGACTTAGCAGCAACTACACTGGAAACTCGTAGGGCTTGGAATATAATATACCAGAAGGCAAAAGAGCTTAGAATGCAGCCAAGAATGAACTAACTACCCAGCAAGGCTGAATGTCCTCTTCCAGGGAAAAAAGATGGACTTTCAATGAACAAGGGGAATTTCAAATGTTCTTGTTGGAATGGCCAGAGCTGAACAGAAGGTTTGATCTTCAGATACAGGACTCAGGTGAAGCACAGAGATTGGAGAAGAGGAAAATATGAGGGACTTAATGATGAACTGCATGTATTCCTGCATAGAAAAATGACACTAATAATACTCATATTAACCTTCTCAGTTAATAGAGCAGGTAGAGGGAGCTTTTATAGTTGAAGCACAGGAGAAAGCCGAATTTTAAGATAAAATATGGTGTAAAAATGGAGTCAATACAAAAAAAGGGAAATGTAATGGGAGAAAGAAAAAGGAGAGGGGGAATAGGCCAAGATATCTCATATAATAAATTTTTTCTTTATTACAATGAGCTATTGCAATGACATGGAAGGGGGTAAGGCAAGGGGGAATGAGGGAATCTTTGCTCTCATGAGAGGTGGCTAGGAGAGGAAACAGCATATATACTCAATGGGTTATAGGCATCTGGAGTAAGAATAAAAGGGGGGGGAAGGGAGAAGGGGGGGGATGTGAGTGATGGAGGAGAGGATGGACCATGGTGGGAGAGTGGTCAGATAATAACACATTTTCCTTTTTACTTCTTGCAAGGGGCTGGGATTAGAAGGCCTGCCCAGGACCATGGGGCCAGGTGGATTCTGGGCCTAAGGGGTGGTATGGGGGCTCAGGGCTTCTTGGCCCCAGGACCAGGGATCTGTCTGCTGCACCACTCAGCGACCCTACAGCAGAGTCAGAGTGAAAGGAGAGAGAAAATATAGTACATGGTAATGGAGAAATACGGAAGGAGGGAGTTGCGATCAGCAATGGCAATGGTGGAAAAATATGGAAGTAACTTTTGCGATGGACTTACCATAAAGAATGTGATCCACCCGCGACAGAGTTGTTGGTATTAGAACAAAGACTGAAGCACATTTTTTATTATTATTATTTGGGGGGGGGGGGCGCGGGGCAAATGGGGCTGGGTGGCCTGCCTGGAGTCGCATAGCAGGGTGATCTTTGGGTGTCTGAGGCCGGATTTGGACCCGGGTGCTCCTGGCTCAAGGGCCAATGCTCTGTCTGCCACCCAGCCACCCCTACTATTATTACTATTTTATTTTGGGTCTTTTTTTTTTTTGCAGGGCATTGGGGTTGGGGTGGCTTGCATGACATACGGCTGGGTGATTATTGGGTGTATGGGGCTGGATATGGGCTCAGGTACTCCTGGCTCCAGGGCTGGGGCTCCATCCATTGTGCCACCTGGCCATACCTATAATTATTACTTTTTTTTTAATTTTAATTTTTTTCTCTCCCCTTTACTTTATCGATCAAGTGAGTCTATATTTTGTGGGGGGAGGGGTATTCTGTTTACTCTTAAACAAGAATATTTTATTAATGTATAAAAACATTATTTGTACAAAAAGAGAATAAATAAATATAAAATAAAGAAAAAATAAAAAAATAAAAAATAAAAAAGTCATTTGAGCCAAATTTTTGAGTAGGACCTTAAAAGACATAATTTGTGCATGAAAATGTATGATTTGCATCACTTAAATGATAGGTGTTCACAGATATGAGCAAAGATGCTCAGTACTTTTTTATTAACTGAAAGGTTGGAAGTTAAAAAACAAAATTCTGGAGAAAAAGTACTAAATATCAAGACTTGTTTCCAAATGTCACTTCTGACACCCCAAACTAAAAACAAAATGCTGATTTTTTTCTAAATTCTCACATTTTAGAAAAATAAAACAAACCTTGGCTAATTTTTTATCTGATTACAGAAAAGGAAAAGATGTTTTAAACTGTTCCATTTTGAGTATTTCTTTTCTCTGCATAGCTAGGGCTCTGAATCTATTCTTTTTTTTTTTTTCTTTTTAGGTTTTTGCAAGGCAAATGGGGCTAAGTGGCTTGCCCAAGGCCACACAGCTAGGTAATTATTAAGTGTCTGAGACCGGATTTGAACCCAGGTACTCCTGACTCCAAGGCCAGTGCTTTATCCACTACACCACCTAGCTGCCCCTTCTGAATTTATTCTATAATTATAGCATTATTGAATATCACATGTATGTAAATTGCTTTATAATAATCTATAAAATTTAATGAAGCTATTAGTATTATTATAGCATTTAGGAAGCTTTCTTTACCTTTTTATCATAATCCTGATCCCACATGTCATTAATCGTACAGCCGGCTCCGCGCATCAGAATTGCTCCAGTCCCAAAAAGGGACAACATATACCAGTCTGGAAAACAGCCTGGCTCTGCTGCCAAGCCAATGCTCCAGGTACATGGTAAATACAACAGCCAGGTTCCTGAAACAAATAGAGGAGATAAAAATGACAGATTAATATGAGTTACTACATTATTCTGATACTTTTCACTGCTGAGGAGCTTCATGCCAACAAAAGCATTTCAGGAATTGTACTGAATGGTGACAAAGAACATCGCTGCTTTAACTCTGGTGTTCTTAGAAAGGTATCTGATATTGCTCTATTAGAAATACTGTAGGGGAGGCTAGGTGGCGCAGTGGATACAGCAAAATTGCCTGGCAAAAACCACACACACACACACACACACACACACACATATGTATGTATAGTGAGAGAGAGAGAGAGAGGCAGAGAGAGAGGGGTGTGTGTGTGTGTGTGTGTGTGTGTGTGTGTGTGTGTGTGTATTGCTAGCTCTTGGCTTTAGACAGCTCTTGGCTGTTATAATAAGGAAAGGCCTATTTTTGGTTACAGCTCCTTTTCAAAATAAATGAGTATTTTATTGTAGAAGGACTTTTCCTTTTTTTTTTTTTTTAGGTTTTTGCAAGGCAAATGGGGTTAAGTGGCTTGCCCAAGGCCACACAGCTAGGTAATTATTAAGTGTCTGAGGCCGGATTTGAACTCAGGTACTCCTGACTCCAGGGCTGGTACTCTATCCATTGTGCCACCTAACTGCCCCGGACTTTTCCATTTTTATAAGCATACCCTGTAGATTTTATGGTTTTGGTTCCAGACAAGCACCAGTAAAACTCTATTGCAATACAACCAGTCACAAGAATTTTTTGGTTTCCCAGAGCATATATATTTTATGCTATTAAGTGTCCAAAAATATATATTACTGCCATTAAAATTTTTTTTTTTGCTAAAAAATACTGGCTATCAGCTGAGCCTTTGGTAAGTTGTAATCTGCTGGTGGAGGGTCTCGTCTCGATATTGATGGCTGCAAACTCATCCCAGTGGTGGTTGCCAATGGCTGGGCTAGCAGTGGCAATTTCTTAAAATTATATGGGTATGGTACATGGAGCCTCAAAACAATTACAACAATAACATCACACTCATCACACAGATCACAGATATAATCATGAAAAAGTTTGAAATATTGTGAGAATTTCCAGACTATGAAAGACATGGTATGAGTATGTGTTGTTGGGAAAATGGTACCCATACTTACTCAACTTAGGACTGCCACAAATCTTAAATTTGTAAAACAAAAGAAAACTAAAGAAAAACATAATATTTGCAAGACTCAATAAAGTGAAAAGCAATATGATAAAGTTTGCCAGTACTGACATAATCATATGGTTTTATTGTCATCAATATGATCAATTATTGTCTTTTTAGTTCTCCAAACACTGAATTACTCTTACGTGTCTAGTATAACTTCACAGTGGCTGCAATAAACCAAAAATATTGCTATGCCAACTTTGTTAATATTTCAGTTAATTTTGGGGGGCATCACTATTCATTATTGGTCCATACTTTTCTTTCTCAGCTTTCTCCCTGGTTTTGTGAAAGATTTTCCCATGAAATAATAAAAGTTTTATATACATATGAAGAATTTCGAAATTTAATTTCCAAATTTATTACTATTTTTGAAAATCCCTTTGGCATTCAAAAGCTGCATTACTGCATTATTTCTATTATTTGAAAGCTTGGGGTTACTTCTCCCTAGTAACTGACTCATTGGAAGTCTTGGTTTAGTCTGGAGTGGCACACTTTCCTCAGCACTACCTCACAGAACTCCTCACTTCCAGTTTAGGGCCACCTTCTACACAAAGTCCCACCACTACTGCCGCCCTTCTAACCTTCTTGAATTGAACTCTTTTATGATTGATCCTCTTCAGCCTGAGAGGTGGTACAGTGGATGGAGCACTGGCCTTGGAAGCAAGAAGACTCATCTTCTTGAGATCAGATCTGAGCCCAGACACTAAGTGGCTGAGTGACCCTGGGCAAGTCACTTAACCATGTTTGCCACAGTTTCCTCATCTGTAAAATGAGTTGGAGAAGGGAATGGCAAACCAATCCAGTGTCTCTGCCAAGAAAACATCAAATGGAGTCATAAGGAATCAGAGAAGACTGCAAAGAAACCCCAACGGTGGGGTCATGAAGAGTTGGGCTCCACTGCATGGTATAGTAATCTACTCTATTTTGCTTCTACTCATATATTATGTTCTCTATTGGAATGTAAGTTCTTTGTGAATGGGGACTGTTTCATTCATTATATTTGTATTCTCAGGACTCAAAACACAGCAGGTACTTATTAAACCTTACTGATTTACTTTTTAAGTCAGTATTTCTCCACAATTCAAATCTAACTTTTCACCTTGGTTTATCCTCATGGGGCCCATAGAAAATAAAGAACCAAAAAGAAAAAAGAAAAAAAAATCACTTGGGCAAAAAATGGGAAGAACAAGAAAACATTTAAACCTCCATTCTGGTGCCAGATGGGCTCTATGTCCTTAAGACTACAGAACCCTTCTAAGGCCCAGCTGGGCATTTCCAGCCAAGCCCCCACTGCCCTCTGACTGCCTCCAGACAGGGAATGCTCTCTTGTTCTTCCATTGGGGAGGCTGGTCCTTTAAGGGCTGGGGAAGGGAGTTGGGCTTCCGAACCACTAAAGGTCCAGCCTGTGGGGATTGGAGACTGCCTGCTCTCCTACTGCCCCGGGGGCATATGTTCCTGCCTTGGCATGATTAATTGTCATAGTAAATGTGATGATGCAACTTTTTTTTAAAATTTAAATTATAATCTTTTGAACCCTTTCTCCAAGTCACATGGCAAGTAAAACACTAGACTTTTTCCACACCAAGCTGCCTCTCTTGTTGTTAAGTATTCGCCACAAAGAAACTTTTGATTGAATGGCAGGCATATAGAATAAACCTTTGAGCCAGGTTCTTTACCACCATTTCTGGGGGCAGCTGCTGATCCACACTGAAAGCCTCCAAGAAGTGCCCTCCTTGGCTGAAGGTGGGGCCACCATCTCTATGAAAGGCTGACTGAGGGGCGGCCAGTGTCCCCTGGAACATGCCCCTGGCTGCTACCTGGGACCTGGCCTCGCCCCTCTCTGTCCTCCAGACAATGGCCTTGGCTACTTCTGAAGCTGGGGGGCATCAGGATCCTCTGAGGGGCATGGGAAGCCTTCCTCATTCTGACCCCAGGATACTTGGTACTCAAATTCACTCAATGATGGGCTTTTCCACCTCTGAATTGGTCAGGGCAGCAAGCATCCTGCAACCCTCTGGTCACACATGCCCACATCCTTGTCTCTCAATATCCCAAGCAACTAGGAAATCATGCCAGTGGTCAAAGTCTAGGCCTCTGGACCAGTCAAATCCCAGGGCAGCTAGCCCCATCTAGCAGATATAAAACTAATGGCATGACAGAAGAGCTCCCCACACCTGCCTTCCCTCATGGCTCTTCAACTGCGGCCAAGCTGGCTGTGCCCCATCACAACCTCCATCTCCCACCTTGTACCCCTGCGCAGGTACATTCATTCCTCCTCCCTACACTTCTGGGAACCCTGAGCTCCCCGTGGAACCCTTCTGGACTCCCCCAGTTGTCACTCTTCCCTCTCCTTGCTTCTTGTACATCCTGTATTTAATTACAGCGAATATGGTACAGCTCCCAGTAGGGTAGAAGTTCTCTCCAAGGGCAGCTCTTATCTCACTTCTGTGCCTATAATTCCCACATGAGGCTTAGCATAGAAGAGACCATTAGGAAATGCGTACTCCTCACCTGTCATTGGTTCCCCAGCCCCTGCCTCCCCCCTAAGGGCCAAGTGGAACCTTCTAGGCTGTGGGCTAGTCTTTCTAGAGGAGCAGCCTCCCTTTCTGTCCAAGCACAATCATACTATGACACCTGCCTGGGAGGCAGGTGCTATTATTATCATTTTACAGATCAGACAGAAATGAAGCAACTTGCTCAGGATCACACAATCAACACCTACCTGAGATCAGATATGAACTCAGATCAGTATGTAACTTCATCTTCTAATAACAAGATTTTTAAAAATGATATAAATCTTAAGAACAACTTTGGGCAAGTAAGTCATTTTGACTCTTATAAATAACCAAATTAACTAAAAAGGACATATGAAGAAGACACTATCTGCATCCAGAGAAAACTAGCAAAGTATGAGTAGAATAATTTTACATATTATTGTTTGTTTCTAATAGTAGCCATCTCAACAACATCGGAGGGAGGGCAAGAATAGAAAAGAAAAACTATCTATACAATAACTTTATTATATATTTACAAGGAATAGCAAGTTGTAATAAGAGATTTATGGTCTCATGTACAATCATCTTTTTTATACTGTTATTGAAATGCTTATTTTATTCCATAAATTAAAAATAAATTTTAAAAAATAAACAAAAAAAATAAATTTCTATTTTTTATGGGATAATTTATAAAAAAGTATTTTAATCACTACCTGAATTTCAGAATCATATGCATGTGTGAAAAACTCTTTCTCTACATTTTACTGTATAAAATCTTAGCTTCACATTCTGGGAAATTAGAATCCATATCTCAATGTACAAATTACAAGGTTTCCTTTCATGGGATCTATCTCCACCTTGTGTTCTTCTGGCATATCACCCATCCCTAAAGATTTTTTTTAAGGTAGAGAACCTGGAGATGGTGCTCCAGGGAAGGCAAGGGAGCGGAGAAAATGAAGAAGAAAATGTTCCACAATGTCAGAGATGAGGAGAACTGAGCAGAGGCCTGCAGTGACAGAGGATGCTAAGCGAGGTCCAATACATGCATAGGTAGCAAGGGGGGGGGGGGCCAAGGAGGGGAGCCGTCCAGCCCTGAAGAGAGTGGGATGACTGTGGACCAGCAGGATGCTCAATGCCCAGATGGAGCTGGACAGGATTTCTAGACTCAAGATCTCAAATCATGTCCGAGTAGCCCTAGCATTCAATTCAATAATCACTGACCGCAGGCCAGGGTCTGCGCCAGACATTTGGATACCTATAGGATCCCAAGGAGCTTAGGTGATGACATAGAGAATACTTTTCTATTAAATACAAATACTTTTCTAAGATTTTCAAATCACCTGTGATTTAATCAGGGTAGGTACCTCTCCTCCAGACTCCCTCCAGGCCTTAGCACAGTTCATAAGGTGTTGCAGTCAAATGTGTCACCTCAGTCAGCCTTGGACGGTGACCATCAAAGCCTGCTCAGCTCAGGCATCTGCCAGCGGAAGCTGCAGGACACCTTCAGCTCAGCCTCAGGTGGCCAGGGATCTGCCCATACTGAAACAGACCACAGCCCCTCCACGCCATCCTGCTCAGTCCTTGACTGTGTTTCACAATTAATCCTCCAGAGATGCCAAATCAGCAGTGTCTAAGTCTGCCTGCCTATCTGTCTGTCTGTCTAGCTCGATAGTCTGTCTACCGGCCTGTCTATCTGCCAATCTGCCTACCACTCTGTCTACCTAGTCTGTCTACCTGCTGTCTATCTGTTTGCCTGTCTACCTGCACCCCTCATCTGGGAGATCCTGAGAAAGAGGAATTAGCTTTGGTTCCACAGAACAGAACCAGGACTGAAGGTAGAAGTTTCAGAGAGGAAAATTTCAGTTCCATAAATGGAAAACAACTAACAAGCAGGGCTGTCTTTTGCCTTATTTTGTGTCCAAGCATTTTGGAAAGCCTGGCTTTCAGCAGGTACTCAATAAATGTTTGCTAACTGAATTTTACATCACCAGATGTCTACAGGTAGAGGAGGGCATCTTGAGATTGAGTTAACATCTCATCACTTTTATTGGGGTTTTTTTGGACTTTGGTAGTATACTTCTCGGCATACAGCAGGCTCTTAATAAATGCCTGTTGATTGACATTTACAGGAGGCTTGGGGTGATGCAGCCTAGAAGACTGAAAGATCTGAAGAGTAAGTGGGAACTGGTTTAAATTTTCCATTGCCTCCATTTCCCACTTTTCCTTCCTAGGAGGGCTTCATGGGGTGGGGTATGGATCGCAGTTTGGGGTCTGCCTCTTGGTCCTGTAAAAGTGAGATCCTTATCCAGTGGCCACCAAATGAATCCACCACTTGAGGAACAGAATCAATGTTTATATTCTTATATGTTAGTGAAACCAGAGGATTAAATGGAAGTTGGACCCAGAGGGTGGAACTGGTCAGTTAGGCAGCGAGAGACAATTGAGGACACTGTCCCCGAGGTGTTGGGGCTTCCCGATCAGCAGCAGTGACAATAAGCAAGGAAGTCATGACAGCTTATTCAGCACCTGGGGCAGAAATTCATAGGACCTTTGAGATTAAATGAACATAGATCAATCATAGATCAATCAAGCATTTAGAAGAGTCTAGTTCTATTGTTTGCCATCTCAAGGGGGTGCAGAAAAAGAGAATTTGGAACTAAAATTTTTTTTAAATGAATGCTAAAAATATTTTACATGTAATTTGTATCTTGAGTTCCCCTTTTGACCTCTGGATGAGAGGCAAGTCATAAAAACCTGGGTTGGACTCCCACTTAGGGCCACCATCTTCTCTGATCTGTGACTCAGCCAACACTGCTTGGCTGTTCTTTTATCTCTCTCTCTCTCTCTCTCTCTCTCTCTCTCTCTCTCTCTCTCCCGCCCCTCTCTCTCGATTATACACACACACACACATATATATACCTTCCTATGTGTTGTTAACTTCTTTTAATAATTTTTTTGGTTTATTTCCAAAAAATATATATTTCACATGTAATTGGGAAATAATGATATGAAAATAAAAACAAAACAGCCCCTGCCCTCAAAGAATTTACATTCTAGACACAGAAATAACATGAGCACAAATAAGAACAGAGAAAATACAGATAGACCTCTGACAAAGTGAAAATAATCAGCAAGTGTCTGCAATGTAAAAACAAAACATCAATAAAAAAAAGAAAAAGAAGGGGAAGGGAAACAAGGGGTCCAAAGAAGGGATGGGAAGTAGAAATTCGCCTGGGATGGGACATGAGTACAAAGGCTTGGAGAAGGGAAGGAGCCAGAAGAACCCCAGCTCAAAGGGACTGGGGTATGGAAGGAGCCAGGCTGGGCCCAGGCCAGAGAAGCTGCCCCAAGGAGAGCTGACCATCAGGCTGGAGGCTGGGGGGAGATGGGTGGGCAGAGCCCTAATCTGGTCAGACCTGCTCAAATAGGCAAATAGAGTGTGATCCCATGACTTTGGAGTTGTTTCCCACAAGGAAGACTGCCAGGCTTCCTCTCCTGACTATCCTGTGGGACTCCTGTCCATGACCTCCTGGAGGTGTACCCCAAGTGCCCACCCGGGGGTAGGGTACCAGCAAAATCATCCGGCAGTCCATCTGTTCTTTCTTTCAACACAACCTATAATGCAGGAAAATAATGTTGACAATGATGTAGAGGATAAAGCCTACCGACAATAAGAAAAGGGTATACCTCCCAAAACAAAGCCAGTGGCGGCAAACAAGAAGGCAACCTTCCAGCACAACTTGGTCTGGGTCAGGAGGAGGTAAAAGTCCCAGCCTCCCTACTCCAGAAGGGGTCTTAGAATCCCAAGGTGGGGGCAGCCATCACAGCAGTGTGGAAGCCCTGAGTTAGGAATGGGCCAGGGGCGAGGGGTCTACAGCATCCAGTCCTAAGGCCTAACATTCTAATCCAAAATTTTCTAGGGGAGGGAGGGGAAGAGAGGAAGTATAACTCAGGAGGAGAGGATTAGCTGAGGAACCTTGGGGAGGAAGCCAAAGGGGATAACCCCTTCCTCCCCATTCAATGATGGAGCAGAGGATGAAGTCTCAATTCAGGAACTAAAAGTGGAAAAATAAACAAACAGAAGATAATGATCCCTGTAAAGAATTATAAGAGATCCAAAGATGTCCCAAAATCCAACCTAGGAGAAAACAGTCCACAAGCACAGCATCAATATCTGAAGAAATTAAGTGAGATAAAAAAAATGAAAACCCCTCAAAAAAAACTGGAGGAAAAAAATTGGAAGAATCAGTAGTTTAGAGCAGAAAATGATAAACCATACCCAAGCAATGGACTTCTTGAATGTTAGAATAAACCAAGCACAAATAAATGATCCCAAAACACAGTAAGAAAAATTAGAAAACTGGAAAAATAGAAGAATATTGAAAATTAACTGACCTGAAAGGTCAAGAAGAAATCATTTAAGAATCTTTAAATGGGGGCAGTTAGGTGTCAGAGTGGATAGAGCACCAGGCAGACACTTAATAATTACCTAGTTGTATGACCTTGGGCAAGTTATTTAACCCCATTGCCTTAAATAAAATAAAATAAAACAAAAGAATCATTTAAAAAAGGGGGTGGAGTGAGGGGACAGCTAGAAGTTGAAGAAGATAGATGTTGGATCTGAAGTCAGGAAGACTCATCATTCTGAGTTTAAATCTGACTTCTAGCAGGGTGATCCTGGACAAGTTGTTTTACCTTGTTGCCTCAGTTTCCTCATCTATAAAAAGAGGTGGAGAAGGAAACAGCAAACTATTCCAGTGTCTCTGCCAAGAAAACTCTAAATAGGGTCATGAAAAGTTGCACATGATGAAAAAACAAAACAAAGGCTTGGATCCTATATTTGAAGAAATCATGAAAACTACCCAGATTTATCAGAACCAGACAGAATCCCTACCTCTGTCCCTGAAGGCTCAGCAAAGGCAACGTCATAGCCAAAATCCAGAACTCTCTCAACAAAGAAAATGTATTTCATAAAACCAGAAAGAGTTTGTTTGCCAAGGTACCACAGTCCAGATTACATAAGACCCGGCAGTTTCTACAAGAAACAAGAGATCTCTGAACAAGGTGTCAAAAGGCAAGAGGTAGAGGCTTACTATCAAGAATAACCACCTCCCTGCTAAGCTGTGTGGGCTGGTGTGGGCTGTGGGCAGGACCTTCAATAGCATGATGGACTTCTAAGCATCTCCAGCTGGGTCCAAACCCAACCGCTCAGAAAGTATGTGAGCACTGAAAGGAGCCAGAGAATCAAAAGGTGCTAAGTTTTTTGGAAAGAGACAGAAGAGACACCCTGTTCCTTCAAAATCTTACTTCCCAGGATGTTTTGAGAGAATTAAATAAGGAAAAGGGGGTGTTAGGATGGATGGATTCTGTTCTGAGAGGTTTTTAAAAGGCTCAGAGAAAGTGGAAAAAGAAGAGAGGGTAGAAAGAGTGGCCCAGTGTAGGAAGGAAAAGGGAGGGGTTTTATTCTTATTTCTCAGAAGTGGGTTCTTGGGAAGAATATTTGCCTCTGGCAAACATACATAAATACACACTCACTCTCTCTCTCTCTCTCTCTCTCTCTCTCTCTCTCTCACACACACACACACACACACACACACAGACCCTTCAGATAGAAGAAGGATAATCCTGGGGAGTGTTCTGATTGAAAATTAAGGCAAACTGAACAGCAGATCCTGTCTTAGGCATTCTCTCTCTCATAAATCTTCTAAACTAAGGACTCTAACTAAATTTTCAAGAGACAGAACCCACAGAGGGACCCAGTGAGGCAGTTCTCCTACTCAAGGTAACCTGGAAAAGAGCAGGAAGGCTCTGCTCCCCGGGGTTGGAGGGGTGGCCCGCCAGAGGGGTGGCCCACCAGAGCAAAAGAACTTCAGCTTCCCGGAGGCAGCCCCAGGGTGCTGGGAGCCGAGGCTCACAGCAGCAGGGGAGTCTCCTGAGCTACGCCCCGGGGAGCACGGGCACAACTTTGGGGAACAGCAGGACCTCTGCCAGAGCAAGCATGTGGAGCCCAGCCCTCAGGGCACACAGCCAGCAGAGTGGCCAGGCAGCCCAGATCCAGGAAACAAAAGCAGGCGGAGCCAGTAAGCAGGAGCCTCCAGGGCATGAGCCCATTGAGCTGAGAGAGGAGTGAAGAGAGAGACAGCCCAGCTCTACCCCTGGAACAGGACTCTGGGGTTCTGACTACATTCAGATCCTGATTGCAGCCTAGACCCCCCCATAGAACAGCAGGGGCCCCCCACCTCAGCCCCGTGGCAGAGGGGGGCGCTTATGGTCATTCACAGACCAGGAGGGAGGACAGAGCCTCACACACTGAGACCCTTGTGGGAGTGTCCCAAAAGCTCAGGAACACCCAAAACCAGGCTCAGGCTGGGAAAATGAGCAAGCAGAGAAATAAGAGGAGCACCATTGCTATGATCCCAAGAAGGATCAATATACTCAGTCTGAAGATGAGGAAGCACAAGCTCCTGTATCTAAAGACTCCAAGAAAAACAGAAATTGGGCTCAGGCTAGGACAGAGCTCAAAAAAGACTTTGAAAATCAAATGAGGGAGTTAGAAGAAAAACTGGGAAAAGAAAAGAGAGAGATGTAGGAAAAACATGCAAATGAAGTCAGCAGCTCAGTCAAGGAAATCCAAAAAAATGCTGAAGAAAACAGCATGCTAAAAAACCAGCTTAGGTCAAATGGATAAAACAGTTCAAAAAATTATTGAGAAGAATGCTTTAAAAAGCAGAATTGGCCAGATGGAAAAAGAGATAAGAAAACTCTCTGAGGAGAACAAATCCTTCAGACAAAGAATAGAATTTAGGGAGATTGATGAATTTACGGGAAATCAGGACTCATTACTTCAAAACCAAGAAAATGAAAAATTAGAAGAAAATGTGAAACATCTCACTAAAAAAAACAACTGATATGGAAAACTGATTTAGGAAAGATAATTTAAAAATTATTGGAATACCTGAAAGTCATGATCAGGAAAAGAGCCTTGACATCATTTTCAAAGAATTACTACAGGAAAATTGCCCTGATAGCCTAGAAGCAGAGGGCAAAATAGAAATGGAGAGAATCCACAGATCCCCCCGAGAAAGAGATCCCAAAAAACCAACCCCTAGGAATATTATAGCCAAGTTCCAGAACTCCCAAGTCAAAGAAAAAATATTACAAGCAGCCACAAGGACACAGTTCAAATATTGTGGAGCTGCAGTCAGGATCACACAGGACTTAGCAGCAATTACACTGGAAACTCGTAGGGCTTGGAATATAATATACCGGAAGGCAAAAGAGCTTAGAATGCAACCAAGAATCAACTACCCAGCAAAAATGAATGTCCTCTTCCATGGAAAAAGTTGGACTTTCAATGAACCAGGGGAATTTCAAATGTTCCTGTTAGAATGGCCAGAGCTGAACAGAAGGTTTGATCTTCAGATACAGGACTCAGGTGAAGCATGGAGATTGGAGGAGAGGGGGGGAAATATGAGGGACTTAATGATGATGAACTGCATGTATTCCTGCATATAAAAATGACACTGATAATACTCATATGAACCTTCTCAGTTAACAGAGCAGGTAGAGGGAGCTTTCGGAGTTGAAGCACAGGAGAAAGCTGAATTCAAAGATAAAATATGGTGTAAAAATTGAGTTAATAGAAAAAAGGGAAATGTAATGGGAGAAAGAAAAAGGAGAGGGGGAATAGGCCAAGATATTTCATATAATAAGATTTTTCTTTATTCCAATGAGCTATTGCAATGATATGGAAGGGGGGAAGGCAAGGGGGAATGAGGGAATCTTCACTCTCATCAGAGGTGGTTAGGAGAGGAAACAGCATATATACTCAATGGGGTATAGGCATCTATAGAAGGAGAGAGGGCAGGGGACAGGGGGAATGGGGAGTTGATGTGAGTGATGGAGGAGAGGATGGACCATGGGGGGAGAGTGGTCAGATGTAACACATTTTCTTTTTTACTTCTTGCAAGGGGCTGGGATTGGATGGCCTGTCCAGGACCATAGGGCCGGGTGGATGCTGATGGGTGGTATGGTGGTATGGGGGCTCGGGGCCTCTTAGCCCCAGGACCAGGGATCTATCTGCTGTGCTACTCAGCTACCCTACAGCAGAGTCAGAGTGAAAGGAGAGAGAAAATATAGTACATGGTAGTGGAGAAATAAGAAAGGAGGGAGTTGCGATCAGCAATGGCAATGGTGGAAAAATATGGGAGTAGCTTTTGCGATGGACTTAGCATAAAGAATGTGATCCACCCACGACAGAGTTGTTGGTGTTGGAACAAAGACTGAAGGACATTTATTATTATTATTATTATTATTATTATTATTATTTTGGGGGGTGCAGGGCAAATGGGGCTGGGTAGCCTGCTTGGGGCTGCATAGCAGGGTGATTGTTGGGTGTCTGAGGCTGGATTTGGATCTGGGTGCTCCTGGCTCAAGGGCCAATGCTCTGTCCACCACCCAGCCACTCCTACTATTATTACTATTTTATTTAGGGTCTTTTTTTTCTTCTTTTTTTGGTTTTTGCAGGGCAGTGAGGTTGGGGTGGCTTGCATGTCACATGGCTGGGTGATTGTTGGGTGTATGGTGCCGGATATGGGCTCAGGTGCTCCTGGCTCCAGGGCTGGTGCTCTGTCCACTGCGCCACCTGGCCATACCTACAATTATTACTATTATTTTTTTTAATTTTAATTTTTTTATTTCCCCTTTATTGCTCAAGTGAGTCTATATTTTTGGAGGGGGTATTCTGTTTACTCTTAAGAATATTTTGCTAATGTATAAAAAATTATTTGTACAAAATGAGAATAAATATTAAATATTAAAAAAAACAAAACAAAAAACAAAAGAAAATTAAGGCAAACTGAGAGAGAATGTCCTGAGTATGGGCAATTTATTAGGCCAATACATTGGGTCTGCTCTCAAGAACAAAGACTTTGAGGAAGGATTTATTAGTCTTCCTATAGTTTTGGGAAGTACTGAGTTGGGGAGGTGGGGAAGACAAGATGAGTGATTAGAGGGTAAACAGCTTCATGGGAGGAAGGACAACAGGATTGTTTACATCAAGGTGGGATTCTTTGGAAGGTTAGATGTTTTTATGTGACCCATCTGCATCTGGTGGTCTTTGCTAGGGGATAAACTAGGGAGATTAAAAAAACCCCTAAGCAAAAAAAAAAATTGTCAAAGACAGATATTTTTTGGTGATGATATCAAGTTAATTTGTGGGACTTAAAGATAACTAACAGTTGTCCTGGAAGTAAACTAGGGCTACCTATATGAGAGAAAGAGAGAACTTTTCTTTTAATTGTAATTTTAAACTGATTCAGAGGGAAAACTAAATTCTTGAACTCAACTCAAGGATATAGAAAGGTGGCTTCAGGCAAATGAAGATTCAATTACAAAAATCAATATAGAACAAAATCACTAACATTGCATAATCAATACAATAGAAATTTGAGGCAATATTAGTGTGGATCTTCTCTGGAGGGCATAGTTGTAAGCAAATCAACTGCCTTGAACCAGAAAGGAGGAATAAAAAGAAAGGGAAAACAATGAAGCTAAAGAGATGTCAATGTATCAGGAATGGCTGAACAAAATATGGTATGTTTATTTATGTTATACTATTCACCATAAAAAAGTCAAAAGACAGTTTGAGGGAACCTTGGGGAAAATGAACTGGTATTGAACGGAATGAACAGAATAAAGATAATAATTTATACAAGATTGGCAATACTACCAAGAAAAAGCGATTTCTGAAGGATTCAAGAACTGTGATCCATGCAAAGACCAGCCATGTTTCTAGAAGACCAGGGATGTTAGCCACCTCCTGTCAGGCAGATGGTAAACTCAAGGGGCAGAGAGAGCCATTGGTTTTTGGACAGAGTCAGTTTGACCAGGCCTGTTTGTTGCAAGGTTCCCCACCACCACCACCATGGGCAAAAGGGGAGAATTAACAAGAATGATGCCTCCCAAGAAAGGGGGTCATTGAAATATTTTTAAAGATGCATGGTAAAAAAAGAGAAGGAAGTTCAAAGTTTAAAAGGAGGTATGGACATGAGGGACAGTTTGGGAGTTATTCAGATTTATTATATCCTTTAAAAAATAAATCAGTATGAAATACAGTTCCAGATACAATCCTCCCTTTGAGTTCTGTAGTGAAAGAAAAAAATAAGACTTCAGGAAGACCTGAACCAAGGTGGTGTGAGTGGGGAGAACATGAGGAATGACAGGAGCTGGCCATGGAGGTAGAAATGACAAGATATTGCAAATGAGCATATCAAAGAGCTAAGGGTCAAGGAGGCACCAAGGATAATGGTGAGGGGAGAACATAGGGGATGAAACAGGATAGTTGGCAGAAATAGAGAAGTTCAGAAAAGGGACGACTTTGTGGGGAATGAGTTCTGCTTCATCTGGTGGAAATGATTATGAAACATCCAGGTTGAAAATTTCAGTTGACGACTGTGATGACTGTGTAGTGAGGAAGTAAATAAGCATTCATTAAAGCTCACACATAAAAGAGGCTCTTGCAAACTTTATTTCATTTGTCCCTCACAATCACTAATTCTGTGTACTAGGGGCCATTATTAGCCTAATTTTCACAGTTGAAGAAACTAAGGCAAAAAAACAGGTTAAATGATACATCCAACCTGGCTGTTAAGTACCAGAAGATGAATTTTTCACTCAGTTTTTCTTACTGTAGGCTTAGTCATCTATCCACTGAGGCCCACTGAACTGTAACAAATTTGGACTCAGTTGCAAATATTGCCAGGTAAGTGCGGGGAGGTATTATTAACCTAAATATATTCATTCTAGTTGAGCAAAAAACTTTTAAATGAACCAAATTGAGCTACTAGATTGGGGTGTGGAATTGAAAATTGATTTTTAATTCCATTTTGTTAAGACTTAATCAAGTAAGATTTAAATCATTCCCCTTTGGCTAAAAGTTTTACTCCTAGTAACATCAAGTCTTTGGATCACAATGCTATTCTTGTGATTCAGTTCAACTTAGGTCAGAGTATAATTCTTATGTTGTAACTAGTACCTTCCCCAATGTATAAAAACTTGTACCTACACCTTTGTAACTCCTGAATTGCCTAAAGGTCAGTGTCATCAATCCAAGGTAGACATTCCCTATAGACTGATTCTATCACTAGGACCAATCTGTTGACTATATCTGATTTTAGCTCCAAATGGTATAGTGGGGAGGAACAAAGATGAGATTTATTCCAGTTCCTCATTAAATCATCCACCAATGACAATTGTCTTACCTTGTCTTGTGACTGGTACTGTTTGTGATTAAGGGAGTTTCAGAAAGGGAGGTCCAAATAACGTAATAGAAAAAATATTTTTAAGGCAATGGGGTTAAATGACTTGCCCAAGGTCACACAGCTAGGTAATGATTAAGTGTCTGAGGTCAAATTTGAACTCAGGTCCTCCTGACTCTAGGGCCTGTGCTCCATCTACTGTGCCACCTAGCTGCCCCAAGGTGGTTTCTTTTTAAATTTCTAGCCAAATAAGAAGACACACCCATGTTGCTAAAGATTTTGTTCTCTGGTCCTATAAATCACCCTAAAACACCCTGCCCTTCCTCACTCTGGGCCTTGAATTAGGGAGCAGTCATTGACCCCATTTATTGGCCAGTCTATCTAATAAATGGATCATGCTCAGACTGTCACTGCCTTAGTGTTCCTTTATTTCCATCTTGACAGGGCTATTTCAAAGGAACTTTCCCCTGTGGATTCATAGCCTTGTATTCAAATTCACAGACTTGTATGATCTTTTAATGGTAAGAGCAAAGGAGAGAAAGGAGTGGTCAGACAGACATGGAGAAGAGAACCAGGAAAGAACAATTATCAAAAACACTTTGAGAAGGGAGACTATCCAGGAGAAGAGGGTAGTCCAGAGTGCCCAATCCTTTCGGAGGCCAAGGGGGATAAACACTGAGAAAAGGCCTTCTGTCACATTTGGCAAATGAGAGAAAATAACTTTGGAGAGAATAATATCAGTTGATTGATGGAGTTGGAACTCCAACAGAAATGCTTTAATACTTGGTGATTTTTAATGCAGAAGCGGTCATTGAGGAGAAAAGTGAAAATATGTTGGGAAACAGGGATTAATGATTAGAAAGGAGAGAATTCAAATTATTCAGAGTGCAAAAAAAATTACTTTCTCTGGAGAAAAAAGTCCAGATGCTAGACATGAGCAACACCAAATAACATAAGATAAAAATGAAGCTCTCTCACCATGTGATTGATCAGTCCATCTTTTTTATGGCAACCTTTACTTCGGTTCAGTTTCCTAATTCCAGATGGGTTAGGTAGTGCAGCCCAATCACAGCCACCATGTGCCTCTTCACTGCCTCCTGGATCATACCCACTGAATTTTTCAAAGACTTCTAGCCATATACCATTGCTGGCAGAATACTGGTTCAGGGATGCATTAAAAGAACATTGCATTCTCCCAATGGCAATCCAGTCTGCTCTCTCTCTTCCTCTCCCTGTCTAATTCTAGGATCAACTGCCCATTGGAGAGTGCCTTTCCAAATACGTGTGCTCATGGGGTATCTCGTAGGGCTGGTGTCCATGGAAGAGCCATCAGCAAAATTCAACCAGGTGTACACTTCCCTTTTTGGATGTCTTTCAGGGGTTGGCGAAAAGAGATTGAGGTCCATACATCATTGTCCCTTTGTGGATGCCAAAAATGGGAGGATTAAAATTGTCCTGCCTACAATAAGAGACTGAGACAGAGTTCTGAGGCAATGACGCTTTAATTAAAGGGTCCATGCTCCCGTCTAATGAAGTGGGCCTCAGATATCCTCCTGATGTGATATGGCCCCTTCTTCTGAGGCTTTGTTTTTTAATACCCAAATACTCCAAAGAGGCCTGGAGGCATGGTGAAATATAGAATATCACTGGTTGATGGACCTTGCTCTTGAGTACCAAAAATGAAATAGTAGGAGGGGGATCATAGATTGGGTGAAGTGCAGAGGAGTTCTACTGCCTAAGTGGAAATAGGATAGTCATAAGATGGATAGGCTACTTCTTAGTTTGGCAGGAGGAGATGGCACAGGATATACATCCTGACTAGGAATGGTTGTTTGCTTGGTCTGGAAGTACAAAAATAAATTGGAGGGGGTGACTAGGTGGTGCAGTGGATAGAGTACCAGCCCTGGAGTCAGGAGTACCTGAGTTCAAATCCGGCCTCAGACACTTAGTAATGACCTAGCTGTGTGGCCTCGGGCAAGCCACTTAACCCCATTGCCTTGCAAAAACCTAAAAAAATAAAAAATAAAAAAATAAATTGGAGAACTTTCCATGTAGTTAAATCACTTCTGCTACATGGAACTTGATAACCAAGTCAAGGAAAAACAAGGGTGGAGGCCTCCAGCTAGCTTCCTAAGAATGCACAAGTGATCTTACCATCCAATTTCATAACTCTGGGATCCAATATACAGAACTTAGAAGATGGCTACTAATTAAAATTGGAATTAATTAAATCATCTTTCTCATCACCAAAGTTTGCTTGCAGGTGGAGTTAAAGAAATGGGCTAGAGTAAACTGTATGAAAATGATACAACAAAACCAAATAAGCTAAACTGCTATCTTATCGTCTGATCTTGCTATCTCTTATACTTTATGTTTCTTCCTTAAGGATGTGATTTCTCTCTCATCACGTTCAATCTGGACCAATGTATAACACGGAAACAATGTAAATACTAGCAAATTGTCTTCTGTGGGGGGTGGGGGAGGGAAGTAAGATTAGGGGGGAAAATTGTAAAACAAAATAAATAAAATCTTAAAAAAAAATAGGATATCAGTAGATATTTTTAAAATTCTTATTAAATTCAAACCCCCAGCAAGGTGCAGCCCCTTCTTCCGGCCTATGTCAATCTTAACAATAGCCCACAGAGGAATGAAAAGTCCATCAGATAGGACCTATACTCCCTTCTTATAAATTGTTTATATAGGATTCACCCGCCCCCCCCCAGCAAAATAGGCATTAGTGTATTTAGACTGGGTCTCCATGACTTCAGGTTTTGCATAAATAATTGGGACCTCATTCTATAGAATAATAGATAAAGCATCCATAAGGAATGACCTATATGGCATACTCTAAAGAAAGGAAAAAGAGATCACAAGTAACACCCACACTCCCAAGTAAGAACCCTTGTGGTACTTCAAAGATCATGAACCAGTTGGCAGGTCACAGTGGAGACAAAGGTGGATAAAAGACTGTGCCAAGAAGACAAATATGAACAGAAAACTTGCCACCAGATCCTGAAGAACTTAAAAGGGGCATTTCTAGTCCTAACACTGGCAAAACTATCTGAAAGCAAATGCTAAGGTTCAATTAAGGTTCAACAGCCCTGGCTATTCCACTGTTTGAGATGTAATTTGTCCTTTAGGCTGAGATGGACTCTCCCATCCACCCCTGTTCACCACCCTGATCCTTTGGCTGCTACTTCTCTCCTGGGGGACTTCCACTCCCAGGCAAGTGAAACCATACTTTTTGGACTGGAGTTAAGTAATGTTCAAATTCCCCTGTGGGGTTAGGATTGGGGGTGGTGGTGGTAAGGAGCAGTTACTGCCTGCTCCTCAACTTTTTTAACATCGGCTAGTCAGAGGATCTCCCTTCTTCTACCTAACTTGTTCCTCACCCAGGCTGGACAGTTATGTAAACTTCTCAAGGTCAAGGTCCAGTATCCTTCCCTCCTCTGCCAAGCCCTTCTTGACTTGCAGGGAGATAATTTACCCACCTACATGATTTTTGCATTTACTATCCATGGGAAAGTATACTTGAGATTGGCAGGAGATATTCTGAATTTTTCTGTGGGGGTAAAAGGTACCATTGATGCAGGGAATTGTGGGCACAGAGGAATACTATAATTGGAAACAACTTTTGTAATCTTTTCTGGCACTTGACCTTTACTTTGACCCTGGTCCTGTGCACACCAAAGGGTCAAGTTAGATGCTAGATTAGGGATGCTGAATCAAGCAGAGGTTCACCCCACACTTCCTACAGCACTCTATCCAATACAAGACCCAGACCACTCCCACAAGTCACCCTTCCCATGGAGCCTCTGGATCAGTTCTCTCTCATACCACCCTTACCCCTCTGGCTTCTACCTCTAGCTAATCAGTCACTGGCCAGCCGGTCGGGCTACTGCACCTAAAACCACATAGGCTTTACAGAATTTGAACTCTCTTAATCTTATGGTCTCTAACTAAACTTGAACTCTATTAATCTATTAATCTAACTTGAAGAACTTTAACTCTCTCCTAACTTTATGGTCTCTAACCTCCCCAACTGCCAGGCCTTTAATGAACTCTAAGCTATCTCTGACTTTGTGTTTTTCCTAAATCTATGTTTTCTTTTAGGACTGTAATCCAGAGTCAGAGTCCTTGAATGCTTCCTAGGAAATAGAGCATCCACCTCACTCCATCTGTTTCTGGTGTTTTCAACATCAGGCTCACGGCTCAGACAGAGCCCAACTGGGACAGAACAATTTTCCTGATGTCATACTTGGAGTGAACACAGTGAATATACTCTCTCACTCTAATCAATCACCACTACATCCCTATCACTGATATTATTAAGAAAGCCATCAGCCCAGGCTTCATGCTCTTCTGGGTCCTGGGGCCCCAGAGAGATGACACTGTTTGGTTTTTTAACCCGTAGGAAGGTCTGGTCAAATTCAGGGGTTTCCAGTGAACTATACAATGCTAAAGTCCAAGCCAGGCCAACAAATCCGTCCTCAATATCAATCTAGGCTGGTCCCCCCCACCCAGTTCCTTCCACCTTTATCCAGATGGTGATCTCTAACCTCTAGGTTGCAGCTCCCCTCAAACCCAACTGAGTGGGGCCATCAGGAATGACTGTCACCCGATTTCCCATGTCTCATAGACCTCTAAATGTCTCAACCCTAACTCCTGTCTAAGTCTAATATTCTTTAATATAGGATTAATATTTCTAATCTATATTTCTGATCAAAAATTGTTCTATCAGTCCCTTATTGTAGTTTGTAAATTTGCAATGTTGGCTTCTGCCTTTCACAAGGTCTCTCTCGCTACCCTTTTAAGTCTGAAGGCAAGCCCTGGCTATGTAAAACAAATTTAGTTTCTCCTCTAATTGCAACTCCACAGCTGTATAAGCAAATAAAGAGACCAACCTCTGAAGGCAGGATGCTGCTCTGGTCTTCTAGATAAGAGACTGAATAAATTCTTACACTTATGACATCTTAGAAAGGGAGGAACCCCAATGTTTTATGTCAATATCATATCTAATATAATATATCAAGTCAGAAGAGGGGACAGTAGTCCTTGCTAATTGAACCTCTGTCAATTCTGACATGGAACAGACCTTAGGGATGGGTTAGAGAATCATAAAATAATCAATAACACCTTTATGCACAAATGTGTAACCTGATTGCTTGGCTGCCAAAATTTTAAATGTTCTTTCTATAAATATTGTACTCATTTAATTTTACTTTGGTACCTGTAAGGATGCCATTCATCCATGGGTTTTTGGTAAGATCTTCATTTATAAACCTTTGTTATTTCATTTTTAGCCCAAGAAAATTATGGTTAACATACCTAATGAAGTGTCACTCAAGCCTGACATCTTTGGTCCCCTTTTGGTCTAATGGCAAAAACTAAACAGATTTGGAAAACTTTGTCCTGATGGTCTTTACAATTCATAAAATCAGAATACAAGTGAGTTGGTGGAGGTGGAGGGAAGCAAAGTAGTCAATCCCCTTCTTATCAATTCCAAGTATTGATAACGAGATGAATAATTCCCTTCTAGACGAGGACTTTTGTCTTCTCATCCTAAAGGGTTGGGAAGGCAGTGCCATTATGGTCAGTTTGGTATTAGAGAGGCTCAAGGAGGATCAAGATGACTGGGAGGACTCAGAACAGAGAGCTTTCCTCACTCTCTTCCCTGACCCCTCTCTCCCTGAGTGTCATCTCCAACAGCTCATATTTCCTAACAATTTCTAATCACCATCAAATTGGAATCAGCTTCTAAAATCACTCTCCTTCCACTTTCAAATGGACCACCAAAATGCCATCAATTAATTAGCTTTCTGTTCACACATCATCAATGTTTCATTCACTCTAATCAATTCAACATCAAACTTCTTAATAACAATTAGCAAATCACTTAACCCTGATTGCCTCCTATCCAGGACCATCTCCAGTCATCCTGATTCATATCTGGCCACTGGACCCAGATGACTCGGGAGTTGAAAGTGAGGTCAGCGATTTAGCCCAGCACCCCCCACTCAAATCCAATTCATGTGTTTGTCTTGGCATCACCTCCCTCATATCATGGTCTTGTTTGGAGAACAAAAGTCAAACAACATCAGCAGCAGCAGCAGCAATTAGCAATGGCTAATGTATGGTCCAATGGATCATTCCTTAGTTGGCCCCAAGAGGTCAACCCTTCTGGGTTTGTGGGAATCTCCAAACTTTTCCCTTTAGTGGAATACATGCCCCAGATCCCATAATTCCTACACTTCCAAATGGTAGAGACAATTTTGAGACACTCATCTGACTAGGGTTTATCACCTTTATTTGCTAAACTAACCCACTTGGCAAGGACATCCATTTACAGGTACAGTTTTCCAGGTGACCTTTTCCTCCAAAGGGGATACGCCCAGGTGAATCACAACAACAGCAAATATGAGAATTGGGCAGCTATACTTCCTTCTCATAAGAGAAGACTATTTTAAATGCCTTTATTCCAGGTCTACATAATAAAAAAACTAGCATTTCTATAGTGCCTTAGGGTTTACAGAGTGCTTTAAAAACATGATCTAATTTTATCCTCAGCACTGCCTCAGGAGGTAGGCACTGTTGTTATTGTTACTGTTGTTGTTGTTATTATTATTATTATTATTATTAGGGGCATTGAAAGGCAATGGGGTTAAGTGGCTTGCCCAAGGCCACACACCTAGGTCATTATGAAGTGTCTGAGGGCAGATTTGAACTCAGGTCCTCCTGACTCCAGGGCTGGTGCTCTATCCACAGCGCCACCTAGCCGCCCTGGGTATTATTATTATCATCACTTTACAGATGAGAAAACTGAGGCAAATAGAGGCAACTACCCAGGAGAGGATGGAGCTCAGGGCCTGGAATCAGGAGAACTCAGATCTGACCTCAGTGTCTAGCCCGGACACTCTCTGAACCCTGTTTGCCTCAGTTTCCTCACCTGTAAAATGAGCTGGAGAAGGAAAGGGTCAACCACTCCTCTCTGCCAAGACAGGACAGAACAAAAGTTGCGCATGCCCAGCTAACTTTGAACACAGGGCTTCCTGGCTTCAGGTCCAAGAGGAGCAGTAGCCAGAGCACCGGCACCTGCTCTGGCAGTGGCACCGGCCGGAGTGGGCATCACCGGCGTCCCCGCCAGCTGATGGAAGCCGCTCCTCTAGATACCTGTCCCCTCAGGATGCTCCATGGTGAGGATGTCCCTTAGAGGACAACCCAAGTGGCATTATTTCTTCCATGAAAGCTCCTCTAACACGCCCAAGCACAGAGCGCTTTCTTTGGCCATTTCCTTTTTTTATGTTTTTTGCAAGGCACTGGGGTTCGGTCACAGACTTAGGCAATTATGAAGTGTCTGGAGCCGCATTTGAACTCAGGTCCTCCTGCCTCTGGGGCCTAGCCGCCCCGCTCACGTTTTTAGTCATGGCCACACGGAACGGCTGCCCACTGCAGCCCTGTTGGCATCCTCGGCCGCTCCCCGCCCTTGCCGCCTGGCCTTGGCCCGGCTGCTGCGGAGGCCGGGAGCGCCTGTGCTTGCAGCTCCGCGCTCCCCGCTCCCCGCGGCAGCCACGCCACTCAGGCGGGGATGCTCCAATCACGGCTCGCGCCCGCGCGCCCGCCCCGCCCCCGACTCACCGATGGGCTTGTCCAGCCTCATAAGGCGCAGGTAGGGCTGCAGGGGGCGGGGCGCCGCGGCCACGAGGGCGGCGGCCGACAGGTTCCGGGGGCACCCGCCGCTGGGCCCGGGGCAGAGGCTCGTGGCGGCGTAGGCCGCGCGTCCGCAGAGCGCCCGCCGCCGCGGCCCCGCCAGCAAGCCCCGGGCCAGCCCGAGGCGGCCCGCGGCCATCATGGCTAGCGTGCGGGCCGCCGGGAGCCCGAGCGGCGCGTGACGTGGGCAGGCGTGGCCGAACCGCTTTGCTGGGCCGGCCTCGGGCACTCCGGCCCTTCCGGCTCGCGGCTGCCCTGCCCTTCCGGCTCCCGGCGGCCCTTCCGGCTCGCGGCGGCCCTGCCCTTCCGGTTCCCGGCGACCCTTCCGCCTTCCGGCTCGCTGCCCTGGCCGCCTCCTTCTCCCGCCGCCCCGCCGGCCCCGGCGCTCCTGGGTGGTCCCGGATGCGGCCCGAGGCCTGGGGCCAGGCTGGGCCGGGCAGCCACGTCCGGGCGCTCCCGAAAAGCAGCCCGGATTGGGCCAGCTGTGCCCTTGACCCAGAGCTGGCAGGAAAGCATCCCGCCAAAATGTTCCCAGAAGCTGCGTTTTTTGTAACGTTTGAAAACTTTTTTTTTTACTAAAGTCAACGGGGTTAAGTGACTTGCCCAAGGCCACACAGCTAGGTAATTACAAAGTGCCTGAGGCTGGGTTTGAACTCGGGTCTTCCTGACTCCAGGGCCGGTGCTCTATCCACCACCTAACCGCCCCTATTTGTAATTTTTAAAGTGGAAACATAGGAAAGGAAGCCCAGAACTTGGGGAATGATGGGATGAAAGGTTAATGGGCGGGGACCCCGTTGGCCCCATTCGGGCTCTTTGGTGAAGGCATTGGGGTGATTCATTTCCTTCCCCACTTGTTTTGCAGGGGAGGTCAGCAGGATTAAGTGACTTGCCCGGGGTCACACGACCACTAAGGGTCTGAGGCTGAATTTGGGCCCAGATCTTCCCTGATGCCAGGTCTGGACTTTTATCTACTGTACCCCCTAGCTGCTATGTACATAGAGATGAGGATGAGGATGGTGATGATTTTGTTTTTCCTCCTGGAAGAAGACCATGACATCAGGGAGGTGGTGCGTGTTGGATTCAAGGGAGGGGGCTGTGCCGTCACCAGTCTCTTGCTCTGGAACCATCTGGGTCTAGTGGCCAGATAGGAATCAAAATGACTGGAGATGGCCCTGGAGGCGAGGCAATCAGGATTAAAAGACTTGCCCAAGGTCACACAGCTAGAGGCTGGATTCAAACTTGGGTTCTCCTGACTCCAAGGCCAGTGCTCTATCCAATGTATTATGTATACATAGTAAAAACTTCATGTTTTTTTCATTCACTCAGATTTATTATATCCCCCTCCCCTCCCCCTCCCTGCCACCAAGGTTCTCAGGCACCATGAGAAAGTTGGGGTTCTCCTTTCTCTGCTATTGTATTTTCCCCATTTCAGGGGACTGGCACTCCAGTTCTATTTAGACACAACATTGGCTTTTACCTGAAGCAATATTTACAGATATGGCAAAGACAGAGAACAGATTAGCTCAAAACAGTTTAATCCTTCATAGCAATAGTCCCACCAAATTCATAACCACATGTTTCAATGCTGATGACTGGATCCTTCCACTGAGCTAGAGTCCTGCATAGGTTCTCCGGAAGATTACTCCTTGTTCCTCAGGTCATCAGTGCTGTGCTGCCTGACAAGCCTGAATAGTCTCTGATTCCTTTTCTTCCTGTGACTTGTCCCAAGATTGGAGACTGCTTCTCTCCTTGGACAACATAGGCAAAGGAGCCGCTAAGATCCAAGAACCACAGACAAGAATCAGGCAGAAAGCCCCAAGTGGAAGTGAATAAACTTTTCCTCTGATTTAGATGAACTAGGTAAGAACCTATGGCACTTCCCTTGCCAGTCTCCAGGAAACAATTGCTTAGCTTCTCAGGAAGCATCTTCCTTTGGGAAATAGCATTCACAAGTTGATGGGGATCCTCATGTGTACCAGACTCTAGGGGGTGCAATGGATGGAACACTTGGAGTTAAATATCCAGTCTCAGACACTTGCCATTTATTTGCTGTGTGACCTTGGGAAGCCTCACATCCAGGGCCACCTCCAGTTGTCTTGGTTTATATCTGGTCACTGGACCCAGATGGCTCTAGAAGAGATAATGAGGCTGGTGACTTAGCACAACATACTCCCCATCCTTGTCATGGTGTCACTTCCCTGATGTCATGGTCTTCAAAAATGAAACTGGGTGGTGTAAGTCACTGACCCTTTCTTTTATTTGTTATTTAACACATTGGATAATGAAGCAGAAAAAGAACATTTGTATATGAGTTACTTATAGAACTGTATTGAAAAGAAACTCAGCCCCAGATAAAAATGTTGAGAGATGTAAGCTGTCTTGAGAACCTGAGAGTAAAATGTCCCTTAGATTAGTGAACTGAGAGGACCTATTTGAAGACAAAGCACTATTTGAATTATAGAATTATAGATGACTGACTGCAAGGATCTGTGGTCTACCATTTGGCTGCTAGGTGGTACAGAGGCAATGGACCTAGAGTCAAGAATGGAGCCCCAGACACTGTGTGACCTTGGGCAAATCACTTAGCCCTGTTGCCTCAGTTTCTTTCCCTTTAACTTAACTGGAAAGAAAATGATAAACCACTATAGTCTCTTTACCAAGAAAAGCTAAAATGGGATCACAAAGAGTCAGAAGTGACTAAACATCAACAATTCATTTATCAATGTTTTCAAAGTGAAGGTTATAATTGAGAAATTATAAATCGAATAAGTTTGGAGACTTTGAGACAATTATATAAGAATTGTGTTCATACCTGACAGAATAGTGGAATTTTTTGAGTTATGAGGAAGTTCTGATTTGAGATATTAACAAGAGTAGGGAAACTATTCAACTCATGGAAACAATGCAACTTGTTTCTCTGAGTTAATATCCCCTGTACCTAGAGATTTAATGCCTTTTGTAGGGAAAAACTTTAAATAAACAAACCTCATTTTCACCTAATAGTTAGAAAGAGGCATTTATAGAGTGATAACCCTAGAAGGTGGAGGGAATACACATATTTTACAGTAGCAGAAAAAAAAGGCAACCATAAAACCATAACACAGTCACAAGGACACTTTTTTTTAGGCTTTTGCAAGGCAAACAGGGTTAAGTGGCTTGCCCAAGGTCACACAGCTATTAAATGTCTGAGACCGGATTTGAACCCAGGTACTCCTCTGACTCCAGGGCCAGTGTTTTATCCAGTATACCACCTAGCCGCCCCACAAGGACACTTGTAATAGAAATGGAGTATGGAGAAGAAGAGAGGCAAGTCAATAATATTTAGTGGAAGCTTTGCTGACCTCTATATTAAACTCTTTCTGGTGTTATAAGAAATGATGAATAGGCTTCTTTCAGGAAAAAAACTGAGAAGACATATAAACTGTTGTAAAGTGAATTGAACAGAATCAGGAGAACATTTAATAGCAACATTGTACAATGACCAACTGTGAATGATTTAGCTCTTCTTAGCAATGCAATGAATAATTTGAGAGGATTCCAAAGGACATATGATGAAAAATGCTATCTACCTCCAGAGAAAAAACTGATGAAATCTGAATGCAATTCGAAGCATACTTTTTAAGTTTTATTATTCTTGGGGGGTTTTTTGTCTGTTTTCTTATGCAGCAAGACTAATATTGCATAGGAGCACATGAATACACTATATTAAATTGCATGCATTCTCAAGGAAGAGAGAAGAATGAGAGAATTTGGAATTCAAAACAAAAAAAGAATGTTGTTTGTTTACATATAATTGAGAAAAAATTAAATTTAAATTTAAAAAATGTATGTATAGGGGGTGACTAGATGATGCATTGCATAGAGTACCTGAGTTCAAATCCGGCCTCAGACACTTAATAATTACCTAGCTGTGTGGCCTTGGGCAAGTCACTTAACCTCATTTGCCTTGCAAAAAGAAAATATATGTATGCATAGTGGGGAAGGGAAGAGAACAAATAATTATTATACTATGGACCTGGCACTATGGGAAGCACTTTACAAATATTATTTTATTCATTTTCTGGGAACTATACAATGATTAGAGATAATCTTTTCTTACTGAATCTTTTTCTTATCATACTGACTAGTCAGTAAAGATAAGACTTCTTTGTAATAAGGCTATGAAGATCTGGGTGCAGAGTAGGTATTTCATAAATTCTTGCTGTGGATTGAAAAAAATTCTAGGGTAGGGGGAGGTTAGGATGAAGATACCAGATGAAGATAGAAGGAGGAGACTCTAAGCATAGGAGCAGCTGGGGACAAAAGTCATGAGAGGGGACAAGTAAAACTCATCAGAATATAGGAAGATGATAGGAGATGAGCTGACAAGAAGGTTCTGACCAAGAGAAAATTGAAATTATAAAAGAACTCCAAAAGGAAAAAGAAAATCCAGGTCCAAATAGATTTATAAAGATTGATATTGATAAAGATTTAAAGACTGAATAAAGATAGAATTATTAAAATAATTCTAATATTATATAAATTGAAAAAATAAGAGATCCAAACAAGTTCCTTTTTTTTTTTTAGATTTTTCAAGGCAATGGGGTTAAGTCCTTTTGAATTATAAATATAATCTTGATACTAAATAAGATAGTCAAATCAGAGAAAAAAATCCATAAACTAATATCCCCAATGAATATTAAAGCATAGAATATAAATAAAACAGTAGGAAGGTGATTCTAGCCAACAGATCATAATTATTAATCATGACCAAGCTGGGTTTATTCTAGAAAGACAAGATTAATTCAAAATCAGGAAAATTATAAATATAATTGACTAAGTTAATATATGGTTTATCAAGCGACACAGAGATAGCTTTTAAGATATAACTGGTAAAAACACTAGAAAACAAAGAAATGAACAGATCTTTCCTTAATATGATAAGTAGTATATATCTAAAATCAAAAGTCAGAATTTGAGGACGTGATTTCTTAGAGAACCTTAGAGAATCAAAAAAGTAATTGATATAATTAACAACTTTAGCAGAATAGGGGGATATAGAATAACCCCATGTAATCATCAACATATCTGCATATAACCAGCAAAATCCATCAGGAAGAAACAGAAATCCACTTAAAATAAATACAGTTATTAAAAATACTTGGCCTAGGGTCAACTAGGAGTACCTGATTTCAAATCTGACCTCAGACACTTAATAAGCCACTTAACTCCATTTGCCTTTCAAAAACCAAAAAAAAAAAAATACTTGGCCTAAAAAAAAAAAACTTGGAAGTTTACCTACCACAGTTCTACATACAATGGTTATATGAATATAATTGTAAAACATTCTTTACAGAAATACAGATTTAAATAATTGAAGAAATATTGTTTTTGTGTAGACCAAGCCAATATAATAAAAATGACAATACAAAATTAATTTGCTTATTCAGTACTATACTAAATTACTGAAGGATTACTTTGTAGAAGTAGAAAAATAATAATAAAATTCATCTTGAGGAATAAAAGGTCAAGAATATCAAGAAAAATTTTAAAAATATTTGGAGGAAGGGAGGGAACCTAGCAGTACCAGGATTCGGTCTAGATCATGAAAACAACTTGGTGTTGTTTGAGAAATAATCTTGGTGGGCCTCTCAGAGGGAAGGCACTAAGATTAAGGACTGAAGAGGATGAAAATAATTTTATAAAAATATACTCAAGGACTCATTTTTGAGTTTTTCATTAAGAGCAAAACTTTTGTAGGTATAGTGTATGGTAAATGACATTGGATTTCAAGTCAGAATCCAGGTTCTAATATTGACTATATAAGTTTGAGCAAATCGCTCAAGTTCCTAAGTATCAGCTTCTTCATTTGTAAATTAGAGGTGATACTTATATTACCTGTGTCACAGGATGGTCTTGAAATTCAAATAGTATGTGTAAAGTGCTTTGTAAAATTCACCAAACTATAGAAATGGCAGACACTATTATTAATAAAAGTTTCCCATCCAAAGAGCGCTAGTCCAAGCATCAGCCTTAGTCACTCAAAGTTTAAAAGACAATTTAAATAAAAACCTGGATTCCTACAACAAAACTCTCTAAGATGTTTTTAATAGCTAGCACTTAAAATATCATGTTCAATTATATATTGCAATAAATTATGTTTAAATTTATTTTAGAAATAGCATTTATATCTCTTAAAAAAATTAGTAAAACACTCTAGATATGTCAACTCATTTAACCCTCACAACAACCCTGAGAGATAAGAGCTATTAATATCCTTATCTTACAGGGACAAACTGAATTGAAGAGATTAAATGATTCAACCAGGATCAAATTAGAGTCTGAGGATAGATTTGAACTTTATTCTTTCTGACTTTAAATCCAGTAATAATCCTAATTAATTTTGCCACCTTCCTACAAAAGTAGTTTTAATAGAAGATACCTTTTCTACAGGTTTTAGACTATTAAAATTTCTCAAATGTTTATATGAACTCATTCAAAAATCATGAAAAAAAGTATTAATGATGTATAATGATAAGTTTACTACTTAGAATAGTTTTGATTAAAAAAAAGAAAATAGAAGAAACAAATGACTGTCTAGGATAAGAGACATATCTTGGAAATTTTTCTTTTAAAAAAATTTTAACTAGCAAAACTTTACTTGTTCTCCCTTCCATTTCACCCTAATTAAAAAATCAAGAAAAACAAAACTTACTTTGCAAACATGAAAAGTCAAGGAAAACACATTTTCACATTGGGTATGTCCAAAAAAAAAAGCCTCCACTCTACACTCTGAGTCTTTTGGCTCTCTATCAGGAGATAGGAAGCATATTTTATCATTAGTCCTCTGTAATTGTGGTTGGCCTTTACAGTGATCTAAGAATTGTATAAACTGTTCTTCTGATTTTGCTCATTTCATGCTGGATTTCAGTTTATATGTCTTCTCAAGTTTCTCTGAAATAGTTACATTCATCATTTCTTTTAATTCTTAATATTTTATTTATTTTTCCAACTACATGCAAAGATAATTTTCAGCAATCATTTTTTGCAAGTTTTGAGTTTTACATTTTTCTTCCTTCTTCCCTTCCTTCTCCCCCCTCAGCTTGACTAGAAAGCAATCTAATTTAGACTAAACATGTATAACCATTCTAAGCATAGATCCATATTAATCATGTTGAGAAAGAGGAATCAAATTGAAACAGAAAAAAAATTAGAGAGAAAAAAAAGCCATAGTACCTAAGACAACTTTTAAAACTTTGGTCTGCATGTCTGGATAGGGATGATTTTTCCCATCACAAATCTTTTAGAAGTGTCTTTGACTATTGTACCACCATCACAATTGACATCACCCAATGTTGCTGTTAGTGTGTAGAATGTTCTTCTGGTCCTGTTCACTTCACTCAGCACTGATTCCAGGCTATTCTGAAGTTCCATCATGATTTCTTATAGAAAAATTGTGTTTCATCACATTCATAAACCACAATTTGTTCAGCCATTCACCAATTGATGGACATTCCCTCGATTTCGAATTCTTTGCCACTATGAAAAGAACTATTCTAAATATTTTTGTACATGTGAATTTTTTGCCCTTTTTTGTGATCTCTTGGGGATACAGAACCAGCTATGATATAGCTGGATCAAACAGTTTTATTGCCTTTTGGGTATAATTCCAAATTACTCTCCAGAAAGGTTGAATCAGTTCTCAACTCCACTAACAATGCAGTTTTCCCACTTCCCCTCCAACGCTGATCACTTTCCTTTTAAGTCATCTTGGTCAGTCTGATAGGTATGAGGTGGTACCTCAAAGTCATTTTAATTTGCATTTCTGTAATCAATAATGATTTAGAGCATTTTTTCATATGACTATAGATAGCTTTAATTTCTTCATCTGAGAATTGCCTTTTCATATCCTTTGATCAATTTCTCATCATTTCTTACAGAAACATAGTATTATCACATTTATATGCTATCACTTATTCAGTCATTTCCCAATTAATGGGTAGAACCTCTTTGCTGCCACAAAAACATCAATAAATTTTTGTTTACATCCCTAGTTTACCTTATTTAGTACTAATCACTCTCTTAATCTACACTCTGATTCTTTCATCTCCCCTTCTCTTCCTATTTCCTTGTTGAGCAAAATATGTTTTTGTACTCCATTCTGTGGTTATATTAATTCCTCCTTTGACTAGTTATAATGGGAATGAAATCTAAGGTTCAGCTGTTCCTTCACCTCTTTTGTTTATATATACCTACCTACCTACACCACCCAGATTATGTGAGACAATTGCCCCCAACCTTCCTTTCTTTATTATTCCCCATTCCATTTTTCTTTTCATCTAATTAGCTGCCTTCTATGATCTCTGATGATGATAGGATACAGAGGGGTCACTTTCAATATCTTCCTAGATTAGAACATAAGTAGTTTAGCCTTGTTTTATCTCACTCAAGTTTACCTTTTTTAGTTTCTCTTAGCTCCTACATTTACATTTCAAAGTTTTGAAACTCTGACCTTTCCAACAGAAATGCTTAAAAATCCTCTATTTTATCAAAGACCTATTATTTATCATTATAATTCTTTGTAATCCTTGTAGGATTATGCTCAGTTTTCTGGGAAAGTGATTCTTGGCTCTAAATTCTTTGTATTTGGGAATATTGTATTTTAAGTTCTCCATTCCTTTATAATGGTGACTGCTATGTGATATATGGGCTGTATGAAGGTGTATGATCCTGACTGTGACTCCTTGGTATTTTAATTCTTTCTTTCTGGATGTTTGCAATATTTATTTGACCTGGAAGCATTTTGGCCATAATAGGTCTGGGGATTTCATTTTAGGGTTTCTTTCAGGAGGTAACCAATGAATTCTTTCTATTTCTATTGACTTCTGGTTCTAAGAGATCTGGGCAATTTTACTATTTTTTGAAATATGATGACTATAGCTTTCAGGTCATTTAGTAATTCTTACATTTTTCCTCCTCGATCTGTTTTCCAAGTCACTTGTTTTTGTTATGGGATACTTTACACTTTCTCTCTCTCTCTTTTTTTTTTTTTTTTTTTTTTTTTAGTCTTTGGACTTGGCTTTAATATTTCTTGTCTCATGGAGCCATTATCTTCTATTTGGTCCTTTCTGCTTTTCAGGGAGTTTGTTGCTTGGATTGTTAATTCTTTGTCTAATTCTTTCTTTTTCATTTTTCCTCTTCAGTACTCTCTATTTATTAAAATATCTCTCAGGCTCCCAACAACAGGAAAAAAGTCTTAATTTTTTTCCCTTAGATTTCTTGATTGGTATTAAATCTGGGGTATTTTTTAACATCTTTTGGAGTTTTTTTTGGGGGGGGAGCAGCTAATTAGAACAATAATGCTCCATTATATTCATATACCACAATTTGTTCATTCCCCAATTGATAGGCATACTTTAAATTTCCAATTCTTTGCCACTACAGAAGGAGCTTCTAATCTGCTTCTTGACTTTGTACTTTGAGGTCAACTTCTTTGCATTTCTGAGAAAAGGACTAGGTTGATCCTGCTATTGTGATTTTTGGGGTACTAAGTGCTATATTACTCCAGGGTAACATGATTTTTTGGGGTACTAAGTGCTATGTTACTTCAGTGCTCCAAAAATTGTCTGATCCAGGACAAAGTCGGCTTGTTTCCTTCACCTTACCCCCAACTCTGTAATTTCCTAATTTGAGTTTGGATCTGAGCAACACCTATACCAAGTTTAAACTTCTTCAAGCTAGATCTGGGACTTCATTTTGCTCTGGTGCATAGCCTTTCCTTGTATCAGCATGCTCAGTATTGTGGACCCTTGGCTAGAGCCCATCCCTATGATCCCTATCTCTGACTTCCTATAGTAGAAAAATGATTCAAATTTTTTTCTTAGATTTCTTTATCAATATTAAATCTGGTACATTTTCCACATCTTTTGGAGTTGTTTTCTTTTGGGGGGGGTGGAGCAGAAGGGCTCACTGAATTTCTTACTTCTCTGAATGGCTCTAGCTTATTGGAGATTTTTCTTGTAAAAGCCTTTAATAACATTTCTTAAGGCTTCATTTTTTTTTTGAGAAGAGTAATATCATAACATTAAAGTTCCATAAATTACTTTATTAAAAATATGAAAATATAAAACACTCACATACAAAATTTAGGCTCTTTGTAGCTTTGAAGTTGAAATCATGTTTTGGTATTCATTCAGACCCAGTCCTTGTCTCTTGGAAGCTTTCACTCAGTGATATATGATGATATATTTGCCTGACCTCATAAAGCTTCAAGTTTGTGCTTTACTTCTATCATTATTGCTGAAATTCATCCACAGTATTAAATTGATCAGTCTTCACCTTTTAGATGCAAGAGGCAACTTTAGCATTCATTATAACAAAAAATCCATATGAGAAAGGTGGCAAAATCAATGGACAGCCTCTGCAGAGGGGTTTGCCAATTAGTTCTGGCAATGTTTTGTCATCCACCATCTTGAGAATGTGGCCATTCAGTTGTACGGATCTGAAAATAAATGCAAGGAAAGATGCCAATTTAGTTGAGTAGTTCATGTTTCATCTACTCACAAAAGATTTATTTAGAAGTTTTTCTTCAACAAATTGAAATTTCTGAAAATATGAATTATATCAATATAATTAATTACATATGTGCTAAATTGCATATTTTGCTAAAGACCACATGTTAATTATTAGCTGCCATTATTGGGCTGTTATTTTATAAAGTTGTTCACAGGAAAAGAAAACCTAGCTGGTTTTATTTTCTAAGTCAAATTAAACTCTAAAGAATGTAAATAGTAAATTGGCAGCTAGGTAGGGCAATGAATAGCACACCAGAGCCAGTAATCTGGAAGACCTGAGTTCAAATACTGCCTGAGGCGATACTGTTTTCTCATCTGTAAAATGGGAATAATAATAATAGCACCTATCTCCCAGGGTGATTGTGAGGATAAAATGAGATAACATTTGCAAAACAGTTCTTATGGTGCCTAAGACATGGCTGACTCCATTTGTGATCTCCTTGGGGGTTTCTTGGCAGAGATATTGGGGTATTTGTCATTTCCTTCTCCAGCTCATTTTACAGATGAGGAAACTGAGCCAAACAAGGTTGAGTGACTTGCTCAGGGTCACACAGTTATTACGTATCTGAGACTGGATTTGGACTCAGATCTTCCTGACTCCAGGCCCAGTGCTCTCTCCACTGTACTACCTAGATCTGTTAGATAATGAACTTCATATAAATATTGATGTTGCAGCAATGTCATTTGTTGACCCAGTGACAGTACTTTGGAACATATATCTCCACAGAGGTCAAACAGAGGGGAAAGGTGCTATGGATATGAAATATTTGTAAAACCCCAGGTGGCACCCATTGATTGTGCCATGAAAAGATTCTTTTTAATTTTATTGATATTCTTTGTGTTTAATATTTTTATTTCCAAATACAGCTTTCATTTCTCCTTCCCTCTTAAGAGTCACTAAAAATAGAGGATTTTCTTGGAAATGACAGGGAGAGAGTTCAGAGTAGAGTCAGTGCTAAAATCATCAGAAACAACAAATATGATTGTAATGTTAATAAGATATTTAAAGAAAACATTTAAAGAGGATAAGACAATACAACCAGTACCCAATAGTTTTTAATTTCATGTAATTAAATCATTAATTAAAGAAATAGAAAACTTTACCAAAGAACTAGAGTATGTTAAAATGATCTAGAAACAATGTATTTAAAAGAACCAACAGTATATCTTTTTCCTTGATTTTCTTTTAAGAAGTAAAATTAAAATTAAGTTCTTAAAATTCTGACTGACATTATAAACTGAAAATCCTCAAATCTATTCTTCCTTGATACAAAGCCCAGTTGAACTTGGAATCCACCTATCTAAAAGAAGCTCTTTTACCATATTTATATTCTATAATCAAGATGTGTCATGGCAGCTATGTGGCATCCAAGATCCAAGATGGGATCCTGAGGCTAACATGGCAGTTTTGCTGTGATACCATTTTTGGTTTTAGCACTGATGTCCCATTAGTTATTGGTTGAGTACAAAAGCAAATACTGTGACCACCATCAGGAAACCACAAGTACTAAATGTCATCTCAGTATAAAATAAATGACAGCCTGTGGCTTTATGGAAGAAATGCTTATTAAAAGCATTTTTCTCAAAGTTTCCATTTCAGAGAGATAAACATAATTTTTCTGGGTGGTTTCCCAGCAAAGGTGAATTAAACAATAAAACTGGCAGCATTTGGGCTAGATACAGCTAGATGAATTTCTATTTGGGTGAAGAATTATATCTACAATCCCTAATAATAATAATAACAATAGGATGTGCTAGCATCTATAAGAGATAAATAAAAGGATTATTGTTATTATTGTGCAGCAGGGTTTGCAGCAGAAATTTTGAGTGAACCCAATGATTTCCTCCAACAATGGTCTACTCCGATGGAAGAAGAGCAGGCAAGGCAATGGGAATTCCCCTAATATACCTGCTCACCTTTACATAGCTTTTTAAGGCTTGCAAAGCACTTTACATATCTTATCTCATTTGTTCTTCATGATAACTCTGAAGCAGGTACTATTAATTTCCTCACTTATAAAGTGAAACAAGCTTAGAAAAATTGGGACTTGCTCAGGGTCAGAGAGAAAGTATCCAAAGTGGGATTCAAGTCCAAGGCTTCCTGATGCAAAGTCCAATCCTTTATCTGCTGCATCATGCTGTCTTCTCAAGTGTTGTTATAATTAATTACTCTTCTTAATAGTTAGCACCAATCTAGAGCCTAAGGTTGCACAATGCTTTACTTCTGATCCTCCCAATAAGCCAGGAAGGTGGTTGCTATTATGCTTTCCATTTTGCAGATGATAAAACTGAGGTAGACGGAAATTTAAGTGACTTGTCCAGGGTCACACAGCCAAAAAGTGTCTGAGGGTGGATTTGAACTCACATTTGTCTTCCTGACCCCAGTTCTAGCTTTTGATCTATTGCACCATCTGGTTGACTCAAATTTTGAATTAAAAGCTCAGAATGAAGGACAAACAAGTGGAGAAGGGACTCAAGTCTGGAAGAGTATATACCTCTAAAATGGTTAATCATTGAAGTAAAAGAAAAATATGGTCACAAAATATTTTTGTTTGTTTTTGGTAGAGGTAGCTAGGTGGCACAGTGGACAGAGCACTAACTCTGGAGTTAGGAGGACCCAAGTTCAAATTTGACCACTAACACTTAGAAATGTGTGACCCTGAACAAAAAAAAAAAAGAGGGAGAAAATGTTTAAAAAATAAAAGATTACCATAGTCTTAGGCTGCTCTAACTGAAACAAAGTGCAAATAATAGTTCTGTAATATCTGGTCATGGTTGGATCACACTCCCTGAAGTGAGTTTCATTTTGAATGCCATATTTTAAGAATGAAATGAGAAAATCCACAGTGAGTAGAACATAACATGCAAAAATCTAGAATATTTCATATGAAGAGAGTTGTAAGAAGGGGGAAGATGAAAAGATGTGGGGGAAATATGACAACTTTTTAAATGGCTGTCACATAGCTGAGAAAGTGAACTGGATTCTTTGTTGCTCTTAAAGACCCAGGTTTTATAGGTAAAAATGATAGGAAAGGGTAGATTTTGGCTCAGTATTAAAAAAAAAAGACTTCTTGCCTTGTTAATTATAGGGTTACAATTAAATAGGGTACAAAAACAGACCTTTAAGTCTATCAAGGATTCTACAAGGAGAATGAAATAGTAAGAAGAATTAATCCATAAGATTTATCGCTAAAGCTCTATAAAAATCTTTAAGAAAAGTATTTCATTAATTCATTCAAGGTCTTTGGTTAAATCTATAATTAGTTGCAAGATACTGTTCAGGCTCTACAAAGTAGATATAAAACTAGCATTCATATAGCATTAGAAAGTGTGCAAAGTACTTTATAAGTATCTTATTTTATCCTTACAGCAATCCTGAAAAGTTGATGCTATAATTATCTCCATGTTATAAATGAAGCAACTGAGGCAGGCCGTGGTTAAGGGACTTGCCCAGGGTCATAGAACTGGTAAATGTCTGAGACTTAAATTTGGACTTAGGTCTCCCTAGCTATTGCTGCACCTTACTGCCTAGAAGAAAAACGCCTAATGGCCAGATTATCACATACACCTCAATGTCCATTGATATGTGTTCTGTACAGGAATGCTGAAACTAGACATTGAGTTGAGTCTTAAACTGAGTAGGGGATCAGGCTGGATCATATTTGGGAAACTGCAATGATTTCAAAGTTTCCAAGCTAACATATTGCTGCAGAAGACCATCTTTCATTCTTCTAAGATGAGCTCATGGCTCTGTCTCATGAATCACCAAGACTGATATTAAAACAAAAGACATCAATAAAATATATCTTAAAAAAAGCCCAACAAAATGAGTTACCATTGCCTGGGGTACTAAACAAATTGAGGTAGATGAATGTAATCAAATAGAATGATAAATTGTTGAGTTTTTAAAATCATCAGAAACAACAAATATGAGGAAATAAAAGAAACTTGGGAAGACTGTGGGAAGTGTTGCAGAATAAAAAAGCAGAACCAAGAGGAAAACAGCAAATGAAAACCACATGAAAAGGCACAATTATTCAAAATGAATCATGGTTTATTGAATGCTATGTTGGGCTTTTAGTCAGGAAGCTCTGAATTCACATCCTGCCTCAACTGTTTTAATAGTTGTGTGATGTTGGGACAGAATTTGAAGCATTTTCATTTCTTTTATTATTATTATTATTATTATTTTTTGCCAGGCAATGGGGTTAAGTGGCTTGCCCAAGGCCACACAGCTAGGTAATTATTAAGTGTCTGAGGCCTGAGCTGAACTCAGGGACTTCTGACTCCAGGCCCGGTGCTCTATCCACTGCATCACCTAGGTGCCCCTCATTTTCATTTCTTTATAAAATGAGCCTATTAATAGCTTTTTCTTGCAGAGTTATTGTAAGGATAAAATAAGAGATTGGTTTTGAAGCTCTTTACTTTCTTGAAAGCTCTTGATAAAAGTAAGCTGTTAATGTAATGATCAATTTGTTTACAAAGTGGAGGACTGTGGGTGTAGAATACTCCACAAGCTATTAGCTATGGTTTATGTATCATTTTGTTTTGTTTAGTTGTTCCTCTTGGGAAGAAATAGTTTTGAGAAATGATTATGATATAATAAAAGTATAAATAATTATTTAAAAGATTTGGGTCAAATCATATAGCAATTGCTTCGAAGAGATGACCACACAAAATCAATGCTAGAATAGGGGTTCTTGATCTAAGATCTACAAATCCCCTTCTCCCCTCCCCAAAAGAAATGTGGATAGATTTCAGTGGATCTGTGAACTTAGGTGGGGAAAAAAAAAGACTATAATATCGGGGCGGCTAGGTGGCGTAGTGGATAAAGCACAGGCCTTGGAGTCAGGAATACCTGGGTTCAAATCTGGCCTCAGACACTTAATAATTACCTAAGCTGTGTGGCCTTGGCCAAGCCACTTAACCCCATTTGTCTTGAAAAAACTAAAAAAAAAAAAAGACTATAATATCTTTACATTCACTAGCCTTTAAATGAAATTTATCATTTCCTTCAGTTATTTAAAAACATGATTCTGAGGAGTCCATAGGTTTCACCTGACTGCTAAGGGCGTCTGTGACAAAGAAAGGTTTTGAATTACTTCTCTAGAGACCTCCCAGTATGCAAAATGGGTGTCTTGGAAGTATGGACAAAATTACACTGAATGAGAATAATGTTTGTCCTTTGTTCTCAAGGAAGACCATGACATCAGGGAGGTGATGCCACGACAAGCACATGAATTAGATTTGAGTGAGGAGGTGCTGTGTCATGTCACCAGCCTCTTTCTCCTCTAGAGCCATCTGGGTCCAGTGGCCAGATATGAATCGGGACGACTGGAGATGGCCCTGATGTGAGGCAGTCAGGGTAAGTGACTTGCCCAAGTCATACAGCTAGTAAGAGTCTGAGGCCGGATTCAAACCTAGGTCCTCTTGACTCCAAGGCCAGTGGGCCAGTGCTCTATCCAGTGTACTACCTAGCTGCACTGGATGAAAAAGTGTGAATATCAATGAAGGAAGAAACATTTATTGATAGTGCTAGGCCCTGGGTTAAGTTCTGGACGGTTTATAGATGGAGAGACTACTATATTAATAGATCTTCATCTGAAGTATTGAATTTCCCTCCCAAGAGAACTAAAAGATATATCTCCAGACCTTTCTTCCTATATCAACAATAGCTATTAGTTTATTTCTGTGAGAAGCCTATCTGTAGAATGGTGTTTGACATATAGCAGAAACTCCACCCTTTACAAATTAATAAATTTTGCTTTATTAATTTTAAATAAAGTAGAAGTAGAGATTTTGTTATTGTGCAAATTATTTTTAAACACATGAAAAGAAGTTTGCTACTTAAAACAAATGGATTCATTTCATTAGATCAATATTAGCATCCTAGTGCCTAGTCCAAGAAGTTCACTTTGGACTTAGAAGTCAACTCCTGAATATGGGAGCCAGAAAATTAAGCTTTCAAACAAATAAAAACAAAAATGTGGAAAGAGCAGCATATTATAATAGAGTATCACTTCCCAATAATGAATGACCTCTAAATTTTCTCTGGAAAGTCAAAAAGAGGGAACTGATATACTGAAATGAGGAAATGTGCACACATGCATATACACGCAAACACACACAAGAACACATGCGTGTGTGCACACACACAACTAAATTAGGAAAAAGAAACCCAGAGTTCAGATTCATCTTTGCTGTTTACTACTCAAATGATCATTAACAAATCACTTATTGTCTCTAGACTTGTTTTCTCACCTAAAAAATGAAGGTATTAGATTATGTGACTTCTTAGCTTCCATAATTTACAGACTAAAATTTACTAGCCTATTTATCTGTTCATTCTCATTTCTTTTTTTAATTTAAAAAAATTTAATTTTTTAATTTATTTTAATCTATGGGGTTAAGTGACTCGCCCAAGGTCACACAGCCAGGAAATTACTAAGCTTCTGAGCAGATTTGAACTCAGGTCCTCCTGATTCCAGGGCTGGTGCACTATCTACTACTCCACCTAGCTGCCCCCATTCGCCTTATTTCCTGTTGCATTCTTGTAAGAGGCAAACCCCAATGGGTCCCCCCAAGAACATGCTTCAGAATTCTTTTCAAATTAGCATATCACTGAAGTGTCAGAAAGAAAGACATTTCTATATTCTGGTACCCAGAATTTGTCAAGTCTGACATTTTTGATAAATTTCTGTGTATAAGATTTTCTTAAAACGGAGAAACATCTGGAATACTATATAACTTGGCACAAATTCAAAAGACTAACCACTTACTCTTCATTAAAAATGCCTCTAATCAAAAGGAAATAAGCTAAGAACTTGGAAAGCCCACACCATTTCCACTATTAACACCCAACTGTTAGCAACCCTCCTGGTCAACACTCATAAATTTGATGACATGAGGAGGATGGAAAATTACTTACTGAGAAAGTAGATTTTTGTATCCAGAAGGTTGAAAGATGTATTTTTCCACACGTTTATCACTTAAATGAGGAGGTAACTGTAGATATTTAGTGTCATTGTTCAGATTTAGAGCATACAAAGTTAAATCTCCTTCTTTGTATTTTGGACTAAAATAAAACAGATTAAATTAATAACTTTGCATTTGCCTAACTTTTGCAAATTTCATGAACACACACTCATACACTATTCAGACTTGGATTTATTCATTTATTTATTTAGCAGGTAGTTAGTGCTTGCCAGAAGCAATGCACTGAAGAGAAGATGTTGTTGATGTTTTGGTTTCAATATTAACATATAGAAAGCTACAATGAAATATATAACATATAAAAGGTACAATCCTTTTAAGGATCCACAATTTTGCTGTTGGAGATCCTCCCCCAACACAATATTTCAGAGTGTTCATATATCTGACAAATCCATTCAAATGCTGTCAAGCTAGTGGTGAGTGTCTAAGAACTTAGTTGGAGGTAGTTCTCAGAAAGCAGCTATAGGACCCACCCCTACACCCATCCTACACTCAGAGATCTCATGATTTGCGAGAACCTGCCAGAGCTAACCTGGCCAACAAGAACCTAGACCACCTCCCTCCAAGTCACTGGCAACTTGCCTAGCCAGGACTGGCCCTGTTGGCTTTTCCCAAACTATCTTTCTGGGACAAGTCCAAGTGAGCCAGGGTCAAACCATGTTGGCTCCTAATTATTTGGAGGTGGGGGTGTTAGGAGCAAGATCTGCTGGCCATTGTTAGGAACCTGTAGCTTCACCATAAGGGCATCCCAGACTGAGGCTTTGGGGCACTGCCATCTTATGAATAGTTACAGAGGCAAAACATATTATGATTAGTACTATCAATTTCCATTAAGATCATTCTCTGAAGCCTAAAAATGGAATTGGAGATGACATTGGGCTCTCAAAGCTTATACTAGTAAGTCAACAAGCAGTTATTAACACTAGAAAAACCAGGCATATTGAGTGACAAATATTTTGCTATAATTTTATTCTGAAATAAAAATGTTCATCCTATTCCTATTTTCTTCATCCTAAGGATATAAAAAAATCCATGTGTCAATTGTTGTAATTTGGTCCTTCAAGGTATTTTGAAATTCTGGTACTTTTAGTCTCAGGATTTTGTAACATTAATTGAAAACACATTCTATCAGATTTTATCATCCTGGAAAGGCTTTGAATGAAGACTTTACATTGGACTCTGTCATCTAAGGATCAATCTAGCTATGCTTGGACAGGTTGGTATTGGAAGGTTGGCCGACAGAAAATTATGGGGTTTTTTAGGAGGAGGATGTGACCACAGAAGCTTGAGACCATCTACTCAAAGGCTTCATGGAGTTGTGATCTATGAAGACTGAGAATTTAGCTACCCATTGACCCAATGACAATTTAGTCCTAGTGTTGCCTCCCAGACGAGGCAGTCTAAGAAGCTAGGTGCCTTCTCAAGGGAAGTTCCGAGCATGTGGACAACTACTAGTTCAGTCTACTCATATCCAAGTTTAGGAGGAAATGGATATTATGGCCATCACACCTTTATGACAATTTGGAGTATAAGTCCCATTCAGTAGGAATTGTCTAGGGAGAGAAGGTTCATCAAAAAAAATATTAAAAGCTATTTACCTTCCTTACATTTTCTCCAATTATGCCATTCCTCAAACACTTAGCAGCATGATCATGGGAAGTCAGAGTTCCCTTGTACCCATAAGCACTCTCCATGTACCATAAGCACTCATCACCAGCAAGTGATGGACATGGTATCTGGCAAACTGAACAGGTTGGAGATGATAACTTGAGGCTACTTTACCCAGTAAGGAAGATTTTCTATAGATTTATAAAGATTTCTATTATAGGAAAAAAAAAATCATTCTTTTTTTGTTTTTGTTTTTGTTTTTTTAGATTTTTGCAAGGCAAATGGGGCTAAGTGGCTTGCCCAAGGCCACACGGCTAGGTAATTATTAAGTGTCTGAGACCGGATTTGAGTCCAGGTACTCCTGACTCCAAGGCCGGTGCTTTATCTACTACGTCACCTAGCTGCCCCAAAAATCATTCTTTTAAAAATGATGAAGCCTAATTACATCGGAGGTCAGAGCACAGGACTATGAAATGTCACACTCAGGGGAAAAAATGCATTTTCATGAGCAGCTAGACATGGATGTAGAGGGGATAGAATGCCGGATCTGGAATCAGGAAGATCTGAGTTCAAATTCTGATTCAGAAAGAGAACAATCATTTAACTGCTGTCTGACTCAATTTAGTTATCAGTAAATGGGGATAATAGCCACTTCCTCATAGGGTTGTTGTGAGGATGAGATATTTGTAGAGTTATTTGAAAACCTTAAATCACTATAAAAATATTGGCTATTACCATTTTTAAACGAAATTTAAAGTCAACTATAATACAGAGGTAAATACATTAGATTATAATGATTTTGACTTTATTACTGAATTAAAGGTCTAGCAATTTGTCAAATTCTGTCTAAAATTCGCTCAAAAACTGAGCTTCATGTGGGTGAATAATTGTTGGATTTGATGCTAACTCAATAACACTGCTCTGAATGGCATTAAGTTTAGCTCAAAATCTATTTAAATTATGTAGCCCTGAGAATATTGTCGGGTCAGACATATAATTAGGTCCATATCATATCAGTGTTTCTCATAAGAAAATACTTTTTTTCTTTGTCTGTACCTAGAATTCCAGTGCTTACACAGTGCCTGGCCATAGAAGAGATTTAAATAATGCTTGTTGATTTGACTTCACATTTACTGGCAAAATGAACTCTCTTAATTCAGATCAGCATCTGCTCTGGGACTGATCATCTTAGAGAGTTACCTGGGGTGCTGAGAGGTTAAGTGACCTGTCCAGGATCACACAGCCAAGGTGTGTCAGAGACAGGATTTAAATCCAGGTCATCCTGACCTTGTGATCAGTTCTCCATCCAATCCACCAAAAGATACCAAGAGTAATATATGGGTGATTGAGCCTTCATAATACTTACTGGTTGTTGTTTGTACAGTGGAGGTATAAGCGAAGCTTCTCTTTGTCTGAACTTTTCACGTTAGCTGTTAACACCTTGGTGCCAACCAGCTGCTTGAACACAAGAGACAGCCAGTAATCCTATAGAAAATTAAAAATTGGTTATTTTCTTTTCTTGGTCAAGGTTAGAGCTAATAGGCTGATATTTGAGTCAGGTCAGATTAAGGAGCATTTATTAAGCTCCCATTAAGGACCAGAACTGTGGGGATAAATAGGAAGGCAAAAAACAAAACCTAACCAAATAAACCCCTTCCCTCACAATGCATTCACAATTATGTACATACAAGACTGGCAGGAAAAATTGGAGATTTCATTCAAGCAAAGGCATTGGCATTCATATTTTCCCTATTAGAGCAAATAAGCATTTATTAAGCACCTACTATTTGCCAAATTAAGAGATCTGAATAATAAGAAAGGCAGAAGTCCGGCCTGCCCTCAAGCAGCTTACAGTCTAAGTGGGGGAGACAAGAATCAATCAACTAGAGACAAAGGCAGAGGGAAAGGGCCAAGATTAAGGACTAGAGAGAGACCTTGAGTTGACACGGGGGGGGGGGGGGGGGGGGGGGGGGGGGGAGCCAGGAGGGGAAGAGCACCAGGATTCCAAGTTTCCAAGTATGTATCTTAGTTATTGGAAAGATATTATCACCCTAATAATCAGTCAGTAACTGTCATAGAAACCTCTTTGGATATAAGGATTGCCTTCTAGATGTTTCTGTTAACATCATCTGTATTGAAATGATTTACCTTCCTTGTGTATTGTCCACAGAGAGTCAAGCATTCAAAGATTTGGGGTACTACTTCAAGGAGCTAGCTATTCTTGGTCCAACTCTAGGGATAACTCAAACTAGTCATGGGGAAAGTAACTGGACCTGTATTTTATTATTATAGGAGTCAAATGAGAAAATTTCCTCTATTAATAAAGACAAATTTATCCTATTTGTCTTGTATGTATGTAATTATGTGCATGGTGAGTTAGCATTTTAGAGTACTGAGAGGTAACTTGTCAGTGTAGATCAGAGGCAGAATTAAAACCCAGTTACTATATGAGGCTGCCTCTCAATTCAGAATACATGGAGGAAATAGATAAATTCCATTTTTACAAGATCACTAGTCAAACATGACAGGCTCTAAAATACAACTAGACTTCTCAAACTGTGTAGACCACTATAGATAAAGAGCAAGTTTGCTGGGAAGTCTACCCACAAACCACACAAGTTGAGTACACTGGTGACACCTACTCTTTACTCTTTCAAACATTTCTTAGCATTGTAGCACACATCATTACTTTTCTCATTTTGAGAGCTACAAGAATGGTCAGTTGGGAGGAAGGTAAGACAAGACCAGAGCTACATTTCTTAGACAACTTTAGATGCAACAATCAAGGATAATAAAATGTTCATTCAATCACCTGTGGAAAATTTCCAGTGGTAAAGTCAATTTGCAGTGGTAAAACTATGAACCATTTCTCTGTTAAATAAATCATCAAAGTATATAAATGAGCAGTTTTCAAGCTAAAAAATGCAAAGAATTGACAATCACATGAAAGACTGCTGAAAATCACTAACATTAGAGGCATGAAAATTAAAACAACTCATCTCATACTTGCCAGTTGGCCAAGGTAATTAAAACAATGTAAAGTCAAAATTCAAGGGACTATGTGCATACATGTGTTTTATCTCTGACAAGATCACTAGTTTCATAAGGGCAAGGGCCATTTTATTTAACTTTGAATTTCTCTCAGCACTTAACACTTGGGACCCATATAAGTGCTCAAGGAAGAAAAAAGATCATGTGATTTGAAAAAAGCATGTTGGACAGACTGTAGAAAGGCCCACTGAAGTATGCCCTGCTAAAGCTGCTGGGACATGGACCAAATATTCAGGAAAACAGTTTGGAACTATGTGTGAAAAATGGTTAAGATGTTAAGGTAGTTAAGAAACCCTTTGACCCCAAACCCCAATAGAATAAGAAGAAACTCCTTAAGAACAAGGCTTTATTTTTCCATTTGGATTCTCAGGGCTTTGCACATAAAGAATACTTGCAAATTGGTTAAATGAGCTAAAAGACAGATGGCAAGCTCTCATATATACTAAAATATTCATAGCAGCACTTCCTATGGTAGCTAAAAAAATGGTGACAAAGCAGGCACTCATTGAGGATGGCTGAACAAATTGGTATATGAATTCAAAGTTCTATTATTGTACACAAAGAAAACAAGGAATTCAGAAAACCTTGGGAAGAATGAGGCAAAGTCATATGAACAGAACAGAATAACCTACACAATGACCACAATATTGTAAAAGAAAACCACACAAAAAGACACCAAAATCCAGATCAATGAAATGGCAGATCATCACTCCAAGGCTGATGATGAAACCTACTTCTCCCATTTCATTAGAGGAGAGGGGGCCTATGGGTTTGGAATGGGGTGGATAGTGTCAGACACCATCAGTGGGTCAGTTTGCTTTATTCTACATCTTTGTTACAAAGAAGGGTTCTATGAAAGGGTATTATTAGGAAATAACAGCAAAGTTGTTGGGTTTTCTTAATGAATAAAATTTTGTTTTAAAGGTAAAAAATCCAAATATGGTTTCTTTGATCTGAAAATAAGTTTTTTTTATTTTTGGATGTAGTTTTTAATATCCTCACAGATTTACCTTACACCAGTTAAAAACTATAAATTCTTTCATTTAAGAGATGATAAACGTCAAATCAAGAATATATATGTTGTTTTTTGTGCCTTCATATTTCTCATTTGCAATGCCTAACCCATAACAACACAGATGACTGTGATGAGGCTACATGTTATTCAAAATCAATCAATTCACACATACAAAAAAAAGAAACAGGATCGAAATAGTCACTTACAGGTAAGGGATCAAAGTTTTTATCCACCAAGTGATAATTTCCAGCTCCAAATAACACTTGTCTCATTACTACCTCAATACCCATTTTAGCTGACAGACCTAATTTGTCCAACCACCTGTTGAAGAAATAGACAAAAACTATTTAAAAATAGAAGAAAACAACTCAATTTTTATTACAGCAAGAACATTAAAGAAACTATTATAAATTGTAGCTATTATATGGAGATATATAGCTAATATATGGAGATCTGAATTCTGATCTCTTCCTGCTGCTTTTCTTTACATTACAGTGATCCTAGTGCATATTATTTTGGGGGGTTCTGTTTTCTTTGCTTGGTTAAGCTTGTCTCCAGTTGAGGAATGGATGGAAATATGTAATCACTTAGTCCAGTTAAACCTTTTCAACCAAGGGCAACCTAGACCTAATCAGAAAATTTTAGAACTGAACAAAAGGACTTTGGAGGTCATCTAGTTCCTCTAATTTCACAGATAAAAAAACTGAAGCTAAAAGAAATGAGGGGGAAGAATGGGGATAAGAACACATAGATTGACTCCCAGACCACTATTCTCTATTTACACATTTTACCCCATACCAAGATAATCTCTCTGATGAAAGATTAACATTATTATTGACTTTCATTTGCCCTAACTTTTCTTGTCTGTGGTGTAGTTAATATTTTTTGTCACTCAATAAAACATTTCAGATAGGGCTTCCTTATTAATTTTAAAACAAACAATTTTAATCCCCCTGCATGGTTATTTGTTCTATTCTAAAGAGAAAGGAGGTCTTGGATTCTTCCCCAAAGATAGCAGAACTGTGATGAATCAACTCTGGGCAGGATTAATGGCCTTCCAAGGAAGTGGAATACTATAAGTGAAGAGGGCTTAGTTGAAATGTATTTTATATAAAAACATTATTTGTGGATCTTTGGTGGCCTCTCAACATGTTAGAATATTATGATTATTGCATTTTCAGATGAGCCCAAGATAGTATCATAACTCAGTGGATGACAGTCAGAATCAAGTTGATTGTAATAAGAGGAAATTTAATAGTGAACAATTTAAAATCTTGTACAAAGCATAACTAACACAAGCATTAGACGGGGCAGGCATGGTCCTGGAAAAGGTGGTGGCAAAGAAAGGGGGTGGTTTAATGGATTGTAAATTCAAAAGGAATCAATCAGGTGATGAGGTAGCCAAAAATTAAATGGGGTCTTGGGCTTCATTAAGAATGGTATAGCTGGGGGTAGCTAGGTTGCGCAGTGGATAGAGCATCAGCCCTGGAGTCAGGAGTACCTGGGTTCAAATCTGGTCTCAGACATTTAATAATTACCTAGCCATGTGGCCTTGGGCAAGCCACTTAACCCCATTTGCCTTGCAAAAAACCTTAAAAAAAAAAGAATGGCATAGCTTCCAAGAAGAGAGAGGTGCTTATCCCAGTTTCCTCAGCCACCATCAGACCTTGGCTGAAGTATTGTGTTCTTTTCTGGATATGTGGACTAAGAGGGATGTTGGTGAGCTGTGGAGATCCCTAAGGGGACAACCAGGACAGTGAAGGGCCTCTAGTCTATAGCCTGTGGCAGTCATTTGAAGTCAAGATTCAGAAAGAGCATGTCAGATATGTCCAAGTATTTGAAGAGCTGGTCCACGGAGGAAAGAAAGAGTCAACTGATGACCCTGGACAAGTCACCTACCTCAGTTCCCTAAACTGTAAAAATGGGGGTAATATCCCTCCATCCCAGGGCTGCGGGGTCAAATGAGATAATATTTGTAAAGTGTCTAGTGTATAATGGGCATTTAATAAATGCTTCTTTACTCTGGGGGCAAGTGGAAGTATATTTTTTTAGCTTTACTTTTTCTTCTACAACATGACTAGAAATGTAGAAATATTACAATATATACATGTGGGTATATTTATAAATAGAGCGTACAAACACACACAGATATATACCCATACTTACATATATGTATAAATGTATGTGTGTGTTTGTATGTGTGTGTGCGTGTATGTGTGTAGATATCTATATATTATATATATACTATATCTGGATGTCCACATGGGTGACAATGCATGTATGCATATGAGAGTTTTTATGTAAACACTCATATATATGCATATATAAATAAATGTATAGATTATATATGTCCATGTGGTTGTATAGATGTATGGATATGTTTGTGTGGATATATCTCTATAAACATAAGTAATGTTCTTTAATCGAAATCTCTTAGATACACTATTTTTAAGTATAGTTACTTAGAGGAATGAGTCTTTTGCTTAAATATAGTATATATATATATATATATATATATATATATATATATGCTAAAGTAGAAAAATTTTCAAAAACTTGGCTTTTTTTTTGGTAATAACTAACTTGGAGTCTAAACACTCTGCAAAGTTTTAGCGACAATCAATTCTCTGCCTTCATCCAAATCTATGATTAAGTATATTGTATTACACTCTGCCATAAAGGACCTCTTTTGGGCAGGTTTTTTGGCACAAAGGATAGGGTGGCGACATGCTGTCATTGAAATCTAGATATTTGTTTGTGACCTGAGACGAGGATTGACGCACTCACGTAAAACCAGCGAGGTAAGTGTCAGAGAGCTTGGGTGCCCCTCCTCCATAAGCTGAGCTTGTTTCTCCCAACCAAACCTTCTTGCCAGGTGTGGTCTCATTCACAACCTACAGAACAGAAAAGTCTACCTGGTGAGTGAAATCAAAATAGCTGAGACACATGTTTTGTGACATTAAACATTCCTGTGGCACTAGCTATAGGCTCTACTATCATAAATTGCAGGCTTTTCAGAAACATCATTTATAATACTATCAGAAAAAAGATTCTGAAAATACAATGCTTTGGGTAACTTTTTATTCCATTATTAGGGACTAGGGAGAAAGAGAATGTAAAGAAACTTGCATTTAACCCAGGTTATAATTACAGAATAAGAGAATCTTTTAAAATTTATTTTTATTTTGAGTTCTCTTCCTCCCTTAGAATTATAGAATCTTAAAGTAGAAAGAATTTTCTTTCTCCTCCTGGGTTTCCCTGGTTTTCTAGTTCCAGCTAAAATTCCACCTTTTTCAAAATGTCTGATTCCCCTTAAATGCTAGTGCTTTCCCTCTGTAATCATCTCTAATTTATCCTGTTTCCAGCTTCTTTGTTCATGGCTACTTGCATACTGTCTCCCTCATCAATCTGTCTTCTCACCTTATCACTCATCTGAAATTGCTTAGAAAGGTCAAGGTCATCCATCCACTGCCTCCTGAACCATACCTAGTCATCTTGACTTTTTTTCCCTCCCAGTGGATTTTTATGACTCTGGAGAAGATTGTGAGGTTGCTTCTTACTGCTCTGCCTCACTTCAATCAAATATGTCCAAGTCAAGAAGTCAATCTCATTGGTCCTTTCGGAGAGTGAAGAAGGAACAAGTGGGGAGGAACAAGTCCTTCCTGAGGACAGGGACTCTCTTGTGCCTGCCTATGTCTCCTCATCTCTTACCATAGCTTCTGGCACATAGTAGGTGCTTAATAAAGGCTTGTTTCTGACAAATAAAGGCTTGCTGTCTGACAAACAGGATCTGGACAAGTATCCTCTACATCTTAACTGACTACCGGTCAGAGAGGTTTTGCTATTTATCTCCATCGAGAAAGCATCCTCTTAGGTAGCAACAATTTTAAAAATTGTTTTTATTTTATTTTTAATTTATAGAATAAAACAATTACTTCCATAACAGTATAATTTTTTTAAAAAGATGTTTGAACATGAAACTGCAAATCTATTATGTATGACTTGTATTCCTTTTAAATCTATAATATTTTATCATGTAAATTTTTTCTTCTTCTCTCTCCCTTTTTCTTCCCCTCCCAAATCTGGCCTAGAGATGGCTACCATTAGACACAAATATATTTTATCAAAAATATGTTATTATGTATTATATGTATTATATATATTATTATATATAATATAAAACATATTTTATTATATATTTATTTTATGATAAATATATATATATATTTAAAATCATTCTATGTATACTTCTATTTATCAGTTCTTTCTCTGGATGCAGATAGGGTATCTTTTCTGCCCAAACCACCAGATGGCATCTGCAGGCATGGCAGCTAACTCTTCCCTAACTCTTCTTTCATTCGGTAAGAAGAAAGACACTTGTTTTTCAGTGAATCAGGGAAAATTTGATCTATGAGTGTATTTAGTCAGCTATCTGATAGCTATGTTGGAAATATTTCTTGATTTGTGAGAAATTTTCATTTTTAACAATAAACAGAACATGCAAGTCTATAAAATTCAGACTTCTTTGATTTTTTTTTCTACAAAAGAAAAAAAAAGTACCTGGAAAACTTTTTGTGCTAAGAAAATAAATGTATCCAACACTTCAGGGTTTAAAAAATCCTCTTGAGTAGCAAGTCGTCCATTCAAATAGTAGCTGAAATTAACACACACACACACACACATACATACATTTATATATAATATTTACAGAATGGACATTTCAAAATTTTTTTCCTAATTTAGCACAAGGAAGAGACTGAGATTTGGGAAAGAATATTCTACCATATTCTATTTTTGGGAGAAAAGTGATAGACCTTTTATTTTTGGAATGAAATAAAGATATCACTGTTATAAAGGATGTCCTGCATGAAAAGAACTTTAAGGTGGTTAAAACTCTTAGAACTTTAAAATGCAACTAGGCTTTTGTAACAACCTGTATAAGTGCTAAGCATCCTTAGTCCTCTGTCAGCATTCTGGTAAAAAGATATTACATCTGGAGCTTCCTCCAATTGTTTTGATCTGTATCTGGCCATTGGGAGCCAGGTGCTCCTGAGGAGACAGTGAGGCTGGTGACTTAGCACAGCCCCCCTCACTCAAACCCAATTCAGCTGCTTGTCATGATATCATCTCACTGATGTCATGGTCTTCCTCGAAAATGAAGGACAAACAACAAGAAGCTGACATTTTGGTTATTAGTATATGACCAGCCAAGTCACAGGGAAGTACTTTGGGCTTGAGTAGCACAATTATCTCGACTAATCTCATTATATTGGGGGGGGGGGGTGTTAGGAAATGGGGTTAAGTGACTTGCCCAGGGTCACACAGCTAGGTATTCATTAAGTGTCTGAGACTGGATTTTAATTTAGGTCCTCCTGACTCCAGGGCCGGTGCTCTATCCATTATGACACCTAGCTGCCCCAGTCTCATTATTTTTAAATTTGTTAATCATTTATTCATTAATCAAACTGCTTGGTCAAGGCATTCTTCTAGGCCCAGAGGGAGATATAGAACTAAATTAAAAGGCCCAGTTTCCAAAGAGGAGATGAGAACCTCCTCCTTTTCTTTTTGGAGGTCAGGACTCTGGGCACAGAAGATGAAGGATACTCTCAGACTGACATAACTACTTTCATTTTCTCTTTTCGATTCTTGGCTATGGGGAGTGGTTCTCAGGGTGAGAAAGGGAGGAGTGATAGACAAGGAGATGAAAATAATGCAGAAACACAAAGCATGACCTCTGCCCTTGAAGAATTCATAATCCCCCCAAGCCAAGGGGCTCTGCAGGGTCCCCCTGAAATATAAAAAGGGCAAGAGGAAAGCCTCCAACATGATAGCCACCATGGCAGACTTTCAGGAGGGGGCAGAGGGATGGGCAGGAACATGGAAACATCTCTAGCACTCAGCATAGTATATTGCAGACAGTGTGGGTACTCAATTAATGTGGAAATCAAAATGACTAATATGGAAATATTTTACATGATTTCAAATGTATAGTCTATATTAGGTTGCTTATCATTTTAGGGGGGAAATATGGGAAGGACAGAGAGACTGAATTTCGAACTCAAGCCTTTAAAAATTTTTTTTAATTTTTTTACATGTAATGTTATACATGTTTTACCTGTAATGTTTTACATATAATATTATTTTAAAATGTGGAAACATTTTCTATTTGAAATATAGAATAAAAATGAGCAATACAGATGACTAGTAGTCTTTCTTTAATAGTATTATGAGAAAAAACGGACTTACTGATGCCATGTGACTGCATCAATTACTCCTCCTGCAACATTCAGGAAGCTAAAAACAAATCGACATCATTATATCATTTCTTTGCCCTTATATGGAAATGCTAAAATTAGTTTCTAATGATATTTATCAATAAATCCAGTCAGTGGGCTGGTTATTAAATCTGGAACAAGAATCTAGGACATTCCAGAGGTATCAAGGCAGATAAGTGCATAGGATGGACTTGGAGCCAGGAAGGTCTGAGTTCACATCCAGCCTCAGGCACCGTCTGACTGAGCCTCGGCAAGTTTGTTAATCTCTGCTTACCTCAGTTTCCTCACTTGGACAATGGGGATAATTATAACATTTCCCTTCCAGACTTGTGATAAGCAAATGAGATAATCTTTGTAACTACTTTACAAATTTTAAGGTTTTAATAGCCTGAAATGGCACTGGGCATTTTGGGAAGGACACCCTGTATTCACGTTATCATTATTATGATTCCCAGGTGATCTCTGTAGAGGTACCACACTTCCGTTCAGACTTGCCAAAGCCTGGCTTCACCTCAGTTGTCCCATTTCAGTAAAGTTTCTATTTGAGCAGGAATTTACATTTGCTTCTCACTTCCTTCACATCTAATAGAATGGAGGCTCCTGTTCTTGCAAAAAAGAGAAGTCCTTTCTTACTTCTAGCAAGTAGTTATACCAGCCTGAACTCGGGCCTTTGCTTCTTTTAAGTAAAAAAGAAAAGAAAAAAACCCAAAACCTTTTCTTACCTCCTTAGAATCTTATCACTGGAGACGTTCTTCTGAAGTTGACCAACATCAGGTCCAAAGAGTTTTGCATTTTTTAAATCATACGTTTTTAGAAGTGAATGCAATTTAATAAAATCTTTTCCTAGTTGGGACCCAGTAATATAAACACCAGACTTCTTCCTAAAACTGTTGGGTTCTGAAAGACAACAGTTCTCCATATATAACTGCTTATCTTCAAAATTCATATCTTCCATAAAACTGAGTTATTTGTTAGATTCTAAAGGAGATTATAATCTCTTTAAAACCTGTAATTGTAAAAGGAAGGAAGGAAGGAAAAGAAAGAAAGAAAGAAAGAAAGAAAGAAAGAAAGAAAGAAAGAAAGAAAGAAAGAAAGAAAGAAAGAAAGAAAGAAAGAAAGAAAGAAAGAAAGAAAGAAAGAAAGAAAGACAAGAAGGGGGCGGCTAGGTGGCGCAGTGGATAAAGCACCGGCCCTGGAGTCAGGAGTACCTGGGTTCAAATCTGGTCTCAGACACTTAATAAGTACCTAGCTGTGTGGCCTTGGGCAGCCACTTAACCCCATTGCCTTGCAAAAACTTAAAAAAAAAAAAGAATACTGGACATGAAATCATAAAAAAGCAGAAAACCAAGGTTCTATTTCTGGCTCAGACACTGAGACCTAGATTCTGTGTCTCAGGTTTTTTTAATAGGGATAATGAAACACTTCTTCACAAGTTTGCTATTTGGAAAGTCTTTTGTCAACCTTACACTTTGAAAGTTGTGATTTAGACAATCAGTGAATAGTTTGAAAGAACTAATGTCTGGGAGTTATGGGAAGTTTTTGGATGTGATGGGGAAAATGAGGCAAGGAAGCAATCAATGACACCTCATCTATTTTTCCACCTCCTCAGGGAACATGATCTGATGTCTGTTTCTCCAGGTTGGGGCCACTGCAGATCAGCTCAGGGCCTGATTGACCTATCCAGCATGTATCCAATATCCAACATATTATGTTCTCATGTCAGGGAATACTCTGGGGAAAAGAGCAGGAGACAACAAAGCCGGAGGTCTGGATATCTTAGTGATTGGGTCCCCTGCCTTGATCAAATTCAACCTTTCTAAGGTCTCAAAAGTATCCCTTAAATATAAAGTGTGTGTGTGTGTGTGTGTGTGTGTGTGTGTGTGTGTATGTGGTATGTGTATGTGATATGTGTGTGTGTGTATATCTGAAGCAAATGAAGTTCAGGTCCATCCCAACTGTCACCCTGATTATCTGCATTACAGAACTGGACATGTGGAACAGTATCCTTTTGTTGAAGCGTGAGCATTTGCTGCTCTGCTCCTCTTCCCCTGACAGCATCGAGCCCTCTCAAAGAACAAGGGGAAGTAGGCAGGCCCAACTAACCCACAGAGCACTGCCTCTGGGAGCTCAAGTCACACTCTTCACCTGTAGCCACTTGCTTCATTACTAAGAGATGTGGAATCTCCTTCCTCATCTCTCCTCTGAGAGGCAGTGGGTTGGGCAGGGGAGAGAAGACCTGAATTCAAATCCACCCTCGGAAACTTTCTAGTGTCTGACCCTGGGCAAGTTATTTAACAGCTGCCTGCCTCAGTTTCTTTAACTTTCAAATGGGAAGAATAACAAACATAGGGTTATTGTGAGGGTTGATGAGATTACTATCAATAAAAAAATATATAGTAGACACTATTTAAGTGATTATTCCCTCCCTTCCTTTCCCCACAAAGATAGGACAGTGCAGCTGATTGGATGGTGACCCTCCTCCAGTGTTGTTTTCATTGACATTATCACCATCTTATAGAAATCATTCTATGGTTTTGTTTTGTTTTGTTTTTGCTCTGTTTCACTTCATAGAATACTTCCCTTCTTTCTTTCAGTTCCTCATATGTCCTCTTGTGGTACAGTAGTCTTCCATTGCATTTATAAATCACAGTATGATGAGCCATTCTCCAACTGAAAAGCATCATTTGCTTTCCTTTTTTAAAAAATTACTACAAAAAATGATGACATGAGTCTTTTGGTAGATATGAACCTTTTTTCTGTCTTTGAGGTCCTGAACATGCATGCTTTGAACTGGGATCAAAGTGAAAGAACAGTTTAGTGATTTTTCCCACATAATACAAAATTATTTCTCAGAATTATCATCCAATTCCCAGTTCCACAAGGTATTAATATACTTGTCTCTTGAAAACTCTTCAAAATTTCATTTTTATTGTCTTGCCAATTTCATAAATTTAAGATGACATATCAATGTTGTTTTCATTTGCATTTCTATTATTCTTATGACTGGTGACAAATTATTGGATATGTTGGGTAGGTGAGGAGGAGTTGAAAAAGACCCCACATTTGTGAACTCAGTTGACTTGGAAGATGGAGGTAGCCTCAAATAATAATGAAGTTTAGAATGGGGGAGAGTTTTGTTTTTTGAATCCATTGAATTTGAGATGGTCGTGGGATATCTATTTTGAAAGGCCTAATAAGCAGTTGGAGACATGAGGTTGGGCTCAGAAGAGAGATTAGGATTGGATAAACAAATGTTGGAATTATTTTGAATAGAGATGTTCATTGAAACTATATGAGTTCTGATGAAATCACTGAGTGAGAGGATACAGAAAGGAAAGCAGAGAAGGAAAGAGCCCTGGGGACACTTCAGTTAGTGGGCTGCAAAAAGTGAAGATCCAGTGAAAGATTGAGAAGGGATGGTCAGACAGGTAGAGGGAAAACTGGGTCACAAAACCCAGAGATGAGAGAGAACTCAATACAAAGTAATCAGCAGCATTTTATAGAACAGTTGTATGTCCAAGATATATCAGGAGAGAGACCCAGGATAAAGACTGAGAAAAAGTCATTTGATTTGTCAATGAAGAGATTATTGGTGGCTCAGGAGAGGGTGAGTTCAGCTGAAAGATGAAATTGGAAGGGTTTAAAAGAGAGTGAGAGATGGGGCAGCTAGGTGGCGCAGTGGATAAAGCACCAGTCCTGGAGTCAGGAGTAACTGGGTTCAAATCTGGTCTCAGACACTTAATAATGACCTAGCTGTGTGGCCTTGGGCAAGCCACTTAACCCCATTTGCCTTGCAAAAAAAAAAAACTTAAAAGAGAGTGAGAAGAGGAGGCTGAGTTTATCGGTTTATCAGAGAAGGGAAGGAGAGGTATAGGATGGAAGCTAACAAGGTCCAAAAAGCTGGCACAAGGAATCGGCAGTAATTCCCATAGGCAGATCAGCATGGTAAACATGAAGGTCAGAGAGGAACACTCAACCAAATCAATACTATCTCTTAGCTAAATACCCTTTCCATACTATGACTAAGTAAATATCTTTTTGAATGGCCTACATTCTTAGAAGGCCTACAAGTGTCTTATTTTCTTCCAGTTCCAAATTCAAACACCAGATTTACCTGAATCAGACTGAATGAGAAAGCTAATCATTAATATTATATCTAGAAATAGTTTACCAATTCCTTAGAAGAGGTCAGGTCCTCTGGCATCTGCAGCAAATAAATTTTTGGAGGAGAGAAATAAAGCATTAAATGCTCTGGCCTATGAGGGGTGGGGAGGTGGATTCACTAAGCACCCCAAGACAGCTTGGGATACTCAGGTTTTCGGGTGTGGGGGATGAGGTGGGTAGTGGAGGATTCTGTGCCAGTGAAAAGAAAAGGAGAGGGAAGGATAAAAGCAAACTGCCTACACAAACATTTTGTGGGGTGTCAGCTATGAATGACTCTGAAAACCACAGAGCTTTCTAAAAATAGGAGAAGAGGAAATTGCTGGTCCCAGTTAAGTACTTTTAAGTAAAGCAGGAGATCCAAGCAGTGGATCCAAGAAGATAGAGGAAAATTTTTTTCTATATGCAATTTCAAAAGGCATGTCTATCCAGGAGAAAGGATAGCTGGCTGGCACAGTGGTGAGAGTACTAGACCTAGGGGGAGGAAGACCTATGATCAAATCCAGTTTCACATACTTACTTGGTGTGTGATGAGCCTTGGCAAGTCACTAAATCCCTGCCTTCCTCAGTTTCCCCAACCATAAAATGGAGGTTAAAAAAGAGTACCTTTTTCCCAGGTTGGAATAATTTTGTGGGGGTAAAATGTATATAAACTTTGCAAACTTAAAAGAATCTATATTAAGTGCTGCCTATTATTTCAATCAAGCAAATTATGTTATAGGATGCTAGAGTACTCCCTGGGTTTTTCCCTTTTCATGGTTTTTCTCCCCTTTTTGTTCTGATTCTTCCTTCACAATATGATTAATATAAAAATTTGTTTAATATAGTTATACATATATAGCTTATATTAAATTACTCTCTGTCAAGAGAGGTGGAGGGAAAGGAGGAAGAAAAATGTGGAACTCAAAACATACAAAAAATAAAAGTTGAAAACTATCTTTACATGTACTTGGAAATAAATAAAATTTTTAAAAGTTAAAAAAAAAGTTAAAAAAGTCTCTCCTGGGGGAGAAGGGAAGAAATGAGGGAAGTAGAAATAGAATTTGGAACTGAAACTTTTTTTAAATGTTAGAAAAATTGTTTTAACATGTATTTAGGAAAAAATAAAATATGTTATAATAATATTAATATTAATAATAATGATGATAATGTACTCCTTGATCAATGAAATCTCAGTGTACTTACCATTGCCAAGTTCCCAGGAAATGTTATACTTCTGGGAGGTACAATAATCCAAGACCAATTTGGCATTTGAGCTGTCCCATTGCAAATTACTTTTCCTTATTAAGGCATTGATGCCAAAGATCAGATCCAGTCCCGAACATTTGGCAAAGCTGTACAGCATATCCACTGTGCTTTCTGTATCAACAAAAATATTATTTCATAGTGAGTAATTTGGTTACTAGAGAAAAAAAGAATCTGACAGCCTACAGAAAGCCTATTTCCTTCATATCATCATCATCATCATCATCATCATCATCATCAAACTTTTGGAAATACAGACTCAATAAATGATCACCTTGAATTGGCTAATACAATTTCATATTCTCCACTTATTAGAGCTCATCTATAGGGCTGTGTCACACAGAAGAAAACCAGAATTTTTGGCCTAGATACCAAAAAAGGCCTGAAGAGAACAGGACCAACCAAACATTGTACCTTGGTGTCCAGCATCTAATCTTGTTAAATGGAAGCTTTGCAAGATAAAGCAATCCTTGTTTCTTTGACAATCTAAACATTTCTACATTATTTTGGATTTGGAACAAGGTAGTATATGAGGTAAATTTAAAATTTTTGGATTTTTTAGACAAAGACTAAGTTGAAACTATTCCAAAGACTATCCTATGAAATAATGGTATATCACAAAATTTTAAAATAATTAATCATTTATTTGGTTATAGTTGGACCATAAAGATAGTGATAGTTAAGGGTTTTCAGGGGTAAGCTCTCCCAGAGTTAAATATTAATATATTTTATTATATATTAATATGAGCATGTATTAATATTAACATATCTTATTAATATACATCACCTTTGCTAGTTTTCTTTCTAAACAAACAAAAATGCTCATTAATAACAAACAAATCCATTCCACCTCATTCTTTAGCATTTCCTCAAGAGTTGAGGGGGAAGAAAAAAAAATTGCCTGAATTACCTGAGTAACTATAGCTGAGAAGACCCGGCCTTACTGATGAGAAAGGCAGAAAAGCTGAAACTAATCTAGTGGGTGGTTTGGAGTATTCTAGGTGTTCCATGTGTCTCTCACTTCCATATTGTCTGCAGCCTATCAAGGAATTACAGTTAATAAGGATTGAAAAGACTTTTTGGAAAGGGGCTGTTGAGATGGTACCATGGAGAGCAGCCCAGCTTCTCTGCTAGGCCTCCTCCACAATGACCAGAAAAGGCACCAGACTGAAACCTGATTGGAAATCCAAAAAAAATATTTATAGTTAGTCAGAGTAGATAAGAGAGCCCAAGTCAGGTTGGGCTGGCCAACACTGGAAGTAGTTGACCATACAGAACTTTTCAGCATCCAGGGATTGAGAGTCTTGGGGCAGGTAGAAGACCTGGGAAGTCATTGCACCAGAATGGGATGTAGGAAAGGGTCTGTCACTCACGAACTAGTTTGGTCATAGAACCAGGATGGACTGAAGAGGAGACCTATAATTTTGTTGTTCAGTCATGTCTGATTCTTTGTGATTCCATTTGGAATTTTCTTGGCAGAGATCCTGGAGTAATTTTCCATTTTCTTCTCCAACTCATTTTACATCACACAGCTACTAAAGTGTCTGAGGCCAATTTGAACTCATGAAGATGGGTCTTTCTGACTCCTGGGTCCAACAATGTCCACTGTGCCACCTAGCTACCCCTGTGGGGATGATGCCTAGTGGGGATGAAAAGGAGGAGTATACTGATCAATAAGCAAGGCAAGAAGTCACTCACTAAAGTGGAGGTGCTGACCCTTGGAGCAGAGGACAGACTCTGTTCTAGTCTCTGGTCCAAGCTGAAGCCTGCAGTGGAATAATCAGGGGAGAAATCCCAGAATCAAGGGGAGCTTGCAGTAGTTCTTAGAGAATCTCTATTTGGTGAGAAAGGGGTCAAGCCTTAAATATAGATCTTGGGGTCTTCTTTCTCTCCAAAATGACAAAGTGATCAGAATTTGGATGGAATATGATCATATCCCCTAAACTAATAATATTTAAGGAAACATAGATATAATTCTAGCCAGGTACCCTATTCTCCTAGTAGAGCAAGAGTGGTGACCTCTGACCTCAACCCACCTAGCAGGAATTAAAGTCTCACTTGGAGAAGGGTGGGAGGAGAAATGGCTTAGAGATATCTCTTCTGTCTTCCTTCAAGCCACAAAATGACAAGCCTCACTACACATAGACCCTTCTCTACACAAAAATGTCATTTGCTTCTTGATAGAAAGGTGAAGGACTCGGAATCCCAAAGGCGACAGTTTTTTTTTTTTGGTACATGGTCAGTGTAGACATTTATTTTGTTTGACCATACATGTTTATAATGAAGGTCTTATTTTTTTTATTCTCATATGGGTGGGGAGGAGTTGGGAAAGGGATAGAGAGAGGTAGATTTTTATTGATTGAAGAAAATTATAATTATATATTTATATATTATATATAGATTTATAGAATAAAAAACCCTAATAATCAGTATCAAAAATAAAAAAGGATAAATTCACAACCAATAGAAATTTTAAAAAGTATTAGTAATTATTTATTAATTTAATTAGTAATTTAGTAATTAATTAGCAATTGGAAAACTTATAATCTAAATGAAACAGATGTGCTTCAAATTAAACCCACACAAACTATTAACATTTCTGTATATTATCAACAAACCCAGGAGGAAGGGATAGGACGAGAAATTCCATTTCTTATTAAAATAACCATAAAAGTATAAAATATTTAGGAGTCTATCTGTTACCACACACAAGAATTTAACAAATCTAAATAACTGAACAAATATTAATTGCTCTTGAGTGGGTCAAGTCAATATAATAAAAAGTGAAAACTACCTAATTTAATTTATTTTCTTCATTTCTATAGCAATTAAATTACCAAAGAAGGGCTTTATGAAACTAGGAAAAATTATATTAAAATTCATCCAAATGAACAAAAGATCAAGAAAAAATTTTAAAAAGTAAGAAGAAAGGAGATCTAGCAGTAAAGTATCTTATCTGCAATTATACTACAAAGTCATTAATATCAAATAGTTTACACCTGAGTAATAAATAGAGAGGTTGATAAGTGGAACAGATTAGGGACACAATATATAGAAGTACATAGGATCCTAATATCTGAACAACCTAAAGATCTCACCTACTTGGGCAAGAACTCATTATTCAACAAAAACTTCTGGGAAATGTAAATAATAGTCTGGCAGCAATGAGGCATAAACTATTTACTAAGATATTTTCCAATAGTATCAAAATCTAGACATAAAGAGTATCATAAAAAACAAATTAGACACAACCCCCATTGCCTTGCAAAAAACCCCAAAACCAAAAAATAACAAAAGAAAACAAATTCAAGGAGCATGGAATAAATCACCTTTCAGATCTATAAAGGAAAGTTAATGACAAACAAGAGATAGAGAAATTTATAGGAAGTGAAATGGACAATTTGATAACATAAAATTAAAACATTTGTGCACAAGCAAAACCAATTCAAGTAAAATTAGAAGAAGCAGGAAAGTTGAGGGTTGGGAAAATCTTTGCAGAGTTTTCTCTTATAAAGGTCTTATTTCTAAGATATAAGAATAAGAACCATTTCAGTTGAGAAATGTTCAACAGACATGAATAGGCAGTTCCCAGAGTATGAAATTTATGCTATCAATAGCCATATGAAAACTGTTCTAAATCACTAACACAGATATACAGACAAGAACAATTCAGAGGTGTTACCTTATACATATCACATTAGTAAAGTTTAGCCTAAAAATGGGGAATATGACAAATGATGGAGAGGCAGTGGGAAAACAAGTACATTAATAAACCTTTGGTGAACTATGAACTGGTCTAACCATTCCAGAAAGCATATTGGAACTATTCCCAAAAAACAATTAAGCTTTTTTTAAATCTAATTGTACTACTGCTAAGTTTATATCCTCCAAAAAGATCTAAGAAAGAGGAAAAAATTTCATTTATAAAACCATTTTTTTTGATAACCACTCTTTTTTTTGTGTTAGCAAAGAATTGGAAAATGATAGTAAAATGAAATACTATTGTGCTATAAGAAATGAGAAACCCAGAAAGACTTGTATGATCTGGTAAAAAGGGAAGGGAGCAAGATTAGGAAAATAATTTATACAATAATAACAATATCACAAAGACAAACAACTTTGAAAAATTTAAGAAATCTGATTATTATAATGATCACTTATAGTTCAAGAGAATTCAAGATGAAACATCTTACCCACCTCCAGATAAGAGTGGTGATATCTTGTTTGATATTATATGTTCATAATAGGTTTTGTTTTTCTTGATTTCTCAATAAGGGGAGGAAAGGAAGGTGGAAAGAAGAAAATTTGGAATTGAAAATAAATAAAATTGAATTTAAAAAAAAGTCCTCTTGTGATCAAGAAGCTTAGTTAGGTCATTCTGTAGTTTCCAACTATAAAAACCACACAATTTTTGAGGTGAATAAGACTTCAGAAATTCTTTGCTACAACTCTGTTTTCACAGATAAAGAATCTGAAAAGGGAACATCATCTAGAGCAGGGTTCTTAACCAAGTGTTTCTTTAGTGGCTTGTAGACTGATTTCAGGAGTTGTATAAATTAAGTAAAACCTGAGTTCAAATGTTGCCTCAGACATTTACTATGAGCTTAGGCAAACACTTAACTTCTCTCTGCCTCAGTATCTCCCCCTGCAAAATAAAGTGGATAGAATAGAGGACCTTGCAGTAATCTATGCACTCTAAGGTCCAGAAGAGTTTGCCCCAAATCACCTGGTCAGTAAATAGCAGTGCCAGGACAATACAGGGCTGCACAATAAGAGTGGTTGTCATCAAACCTCATGTAGGACTGTCAAGTCTTCAGAGCTGACCCCAACATTTTAAGCATTAGGATAACTAGAAAATGTTCCTTCACAAACCTGAGTGTAAAAAGGACATCTTTCCTTATGAATAACTTAAGGAGAATAAAAATGGACAGGACTCTCCTGAATAAGTAATTGAGGCACACTGGCTTCGAGTTAGGAAGAACTGAGCTCGAATGCTGCCTCTCATTCTTGCTAACTTTGTGACCCTGGGCAAATCAGCCTCAGTTTCCTTATCTGTAAAATGAGAATTGCAAAAGTCCCCACCTCAAAGACTCATTTCAGAGGATCTGGAACCCTTACAGAGCTCCTATATAAAAGGGTTGTTACTACTAACAATAAGTAGCATTTAAACTGCATGGTAAGGTTCTCAAAATGCTTTACAAATATTACCTTATTTGACCCTCAGGAAGGGCCATTATCAATTCCCATTTTACAGATAAGGAAACTGAGGGTCCCAGAGCCAGTTGGTGTTCTTTCTGATTTTCAGGCCAGTGCTCTCTCCACAAGCTGGTTGTTTTGAAGATCAAATGAGATCATATATGTAAGTCACTTGGCAAACGTTAAATGACAATAGAAATTTTAGCTGTCATTATCCATATAGACACACACCTACACACATACTTTTTCCCCTTATTGCTATCTCACTACTATCTTCAGTGAGCTGCCTCAACATGCCAGAAAGGGAAGCTTGCATTCTCAAAGGCTCTGATGGAAGAATGTGAGCTCTGGCAGGTGCCTCCATGCTAGATAAGCCCAGAGGTGTCACTTAAATTTGGAGAGGTTCGCCAGCAGGTGAAGAAATCTGCTTCTTTTGTTTCTTTTGGCCAATGCAACTTGTGAAGACCTTTTTTTTTCAGGCCCGGAGCAGTTAGAAATCTACCCTGAGGGGTGGCTAGGTGGAGCAGTGGATAAAGCACCCGCCCTGGAGTCAGGAGGACCTGGGTTCAAGTCTGGTCTCAGACATTTAATAATTACCATATCTGTGTGGCCTTGGGCAAGCCACTTAACCCCATTGCTTTACAAAAAATAAAAAAAAAATAAAGAAATCTACCCTGAGTGAAATCAAGGATGTCTGGAATATTCCTGCAAGGATTATGATAGCATGGATGAGTGGAAGAATCCCAGACTGATGAGGAGCAATGTCATGAAGGTGAGCATCATGAAGCTTCCTCTTCTGTTATCACTACCGAAGTGGACTCTTAGGAAAAGTCTGTGAGTTTGTTTCCCTAATGCAATGATTATTAACTCCACTACCTTTAGAGTTTACATATGTCATAAACAAAAGTAGGTCTTTCAGATACTTATGGTAATTTGTCTGGATAACTTCTGTAGTAGGACCTACCTTGAACCAGGGGTCATATAGTCAACATTGAACATTTATAAAGTATTTTAACGTTTATAAAATGCTTTCCAAGTAGTCTTATTTTATCCTCCCAACAACCCTGGGAGTTATATAGTATCATTCAGATAAGAAACTGAGGCAGGCAGATGGAGGTTGAGAATGACTTGTCCAAGGTGGCACAGCAAAGGTCTGAGGCTAGATTGGAACCCATATCTTCCTGCCTTCAGATCCTAAACTCTGCCCTAAGTAGAGGACATTCCTTCTCTGCTAAACAGCTCAGTGACTTCTTTGCAACTGATAGTTTTAGGAACTAAGTAGAACACTGAGGGATTAAAAGATAGTAAAGGTCCACAGAGCCCTATTGGTCACAGGCAGGCTTTGACCAGCTGTCTATCTACTAGGTCCCACTGCTGCTCCAAATACCATTATTATGAACCCCCAAGATTATTATCCTAATAATAGAATCTGCCTTAGAGCAGACACACCCATAATGACATTTGTTGTTTCCAGTAACCAGCCCAGCCTACTGGGAGCTAGATGAGCTCACATCCTGCTGCCAGATGTTTTTCTCACTTTCTACTCTAGTGACCCAGGGCATCTAAAGAGGACCAGAGTAAATACATGTACTGACAGAAGCCACAACTCCTCTTCTAAAGGTGACCTGCCTTTGAGTTCTATCCCTTTGAGTAAAGGTGAGAAGGTTACCTCTACTACCTTTCATCTTAGAAGCTTTTCTCAACTACTGACATCCTCAGTGGCTTCATCATAATCTTATAATAAACATTTGTTGAGAGACTACTATGTCCCAATGCTGTCATTACAGTCAAGTCATTTTACCTTGCCCAGGGCTCCAGGGGAGTGAGCTGCATTGGTGGTGCAGGGTAGGAAACTCCACCCTGGGAGTTCCCCAGACCATGAAATCACAGGTCCTGATACCCTCCCATTCCAAAAACTACTCCATTTTCAGATTTATGTTGATTTTATGTAAATAACACTATATCTCTCTCTCTCTCTCTCTATATATATATATATATATATATGTGTGTGTGTGTGTGTGTGTGTGTGTGTGTGTGTGTGTGTGTGTGTGTATATATATATATATATATATATATATATATATTTAAATATTAGGGGGTAAGTCTCTTTTTTTCTGCTATTAACTTTGAATAAGGAATCAAGCATTTTCACAAATCAAAGTTAAAATAATAATTGGTCTGCCTAAAAACAAAGGAATCTATGTCCTATCTAGTTCTCTGGAAGCTTCCATCATAAACCACATTCATTCACTCAATATTCATTATGTGCCTACTGCCCACATAGAATTACAATAGGGACCGGGGATGAGGATGGGCAAATCAAACCTATTCAATATAGATAATTCCAGGTTAGCTGGAAAGTTAATTGCTTGGGTGAGTCCTACATTACAAAAAAAGGCATGGAAGAAACAAAAAAGAAACCAGTTTGGTAGGAGAACATTTTTGGTTTGATCCAAGACTCTCCATGCCCCTTGACTAATATGTGCTTACCCAATGCAGTCCTTTAGTCAGTATCTGGCTCACCCCCCTTTGGCTTATTTTGCAACAACCCTCTGGTCCCTCAGCAGCACCAGAGGTGAAGAACACTAGGGAGTTTTAGATTAACAGCAGGGTCCTACCTTGCAGACTCAATTGTGTGATTCAGGTTTATGTAGATGGCCTAATCCTAGGAAACCCATTGCTTCTGAGATCAGAATACACTACCAAACACCTTGCATTTCTTACTTGTGAATGTGCCATTCTTGAACTTGTTCTGCCGTTGTTCTTTGAGGAGCAGCACCTCCTGGATAGGCCATTCCAGTTGTAATTGCCCCTTCACAGAAGAAGGGATGGGACTCAAGTTGCAAGTATCTACAGGAGAAAAAGTTTTGAGTTAGCTTTGATGCATTTCAGATGTTCTGTGATCTATGAAAGACAACTTGGTGGTGTGGCTGCCTGTGGATCAGACTTGGAATCAAGAAGACCTGAGTTTGAATCCTGCCTCAGATATATACTAGCTGTCTGACATTGGGTTAAGTCACTTGTCCTCAGTTTCTTCAACTATAAAATGGAGTACCTAGGTGGTATAGAGGGTAGAGTTCTGGACTTGAAGTCAGAAAGACTCATCTTCATGAGTTCAAATGTGACTTCAGACACTTAGACCTATTTACCTCAGTTTTGTCATCTATAAAACAAATTGGACAAGGAAATGGTAAACCATTCTAGATCTTTACCAAGAACAACAACAATAACATATAGAGATTTGAGATTAGCAAAGTGCCTTATTCTGTCATTGGAACCTTTCAGGAACCCTATGAGATAAATCGATAGTATCACCTCATTTAACAGATGAATTTAAATGGTTTGTCCAGACCTAGTTAGTAAGTGCTGAAGGTAGAGTTCAATCTCAGGATCCCAAGGCTCTATCCATCTTTCAAAAGTTGGATACTACCTTTCTTTCAAAAGATAAACATTGTGAAATTATAAGTTTTCATAAATCTCTTCTCTCCTGAATCCCATGCTTCTGGGGTAGGGGTGACAATGTAGATGAGAGAAGAATGGAAATGGAAGGAAGACTGACAGTTTCTTTTAAAGTGGGTGTTTTTTTTTTTGGTGTCAGAAATAGTCTGATTGATTCCCACTTGGGCTCCCTATTAGATTGTGATGCTTATTCCAAGACAGAAAAGAGGAAAAGGGAATAATTAAATTATATAGTATCTATTTTGTGCCAAACACTTGCAAATATTATCCCATTTGATCCACACAAAACCCCTGAGAAGTAGGTGCTGTTATTATTCCCATTTTACAGTGAAGGCAAACAAAGGTTAAGTGACTTTCCCAGGGTCACATAGTAAAAATCTAAGATGAGATTTGAATTCAGGTCTTCCTGACTCCAGCTCTCTAGGGCCACCAGCTGCCTGCTATTACATACAGCTAGAAGTAGCTAACATTCAAATAACTTACTATCATCAAAGCTGCACAGTCTAGTCCTTTGGCTTCTAGCCCAGCTCCCTGGGACAAAAAAGAATGTTCCAAGAACAGCATGAATAATACCACTGACATCAGCACTAGAAGCAGGAGGAGAACATTAAGGGTTTCTTGATGAATAAAAGATAGATTTTCCTATCTAAAGTAACAAGGATAAATTCTCTTCCAGAGTATTTTTTTTTTTTCAGTTTAACCAGAAGTATTTTAAGAGTGTGACTGATTGGGAAAGGAATAAAACAATCATCATTTTTTTTTAAATTATTTTTTTTTAGCAAATCAGATCTTTTTTTCTCATAGCTGGCCCCATTTCCTGTGTTCCTAATCTTCCTAGCTATTTCTTGAGAAAAGGGCTGAGATACTTAAATTAAATTAAATACTTACAATAAATATTTATCTCAAACATATTTCAAGGTGAATTCTCCCACTGATCCCTTAGAGACTGTAATTTGATAATGGACACACATGAAGTAGAAATATAGTACTCGATATCTTCATTTTTATTACACCTTTAAAAGGATACCATATCGAACTTTTTAAGTGTAAATATGCATAAAATCCCATTTTGTGCATGTTAAACTTTTAATAATTCTTCCTTTAAATCCATTTCCACCTTTATCCTTTCTCCAAGCAAACATCAGTCCCTCTGCACTGTTAAAAAGCAGCAGTGTTAAAGTCCATTAATTCATACCATAGTGTACCTTCTAGAATTGAAAAATTAGCAAGGGAGGCAAGAGAAAGTGGAGCATGTCCCCTTTTGGTTCCAGGTTCTCACAACAGGTCAAAATGAGTTGCCCTCATTATAATACACAGAACAACTGACCCTATTTCTCCAGATGAAACAAAAACACAACAAACCACAAGGCAAACACAGAACTAACGCAAGAAGATGCAACCATAGGTTGAAAAATATCATCTTTTAGAGCACTGGCCCTGGAGTCAGAAGCACCTGAGTTCAAATCCAGTCTCAGAACCTTACCAGTTGTGTAACCCTGGTCAAGTCATTCAGCCCCAACTGCCTCATCAAAACAAACAAACAAATAAAAGACAAATCACCTGGGTCCACTTGAGCTTCCCAATAACTTCTTTCCTCAAAGGTGGATTCCTTCTTTGGGTCAAAGAACAAGAAGTCAGTCTTGGTGCCACCAAATCTCAAGTAGGCAGGAGATAAACCTCTGGCTAAGGTTCGTAGTCTTTGGGAACTGAAAAACAAGATTTCCTCAAAATAATAAAAAAGTGCATTTTCTCCAAGAAAATTTGGTTGATGGGTCAGTGGTTTTTTTTTCCAGCTGTTAGTTAATGAAATGTAGTTTCTGTAGCCATAAAGAGAGAATCTGGAGCTGGAAAGGATCTCAGCAACTATCGAGTTCAACCTGTACATGAAAGAATCCCCACTCTAACATACATTGTTTGTGCTCTGCTCTAAAATACCTAACAAATGATCATTCAGCTGTGACTTGAAGATCTCCAAGGAGAAAAACCAACACTTCTCAAAGAAGCCCATTCCATTCTTAGACATCTTTAATTGTCAGAGTGATTTTCCTGACATCAACTCCAAATTTACCCTCTGGATCCAAACTGAAGTCAAATCCCTCTTTATTATCGCAATTTTTCTAATACTTGAAGACAATAATTGTATTCTTTCTTTCAATCTCTTATTCCCCAGATCCTCCTTTCTCCAGATCACATACCCTCTATTCTTTCAATTGATTGAGCCTCCTATGACATGGGCTTAAGGCTATTCATCATCTTGGATGACCTCCACCATACGCTTTCCAATTCATTAATGTCCTTCTTAACTGAGACCTGTTAAAGACCTAGCTTAAAAAGGTCAAGGTCAAAAAAGGCCAAGGTCTCCCACTGCTTCTGGGGAGATCGCCAGTTGTCCTGATTGCTATCTGGCCACTGGACCCAGATGGCTCTGAGGAAAGAATGAGGCTGGTGACTTTGTGCACAATCCTCCCTTACTTAAATCCAATTTATTTGCTTCACTTTGCTGATGTCAGAGTCCTCTTCAAGAATGAAGGACAAACAACAATTGTGCCCAGAATTCAATACGACATTCCATATGGGGGCTAATATACCTCCTCATTCCTGGAAGTTAATTCCTTTATATACCCCTTAAAGTTATAAGATCACATCAACCCTGTTGACTGCTTTATCATATTGCTGACTCAGAATTTGGAGTTCACTATAACCCTCAGATTTTTTTTTTTATGTTTTTGCAAGGCAATGAGGTTAAGTGACCTGCCCAAGATCACACAGCTAGGGAATTATTAAGTGGCTGAGGATGGATTTGAACCCAGGTCCTCTTGATTCCAGGGCCAGTGCTCTATCTACTTCACCATCTAGCTGCCCCTTCTCAGAACTTTTTCAATCCTTCTGCTCCCTAATGCTGCCTCCTGCTATGTTGCACTTAGGAAGTTGATTTTTTGAGTCCAAGTTTATGACTATACATTTATCTCTATTGTATTTAATCATATTTGATTCAGTTCAAATGCCCTAGTCTGTAAATCATTTTATTTCCTGACATCACTCATTGTTAGCTCTCTCTTCCAATTTTGTCTCATCTGAAACTATGAGGATACCATTAATGATGAAAAATTTAAACTGCCCTGTTTTTTAGCTAGATGTGGTGGGAGAAAGACTGGGGTATAAATCTTCTCCATAAGTACTTTTTGTATTCCCTTAGTTGAGAAAGAGCAGGATATGGTGGATAAAGAGACAGCCTCTAAGGCAACTTGGAGGTCAAGTACATAGAACACCAACCCTGAAGTCAGGACAGGAATTCAAATCTGGTCTCCATTTCTGACCCTGGATAAGTCATATGACTCCACTTGCCATCCTCCCCCAGGAGAGAGTGATGATCTCTCTGTCAAGAAGCCTTGGATTCAAATTATATCTCTGAAATATCTTGGTTGTGTGACCCTGGGCAATCACTTAACCCTTTCAAAAAGGGAAATGAGGGTAGTCTACCCTGATTTGAGTTTTGTAATGACCATTTCCCTTTCCTATCTCTAATGATACATTTAATAATTTCCCCAAGGAATCAAATTCAAGCTCACTAGTTTGAAGACTTGATTCTCTTCCCTCATCTTTGAAAATAGAGAAAATAGGGGGCAGCTAGGTGGCATAGTGGATAAAGCACCGGCCCTGGAGTCAGGAGTACCTGGGTTTAAATCCGGTCTCAGACACTTAATAATTCCCTAGCTGTGTGGCCTTGGGCAAGCCACTTAACCCCATTTGCCTTGCAAAAACCTAAAAACAAAACAAAACAAAAAGAAAATAGAGAAAATATTTGACCACCTCCAATTTTGTAGCACTTCTCCATATTTCTGATATTACCAACAGTGATTCAGCCATCACATCTGTGACTTCTTGCAGTACCAGAGGATGTGTGTGTGTGTGTGTGTGTGTGTGTGTGTGTGTGTGTGTGTGTGTGTGTGTCTTCTGAGTCAGGTGACCTGGATTCATCAAGGGTAGATAAGTGCTGTTTCTGTTCTGTCATTTCAATAAAGGTTATTCTCCTTTGCAGAGAAATCAGAACCAAAAATAAATGAACAGCTCTGCCTTCTTTTTGTGGTCAGCTATGATCACTTCATTTACCCCAAAACCATTCATGTTCTATTCGTTCTTTGATTCACATTTTTTCCTCAACAGATTTTTTAAAAATCCTACTTTTGCTGTATTTAGCTTCTCTTGAACTTTAGTATTTGCATGTAGTAATTCCAGTGTTGATTCCTTGAATGATATGGCAGTGTATTTTCTAAATTGAAACAGAAAACATACCTTTCTTTTAAAATTCATTGCTTCATTATGGTGGAAGGGAAAAGAATGGGATAGAAGTCTTTCTACATTGTTCTTCAATCGTGTTTGACCCCATTTAAGGTTTTCTTGGCAGAGATTTATTGGTGTGGTTTGCCATTTCCTTTTTCAGCTCTTTTTTACGGAGGAGAAAACTGAGGCAAGCAGACTTGTCCAGGGACACATAGCAAGTGTCAGTAGTCAGATATGAACTCAGGAAGATGAGTCTTCCAAGTCTGGCATTCTAGTCACTGCTTCACCTAGCAACCCCTTACTACATTAGGCCTTTTCTAAGTCCCCCCAGCTGCTAATGTCTCTCACTCCTGAAATTATTTTGTATTTATTTTGTCCAGACTTCTTTGTGACAATGCTGATTGGCAGAATGTAAACTCCTTAAGGCAGAGCCTGTTTGGTCATCCCTCCTTCCCGTCCTCCCTTACCACCAAAGACTACCACAGTATCCAGTATATCAATGGCTATATCATAGAAATAAATACTGTTAACTGGGAAAAGAAAGCTCTTTTTACTTTGATGGCTGAGAGGAAGATGGATTGGAGTGAGGAGAGACTTAGGGCAAGTCCATCAGATTATTGAAATAATGCAGGTGTGAGGTGATGAGGATGGTGGCAGTATCAGAGGAGAGAAGGGAATACATTGGCGATGTTATGAAGGTAGAATCCATAGGACTTGGCAACAGATTGGGAGTGAGAGAGTAGAGACTTGAGGATGACACAGGTTGAGAACCTGGATGACTGTGAAGATACTGATGATATCTTTAATAGTAATAGAGAAGAAGGGAAGAATTTGAAGGTAAGACCATAAGTTCAATTTTGAATGAATTGCATTTAAATCTAAAAGTGAATCTCTTTTCCAAGAACTCATCTGGGAAGTCCCCATTCATGCAGCATAACAACAATGATCTATTAAGTCTTTCCTTCATGCAAAGCAGAGTGGAATGGAAATAACTCATGTCCTACTGGTCAGTCACTTTCCTCAGGGAAAGGAAGACTAGTGCAAATAGCTGGTCTCTTACTGAGACCAGTCCTTTCCAGGTGGTTCATTTATCCCTAAATCTTTAGTGCTGGAGATCTTCAGGGTCAGAGGTCTATATATATATATATATATATATGTATGTATATATGTGCATGTTCATGTGTGTTCGTGTGTGTATGTATGTGTATGGGAGTGTGTGTGCCTGTGTGGTGCATATGTATTTGTGTATGTGTGTGTGTGTGTGTGTGTGTGTGTGTTGGACCTACATCTCAAACTAATGTTTTTAAATAATTGGAGGAAACACTACATTTCAGTTAGAGAGTAATAAAAATAAAGATATGATGCCCCCCCAATCCAAGTCCAAAGACCTTCTGAAATCTCTCCAGAGACCCCTTAGGGAGAGGGGTCCCTGGACCCCAAGTTAAGGACATCTGTGCCAGCACAACCTCCTCCCTCCCCTTTTTTAAAAGGACAATTCACCGTGGGTGGTCTCCCCAGGACGAGAAAGTCAGAAGGCCCCCCCAGAAACGTGATTGGAGAACAAAGTTGGTGCTGAAGAAAGAAGACAAAAGAAGGAGTTTACTTGTGGGGAGAGCTGGGGCCAGAGACAGGTGAAGAAAAGGGAAACGAGGCAGGGGACGAGTCGAGGGCAAAGGGCCCCCGCTGAAGGTCAGCACTTACCCCAGGAAGGTGATGTATTTGGGGTCTGTCACTAGGTTGGCGTCGATGGTGATGGAGAGGAAAGCCGGGCTCACCTCCTGCACCTGGACGTCGGGGTGCAGCTCCAGCTCCAAGATGCCGGGGGGCGGCTCACCGGCCGCCAGGGGGCTCCCGGAAAGTGCCGGGGGGAGCCCCAGCAGCGGGAGCCCCAGCAGCGGGAGCCCCAGCAGCGGGAGCCCCAGCAGCCGGAGCGCGAGCATCGGGAGCATCGGGAGCAGCATCCCGGGCCGCCGGCAGCCAGGGCGCAGGGGCCCGCCGCCGCCCGCCCAGCCTTTTAGCCCGAACCCCTCGGCCCTTCGCCCCTCCCCCTCGGCTCCCCCGGCTCTTCTCCTCCCCCTGGTTCCCCTCCCTCCTCCTCTTCCTCCTCTCTCCTCCCTCCTCCCCGCTCCTGCCCCTCCTTTTTTCCTTCCTCCTCCTCCCTCCTCTTCCCTCCTCCTCCCTCTCTCCCTCCTCTTTCACCTCCTCATTCCCTCTTTTTTGCCTTCCTTCTTTTCTCCTCCTCTTTCAACCTTCTCCTTGGCTCTTTTTTTCCTTTTTCTTTCTTTCCTCTCCCCCTCCTCGTTCACGACTTGTCTCTTTTTTTCCCTCTTTACTCCCTTCTCTTTCACCTCCTTGTCTCTTTTTCCTTTCCCCTTTTCTTCCCCTCCTCTTTCACCTCCTTGTCTGTTTTTCCTTTCCCCTTTTCTTCCCCTCCTCTTTCACCTCCTCGTCTCTTTTTCCCTTTCCCCTTTTCTTCCCTCCCTCTTTCACCTCCTCCTTGTCCCTTTTTCTTTGCCCCCTTCCTTCCCCTCCTTGTCTCTTTTTTCCTCCGCCTACCTGAGCCACAGTCACCTCCCTTCCCCCTTCCTCTAGTCCTAGAGTCCCACCCCTCCTATCAGTTCCTCCCATTTCCCTTTGGGGTTTCGCTCACTTCTGAGCTGTCCAGTTCTCCACGAAGCCCAGCCCTGTGTCCTTGTTTGTTCAGGCCTCTGGAGCCGACACCCTTCTGGCAGAGGACGCCTGGGTGCGCAGAGCCGAGTTGGTCAGAGGGTGGGGCGCTCTGTGGGGCGCACTGAGGGAAAGGCTCCAGGTGGGAGGATGCAGGGCTGAACCTGCAGGTGAAGCGACCCTCTCGCTTGGGGGCCCTCTCGCACTGAGCCATCCTGCCAAAGCTGGGGTACCTCAAAGAAATGGAATACCACCGAGCCGTTGAATAGCAGGGACTTGGGAAACCTGATATGAAATAATGAAAGTGAGGAGGGCAGAGTCAGAATAAGGTAGACACGATGCAAGTGGATTTTTTTTTTCTTGCCTTTGTATCCCCACTGCTTACTCCAGGGTTTGCATATTGCAGACGGTTTAAAAATGTTTGTGGTAGTTTGTGAAAAGACAGAATATATAACTGAATATGGAGATGAGTGAACTCATAATAGAGACAGGGAGAACTAATAATCTCTCAGGGACACGTTGCCCATGTTGTTTAGTCCGCCCCCCCCCTCCTGTAGATGCCATTTGGGGTTTTCTTGGCAAAGAGATTGGAGTCGTTTGCCCTTTCCTTCCCCCGTTCATTTTACAGATGAGGAAACTGGGACAAACAAGGGTAGGTGAGTGGCCCACTAGCATATAGAGAGTATCTCAGATTGGGTTTGACCTCAGACTCCAGCACAAGCCCTCTAATCACTCTGCCATCTAGTTCCCCATATTGACCAAAGAAATTAATTTTTAAGTATAATCTTTCTTGTTGTTACTGAGTTGTGCCTAACTCTTTTTGACTCTGGGCAATGGCATGCCAATGCTGTCCACATATCTTGGCAAAGATATTGGAGTGGTTTGTCGGTTCCTTCTTCAGGTAAATGAAGGCAAAGGTTAAGTGACTTATTCAGGATCACACAGCAAGTGTCTGAGGGAGGATTTGGACTCAGGGAACAAGAATAACAAACAAAAACTTTCTGACTCTGGGCCCAGTGCTCTAGCCTACCTACATGCTCAATAATTTCATAGGAACAGCATGGAAGAGGCATCCCAGACAAAACTGAAAAATTGGAAAAAGATCAGTGTGGCAGGTGAGGCAGAAGGGGGGTTAATGAACTGAGAGTGTGACTTGGAGTCAGCTTGTTTGACTTGGCAGCCAAACAAAAGCTAATGGGTTAGAATTCCTCTTTCTTTAACACAGCTCTTTGCTGAGCCAAGTAAGCAGAATCAGAAAAACAAAATCAAAAAGACAAGAAAACAATCAAAACTGAATGTTACAGCTGAGCTGTTCTCCAAGAGACTTTCTGGAATCCCCCCAACCACTAGTGCCCTCCCCACTTCTCCATGCCCTTGGATCGGCTTCCTTGGATTTATTTTGTGTTTCTTCTGCTTATTTTGGATTAATGAGAAGTGGCTGAGGCCAGGAAACTGCCCTCCAAGAGTGAAGAGGGAGCAGATAAAGAGTGAAGTTTTTCTTTCATTAAGCTGAAAGTGACCTCTACCACTTCCATCCACAGCTAATAGTTTTGTCCTCTAGGGCCAAGCAGATCAAATCTAATCCTTCAGTGTTGTGACAGCGCTTAAAAAACATAGTTATTTCAGGCTGAGCCTAGAGTCAGAAAGTCCCAAGTTCAAAATCTGACCTCAGATCCTTGCTAGATGTGGGAACCCTGGACCAGTAATTTAATCTCCTAGCCTCAGTTTCCTCATCTGTAAAATGAGGCTAATAATAGCATTTATGTCCTGGGATTGTTGTGAGAATCAAATGAGGTAATCCTTGTAAAGGGTTAGCACAAAGCCTGCTGCATTGATGAAGGTGTTTAATGAAGTGACTTCCTCCCGGTTCCTTCAACCATCCTCACATGAGCTGAATCCATGGCCCTTCACTAACCCAACTGTCCTCCATAGATTCAACAGTTTATCAATTTCCTACTTAATCCACGATGCCTAGAAAGAGGATGTCTGCAATCAATGGTCCTACTGCTTCCCTATCGCCTTCTCATGCAGACCCTGTTTGAATTAATTTGTTTGACAACTGACTCATGGAGTTTACCCTCTAAGAAAACCCTGAGTTGTTTTTTTCCCAACTCAATCAACATTTAATAATCTACTATGTGCTAAGCTCTGGGGATACAAAAAGAGGCAAAAGCCAGACCTTGCCCTCATGGAGCTCACAATCTAATGAAGACAATGTGCAAGCAAATGTATTTAAAGCTAGCTATAGGCAGGATCAACAGTAAAAAAAATAAACGGAAGGAAGGCACTAGAATGAAGAGGGGTCGAGAAGGCTTCTAGGAAAAGACAAAATTTTAGTTGGGACTTAAAAGAAAGCCAGGGAGAGTATTCTGGGTAAAGGAGAAAGTCAGTGAAAGTGCCCAGAGCAGAGAAATAGAATGTCTTGTTTCTGGAAGAGCCAGGAGACCAGTGTCACTGGATAAAAGAATACATGTCAGAGGATAAGGTGTAAGAAGCCCAGACAGGTGAAAGAGGACAAAATTATGAAGATCTTTGAATGCCAAAAAAAAAAAGAGAGAATTTTGTATTTGATCCTGGAGGAAATAGCGAGCCACTGGAGTTTATCGTGCAGAGAGAGAACTGAAGTAATCTGAACCTCATTATAGTAAAATCCTTAGGGGATGAATGGAGGATAAATTAGAGTGGAGAGACATTTGAGCAGGCAGACCCACCACTAGAGGGGTGGCAGGGAAAGAGGCTTATTCAAGAGTATATAGAAGTAGTTATAGAGGTAAAACCAATAGACTTTGGCAATAGATTGGATAGAAGAGGCAAGAGATGGTAAGAAATCCAGCAAGACTCCCATACCATGAACCTGAGGTATAAGAGGGTGCCCCAGGTGGTGTCCTCTGAAGTAATAGTGAAGGGGGATCATTTAGAGGGAAAGATAATGAATTACATTTTGGACTGGTAAGATAAGGAATACATACCAGAAGAAGTTCTGCTTCCATAGATATTACCAAATAAGAAATTAGTCAAAGAATGCTATGCTACCAGATAAGCCTACCCTGTTCTGCAAGATTGATGGTCAGGGACCCCTAGCTTCAGGTAAAAAAGAAGGGTTGAAAAATATGCAAACCAGCTCGAACCTGAGAGGTCATATCCCGGTCACAGGGTCCTAGTTACTGCTAGTTTGTCCGACATTTTTGAGCATGGGGATGTATGATGAGGGAGGGGGGACATATCAAGGAGTGTATATAGTGGGAATCTGGACCAATTCTGACTCTGATGGGAGGAGGAAAAGGATCTGCTTGTTCTTACTTCTGTACAAGGGGTGTACAAGGTACCCATCACACCTGCTTTTCACAAGAACCGTAATAAACACTTCCTTTGCTCACTTTGGTTTCAAGTTTCTTTACTTGAGAAGGGAGATGAACTTCACTGAGGATGCTACTAGGGGAACAATGGGCAGTGGTAGCATTTTCCAGCTAACCCCCTAACTCTGGCAGGGGAGTGACTGAACCATGTTTCTCACAGATATATTAAATGTAAGATGTTTCAAGATGACCGAAAGTCAGTACAGAGTTTAGGGCAAGATAGGTAGATTTGAGAATCATCAGCATAGAGATAGTTAAATATATCCAAGGGAACTGATGAGATCAAAAAGTGAAAAAGTGAAACAGAGGGAGAGGAGAAGTGGTCTCAGGGAAAAAAACACTGAGGGACATCTACACTTAAGAGGGCATGATCTGAGAGAGAATTCAGCAAAAGATTATTGAATATCTATCTATATCTATCTATCTATCTATCTATCTATATATATATATATAGAGAGAGAGAGAGAGAGAGAAGAATCATGTGGGAGTGATTTTCTTAAAACTTAAATAGAAAGCATTATCAAGGAGGAAAGAATGATCAGTCATGTTAAGAAATGCAGAGAGGACAAAGGGAATGAGGACTGAGGAGAGGCCAATGGGTATGACAACTAGAAGGTCATCAGTAACATTGGGGAAAGCAGTTTTGGTGGAAAGATAAGGTCAGAAACTGAATTGTAAGAAGTTAGGAGAATGGAAGGAAAGTAGAGATATCTATTCCAGAAGGCCTTGTTACAGTGAGCACAAGAGATATGGAAAGAAAGTTTTTGGGGATTGAAGGATCAAGTGATGCAGAAGACATGGGCATGTTTGTAGGTAGTAGGGAATGAACCAGTAGACAGGGAGAGATTGAAAATACATGAAAGGAGTGGCAATGACAGAGGGGAGTAATCTGTTGGAGGAGCTGGGGTAGAATGGGAGTGCTTGAATAAGTAGAGGAGATGGCCCTAGTCCGGAATAAGGCAATTTCATCATGGATAGATTAAGGGGGAGATAGATATAGAAAACATCTGAGAAATAGGAGATGAAGAAGATGGAAGAAAAGGAAGTTCATGACAAATAACTTCAAATTTTTGTCAGGTTCTCTGCTGAGTAGAGGAAAGGAGACCTGGTGTGAGTGGGGATAAAAAGGATTGGAAAAGCTACTATGGAGAATGGGATAGTGAGTTGATAAGGGAGATAGAGAAGGATTATTTAGGAGCAGTGAGGGGTCAGTTGAGTCTGTACAACATGAGACACAAAATGGTTGCATGATTTTTTGCATCTTCATTCAGAAGAATATGTGTAAAGACAAAGGCAGCACCTAGGGTGGGAGTCATTCAAGGAGGAGGTTAAATGGGGCATAAATGACTATATGATAAGGGGACTAGGGATTCAAGAGAGGACAATGAAGAGCTGAACTGGTGCACTTAGGGATTAAGATAGGGAAAAGGGGGGTGTCTAGGCAGCACAGTAGATGAAGCACCCACCCTGGAGTCAGGAGTACCTGGGTTCAAATCCTGTCTCAGACACTTAATAATTAACTAGCTGTGTGGCCTTGGGCAAGCCACTTAACCCCATTTGCCTTGCAAAAACCTAAAAAAAAGATAGGGGGGAAAAAAGAGAAAAGGGTACTAGCAAGATAGAAGATGCAGTCAAGGAATTGGAAGTCTTAGTGCAGATGAACTTCTAGAAGGGTTTTGTAAAGAAAGGCAGAGGGAAAGGGGAAAAGTTAATAGATTATGATTAAATGAAGGGATTTTGGAATTTATGAACATAGAAGTAGTACATTTGTGGGTTATGACAAGATCAAGGCTATGGCCATCTTTGGGTGTGACTGAGGCTGGAAGAATAGCTCTGGGGAGCTATGGGAAGTGAGGAGATTGAAGAACTGAGTATTTAGGATATAAGTACATCGAAGTCCCCTAAAATAAGGCAGGAGGACAGAAAAAATGTGAGCTAGGAGTTGAATTCATTGAGCATGGAAAGAGTGACCTGGGGCTCTGTGGGCAGCAGCTAACAGAATTTTGATGGTAGATCCTGACCAGGATTGGGCATGAACTCAAAGAAAGGGAGGTGACTGAACAATGGAGATAGGAGGAGAAGCTGGAAGTAGCAATGGGGATCAAGGAATATTTCAACTCCCCTGTCTTGACCAATGGGTTGAGGAAAATGAGTAGAAGTACAGTCAGTACTGGAAAGGGTGGCCAAAGAGGTTGTATCATACAGGTGGTGGGGATGGTGCCAACTTTCAATAAAAGCTGGTAAATGGAAGGAGTAAGAGAGAAAAAGGTTTTAAGATTAAGTGTTATCTATAGAATAGGCAGGGGTACAGAAGTGGATTTAGGTAGAATCTTTGGGGTGGAAAGATTGAGGGGAATGAGAATGAAGCATCTGGTGATGGAGAGTGAAGAATGGGTATGATCAGATGTGAGAATTTTCATCTTTGATGGAGGGAGCTATTTCTTTTTTGAATGGAGGCTAGAGTTCTGGCTGGAGGGATGAGGATGGTTAGATGGTCAGATGTAGGGGTCCTGCTGCACAACTCCTCAACCCTTCAAGGGCTGGAGATAAGGCAGAAAAAGGGTTCAGCCAAATATGGAAATAGAACCTTCACAGCAAGAGAAGGAATTCCAACTACTTTCCATTTCCTCTGTCTTATATTTGTGAAATTAATTTTTTGTGTGTATAATCAATGCAAGACTATATTGTTCACTATTGAATTTCACTAATAGATTCAGCTCAATGCTCTATCAAGATCATTTTGAATCCTTACAATGTCATTTATGATATTATCTATCCTATATGCCTTGATCATTGACAAAAATGTTAAGCAGCACATGGCCAAGCACACATCCCTGAGGTATTTCACTGAAGACCTCTTCCCATAGTCTGACAATCCAACCAGTACTGAACTTATTTGATTTTATTATCATCTAATCCACATCTCTACCATCTTTGCTACTTGAATATTGCGAGTGCCATGGGCCACTAGGTAGTACAGTGGATAGAATACTGGATCTGAAGTCAGAAAGATCTGAGTTTAGTCCAGCCTCAAAAACATACAAGCTGTGTGACCTTGGACAAGTCATTTTTGAAAATCCTTTATTGACCTTGGTTTCCTCATCTGTAAGATGAGGATAATAAAAGCACCACCTCCCAGATTTGTTGGGAGGATTAAATGTGATAATAACTATAGGGTTCTTAGTATGGTGTTGGCACAAAGTGAATGCTATTATTGTAGCTTACTTTATCAAAAACTTTGCCGAAATCGAGATAAACTCTCTCCTGAACATTCACCATCTACTAGCTTAGTAATCCAGTTAAAAAAAAGAAATGAAATTTGCCTATGGCATCCTGTTATAGATGAAAATCTATTGGCTTGTTGCACATCTTTGTCAAATGTTTGCCAATTATTTCTTTAATGATTTCAATTTGGTTCAAGAGGGCAGACACTTTTCCTTTTCTTTTGTATCTCAGCACCTAGCTGGGTGATTGGCATATATTTGGTGATTAATAAATGTTCATTGACTATATGTGCTAGAAACTTCTAAAACTAAACAGACATTCCCCTTGACTTCCTTGATGCCAGTCATCCATCCCAAACCCAATGGGCTGGTGTGGTAGACAGCTGCAGCTGAGGATGCCTTTTTTCCCTCTCCTCTTCATTTCCCCTTCCCACAGGCTGACGCTGCCCAGAACTCATTTCGGTTCTTGACTGTTCACAACATTTGGATGAGATGGGAACTATCCACTCTATATCTTCCAGTGAGATGGTGGCCACCAGACCTCACCACCTGGTCTCTCCACTACCTCCTGGTAATTCCTTGCAGTCTCCTCTGATCCAACTCCTAGGCTCTGCCATCCACTCCACCATGGAACTCCTAGGACAACTCAACCTTTTCACTGACCCCCTAACCAAAGCTTCTTTTATGCGCTCTTCTTCCTTAAAGGAGAGCAAGGACTGTTTGGCTTTCTTTGCATTCCCAGAACTTAACACAGGGTATGGTGCAGAAACCACTGAAACTTGCTAATCCAACAAATGCCAATTTCAAATCAATCCCACAAGTGCTTACTAAGCACCTGGCAAAGAACTGGGATGCAAAGAAGAATGAAATGATAGTCCCTGAGGTTCTCTGTGTTGGGTAGGTTGGGAGAGGGGATATAGAGTTTATGCCACCAGGTAAAAGCAAATAATTTGAAAGAGAGGGAGGACTAACAGTTCTAGGGGTCTAGGAGAGGCTTTCCATGAAAAATGGCACCTCAGTCAGCACTCATCATCCTGAATTCAAATCTGGCCTCAGACACTTATGAGCTATTCGATCCTGGGCAAGCCACTTAATCCTCAATTTCTTCATCTGCAAAATGAGCTGGAGAAGGAGATGGCAAACCACTCCCAGAGTCTTTGCCAAGAAAATTCCATATAATGCTTTTTAAAAAATTTATTCAACTTGGAGTCAACATGTCTAGTGCATTCATATGTTATCTGAAATAATGTCACAGGGTTTATTCCAGATTTGCTAATATTTGATAGAGAACCCCCCCCCCAGCTTTAGAGATGGAGGCAATAAAGAAGATAGAATTCATAGCAAGTGGCTCTTTTGAGAGAGAGAGGTTGAAAAAGGTTGAGTAGGTAGCAGTTCAGAATAAAATACCAATAAAAACATAATTGCAGAATACCTGGATTCATTGTCAAGATATTTATAAAGGTGACAAAGTCTGATAAGAAACTTTAGTGAGCAAAGAACATCCAAATTATCAAACACCAGAAGACTCCTCCATAACACGTTAAGGAGACTGGGCCTATAAAATGATTCTATAAATTGGTCAGGACCCTATACACCTGGAGCCACCTATTACTCATTGAGGAGTTAATTAAGCTTCTTGATGAGCCATCATACAGTAATGATGACAGTGAAGTAAACAGGCTCAATGAAAAAGAACTCACCTGCATATTGCAAAAAGATTTACAGAGGTAAATAACTAAAAAAATTTATTACTTATAAAGGTGAGTTTATATATTATTATGCTCGAGTCAAAAACAACTCAATCCAGTGTATCTCATGGGAACGTGAGTTCAAATGCTAAGGAATTTTAACCAAATACTACAATCTTGAAATGAGAAATTCGGTGTCAGAACTATTTAGCCAGTGGTTAGACCTACATGTGCTATCTCAGGTAAAACCAGAAAGGTGATTACTCACAGAGGTAAGCACAACTCTGCAATGGCAAAAATGTAATAATGTATAATTGCATTTTGCTCTATAATTTATATCACTCGTTATTGACCTATGTGTGTGTTTCTTTACTGTCTATAAACTATTGATGCAAATGCTTTTAAGGCTTTTTATATAAAGATTATGTATTTTAGTACTGTATACTGATGCTTTATCTTTTGCATATGCAAGATTTTGTAATCGCCATATTCTGTTGCTTATAATTTATAAGTATTTGTCATGAGGATGTTTACTTTTTCCTGTTATGTTTTCTTGATTGAAAATTTTTATATTGATCTACTATAAATGTGTTGAATCTCTGACCCTTATTTAGTTCTATTTTTTTAAGGCAATGGGGTTAAGTGGCTTGCCCAAGGTCACACAGCTAGGCAATTTTAATTATCTGACCCTTCTTTTTGATGTTTGCATATTACTCTTCTAACTCAATTTTTTATTTTGCTGAGGCTTACTCAATGAGTAGGGGAGGGAGGGAATGAAAGAATCTGGAAGTGAAAATAATGGTTATAGAAAATATGGTTATAGAAGAAAAAAATAAATTTGCAGAGGGCTGCAAGTGTTCAATTGAGAAGCTTCCCATTTCAAATATGACCAATTTAGTTGGTCAAAGGAATAGGAAAAGGATCCTTTAGTAAAAAATAGTGACGAAAATCAACTTATGAAGAGTCTCTCTGATAAAATACTGAGCAGACACACAAACCAGGGAGGGAAATTTCCCTCAGATGACTGCTGACATGACCTAGATGAAGTGGAGGGAATGATGGTTACAGGACATTGGGGGTTCATCGGTTCATTTGCATGGGGCTATTTTTTTGAGTTTTAAACTTTAAGTGACTGCCTGGAAGTATAAAGACAGTTGGGGTGATCTCTTACAGAAAGCCAATAGGTCGATGAGCATTTATTGGATATTTTGCTATGTTCCTGGATGTGCCAAGTTCTGGGAATACAAACAAAAGCTAAAAACGCAATCTTTCCGGAACACCCATTCTAATGGCTCAGGATGGGTTCAAGGTGACTTGCCAAGGCCAAGGTCCACTAAGCAGTTACAGAGGGAAGAGAAGAAGCTTTTATGCTGAGCACTTTCTGATTATCTCATTGTGATGCAGGGAAGATGGACATAGGAAATATAATCAGAAACAAATTTTGTAATCTTTTTGTACTGTTCCTTGGGGACTCTATATGCTTAAAAACACTCCCTCTTGACTTTCTGACCCTGGCCAAACAATGATGTAGGCAGAAGGTGACCTGTTGGAATTGAAGGTTGTACATTCTGGGACAGGAAGGACTGACTGAGATGTCTTTGCATTGGTGCTTCACCCATGTACAATGAATGCTGTCTTGGCCTCCCTGTGGCTTGCATATTAGAGAATACCTGGAGCTAAGGTGCTGGACCACTCCCCAAGCACCACTCTTGTCTAACCCAGTACAAAAGTGTATTTAAGGGACAGCTAGGTGGCACTGGCCCTGGAGTCAGGAGGGCCTGAGTTCAAATCCAGCTTCAGTCACTTAATAAGTGCCTATTGTGTGACCTTGAGCAAGTCACTTAACCCCACTGCATTGAAAAAAAAAGTCATAAGGAATAGAAGCTCACACTTCTCCCTGCAGTCTCATTCTCAGGATGGACATTTTCTTTCTTTCTGCTCCTGACTAGGTCTAGTGGAGACCCATGGGCCTCAAGGCAATGTGGCTGCACCAAGCTGTGTCTCCCCTCTGTCAGGTCTCCTGGCTGCTTCCCTTTTCCCTCTCTTTTCCTTCAGGTACCTCACCTGAGTCTTTATAATTCACCCTATCCTGGCTGCTTATTCATCCTGTCCTCAAGCAACTAATTGTCTCTCCAGAGAAAAGTTTTTTTTTTTTTGCAAGGCAAACAGGGTTAAGTGGCTTGCCCAGGCCACACAGCTAGGTAATTATTAAGTGTCTGAGACTGGATTTGAACCCAGGTCCTCCTGACTCCAGGGCTGGTGCTTTATCCACTACGCCACCTAGCTGCCTCAGAGAAAAGTTTTAATCTGTCAACCTGGCAGGCTTGTATATGAAACCCCTATTGGTTTTAAAACTCCAGAGCTCTATGTGAATTTACTTTCACCAACAACTGGATCCTCCCAAAGCTCAAAGTGCTGTTACTGCTCCCATTTTACAGTGGAGGAATCTGAAGCAAGGGGTAAGTGACTTGCCCAAGGTCACTCAGATTTGATGCCTCTTAAGAGCCAAATTTGAATACATGTTTTCCTGAGTCTAGGCCCAGTGTTCTACCCACTGCACCACCTTTATAATACAACACAGAACATAACCAAATGTACATAATGGTAAAAAAAATTAAAAAAACCTTACTCCTGACTCAGGGTTTCCTCTATCACTAAACCCTATTTCTTCCCTTGCTTTTGTGTGTGTGGGGGAATCCTCTTATCCCACTGAGGCTCTGACCAAGAAGTGCATTCTCCCATTTCCTTATCCCTTCTCCAAGGATAATAAGCTAATCACTCTGGTGTCGTGATTAGGCTCCCAACCTTTCACTTCCTTCTGCTTGCTACTAGGTAGGCCCCCCTCGAATCTCAAAGGGTGGACATCACAATCTACTAGAAGGCTGAATTTTAAGGACATTGTCAATGTGTAGTCATAACAATAAGAATTACTGTTTTTACAAATATATTCCTGGTCAAAGGTTGATTTTCTTATCTATTGTCTCCTCCTTTAGACATACCCTGCCTTCTGGGTTTTTTGTTTTGTTTTTAGGTTTTTGCAAGGCAATGGGGTTAAGTGGCTTGCCCAAGGCCACACAGCTAGGTAATTATTAAGTGTCTGAGACAGGATTTGAACCCAGGTACTCCTGACTCCAGGGCTGGTGCTTTATCCACTATGCCACCTAGCTGCCCCAATACCCTGCCTTCTGATACTTAAACTCATAAAAAATGAGCTGAATTCAGGTCTTCCCAACTCTGGTCTGACACTTAATGCTGCCTCATGGAGTAGATTAAAGAACTCAAAATGGGAATATTTGAGGGAATTGGAATGTATATTGAAGTTTCCTAGTATGAGGGCAGGAGATGGGGAGATGAAAGTCCATGAGCCAGGCACTGAAACTCATTGAAAAAAATATCTTCAGAAGAAAGCAGGTAACAGCCACTTTGAGCTAGAACAGGTGAAAAATTTGGATCACCTGGACCTCCCTGAGGAGAAACAGCATTGTAGAAGGATAATCCTCTTTGATATTAAGTAATGGAATGGTCTTCAGGGAAGTTTAAGGTTTTGCCCACTCTTGTTTTATACATTCTGTTCCTCTCTTCTTGCTACTGTATATGTATTCTGATCTCCCTTAGGTTGGAGTGGTCCCTACTAGAATGGCTTCCACCCATAGGTTAATGATAAATTCCAAAGAATAAAACTTGTCTAACATATGTTCTAACATTGTTATATTGTTAAGATTTTGATTTTAAGGTTTACAATATAGATCATTCTAATCTTGGGTTTCCCTTATAGAACTTCTCTCCAATCACTGAAACTCTGCCTGAACCCACTGATCAATGGTTGGTACACTCTAATCTCTTTATACTCATCTCATCCTAATGTTCCTGAACCCATAGCTCTGAACATAGAAGCCCCATTCCTCATCCTTCGTTTCTTACACCTATCCACCTCAGTCTTCTCTCCAATGTCCCAAGTCAGATGTGCTCTATGGAATGCTTGTTCTGTGATGAACAAAATTCCTTTCATTTTAAATCTTACTCTTTCCAACTTTTGGTCTTCATTGAGACATGGCTCCCTACTGATGACAGTATTTCCTTCCTCACCCTTTCCAAAACTGGCTATCCATGACTCCCAGATCATAATGGTGAAGGAATTGGAATACTTCTGTAGGAAATATAAATTAATAAAGGTAGACTATTGTTTAGTTGTGTCTAATCCTTCCTGATCCCAATTGTGGTTTTCTTGGCAAAGATACTGGAGTGGTTTGCCATTTTCTTTATCAGTTGGATCCATTGGGTCCATTTTATCAAATAATCCATAGGTCTCACAGCCAGGGAGTTTCTGAGGCTAGATTTGAGCTCAGGTCTTCTTGACTTCAGACCCAGGATTTTATTCACTGAGTGACTAGCTGCCTCAAACCAGATTGAAGTTCAAAATTTCTGAGCTTTTTCAGTTTATTAACAGAGACCATGGATCTGTTAACCAAGTTGGTAGAAATGGCTGCTTCCCTTCTGCCAAATGACCCCAATTGATGGCTGACTGGATCTTTTAAACCTAGGTGTGTTTTCCTTTTGATTGGCCTGATAGTATATCTTTTAAATCTCTTCAAACCAAGGTAAGACAATCCCAGTTGAGATTTTAAGGACATTTTAAGGAGGAAGTAGAATTTAGGGAAGCTTTTATTGTTTCAGTCCTGTTAGACTCTCCATGACTTCATTTGGGATTTTCTTTGAAAAGATACTGGAGTGGTCATTTCCTTCTCCAGTTCATTTTACAGAGAAGGAAACTGAGGCAAACTGGGGTAAGTGACTTATCCAGGACCAGGTAAGTGTCTGAAGCCAGATTTAAATTCAGAAAGATGGGTCAGGATGACCTGAATTCAAATGTGGCCTTAAACATTACCTGAGTGTCCCTTACTTACAAAGGTAGACAGTCTTAAGTTGAGAGTATCTAAGTCTTATACTCTTTAAATCTCTATTTCTGATAAAAAGTTCATTTATCAATCTAATTGGAGTTTGTAAGTCTGAATGTTAATTTCTGCCTTTGAGATTTGTGTCTTTTCTGTTACAAATCTGAAGGCAGGCTCTGTGTGAAAACAGTCTAGTTCCCTTCTAATTGCCATCTGCAATTAGGTTTTTACAGTTATATAAAGAGAGTAAAGAATATCCTGAGATGGAAATCGGTCTGGTTATCTAAGAATTTGAAATTCTTATATTTGTGACATTTTGGAAAGGAAGAAATCCCAAAGTTTTATTGTATTTTAAAACAAAATATCAAGTCAGAAAAGACTGAATGTATTACCTAATTGGCCACCAAAATTTTACGATCCTTTGTGAGATTTCTATAAATAGTTTCCTCATTAAACTCTTCATTGGTATCTTTAATGATACCATCTACCCAGGTTCCGTAAGATCCTAGAGAATAAACCTAACTTTTTTGTTAATAAATCAACTTATTTCATTTTTAGCTTAAGAAAATTATTAACAGGAGTCAATCAAAATAGAATTGTGTCCAGAGAGGAGGTAATTACAAGTTAAAAACTTGCCCTTTAAATAAATTTCTACCAGAATGTTGGGAAAAGGAAGGAAAGTTACCAAGGTAAGGAGTTTGGAATTACTTGGTGTAGTACAGTATTAAACCTAGACCAACCTGGTTTAAATTTTGAAATAGAATTAAAATTAGTTTTCAATTTTAGATGCTTTCTTCTTCATTGTCACTTCCAGTCACTTCATTAAACCACCTCTCCTCTTTAGGGATTCAGGTTAGCCAAATTTATCACCTGTTCTTGATCATAGTGGCTGCTTTTGATGTAGAGAAACATGGGCATAGGGGGTTGATGAGATTAGTTGAGCCAAACTTTGTATATCTTTTGTTTGCATTGTAAAGGAAATCTTTCTTCCTTTACCATCTAATTTAGACCACACCTGAGGGCCTGGCCTTCAACTTGGATTGCATTGCTTTTCCAGGGCAGCAAGGAAGCACAGATCCTGGAAGAACACCCAAAAGGGACTCCTCCCCAAAAGGCAAAAATCTCCAGTGAGTGACTTGGTTCACTTCCAGGTCACCATCCATCCTATGGACTTTGGAGAGAATTTTTTTTTTTAGGTTTTTACAAGGCAAATGGGGTTAAGTGGCTTGCCCAAGGCCACACAGCTAGGTAATTATTAAATGTCTGAGACTGGATTTGAACCCAGGTACTCCTGGGAGAGAATGTAAGGGGAAGGAGAAAAGGGCTCACTCTCTTTGACCTTCCCGTCTCCTGCTGAATGCTGGCCCCCTAGCAATCCACATGGTCATCTCTTAAAACTCTAACTTTTCTATTCTTTCTTAATATGATGTAATTTCCTTTAATGAATTCTTATTTCTTTCCAAAACCTGTATTCCCTAGTCTGAGTCACGATTCCTCGAACCCAAGAAAGAAATCAGTGGCAATACTTTCTTCCCAAGATTTTTTTTCTTCAATGAGTTTCAATGTTTGTGTCATAGACTTTTCATCTCCGCATCTCTTTCAATGTAACTTCAATATAAATTCCAATATTCCCTCAGATATCCCCATTTCAGGTTCTTTAATCTACTCAATGAGACAGGCAGCTAGGTGGCTAAGTCTTTAAGAGTTGGGAAGAACTGAATTCAAATGTTTGGTGTTTGGACTCAGGAAGTTGACATACAGTGCTCTACTCACTAGGGTAGGAAGCCCTGAATTCAAATTTGACCTTCTGTCGAGTCCGGGGGAGGGAACTCAGTGTTGACATCAATATGATGCATAAGCTGGTTCGTTTATTGATCACAGGATACATACTTTTATACTCTACATTTACGTAACCAATTACATAAGCGTTTTAGCAAGCATTTTTTTCACATGCATACCTTGTGTATGTCTTAGGTGATTGTTTTGAGAACCAAACAGTGTTCTGATAAAGAGTGCAGAAAATAATTATCTCAGAATGCGCTATCTGAGCCTGGGAATACACCTCGTTAGCTCAGACATGCAGCTACTCCCTTATCTAAGCTCTGAAGCACATCTTGCTTGTTAAAGCATATAACTATTTCTGTGTTAACCCTTCATAGCTCTTAGCCTGGAACACACATGACACAACAACCTTCAGGGATTTCCTAGCTGTGTGATCTTGGGCAAGTCACTTAATTTTTTAATCCATTGGAGAAGGAAATGGCCAAGCCTTCCAGCATCTTTATCAAGAAGTATCAAGTGCCAGTGTGTTGTGTCACAAAGAGTAAGACGTGACTGGACAACAATCTACTCAGTTCCCAAGCCTGGCACTTCCACTCCACTCAGATATACAGAGACAACCAAACCCTTGATTTCAGGGTTCTTTAAAAAGTTTTTTTTTGCAAGGCAATGGAGTTATGGCAATGGGAGCCACCCAAGGTCACACAACTAGGCAATTATTAAGTGATTGAGGTTGCATTTGAACTAAGGTCCTCCTGACTCCCACACTCAGCTGCCTCCCTTGATTTCAGTATTGCAAAATTCCTTTATCAGAAGATTTCCTTTGTCATTCCATCTTTCCCTGGGCATCTTCATTCTTATCTCAATCTCTAATCCCTCACTCCCTAAATTCTTTTCTACACTCTCATTCCTACAAAGCCCTTTCTCCACTCCTGGATGAATCAATATAGCTCCTCTCTGGCCCAATCACTTTTTCGGGTCTAGTCAAGCTTCCAACCCTTGAGTCCTCCCTCCCCCTCCCCAACTATCTCCTTCACCATTCAAATTTCCTTCTGGCTGAATGAAGTTGGAAGAAGCAAGAGATTGGGGACTGGCTCCACTACAAGTTCCTTTTTACTGTTCCTCATCCTTATCAATGGCAATACTTCCTATCTTTTTACTGAAATTTTTCCAGGTCTTCTGCTAGGAGCCCATCATCATCATCATCATCATCATCACCATCATCATCACCACCACCATCATCATCATCATCATCATAGTATTTCTTGCACTGCACTTCATCATCATCATCATCATCATCATCATCATAGTATTTCTTGCACTTCATCATCATCATCATCATCATCATCATCATAGTATTTCTTGCACTGCATATCAACTTCCTGAGGACAGGCATCCACAGGGCAAGCACTAGGGGGGTGTTGCCCCTGCCCATCTCTGCAGAGACAGGTTCCATTGGGGCTGCCGAGCTCCTGCAGAGGCTGCACCCCAACCCCAAAGTGGAGGGGGGGCTCACTTAGGTTGGGCTCCCCCGCAAGAGGGGCCTTTCGGGAAACTTTCTCTCCTTTTGTGTCCCCCTCCCCCCTCCCCCTGGTTCTTCCTCTGGCCCTCCCCCCACTCCGTGCATGGAGGGGAGCGGGTCCAAGAGGCCACCCCTTCTTTCAGCACGACACCCCGGCGTCCTCGAGTCTGCTAAGGATAAAGATCCACATGGGGAGAAGCAAGGCTTTTGTCAGCCGCCGCCCCGCCTCCCGGTTTGGCAGGGGAGGGCGAGGCCCGGGAGCCGTTGGGGCGGGAGGAGGCGCGGAAGGCCCGGGGCGCTCCCCCGAGGGCGTGGCGTGGCGACGAGGCCCGCCCCCTGGGCGCGGGATGCGACGCCGATTGGCTCGGGCCGCGAGGAGGCGGGGCCGCGAGGGCGACGGGCGGGCGGTTGAGCCAACGGTCGCCCGGGGGGCTCGAGGGCCGCGATGTGGGAGGGGCGGGGGGCCGTATTCACCCTCCCACGTTACCACCGAGGGGCCTCCACCGCCGGGGTCGGGGGCCAAGAGAACGGGAACACCCACCCCTCCACTCCAGCGCTCCAGGTGAGGCCGCGGAGTCCTCCCGAGCCCAGGGATGCTGCAAGTCTCCGGGGATGGGGTGGATTTTTTCAGGTAAAACGGAGTGGGCGCGGGGCCGGGATGAGGCGGGAGGCGGGGCGGCGTGGGAGGCGGGACGGCGGCGCCGTGGGACGCGGAGCCGCCGCGCCGAGCCGGCCGGAGCTCGTCCGGGGGCCGCTGTGCGGGCTGCGGGATGCGGCTGGCCGGGAGCGAGGGGAGGCCCGCGGCGCCCGGGCTGGGCCCCGGAGCCGCTGCCGCGCATGCGCCGCGCCCGGCCCTGCCCCGCCTCCCCCGGGCGTCTGGGCCCTGCCCGGGGCTGGCGGCAGGGGGCGGAGCCCAACTGACTCCTCCCCTACACCTCCCCGCCCCAGGCCCCGCCCCCAGGCTAGGACCACGGACAGGTCCCTCCCTCCAGGGACTGAGTGAGGGCAGCCCTCCTCCTTTGGGGGTGACCTTCTCCTCGCGGGGACCCCGTGGTCTTGCCCCCTTCCCAGCCTGCCGCTTCTCCCTCGCTTCTTGCCTTAACTGGGGGCAGGGGGAGCGTTGGGATCTGCTGGACGCTTTTCCCGTGCCAGGCCTGGTGCCAGGATGATGCTGTTCAACCTTCACTCTTTAAACAAGGGTGTCAAATGGTTCTCTTCTCCCCACACGGCCAGGAGATACCAAGCGTCCGAGGCCGGGCTCCAGGACTGGGAGGGTGCGCCATCCGCTGGGCCACCCAGCTGGCTCTCCATCCTTTATTCTCCAAGAGGACCAGGCGCACAAGCAGCCTGATGTCTTGACTTGCGAGCGAGCTGGAATATAGGAAAGCAGAGCAGTGCAGGGTTGTCACCCTCCGTCTCTCCTCCAGAGTCATCCAAGTCCAGGGGCAAGACCCTCTTCTAGGATTTAGGCATAGGAAGGCAAAAAAGCCCTCGAGGAGCTTACGTATCAGTAGGGAGAGTCCTTTGGGGTACTTCAGTATCATTTATGTGCAAGAGAACGGAAAGAAAATAATTATAGCCAGGAAAATTGAGGACAGAAAGGACACTTGGAGTAGGAGGAGGAGTTCCAGGGAAGATTTTCCAGAGGGTGTGTCACCCCTGCTTAACTCTGAAAGCAGTGTCAGTGAGAAGGGTACACATTCCAGCTATAGCAGTTGACTTGGGAAAATGTACAGATGTGAGGGGAAAGATCAGATTTAGGAAATAGTTGGTATTAATTTTGAAAAGTAGAGAGGAAGGGCCCTGCCAGGATGTGGAGTTGGTATCTTATAGGAAATGAGGAGGCACAGAAGAGTCTTGGCCAGAGTCAAGTTTTGACAAATTTTAATTTGTGCCTTAGAAAGAGCAAATAAAATGGCCAGTGATTATTATTGCTACTGGACTGATCTAGCTTCTTTTCCAGTTATGCATCTTTCAGATCACACTGTTTAAACCCTGCTGAAGCTCTTCTTTTCAGTTAGGACCTATTTTTTTTTTAACCCTTGTGCCAAGTTTTGGTGACCCTAGATTACATCACTCTCTTTCTTTTTTGCAAGGCAGTGGGGTTAAGTGGCTTGGCCAAGGCCACACATCTAGGTAATTATGAAGTGTCTGAGGCTGGATTTGAACCCAGGTACTCCTGACTCTAAGGCCGGTGCTCTATCCACTTTGCCACGTAGCCACCCCTGGATTAGATCACTCTTAAGAATTTTCAGTCTAGAATCTATTCACTAAGAAGTGGTTATCTGTACATTTTTTTTAAATGGTCTTTGTTCATGGTACCTTGGAAGTCCTAACAGAATTTTCTGATCAGATCAGTTGGTAATAGAGAGGTCAGTTATTTAAGAGAAAATTAGTTTTTCACATGAAGGCTTTTTTTGGTTCACATTCAAATCCTTCTATTTCTGTTGACATCTCAGACTCTTGTATTTAGTAGATCAGGTGTATACTAGGTGCTGCAGAAAATGACTCAGTCCTGTTGAACTTGTTTTTTGTTCTTTGTTTTGGAGAAGACCACATTGGGGTGATGTTCTGACTGGAGTGAATTGGATTTAAAGGAGACAAAGTTGCACAGAGTTGTCAGTCTCACTCTTCCAGAGTCATGAAAGTTCAGTGGCAAGACAAAAGTCAAGACAGTTGGGGATGGCCTGAGATGCAATGGATGACTTTAGCATTTTTTGATGTTTCACCAAACTCTAAAACTTCCATAATTCTTGTTTCAGCTTTCTTCATGACCATTGCAACAATTTTTTTTCATCTCCCCATTCCACTGAGTCTTTATATACTTGGGATCGACAACATCCTAACTCAATGGTGGGAATGAGCCTGCCACTTAACCATAGCCTGATTTAGTCTATCTGCTGAGATGGTTTTACCAGGCTGTGATTGCTGTGCATGCTACAGCTTCTTTGAGCCATAGTGACAGCTGGGTGGCAGAAGAACACTGAATGTGGATAAGCAGCCCTGAAAAGGACTCGGCAAACCCTCATATCAGAGTTGCTAGTCCTCTTCGAATACCCCATATACCTCCAACAAGGGGTTGCAAGGTGCCAGTCCTGGAGTAGGGAAGATCCATCCTCTTTAGTTCAAATCTTGACTGCAGACATTTACTAGCTGTATGACCCTGGGCAAATCATTTAATCCTATTTGCCTCAGTTTCTCCATATAAAATGAATTGGAGGAGATAATAAATTACTCTAGTACCTTTTTTCTTTTTTATAAATATATTTTTTCCAACAACATGCAACAATAGTTTTCACCAATCTTTTTTTTTTTGTGTAATCATACTAAACATAGATTCCTATTAATCATATAAAAGAAGAATCAGGGGGTGGCTAGGTAATGTAGTGGATAAAGTATGCCCTAGAGTCAGGAGTACCTGGGTTCAAATCCAGTCTCAGACACTTCATAATTACCTAGCTATGTGGCCTTGGGCAAGCCACTTAATCCTGTTTGCCTTGCAAAAGCCTTAAAAAAAAAGAATCAAATCCAAATGGAAGGAAAAAAATTAGAAAAACAATACATAAGATAACTTTTAAAAATAGAAGATAGTAAACTTTGGTCAGAATTTAAACTCCACAGTTCCCTTTCTGGATATGGATGATCTTTTCCATCACAAGTTTTTTAGAATTGTGTTTGATTGGGCTGCTGAGATGAACAAGTCCATTAAAGTTGATCATCACCCAGTGTTGTTCTTAGTGTTTATAATGTTTTTCTGGTTCTGTTCACTTCACTCGGTATCAGTTCATGTTCCAGTATCTTTGCAAAGAAAAACCTAAATGGGTTGGGACCATGAAGAACTGGAAAAGACTGAACACCAACAGCAAAATCACAAGTCTCCTTCTCAATTCTCCTTGGACCTATACTAGAAACTGAGTCATGAGTGACAGAACTGCCTTTTGGATTTGGATTCTTTCCCTGAATCCTGCACTAGTGCAGATACTTCTCAGAACTTCTACCTACTCCAATATTCTCAGTCTCTATCTGTGTGGTGAACTCCTGGCCATCCCTGTCTCTAGGATCAGTCAACCTAACCTAGCTTGGGCTTTAGGGTTCAAAATGACTCACTGTTGATGTATACATCTTACAAAGCCATTATGGATTATTTTTTACATCTGTGTATTTTCAGATTTCTTGAGATCAGGTACAGAGCTATGAAATGGTCACAGTCCCTGGGGTAGGAAGGACCACTTAGACCATTCACTCTTGCTTAAACAGCAATTTCTGGTAAATGATATTCTACCTTTTTTTTGAAGACCTCCAATGAGAGAGGACAGACACAACTTTCTGAGCCAGCCTGGATATGGTCCAGCCTATAGTTAGATATTCACTTAGTTTGGATATACAGTCCTTCTTTGGACCTGGAAGCAGCTTCAGTTATGTAAGTTGTTTATAACTAATGATACTTATGTAAGTCTTCTATTTGGCATGATGCCGGCTTTGTTCTTCGTCCCTTTAACTGTCCAGGCTAAGGGGCTGACCAAGCAGATAGCAGACCTGGTGGAGTGGAGTAAGCGATGCCAGACAGCAAGTGGACAGTGGGAGAAGCAGACTAGGAGCTGGGGAAACTGTAGACTGTGCAGATAGATTTATGTGTGAATTTGACCCTGTAGCCTTCTGCCACCAAGGTTGTCCAATGAAAAGGTATAAATCTCTTCCAGTTTCCTCAGCATTCCTTTGTTCTCTCTGAATAAAAAATCTGCAAAATGGACACCAGGAGAAAAGAGAAAAACCTCCAGAGCTCAGGATTTGTCAAGAGGCTAAAACCTCTCAGACTTGTAATTGGCAATGAAGATGGAATTTGTTTGAAACATCCTATTCCATTAGATAAGGACTTTGGATGTAGTTATAGCAGAATTGATCTGACATTTGGCATCATGAACAGGATTGATTTGATTTGCATTTATGCATATGATAAGGAAACCATTCTTTGATCTAAGACTGAATTAGAAGGAGGAGAAGCTAAGGGCACTGGGGCTGGAGCCTGGAAGACCCAAGTTCAAATGTGACCTCAAGACACCTTTGTTTACCTTTATGCACTGGAGATTGTTAAACATTGTTAAACCACCCTAGCATCTTTGTGGGGAAAGCTCCTTGGGCAGTATGTGCCTTGGGATCAGGAGGAGTTGGATCCAGCTTAACAACAATTTCTAGGAGGTCCAAGTTCCGATTTCTGGAACACCCACTATACCCTTTACATCTGGCCATTAAGCTGTTCTGCATGTGCCTAACTGGGTTCTCAGCTAACCCAGTGGTCGCACAACATTTTTTTTTTTAGTTTTTTTTTTGCAAGGCAAATGGGGTTAAGTGGCTTACCCAAGGCCACACAGCTAGGTAATTATTAAGTGTCTGAGACCGAATTTGAACCTAGGTACTCCTGACTCCAGGGCCGGTGCTTTATCCACTGTGCCACCTAGCCGCCCCAGACACAAGATTTTTTGAATGTATTCCTGTCACTAAGAACATTTTGAGCCACAGGCCCCACTACAGGTGGTATTTATTTACAAATTATACTGCTATCTTAAGATAGCATAGATACATTATAGAATATGCATATAAAAAGAATCTAAAAGAATGATAAAATATTTTTAAAATAATTTTTATTTTACTTATAAAAGCTAAAAAACTCTTTGAAAGATATAAAATCTCATTCTCATTAAAATATGAATATTAATATTTTTAATCAGAGCAATGTAATTGAATACACTTTATTGTATTTACTAAATCATATCAGTTTTTCAGTCCCATTTCAATCCTCAATTTGTGCTAATGTTTTTGTTCACATTTGGTCAGTACATTTCCATGTTTATATCAATAAGTTCTTCCAAGTTACTTAGAATTTGTTTTACTTTTTACATTTTTAACAAATGGATTCTTAATCCACTGAAACTCACATGGATGATTTTTAAATAGTAAATTCTGTTTCCAAATTCCAAGGCCCACCTCCAACTGGCATTCCTATTCTGGCCTCCTGGGCTTCTGGTTGGTGATCAGTCATCATAACATAACTAAAGGTTAGCACCAGGCCTGGAGTCAAGAGGACCTGAATTCAAAACTGGAATTGGATACTTATTAGCTGTATGATCTCTGGTAAGTCACTATTTGCCTCAGTTTCCTCATCTATAAAAAGAAACTGTAGGAGGAAGTGGCAAACCACTCTAGTGTCTTGGCCAAGAAAACCCCAGATGGGGTCAGCTGGACCCAAAACCCCATCTTGGTCAGTCCTTACAGTTGAACTCAATTACTGGACACAAGAACCACCACCACCACAAGATTGTGATTAATCCCTTCTCAACCTCCCACACTGACCATCCTCCTGCTAACTGTCTCTCTTTAGCCTCCATGGCCTCCACCTCCAGCTCTTGCTGTGGTCCTCCAGCTACTGATTAGCGATCATTCCATACTACCTCCTCTGCGCGCCCCCCCCCATTCCCATTACTGCTCTCTGGCCATCTTTGGGCCTCTGCTGGACATTCTCCTTTACTATCCACTGGGGCCTCATGACTTACTCAGGCCTCTCTTTGTCCTTCCACCTATGGTCCTAGGAATAGATCATTCTGCTAATCCTGAAAAGGTCAGTCAATTCCTTCCTATCCCTGTGACATTTCCTATCCACCATTGCCTCTTCACTCATTAGAATAGAGGCTCCTTGAGGCTAGGGTCTGCCTTGTTTTTACTTGTGAGTTTAGTGCTTAGCACAGTGCATGAGACATAAACATTAAATGTTCAGAAATCAAGAGCACACATCTTTGGCAACAAAAAACCCCCTAGTTTTTAAATATCTCATCATTTTTTGTCTTCAACTAATACCTCAAGCCATAATAATATGCCTGAGTGAGGTTTGCTGATAATGATAATAGCTGGGATTCATGGTTGGTTTTTTTTGCAAGGCAATGGGGTTAGGTGGCTTGCCCAAGGCCACACAACTAGGTAATTATTAAGCATCTGAGGCTGGATTTGAACTCAGGTACTCCTGACTTCAGGGCTGGTGCTCTATCCACTGCGCCACCTAGCCACCCTGGAATTCATGTTTAAGGGTTTCCTTGTTCATTTTGAATTTTTTTGATCAACTCAGATCTAATTATCTTACTTTGATTTGATTGATGAACTTATTAGGAGTAAAATTGTGGACTTGGTCTTTTTTGTTGTTTATTTGTACTAACATTAATGTTTTTATTTTTTTATTATTTTTTTTAAGGATTTTTTATTATGAACTTGACAAACTTCCATCAGCATGAACATTTTCTTATATTAAAAAAACATGAAAAGAAAATTATCATTGACAGGGGGAAGATTAAGAGAGAGAAAAATTTGAACATAAATTTTTCTAAAATGAGTGCTAAAATTGTCTTTACATGTAATTGGAAAAAATTATTTTTTTCAATGCATAAAAGAGGATTGGCTAATGTATGAATGTCCATCTATAGCTTTAAAAAATTAACTCCAAGGGGCGGCTAGGTGGCACAGTGGATAGAGCACCAGCCCTGGAGTCAAGAGTACCCGAGTTCAAATCTGACCTCAGACACTCAACAACCACCTAGCTGTGTGGCCCTGGGCAAGCCACTCAACCTCAGTGCCTTGCAAAAAACCCTAAAAAAAAAATTAACTCAGTAGCTCTAATACTGCTCTGCTTATTTATTTGAATTTTCTTCTGCTTGCTTCCATGTTTTTTTCATGTTTCTGTTTTCTTTTAATTTTTAAAAAATTTTTTTATTCTCATTTTGTACAAATGTTTTTTTACATTAATAAAATATTCTTGTTTACAAGTAAACAAAATACCCCTTCCCCATGAATATAGATAGACTTGCTTGGGTGAAAAAAAGTAAAGGGGAGAGAGAAAAAATTAACATTAAAAAAATAATAGTAATAATTGTAGGTATGGCCAGGTGGCACAATGGATGAAGCACGAGCCCTGGAGCCATGAGCACCCGAGCCCATATACAGTCTCATAGACCCAACAATCACCCAGCTGTGTGACATGCAAGCCACCCGATCCCCACTGCCCTGCAAAAACCAAAAAGAAGAAAAAAAAAGAAAAGAAAAAAAACCCAAAATAAAATAAAATAGTAATAATAGTAGGGGTGGCTGGGTGGCAGACAGAGCATTGGCCCTTGAGCCAGGAGCACCTGGGTCCAAATCCGGCCCCAGACACCCAAAGATCACCCTGCTATGTGGCCCCAGGCAGGCCACCCAGCCCCACTTGCCCTGCACCCTCCCCCAAATAATAATAACAAAAAATGTGCCTCAGTCTTTGTTCCAACACCAACAACTCTGTCATGGGTGGATCACATTCTTTATGATAAGTCCCTCACAAAAGTTACTTCCACATTTTTCCACCATTGCCATTGCTGATCACAACTCCTTCCTTTCTTATTTCTCCACTACCATGTACTATATTTTCTCTCTCCTTTCACTCTGACTCTGCTGTAGGGTTGCTGAGTGGTGCAGCAGACAGATCCCTGGTCCTGGGGCCAAGAAGCCCTGAGCCCCCATACCACCTCATAGGCCCAGAATCTACCTGGCCCCATGGTCCTGGGCAGGCCTTCCAATCCCAGCCCCTTGCAAGAAGTAAAAAAGAAAATGTGTTCTATCTGACCACTCTCCCCTCCATGGTCCATCCTCTCCTCCTTTATTCACATCCCCACCCCTTCCCCCTGCTCCCCCCTCCTTCTTACTCCAGATGTCTATACCCCATTGAGTATATATGTTGTTTCCTCTCCTAGCCATCTCTGATGAGAGCAAAGGTTCCCTCATTCCCCCTTGCCTCCCCCCTTCCATATCATTGCAATAGCTCATTGTAATAAAAATAATCTTATTGTGTGAAATATCTTGGACTATTCCCCCTCTCCTTTTTCTTTCTCCCATTCCATTTCCCTTTTTTCTATTGACTCCATTTTTACACCATAAATTTTATCTTTGAATTCAGCTTTTTCCTGTGCTTCAACTATAAAAGCTCCCTCTACCTGCTCTATTAACTGAGAATGTTCGTATGGGTATTATCAGTGTCATTTTTCTATGCAGGAATACATGCAGTTCATCCTCATTAAGTCCCTCATATTTCCCCCCTCTCCTCCAATCTCCATGCTTCACCTGAGTCCTGTATCTGAAGATCAAACCTTCTGTTCAGCTCTGGCCATTCCAAAAGGAACATTTGAAATCCCCCTGGTTCATTGAAAGTCCATCTTTTTCCCTGGAAGAGAACATTCAGCCTTGCTGGGTAGTTCATTCTTGGCTGCATTCTAAGCTCTTTTGCCTTCCGGTGTGTGATCCTGACTGCAGCTCCACGATATTTGAACTGTGTCCTTCTGGCTGCTTGTAATATTTTCTCTTTGACTTGGGAGTTCTGGAACTTGGCTATAACATTCCTAGGGGTTGGTTTTTTGGGATCTCTTTCTCGGGGAGATCGGTGGATTCTCTCCATTTCTATTTTTCCCTCTGCTTCTAGAATATCAGGGCAATTTTCCTGTAGTAATTCTTTGAAAATGATGTCAAGGCTCTTTTCCTGATCTTGACTTTCAGGTATTCCAATAATTTTTAAATTATCTTTAGTAAGTCTGTTTTCCATATCAGTTGTTTTTTCAATGAGATATTGCACATTTTCTTCTAATTTTTCATTTTTTTGGTTTTGAAGTATTGATTCCTGATTTCTGGTAAATTCATCAGTCTCCCTGAATTCTATTCTTTGTCTGAAGGATTTCTTCTCCTCAGAGAGTTTTCTTATCTTTTTTTCTATCTGGCCAATTTTGCTTTTTAAAGCATTGTTCTCCTCAATAACTTTTTGAACTGTTTTATCTATTTGACCTAAGCTGGTTTTTAGCATGCTATTTTCTTCAGCATTTTTTTGGATTTCCTTGACTAAGCTGCTGACTTCATTTTCATGTTTTTCCTGCATCTCTCTCTCCTTTCTTTTCCCAGTTTTTCTTCCAACTCCCTCATTTGATTTTCAAAGTCTTTTTTGAGCTCTGTCATAGCCTGAGCCCAATTTCTGTTTTTCTTGGAGTCTTTAGATGCAGGAGCTTGTGCTTCCTCATTTTCAGACTGAGTATTTTGATCCTTCTTGGGCTCATTTGCAAAATATTTCTCAATAGTCTTCCTTTTGTTTCTCTGCTTGCTCATTTTCCCAGCCTGGGCCTGGTTTTGGGGGTGCTCCTGAGCTTTTGGGACACTCCCACAAGGGTCTCAGTGTGTGAGGCTCTGTCCTCCCTCCTGGTCTGTGAATGACCATAAGCACCCCCCTCTGCCACGGGGCTGAGGTGGGAGGGGACCCTGCTGTTCTGTGGGGGGGCCTAGACTGTGATCAGGATCTGAATGTGGTCAGAGCCCCAGAGTCCTGCTCCAGAGGCAGAGGACAGAGCTCTGCATTCTCTCTTCACTCCCCTCCCTCAACTCAATGGGCTCATGCCCTGGGACTCCTGCTTACCGGCTGAGTCTACTTCTGTTTTCTGCTCTTTGTGTGCCCTAAGGGCTGGGCTCCACGTGCTCACTCTGGCAGAAGTCCCCTGCTGTTCCCCCACTTTGTGCCCGGTGCTCCTGGGGGTGCAGCTCAGGAGACTCCCTCGCTGCTGTGAGCCTTGGCTCCCAGCGCCCTGGGGCTGCCTCCAGGAGGCTGAAGTTCTTTGGCTCTGTCACGCCACCCCTCTGGCGGGCTGCCCCTCCGACCCCGGGGAGCAGAGCCTTTCTGCTCTTTTCCAGGTTACCTTGAGTAGGAGAACTGCCTCACTGGGTCCCTTTGTGGGTTCTGTCTCTGGAAAGTTTAGTTAGAGTCCTTAGTTTATGAATTTTATCAGAGAGCTCCTAAGACTAGATCCCTTCTTGTCCCAGTCTTGGCTCCACCCTGACATTAATGTTTTTAAATCAAGACTTTTTTAATAGGAGTCTTTTAAAAATGTGCATTTTGGAAAGATTAGTTAAAATTAGATGATATCGGGGTGGCTAGGTGGCACAGTAGATAGAGCACTGGCCCTAGAGTCAGGAGGACCTGAGTTCAAATGGGGCCTCAGATGCTTAATAATTACCTAGCTGTGTGGTCTTGGGTAAGCCACTTAATCCCATTGTCTTGCAAAAAAAAACACACCTAAAAAAATTAGATGATATCTGTAAATCTATTTAATTGGGTGTAGAGAAACTGCAATGTATTCACAATACACTACAAGGAAATGAAGTGGAGTTAATTCATCCTTAGTGTGGAATTCCAGCTCCTCTTTCAATATATCTTGGGTACCATATGTGATACAATGCCTATTTGTGAAATATGGATACATTAAATATTATGAAAGGTTTATTTTAGAAAAAATATAAGAGTGATATAATGTTTTCATTTTTAACTTTATTGTATCCTTTTGTATGTACTTTGGGGACCACAGATCTAGCTCACACCTGCCCAGTTTTTCTATTAGAATGGAATGAGACTTTGTTGAAATTTTTATACCTGCATGGAAATTTGGACATGTGATCACTCCTTTTTTTTCTAAATAGTAATTTACCATTCTTCCCTTGAGTCAATAATTTGTTCTTTTCTCCTTTGGCACCTCTTCTATTTTCCAACTTCTTTTCCTAATCACTGATCGTGATTTTCTAATCACATAGCTCAAGTTCACTTCCTTCTCTACTCTGAGATGTAGTTTGTCTGGGTCTGGTGACTAACTATTCCCCTACTTAGGTTTCAGTCCTCTATGGGCCAATTTTTTTTTTCTCCTTTCTACCTCAAAGTTCCTTCTCCTAAGCAGAGAAAACACACACATGTACTAGATAGACTACTGTTCAAAGAAGACTGTGACATCTGAGAGGAGATGCCATAACATGCATGTGAATTGAATTTAAAGCAGGGGTACTGTTATCAACCAAGATGAATATGAGGGACAGGAATGTTCTTGGTTCCTACCAGTCTCCTTTGCATTTGAAGAGAGCAATGTAGATGTGACCACCCAGTTTAGATAAGATAAATGCTGCCAAAAACAAGAACTGGTAATAAAGTTAGAACAAAGAAGCACAAAGATGCCTTGAGTTGTACCTTTGTGTCACTTTGTTGCTCTGTCACTTTGAGTAAATTCCTAAATCATCCAGAGACTTCTATTTATTTGTGGTATGGAATGATTATATTTGGTCAGGATTGTGACAGAATTGTAATGATAATATATTTTGAGAACTTGGAAATAGGTGAGCAGATACAGTGTGAGATGCACTGCATACAAAATAACAGCAATATTGTAAGATGATCAGTGGGAATGATTTAGCTTTTCTCAGCAGTGCTATGACCCTGGACAGATCTGAAGGAGTTATGACAAAGACTACTATCCATCTTCTGATGGATATCTGAATACAGATTGAAGCATACTTTTTAAAATTTTATTTTTTTTGAGGTTTTTTTTTTTTGGGTGGAGTGTCTGTTTTCTTTCACAACATGACTATTATGGACATGTTTTGCCTTACTACACCTTGAAGGGAGAGAATTCAGAACTCAAAAGTTTTAAAAATTAATGTTAAAACTTTTTACTTGTATATGGGGAAAAATGAAATTAAAAATATTGAAGCAAACAAATTAAGAAAATTTTGTCATTATTAGAATGAAGTCTTTCTTTGTAGTAGCAATTAAACCCATTTCCAAAAAACAGAAGGAAAAAATGTTAATAAAAATGTCTAAAAAAATTTTATTTTATTTTTGCAGGTGTTACTAGAATAAGTGAAAATAATCTCCAAGAATTAAGGTATTTATTTTTTGTGCTATAAGTATCTCTCACTTTAAATATACTTGACTTACAGAATGTTGAAATTATATAATTGTAAGAGTTATTTTTATGAAATGTGAAGCCATTTTGTAGAATTTGTCATTTTTAAGGATTAAAAATACTTTATATTCTGACATCATCTGCTTCTGAAATGTTTCCAGCTCCAATTTTACTTGACTTTCCTGCTCCCATGAGTCTGGGATTTCATCAACAGGGTAGTACACTCTTGAATGACCAAAATCATGGTCCATCCTATGTCAGTCTTATCCGTAGCCTCCCTGAAGATTAACCACCTGAGGCCCACTCAGTGCTCTATAGGAATCTTCTTGGCATTCTGTTATTGTGTAGTTGCACAGATTATCTTTTTTTTTTTTTAAGGTTTTTGTAAGGCAAATATTGTTAAGTGGCTTGCCCATGGCTCCACAGCTAGGTAATTAAGTGTCTGAGGCTGGATTTGAACTCAGGTACTCCTGACTCCAGGGCCGGTGCTCTATCCACTGCACCACCTAGCCTCTCCCACAGGTTATCTTTCAATAAAACCTTAAGTACCTCTTTTTCCTAAGCACCATGGTAGGTGCTAAGAGTTATTAAGACAGAAACAGTACCAACCCTCAGAGAACTTGGATTCTACAGAGGAGACAGTATGTGCACAAAAAGTATATACAAATGACTTTAAGGCAGTTTAGGGGAAGGTGCTTCCACCTGGGGGATTGACAGGGTCTTAAAATAGAATTGAATTCTGAAGGAAACTAGGGATTTTAAGAGATAAAAGGAGAACACTCTAGCCATGTTAACAACCTGGGAAGTCATATATGAGGGATCAAGAAGTTAGCTAATTTGGCCCAAAGAATGAAGGGGAAGAATATGACAAGGTAGTTTGGAACCAGAAAAAAAAGACTTTAGATACAAAACAGAAACTTTTGATCCATTCAGAGCCAGTGGAGTTTTTTGAGCAAAGGAGAGTCAGAAATTGATGCTTTGGCAGCTATAGAGGATGGGATTGATTGGGGATGTAGGACAGAGAGGTTTAGTCCAGGGGATTGAATTCTTATTATATGACTAATTCATCTTATTTTCAAGTATACATTTCTCCAGTGACAACTTTTAAATTTTATGTAAATCCTTATTTTACACATGTGACAGTTTGCTCATGTCCAACATAACATGCATTTTTCCAGTGCTCTTTGAGTAGTCCTCAACATCAGTTCTTTGGAGAAAGCTACATTCAATCATAGACAATCCCTAGAAGAACATGTATTAAAAGATATTTTGTTGCTTCAGATTGATGCTTATTTTGCATTTAAAAATATTGTACATTTTTCCAAAGGCAGGCTAACTTGCTTTTCTCCCATTCATTTCTGGATCTAGTTCATTATTTTCATAATCTGTTCCAGTGAATTGATTATGGATCTCATTTATGAAACTCTGCAATGTACTTGATGTACTTAGCATGTTCATATAGAAGTATATATTTTTAAGTGTGTAAGTGCTTGATGTACTTATATAAACAGAAATATTTGGAGGATCTGACAGTCTCTTGGATCTGGACTTTGCTCAGGAACTCTTCTCCAGCAACTACAAACATGGTTGCACACGTGTGTGTGTGTGTGTGTGTGTGTGTGTGTGTGTGTGTGTGTGTCTGTGTGTATCCTTGTCATCAAAGAAAATTATATCCGTTCTATCAAGATACATGATTTCGCTATACACCTTACAGGATTCTAAGGTAACATTTTGTTTAACAAATTAAATACATTTGAAAATAATTATTAAATAATGAACACAGAAGGATCTGATATTCCCTGCATATGTTAAATCAGTTGTGTGCCTGAACTTTGGGAAGATTACTTTAGCAGCCGAGTGGAGGATGGATTATCATGGGAAAAAATTTTAGGCAGGGAGACCATGCAGCAGGCTGTTTAAAGTCTGGGCATGAGGTAATGGGAACAGGGTGGTAGCAGTAGTATAGAAAGAAGGGAGTATATTTGAGAGATGTTATGAAATAAACTCAGACCTTGGCAACAGATTGGATGTGGACTGTGGAAAAAAAAAAGATAAAAGACTAGAAGGATTTTCTTGTTACCCTCAACAATAATAGGGAAGTCTCAAAGGAGGTTTGGGAATAAAATCAATTTTGGACTTAGTGAGTTTAAGATGACTAGAGGCAATCTATGTCAGGAGTCTGATAGGCAGTAGAAGATAGAAGACTGGAAGGCATCAGAGAGGGTTGGAGAAGTAGATCTGAGAATCAACCAGCATAGGAAAGAAAATTGAGCTGATGAAGTCACCAAATGATATGATATAGCAGAGGACCCAGGAGAGAGAGCCCTTTAATGAATGAGGAACCAACATGGAAGACTTGGAAGTAGTTGAATTGGAGAAGAAAAGAATGTCATGAAAACCTATGAAAGAAAAAAATAATGAGAAGAGAATGATATCAGACTGCTGAAAGTTTTAAGCAGGATGAGGACTGAGAAAAGCTCATTAGATTTGTCAGGAGATCTTCAATAATTTTAGGAAATGTTAAACAATTTTCATTTATTGAGAATTCTGTAGATGTACTTGAAATACAAATACAAAAGAAATCCTACTCAAGGAACTTGTGTTCTTCAGGGAAAGGGGAGAGAGATACTCTTTCCATGAATAAATGGAATAATAATATTAACAGATAATAATTATTATTATACACATATATATGTAAATATCTATACATCTATACACTCACAGACACATATATTTTGATCTGGGTAGATAAGGAAAGACTTTACTTAAGAAGTGGCAACTGAGTTGATCTTTGAATAGATAAAGGAATTCTATCCTACCTAAAAAGTGGAATCTAGGTGGAAGAGCATTTCAGGCATGGGAGGACATAGATGTTGGCCCTAATTTGAGGAATCATACTCTGTGACATTTCTCTAGCTCCTCATCCTTTGTCACTGATGTTGAAACATGTTATTTATCTTCATGCTATTTTGAAAATGCTTTTCATGAGACTCCATAAAATGAAGTTTCTTGTTTCCTTTGTAGGTACAATAGACCAATTTCACTAACTCTCATTTGCCCTCTCTAAGGAGAACCTGTTTGCCCTCTGTCAATTTAGCTGCAACTCTTTGTCTTTGAATTTTATTTTATTTTATTTTTTTAGGTTTTTGCAGGGCAAACGGGGTTAAGTGGCTTGCCCAAGGCCACATAGCTAGGTAATTATTAAATGTCTGAGACAGGACTTGAACCCAGGTATTCCTGATTCCAGGGCCAGTGCTTTATCTACTATGCCACCTAGCTGCCCCTTGTCTTTGAATTTTAAAGCAAGAATGTCAATATTGTTGCAGTTCAGTTCCTCTTGATAGTATTGATCACTGGACAAGAACCTCTCTTTTAGATTGCTAACAATTTAATATTTATGGGTAGTCTGAAGAGCTTTATGATTCTTAGCACTCTTTCTTTTCTCCCCCCACCTTTTCCTCTCTTGCCATTATGCTATTATTGAAAGGGGGCACAGTGTTTGATTTTATATTTGTATTTAATGAATTGCCATGATGAAAGAGTTAATGAGTTAATTCATTACCTAGTGGCCAGCCTACTCTTTTTTTTTTTTGCAAGGCAAATGGGGTTAAGTGGCTTGCCCAAGGCCACACAACTAGGTAATTATTAAGTGTCTGAGACTGGATTTGAACCCAGGTACTCCTGACTCCAGGGCTGGTGCTTTATCCACTGAGCCACCTAGCCACCCCATGGCCAACCTACTCTTGAGGAACCTAGCTGGATTTTACTAGTCTGATCCTCAGAGAACAGATGGCCTATTGCCAATACTAGTTTGATCATTTTTGCCAAAGCCTGTGGTCTGGCCTAGGCCTTTGAGCATCTTTGAGTGGTTACTTCATAATATCATGAGGCATCAGTTAAAGATTTTGTTACTAGAACAAGCAAATTAATGAGCTTTTTAGGATACAAATATCTTCTAATCCACAATTACCTAGCTACTTACTTAAAATCCTTGCCTTTCAATACAGCCTATAAATCAGAATTAAACTGAAGTCATTATCTACATGTAATATCCTTTTTTGGGCACACATGTTTCCCCACACTCGTCCAGAGGGACAACTGTTGTCAGGTTTCTAGGCTGTGCCTTGTGACACTTCCTTTTCTAAAACCATGTCTTAACTGTTGGTATATACATGCCACTTGCTAAAATTGCTTGTTAAATATGTTGCTGCTGCCTTCTTTAGATAATCATCTTCTTTCCAAATTATTACCTCTCTACCTATCTTGTGCTATGGTGAAGAGGGTCATACTAGATTTGGAGTCCCCTAATCTGAAATCTAATCAGATTTGACATAATTCTTAGCTACGTAACTTTGTGCTACTGAGGAGCTTTTTAGTTTCTGATCTATAAAATAATTGTAAATTACTTCTCATGGTGGTTATGATAATTTCTATATAAATATGAACCAATTTTTATTCAGTGGAAGCAAATGAATAAAATTTTTCAGAATTCTTAGTTTAACATTAAAGCAAATTTACCTTGGGCCAAAGTTGTCCTCCTTAGACCATGAGTCTTCACCACTTTTTCAATTTGACCCAGTTCTAGCTTATAGTCTTGACTCTGTCTCTATTGTTGTGGGCTTCTATCTCAGTTAACTCCCTTACCTCAAAAGCTAATTGAAAAGAAAGGAAACTACCTGTTTTATAGGAGGTGACCAGTTTTTGACCATGCCTGTCTTACTCATTTTGCATTGGGTCAAATCCTGTTGATTATGGAGGTACTTAGAACTATAATAATTTGGCATCTTAGAACCTAATGATCATACATATGCTTGTAGATTAGAGCTGGAAGAGCCCTGATCAGAGCTTCAACCCCCAAAGGTTAATAGATAAGAAAATGAGGCCTCTGGAGAGGTTAAATAGCTTGATGAAGATCACCCAGGAGTAAAATGCAGATCAGGGATTTGATTCTAAATCCTTGCTTTTTCCTTCTTCCATAAGAATCTTAAAGTACCTAATTTGGTGAAATATTCAAACAAAACTGTGATACAGTATGTAACTGTTTAATTAAAAACATTCATGACAGTCTCTTCCGTTAGAATACTGAAGTTGCCTAGCAGTGTTGGCAAACATACCATTTAGAATTCTTAATGAAATATCTCCTTGTTTTTCATTTCCCAAAATGATAACTTTAAACATATTAAGGTAGAGCTTGTTGAATTTAAGTTTTCCCAGACCACACTTCAGCGGACAAAAGTGAAAAGTGGTGAGTGAAATAAAGGCAAATTCTTTTCAGTAACAATGTAGTTTCAATGTAGTTGATAGATTGGCTAATTAGATACTTTTCTTTTTATATTTTGAGCTTTGAAGCCCTATTAACAAGTAACTTGATTTTTAATTTAAACTCAGTTTCCATGTAACACATTTTGGGTGCCTGAATTCTTAGCTGATCTGTGGCTGAAAATTTTTATGACGGCCTGTAGATTGCTATTGGTATGTTCAAGCTCCCTAAGGTTAAACTATTTGGAAGGAATAATCTTAGCAAATCTTTCTTTTGTCAAAGTCCAAAGTTTGCCTGTACTATGTTTGGCCCCAAACTAACTATGCTTTGCAAATATATATTAGGTTTTCTTCAGTAAGTAAAACTTTAGATTGTTTATGCAGGATGATTGATTATTCATTGTTGGCCAAATTTCTGATCAGGCCTAAACTTGTTGAGTAAGAGAATATTTTAGGCAAAGGCATATTTTTTTTCTATGTGCTTGTATTGTTTTTTTTTCTGCCTAAACTAGTCATGTAATTTCCAGTGTTATTCCTTTTGCCAGTTAAGAGCAGGTCAAAATCAATCTGTTTTCATATGCACTGAATGTTGCATCTGGATTGGATCCTGGCCTCCTTGGATCCGTCTTTCCTTAGGCACCCTAATCTGTAATATCCTATGGACTGGTTTAACTTAATTAAAATTTTAGTTACTTTATAATTGATTCCTGTTTTCCTGATTTTGACTTTGTAAGTAGTTTTTCTTTTCCTTGTTTGAAAATATAACCTTATAATAAATAGACAGCTAGGAAGGAGAAGAAGGCATTACCTAGTTCAGTAAGTGAAGCCAGTTCCTTGTTAAGTAGTAAGAACATAGGGACTCGTCCCTCTTGAGCATCACTTTGGGAAAGCCATGAGGCTGAAAAAAGGCCATCCCAAACCAATAATTTTATTATCTTAATACTAAGTAATAATAGCATAGAAATGTTCTAAATAAAGATTGAATTTGTCACAATAAAGTAATTTAAAATCTGAACAAAAGCCTCTTCTCTTGACTTTACTTGATTACAGCTAATAAGGCAATTTCAAAAGATACCCCAACTCCAGGAAGAGCTATTATCAGCATGGAAGCAAAAGGGCACATGGAAGCAAAAGGGCACATGGAAGCAAATCAGGAAGATGCTTCACTGAGCATTAGAGCGAGTGGAAGTAAGCACTCTTTACGTTGAAAAACAGTATTCAAAATGATGCAGGAGTCCAAGTCTAATTGCTGTTTCACCTCAATAGCATGATTATATTACTGGGTTAAGGTGCTTATTGCTAGAGATCCTTGGATGGGGAGATTCTGTGCTTCATTTTGGGTGAAGAAATTGTCAGGTTCTGACTCAGGAGGGTAAGAAAAGGCATATAGACTTTAATTGACAGGTTGCAATAGGTTACTGCAAAAGTTCACAAATTAGCTTCTTTGGAGAAGCAGTAAGATAGTGAGTTTCAGTATTGCTGTGAGCTAAAGGGACAAAAGGACAGGCTTATTAAAGAAGGTGAGTTTCTAAGAAGGTAGTAAAGTTAAGGAAAAAGACAGTTTAAAAAAGAGAGGGGAAACAGTTATGAAATGGTGGCTTGGGTTTAGATCAACATGGATCCAGCCATATGGAGCTGGTACCACTTAAGTCCAGCAGCATAGAGCTAGGATCCCAGGGATCCAGCATGGAGAAGGTCTCTAGTGCAGGGAGGAATTGGGGAGGGGGGGTCAAGGAGTGACCCACCTGGATGTGACTGGAGTCAGGCTTCACCTTGAAAGGCTAGGAGCCAGACAGGTAGAGCATGGGTAGGGCTAGGGAGTCAGCAGTCCACAGAAAATAGCAGACAAATACAGACAACAGTACAGGAAAGGCTAAACAATTTATTCTCTAATATTTATCCTTCAACAAACTGACCATTTTGCCTAATATGATTGTTTTCTAAAGAAAAAGACATTTTGTATTTCAAACCCCATAACTATTCAAGTATTTTTGTCATCCTTTTTTGAGTTTTTAAATTGCTTCCTTTATCTTTTCTGTTTTAAAACTAAGGCAGGAAATATTTATTAAACATAGCCCCTGTCCTTGAACAGCTCATAGTCATTAGCAGGGGTGGGCAACTTGGATATTTTTAACATCATTTACTGGTCATAAAAAATGATCATCTTAAAAGTTAACTTTTAATTGATTCAACCCTAAAAAGCTCCTAGATTTATTTGAATTTCAAATCCTGCTCTTTGGTTGCCTTGGCAGTACCAGACCAAATGATTGCACAGGCCTTTTATAATGCAAAGGCCAGACATTCCCTGCCCTGATCTAACTGGAGAGACAGAAAACAAACAACTATATACAAACAAGCTATAGAGAGTATACATTGGAAATACTCAAAAGAGGGAAGGCACTAGAATTAAGAGGGATTGGGAAAGGCTTTTTGTAGATGGTGGGATTTTACCTGGGACCCAAAGGAAGTCTGAGATTGCAGAGGTGGCAAAAAAGAGGGAAAGAATTCCAAGCATGGAGGACAGCCTGGAGGCAGGAGATGGAGTGTGGAGCCTTTGTGAGAGGGAAGTCAGCATTGGTGGACCAGAGTGGATGCAGGTTGAGTAAGGTAGATTCCCAGTCAGGAAGGGCTTTACGTGCTATAGAAAGGATTTTGTATTTGATCTTGGACTTGAGAGGGAACCACTGAAGTTTTTTGAGCGGTGATGCTGGTGACTTGTTTAGATCTGTCTGTTAGGAAGATCATTTTAACCACTGAGCAGAGTATGGATTAGAGTCAGAAGGGACAATTTGAGATTAAGCAAGCTATTGTAATGATCTAAGCATTATAGGGCCTGAATCACATTGCTAATAGTGTCATCAGAGAGGAAAGGAGCATATTGGAGAGATGGTACAAAGGTAAACTCAACAGATCTTGATAGCAAAATGGATAATAGGTATTGGGAGAGAGAATGACAAATCCTTTGATGTTTCAAACCTTTGTACTTGAATACTGATGCCATGATTTTAGTGAGGGAATGGGGGTATGGTAAGTCACTAGCCTCACTTTTCTCCTCCATAATCATCTGGGTCCAGTGGCCAGATATGAATCAGGATGACTGGAGATGGCCCTAGATGTAAGGCAATCAAGGTGAAGCGACTTGCCCAAGGTCACACAGTTACTTAGTGTCTGTGGTCAGATTTGAATTTGAATTCAAGCCCATCTGTCTTCAGAATTGGCCCTTTACCCACTGTGTCATCTAACTGCCCTTGACATTATTAGGAAAGATAGGACTAGATGGCAAAGTTTAGAGAAAAAGGAAATGACTTCATTTTTGTACTTGTTGAGTTTAATATATCTATGGGACATCCAGTTCAGACTGTTCAAAAGGTAGGTGGAGATTCAGTCAGAGAGGTTAGTTAGTTGGTTGAGTAGATTTGAGACTCCTCAGCCTGGAGCTAATTGAATTCTTGGGAGTTGCGGAGATCACCAAGTGAAATAGGAGAGACATAAAAGAGAAGAGGACCCAGGATAGAACCCTGAGGAACTTCCCCTCCCAGTTTGTCAGTGGAGATGTCTGGGAGAAGAGGGAATGCTTAAAGTGGCCTTTTCTAATCTGAAGGTAAAAGTAAGAAAACTGGAATGATCATAATGACAGTGAAGGAGTTAAGGCTTCAAAGACAATAATGATACTTTGCTCTGGATGAACAAAAATCTTTAGAAGAGATAGAAAGTTGTCTAAAAGAAATGAGAGATGGAATTTTTGAGACATATATCTCAACTTTGCAAAGTTAAGGAAGACTAGATAATTTTCCCTTATCACTATCTCCCTTCCACTGTACTGCAAAGTACTGATTTTTTTTCTTACTGATTAAGAATTCTCTAGTTTTGCATTCTGCTTCATTTTTTTCTTGTAGAATTCCTCCAATTAGTTTTGCATGTACAAATTTGATTGTAGTTATTTTTTTTAACAGCACCTTCCCCTCCTATTTGCCTTACATTTCCCAAGTTTTTTAAATTTAAGTATAATGTAGTGCCATAGATTTAGAACTGGGAGGGACCTTAAGAGATTATTGAGTTTACCTCTTGATTTTATAGATGAAGAGATTCTCATTTTCTTTTCTTTGACTCTTTGACTTTCCCTTCCCTTACCCAGATAAGAGTGTGAATAACAATCCTTAACCCCAGTCCAGTCCATGCCCTTGTCCAACTTCCTAACCTAAATAATAATCCATTTGTTCAAAAAAGTATTTATTTTTCCGAAAAAAGTATTTACTTTTCCCCCTTCTATTTCTTTTCCCATTTTATCTATTCTGAATTCTATTTTCCTGTTAATGGACCATATGTTTACATGTTCCTTATTCTCTCTATCTCTCATGAAAGGGTAGGGCTTCTGAAAGGCAAAAGTTGAGTATCTTTTATCCCATTCCCAAGTTAGTAACATGTATAAATATATATATTATATATATATATATATATATATTAACTTTATCCTCCTTTTCTCTTGTTTTCTTGCTTTTGTGTGGCTTTCTGTTGTGCCATACTCCCAGAAACTCTGCTTCATGAAGGAGAAAGTATGGCGTGGTGGGAATCTCTCTGTATCCTGAGTCATGAGGCACAGCATTCCAACCCCCAGGCTTTACCATCAGCAGGCCAGTATATACTACTTCTGGATATATGTTCCCCCTTCCACCCAGGATTTTGAGATTCCTTTAGGGCTTCCATATGTGTCCTCTTGGGAGTAGAATTTAGTTATAGGAGGCATGACCATTTCTTGGAGAAAAAATGGCCTTCTCTCAAATGAAATGTATTAAGAGAGAGACCCCTCATCATCTTCCCACCAAATCTTGGGAGTATGCTTCATTGGAATTCATTGTTTTCCCTTGGTCTCGGCTGGCACTCACTCCCTTCAACTCTCAATCTCATTCCTCCTCTGTACCTACCCCACTCTCCAGTAGGTTTCCATGCTTGTAGGAGACTAAAAAGGTTACTATCCCCTTTTCTGTTTATACCATATTATGTGGGAATGCATCATAGTCTCTTTCCATCTATGTCTTGATTCAAAGTGATTTACCTGTGGTAGACTTTACTTTACAAATATTGATTTACTTATAGGTAAATAGAAGTTTTAATTTACAGTATTCTTTCTTCTCTTCTCCTGACTCTTTAAAGTCCTGCTTAAGCTTCTTTTGTCCCTTGATGTTCTCTCTTGTTTTTTTAACCACTGATCAAAAAAATTAATATCAATATTTTTTGATTATTGATAGCTTTGTTTTTCCTAAGAAACATGAGACAATTGATTACATTGTTTAGACTATTCTTGAAAACTGGGCTTTTTGTATGTGTTTTGAGTGTTTACAAGTTGAATGTTATGCTCTTTGGAGGACTGTCTCAGATGATTCTCTTGTTGAAAATCCATCTTCTTTGATGATTAGGTTCATTTTTGCTGTCTGGTATTTTTGTGGTGCATTCCAATTCCTTCCTAATCTTTAACCCAATCTTTTCTTTCATTTCTTTAGGTGTGGAGTATTTGAATTGATTTGCCTTCCTCTTTGCAAAATTTGTTGTTATGGAATTCTGAATTTTATTTACATCAATTATTGAATTTTAATTCTTTTTAATTTTTCTATGTTGGTGATTTGTGGATTCTGTCAGTATTAGCTGTTTTCTAAACTAACAGACAATTTTCTTGTATGATTTGTTCTCACATATTTTCTTCCATTTCAGTATGTTTAATTCTTAAATCTTTTTCCAGAGGTTTTCTTATTTTGGAGCTCTTCTCTATTGTATATTCTTATTTATTCTTTCATTTTTATTGTTTTTTTTTCAGATTTCTGATTTATGACCTAATTTCAGTTTCTTCATTTAAAAGTGTTATTCAACTCTTAGAGAGGAATTTGGAATTTAAAAAAAAAAGTTATAGAACTGTTAATACCCTTTGTCCCAGTAATACCACTCTTAAATCTTTTCCCCCCCAAGATGATCCCAGAGGAGGAAAAGAAGCTTGATATTCTAAAATATTTATACAGCTCTTTGTGGTGGCAAAGAACAGAAAATTGAAGGAATGCCCATCAATTAGGAAATGACTAAACAAGTTGTGGTATATGATTGTAATGGAATACTGCTGTGCTGTAAAAAATGACAAGCAAGTTTGTTTTAGAAAAACATGGAAAGATTTTCATGAAATAATGCAGAGTGAAAGTAACAGAATCAAGAGAACATTGTATACATTAACAGCAAGAAGAACTGTGAATGAATGAAGCTATTCTGAGTAATATGATCATTCACATCTCTGATGAAGGACTTATGAAGGAAAATGCTATCCTCCTCCAGAGAAAGACTTAATATGTGCAAGAATATATTGTATAATTCCACATATTGACTTATATCAAATTTTAGCCTTCTCTAGTGCAAGGTTGGGAGAGAAAGAGAAAGACAATTCAGAAGTCAAAATGTTAAAAAAATGTTTTTGAAAAAAATGTTATTTCTCTTTCTAACAATTCTGAAATTTCTTGCTGTTGTTTCATCATGTCAAGGAAATTTGCATTATTTATTGTCCTGTTCTCTTTTATTTTGGCAGTTTTTTGACTTCTATTAAAATATAAAAAAAATCATGCCTTATGGACTTTTCTGGACTATTTGCTGATTTTTCCGTTTTTTTCCTTCAAAAGCCTCACACTATTGGTTCATCCTCTTGGGAGCTGCATTTATACAAAGCTTTTTTTCTCTTAGCATTTTTGTCTCAACTTTTTTCTATCATATTAGTTTTAGACTTTATTTGACTCCTCTCTTTTCACTTCTCCTTACACTGTTTTTTCCTATGTAGACCACTGAGGCTAAGGAATCAGCTTCCCCAAGTAGGGGTCTGTTTGTAGCCAGCTTTTATAAAATCTAGCAGCAGGAGTGATCACAACTGATTTATAGATCACTTTTCTTTGTTTGCTAAAGCTCCTCCTGTTATTGATTGCTAAGAATTTCTGAGTATTCTCTCCCTTCTCCATTGCTGGAAAAATGTGGAGGTGCTTCCCTCTTTTCCTCTTATTATTAGTGTTTTAATTATTGTGATTTTGCATATATTTTATTGTTTTGAAACAACTTAATGTTGAAATACTTGTGCAACTATCTTGCCAATCATGAGATATCTTTATAGAAAAGTACTGAGACCAATTATTATAATGATCTCCACACTTCATGCTACAATGTCATGCTACAACTAGTGACAGACTAAATTCTTGGGGCAAAGAGTCAATGCCCAAGGAGCTATTGGGGAAAATGCACTAGGAGGGAGACCAGCTGCTTCTGACACATGCCCCTTGTTATCTGTTAAATCCATCAGTAACAAAGTGCAGTGATATGAGAAACTGAGGGGCAAGTAAGAGGAGAGGCTGTTTCTCATTGTTGAAGAGAGGCCAGGCCAAGTGGCAACTAGAGAAGGTTCCTAGAAAAGGCAGCTTTTTGGGAGGCTAGGTGGCGTAGTGGATAGAGTACTGGCCCTGGAGTCAGGAGTACCTGGGTTCAAATTCAGCCTCAGACACTTAATAATTACCTAGCTGTGTGGCCTTGGGCAAGCCACTTAGTTTACCCTATTGTCTTGCAAAAAAAAAAACCTAAAAGAAAAAAAGAAAAAGTGGCTTTTGAATTGAATTTTTAGGAGAAGGAGAAGAGAAGGCATTCTGAGTAAAGGAAAGAGTCTGGATAAAGAAATAGTTACATGAGAGTACAGGAGGTATTTTGGGAGTGAAGGTGTGTGTTGGTATTTTTATGGAGGTCCCAGATGAGGAGAATAGTGAGTTAAATAGCAATACTACTAAAACATTAATATGAACCAGATTAAAGAGACCCTTTAATACCAGTTATAAGAGGCTGAACTTTTCTCAGGAATTAATGAAAATTTTTAATCGGAGGAGTGAAATGATCAGGTCTTTAAGAAAGATTATTAAAGCAGTGGCTTGAAGGATAGAGGGCAGCTAAGTAGCACTGTGGATAGAGTGCCAGACCTGGAGTTGGGAAAACTCATCTTCCTGACTTCAAATCTGTCTTCATTAGATATTAGGTAAAGTGACCGGGCAAATCACTTAACTCCATGCCTCAGTTTCTTCATTGTTGAAATGAACTGGAGAAGGAAATGGCAAACCACTTTAATATCTCTGCCAACAAAACCCCAAATGGGATCATGAAGCATCAGACATGAGTGAAGCAATTTAAATCACATTCTTGTGGATAATGGCAGGGAACACGGGTGGGAAGGAAGAATTACATGCAGAAGTTACTTGAAGGTTAGAAGGAGCACTTGGGAGTCAATAGATGATAGTAAGAAGGACGGAGAGACAGAAATGCAAGCAGATTTCATGGTTCATAAAAGAAGTCCCTGAGGGACTGTGGGAGAGGAGCACTGATTCAGAAGGGAGCTCAGATTCATCCATCTTTCCTACCTGCCTCACAAAGTACCACCTTCCACAAAGGTCTTTTCTGGTTCCTACCCTCACCCAGAGGTTAATGTACCTCTTTCTCCTACTACTTTACATTTATTCTGTATGTTTTATATTTACCAACATTATTTCTCTCAGTAGAACTTAAGGTTACTGAGGGCAGAAACTTTCATTTTTGTTTTCGTATTCCCAGGGCCTGGAACAGTGGCTGGAAAATATTTGTCATTTAATAAATGCTTGCCTGTTGAATGAATGGGTGGGGAAAATATGTGATATCCTTGGAGAAGAGCTAGATTTTATAGTGAGAGGGAATACAGGTCAAAAAATTCTAGAATGTAGCATGGAATTTCTAAAGGTATAGTAGAATATGAAGGGTGGGGCAGGAGGGATGAGGTTGGGGCAGCAGTCTACCAGTGACAATGGCATGCCAGATTTGGGACCCACTAGAATTGGCAGCAGGTGAGCCTGACCTTCTCTCTCAGCAGAGCCTATGCCCATCTGCTGTGGGGCCAGGTAACTTGTGACCTGGTATGTACTCTCAGCACCTCCGGCTACCCCATCTAAAGGGAAGTTGCCTGAAGCTTGTGAGAGAAAAGGGTACAGTGTCTATCCTCTTTTTTTCCAGGCTCCACCACTCCACCATTTTTAGTGTCAGCTTGTCTTCGTGGTGCAGTGAATGAAAACCCTTCTGCACCTGGGACTCAAACACAGAGTCCTTTATTCAGCAAGTATGAAATGGACCTTGAAAACCAACGAAAAGTTATCCCTTACCCTGGAAAGGAACATATTGAACGGGTTCTAGAAGAGTACTCCCATCAGGTGAAAGACTTGCAGAAAAGACTAAATGAAGTGAGTTTTCCTCTTGGCTCCCAGAGCACCCTGATAGTCAGGAGAACTTGGTGAGCAAAGAAAATGAATAAGTAATGTGGAGAGAAAGTCAGAACCTGGCCTTCTCTATTGCTATGCCCAGTGCCCAGAATTAGGGGGACAAAAATGATTTAAAACAATCCTGAATAAGAATAAGGGGTGGAAGCATATCACTTATGATCTAGGGCCTCTGAGATTGTTCTCTGGCTCTGCCATCCTTTTTTCCTCTATCTTCAAATTTTTTTTTAGGTTTTTTTTTTTTTTTTGCAAGGCAATGGGGTTAAGTGGCTTGCCCAAGGCCACACAGCTAGGTAATTATTAAGTGTTTGAGGTAGGATTTGAACTCAAGTACTCCTGACTCCAGGGCCAGTGCTCTATCCACTGCACCACCTAGCTGCCCCTGCACCACCTAGCTGCCCCTGCACCACCTAGCTGCCCCTGCACCACCTAGCCGCCCCTGCGCCACCTAACTGCCCCTCTTCAAATTTTTAGGGCTTCTGATGAGAATAAAAATCAATTCAAGTCATGCAGCAAAACTTAGCATGGTCACTAAATATATATTAGAGTGGCAGGCAAGTTTTGGTTTGGAATAGCTGGGTTGCACAGTGGATAGAGCATTGGCCTTAGGCAGGAGGACAGGAGTTTGAATCCAGCTTCATTTATTTGACCTTTGCTAGCTATGTGACTTTGGGAAAGTCACTTTACCCTGATTGCCTTGTATCTAGGGCCATCTGTAGTTGTCCTGATTCCTAACTGATAACTGGACCCAGATGGCTCAGGAAGAGACAGTGAGACTGGTGACATAGCATAGTTCCTATTCCATTTAAATCCAATGCATATGCCTGTTATGGCATCACCTCTCTGACCTTATGGTCTTTTTCGAGAACAAAGGGCAAACATCAAGTTTTGGTTTAAGAGTATCACCTTTGGGGGCGGCTAGGTGGCGTAGTGGATAGAGCACTGGCCCTGGAGTCAGGAGTACCTGGGTTCAAATCTGGTCTCAGACACTTAATTACCTAGCTGTGTGGCCTTGGGCAAGCCACTTAACCTGGTTTGCCTTGCAAAAAAACAAAAAAAAAAGAGTATCACCTTTGTAAAAACAAATAAAATGTTTTTAAAAAATAAAAAAAAATAGGGGGTGGCTAGGTGGCATAGTGGATAAAGCACCAGCCTTGGAGTCAGGAGTACCTGAGTTCAAATTCAGTCTCATGCACTTAATAATTACCTAGCTGTGTGGCCTTGGGCAAGCCACTTAACCCCATTTGCCTTGCAAAAACCTAAAAAAAATAAAATAAAATCTCACAAATTCCCCAGTGATAAAGAAAAAATGCTCAGGACAATTGGAGATAAGTGAAAAGCCTTGTTAATTGATTTGTGAAGCTATTCCTGAACTACATGATCAGGGATTGGGGTGGGTTTCCCCAGTGACGTCACAGCAGGATGTAAAGTGCAGACACCATGTCCATGTGTTTCCTAGTAGAGTTGGAGTATGGTATCCGAGACCATTCCTGGCTAGCTGCAGGCCTGGTGGGTCGTGTTTGGTTATAAGACATTGTTGCATGGGAATGTTAATTACTGCACCAAGATGTGTGAAAAGGAGTGTAGAATAACCCCATCCTTGAAACCTTTCAGAGTGCCGAGCTGCATGAAAAGCAGAAATTCCATTTGCGACAGTCTGTCATTGACTTGCAGACCAAGCTTCAAGAGATGCAGATGGAGAGAGATGCCCTGGTTGACATCAGGTCGGTGTTTGGGAGCCCAGTGAGGGTGAGCTGGTGTTTCCTTCTCTTCAGGCTCCATGTCTGGAATGGCTCACATTTAGAGCTGGCCACAGAAGTGTCACCACACTTTCCATGGATTAGCTCCCTTGATCTTCACTGCAGCCCCAAGAGTTTGTTTATTGCCCCTAAAGGAGGAAGTAGAGGCGTAGAGGGAGCAGTGGCTGAGGCCACTATTGGATTTCCCAACTTCTAAGCCCTGGGCTCTATATATCCTGTGCCCCCCCAGGAGATTGGATGAGATTTCTGTGGTCCATTCTAACATTAGGTCCTGTGGTCCTGCAATGACTGAATACATTGCTCCTCCAACAACAAGATAGCTGTTGAGGTGCTAAATTGATATTTTGTCTAATCAAACCATTTGATCCTTTCATTTTTTAGAAGTTACGGAATATATTGGATTCTACATTCTCTGTTCTTGTTGACAAACAAGGGTGAACATGTAGTATTAGCATAAGGACTACTTTCCTTGAATATCTTTATAGGCATTTAGGTTTCTGCTCTTAGGAAGTGGCAAGAGCCAGATCCCATAGAAGTCAGAAATGCTAAAATAAGTCTTGCTGGTGAACTCGGCTCATTTCTCTTGCCATTTATGTGAAGAAGCTCTTGGGGATAATTTAGGGAATACTTGTATTGAGAATCATAGAATTACCTTAAAGATTAGCCTGATACATTTGTAACTAAAAGTGAGCAATAGCAGAATGCAAAAAAGAGATATGTAAATGAAATGGATTCTCTAATTCATAATTTATTTTAAAAAAGAATATAATAAAATTCCAAATACTTCTTTCAAAACTGTCTTGTTTGTTCTTCCTTTTGAACTAATAGTCTCTGCATTCTGAAAAAAAGGTCTCTTTAAAAATTTTTTTGGATATTTTTATTTCTTATATTGCCATAATATTCTTGTATCTTTTTCCTGCTTAAAAAAAATCCCATATGACAATATTTTTGGAGAGAAAGAATGTTGGAAAAGGTCTAGAAAAAAATGTACAGTGTGTAATACCTGTGGATCATGAAGGAATGGATGGGACTGCCTTCTCATATTTCTTCAAGACCCTCTTTATCTTTATAATTTTGTTACATTTACTTTTGATCTTTTGGTGTGTCTTTGTTCTTTCCAATTACATTGTTGCAGTTCCTGTATATATTGATTTCTTAACTCTACTTTGCTCTGAATTGATGCATATATATCTTTCCAGGCTTCTCTGTATTCAGCTCTTAGGGCACTGTAGTTTTCCATTATCATTCTGTACCTCAGTTCAGGCATTCCTGATTTGATAAGCGTAATTTTTTTGCTCTCATAAAAAGCACTGCTCTAAATGTTTTGGAGGATATGAGGACTTGTTACTTGGCTTCCTTGGAGTATGAGCCCAGGGCTAAAGTCTCTTGGTTCATTAATTTCAAGTTGCTCTCCAAAATGATTCCACAACTCCAGCAACAAAGTAAGAATGTGCCTATCTTGCTAAAACCCTTCCAAACTTGACTGCTGCCATTTCTTGTCATATTTGCCAATTTGGAGTGGGTGTGAGATGAAACCTCAGAGTTAATTTGTATTTTTCTTTCTGTTAATTTGAAGCATGTGAAAATTTTGCAGTTCTTTTGAGAATTGTTTGTTCACATCCTTTTAAGCCCATACCTAATGGCTAACAGTCTCATATATTTATTGCTTTATGTATCTTGGATGGCAAACCAAGTGGTGTGTGGGTCTATGATCAGAGAGGCCCAGACAGAACCAGTCACCATTTGCAGTAGGAACCTACTAGAGGTAGCACACGCCTGCCCCCTGGAGGGAGACAGGGACTGACTTCATTTTGAAAAGGAGCATTTACAAGAAAAAGATCTACTAAGACTACTGGCACAAGAGAATTAGCAACAGGCACAGGATCAACCTGGTTTGGGAGTGATTGTGTAATCTGAGGGGAGGCACAACTCAAGTCTGCCTCAACTTGCATTTTTCCCTGTGTTGGAGGCTAAATATGCAAATTCATTCTGTGAAAATGACTGGAATCATATAGAAATTAAATATTACATATATAATACTGATTAGTGAGCAGGTATTAATGTTTTATGATGGGTTTTTTTTATGATATTAGGGTAGGTTGACCCCATGTCCCTGGGGCATATCCTTATCAGAGAAATTTGATACAAAGATTTTTTTTCCCCAGTTGGCTTCTTGGCTTATCTTTGATGCATTGATGTTTCTGTGCAGAAGATTTTTAGGTTCAAATTTCCTCTTGTGCTGAAAACCCAGTGTTTCTTCAGTTACTTTACCTTAGTCCTTTTTTTTAAATCTTGTAATTGGTTGAATGTAGTTGAATTCCCACAGCATATTTACATTAGGCTGGAACTAGTTGCCATGTTTTGCATAATTATAATTTCATTATTTTAATATTTCTTTATTTATTTTGGAAGTGAACTTTAATTTATTATTACTACTATTACAATAATTTTGTTATAAGAGTAAACATAACCCCCCCCCCCCCCCAAGAAGATGAGAAACCTCAAGAATAGTGAGAGGGAAAGAAAAAATGTTCTTCAGTCTGTGTTCAGATTCCAATGGCTCTGTCTCTGGGGTGAGTTGCTTTCTTTATCATAAGTCCACCAGAGAAGTTGCTTCAGTATTTTGCCTACAGTTGCTATCGCTAGCTGTATTTCCCTCCACTCTATTCCTCCCCACTCTCATTTATTCTATTCTCTTTCTCCTTTCATCCTGGCCCTGTCCAAAAGTGTGTTGTATCTGAGTACCCTCTCCTTCGATCTTCCCTCTCTTCTATCTCTTCTTTCTTCTGATTTTTCTCTAGGGCAAGATAGATTTCCTTACCCTATGTGTATGTTATTTCCTCTCTTAGCCATTTCTGATGAGAATGAAGGCTCACTCATTCCCCCTTTCCATTCCATTAAAAGAAGCTTTTTCTTGACTCTTATGTGAAATTTCTTAGCTTCTTCATCTCCTTTCCCTTCCTCCAAGTACTTTCCTTTATCACCCATTGACTCCATATTTTTCCTATATTATGCCATTATATTCCGCTCTTTCCTATGTCCTTTTATATATGCTCCTTCTAACAGCTCTTATAAATGAGAAAGTTCATATGAGTTATCAATATCTTCTTCCCGTGCAGGAATACGAACAGTTCAGTATCATTAAGTTCCTCATAGTTACCTGAGTCCTGTACTTGGAGATCAAACTTTCTGTTCAGCTCTGGTTGTTTCAATAGGAAAGTTTGAAAGTCCCCTGTTTCATTGAAAGTCCATCTTTTCCCCTGAAAGAGGATGTTCAGTTTTTCTGGGTAGTTGATTCTCGGGTGTAAACCAAGATCTTTTGCCTTCTGGAATATCATATTCTAGTCCCTATAAGCCCTTAATGTAGATGCTGCCAGATCCTGTGTAATCCTGAATATGGAGCCTTGGTAGTTGAATTGTTTGTTTCTGTCAGCTTTTAGAATTTTCTCTTTGATTTGGGAGTTTGGAATTTGGCTATAATATTCCTGGAAGTTTTTCTTTTAGGATCTTTTATTTATTAAAATTATTTCTTCATGATCTGTTTTTGAGGTCAGTTGTTTTTCCAATGAGATATTTTCTTCTAATTTTTGACTTTTTTTGGAAGAGTTTTATTTCTTCTTGATTTCTTGCAAAGTCAACAGCATCCTTTAGTTCCATTCTGAATTTGAAAGAGTTATTTTCTTCAGAGAGCTTTTTTCTGAAGGATTTGTTTTGTTTTCTTCAGAGAGCTTTCTTATCTCTTTTTCCATCTGGCCAATTTTGCTTTTTAAAGCATTCTTCTCCTCAATAACTTTTTTTTTTTAGGTTTTTACAAGGCAAATAGGGTTAAGTAGCTTTCCCAAGGCCACATAGCTAGGTAATTATTAAGTGTCTGAGACCAAATTTGAACCCAGGCACTACTGACTCCAAGACCAGTGCTTTATCCACTGTGCCACCTAGCCACCCCCTCAATAACCTTTTGAACTGTTTTATCCATTTGACCTAAGCTGGTTTTTAGCATGCTATTTTCTTCAGCATTTTTTTGGATTTCCTTGACTAAGCTGCTGATTTCATTTTCATGTTTTTCCTGCATCTCTCTCATTTTTTCCCCCAGTTTTTCTTCTAACTCCCTCATTTGATTTTCAAAGTTTTTTTTTTTTGAGCTCTGTTGTAGCCTGAGCCCAATTTCTGTTTTTCTTGGAGTCTTTAGATGCAGGAGCTTGTGCTTCCTCATCTTTGGACTGAATGTTTTGATCCTTCTTGGGCTCATATGCAAAATATTTCTCAATGGTATTCCTCTTGTTTCTCTGCTTGCTCATTTTCCCAGCCTGAGCCTGTTTTGGGGGTGCTTCCTGAGCTTTTGGGACACTCCCACAAGGATCTCAGTGTGTGAGGCTCTGTCCTCCCTCTTGGTCTGTGAATGACCATAAGTGCCCCCCTCTGCCACGGGGCTGAGGTGGGGGGGGGCCTGCTGTTCTGTGGGGGGCCTAGACTGTGATCAGTGTCTGAATGTGGTCAGAGCCCCAGAGTCCTGTTCCAGGGGCAGAGGACAGAGCTCTGCAGTCTCTCTTCACGCCCCTCCCTAGGTTCAATGGGCTCATGCCCTGGGGGCTCCTGTTTACCAGCTCCACCTGCTTCTGTTTCCTGGATCTGGGCTGCCCTGGCCACACTGCTGGCTGTGTGCCCTGAGGGCTGGGCTTCATGTGCTCGCTCTGGCAGAGGTCCCCCTCTGTTCCCCAAAGTTGTGCCCGGTGCTCCCTGGGGCATAGGTCAGGAAACTCCCCTGCTGCTGTGAGCTGTGACTCCCAGCGCCCTGGGGCTGCCTCTGGGAAGGCTGAAGTTCTTTTGCTCTGGTGGGCCACCCCTCCAGCGGGCTGCCCCTCCAACCCTGGGGAGCAGAGCCTTTCTGCTCTTTTCCAGGTTACCTTGAGTAGGAGAACTGCCTCACTGAGTCCCTCTGTGGGTTCTGTCTCTCGAAAATTTAGTTAGAGTCCTTAGTTTCTAAGATTTATGAGAGAGTGCCTAAGACACAATCCAATCTGTTCTTGTCACTGTCTTGGCTCCGCCTCACAGAGAGCTTTTTTAATCTCCTTTTCTAGATGGCCAATTCTGCTTTTTAAGGCATTCTTCTCCTCATTCGCTTTTTATTTTGCTTTTTCCATTAGGCCTAAACTGGTTTTCAACATATTATTTTCTTCAGTATTTTTTGTGTTTCTTTCACCAAGCTGTTGATTTGGTTTTACATGATTTTTCTGCATCGCTCTCATTTCTCCTCCCAATTTTTCTTCCACCTCCCTTAATTGCTTTTCAAAGGCTTTTTTGAGCTCATCTATAGTCTGAGCCCATTTTCTTTTTCTCTTGGAGGTTTTGAATATGAAAACTTCAACTTTGCTGTCATCTGAGTATATGTTTTGATCTTCTATGGGACTAGAGTAATTATCTATGGTCAGATTCTTCCTTTTTCTGTTGTTTATTCATTTACTCAATCCAAGACTAATTTACAGCACTTCTAAGGCTTTGGGGTTGTTTTTTTAGGGGGGAACACCCCACTGGGACCTTTATTCCTCCAAGGTCTTATGCTCTCTAACCTGTGCTTTGATATGTAGATGGAAGCTGTACTTCCCTCTGCCCTGGGGCTATAAGGAGGGATCCAACTTGGCTGCTTAGTACGGAAGCCCAAACTGCAACCTGGGTCTGAGTGTAGGCAGAGTCCTACCCTGAGGGAGAGCAGAGAAATTTCTGCAATCTTCCCTGACCCCCTTACTGCCTATGGGCTGTGCTCTGGAGGTGCAGGCTGCTTTCTCTCAATTCTTGCTGCAGGTTCTGTAGCCAGTGCTCCCTACCTGGGCTGCAACTGGGGCTTTTTGCAACTCCCAGTCCTGGTGAAACACACCTTTCCTCCAGAATTCCTAAGTTATCTTGAACTGGGAAAATGTATCACTCAATCTTTCTGTGGGTTAGTTTTAATAAGTTTTTTTTACTTAAGTATAATGAAGCAAAATGAATTCATACTTTGTTCGTATCCAAAGTTGTGTCTTTCTCTACCCTAAGTCATCACTTTTCTTTCAGAAGTTGTGTAACATGTTTCATCATAGGTCTCTGGAGATTAAAGTTCTTACTCTTAAGTTTCTCAGAGTTACTTTTCTTTACAGTGTTGTATTGTATATATTTTTCTCTTGGTTTTACTCCATTTTTCATCCATTCATATTCTAGGATTCTCTGAAATAATCTCTTTCATCATTTATTTCATTACATTAATACACCACAATTGACGTAACTATTCTCCAATTGATGGACACCCCTATAGAGTCTAACTTTTTGCTTTTCCCTCTCTTTTAAACACCTTTTCAGGATCAGAAAGTTTAGATTTGCTTTAGGGAGCTATTCCTTCCTCAGGTTATCACCCTTTTAACCACCTCCTTAATCCCCATTTATTCTGTCCCAGATTTATTGTTTGTAAGTGTGTGTGTTCAACCATTTTATGACTGATTTATATGAGTGATGCTCATTTTCTGACTATCTCCCCCCTCCCATCCCATCCTTCTGGTTTGAATATGCTTCTCTTGTACCCTCCCCATTTCCCTCCAAAATCCTTAGTATAGAATCAACTTTCTCCTAGGTCCACCAAAAATAAAAACCAAACAAACAGTTCCCTTAATACCTTTTGAAGATGTTAAGATTCTGTCTTCCCTCTGTTAAAATGTCAACACTACATTATTATGTAGCTCCTTTCAATTGCTTAAATAAATTTACCTTTCTTGGTATCTCTTGAATCTTGTCTTTCAGAGTTTCTCCTTTTTTTTTGTCAGCAATGGTCTGTTCTATCCTTTTGTCCAAGATCATCTTTTGTTTATAGAAGAAGCTACCTAGGCTCATACAACCTCACTGGGTTTATTTAAAATGCTTGCAGTATTTTTTCCTTTGATATAGATGCTCTCAATTTTGACTTTGATATTTCTAGGACTTTTCCTTTTGGGGATTCTTTTAGGAGGTGATAATGAATTTCTTTATGTCTTTACTTTGCCCTGTAGTATTGCTGAATTTGAACAGTTTTCATTTAAGGTTTCTTTAAGTATGATGTGTATGCTTTTACAAAATGGTGTATTTCAGGGAGTCTAATGATTCTTGAATTATTTCTCCTTGATCTGTTTTACAGGTTGATGATTTTGTTATTGTTTTAAATGACCCATGATAGTAAAAATTTAGCTTGGAGTGCTTGAATAACTTTTAATTAATTAACTAATTAATTAATTAACATTCCTTCAGGAACAGGCTACCTCCTCTAGTGGGAAAAAGTCCTGAATTGTGTCATTGTTCAATGTTATATATACTTTGAGAGGCTTTCTCTTTCTCTCTGAGCCAGCCATTGTCTGCCATCAGGTATACAATCTAATTGATATGCCCACCCCATAACACTCTTTAGTATGTTCTCCCTACCCTCCTCATTCAATGCATATTATGCTGATGAACCTTGGTTGTCACCCGTGGAGTGTATATTAGTAATTTGCTTGGACCTCATTAAGTAAATATACTTGTAGAGGTCAGAGACCCTAGGTCAACCTAGGACTAGTTGGAGTAGACCTTGGTCTAATCTCAGGTGTGGTACCTTTAGGTCAGGTTGGAAGACTTCTCCCAGTTCAGATGATTGGTTGGGGTCAATTCCTTTATCTATCCTTTTGTCACATTCCTACAGGTAGGCCTTTTGCCTTTCAGCCTAATCAATGGCCATAGACAGACCCCCAGTCTTTGTAATGTATATTTTTAACTGATGTTCTCCTCTTACATCCTGTGGAAACCAAACACCCTATAATTCCTCATACATACATACATATATATATATATATATACATACATATATATAAATTATATATTATATAACATATATAATATATAACTGACAAATATATATAATAAATATAAATGAGATATATAAATAAATATATGATAAATGAATATAAATATGATATATATCATATTTTCTTCTATTTCAGTTTTTCAAAATTTTGATTTCTTGCTGGCTTTGAGTCATTGATATCTGTTTCTTCTAATTTTTAGGAAATTTATTATTTGGATGACTTTTAATAATTTTCATTTTAAGCTATTTCTTGTACTTCCAATTCTTGTCTTTGAGCTTTTTATTTCATTTTTTAAAATTCCTTGTTTCATTTTTTTCTGAGTATTCATAGAGGTCTTGTGAAAAAAAAATTTTTTTCCTAAGAGTCTCTGCTTATAGGTATCATTACACATTTACTCCTTCTTTCTAACTGAGTTTTTTTTAGGAGAGGGGATCTCTAGATTTGCAATAAAATTTTTTATATTGTTTGGGAGTCTTCTTTGGTTTACTCATACCAACAACTTTAGTTTCTGAATTGGAGCTTTGTGTGAGGGTCAGACTTTGCCTCTCTTTTTTTCACTTTTGCATGGAAATGGTTGATCCTGTTTCATTCCTCCCTGGAGCACCTGAGTTCCTGTGAGGACCTTTATTTACTTTCCTGCTTTAGGTTCCCAAGGATCTTTGAGGTTCAGAGTTTTTGGATCTTCAGGGATCTCTATGATATCTCAGGCCTCAGAATTCCTCTATCCCTCTGCTCTGGGCTGATTGTCTGAGTACTCTGGGCTTCACTGGTTGCTGCGATTACCTGGGGGGGCTTCTAAATTCTCTATTTTTTCAGTTGTTCAGTTGTGTCTGACGAGTTTCTTGGTAAGGAATCTGGAGTGGCTTGCGCTTCCTTTTCCAGCTCATTTTACAGATAAGAAAAATGAGGAAAATAGAGTTTAGTGACTTGCTCAGGGTCTCTCAGCCAGTGAGTGTCCTTGAGGCCAGATCTGGACTCTATCCATTGTATCACCAAACTGCCCCCTTTCTTGGAGATGTCTGATTATCCTAAAACTTTTTAGGGATCCTTCGTTCTTCTTGCCTCCAGACACAGATCCCTGCATGCTATTTGTGTCTCTGGGCGAGTTACTTGTTGATCTGTCCTAGATCTGGCTTTGCTTCTGGGTCCCTGTTCTTATTGTCTGTGGACTTTGGCCAATTTTTTTGTTCCATTCCAGCATAGAATAATTAACTTACCACTATTTTTAATAGAATTTTTGAGTCATTTTTCAATCTGCTGCAAATTGATATGTTTTTGGTGGAGTACATATATAGGAGAAGTATTATTAAGGTCGATTTTTAGTTCCATGGTCTCCAGAATTTTTAAATTACCTATGTATGTTGCCAAGGAAAAGCCAGCTTTGAATCTGAGTGTAAGTATTTTTTGCTTTCCTCTTTTACTTTGTATACAGACGAAGGGAGACGCTTTCTCAAGAGGACCTAAGAAATCAACTTCAAAATACAGTTCATGATCTTGAAACTTCCAAACGCCTTCAGGAAGATATGCTGAGGGAGAGCAATAGTCAGTCTGAGCAGCTCCGAAAGGTGATGCTCAGTCATGAAGGAGTGCTTCAGGAAATCCGGGCCATTCTGGTGGACTATGAAGAGACCACAGGCAAGAGAATCTATGAGCATGAGACCATCTCTTCTCTCCACGTTCGCAACTTGGGCACAGCTATTAGTAAACTTCTAAGAGAATTAGACACGGAGGTGTCTTATCTGAAAGGGAGGATTTTTCCAGTAAGTGGTGAGAACACGATTTTTATTTTTTACCAGCAATTTTAGATGCTCCTCTTGCAGTATATTAAAATTCATTGAAATAACATCCACTACTAGGAGAGTTGTTTTTAGCACATTTTAATAATGGGGTAAGTTCCCATCTTATTGTACGCTAATAAAGCTGTTGTCCCTGTGACCTCCTGCCAGATTCGCCATCCTCACTGGAGTCACTTACTTGTATAAGCTTTAAGGGGGTATAGAGAAGGTCAAGAAGCTAGAACAGTAGAATCCTAGAAGCACCTTGGTTTTCAGTTTTATCACCTGATGAAAGACTTGAATGTGCTTCTCACTAACTCATCCCAATAAAACAACAGGTGGAAGATCAACTTGAAGCTTTGAAAACTGAATCACAGAACAAAATTGAACTGCTTCTTCAACAGCATCAAGATAGGCAAGTCTGTTTCCTTGTTTAAAACGTCATGGGGTCACTTAATAATTACCTAACTGTATGACCTTGGGCAAGTCACTTAATCCCATTGCCTTGCCAGGAAAAAAGGTCATGCTGGGCAGTGAAGAAGGGGGCAGAGGAGGAAGGGGAAAAGGAAGTGGGGGAAAGTGAAGTGGACTGAGACCTGGAGTCAGGAAGACCTGAGTTCCAATCTCATTATTAAAAAGACTTTGTGGTTGTATGACCCTGCACAAGTCACTTCAGCTCTGCCTCAGTTTGCTCATCTATAAATTGAGGTTTATTATAGCAACTTTCTTCCAGGGTTGTCATAAGGATTAAATGACTTAATATTTGTAAAGCATGTTACTAACCTTAAAGTGCTAAATAAATGCTAGTTGTTTAGCACCACCATCATCATTAAAATTTCTATATTTCTAGGAAAATTAGCAACGAAAAAAATCAACAAAAACTAAGCTGTCCAGTCAAACAGCCAGTAAGCCTTTATTAAATGCTTACTATGGGCAACTTACTATGGGTACAAAAACAAAAGAGAGTCTCTGGTTTCATGGGATTTCTATTCAATCTAAACCAGATGTATACATATAAGAGTATAAACTATGTTCTCAGTAAAAACAGTAAAAATGGGAGAGAGAGAGAGAGAGAGAGAGAGAGAGAGAGAGAGAGAGAGAGAGTGTGTGTGTGTGTGTGTGTGTGTGTGTGTGTGTGGACCACTAGCAGAGGAGGGTTATGAGGAGGTAGCATTTGAGCTGGGTTTTGAAGGGAGCTGAGGATTCAGAGACAGAGGACATGCCAAGCATGGGTGCCAACCTGGGCAGAGTCACAGAAAGAGATAAAGGGTTACATATGCAGCATAAGAAGCAGTCCAGTGTGGGTAATGGAAAGGTAAATGGAAAGGCTGGTGTCATCTTATGAAGGGCCTTAACTGCCAAAGATGGAGCCATAGGGAATGACATAGTCAGAACTGGGCTCTAGCAATACCACTCTGATGTCATGGGGGTGGGGCTGAGGATTGACTGGCAGAGAGATAAAGGTCAGGGAGGAGACTGGCAATTCAGGGGGGTGCTGGGGACCTGATTAGTGGGGGAACCAGTGAGTTGATTATTTCTGGAAAACTGAATGGCACCTTAAGGCCAAAGTGAAATTGGAGCTCACAATTTGAGCTGCTCAAAGGGGGAATGGGCTTCTTCAAGAAGGGGGTGAGTTCCCCTTTCAAGGAAGTCTTGGAAGTTGTATGGGGGGGGTGATGATGTGTTAGGGATTTTTTTTTAGTTGGGTCATTCCTTTCATAAGTGGTTCCATCCAATTCTCCTATTCTGTGGCTCTCATTCATAATATTTCCAAGTTAATTTTCATCTATTTTTGGAACAGTTTATAATTTGGTATATGAAATTCAGAACATCCCAACTCTGATCATTTCTCTTTGTTTATAGAATTGAGCAATTAATGAATGATCATGAACTTGAAGTAATGGGACTGAGTGAAAAAGCTAGCAGTGCCCGGAGCCAGGCTAATAGCATCCAGAGTCAACTGGAAATCATTCAGTAGGTGTCCTAGATTCTAGATCTGAATATGCAGTTAGCTTTTTTCTTGAGATTTCCATTCATGTTTTGCTCACCTTTTTTTTTTTAAATAAAGACAAGTGTTCAGATTTATTTGGAAATTCACAGTTTCTAATGGCACTACAGCTCTGTAGTTACATAAGTCTTCTTCCCGCATTGTTGAATGCTGCACTCAGATGATTTTATTTCCCCATCCCTACCTCTTTCTAATTTGGACCTCAATTCATTTTAATTATTCTAAAACTCAGGCCCTCTTGCTCTGAATGGCTAAATGTGCTTGCTCACCCTTTCTTAAGGGTTCAGCAATGTCCTAACATTTTGGATTTTTTAGAAATAGAAAATAAGCTTTTATAACTAGATATAATAACAAAAGGAGTATTTTATCTGATCAGATTATTATTGTCTAAATTCTTGAGCTCTTTATTTTATTTTTTATGGTTTTTGCAATGCAAATGGGGTTAAATGGCTTGCCCAAGGCCACACAGCTAGGTAATTATTAAGTATCTGAGACTGGATTTGAACCCAGGTACTCCTGACTCCAGGGCCGGTGCTTTATCCACTGTGCCACCTAGCTGCCCCATCTTGAGCTCTTTAAGATGAATGAAATGAAAAAAATGAAATGAAAAAAATTATAAGGAAAGTTTACATCCCAAGCAATTGAATAAAACCCAATATATTAATATAATTATTATTTATAATATAGATTTTATAAGGCAATGGGGTTAAGTGGCTTGCCCAAGGCCACATGGCTAGGTAATTATTAGATGTCTGAGGTCGGATTTGAACCCAGGTACTCCTGACTCCCAAGGCTAGTGCTCTATCCACTGTGCCACCTAGCTGCCCCTATTATTATTTAGAATATAAATTATAATTTGAAATAAAGTTTTTAGTAATTATCTTGGGACAAATTAATGTTGGGCTAAGAGTTCTTGTTTTTAATTACTATGGTTCCCTTAAGTTATCATATTTGTTATTCTTAGGTGGTGGTTTGCTTTTTATTTTTCTAAACCCTTCTTAGAGAACAAGCAAGGAATCAAAATGCAATGTATATACATCAGCTCAGTGAACTGGAATCTACTGTTTCTCAACTGCGTTCTGAATTAAGAGAAGCCAAAAGGATGTATGAAGACAAGGTGAGTTAGAGTTTGAGTTTATACTTGAAATTATTTCAAATGAATTTAATCCTTTGTATTCTAAGAGCAAAGTCACTCTTTTATACAATAAATTAAAAGCCTTTATAAACTGGGATTAGAAGACACATTTTTGTCTATTTATATACCACCCAGAAACCATAGATACCACTTCCTGTTGAAAGTAACTTAACTCTTGGTGTAGATGACTTTCTAGCTTTACAGGAGCCTCTAAAATGGGAAGTGGAATGAAAACCCACCCCTTTATGGAGCTTCCCGAGGGAGTTCTTTATTGTAAGGGACTATCCCCTCAGATTTAGCACATCAGTGACCTGTTTTTTCTTCTCTCTACATGAGCTGTTATATAGTCTATGCTCAGAACAGCAAATCAACTCTTCTGGATTTCACTTACTTTTTTTTTTTTAACAAAGCAATGAGTTGTTGAGATTGTTTATTTCTTTTAAGTGTTCTTGGCTTTTAATAAATCCTCCATAAATGATGCAGTGATTGCATAGGAAGCCTTCCTCTGAAGTTTTTGTAGTCCTTTAGATTTTTCTATTTTTTTTATTAATGAAAAGATACTTAAAAGTAAAATCAATAATATAGTTAAAAGTAAAGGTTAAGTATACTACCCAAACTAATGCATAATGCATTCCAAAGCAAGTATTAATCATTCAAAGATTTTCAGCTATTTAAAAAAATTGTTAATACAGCAACTTCCATCCAAATTGTATACTTGATTAAGAATTGGCTTAATGAGAGGTCAGGCTTCTGGTGAGTTCAGTCATTTGGAACTGTGCAAAAAATCTGAAAGTGATGATGGGTTGGGGGTGGGAGGAGAGAGATAGGGAGAAGCTTGAGCCATTGAAGTAGACCAAGTGTTTATTTACTCACTAGAAGAACTCTTAACTAGGAGAGGCTACTTGGGGCTAACTAATTCCAGTAACTTTGGTGACATGACTTCTTCAATTATAGCAAATTTAAAAGCATTATAAAAGACTGAGAATGAGTGAGGGTGGGGGAGACTAACTACCCAGAGTAGTAGTAGAGCTAATGTACTGAATGCTGTCCCTGAATCATTAAAGAAAGGTTAAATTAAATTCAGGATACTATATTTAAGTAAACAAATGTGAACTTTATTTTAGAAAAAATTCATAAAATGATTGAAATGAAAAAAGTTTAATTCTTGAAGAAATAAGTGTTAATGATATGACAAGTTCACTTGCCTGGAGAGCTCATAAATGAGAAACAACAATTATGTAAATTAAATTTACATTTTTTCACAGCACATTTGCATAAATTAATAATTTGTCCTTTCATGGTATAAGTTGATAAAATTCTCAAGTATCTGTCATTAATGACCTTTCTATTATTCACATAAAATGCTATGTGCATTCATATATATAAAATATTGGCTAATAATCACCTGAAGCCATTGGCAGTGTCTCTGTAGAGATATTCAGCTAATCCTAAGAGTTCATTCCTTACATCTTTTAGCTGCTGTTCCTTTCCCTGAGAATCTTGTTTGGAAAAACTACTTCTATATTAAAATATTCTGGTAATTTCCTAATGATTGTACTTCTGGTTTTAACTCTAGAATAGTATCTTTTTTTTAAAATTGAAATTTTAGCTTATTTTTCCAGTTACATACAATGGTAGTTTTTCAACATTCATCTATTTGCAAATTTATGACTTCCACCTTTTTTTCTACCACATTCCTTTCCTCCCTCCTCCCCATGGCAGTGAATAGTCTGGTAAAAGTTGTACATGTACATTCATGTTTAAACATATTTACATATTAAAAATATGAAAGGAAGGAAAAAATAAAAGAAGTTTTTATAAAAAGTGGACATAGTATACATTCAGATTCCATAGTTCGGGTAGTGCCATGATCATTTTCAAACACATAAAAAGCCCCGGGCTTCGTGGGAAACAGGTCACCTTGCAATGGGGTCTTCCAGTGGCCCAGACCCCTTAGTACAAAATACTTATTATTCTGTCAACATTGTTGATGGGGCAGAATCAAAGTCCAAACTGGAACCAAACAATGTCTAAGTATATGCAGATGTTCAGATGTTTGGAATTCGATTGGCAAAATAAGTGAATGAAGAATTTTTCTTTTCATCATTTCATCAAATAGACACAATAATGATTTAAATTCATTGATATGGTTCCATTGATCATAATAACTGACAGAATATTAAATATCAAAAAGATTCCACTATATTAAAAATCTGACTTAGAAAAGGAATGTGTTATGTTTTATCTTAATAACTCCTCTACAAATTTAGTCAACTATTAATAATATACATAAGGCATTAGGTAACTTTCTATCTAGTTAAGATAATTTAGTCATCTGCTTGACATCAAATCTATACGAAGAGGGTGACAAATTCTGATCAGAGAGAATTTTTATTAAGACTAACATGCTTAGAAACATGCAAGTGAGGAAGTCTGTTTGAAATTTAACTTTTCCTTTATAACCTATTAAGTCTCTGTTATCAAGCCTGGAGTCAGGAAGACCCAAGTTCAAATTCAGCACATTTCCTATATGAACCTGGGAAGGTTACTTAATTACTGTTTGCCTCTGTTTCCTCAACTGAAAAATGGGGATAATAATAGTAGTACTTTCTTTCCAGGGTTGTTCTGAAGATCCAATGGGATATTTGCCTAGTGCAAAGTGTAATGCTAGGTAACTTGAAGATACTTATGTCCCACTCCAAGCCCAACATTCTTTTGTCTAACATAGGCCTCCTCCATTTGTATTTGACACCACGGGTCATAAAATTCATAGAGGTTTATACTATGAAGTTTTGTTTTAGATTATATATAATTTCATGTTTATGAATAGTAATGAATTAGAACTTAGGAATAACTGGAAATTTCATCTTTTAGCCAGTCTTTTTCAACTTTCATGTCCCTTGTATTTAGTAGTGATATGGCTTATGAAAATATTTAAACTTCATTTTCTTCTGCTTTGGCAAATGAGATTGTAACGGAGAGCATTGGTAGTCACTGAAGAAAGCTGGTGTCAGGCAGGGGAAGCTCTGAGCTGTTTGGGGTTGTGACTCCCCCAGGGTGGGCCAACTATCCAGACACCCTTCTTTTTCCAATCGGTAGGACTCTAGGAGGAGAGGGATGAGTTAACTGGGAACATTTCTTTTGAAGTAAAAACAGGATGTTCATATTGGTCAGTAAATTGTGTATGAAATAACATTTTAGATGTAGCTTATCATTTATAAGAAATATCTTACTGTAACACTTTTCCCATTCTTTTTTATTTTAGGAGAACCTCCAGATCCCCTTTACGAATTTGGACCATCACTATTGGCTCTGTAGTTTTGGCTTTACTTTTATCTTTCGCTTTTTGAAAACAAAAATAAATCATGGTCTTGATCCTTAGTTTATTTTTTTCCTACTTGAAAAGAAAATTGGGACTGCAAGTGGTCCTCACATAGTGAGGATTTAGTAGCACTGGCTAGAGTTGTGGACAGTAGAGGAAGAGACTGTGCCAGCTTGTGCCCCAGAACCTCTGTGCTGACCTGCAGCATCCCTTCCTTCTCTGGGCCAGGGTGTTTGTCATTCCCAGAAAAAGTAAAAAAAAAAAAAATATATATATATATATCTATATATATATCTATATATATATCTATATATATATATATTACATATATATGTATATATAATATATATATATTATTTGGTATGATTGACCATGTCATTTTGAGATTATCTAGGATTATGATGAGGTCCCAGACTCTTTTATTCAGTGATCTGAATTAAAATGTAGATACATACACAGCACCCCAAACAAAAAAACACCTAGATGGTGAAAGGGAAAACCAGTGCTGCTATTTAAAAATAAAGGGAAAAAAAAACTCTTTGAGAGGTCTTAGCTATCATCATCTAATCTGAACATTTAAAGAGGCTTTTCTTTACAGTTTTGACAGCTGTCAATATCAGCTCAGCTGCTATTTCAGTGGTTTTCCCTTTCACTCTCCATTAATTTTTTTTTATTCTCAGAAAAATAATTACCACCCAAAAAAGTGAAAGGTAAAAGCAAAGCTATAGCAGTTGAGTCCAGTTTTGACAAGTACAAAATAAACATTCCTACAGGGGTCTGGAGGAACTTCTTGCTCCTCAGTATGCTTAGGCCGTGTCCTTACTGTACTCCATCTTCCCAGCAGGTATATGTGACACCATGGTTACAGTCATCTAAAATGTATTTTTCAATGAAAATGATCAATAGAATACTCCCACCATAAACCTGTAACACCAAATTTCGAAGCACAAGTAGATAGGTTTTTTTTTCATGGTCACTTGGACACTTGACTGAGGGTAATAATGATTTCTACCAGGTTAGTAGGAGATAATCATTTTATTAACTTAAATTTAATTTACTAACAGGAAAATGGTTGGGAAGAACTAATAAAGGGAAAGAAATTTAGAAAAAAAACAGCTTTGTGTCTTATTTGAACAGACATCCTTCCCCCAAACCAAACAAAACAAAAACCCTGAAACAGATACTTTAATGTTAATACTAATTCTCCAGCAAAAGGAGGGTTTCCCACCTCCTTTTTTAAAAAAATATGCCCAACCCCCCCTGGTATGTATAGGACTTTTCTTTCCCCAAGAATGTTAATGAGAATGTACAGCTTCCTCTCTGTTGACAGTATTAATCCCTATTGATTTTCTCAGAAAGCCATTGCACCTCAGAGTTTGAATTGCTGTATTTAGATCCCAAGATAAGGCCCCCAAATAATTCCTTTTTGACTGCTCTGAGAGTTGTCATAGCTGCACAGTGCAGCTTCCAGTCCAACTTATAGGAGCCTGGGCAAGGCTCTTGTCCTCTCTGAGCATCTGTAAAATGCATTCCCTCATGTTGGTGCTGCCTACTTTGTTGAAACTATCTTGTAAACCTTATAGTACAAGATAGATTATCTGTGCCACTTATCTTCTCGATTAATCAATTAGTGAACCTTCAGTGTGCTAGGTCCTTTGCTAAGGATTGGTAATAGGAAAAGCGACAAAAGAGAGTTCCTGCCCTCAAGGTGCTCCCAGTTTAATGGGGGAGACCATATTAGTACATATTTGTACTAAATATGTACTAAACAAGTTATAGTCAGGATAAATAGGAGATAATGAATAGCAGGAAGGCACTGGAATTAAGACCTGGGGAAGGCTTCCTATAGGAGGTGAGATTTTAATTGGGACAGCTGCAAAGCAGCTGCACCTTTCTGAAAAAATTTCTTTATGTGAAGATACATATACAAAGTAAAATTAACATGTTGTTTAAACTTGAGAACCATGAATATTAAGTTTATGTCCTGGTAGTCTTGAAGTTAGATAATGGAAATAAAATTTACTCTCTCTCTCTCTCTCTCTCTCTCTATCTCTCTCTCTCTCTCTCTCTCTCTCTATATATATATATATATATATATATATATATATATATAGACACACACACACACAAGAGTATCAACTTTTAAGGGAACACATGGCTTTAAAATATTTTGACATGTTTATTGTAAAGAATCTTAGATAAATATAATTAGTTGGGTTAAGACTGACATACCATGTTAATGAAAAAGTCATAAAAGTCATACTGGGATTGAGAGAAGATTTGAATGCTACTTCCATCATTGCTTCTGCCTAACTTTGGATGAATCAGTATAAACTTGGATTTGAGAGCTAATTTACAGAGAGATAAACTGCTAGGCTAATTTGGATTTAGATTTCTTATGTGTCAAATAATTTGGTACTTAATGAGGATGTATCCATAAACTGTTCAACTCTTTATTGAAAATATCTTGTCAAAGCATTTTGTTAGATATCTTAGAAGTCCAAAACTACTTTCCTAGCTATTAGATTCCTTAGTTGATTGTAATCTATACTGTAGGAAAATATGTAAATTTTCTACCTCAAATTGTCCATATCCCAGATTCTGTATCTCAAACATAGCTGCTTGAGGCAACTCTTGATGCCTGGAGGAGGAGGGAGTGAGGATGAACAGATAACAAGGAAATGGGATGCTGTTTGTCAGGGTGTGTGTGTGTGTGTGTGTGTGTGTGTGTGTAAGTAAAGTTAATAAGTTTTAGGTATTAAGGAAGTTTAATGCTTTTTTTTAGTTTTTTTTTTTTTTTTTTTTGGCAAGGCAATGGGATTAAGTGGCTTGCCTAAGGCCACACAGCTAGGTAATTATTAAGTGTCTGAAGCCGGATTTGAACTCAGGTACTCCTTACTCCAGGGATGGTGCTTTATCCACTGTGCCACCTAGCTGCCCCAAGGAGGTTTAATGCTTAAAAAAAATTTGGTACAGATCCAGCCTTGGAATCAGAGGAGCTGAGTTCAAGATTTGTCTCTGACACAGGTGTTTTGTGGCCAGCACACAAGTCACCCTACCTCAGTGGCTCTAGGAGATTTCTCAGATAAGAAAAATGCTTTTTGACACAATATAGAATTGACTCTGGAATAAAAAGACATGACTTCCTATGTGACCCTATATAAGTCACCTAAGCTACCTGGGCCAGCTCTGGGTCTGATTCCCTGTTGTAGCTGTATCTGCATTCATGGAGTACTAGGGACTTCCTTACACAGATTCAAATGTATGGGTTCTTTTAAAAAAAAGTAGACATAACTATGAACTAGTAGAAGTCTGCAGATGATTGTGGACCATTTCTGTGGACTAATTGGAAAATTCTGATCTCTACAACTATCAGAACATTATTTCTGCTGCCCTCATCTCCTTCCTAATAATAATAATAATAATAATAATAATAATAATAATAATTTTCCTTTAATGCTTGTCATTTTGTCCTATTCTTGTTTCTTGCCTGCCTTGCTATTCCCTATATTAATTTCTTTCTCCTTTATTTTAATCATCCTTCATGCTTAAAGAACAGTTTCACTCTACCTAAACTTTTGGAAATTAGGCTCTTCAAAGACTTCTTGATGAATGATATTTCCAAGGATGCACTAGGGAGTGTAGATGGGGAAAATCTAGCCCAGGTGTTCAACTAACTTAAAGTATCACTTACAAATCTTTTTAAAATAAGGAGGTAAGATTCACACAGCAATTTTCACTGTCAAGGTTGGGAGTCTCATTTAAAAATAAGTGTTAAAAATAAGTAACAATGGAAGCTAAAAGGATGAATGCAATTTCAGGAACTTCTGATGCCAACTTCACAGTGATGTAGTCAGTTTTTCCAGGCAAATAATTTCTTTTCTCATCACTGCAGGCTAGGATTATTTCTACAGGACCAGGCAACCAGGCAGAATTTTCATATATTTAGTAGGTGCAGAAATGAATAAATCAGCCTACAGGCCATTGGTACTTAACATGTGAGGATCCTTTTGGATGATGCTGCACTGCTACTCATTAGTGAAGTTGTGTTTAAGCTTCTATCCTATTGTATACATGCACATTCATATATGAATATATGCCTATATACTCATATATATTTCATAATTATGCAAAAGCTTTGTGCTACTGTGGATTCAAATGTGAACCAGTTCCCAGACTTCTACCAGACCTGTGACCAGAATACATGACCAGGCCTACAGCTTTCCCAGTACAAAATGTAATGGAGAAATAGTTAACAAAATAAAAATATAATAAAACCTACTCTAAAGCTAAGCCAATGTGCAGCCCACGATCTCATCCTTACATACAAATGAGTGGCCCCTGTTTCTACTGATGTTTGACATCACTTCTCTACAGTCTGCTGGTGTATGTGAGTGAGACTATGGAAGGTACATAAGTAAATATAATGCAAACTATTTGAAAAGATACAACATAGGAAGTGGGAGGTGGCAGGTGAAGGGGATGGATACAGGAAGTTTCCATATAAGAAATAGCACCCAGGCCAGATTTGGACCCGGGTGCTCCTGGCTCAAGGGCCAATGCTCTGTCTGCCACCCAGCCACCACTACTATTATTACTATTTTATTTTATTTTGGGTCTTTTTTTTCTTTTTGGTTTTTGCAGGGCAGTGGGAATTGGGTGGCTTGCATGTCACACAGCTGGGTGATTGTTGGGTCTACGGGGCTGGATGTGGGCTTGGGTGCTCGTGGCTCCAGGGCTGGTGCTTCGTCCATTGTGCCACCTGGCCATACCTACAATTATTAACTTTTTTTTTAATTTTAATTTTTTTCTCTCCCCTTTATTGCTCAAGCAAGTCTATATTCATGGGGGGAGGGGGTATTTTGTTTACTCTTAAACAAGAATATTTTATTAATGTAAAAAAGAATTTGTACGAAATGAGCATAAAAAAAGAAAAAGAAATAGCGCCCAAACTAAGCCTTGAAGGAAGATGAATTTGGAAAGGCAAATGTGAGGAAGGAGTGTTCTTCATGCATCAAGAATGACCTGTGCTTGTGGAATGAGTGCCTGTATATAAATGGAAAGATGATATGAGGGCTCCAGTGGAACAGGAGGAGTCAGAGAAGGTTGGAAAAGTAGCTTGGAACCAGATTGATGGGCCTCAAATGTCAGACCAATGAGGAACCATTGAAGATTTGTGGGCATAGGAGTAAGTCACCTGTGCTTTAGGAAGAATATTGTGGTAGCATTCTTTTGGCAGATCATTCACCCTAATAGAAGAAGAGGGATAAAATGGTCAGGTGCCCAAAGAAGCTCTGACCTCATCAAACTGTCATTCTGCCACTCAGTTTTAATAGTTTATTGATTTGAAAATGGAGAACCTGGGTTCCAATCCTGGGCTTTGTACTTTACTATTTATATGACATAGGAAAGTCATGTTACTTCTTCAGATTTGTAAAATTTGTAATTGTAAATTGAGGGCATTAGTCCCTGCCATCTGTCCAATGAAAGCTCTCTTCCTGTGACTGGTACAAGAGGCAGCTTATATGAGTGTTGCCACTCAGTAATCCCTTCTCATTCAACCTCTGGGCCTATTTAACTCAGCTGGGTATTGTTTGCATGAGGAGGTTTCTGGTAGGACACTTTGCACTATCAGCAGTAAGTAATCAAGACATGGATGGATTGTGAAAGAAGAAGAGGCCACCCTCGTAGTCAGGTGGTGACTGCTGCATGTCCAGTTCTGTTGTGTCTGTATTGCAGAAGGATGAGTACTGTCAACTCTTGAACCTGGGCACCCTGGGGCCAAGATTCAGACACTGCCCACTTACTGCTCTGAATCAGCGTGCCAATAATCAAAACTCCATCATTGACAGAGTTGAACTATTAGCTAGTTTTTTCACCAAAGAGATCCCTCCGCCCCCATATATGTCACTATATAATTGAGTCTAGGTATTGGAAATAAAATATGGTTTACTCAATTAAATGCTACTACTCTCTTTGTCTTAAGTATTCCTGAAGTCATAACCATGGGCATACATTTAAACACATTAATAAACATTATTGATTATTGTGAAGGTAGAACATCTTAACCCAGAGTGAATAAATCATTAAATATAGCTAGAAAAAGAAGACTCATAATTGATGATCTTACTCATTTTTCCCAGCTGGGGATATTAATTTGCATTAACAGGATATTAACAGTCAATTTTGGGTTAATCTTTATCTGTTCATTTAGTTTGTGAATTATCTATGTACCTTGATAATCTTCCTTTTACCCTTTGGTTGCCTACCTCCCCCCCCCCCCTTTTGAACATTGCTGCAAAGACCAGAGAATGAAAATAAAAGAATCTGATATTTTTCAGACTGTCTATAAAAACAAACCCAGAAAGAAAGCTGTGGATTTCATTTATCTGTTATCATAGTCACTTGATACCACAGATACAGTTATCAATTATAAATATGTAAAAATAAATCAGATATAGTTATATATGTAGTTATCAAAAATAATCCCATCAATTAAACAGAATTAAGGTTGGAAGAGACTTTTTAAGTTTCAAGGATCACCTAGTTTAATTTCCCTGTTGGAAAAAAAAATCATTGATATTCTTGAAATCTAGGGGCATCCAAAGTTTTCCTTTAGTATCAAACTATTTCAATGAACAAGAAACAGCTACACAGATTTTTATTTTTTGTTTTTTTCAAGGCAATGGTGTTGAGTGATTTGCCCAAGGTCACACAGCTAGGTAATAAGTGTTGGAGGTTGGATTTGAATTCAGGTCCTTCTGACTCCAGAGCTGGTGCTCTATCCACTGAGCCACTTAACTGCCCCTATAGAATTTTAAATCATATTTTTGTTTCTAAGTCTTCTTTTTGTGCAAGCAAAAAAAAGTTAAAAAATAAATGAGGTCACTAGATGAATGATGGTTTTGCATATTTTATTGTTCAGTCATTTTTATCTTGTGACCAACTCTTTTCTGACCCCATTTGGTGTTTTCCTGACAATGATACTGAATTGGCTTATCATTTCCTTCTCTATCTCATTTTACAGATGAGGACACTTAGGCAAACAGTCCAAGGTCACACAGCAGCTTAGTGTTGAAGTGTTGAACTCAGAAAGATGAGTCCTCTTGACTCCATTTTGCATGTTTACTACATGAAGAATTGATCACTGGGGACTAAGAATTTTATTGCTTTCCTAATCCAAAAACATTGAGATCACTGAAAAATAGCTGCTAATGGTTGGACAATCATAGCAAAAATACAAAAATCAGCATTAAGACAGATCAAGGCGATGTTCAAATTGGCCAGTAAGCTTATGTGGAAGGCTATTGACTAATTAGTACAATAACTAGTAAAATGTGGACACTGATCACTTGATTGAAGTATTAAATACAAGTATATATAATCAACTAAATTGTTAACACTATAGGTTGTGTATAAAATCTGTTTCCTTCTCTGGTACATTGATTTTATATTCTATCTTATATAGCACAAATGGAAGATTAAATAATTTGGAGTTTATAATCCATAGAGACATAATCATATACTAAGTCTTTGATACTTGGCAATTCATTATAAAAAATATTTGATGTGAAAGGTCTATTGTCATGAGTCACTCAAATTAAAGGGAAAGTTGTGTCCATAACAAGTGTGAAAAATAATCACAATATTTTGAGTTTGGATAGCTAGATATGACCGATGGTTGCATTTGGAAATGGAAAGAAAATGTTTATGTCTTGTAGTCCAGATAGTTGATCACCTGAATTTGATTATCAATGCATTCTTCCTCATGTCCTGTTGTGCTCTCTTGATCTGGTGTAAGGCTTTCGAGGTAGACTGAGATCACTAGGTGAACTTTAAAAAAATTAACTATCAGGAAAAAATAATCCTTCAAAGAAGTCCAAGGGGGAAAGGCAATACTTTTAAATAAATTCAAATAGCACTTTAGCTGAAGACATTATTTAATCTTTTGCTATTTGTTGCTTTTTGTTGACTTGTTATTAATCCCAATATATTATTTTATAAGGGAATAACTTTTCTAAGCAAAATACATTTCAAGCCCATTTTAGGATAACCCTATCAAAGGAAAAGTAAGAATATGAGAGCCAGACATATTGACTCAGATTTGGACCATGCCTGATACTGTGCAGAGTGGTAAATTAATTGACATTTCAGAAAGTACATATCATGTCTAAGCCTGGGCTTAATGAACTGAGTCCTTTCAGGACTGGTGAAGAATTTCAGACTTTCCTTAGATTAGCCCTAAGTCTATACCCTAAGAAAGTGGACTTATTATTATTATTATTATTATTATTATTATTTTCAAGGCAATGGAGTTAAGTGGCTTGCCCAAGGCCACACAGCTAGGTAGTTGTTAAGTGTCTGAGGCTGGATTTGAACTCGGGTACTCCTGACTCCAGGGCCGATGCTCTATCTACTGTACCACCTAGTCACTGCTATCATTATTATTAATATTATTATTATTATTATTATTATTATTGTTAACATAATTTGCCAAAATATATTTGTTTAAACATTTTGAAGGTCCTCTAGTATCTATTATTGATAGTTGATGACTATGATGAAGTCATATTTTTGACCTGCTCTTAATTATCATGTTGAAAATGCACAGCTATTTTCAGATTTCTCTAGGACTTGGACCTTGTACTTGGATAGTGTAGGGACTGTCACTTTTCATCTTTATCCCTACTATGAAACTGCTAAGAGTAGGAATTGAAGTCATCTAAGTTGGGCTAAACACAAAGGAAAACTTCACAAGGAGTTTAATGAACCATTGACTCTGGCTTTTTCATCTTATTCAAATGACAAACATGATGACTTTAATTTTTTCCTATTAGTCACTGGAACATTAATATTCTAATTCTCTTATGCTTACCCTTTAGATAGAAGATCTGGAGAAGCAGTTAGTCCTGGCCAACTCAGAACTGACTGAGGCCCGCACTGAGCGTGATCAGTTCAGTCAGGAATCTGGAAACCTGGATGACCAACTTCAGAAGTTACTGGTAGGACTGGGTGCTTAAGACAGGAACACAAAAAAGACTTTTTTTTCCAAAAGATAATAAAATTTCTTATAGAGCTATATTTGCATTTAAAATATTCTAAATAACAGTGTTTATAGTGTTCGACTCTTTTGGTTGTTGATATGAAAATAGACCTTTCCTAGGTAGTAATTCTGATTTTTAGTAAATAAAATTTCAAATTGTACTTAATTCCTGTCCTCACATTTTACAATTGTTACTGCTCTAGGAAGGGTTAGGAAAGAAAGTCTTTCAGACTACTAAATGATATTTTGGAGCAAAACCCAGTGTTTAATATAAAGTTAAATTGCAAACAAATAGAATAGCTATACATTTGATGGTGTTGAATGAAAATATTGATATAAATATAAAACAACTCTTCTTCCCAGTAGTGATTTGACCTCGGTTTGCTTTTGGTGGTGTTGTATGCTATATGAAGGCATTTAGGCCACTCTTGGCAACTCTGCCCACCCTACAGGCAGAGGGTATGATACCCTCAGACCCAGAGGGGACATGGGCAGGAGGGATGGCAAAGCTGCAGGCCAGAGAGAGGAAAGGAATGTGGGCCTCTGGGTGTAGTGCCCCCTTCCCTCCCTTGGGCTGCATAGCCCAGTGACTTGTACTAGTGATCATTAGGGAGGGCTTTTTATATTTCAAGCTCTTTTTCAGGTATTTGGTAACAAATCAAATACTGAATTCAATTTGGAATGACAAATGAAACAATGTAAAAGTGTTTTTTTGAATCTCTTTGAATTTCTGTGGGATGGTATAGGATCATCAAAGAAAAATAGAAGTGTAAATTTGCTTGATCTGATTGTGAGCTAAAAGAAGACATTCTTTTCTTCTTGTAGGCTGATTTACATAAAAGAGAAAAGGAGCTAAGTTTGGAGAAGGAGCAGAACAAGCGACTTTGGGACAGAGACACTGGCAACAGCATCACCATTGACCACCTGCGCCGAGAGCTGGATGACAGGAACATGGAGGTGCAGCGCCTGGAAACACTGGTTAAAACCATGAAGACGGAGTGCCAAGGCCAGATGGAACGCCAGGTGAGGCCATGGAGGCACAGCCTCCTGGAATAGAGGTGGCAACTTGATTTCTTTTTGGTTTAACTTCAGGGAATTTATTGGCAATTCTTTTGAATTGCAGATTTATACTAACAAGACATTTTTACATGACAGCTTTTTATCTTTTTTTTGTAAGGCAATGGGGTTAAGTGACTTGCTCAAGGTCACACAGTTAGGTAATTCTTGTCTGAGGCTGTATTTGAACTCAGGTCCTCCTGACTCCAGGGGCTGATGCTATATCCACTGTGCCACCTGTCTGCCCCAGCTTTTTATCTTCCATAAAAAAAAGACTCAGGCTCTTTTATTGATTGACTCTTATTATTATGGCATTGAAGGTTAGGATGACTAGCAGATCTTTCCTGGACAGAATCTTTTTTGGGAGGATTGGGATTGTGCCCTAAGGTCCAGCTAATGCTACCACACAATTTATTCCAAGCTCACACAAAGGTCAGGTACAGCTTCTGCACAATAATAGCACTGAACAGAACCTTTGAGGCAAATGTTCTAAGCCCTGTCCAAGCAGGAATTCTTTCTACAATAGTCCAATAAAGAGTGAGTGAGTCTGTCTTTGGAGACCTCAGAGAAGCAGCCCGCTCTTTTATAAAGCTCTAAAAGTTAGGAAAATGTTCCTGCAGCTTCCTCCACTGATTCTTAGTTCTCTTCTCTGAGGCAAAGCAAAACCAGTTGAATCCCCTTTGAACATACTCTAGCTCTTCAGTGTGGCAGCCACAATTGAACACAAGAATCTAGAAATGGTCCTGACGAAGGCAGAGTAAAGCAGAACTATAGAACCTTCCTGATCCCTAACCTGATTGAGGAGACCTCCAGTTGCAGTTGAAAAGGTTTTCTAATGGCCAGATGAATGCTACTGACTCATACTAAACTTGCAGTCTAGTGGAAGTTCTTAGTTCTTTTAGTTCTTTAGTTCTTTTTTTCCTCATGATCTTCCATCAAGTCACAGCTCTCATATTGGTGCTAATTTTTTGAATCAGAGGGTAGCATGAGACACTGAGCGGAATAGTTTGCTAAACTCCAGATGGACTCTCTGCACCATTCCTCTGATCTCTGAGTCTGATACCCCTTAACAAAAGGAAAAGGGGCAGTTTCCTTAGGCAAGACCTGTTCTCAATGGGAGGTCAGGCAGACTCTGTGATCCCTGCTTTTTTCTCTAGAATTTCACTCAACACTCCTTTAATAACGCATTCTAGAATTTAGCCTGAAGTTCCAGTTGATCTCCACAACTTCCTCAGAGGAAAGGAACCTTCCCAGGCTTCCCTTCTAGAACCTCTCCATGGGGCAGCTAGGTGATGCAGTGGATAGAGTGCTGGCCCTGGAGTCAGGAGTACCTGAGTTCAACTCCAGCCTCAGACACTCAATAATGACCTAAGTGTGTGGCCTTGGGCAAGCCACTTAACCTCAATGCCTTGCAAAAAAGACCTAAAAAAAATCCTCTCCAGCCTCCTTGCTGACAGACACCTTATTCAATTAACTCAAAATTAGCCTTTAAACAAATTGAGTTTATTTCATACTTGAGTCAATTCATAAATTTCCTCACATAGACTAAGTGATCCATACACCTCTACTATGTTGCCTGTATCTATTTGTAATTCTGCTGTATCCATGAAACTCTTCTTTCTGTCAATCTTTAGATGGCAGCAATTCAGGGAAAGAATGAAAGCCTAGAAAAAGTATCTTCTTTGACTGCTCAGTTAGAATCCACCAAAGAGATGCTCCGCAAAGTTGTGGAAGAGCTGACTGCCAAAAAAGTGAGCCTGGAAAGTTCTGAGAGGACTGTGTCTGACTTGACGCTGTCTCTGCAGGAGAAGGAGCGAGCCATTGAGGTAACCAACACAGAGATCACCAAGCTCCGTTCTCGAGTGGACTTAAAGTTGCAGGAGCTCCAGCACCTCAAAAATGAAGGGGACCACCTTCGGAATGTGCAGTCAGAGTGCGATGCCCTCAAGATGCAAATGGGGGAGAAGGACAAAGTGATTGAGATCTTGCGTCAACAGATTGAGAACATGACCCAGCTGGTTGGCCAGCATGGGCGTACTGCTGGGGCTATGCAGGTGGAAAAAACTCAGCTGGAGAAAGAGATCAATGATCGGAAGTTAGAACTGCAGGAATTCAAGGTATGTGAAGGTCTTTAGGAGGGGAACTTCTGAAAACCTGTTTATTCTGTGCCATTAAAATAGTCTTCTGAGTCGAGTTTTGAGCAGTGGAAGTATTCCAGTAAGACAATTGAATTAGTCTAATGTACCAGTGTTACCAACTCTATAGACATTGGAACCCATGAATTTTATTAACTGTATTTCAGCCCAAATGGTTTCCTTGAAATGCTGTGTCTTCTATTTTATGCATTTAAGAATGATTCTGAGAGGTGGTCTGTAGTTTCCCCCAGATTGCCAAAGGGACCAAGACCCAGAAAAATGGTGAAGAACCCCTGCCTTCAACTGTAGATTTTACTATTGCAAGTTCTCAGGCAGGGTATAGAACAATAAAGCTTCTTATTTAGGAATTTTCTTAAAAATTCAGTCTGGTGGTAGGAAGATAGTAGAAAGTGATATAGATCTTAGCTGGGGTGATGATGGCAGTCGACATGGAAGGGAGCAGCCTGGCACAAAGAGTGAAGACAGGGGAAGGGACTGGGAGCCAAAGAGGATGCTGAATTCTTGAGCATGAGTAACTGGGAAAAAGAGGTTTCCACCAGCAGAAATCTGGAATGAGGAATGGATAGACTGTGAGGGCATGGCAGTTATCCTTTCCACATCAGGGGTTTAGAGATGTGCCCCACCCCCACCTCAACCCCAATCTGGAGCATCAGGGTAAAATACGTAGGGGTAAACCTTTCACCTTCATTCTCTTTTAGAAAATCATATGAAGATCTTTTCTCATCTTATGTCAGTCCATCACAATGCCTTTTTAAAAAAATAACAATTCTGCATTTCTGATTTTCTAAACTTCCTGTCATCTGCTGGGTTTAGCACGTCTGCAGCTTCTGCAAAACTACCCCCAAATTCCCATTTAATTTGTCGTGCCAACCAATGATATATGCCAGCTAGGAGGAGTCAGGAAAGTCACCCTATGGAAGGGAAAACTGTATCATCCTTAGCCTGAGGGAGAACTCCAGCATGTTTACCCAGACGGGCCTGGCATACAGCTCTGAACATGGAGAAGAGAGTTTAGGGGCCATTTAGGAGGGCAACCTGAGGGGCCAGGAATCTGAGGATCAGAGTGGGGGTTTGGAGCAAGGTTCTCTGACCCCACATCTAGGTGTGTCGAGGGATTTTTACTATGGGCTTCCATGTCTTCTAATTTTATCCATTCTGTTAATGCTTTAAGTAAACTTAACTAAGGCAGCTAGTGGATAGAACATTGACCCTCGAGTCAGGAAGACCTGAGTTCAAATCCAGACTTTTTTGTTGTTTGGTCCTTCATTTTCAAAGAAGACCATGAAATCAGGGAGGTGAGGCCATGACAAACAAGTGAACGGGATTTGAGTGAGGAAGGCTGTACTATGTCTCCAGTCTTATTTTCTCCTCCAGAGCCATTTGGGGCCAGCGACCAGATGTGAAAATGACCCTGGATCCAAGGCAGTCAAGGTTAAGTGACTTGCTCAAGGTCCCAGAGCTAGTATGAGTCAAGTGTCTGGGGCTGGATTCAAAGTCTTGTTCTCTTGACTCCAAGGCCAGTGCTCTCCTCGATGTGTCACCTAGCTGCCCTGAATCCAGTATTAGACACTTAGTAACTTGATCCTGGTCAAGTCAATTGATCCTGTTTGCCTCAATTTGCTCATCTGTAAAATGAGTTGGAGAAGGAAATAGCAAAGCAGTCCAGTCAATTTGCCAAGAAAATCTTAAATGTTGTCTTGCAGAGTGGGCTCTGTCTAAATGGCTCAGCAAGATTGATTATAAATACATGTATGCATATATGGGGATGTACTTCCGAATCCTTTGTCTTGATTCATGCAATTAGATTATAAAAGACAAGAAAGATTCAAAAATACGTGAGCTTGAAGCCCGGCTAAGTGACTTGGAACTAGAAAAGGTGAAATTGGTGAATACTGGATCTGAACGGCTCCGGGCAGTAAAGGACATGAAACAGGAGAGAGACCAACTCCTGGCTGAGGTGAAAAATAGTCGGAACGAGCTCTCCAGTCTTTCAGGTATGGGGCCCTGGCAGCCTGCCCACTGAGTAGTGAGGAAAGGAGACCCATTTGAGCTCCTGATACCTCCATGGACCCTGGCAGCAGGGCAGACTCAGTGAATAATGGGTGTTCAGCTTTGGCAAATATGTCAGTGCCAGTCATCATGCTGCTCATTGGGGTCATTCATGTGGAATATGACACAAACCCCATATGTTCTACATGCAGATTTGGCTTCAGTCTGAGACCTCAGCTAATAAAATTCAGCATTCGATTAACAAGCATGAGGACAAGCAGGTCCAATGAGTCCTACAGTTTTATAATTGGTTTATTAATAATGAAGCAACAAGTCTTCTGGAAATTTCTTGGAAGGAAAGTCCTAGGAGCCCTAACTGGGAGGAGAAAATTACTGAATTCTGTGTCCTTTGTGGTTCTTGCAATGTGCATGTAAATAGCTAGGGGAGCCTACCTCTCAAGCCATCTTTCTGATGAGCTAAGAAAACTTTTGTCAGTCACTGGTCTCACTCTTAACACTTAAGTGTGCGTTGATAAATCCAGATTTTCATCTTTTCTCTCCTTTTCACTCCATTTTTCACCTGTGTTCTCATTTGACACCTCCTAGTGAGGCCTAAATTTCCCTTCTTAACACTCATGGAATGATTTCTGCCAATATTTCTGCTAAATATTAGTTCATTTTTTTTGGCCTTCTGATGATCCCTTCCTTAAGAGAGAATCTCCAGAAATATTGTGTCTAAGAGCATGGAACTAATAGCTTCATTGGATTTGTCCAAAGTAATATAATCCATTGTAAACCAAATATAAACCAAATTCAAGTTCAGTCAACTTTAATGACCTGAGAATTGTTTGCAATCTTTTGTTTCTAGCCATTAGTTACAAAAAAAAGATTCCCTTAATCTGCTCATCTGAAAGCAAGTATATGTGACAGGTCTTTCATTAACTGTGATAAAGTTACATTTATGACAGTGGGAAAGATTAGGTTAACCTCAGTTAATTGGTTTATATTGTGCAGAGGACTACGAAGTTTTAAAAAGAAATTATCGGAACAAAAGTGAAGAGATGGAATGTACCACAAACAAGCTGAAAATGCAATTGAAATCTGCACAGACTGAACTGGAACAAACAAGAAATACTTTAAAGACAATGGAAGGATCTGATGGCCATGGTATGCTATAGACAACATTCTTTTCTTCTGTTTTTGGTTTCACTTTTTTTAGATTTGCAAATAAGAAATGCCTCCCCTACTCCACCGTTGCTTCCAGGCACTCGGACACATGGTAATTGGGGACCCCCACCCCCGCAGTGAGAGGAGCCCAAGGATGAAGTGAGGAAGTCCTTAGCAGGGTTTCTACTCTTTTGGATGTAGGCCCCTCAAGTAGCGGCACCCTCCTTCCCATTGGTATTGTGTAAATGCAACAAAGCCTGTCCACCCTCCTCATTTGAAACACTTGTATTATGTATTATGCAACCTCCCTTACAGAGTAGTTCTAAGGTTCAATGAGATGAGATTTAAAGGGTTTTGTTAACCTTGAGGGTATTTTACAAATGTCACCTCCTATTATTATCATGGCCAGGTTAGGCTAGATTGTCTCTGATGTCTCCAAATCCCAATTCTTTATAGAGAAAAGAACCAGACATGAATATAAAAGAATAAAAAGTACCTTTCTGATTTCCCATGTGTGGATTATACCCCCCCCTGCGAATACCATGCCATTTGAGGAGCTCCAGCTCCACAAGTAGGAAAGCTCATCCTAGAAATAGAGCTGCTGGCCTAGCCCAGAAGTCAAGTCCCTATTTATTTAGTGCTAGGCCCTAGGGATACACATAAAAAGAACAGAAAGCCAGACAAGCAAGCAGGATGGAGTGGGGAACATGAAAGCTCCCCCCAACACACATACACACCACACACACACACACACACACACACACACACACACACACACACACACACACAGTGTGGCATATCTTCTCAGCCTGTCCCTCTCCTCACACTAGTTCAACCTGGTCTATCCAGGGTAAATAGCTTGACCTGAAAAGTTATCTTTTGGGAGATTATGACCTGTAAGTTTAAGAAGTACACATGATAAATCAAGAATAAATTTTCTGTTTCTCATTAATTTCCTGGTAATTCTATAAATCATTAATAAAATTCCCATTGAAAGACACATACCATCCATATACCATCTGTTGAATAGAACATGTTGAAGGCTTTGACCAACTAAAATATCCTATATTTATTAAATGCTTTTTTTTAATCAAACAAATGGTATTTAAAGAATCACAAGCTGGGACTTTGCTTTTGTTTTTAAAGGATTATATATTTTCCTTGTTTTTTTAGATCTTAGTTGGATTGTATCTATATTTTTTCTAAGTAAAACAAGTGATATTTTAAAATCCTTTGGTTAAATAAGTTCAGACTACTTATTGTGTATAAAGTTGCTTCCAGAACTAGGCTTCCTAAGTGATCTTTTCAGTTAGGTATTGGCAAGGTCCTGCCCTTTGCACATGTTCTGAAGGCCCATTCTTAAATCCAGCTCCTGATTTTCCACTATATTAGTCACACACAGGCTTATGCTAGAGATTGATCTTCATTATAGTCTCCTGACTGCAGGGAGTTCCAAGTACCAGGAGAATGAAAATCAAATAATTTATGGTGTCACTGGAATCTTAAGGCATAGACAGAACATTGTCAGAGAGTTCACATGTAGCAGTATCACTGTAGTTCAGGGAAATCATTTTGATGAACAATCATTATCTCTTCTATCTAAGTTCCTTTCTGTCTATGTGTATCAAACTGAGTTTGATCATTGTTCTTAACCCAATTCTATAAAGAAACTGACACCCAGAAAAGTTTGAATCATTGTAGTTTACTTGACAACTATGTTTCATTGGACCAAGGCAACTAATTCTTTTGGCAAAAACAAAGTCACAAAAAAATGGTTTTCAGATTTCCTCTATCCCTGGCCATTGGGAAACCATGCCTTCCTAGAGGCAGCCCTGTGATGTTGGACCTGGAGGCAGGAAGATGTGAATTCAGATCCAGTTTCAGACACATACTAACTTACCGTGACCCTGAGCACGTCACTTAGACTCTGCTGGTCTCAGTTTCCCCTCTGGAAAATGAGAATTAATAATAGCCCCTCCCTCTCATGGTAGTTGACAGGATCAAATGAGATCATATTTGTAAAGCATTTAGCAGAGTGCCTGCACACAATGAGGACAACAAAAATGCTTGTTTCCTTCCTGCCACCATTCCCCAGTGGGGGACCCCATTGATTTATAATCCCAAAATACTCCAGAATCCATATCCATGTGGAATTTTCATTGACTCCTTGCTTTATAATTTAGAGTGGCCTAGCTAGAATGTTCACAAGTAAGTAAGCAATTGGCATTCTTTCTTACAGCCATGAAAGTTGCAATGGGAATGCAGAAGCAAATCACTGCCAAAAGAGGACAGATAGATGCCCTGCAGAGCAAGATTCAGTTTTTGGAGGATGCCATGACAAATGCATCTAAGGTGAAGCAAGGCCTCCACATAGAAGTGGTCAGAGTCACTCTAGAAAATATTTTACATTGGGAAAAAATTAATTACTTATTTATATTCTAGAAATGAAAAACTTGTATTTTGGGACTGCATGATTTTAAGTATTTCCTGACTTCAATTCAGAAAATAAAAGCACAATTTATAGTGACTGGGGATCTGATGATTAGGGACAAAAGCAGGAAGAGCTTCATGTAGCATACATTTAAAGATTTGAATATTCCCTTAAGTACGGCTTTAGCTGTATCCCACAAGTTTTGGCATGTTGTCTCGTTGTTGCATTATCTTTAAGGAAATTATTGCTCACTTCTATGATTTGTTCTTTGTCCCATCCATTCCTTAGGATTAGATTATTTAGTTTACAATTAATTTTTAATTTATGTTTCCAAGGCCATTTATTGAATGCAATGTGTATTGTGTTATGATCTGAAAAAGGTGCATTTAATATTTCTACTTTCCTGAATTTGTTTGTGAGATTTTAGTACTCTAATACTTCAATTTTTGTGAAGGTGCCATGTAAGACTGAGGGAAAAAAAAACCCCAAAGTTATTAAAGTATTCTTATTCAATTTTCTCCAGAAATCTTTTATATCTTTCTTTCCTAAAATTCTATTCTTTCCTTAACTTCTTAATTATTTTCTGGTTGGATTTTATCTGAGAGAGGTAAATTGAGGTCCCCCACTAGTATAGTTTTACTATTTTGTCTTGTAATTCATTTACTCTTTTATTTATTTATTTTTTCCGATTTTGCAAGGCAATGGGGTTAAGTGGCTTGCCCGGGGCCCACACAGCTAGGTAATTATTAAGTGTCTGAGACTGGATTTGAACTCAGGTACTTCTGACTCCAGGGCCAGTGCTCTATCCACTGTACCACCTAGCTGCCCCCAATTTATTTACTATTAAAGTCTGTTTTGCTTCTGATCATTACCTCCTGTATTTCTCATTTCTCTTGAGTCTTGTGTTTAAATATCATATTTTCTAATCAGTTCTGATATTTTCATCAGGAATTCTTTAAAGTCCAGTCCTTTATTGTATTATACTCAGTTTTGCTTGATAGGTTTTTCTTCAACGTAATTCTAGCTCTTTTGTCTTCTAAAATATTTTCCAAGCTCTCCACTGTACTTTCATGATATTTAAAGATTTTCTTTCTGGTTACTTGAAAACTTGAAATATCCTCTCCTTGACCTTGGAGCTCTGGAGTTTGACTATACTATTCCTGAGACTTTTCATTTTTGGATCTTTTTCAGATGAAGATCAGTAGTTTATTTAATTTCTATTTTACTCTTTGGTCCTAAGGTAACAGGGAAGTTTTCCTTGATAATTTCTTGAAAGATGATAACTAAGGTTCTTTTTTTTAATTATGGCTTTCAGATAGTTCAATAATTCTTAAATTATCTTTTCTTGACCTATTTTTCAGATCAGTTTTTCTGATGAGATATTTCACATTATCTTCCATTTTCCCCATACTTTTGACTTTGTTTTATTGATTCTTGATGATTGATTCTTTCCACTTAACCAATTCTAACTTTTAAGGAATTATTTTTTCATTGAGCTTTTCTTCCTGGGAAGAAGAGGTATACTACTATCTCATTTATCATAGAATTAGAAATTGTTCACATGCTATAGTAGTGCTTTTAGGAGCTAAGTCTAATGGACTCCAATGCAGCTTAGTTCAGCAATTTTTATTAAAAGTCCCTTTATGTAAGGCACAGTATTATGTCTTGGGAATTGAAAGAAAAAAATGAAACAGTCCTTTCCCTCACAAAGCATATGTGGTTCCTGCCATGGACATAGATGAAGAAATCCAAAATATATATCATATGACTGATGCCTTCTGACTACAAGATAATTTGGAGATAGGGTAAAGCATTAAAATCTAGGGACATCCACAAAGGGATGCCTGCCTTATGAAATAAGCAGGAGAAGGGAATAAACTTTTATGGAATGCCTACCTTGGGCCAGATATTTTACTATTATTGCCTTGTTGGTTTGTCACAGCTACCCTGGAGGGTAGTAGTCGTCTTATTCCCATTTTACAGTAGAAGAAACTAAAACAGAAAATCAATGACTTACCCTAGGGTTGCACTACTATTAAGTGTTGGAGGTTGAACTTAAGTTTAGGTTTTCCCACCTCTAGGCCCTGCTCTCTATTCACTGCTCCCACACTGGATCAATCAATCACCAAGCATTTTCAAAGAGCCTGTTGTGTAGCAGCCACAGTATACGGGCAGGTAAGGAGGGAGTCCATAGACAAGAATGAAGAGCATTGCCTTCAAGGAGCATACACTCTAATCTAGGTTCAAATTTAAACTCCTATATTGAGCTTTTTAGTCCTCACACTGGCCCCACACTATTTCTCCAGCTTCCTTTTACTGTCACAGTCTAGCCCCTGGCTTTCCCTTCTCTCTTCCTCTCCTCTGGGCCTTTACTCCAGCTATCTTCCTATCTGTCATATGATCCCTCCTTTCCCCTTCATGTCCCTCTTTTTCTTTAAGATGCAACTTGGGCAGTGTCTTCTGCATTCATAAACCTTTCCTGGTCTCCCATTTAGAGTGGCTTCACCTCCCTCACAGATTCCCTGGTATTTGATTAATTTTGAATTTACTTGTAATTATTCTGTATATGCTTCTCTATGGACTTGCTATTGCCCCCATTGCCACAGGGATGACTTTTTCATTCACTATTTGGTACCCCAGGGCTTAGCCTGAACTCAAAAGGCTTGAGTGAGCCTCTCTTCTCTAAGAGACAGCAGTGAGGAGGATGGCATTCCAGTCTTTGGGAAACAGCATGTTGCAAAGGTGGCGAGGAGAGGGTCAGTGTGGCTGGAACATGAGGGTAGGAGGTGGGCTGAGACTGATAGTTCTGAGAAGCCCCCGAAGCTTCTGAAACAGCAAGGAATGTGTTCAGATTGTCTTGTGGCTGCTGTGGGGAGGGTGGAAGTGAGGATACCACCTCAAATGCCTTTGTAATGGTTCCTGACCTAGGTGTAGCTCCATGAGGGCAGAGAAGGGGATGGATGCAAAACAGAATAGATTTAGCAATATACACATAAAAACTCTGATGACTATTGTATAACTCTCTATGACCAAAACTTGAAGATGAAAATGTTAGATTTGCACTCTTCTGACATGCAATAGGGAGAAGAAGTTGAAAAAACAGTATGAGACTGTTGTTAGTATCTAGCAAATAGAGTACAGAAACTACAAAAGGAATAAGAAAAGGAGAAACAAAAAAATAAGATATTAAAATTATATTAGAAATCACATTGAAGTATGTTTGCAAAATGTGAAAGTTTTCTTGTATTATCTCAAAGTAAAACTTTAAATACCTATAAAATATAAATGAGTTTTATAAAGTAGATAATGTGATTTTTACTCAATTACATGGAACTTAATTGAAAAATATCTACTAGCAGTTCACTGGGTGAAGATTTCCTGGAAATTAAAACTGCCTCAGAGCAAAAAATACACTGATGCTTGGGGTGATGGTAGATTACCCTTTCCTGGGCTATGTGAAGTCAAGGCTGTCAGGAACATCAAGAGAGAATTCCTGGGGCTAGATGCAAGTCAGACAAGAAGGCCTGAGGTCACCTTTCCCAGATTGAGATTCTGAGTTGATTTTGGACTCATCCTGCCTAGAGGAAAACTGGGTAATCTGCTACAGAACTGGTGCCATTGATACCACAAGGCAAAGCAGCTGACATTATTCTTGGGTTCCTTGACATAATAATTTTTCAGTTCCTCATCTTTCTATCTTATCTTGATCCTTTTTCTTTTTTCCATGTCTGTGCCAGTAGAACCCACTTTGCTTAACATCATTGAGAGTACTTAATTTTAACAAGGTTATTGTCATTAACTGTCTCAGACAAGGGAGAGTAGCTTCTAGAGTGAGAAAGTACATTGCTTCCCAATCCTGGATAAGGCCAGTTTGCCTTACCTAATTAGAAAAGGGAAAAATACTTAAAGTGACACCAATAGAGTGTTTGTACTCCTATATTTTCCACATACCTCTTGCCCTCCTCTGTCCACTGAAACATGAAGTACTGACTGATGTTGAAATTTGAATGTTTGAATGACTTGGAGGGAAGAAAATCAGATTAAAGTCACACTATTTGGACACCAATCCTAACTCTGCTACAATATTCTGATTCTGCCATTTTGGGCAAATCATTTTAACTGCATTGAGTTTTGTTTTTGCATCTGTAAAATAGGACCATAGAATTTGGGACTGGGAGTGAGGGACCTTAGAGATCATCTGATCCAACCTCCTCATTTTACAGATGAGAAAACAAAAGCTTATGGGGGAGGGGAGACTATCAATTGGTCAAAGTAACATAGATAGTTAAGGAAGAATTTAACTCAGGTCCTTGGACTCTCTAATTATGGTCCCTTTCAACTTTAAAATCTAATTTGCTCAGTGTTTTGTGGGTCTCTGTATTTTTACATTTTGGTGTTGAATTATTATGATGCAAATTAGGTGATGATGATTCAGCTGAGTTTTGTACAGTCTTGAAAAATGGCAATTGACAAAAGATGTCAAATGGACATATCCTCTGAAGTAATAATTTAATTTCAGTTTGGTATGGTGGATATCTGCACTTCTGAAAAGCATTAGTTCTTTTTACAAGTAAACACATAGTTACAATAATTTATTTAGTGGAAATTCATCAAATACTTTATTTACTAAATCTGGAAGAAACAATCATAGGGCTAATTAGCATAGATCCATAGTAGCCTTGTCTACTTCCTCTTGGTCTCACTAATAAATAAATAAGTAAGTAAATAAGTAAATAAATAATTGAATAGGATAAAAATAATTTAACATGAAAGTTAGGTTTCACTGAATCAATAGCTTACATTTCTATCACCTAGTAATAGCAGTCAGATTATCCCAGAGATACTTTCTTCTCTGTAATCATAGGAGAAGCGTTTCTTAAAAGAAGAAAAAAATAAGCTAAGTCAAGAATTGAACATTGTTGCAACGGAAAAAAACAAAATGGCTGGGGAGCTGGAGATTCTGAGATCCCAAGAGAGGCGCTTGAAAGAAAAAGTTGCCAACATGGAAGTTGCTCTTGATAAGGTAATTGTTATTTGAATTGATCATTTGACTTAAAAAAAAAGATTTTTATTCTGAACACAAACACTATCAGAATGAACATTTTCATATGCATGGAGGATGCAAAAAGAGGATTGTCAATGAGCTCACAATTCTCCATTTCATAATGCTTATTTTTTTAATTAATAAATTAAACTTGTTTTTAAATATTTGAAAACTGTCCACTTGTCTATACTTCTTTCCAAGCTCTTTTTCATTCTGTGTATTTTGAAATATATCTTTTTGCTAACCCCCTTTTTCCCTTAAAACCCCATCCTCAATTTAAAAATTTAAACAAAACAAAACAAAACCTTGTAACAAATAAGTACAGTTAAGCAAAATGAATTCATATTGTGGCCCTGTCCAAAAACATAGGTCTCTTCGCCTTGTGTCCAATACTTCTCTATCAGGAGTGGATAATATGCTTTAGCATAAGTCTTCTGGAGATGTGGTTTTTTATTACATTGATCAAAGTTAAGTTTTTCAGTGTTGCTTATTTTGTATAATGTTCTTTTGGTTTTATTTAAAGTGACATTGATTCATACCTCCCAAGATTTTCTGAAATGATCTTTTTATCATTTCTCATGGTGCAATAAGATAGCATTGCATTTTTATAACAGTTTGTGTAGCTGTTATTCAGTTGATGGGCATCCACATAATTTCTAGTTCATATCTTTTTTTTTTCCTTTCAGGCTCAAGTAGTTTTTTTAATTCTTTTTTTTTTAGGTTTTTTTTTTTAGGGGTTTTTTTGCAAGGCAAACGGGGTTAAGTGGCTTGCCCAAGGCCACACAGCTAGGTAATTATTAAGTGTCTGAGACCGGATTTGAACCCAGGTACTCCTGACTCCAGGGCCAGTGCTTTATCCACTGCGCCACCTAGCCACCTCCCCCAACCAAGATTTATTTAACTATAATGAGGAGGTTTTTTTTTTAAAAATGTTCAATGTTTCTTAAATTATCCTCCTTTAACCTTTTTTAGGTCATTTTATTTTTAATATCTTCTATTTTACATTTACTTGTATTTTTTGCTCTTTAGTTTGTTCTCATAATTATTCCAAGTATTGTACCAAGACCTTTGTCCTGTTCTCCACTTAGGGGTGGAGTAGTGGCTTTTCTTGGTCCTATTCTGGTCACTTGGATTCCTATGTTTCCTTTGGTTAGGGCCCTGGATATTTCCAGACTTCCTATGGTGTTTCAGGACATAGTGTTGGGGACCTCAGATTCCTGGGCTGTTTTGGTCTAGGTGTAAGTGTAGGTGTAGGTGTAGGTGTAGGTGTAGGTCTAGGTCCTTCAGACTACTCCCATTGCTGGTGGCTTCCAAGGTCTCCACAGCATGATTCTGACTCTGGCATTTTTTCTGTGGGTAGGGGGAGGGCTCTGCTCTTATTGTCTCTTAGACACAATGCTCATAGGCAAACCTTTGTGTTTGGGTCTTCTCCTGTCATGCTGGAAGGATACTGGTTTGTTTGCCTTGCTCATGCTGGCTTTAATTATCAATTCTCATTGAATTCTTTAATAATTATTTATCTTGTATAATTTTTTAGTTTTTTCTAGAGTAGATGTGGGGGGGAAGTCTGCCACCTTTCTAGAAGTCATCTTGACTGGAAGTAACAATTTCTGTTCAAACTATTTCTCAACATAATTTACAGAAAAAAATTCTGAGTTGGAAGGGACCTCAGTAAATAAGCCAACTTATCACTAAGCAAAAGTCCCCTCTATATCCTAGTTCAGGGCTGTCCAAAGTGCAATTGGCAGGCTGCATGCAGCCCACAGTGTGATTTTATACAGCCCCCTGTGATTTTACTAAATACTTTAGTAATTGAAGCTGAGCTATCACAGAGCCTTTACTAAAATGGCAACTCAAAATATATTGTCTATTGTTTCAATAAAAATTTGTAAAAGTAAGTTGGACAGTCCTACTTTAGATAAAAAACGTGGTCATCGAAAATCTGCTAGAAATCTTTCACAATGAGAAGAGAATTAGAGATCTGTGCAAAGCAGCTCATTTTGGGAGGAAGGGAGGAGAGTGAGAGAGTTAATTTTTAGATAGTTTTCCCTCCCTTAACACCTCACTTTCTGTCTTTGTACTTTCTATCTTTTGATCCCAGCTCTGTTCTTTGCTGTTGTTGAATTGTTTCAGCCCTGTCTGACTCTTTATGAACCCATTTTGGAGTTTTCTTGGTGAAGATACTGGAGTGGTTTGCCATTTCTTCAGGTCATTTTACAGATGAGTAAATGAAGGCAAACAGGATTAAGTGACTTGCCCAGGGTCTCAGAGCTAGTAAGTGTCTGAGGCTGGAACTAAGCTCAGGTTTTTTTTTTACTTCAGGTCCAGTGCTCTATCCACTGTATCACAAAGCTGCCCATGTGTGTTTTAGTCTAATTCTAACTGCTCATGTGTGTTCTTGTCTAACTCTAGCTTAATCAAGACCTCTCAGGATTTATTCAGATGATAGATTTGGGAAAATTAATTGGTTCACTGTCAAAGTCTATGTGTTTGTTTGATTGTAGGCATCTTTGCAGTTTGCAGAATGTCAAGACATAATCCAGCGTCAGGAGCAAGAATCAATACGCTTGAAACTGCAGCACACGTTGGATGTAAAGGTAAGGTCTAGCTCTGAAAATAACTCTACAAAAGCCCTGAAATTTGGGACAGTGACCCCCTTACCTCAGAGCAGGACCCAACTTTAGCATCGGGATCAAAGTGAAGAAATAAGCTGGAAAAATGAACAAACAACAACAAAAACCTACCCATAGAAAGTTACAGTGGTGACAGGAAGATCAAAACAGAAACTCAGAAATTTGCTATATCCAAAGCCTCAAAGAAAAATGTAAATTAGTTTCAGGCCCCAAAACAATTTCCCATGAGAACTCAAAAAGATTTTAAAGGTCAAATAAAGGGCAGTTAGATGCTGCAGTGGGATAGAGTACTGGCCCTGGAGTTAGGAGGACTTAAGTTCAAATCTGGCCTCAGACACTTAATTACCTAGCTATGTGACCTTGGACAAGTCTCTTAACCCTATTGCCTTAAATAAAATTTTAAAAAAAGATCAAATAAAAGAGGTTTGAGGAAAACTAGGTAAAGAAATGTGAGTGATACAAGAAAATCATGACAAGGGGTGGCTGGGTGGCTCAGTTGATAAACCACCGGCCCTGGAGTCAGGAGTACCTGGGTTCAAATCTGGTCTCAGACATTTAATGATTACCTAGCTGTGTGGCCTTGGGCAAGCCACTTAACCCCATTGCCTTGCAAAAATCTAAAAAAAAAATCATGACAAAAAAAGTCAACAGCTTGGTAAAGGAAGCACAAAAAGTACTGAAGAAAATATCACCTTAAAAAACAGAATAGACCAAATGGAAAAAAGTTAAAAAATCCACTGAAGAGAAGAACTCCTTAAAAAGCAGACTTGACCATATGGGAAAAGTTATACAAAAGTTCATTGAAGAAAATAACTACTTAAGAAGTAGTATTGGCCAAATAGAAGAGAAGGTAAAGAAAGCCCACTGAAACAAATAATTCCTTAAAAATTAGAATTGATTACCTGGAAGCTAATGACACCAGGAGATACCAAGAAACAATAAAACAAAATCAAAAGGATGAAAAATCAGAAGAAAATGTGAAATAGCTCATTGAAAAAACCATTGATCTGGAAAATAGATTGAGAAGAGATAATTTAAGAATTATCCAATCATGATAGACACAATATTTGAAGAAATTATCAAGAAAAACTTCCAATACTCTAGGGTAAAATAGAAACTGAAAGAATCTGATGATTACCACCTGAAAATGAAATGAAAAAATGAAAACATGCAGGAATATCATAGCCAAATTCCAGAGTTTCCAGGTCATGAACAACATTTTGTAAGCAGATTTAACAGTTTCTATATTAAAGGATCAGAGGCCTTAGAATATAATACTCTGGAGAACAAAGGAGCCAGGATTACAACTAAGAATCACCTACCCAGCCCTAATGAAAAGCCCAGAGCTGAATAGAAAATTTAACTTTCAAATACAAGACTCAAGAGAAGCTTAAAAAGATAAACAGGATAAAGAAAAGAATAAAGCTAAATTGTTTACATTCCTATGTGGGAAGATGAAATTTACCACATTTCCCATGTATAAGATGCACCTTAATTTGGGGGCCCAAAATTTGAAAAAAAAATGTATTCTATAAAGTTATTGAACTTGTTTTAGTCATCATAAAATTGATGCAACTCCTCATCACTGTCAAAACTCCCATCCATGAACTCATCTGTGTTTGATGACGAATCACTGTCTTAGGAGAGGCTCTGACGGTTCTCTTGCCTGGGCTCTGGTCTGGGGTTGACCACGAGCTCTCTCTGGGCAAGTCTGGTGCATGGACGCATGCTTAGTTTATAATGTCTTCATGAACCTGAAGCACTCATTATGTCTTCCTTTGAAATTAGTCACTTCTTTTTCATCAACAGCTCTTCTTGCCTCCTGCTGAACTATCTTTGTGGACACAGGAATTCCAATGGCCCTTTGCTCTTCAATCCATCTCTTCAACTCTTTCTCAAACTCAGGCCATTTGGCTGCCTTGCCTCTCATGGGCTTCTTCTGCCAGGGTGTTTTCAGTTGGTTTCTTTTTCCCAAAACCAGCTTCTGGTTGTTTTTTTAATTGGAGGAGGAAGATCAAACTGATGTCCGGCAGCATGATTTCTATTCCCTTTTGCAAAATGGATCACTTTGTTGTTTTTTTAATTAAAGATTTAATTTATTTTGGGTTTTACAATTTTTCCCCTAATCTTACTTCCCTCTCCCCACCTCCACAGAAGGTAATTTGTCAATCTTTACATTGTTTCCATGGTATGCATTGATCCAAATTGAATGTGATGAGAGAGAAATCATATCCCTAAGGAAGAAACAAAGTATAAGAGATAACAAGATCAGACAATAAGATATCAGTTTTTTTTTTCTAAATTTAAGGTAATAGTCCTTGGTCTTTGTTCAAACTCCACTGTTGTTTCTCTGGAAAGAGAAGGTATTTTCCATTGCAGATGGCCCAAATTGTCCCTGATTGTTGCACTGATGGAATGAGCGAGTCCATCAAGGTTGATCATCACCCCCATGTTGCTGTTAGGGTATATAATGTTTTTCTGGTTCTGCTCATCTCACTCAGCCTCCAGGCTTCCCTGAATTCCCATCCCTCCTGTTTCTAAAAGAACAATAGTGTTCCATGACATACATATACCACAGTTTGCTAAGCCATTCCCCAATTGAAGGACATTTACTTGATTTCCAATTCTTTGCCACCACAAACAGGGCTACTATAAATATTTTTGTACAAGTGATGTTTTTACCCTTTTTCATCATCTCTTCAGGGTATAGACCCAGTAGTGGTATTGCTGGATCAAAGGGTATGCACATTTTTGTTGCCCTTTGGGTGTAATTCCAAATTTCTCTCCAGAAAGGTTGAATGAGTTCACAGCTCCACCAATAATGTAATAGTGTCCCAGATTTCCCACAACCCTTCCAACAATAATCATTGTCCTTTCTGGTCATATTGGCCAGTCTGAGAGGTGTGAGGTGGTACCTTAGAGAAGTTTTAATTTTCATTTCTCTAATAAGTAATGATTTAGGAGCAATTTTTTATATGACTATGGATTGCTTTGATCTCATCTGTAAATTGCGCACATCACACATCCTTTGACCATTTGTCAATTGAGTAATGACTTTTTTTTCAAATTGGTTCACTTTGAACTTGAATTCAGCACTGTACAAAAATCCTTTCTGAGCCATTTCTGGGCAGATTTTAGCAAAATGTAACCTAATATACCAATATCAAATGTCAAACATTGAGCACAAAGACAAGTGTGAAAAAGTGGGAAATGCAAGTCAAAAAATCTATAACCACTGTATAAGATGCACCCAGTTTTTAGATTCCAGATTTTCTAAAAAGAGTGCAGCTTATACATGGGGAAATATGATATAACTCCTAAGAATTTTCTCACAACTAGATCAGTTAGTGTACAGAGATGTCACAGATGTGAGTTGAATATGGAGGGGAAGATAGGGAGGAATGCTTGAATCTTACTCTCATTAGAATTGTCTCAAAGAAGGAAAAAAAACTACAATCATTTGGTTGTAAAAATCTATTTTATCCTATGGGGAAGTAGGAAGGGAAGATGATAACAGAAGGTGAGGAGGGTTGTATTAGAAGGAAGGGCAGATTGGGGGGGGTAGTCAGATGCAAAACATCTGACTTGGACAAATAGGGGAAAAAAAGATGGTGGAAATACCATAATCCTAAGTGTGAAAAAATGTTTACAGCAGATTTCTTCTAATAAAGTCCTCATTATATATAGTTCTATCATTTTTTTTTTAGATTTTTTTTTCAAGGCAATGGGTTTAAGTGGCTTGCCCAAGGCCACACAGCTAGGTAATTATTAAGTGTCTGAGGTCGGATTTGAACCCAGGTACTCCTGACTCCAAGGCCAGTGCTCTATTCACTGTGCCACCTAGCTGCCCCTAGTCCTCATTATATATAAAGAACTGAATCAAATTTATAAGAATACAAGCCCAATTGATAAATGGTCTAAGGATATCAACAGGAGTTTCTGACTAAGTAATCAAAGCTATCTTTTCGTCATAGGAAAAAGTGGTCTAAATTACTATTACTATTGATTAGAGAAATGCAAATTAAATAAATAACCCTATACCTTTTAGATTGACTATTATGACAGAAAAGGAAAAGACAAATGTTGGAGGGGATGTGGAAAAATTGAGCGCTATTGCACTGTTGGTACAATTGCGAACTGATTCGACCATTCTAGGGAACAGTTTGGAGTTATGCTCAAAGGACTATACTACTGCATACCTTTGATAAAACAATACCACCACTTGGTCTCTATCCCAGAGAGATACAAAACAAAAAGGAAAAAATGTGTGTGTGTGTGTGTGTGTGTGTGTGTGTGTGTGTGTGTGTACGTGCATGTGTGTACAAAAATATAGCAGCAGCTCTTTTTGTTGTGGCAAAGAATTGGAAATTTAGGGTATGTATATCAATTGGGGAATGACTGAACAAATGTTAGCATATGATTGTGATAGAATATTACCAGGCTATAAAAAATAACTAGCAGGATGCTCTCAGAGAAATCTGTAATGACTTGCCTTACATGAACTGATTGAAAGTGAAATGAACAGAACCAGAAGAACATTGTACAGAGTAATAGCAATATAGTATGATGTACAATATTGTTGGATATTCCCAGCTATATAGTGCAAATATTCCCAGCTATACAGAGATCCAAGATAATTCCAAAGGACTTATGATGAAAAATGCTATCCACTCCCAGAGGAAGAACTGATGGAATCTGAATATAGATCAAATCATACTTTTTTCATTAGTTTTCTTGACTTTTTTATTTGTGTTTCTTTTGCAAAATGGATAATATGGAAATAATGGTTTGCATGTCTATACATGTATAACCTGTCTCAAACTGACTATATTCTCAAGGACGGGGAGGAGGGGAAGAGACAGAAATAATTTGGAACTTAAACTTTTAAAAAAATGTTTAAAATTGTGGGAAAATAAAATATTAAAAGAATTTTTAAAAATTATCCTACTTTTGGGCGGAGCCAAGATGGTGACCGGAGAGGATCCTCTCTTAGGTGCTCTCTCTCTCTCTCTCTCTCTCTCTCTCTCTCTCTCTCTCTCTGATATTTCCAAACTTATAAAATAAGGACTCTAACTGGATTTTCAAGAGACAGAACCCACAGAGGGATCCAGTGAGGCAGTTCTCCACCCCAAGGTAACCTGGAAAAGAGGAGAAAGGCTCTGCTCCATGGGGTTGGAGAGGCAGCCCACCAGAGTGAAGGAACTTCAGCCTCCCAGAGGCAACCCCAGGGTGCTGGGAGCCTGGGCTTCCGGAAGCAGGGGCAGTTTCCTGATCTACACCCTGGGGAGCAGCAGGCACAACTTGGAAGATCAGCAGGGGTTGGGGCCTCTGCCAGAGCTGAAGCCCAGCTCTCAGGGCACTCAGCAAGCAGCGTGGCCTGGGCAACCCAGATCCAGGAACTGGAAGCAGGTGGAGCCGGGAAGCAGGAGCCCCCAGGCATGAGTGCTGAGCCTAAGGAAGGAAGTGGAGAGAGAATACTGAGGTGCATCCTCTGCCCCTGGAACAGGACTCTGGGGCTCTGACCATATTCAGATCCTTATAGCAGTCTAGGCCCCCCCCATAGAACAGCAGGACCTGCCCCCACCTCAGCCCCATGGCAGAGGGGTGCGCTTGTGGTCATTCACAGACCAGGAGGGAAGACAGAGCCTCACACATGGAGATCCTTGTGGGAGGGTGTCCCAATAATATTCAAAAGCTCAAGGAGCACCCCAAAACCAGGCACAGGCTGGAGAAATGAATAAGAGAAAGAAGAGGAACACCATTTACAAATACTTTGTCTATGATTCCAAGAAGGATCAAAATACTCAATCTGAAGATGAGGAAGTACAAGCTCCTGCATCGAAAGACTCCAAGAAAAACAGAAATTGGGCTCAGGCTATGACAGAACTCAAAAAAGACTTTGAAAATCAAGTGAGGGAGATAGAAGAAAATTTGGGAAAAGAAATGAGAGAGATGCAGGAAAAACATGAAAAAGAAGCCAGAGGCTTAGTCAAGGAGATTAAAAAAAATGCTGAAGAAAATAACATGTTAAAAACCAGCATAAGTCAAATGGATAAAACAGTTCAAAAAGTTGTTGAGAAGAATGTTTTAAAAAGCAGAATTGGCCAAATGGAAAAGGAGATAAGAAAGCTCTCTGAGGAAAATAAATCCTTCAGATGTAGAATGGAACTGAGGGAAGCTGCTGATTTTACGAGAAATCAAGACAATACTTCAAAACCAAAAGAATGAAAAATTAGAAGATAATGTAAAACATCTCATTGAAAAAACAACTGATATGGAAAACAGATTAAGGAAAGATAATTTAAAAATTATTGGAACACCTGAAAGTCATGATCAGGTAAAGAGCCTTGACATCATTTTCAAACAATTACTACAGGAAAATTGCCCTGATAGCTTAGAAGCAAAGGACAAAATAGAAATGGAGAGAATCTACTGATCTCCCCGAGAAAGAGCTCCAAAAAAACAAAAACAACAACCCCAGGAATATTATAGCCAAGTTCCAGAAATACCAAGTCAAAGAGAAAATATTACAAGCAGCCAGAAGGACACAATTCAAATATCATGGAGCACACAGGATTTAGCAGCAACTACATTAAAAGCTTGTAGGGCTTAGAATACAATATTCTGGAAGGGAAAAGAGCTTGGAATGCAACTGAGAATCAACTACCCAGCAAAACTGAATGTCCTCTTCCAGGGAAAAAGATGGACTTTCAATGAACCAGGGGAATTTCAAATGTTCCTGTTGGAATAGCCAGAGCTGAACAGAAAGTTTCATCTTCAAATACAGGACTCAGGTGAAGCATAGAGAGTGGAGGAGAAGGGGAAATATGAGGGACTTGATGATGATGAACTGCATGTATTCCTGCATAGAGAAATGACACTGATAATACTCATGTGAACCTTCTCATTTAATAGAGTAGGTAGAAGGAGCTTTTATAGATGAAGCACAGGAGAGAGATAAATTTGAAAATATGATATAGTGTAAAAATGGAATCAGTGGTTAAAAGGGAAATGTGATGGAAGAAAGAAAAAGGAGAGGGGGAATAGGCTAAGATATTTCATGTAATAAGACTTTTTAATTACAGTGAGCTACTGCAATGATATGGAAGGGAGGAAGACAAGGGGTAATTAGGGAACTTTTGCTCTCATCAGAGGTGGCTAGGAGAGGGCATAGCATATATACTCAATGCAGCATAGACATCTAGAGTAAGAAGGAGAGAAGGGAGACAGGGGGAAGTGGGGGGATGTGAGTGATGGAGCAGAGAATGGATCATGGGGAGAGTGGTCAGATATAACACATTTTGGTTTTTTACTTTTTTTTTTCTGTTTTGCAAGGCAGTGGGGTTAAATGGCTTGCCCAAGGCCACACAGCTAGGTAATTATTAAGTGTCTGAGACTGGATTTGCACTCAGGTACTCCTGACTCCAGGGCCAGTGCTCTATCCACTGCACCACCTAGCTGCCCCCTTCTTTTACTTCTTGCAAGGGGCTGGTATTGGATGGCCTGTCTGGGACCATAGGGCTGGGTGGATGCTGGGCCTAAAGGGTGGTATGTGGGCTTGGGGCCTCTTGGCCCCAGGGTCGGGGATCTGTCTGCTGTGCCACTCAGCTACCCTGTAGTGCATTTAAGAAGAGGCACAGAGAGAAAGGAGAGAGAAGATATAGTATATGGTTGTTGTGTCACATATGTTCCAGGCTAAGAGCTATGAAGGGTTAACACAGAAATAGTTATGTGCTTTAACCAGCAAGATGTACTTCAGAGCTTAGATAAGGGAGTAGCTGCATGTCTGAGCTAACAAGGTGCATTCCCAGGCTCAGATAGATAGCGCATTCTGAGATAATTACCTTCTGCACTTTGTTTATCAACTCACTGTTTGGTTCTCAAAACAATCTTCTCTCTGTTTATCAAAACACTGTTTGGTTCTCAAAACAATCACCTAAGACATATACAAGGTATGCATGTGAAAAAAATGCTTGCTAAAACGCTTATGTAATTAGTTACGTAAATGTAGAGTATAAAAGTATGTATCCTGTGATCAATAAACGAACCAGCTTATGCATCATATTGATGTCAGCCTGAGTTCCCTCCTCCAGACTTGACATATGGTAGTGGGGAGGTATGAATGGAGGGAGTTGTGATCAACTATGGCAATGGTGGGAAAATATGTAAGCAGCTTTTGTGATGTACTTATAAAGAATGTGATCCCCCCCCCGCCCCATGACAGAGCTAGAGGTGTTGGAACACAGACTGAAGCACATTTATTATTATTGTTGTTATTATTGTTATTATTATTATTATTTGGGGGGTTGCAGGGCAAATGGGGCTGGGTGGCTTGCCTGGGGTCACACTGCTGGGTGATTGCTGGGTATCTGAAGCTGGATTTGAACTCAGGTGCTCCTGGCTCCAGGGCTGGTGCTCTGTCCACTGCGCAACCTGGCCACCCCTATTACTACTACTATTATTATTATTAATTGTTATTAATACTTATTTATTATTATTTGATTTTATTTTAGGTCAGTATCTGGGGCTGGATTTGGGCTCGGGTGCTCCTGGCTTCAGGGCCGGTGCTCCGTCAACTGCACCACCTGGCTGTACCTATTATGATTATGATTATGATTATGATTAATTTTAATTTTTTTCTCTTTCCTTTATTTTATCATTCATGCGGCTCTATACTTTTTGGAGGGAGGGGGTATTATGTTTACTCTTAAACAAGAATATTTTAGTAATGTATAAAAAATCTTTTGTACAAAAATAAGAACAAATAAATAATTAAAAATTATCCTGCTTTCTTGCTTCATGCCCCTTATTAACATTACATGAAAACACTTTTTCTATCAGTGCTTTGAGATAACTGCTAAGCCTCATTTCTTTTACAGTGTTTGGCTTCTTGGGTCAAAATCATCTTTGCCTGGTTCTTGAGGATGTTTATTATCTCCAGAAATAGTATTTATATATAAAATATTAGTCAATGTTGGGTCCATTGTTTTCTTTTTTGTTTGTTTGTTTCTTTTTTTAAGTTTTTTCAAGGCAAATAGGGTTAAGTGGCTTTCCCAAGGCCACACAGCTAGTTAATTATTAAGTGTCTGAGACGGGATTTGAACCCAGGTACTCCTGACTCCAGGGCCCGTGCTTTATCCACTATGACACCTAGCTGCCCCAAGTCCATTGCTTTCTTAATGGAATCAACTACAAAATATTCTTGCTCATATTCTTTGGTTCTTACTGCCCCAATAATCAATTTTATGATAAAAGGCATTCCCTACTTCTCTGCTGAGAAGTCTATGATCAAATAATTTTCCATGTCTGTTTGTCTAACACTTCAACTCCTGCTACACTTGGATTCTTAGCAGTTGGAGGTTTCTGCCTAGCAAATGTAGAAACTTTTTACCATTGGTAGCTGAAAATGGGCTCTGACATCCAAATCTTCATGATGCCTGCAGCCTACACTGAGATGTCTGAGCAGCATAAAGGGACCTTGAGGGAAAGTCAAAGAAAAAGAGGAAAACATGATTGCTTTTCTACTTGCTGTCAACCTGGAAATAATTTTGAATCTATTTCTATTACTGCCTTCTGTTATTCCAGCTTATGACATTATGATAAAATGCTATATTTTGTAAATAATGAAAAATTTTCATATCTAGCCAAATCCATTGAAAAGCAGGAGACATTTTTCTCCTATCAATCACACAACCTTTCTTAACCTCTTGACTTCATGTATATAGATCTTTAGAAGAACAAACCAGAATCTTTTTCTTTTTCTTTATAGATTTTTTTAATTGGTAGAATCTCTTGGTCATCTGCAAATTTTTTTTCCTGTCTTTTTTTTTTTAGGTTTTTGCAAGGCAATAAGGTTAAGTGGCTTGCCCAAGGCCACACAACTAGGTAATTATTAAGTGTCTGAGGTTAGATTTGAACTCAGGTCCTCCTTACTCTAGGGTCGGTGCTCTATCCATTGTGCCACCTAGCCGCCCCAATATTTCTGACAGTTCTTCATCCCCTCTCCAGACAGAGGAAGCTCGTTGCCTACACAGGCAGTCCATTTCACTTTTGGACAACTCTGATTATTAAGAATCCCCCCCCCCCCCCCTCAAATTCAGCCAAATTATCAAATCCCCTTCTGGGAATTTGTTTAGCTAACACAGCAGCCCCTGCTACACTTAGGTGAGATGGTATCACCACTAGGACATTGCTTTATAGCCTTTCCAGATATCTGTATATAAAGCACTAAAGGCAAACAGGACAAGAAAGTAACTCTTTTCTCGGTCTATGTTGATCTCAGATCTCAACTTGCTATAGATATCTGCAGCTTTCTTCGGTTGGTAGAATTTATTTTATACCAATTTCAGAGTTTTCTCATGACCCAAATATCTAAAAGTAACACATTTTTTTTTTTCATGATCACAAACAGACTTGGCTTTATACTATAAGAGACTCGGGTTTCTTATAGTACTCACTTGGAGAGCTCTACCTTCTGTTTTCTCAGTAGTAGGGTGCCTTTGGAGAATGGAGCTTTGGCCATACCACTATTTTTTGGGGTTTGTATCAGTTCTCCTAGACTTTCATCATGAAGTTATTCCCAGGTAATCTGAAGATAACCAATACATATATTTATGACTCTGAACTTGAAAGCATACATTGGACTATCTTGACAATCTGAATGAATACTCCTTCCTAAGAGTCTTTCCCTTAGAATAATTTAAAAATCAATCATGATTGGGCTTAATCAATTTTAGGTGGGTTAAGTTTTTTGTGATATTAAACTTTTTAAAATACTACATTCAATATTCAGTATTCAAATGCTAGTTGACATTTTGTAAAATAAAATTACATTTGGGTTTCATAATTTTTTGTGTTCAAAAGGCCAGAAATTCTTTGGAATATTTTGCTCATTTATATCCATATCCATATCTATATTACTTTATAGGAACTTCAGGGTCCAAGTTACACCCCAAGTTCTTCAGTGAAACAGCGCCTTATACCATCATTGCCTGCTTCCCGACCTCATTCTACTAATTTACCATCTTCCCAGTCTGCCATTAACTATGTATCACATGTAAGTATCTTTTCCAACTCCTGAGGCAAATAAGGGAATGCATATGTGCAACTTTAGTTCAAGACATTCTTCATAAAGGACAAAATAATATGTATGTATGTAACTGGGAATTATTCATTTTAATTGCTAGTTTGTAGAGCTAGATAGTTTTCCAAAAAATTTGTGGAGGTAAATTATGTAGTATACCATGTCTTGGTATTTACTTTCATTATTTCTGTTAAGGAGATAGCAGTTTTCTACTTCTCTCCTCTTCCAGTTATCTGTCTCTCCAATGACATCATCTATCCCCTTCCTCCTGGTCATACAATGAAGCCTTCCCATGTTCATCCTGCTCCTCAGCATCATGCCTTTGGGGTAATCCATAGCCCACGGCATCATAAGACTCTGTTACTTGAAGTCCTACAATATAAATGCCAGTTGTTCTTATTAGTCTCCAGTTTGGTGGTGATGTCATTCCCTGAGTCTTCTACAGCCCTATTGCAGAGGTCAGGCAGGAGGGCCCTTTTATTAAAAAGATGGGCATTTGTTTCTGGGCAAAGCTTTGGAGTCATTAAACTCCTGGTGCACTTTGTCAAAAGCAATCCTGCGTACTCTTCTTTTCAGTTCGTGTTCCTCCACAATGGATGATTCATACCTAGACAGGCAGTATTTATCCATGGTTAATATGGTGTGAATGCACTTGGATTTGATTTTTTTTCCCTTGTGGTAGTTGTGATTTAATTCTTTTTTTTTATTTTTTGTTTTTTTTTGCAAGGCAATGGGGTTAAGTGGCTTGCCCAAGGCCGCACAGCTAGGTAATTACTAAGTGTCTGAGGCTGGATTTGAACTCAGGTACTCCTGACTTCAGGGCCAGTGCTCTATCCACTGTGCCATCTAGCCGCCCCTTGGGATTTAATTCTTTTGAGTGATCATGAATCTCTAAGAAAAAGCTCTGCAATGATCTAAGGTGTGAGGGCATCACAATATCAATCTATCCCTAAACATTTATTCTGGCAGGACCTGCACTTAGCCCTGGAGAATCAAAGAAATTCTGAAACATGGCCCAACCCTCAAGAAACTCACAATCCTAAGGGGAACACACAGCCAGGAATGTACAGGACTTAGCAGTATGAAGGGAAAGTCGTGGCAGGGGAGAGCTGAGGGCCAGTGAAGGTCATGGGTACTAGTGTAGAAAAGAATCCATCTATAAAGGATCTGGCAAGAGATTCTCTAGAGCTTTGCAAATGTAATCAAAAGGACCTTAACCCCCAAAAAGGAAAGAAAACTGCCTGTGTCTATCTGCAAAACACACTAGAGATAGCCAAGTGATCCCAGAGGGAAGAGAATGGAAATGAGCCAGTCAGAGAAGGCATGTCCAGGTATGCAAAGTAGAGCAACATGGTCCTGGATGTCTGTGTCCAGGTGTGGAAAGCAGAGGCAACATGGTTCTGGATGTCCATGCCAGGTGTGCAAAGGAGAGGTGACATGATTCCGGCTGTCTATGCCAGGTGTGCAAAGGAGAGGTGACATGATCCTGGCTGTCCATGTCTAAATGTGCAAAGTAGAGGCAGCGTGGTCCTGGCTGTCCATGTCCAAGTGTGCAAAGAAGAGGGAACATGGATCCAGCTGTCCATGTTCAAATGTGCAAAGAGAGAACATGGACCCAGCTGTCCATGTCTAGGTGTGCAAAGTTGAGGCAGCATGGTCCTGGCTGTTCGTGTCCAGGTGTCCAAAGTGTCGAGAAAAGGGGAGAGGAGGAGCCTCAGAGTGCTTCAGTGAAATGGAGGAGGGGGAATGTGGGAGGCTTTAGGAAAGAGAAGGTGTGGGGAGTGAGTGGAAGAATCAGCTAGGGGATAAAAAGGACTGCCTTGTTGCAGAGGTCATAGTGACTTCCTTAAGTTCTTTCCTGCAGCTTGTAAGGCTAGGGGCCAGGGATTTGAAAGTAGAAGAAGCCAGTGAAGAATTTAACCTTTAAGTCAAGATCAAAAAGAGAATAAATGAAGTCAGAAAACATCCGGAAAGGTGGAGAGATTAGAGGTTGCAGAGAGGGCAAGGAATAAGTTTAGAAATGAGGTGGAAGATCTGAAAGGGTAGAAAGTTGTGATCAAATAGAAGAAAATCTGACTTTGTGAATGCATGGTGGTGAGTACCCTGGGGAGTACAAAAACAGTCTCAGACTATAGATCTGTGTTTGAAAGCAGCTTGTTTTCCCAAATAGGTTAAACCATTTCCCTTTTAATATTATTCTCCCTATACTTTTTGCCTTGCTAACTCAAAAGTAAACTCCTTAATCAAAATCAGGAAAGCAATCCACAAAATGACTGCAGCAATGTAAATGAAAAGACATCCCCCTTCACCCCCCAAAACAAAAACAAACAAAGCCAAAAACAAATAACTTGAATGTCCACATTTCTAATAAGAAAATAAAGAGGTGTTGAGCTAAGGGCAGGGAATATGTTACATACCTTCTGACAGTGTTGGTTGGCTTCTGGACCTGTGTTGTTGTTTTCTTCTTTAAAATATAAAGGCAGAGCTTGTTGGGAAGGAGAAGGATATATTAGTAAATGAAGGTAATGAAAAACAAAATAAGATGTCAGCATTTTAAAATAGTAAATATCAAACCCTACTTAAATTATTTAATGAATGCTGAGTAGAGTTCACTTGAGTGAGCGATTTTTTTCTTGTGATAAAAACTTTAGATTTGTAATATTTGAGCAGAAGATAACCAGTCAATTTTGTAAAATTGCATCACCTATGTGAAAAGGTAGAATGCAAAGAGATAATTACTATGGAAAAAAGGGACAATGATCTGTAAAACCTTTTATATTCAAGAATATATAGGACTGATTTTGAGAAAGAAGAGTTTCTTTTCATCATATATAAATGAGGAACTAGACTGAGTTCCTGAGGTTTCCACCAGTTTTAAAAATTATTATTTTTTAAGTTTTTAAAATTTATTTAAGGCAATGGGGTTAAGTGACTTGTCCAAGGTCACACAGCTAGGCAATTATTAAGTGTCTAAGGTCAGATTTGAACTCAGGTCCTCCTGCTCCAGAGTCAGTGCTCTATCCACTGCACCACCTAGCTGCCCCTAAAAATTATTTCTAATCAAATTAATAATTGCCTCCTATTTGAAATCCTTTAATCTGTTAGACAATGTTGAATATTTCCAGACCAATACAATGTGTAACATCTTTATTGAAAAGTAGAATGCTGGGGTGGCTAGGTGGTGCAGTGGATAAAGCACCGGCCCTGCAGTCAGGAGTACCTGGGTTCAAATCCCGTCTCAGACACTTAATAATTACCTAGCTATGTGGCCTTGGGCAAGCCACTTAACCCCATTTGCCTTGCAAAAAAAAAAAACTAAAAAAAAAAAGAAAAGTAGAATGTTAACTTGTTATATTTGTTGTGTGAACTATTCAGGTACCTGCCAAAGTTTCCATGCTGAAGGAAGACCCTACACGGGACTTAAAACAACTCCTTAATGAGCTGAGAAGTGTGATCAATGAGGAGCACCCTGTGTCTCTGGCTAAGCCTGATGGTGACATTGGAAGACAAGCCCCAGGAGGAGCCATTCACATGGGAATGTAAGTAGAATCTACCTTGGAGTGGTTGGTTGTGGGCTGCCCCATGTAGAGAGAGGGCTAGGAATGATGTCTGGGAACAAGAGGGAAAGGAGGATGGGAGAGAAAGGAGAGCAGGAGGAGATCAGATACACTAGTCAAAAAAGCATTGCGGCCTTAGAAGATCCATTTTAGTGCAAATAAGAACTGTTGGACAGATATGAAAAACTGAGGCTCAGTGAGGTGAATGGCAGAGCCAGGACTTCACTCATTCCTCTGTCAGAGAATTTTAGAATTTTCTTGTGTATGTGCTGTAATTCTCTATGCCATAGGGCCTGCCTTGTCTTATTACTTTAGCATCTTTTCTAGTATACAAGCCAGCATTACAGACAGCAGGACCCTAATTTTGCTTGCTTGCTGAATGAGGTAATGTTTATCCCCTTTTGAGAATTGAAACGTTTGGTCAGTGTTTAATAATCAGCTCTCTAAATACACATGTTCACAACACACTGAAGTCTGGACAATTAGCAAATCAATCAAGCTCTGGTTTGTAAGTATTTGCAGATTTCTGAGATGTAAATGCTCATACTGAAAATTTAACAGTCTCTGAGAAGAGGTCCTAGCCTACCCAAGACCTCCCTCCCTCCTTCAGCTAGGCAGAAGGAGAGCTGAGTTTGTCATGGCTCTTTTTATTTTTTTTTAGGTTTTTTTTTTTGCAAGGCAAATGGGGTTAAGTGGCTTGCCCAAGGCCACACAGCTAGGTAATTATTAAATGTCTTGAGACTGGATTTGAACCCAGGTACTCCTGACTGCAGGGCCGGTGCTTTATCCACTGCACCACCTAGCCACCCCTAAAAAACACTTGTCATGGCTCTTAACCCTGAATCCATCCCTAGTAGTCACTCAGGTTTCTACCCCTCTCCACATGACAAAACTGCAATCAGCAAACCTGAAAGCACAAAGTAAGGAAGCAAACATGGACAGAATGAGCAGCTGGAGGATGTGGAAAAGATTTAGTGCTCTGAAGGAGCTCTTTGGGAATTCCTTGCAATTCTCCTGACTAGTTCTCATCTGAAAGCTTTTGGAGTTTATGAAAAGAAAGTTTATTTGGAGGTTCAGGGACTCTCTTTGCAAACTTTCTTTGGAAACTCACTGTCTGTAGAAAGGTTAAATTTGTATGAGAAATCTGGGGCTCTGGAAGCTCTAATGAACACTTCTACTCCTCTACACGACAGTAACTGGGGTATATTTGTCTATACAGAGATGATGGAGTCAGAGATAGTCTTACTGAATCCAAACTGAGAACAGAGATGTTCAACAGGTAAGAAAAGCTGAAGTGATTTATAAGTCAAGAATTTGGGAAATATTAGCCCAACAGTTGGGGGGTCTAAATTTTGATTTTATTTCGGGTGTATTTTTTTTTACCATTCAGATTTATTATTTGTTTTAAACTTTATTTTCTTTGTTAAATTTTGAGTTCTAAATTCTTGCCTTCCCTCTTACCCTCTTCCACAACCACTCAGAAGGCAAGCAATAAGGATATCAATTATATACGTGAAATCATGCAAAACAAACTTCTGTATTTAAAAAAAGCAAGAAAATAAATTGAGAAAATCATATTTCAGTTTGCACTCATATTTCAGTTCAAAAGTTCTCTCTTTTTTTTATCATGGTTCTTTGGAATGGTTTGGGTCATTGTACTGATCGGAGAAGTCAAGTCTTTTCATAGCTGATCATCTTATATCCTTGATGCTACTGTGCACAATGATCTGATTCTTCTTATTTCACTTTGCATCAGTTCATATAGTTCTCTCCATGTTTGGGGGGCAATGTTTTTGAATGAACAATTTATAAGTATCTAGCTCACAAATTTGGTTAATTGAAGAAAAAGCTTTTGATAAAATGGAAAGAAGGAAATCTGCATTGCATATGTAAATGTGGCTAATTGCTTTCCCATCTTACTGGAATCATTTTTCTAGAAAAGTAGTCTGGTTTTAAGTTTTCCTGATTGCCTTATTATGAGCAAATAACTGAGCTAAACACTGGGATAGAAAATTAAATAAGACACATTCAAAGTCAGAAGACTTGAGTCCAAGTCCCAGCTCTTCTTTGACTGTGGCCAGGTTTTTGGGCCTCAGTTTTCTCATATATAAAATATCACCTGCCCTGTAGACCTAATAATATAAACTTTTTGGTTGAGGAAAGAAACTTATAAATCATAAAGCATTTAAATTTGTGAATTATTACCAAAGCACCTGGTAGGGCAGATAAGACAAGGTATCCTGATAACCAAAATATACATTAGAAAGTGATAATCTAAAATAAAAGCAATGGGAAGGAGCAGGGGAGACTGTGTAGAAGAAGTGACAAGTAGCATTTCTACAGCTCTAGAAGAAAGAAAAATCAGGGAACAGTGAGCTTAGGTTCAGTATGGCTAGATCAAATAGTGCCTCAAGGGGAGCAAGGGACATTGTGTAGTGTGAGACAAGACTGATAAGGCAGGTTGCACCCACATTTGGGGGTGTCTTCAAGGAGTTTATATTAGATTCTGAGGTGTAAGATGCAGAGACAGTGACATCTTAGATTACCTTTATGTCTCACCCAGATGAGTACAGTCTGGTCACTTAAGAGATGGACTGAATTCAATAGAAGAGGAAATCACTGACATTTTGGAGTGGGGTAGAGGAATTAAGTAAGAAGGTTATTCTAAAAGCTCTGTGGACTTGGAGTATTGCCTCAGCTGTGAGTTCCTCAGTTTCTTCACCTAGAAAATAAAATGATCACAATCAATTCTCTTAAGATTTCTTTTGGTTCTAAATATTTTGGTCCTATTATCTTTGGGAGCAAGAAGAAACTGTTGCTATCATTGTCCAAGAACTTGAATTAAAATTGTAACAGTGGGAATGAAAAATGAGGACTCAATAGATGAAAAGCAAATAGTTTGGAGAGAGGACTTTATGAGTTAGAAGGCTCTTCTGTCAATCAAGGAAGTAAATGATTTAAAAGACTAGGGTGTTGAGGTAAAGTGAAGAAGATAGAATTCAGTCCCAGATAAATATGTCAACAGTACACTTGACTTTCTAAACTAAGTTTCACAAGTTCAAGATGGGGAAGACATGGTTCGATGGGAAGGGGGAGGGGAGGCATCCATGACATGTTGATCATTGAAACACTATAGAACGAGGTCCTGCAAGAATAGAAAGAAAGGGGAGAGCTAGGTGGCTCAGTGGATAGAGCACCAGCCCTGGAGTTAGGAGTATCTGAGTTCAAATGCGGCCTCAGACACTTAATAATTACCTAGCTGTGTGGCCTTGGGCAAGTCACTTAACCCCACTGCCTTACAAAAAAACTTAAAAAAAAAGTCAAGAATAGAAAGAAATGAAAAACAGCAGAGGATAGAACCTCAGAAACAACCACGTTTAAGGAAATGGGAAGAGGAAAATGAGTCAAAAGAAGCCAAGAGGAAGGAAAAGAAATGGTTGAACATTAGAGAACCTGTGAAGAGAAAGATTATTGGCAAGGAGTGAGTGAGTAGGTGGGCAATAGTGCCATAAGCTCCAGAATCAGTAAACATGAGGAAAAACAAAAGACAGTTCCTACCCTCAAGTAGCTCACAGTCTGATGGGCGAGATAACATGCAAAAGGAAGTACCCACAGGATACATACAGGAGAAATAAGATAATCATTGAGGAGAAGACACTAGGAAAATTGGAAAAAGGCTTCCTGCAGAGGTAGGTCAAGGAAGACAAAGATTGAACACAGGTCATTGGAACTGGTGATAGGGTTATCACTAGTGATTTTGAAGAGAGCAGATTCAGAACTTTCTACACGTTTATTTGTGCTTACCAGGTGAAGTAAACCTGAGTGTGCCCAAAAGAAGGTTAAGGTAATGAGGCAACAAATTGGAATCTAATAAATGGAAAGGATTTCATTCAACTCATACATGGTCAGGAACCCTCTTGATCATAACAACCTCTGAGGAACAACCCACTACCTCCTAAGGCTAGTCCAGTCCAGTCCAGTCTACTTTTGGATAGAGCTGGTCCTAATTAGTACAAATAATGAATCCCATGAAAGGGCTGAATTCAATGATTCAGTTACACATTGCATATTTGCCAGTGGACTGGAACCAGTGACCATATTTAGAATATAACTTATATATAATATAAATGGTATGGATTTGAATACACACAATTACTTTGTGGGATTCACTATTCCCATTAATTATAGAACTTAGTTTTTCTTCATATTAGGAAGTTTTCCTTTATGTTAGTCCCTAACCATTTTCATGTTTCATTAATAGCTAAAGGAAATAATAAAATGAGTAACCTAGAAAAAACATCAAGAAATGAAAACTCTATTCCAGATGAGTATCTTACAAGTTTATAGTAACTGGAAAAGAGAAAAAAAAATATTGAATACAGACTGATTGTGCTGTTTTGTAAAGTGGGTGTGGGTCCAACTCCTTGTCCCTCAATGGTAATATTTCATTGTTCTCCACTCAATCTTATTTTAATGAATTGTCTCACAAATCTCAGTGGAATGCTGTTTCATTCACTGTCTTCTTTCATCCCCTCCTGGCCCCTCTAATGACAGAAGCAGTTCAGCTAGAGAATCCACTGAAAGCAATAGGTCAAGTGAAAGCAACAGGTCAAGCCGGTAAGAAGTGTTTTTACACATTTCCTTAAATTTCAAAATATTTTATGTTGCTAAAATATCCTTGACTGCTGGAATACTCCTCTGGGTGCTGGGTTGGGTCTCCAGGCCCCCACTGGTGTACTTCCCATTAATGCTAATCAGCTAGGCTCCTGTTAGCTTTTAGAAAGTTATATTTATTAAGAAGGTGTAGGGGCAGCTAGGTGGTGTAGTGGATAAAGCACCGGCCTTGGAGTCAGTAGTACCTGGGTTCAAATCCGGTCTCAGACACTTAATAAATGCCTAGCTGTGTGGCCTTGGGCAAGCCACTTAACCCCATTTGCCTTGCAAAAAAAAAAAGGTGTAGTTAACAGTTGTTACAGAATATCACTGTTGGCTAGGTGGTGCAGTGGATAGAGTAGTAGATCCAGTCAGGAAGATTCGTCTTCCTGAGGTCAAATCCAGTCTCAGTCACTTCGTAACTGTGTGGACCCTGGTCCTCTTGTGCCATAAATGTTCAGAGGTCCTTATTTGTCCTAGTCTGCTTATCTGTAATATGAGCTGGTGATGCAGGTAGGAAGTGAGATTGGAAGCTTGATTATCAGAATTTGGAGGGAATAAAATAGAGTTGAATGTTCAAGGGATATTTTGGATTTTTAAGATTCTTAGTTTCCTAAAAGTAATATAAAAGATTATATGCTGGATAATCATTCAAAGAAATTGCTATTTGTAGGCATGAAGGATAATTCAGCATTGAATTGGGTTAATGCTATTAGGAATTATCTAGTAAATCTATTATTTTGCAGTGAATATGCAGTAGCTGCTTATGCCTATTAAGTGAATCTAGCTTTGCAAACCTGTTTATCAGTCATATTAATCCATATCGTGTTCCAAATCTTCAAAATTAAAACCTTGTGGAATATTGATTGGAAGGATTTCATGATTCCTCTGTGTTGTCTAAGTCTCTTAGTTAATAATGGTCAGATCTTTGGGGATTCCATTTACTATATTGTATTTTTTTTTACCTTATGTCCTTAGAATTGTTTCTTTAAATTATGCCCCCTAACCTAAGTCATTAAAATTTTATCACCTAGAAACATACAAAGATAATTTTCCCCCCAAGATTATTGATTGTCTAGGTTTTACAGTGTGATTCTTTACCTTTCATAATAAGGATTTGGGAACTGAATGCCAGGAAAAGATAGCAGGCAGAATGTGCTAGAAGCTGGAAGATTTCTGCTTTGGTTAGAACTGCTATTTCTCAGTTCCACTCTTATTGATCACTTTGATTCTCCTATTAATTTTAATGTGTACTTGTACAGTAAATGTTAGTTCTAAGTATTCTCATCAGTATCATCACTCTTTTGCTTCCAGAGATCCTGCAACTTTACATGCTGGAGACCTGGAGGATGCATCTAATAATTTTAGTTTTCCATCTAGTGGTGAGTTTTCTTTCTTTTTGAAAAAAATTCATTCATTCGTTTATTTTTCCAATTATATGTAAAGATAGTTTTCAACATTCATTTTATTTATTCATTTTTTCATTCATTCATTCATCCATCCATCCATCCATCCATTTATTTATTGAAGGCAATGGGGTTGAATGACTTACCCAAGGCCACATAGCTAGGCAATTATTAAGTGTCTGAGGCTGAATTTGCCTTCAGGTCCTTCTGACTCCAGGGTCAATGCTTTATCCACTGTGGCACCTAGCTTCCCCTCAACATTCATTTTTGTGAAATTTTCTCCCATCTATCTTTCCCTCATTGCCCTAAGATAATAAATAATCTAATATAGGTTATAATCATGCATGATCATGTTCCCTATATTACCATGTTAGTCATGCTGTGAAAGAAGAATCAGAACAAAAGGGAATAACCATGAGAAAGATAAAACAAAAAGCAGATTTTTTAAAACAAAACAAAAATAGTATATTTTGGGCTGCATTCAAACTCCATAATTCTTTCTCTTTATTTGGATGGTATTTTCCATCACAGAATTATCTTTGATCATTGTATTGCTGAGAAGAGCTAAGTCTATCAAAGTTGATCATTGCACAATGTTGCTGCTACTGTGTACAATGATCTCCTGGTTCTGCTTGTTTCACTCAGCCTCAGTTCATGTGAGTCTTTCCAGATTTTTCTGAAATCTGCCCACTCATCATTTCTTATAGAACAATAATACTGCATTAGATTAATTTACCACAACTTGTTCAGCAATTTCCCATTTGATGAGGAATTGTTTTCCCTCGATTTCCAATTCTTTGCCATCACTGAAAGAGCTACTATGAATATTTTTCTCCATGTGGATCCTTTCTCTTTTCATAGAATCTCTTTGGGATACAGACCTAGTAATGGCATTGCTGGTTCAAAGGGTATGATCAGTTTAACTGCTCTTTGGGCATAGTTGGATCAGTTCACAACTCCACCAGCAATCCATTAATGTGCAGTGATGAGTTTTCTGTGAATATTTTTAGAACATGCAAAGAATTTGAGGAAATGTATTTTTTTGTTTTAGAATTTAATCCACTAATCAAAAAAACTCATGTGAATTATCTTAACCCAACTGCATGAATTATAGTCTTGGAATATTACTTGCTTAAGAAAGTCTTTTACAAATACTATTTATCCAGATATTCTTCATGAACTACAGAGACCATTTGACCAAATTAATTTGTTTCTTATTGATTATATTAAATTGAGACCTACATTTTGTCTTAAGACGAGAGAGAAATGTGTGCTCTAGATCAGAGGGTTGTCCAAAATGTGGGAACTACTGCAGAACTTTCACTAAAATGGTAAATCAAAAATATTGTCTATTGTTTCAATAAAAACTTTTAAAAGTAAGGTTGGACAGCCCTGCTCTAGATGAAAAACAGAAGCAACAAAAAAACATTCAATTAGTTTAGGACCAAACATACCCTAGGTCATTTGGGGGATACCTGGACCTCAGAAGTCCCTTCACCCACACTTATCCCTACTCCTTAGTAAGATAGATAGCAAGTCCAAGGTTCTGTGGCAGGGACTGTTTGTTACCTAGGCATTTTCCAGAGCAGGGACATAGATGTCGCCTCTTCAGACCACAGTCTAGTGGCTTCTTGAGTTGGAGAGGGGAGGAAAGGTATCCAGTCTCCTTCATCTCTGACTCATAGTTCCTGGGTACATGAGCCAGCCGTCAGGTTGACATCTTAATTAGTTGGAGACTTTGGCAGGAAGAAGAGAGATTTTATTCTTTTGCTTATACTTGTTTATGTGCCCTATAAATATTCAGAAGTCCTTTTTTACAAAATTCCCATATAAGGTCAAATGAAGTCAAATTTAGTCAGAACTTATTAAAATGTTTTCATTCAAAATACTTGTTTTGCCCTAGTTAATTTCGACAGTCTAGTATTTTTTTATTCTCATTTTGTACAAATGTTTTTTTACATTAATAAAATATTCTTGTTTACAAGTAAACCAAATACTCCTCCCCCCCATGAATATAGATAGACTTGCTTGGGCAAAAAAAGTAAAGGGGAGAGGAAAAAAATTAAAATGAAAAAAAATAGTAATAATTGTAGGTATGGCCAGGTGGCGCAATGGACAAAGCACCGGCCCTGGAGCCAAGAGCACCCGAGCCCACATCCAGCCTCGTAAACTCAACAATCACCCAGCCATGTGACATTCAAGCCACCCGATCCCCACTGCCCTGCAAAAACCAAAAAGAAGAAAAAAAGACCCAAAATAAAATAAAATAGCAATAATAGTAGGGGTGGCTGGGTGGAAGACAGAGCATTGGCCCTTGAGCCAGGAGTACCCGGGTCCAAATCCGGCCTCAGACACTCAAAGATTACCCTGCTATGTGGCTCCAGGCAGGCCATCCAGCCCCACTTGCCCTGCACCCTCCCCCAAGTAATAATAACAAAAAATGTGCTTCAGTCTTTGTTCCAACACGTATAACTCTGTCACAGGTGGATCACATTCTTTATGATAAGTCCATCACAAAAGTTACTTCCATATTTTTCCAACGTTGCCATTGCTAATCACAACTCCCTCCTTTCTTATTTCTCCACTACCATGTACTATATTTTCTCTCTCCTTTCACTCTAACTCTACTGTAAGGTCTCTGAGTGGTGCAGCAGACAGATCCCTAGCCCTGGGGCCAAGAGGCCCCAAGCCCCCATACCACCCCTTAGGCCCAGAATCCACCTGGCCTTATGGTCCTGGACAGGCCTTCCAATCCCAGCCCCTTGCAAGAAGTAAAAAAGAAAGTGTGTTATATCTGACCACTCTCCCACCATGGTCCATCCTCTCCTCCTTTATTCACATCCCCACCCCTTCCCCCCTGCTCCCCCCTCCTTCTTACTCCAGATGTCTATACTCCATTGAGTATATATGCTGTTTCCTCTCCTAGCCACCTCTGATGAGAGCAAAGGTTCCCATATTCCCCCTTGCCTCCCCCCTTCCATATCATTGCAATAGCTCATTGTAATAAAAAATTCTTATTATGTGAAATATCTTGGACTATTCCCCCTCTCCTTTTTCTTTCTCCCATTCCATTTCCCTTTTTTTCTATTGACTCCATTTTTACACCATATTTTATCTTCGAATTCAGCTTTTTCCTGTGCTTCAACTATAAAAGCTCCCTCTACCTGCTCTATTGACTGAGAAGGTTCATATGAGTATTATCAGTGTCATTTTTCTATGCAGGAATACATGCAGTTCATCCTCATTAAGTCCCTCATATTTCCCCCCTCTCCTCCAATCTCCATGCTTCACCTGAGTCCTATATCTGATGATCAAACCTTCTGTTCAGCTCTGGCCATTCCAAAAGGAACATTTGAAATTCCCCTGGTTCATTGAAAGTCCATCTTTTTCCCTGGAAGAGGACATTCAGCCTTGCTGGGTAGTTCATTCTTGGCTGCATTCTAAGCTCTTTTGCCTTCCGGTATATTGTATTCCAAGCCCTACAAGCTTCCAATGTAGTTTCTGGTAAGTCCTGTGTGATCCTGACTGCAGCTCCACGATATTTGAACTGTGTCCTTCTGGCTGCTTGTAATATTTTTTCTTTGACTTGGGAGTTCTGGAACTTGGCTATAATATTCCTAGGAGTTGGTTTTTTGGGATCTCTTTCTCGGGGGGATCTGTGGACTCTCTCCATTTCTATTTTGCCCTCTGCTTCTACAATATCAGGGCAATTTTCCTGTAGCAATTCTTTGAAAATGATGTCAAGGCTCTTTTCCTGATCACGACTTTCAGGTATTCCAATAATTTTTAAATTATCTTTCCTAAGTCTCTTTTCCATATCAGTTGTTTTTTCAGTGAGATATTTCACATTTTCTTCTAATTTTTCATTTTTTTGGTTTTGAAGTATTGATTCCTGATTTCTGGTAAATTCATTAATCTCCCTGAATTCTATTCTTTGTCTGAAGGATTTCTTCTCCTCAGAGAGTTTTCTTATCTCTTTCTCCATCTGGCCAATTTTGCTTTTTAAGGCATTCTTCTCAATAACTTTTGAACTGTTTTATCCATTTGACCTAAGCTGGTTTTTAGCATGCTATTTTCTTCAGTATTTTTTTGGATTTCCTTGACTAAGCTGCTGACTTCATTTTCATGTTTTTCCTGCATCTCTCTCCTTTCTTTTCCCAGTTTTTCTTCCAACTCCCTCATTTGATTTTCAAAGTCTTTTTTTGAGCTCTGTCATAGCCTGAGCCCAATTTCTGTTTTCCTTGGAGTCTTTAGATGCAGGAGCTTGTGCTTCCTCATTTTCAGACTGAGTATTTTGATCCTTCTTGGACTCATTTGCAAAATATTTCTCAATAGTCTTCCTTTTGTTTCTCTGCTTGCTCATTTTCCCAGCCTGGGCCTGGTTTTGGGGGTGCTTTCTGAGCTTTTGGGACACTCCCACTAGGGTCTCAGTGTGTGAGGCTCTGTCCTCCCTCCTGGTCTGTGAATGACCATAAGCACCCCCCTCTGCCATGGGGCTGAGGTGGGGGGGGCCCTGCTGTTCTATGGGGGGGCTTAGACTGCCATCAGGATCTGAATGTGGTCAGAGCCCCAGAGTCCTGTTCCAGGGGCAGAGGGCAGAGCTTGGCAGTCTCTCTCTCTTCACTCCCCTCCCTCAGCTCAATGGGCTCATGCCCTGGGGGCTCCTGCTTAACAGCTCCACCTGCTTCTGTTTCCAGCTCTGGGCTGCTGAAAGACCAAGCTGCTCTCTGTGTGCTCTGAGGGCTGGGCTCCATGTGCTCACTCTGGCAGAGGTCCCCCACTGTTCCCCCACTTTGTGCCCGGTGCTCCCTGGGGTGTAGCTCAGGAGACTCCCCTGATGCTGTGAGCTGTGACTCCCAGCACCCTGGGGCTGCCTCCAGGAGGCTGAAGTTCTTTGGCTCTGGCGGGCCACCCCTCTGGCGGGCCGCCCCTCCAACCCGGGGATGCAGAGCCTTTCTGCTCTTTTCCAGGTTACTTTGAGTAGGAGAACTGCCTCTCTGGGTCCCTTTGTGGGTTCTGTCTCTCGAAAGTTTAGTTAGAGTCCTTAGCTTATGAGTTTTATCAGAGAGCTCCTAAGACTCAAACCCTTCTTGTTGCCATCTTAGCTCTGCCCCCTCCACTTTTGCCCTAGTTAATTTCTAAATAATTAGTAAAAATTAGTCATTGTTAGACATGAAGCCCATAACTCTCTTTTTCCAAAATGGGGTCACTTGGCTCCTAATAATGAAACTTAGCCTGGAGCAACAGAAGGATTCTTTTATTTAATGTTTCCTGAAGGAAACGGCCATTCCCCCCTAATGAGGAGAGTCCAAAATTATGACAATGTCTGATTTTATATGTGGTTTTGAATGCCTTTCCCCTCTCCCTTCTGAGTCATGATAGGTCAGGGGTACAATCTAATTGATATATGTTCCTATCCCTGGTGATACAAGGCATGTTATGATGATGAACCTTAACCATCACAAGAAGTAGGCAAGTTAATATGCCTGAAGCTAATTAAGCAGGCATACTGGTGAAAGGTCAGAGACACTAGGTGGAATGGGACCTGTCCAACCTAACTTTGGCCTAATCTCAACTCTGGTTTCTTCAAGTTGGGCTAGAAGGACTCTTCCAGTTTGGTGATTGGTTAGGGACAATTCTTTTGTTTTTCCTTTTGTCTTCATTCCACATTCCTGCACATAGACTTGTATCTTTTAACCTAATCTATAGCCCAGAGACCCTGTCTTTGTAATATATTGTGCCAACAGAGAGCTGTGGAATCCTAACAGCATCCTCTCACATCCTATGGAAACCAAGCACTCCATGATTTCTCACACAATCATGAAGGTCACTGTATTTACCAAAATATTTTCAGCAGTGGTAGCAGTGAACCAACAATTCTGCCTTAATTGGGTAATGGCTAAACAAGTCATGGTCTGTGAATGTAATGCCATAGGACTAGATTGTAAGGAACTTTGAATAGAATGAATTAGGGAAGGCTAGGAAGCAAAGTGAAAAAAGCAGAGCCAAGAAGACAAAAGATATAATGCTTACACCAACAAAGTGGAAAGGGTCACTACAACAATGGACAATGAAGACTCCCAGACAATTAATAAGAAGTTTAGCCCTAAAGGAGAGAAAGGAATAGGCACTGTCTCCCTATCACAGGTGGGAAGCCTCAAGTGTGGAGCCTGGCTTCAATGTGCTGATTGGTTTATTGATTTCCTTTCTCTTTGTTACAAGATATGTCTCTCTGGGAGACAAAGCAAAAGGAGAAAACTAAGTGGTATGAAAATGAGAGATCTCCAATAAAAACCTGCCCTTAAGAAGGAAGGAGATTTTTATCCAGCATCCAGGCAACTGGTCAAAACCTAAAAACCAATCAAAGTGAAATGGAAAATGGTCAAGAATCAGCTTCCAGCGGTACTCTTGCGAATGTTTCTGAAGATGCTTAGTCTTGAGGTTAGGGTTAGACAAGATACCCTTAAAGATGACTAGCTGCCAGCTCAGGACAAGAGCTACAAGATATTGAGAGCTAATCTCATTAAGCATAAAGGACATATGTCATTAGTTCATGAGCGTCTTTTTTTTTTTTTTTAGGTTTTTGCAAGGCAAGTGGGGTTAAGTGATTTGCCCAAGGCCACACAGCTAGGTAATTATTAAGTGTCTGAGGTTGGATTTGAACTTAGGTACTCCTGACTCCAAGGCTGGTGCTTTATTAATTACACCACCTAGCCACCCCATTCATGAACATCTTTGTCAGTTTTTCTCTGGGGACCTGCAATATTTCTCAACAGAATGTCTGCCCTGGAGAGTAGAGACTGCCTCCATTTGTTTTTTGGATCCCCAGTTGCTGGCATAGTGCCAGGACAACTAGATAGTGCAGTGGATACTGGCCTTGGAGTCAGGAGGATGGGAATTTGAATCTGGACATTTTACTCTTACTAGCTATGGGACTTTGAGCAAGTCACTAACCCTAATTGCCTCACATCCAGGGCCATCTCCAGTCATACTGAGTGATATCAGACCACTGGACCCAGAAGGCTCTGGAGGAAAAATTGAGATTGGTGACTTAGCACAGTGGTCCCTCACTCAAATCCAATTCACATGCTTGTCATGGTGTCACCTCCCTGATGTTGTGGTCTTCTTTGAAAATGAAGGACGGGGGCAGCTAGGTGGCGCAGTGGATAAAGCACCGGCCCTGCAGTCAGGAGTACCTGGATTCAAATCCAGCCTCAGACACTTAATAATTATCTAGCTGTGTGGCCTTGGGCAAGCCACTTAACCCCATTTTCCTTGCAAAAAACCTAAAAAAAAATGAAGGACAAACATTATCAGTGTCCAACAGCAATAGCTACCATGTGCCATTAAGAAAGGTTGAATTGAAAAAAAAAGAAAGGTTGAATTGAACTGAATTGGCCAAATTGTAGATGACAGACATACAAACCAACCCATTAGCTGCCACGCCCCACCTGTGCCTGTCACTCTGCTGGATGCTAGGCTTATAAAGACCAAGAATAAAGTAATCTCAAGCGGTTTATGCCCTTAGATCTAATGGAGAACAGGCTGTGCTGAAAGATGACCTACTCAAAGCTTTGGTCAGGCCTGCACAAAGCACAAACCCTGATTGGCCAGGACATACAAACCAGTAGCATCCTGACCATAACCTGTCAGAATCACCATAGGGAACAACAACCTTCCCACCTCCCCCACCCAAAAAAAACAAATAATCCACTCAACAAGCAGGCAAGGTAGCTCCTATGTGCATGTATTGGCAAGAGGCCTGAAGCCCCTAAGAACTGCAACGGGGACAAAGCAAGGTCTTAGTAGATGACTTTCTGAGGAGGAGCCTAGACAGTCCATGCCTACCAGGGGAAGCCCTTCTTAGAAGACTGAACAAAGGCCAAGCCCTTTAATATTTAGCAATGGCATCAGTGGGTCCAAGATGGAGACCCTCCCAAGGGCTACCAGGAGGCAGGAAACCAGTGAGACCAAAGGGCCTTTCCTCATTCAAGACACACAAAGTCCAAATCCAGGAATTGATGCTAGAGATCTGACTAAACAGAAAGACTCCAAATAGAATAATTTGCTGTGGGTAAGGAGAAGCCCAATGAATAAACCTGGAATAAAACTAGCTCCACAATAAATAAAAGTGTCTTGAAAATATATATAGCCCCAATCACTCAAAAGGGGCTAGAAGAAATTAAGTAAAAGATAAAAATGAAATTAAAATTTTCTGGAAAAAAATGGAAAGAGTACCTAGCTTAGAACAAAAGATGAAAAACATGGCCCAAGTAGTAGACTCCTTAAAAAACAGAATTGAAAGCTATGAACTGGGAGCAAAAGGCCTGCATCTGTGTATCAGGGCAGAGAGCACTGGCCAAGTCAAGCCTACAGTTCTATGACTTTAAACCAATTGACCCCTCTCCACCGGCATGTTGAGGCAGCAGCTCCAACCAGAATTCACTGAGAAGTTGTATCATCCAAGCTTTAAACCAGGTGTTAGGTGGATTGGGAGGACAGACAGACTATACCTTAGGACATACCGCTTAGGGTGCTGAAAGTTTGTAGTGTATTAGCCTATACCATTCCTGTAGTGGCTTGAAAAATATACTGGACCCCATACAATAGAGATGAGAACCAAATAAGACCCTGCTGTCCCTCCAGAAGTACAAAGAATCTGGATCTGGTACAAAAAACCAACCAAACAAAAAGAAGACACCATTGTTGGATATGAATTCAGAAGAGAAAAATAATTCTGCAACATCTGCAATCAATACATCAAACAAATATACAGCATGGCCATAATGTCCACAAGAATTCCTGCAATAAATGAAACTGGAGTTTGGGGTTTGGGTTTTTTTTTTAGTTAATTAGATGAGAGTATTAGAGGAAAGAAAAAGGAAAAAAAATTCTAGAATAAGGGCTTGAAGGGAGAATAAAAGATAAAAAGCTTACTCCAAGTGGTACATAACATTTTTTTTTTAGGTTTTTTCAAGGTAATGGGGTTAAGTGGCTTGCCCAAGGCCACACAGCTAGGTAATTATTAAGTTTTTGAGGCTGGATTTGTCAGGGACTCCTGACTCCAGGGCCGGTGCTCTATCCACTGCACCACCTAGCTGCCCTCAAGCGGTACATAGCATTAAACAAATAACAGCTTCCCTAAAAAATTAGAATGGATCAGACAGAATTCATGACTCCTTGAGACAACAAATAATAGGACAAATTCAAAAGACTGAAAAAGAATGTAATGGATTCTTCTTATTAGAACAACTGACCTAAAAATATGTCTTTTGGAGAAAATATCTGACCACCTTAAGGAAAGGGGCTAAGAACCAGAATAGAATTTTAATAAAGTTTAATATATACAGTATATATGGAATAATGTATAATATGTAGAAAAAGGCATATTTTTCATCTGTTTGACATCTTTAAAAAAATGACCATGTATACTGAAATAAAAAAAGTCAAACATTCTGAAAGGCAGTAATATTCATGCCAACCATGATTCACTAAAAATTATGATAAAGGGCATTTTAAAAAAGGATTCAAATTAAATGAAGAATAAATAATACAACCCTAAAGAACATATATGCCAAAAAAACCAAATCCTGAAAATAAAAGATAGTTTTGCTAATAAAAAAATAGACAAAATACCAAAATTTAGGGGGTTCAGCCAAAGCAGTTATAAGGGGAAAATTTCTCTATCTAAATGCTTTCATCAACAAAAGAAAGAAAAAACAGACTAACATGAGCCTGCAACTAAAAAAAATAAATAAATTAGAAGAGCAACAAACAGCCCAGTGAAACACAAAATGATAATTCTGAAAATTAAAGCAGAAATAACATTGAAAACAAGAAATTGATAAATCAAGCTTTTAAAAACAAACTCAGGAAATAGTCATATTATTGACTAATTTGATTCATAAAAGAGCAAAAACTAAAATAACTTAAATTTAAAAAGGAAAATTTACAACAGATGAAGAGGAAATGAAAAAAAGCTTATAAATTATTTTGCCCAATCATATTCCAATAAAATTGGTTTTGCAAATGAAAAGAATTATCATTTAAAAAAATAAATTATTCAATGAATAAACCTGAAATAAGACAAGCTCCACAAGTAGTGTCTCAGAAAAAAGTATAGCCCCAAGCACTCAAGAGGGGCTAGAAGAAATAAAGGATAAAAATGAAATTAAAATCTTCTTAAAAAAATTAACATGTCAGATAAAATATTAGCAAAAAGTTACATCATTGTATTTAAAAGATGGGTATGATGAGATTTTATTTGTACCAGGAATACAAGGTTGAGTCAATATTGCAAAAGCTATGAGTTTCATAAAATATATGTATCAAAATATTTTCTTTAATCACATAATTGATGCAGAAAAAGTTTTTGACAAAATAAAATATATGGACCTTTCCTGGTTGAGCTGAACAGTTTCTATCTAAAACTAAAAGTTGTGATGGAGAAATTGCTAAAGGTTTTTCCAATAATATAGGAGTAAAGGAAGACTATTTTGTCATCACTATTATTTGATACAGTTCTAAAAATGCTATCATGTTTTAACAAAATGACAAGATCAAAAATTGAGATAACAGGAAAAAAGAAACCAAATGATCATTTTTGCAGCTGCTAAAAATGGTTTACTTAATTTGGGAGCAGTTCTTTCAGTGGGAGGCATTGCATAAATTCAACAGAACACGAGCTTTGTGGTTGGATACATCTTTCTAGCAGTTTGCATCCCATACCCAACCCTAATTATTCAATTAAAAATAATTAAAATAGTAGCTTCACCAAAGTGAACATAAAATCAGCTAAAAAGTCAAAAGTCTTTTTATAAACTATCAACAAAACCAGAAAGGAAGAAATAGAAGAGAAAGACCATTCATAATAATGATGAAATGCATAAACTGTTTAGGAGTACACCTACCTAATTGAAGGATTTATAACCCAAAACAACTAAAGGCCACCTCTAAAGTACCCAAAGCAGTCAGAGACTGAAGGAAAAGTCTGATGATGTTTAAAAAATATTGATAATAGCACTTTTGTTCTAACAAGGAAATGACCAACCAATTATAGGATGTGAATACCAAAGGGCTATTGCTGAACCAAAGAAATTATTAAAAAGATAGGTTCTGAGAAATTTGATCAGACTTATATGTGAATGAGAGAAATGAGCAGAATCAAAAGAACAATTTATACAATAGAAAGATTGAGGAACTTGGAAAGATTGAGGAACCATGAGCAGTGTAATGCTCAGCCATGGCTTCAGTCAATGTTGAATCTTCCTGCTTCTTAGCAAATGAGTATTTAATGAGAGGTGGAAAATGAGACATGCTTTTTGATGTGTCTGCATTTGTTTCATGTAATTATGCCTATTTGTTACAATTCTTTGGGGAACTGTTCTGTTGTTAATACTAATTCAAGGAAAAAGCATAAAGAAATTCATCAAACAATAACTTGAAGAGAGTACAGGAAGCTAGAGAGGACACAGCCAAATGAGGCAGGACCCTGTTGTATGAAATAGGAGCCTTAAGCAGAGGAGCCTGGATATAATAAAGGAAATGATCAGATCTTTTTCACTTCTTTTTACCTGGGAATGTCCATATTTGTTGATATTGCATTCATAATAAGAAACTTTAAACAGTTTAAAAAGTAAAAAAAAAAAGTAATATACATTTGTAAAATGTACACATCATTAGTTCACAGTTTCATATTTAATCTTTTTTCTCTTCCTAATAATATTGAAATATTCATGTTGAGTGATGTATGGAGTAAGTTGATACTGAAAAAAAAATTTTTAAATAATATATATATATATATATATATATATATATATATATATATATATCTCCAACATTTTGAAAATGTTTGGAAACCTTAGGGTTAGACCCTTAATAGATGATGATATTTGTCCTTTATTCTCAAAGAAGAACATGATATCAGGGAAGTGATGCTATGACAAGCACATGAATTAGATTGGGTAGGGGGGAGCTATGATAAATCACTAATCTGTCCTCCTCCTTCAGAGCCATCTGGGTCCAGTGGTGAAATATGAGACAGGATGACTGGAGATGGCCCTGGATGTGGAGCAATCAGGGTTGAATAACTTATATGTGGATGTCTGAGGGCAGATTTGAACTCAGGTCCTCCTGATTCCAGGGCTGGTGCTCTATACCCTACCATCATTTAGTTGCCCTACTTCATAGATAGTATCATTAAGAGGAATTAAGCACATACAATGGATATTATAAGCAAGTGCTGTCATTCTAGCAGGATATGAGATGGCACCATGGTATTACCAAAAGAGCAGGGCATGTGCAGTATTCTTTTAATTTTGTTGTTGTTTAATAGTTTCATTTATGTCTGACTCTTCATGATCCCTCTAGGAGTTTTCTTAGCAAAGGTATAGGGATGGTTTGCCAATTTCTTCTCCATTTCATTTAATAGCTGAGAAAACTGAGACAGACAAGGTTAAATGACTTGCCCAGGATCACATAGCTAGAGCTAGTGTTTGAGGTCGGATTTGAACTCAGGAAGATGAGTCTTCCTGACTCCAGACCTAGCGCTCTTTTCTATCCACCTAACTGCCCCTCTTTTCATATAGTGTTTTTTTAAATCAAAAGTAATATTGTTATTCTTGCTGTCTGAATTAAAAAATTTGTTGCAAAGAAGTTTATCTTACAAACTAACTCCATATTAGAGTAACAGTGAAACTGTATGTTATATGGACTGTACAGAATCCTCAGCTACAAAGATTCTAATTATCATTCCACTAGGCTAGGTGGTGTAGAGAATAGAGTGCTGGAATTGGAATCAGGAAGACTCATCTTTATAAGTTCAAATCTGGGCCTCAGACACTCCTTAGCTGTGGCAGTCTGGTGAAATCACTTCCCCATTTTTATCTCAGTTTCCTCATCTGTAAAATGATCCAGAGAAGGAAATGGCAAATCACTCCAGTGTCTTTGCCCAGGGGACATAAAGAGTTGGACATGACTGAAATGACTCCAAAACAACCATGACAAAAATCATTTCCAAAGAGGTAAGCTGGTCTTTTTCCCAGAGAACACTCCAGAAAAGGGGGAAACACCAATCTGGGCTCAGATGGTGCCATTTTCTTGGCATTCTATGGTTGCTGTTAGTGAATGAGTTTGAGAAATGGAATGTGAAAACAAGGTAAAGGCCAAGAAGGGGAAGGGGAAATGTTGTGTAGAAGATGATAAAGACTTTTGTTTCAAGTTTGTATATTGTTTCATCAATCCCATGGGTTCCTATTTTGCTTGTGTTGTAGTAAGTCCTTCGATTACGGCAGTTGGGAGTCGCTATGGCACCTCCCCTAAAAAGTTCTCCCAGGAGCCAAAGACTACAACAGAGAGGACTCCGGCACACTCCCACTTGACCAGCTCAGCCGAAGATTCTCTGTCTTCCAAATCAGACTACAGAGCTGCTAAACTCTCCCTTACATCTGATGTTAAAGGTATGGGTGCCCCAATGGAGTTGAGAGACCTTGCTGGTTTCTTTCTATTACAGGGAATGACTCAATATTTTCACATAGAGATTTCATATGATCTTAGCTTTACTTAAGCAAAATAATTCATTTAAAATAAATTCTGGTGCTCTATGATTTGATGAAAGCCCTTTTTGGTTTTCTTTTTTTTAAAAGCAGAATATATAATTTACATATATTAATCAGGTGATTTGATTCCCCCCCAAGCCAATAGTTTAGAATTTTTCTCTTGTTTAAATATTTTTGCCATCCTTTTAAAGTCAGTGTCCTTCAGTCCCAGTTCTTACAACCATTCTAAATCTTAGCACATTATGTCAATGTAGATTATTATACAACTTTGTCAAAAAGTCTCGTTTTTAATTACCAGTTCATTTATTGAATCTAAAAGAAAAAGGATGCCAAAATCAAGATCTAGCTACTGCTTCTTCCCTGTTCTGAATGTTTTCCTGTTTCTTCCTTTGTTGTTTCTCCTCATCTCTTTTATTTCTATGAAGATGATTTTCATATCTACTTACCAGCCCTAACCTCTTTCTTGACCTCAAGTCTCTCATTTTCAGTTGCCTATGGGATATTGTGAACTAGATGTCCTGTAGACATCTTTAATTCAACATGTATAAAACTGAACTCATTATCCTTCTCCCAACCCTTCCCGTTTTTTAACCTCCCTCTTAATATTGAGGGTATCACCACCAGTTTGAGTCACCCAAGTGACACTTGGGTGTCATCCTCAATTCCTCACTTTCTCTCATCCTACCTTATTTAAAAGCTACTTTATTGCTAAATACCTTAACCATCATCTGAACCTGTAGAGAACCTTACCCTTTCTGCTGGTGGAGGGTCTCACCTTGAAACTGATGCCTGCTAACTGTTCAGGATGGTGGTGGTTGAAGGTGGGGGTGGCTGGTAGCAATTTCTTAAAATATAACAACAGCAGAGTTTGTTGCATCAATTAACACTTTCTTTCCTTTGAAAACTCAGAGACCATTGTAATGTTACTGGTTGGCTTACTTTTTTTTTTTTAGTTTTTTGAGAGGCAATAAGGTTAAGTGACTTGCCCAAGGCCACACAGCTAGGTAATTATTAAGTGTCTGAGGCTGGAATTGAACTCAGGTCCTCCTGACTCCAGGGTCAGTGTTCTATCCACTGCACCGCCTAGTAACTCCAGGTTGGCCTACTTTCAATATTGTGTGTCTCAGAGACAAGGGAGACCTGAGAATAGAGACAGAAACAGAAACAGGAACTACCTGGAGTGGAGCAGTCAGAACACATACATTGCATTCATCATCTTAAATTGGTGTGGTTCATGGTGCCCTAAAACAATGACATCAAAGAATAAGTTTGGAATACTGTGGGAATTCCAAAATGTGGTGAGCACATGCTATAGGGAAAATGGTGCTAGTAGACTTGTTCTCAGGGATGCTACAGATCTTCAATTTGTAAAAAACACACTATCTGCAAAGTACAGTAAAGCAAGATAGGCCTGTAGTTGCCAATTCCTGTCAATTCTACCTTTATGACATTTCTCAAATGTGCTCAAAGAAGCCTTTCCTGATCTCTCTTAATCCTAAGATCTTCCCTCTGGGATGACTTCTCATTTATCCTGTTTGTATTTTGTTTGGTCTACCCTGGACCCCTTGGGTTCTTGCTCTGACCTTCTCCTTGAATTATTGAGGGTCAGAGCCCTGGGTGTTCAGGGCCCTTTCTGACTTGCTGAGCCCTAAGACTCTGGGCCAGGTGCCTCCTGTACCACCAGCAAGGCTTCACTATTCTCCATGCTCGGGTCTTCCAGGCCACACATGTCCCATCTCTGTACTCACTTTTATCATTGTCCTTGGGCTGAATTTTTGTACAGTTCCACAGTAGAAACAGTCACCTAGAGTGACTAAATTGGTTTTCCTCCCTCCCCTCCTCCCTTCCTTCCTTATCATTATGACATTTCCTTATCATTATTATGTGTGCTGTGAGCTTCAGAGGTTTTCTGGGGCAGTTATGAGGGAGCTGGGTATTCCACCTAACCCCTCCCCGCCACCATCCCCAACACCTCAGGCTGCCCTCCTCTGGATGGGTTCCAGCTTATTACTGTCCTTCAAATGTGTCTGAATGCAGTACTCCAAGTGAACTGCTGTCTTTCCATGCTTCCCTACTGCTGTGCTTGAGAAGTTGATCATATGAATCTCAAAAATAAGACCACATTTATTCCATTTAAATTTCATTTTTAATAGAAATTTTATTTTATTTTTCCAATTACATGCAATGGTAGTTTCTTGACATTCATCCATTTGCAAATTTATGAGTTACACTTTTTTCTACCACTCTACCTCCCTGTACCCTCCCCATGGTGGCAAAGAGTCCTGTAAAAGTTGTTCATGTACTTTTGTGTCAAACATATTTACATAATAGTCATGTTGTGAATGAGGAATTAGAACCAAGGGGAGAAGGAAAAAAACAAGAGATAGGAAGGAAAAACATAAAAGAAGTTTTAAAATAGTGAAGATAGTATACACTCAGATGAGGTGGTGTTTTTGCTCTGAATATGGCTCATACTATCTATAACAGGTTTTCCAGGATTGCCTTTGATCTCTGAACTGCTGAGAGATGCTGCATCTATCCTAGTCAATCAATTCACAGTATTGTTGTTAATATGTACAATGTTCTCCTGATTCTGCTCCCTTCACTCAGCATCAGTTTATGTATTTGTTTCCATGCTTTTCTAAATTCTTAATTCTCGTGATTTCTTCCAGAACAATAGTATTCCATAACATCCATATACCATAACTTGTTCAACCATTCCCCAATTGATAGGCATCCCCTTAATTCCCAATTCTTTGCCACTGCAAAAAGAGCTGTTACAAATATTTTTGAACATGTGAGACTTTTCTCATTTTTATTCTTTGGGATATAGACCTAATTTTTGTATTGCTGATCAAAGAGTATGATCAGTTTTATTGCTCTTTGGGCATAGTTCCAGTTTGCTCTCCAGAATGACTGAACCAGTTCACAACTCCACCAACAATGCATTTGTATCCCAATTAAATTTCATTTTAATCAGTTTAGCTCAATGTTCTGATGTGCCTCTTATCTTTTTGAATTCTGACTCTATCATTTACCATGCAACTTTCTATTTGCTTCAAATGTGAGAATTCACGTATCTAGTCTGCTAATATTGGGGCCCACCACTGGAGCCCTCCCTCCAAGCTGACATTAAGCTAGTCATGACTACTCTTTGGATTTAACCATTCAGCCAATCCTGAATCTGTCACACTCTCCTGTAGTCTAGGACATTTCTCTCCATCTTCTCTATGAGACACTTTATGCTTTGCTAAAACTAGCTAAATAATATCTACAGCATTCCCCTCATCTACCCATATTGGAATCATGTACAAAGAAAGAAAAGGGAAAGGAAGAAAAGAAGGGAAGGAAGGAAGGGAGAGAGGGAGGAAAGGAAGGGAGGGAAGAAGGAAAACCAATTTAATTTGGTGCCTAGTAGTGGTGTGAAGACTGCATCAGAGTGGTTTGAGACCTGAGGGAAGGAGATCAACATGGAGGCCATTTGCAATCATCCAGGTGAACTTTGATGAGGGCCTGGTCATAGCTGTGTGAGGAGAAGGGGGTATATGTGAGAGAATAACAACAAGACTTGACAACCTATCATTATGTAGTCAAGTGAGAGTTAAGTGAGAAGTTACAAATCTAGAAGACTGGAAAGATAGTGGTCCTCAAATCCAGCACTAGAGAAGTTTGGGAGAGGTTCATTCTTGGGAAAAATGAGTTCCAGTTTTGATATGTTAAAGTTTAAGATGCCTACTGTTAGAAATGTACAATGGGCAAGGGGTGATATGAGGCTCCAGATAAGGAGAAGAGACTGGGGGTGGAATTTTGTGTAGTAAAGAACTATGGAATGGATAAATTCTAGAGGTCATGGTGAAAATGAAAAATAGGCATTGGAGGAATATGGCATAGTTACAAATGGAATGATTGATTTCTATAAATAAATACATAATTTATATAAATTTATATAAATAAAATAAAGAGAGATCACGGAAAGATAGTGGGATTGAGCATGTGACCATCCTTGTATGTGGCTCCAGTGGTATGGAACAGTTATCTTTAGATTTCAGTAGACTGAAGAACTAGAAGATTTGAATAAATACCTAAATATATGTTTAAGTTGCCTCGGTTGCTTCAGGAATTGGTGTGAAGAGGAAGACAGTGAGCGTTGGCTTCTTTAAGAAAGGAAGAGAAATGAAAAAGGAGAATGCCTTGGGGCTACCCATATCATCTAGTGTGCTAGTGATCATTTCTATCTTTATTGCTTCCACATATTTGATAAATAGGCTATGTTTTTATTAAAGACCTTTATAAAAATGTTAATCAGAGCCAGACATAGACTCCACTAGAAAAATACTTCCCGAGTTGACATTACTAAGTCCCAAATACACTTACTAGTGTCTCAGTTGTGTCCTTTCAAAAGGACAGAATGTCCTTGTCAAATCCCTTTCCCACATCTCTGTGAATTCCCCTATTATTCTTGTCTCGTCCTCCTATCAAAAGAGACATGGAAGTTCTTGTGGAGTGGGAGCCAGCCTTGAAGATCAGCCTGCTCTCCAAGGTCACTTCCTTTTCTAATTGTTTCTGGATCTCCATTTTCGTCATCAGATATCTGTTAGAAGTTAATGCAGTTTAGCATTCATGTCTAAGAGGGTTATACTAGTTTCTGTCCCTCTCTGGCTTTTGCCATGACTTTCTTTTTCTTCCTTCCTTCCTTCCTTCCTTCCTTCCTTCCTTCCTTCCTTCCTTCCTTCCTTCCTTCCTTCCTTCCTTCCTTCCTTCCTTCCTTTCTTTCTTTCTTTCTTTCTTTCTTTCTTTCTTTCTTTCTTTCTTTCTTTCTTTCTTTCTTTCTGCAAGGCAATAGGGTTAAGTGGCTTGCCCAAGGCCACACAGGTAATTATGAAGTGTCTGACGCCGGATTGGAACTCAGGTCCTCCTGACTCCAGGGTTGTTGCTCTATCCACTGCACCACCTAGCTGCCCCTCCATGACTTTCTTATGGTAGATTTGTACCTATTATTCTAGTATCCATCTCATTTTCCCGCATTCAGCACTGTTTCCTTTCATTTCAGGTGGCAGCACTGCACTGTTCCACCACCAAGTACCACTCATCTCCTGACCTTAAGTCACACAATATGGAAGTGTTAACAATACCTGCATCAAATTATACCCCATCAAGGAACTTTAACATATCAAAATTAGGACTCATTTTTCCCCAGAACATAACCCATGTCCAGGTCACTCAGGCTTGATATTAAAAACTTGTAGTTGTAGTGAGGGGGTCTTACATTAAATTTTAAGTATTTCCCTCACCCCAGTATACATATAGTGAATTGAATTTTTTTTAAGCAACAAAACACATTTCTTTGGTTTTATTTGTATTTCTTTGTATTTGAAAGATTCATTTGTTTGCTTGTTAGTTTTTAAGACTGGGACTCCCCATTCTCACACAGACTTGAAAGTCACTGACTACTCAAAGGCCTGATCCCAATAAACACGGAAACTTTATCCTGCTCATTTCCAACCTAGTTAAGTTAGACGCTCTTTAGGCAACCTGGTGGTCTCCCCCTCCCACTGACTCATCAGTCAGACTTAGTGCAGATGCCCAATTGACTTAGTGTCCTGCAGCTCAGAACTTTAGAGCTCAAAGATTCACCAGCCTCAGCAACACCATATCCTGTAGGTTCACAACCTTTAAAGATGTCTAGCCCTTTTTTGAGTATTTTCCAAGGAAAACAGTTGGCTATGAATGGATTTTTTGTAATCAATTCTAATTTTGTGTTTAAATTTTGTTGTTGTTGTTAGTTTCTCAGAATCAACCAGTAGAAACAACTGGAAAAACATGTAGGAAGCTACAGAACAGACTGGAAAGTTTACAAAATCTGGTAGAAGATTTACAAATGAAAAACCAAGGTACTGAATGCTGTTGGAAGCTCCTCCTGGGCTCTTAAGAAAATTGGCATGTTTCTCTCCAAAAAGCCCTTCTAATGGGTATTCATAAGTATTAAGTATGGGAAGGATGTGAGAAAAGAAGACAGAACCCAAGTCCTAAATCAACCTTGTAGGCAAGCTGCCTAAATCCTGAGAGCTGCTTCCCTAATTGCAGCACAGGAAAAGAGAGTACTGTTTGCTTAATACAGTGAGAAATTGGGAAAGAAAAATGAAATTGTTAAAGAAATGTGTTTTTTTCTTTTTTTTTAAAGGAACGTTTTTTATTTTTTTTATTTTTATTAAAGATATTATTTGAGTTTTACAATTTCCCCCCCATCTTACTTCCCTCCCCCCACCTCCCCATGGAAAGCAATCTGTCAGTCTTTACTTTGTTTCCACGTTGTACCTTGATCCAAATTGGGTGTGATGAGAGAGAAATCATATCCTTAGAGAAGGGAAGAGAAGTCTCAGAGGTAACAAGATCAGACAATAAGCTATCTGGTTTTTTTTTCTAAATTAAAGGGAATAGTCCTTGCACTTTGTTCAAACTCCACAGCTCCTTATCTGGATACAGATGGCACTCTCCTTTGCAGACAGCCCAAAATTGTTCCCGATTGTTGCACTGATAGAATGAGCAAGTCCTTCAAGGTTGAACATCACTCCCATGTTGCTGTTAGGGTGTACAATATTTTTCTGGTTCTGCTCATCTCACTCAGCATCAGTTCATGCAAATCCCTCCAGGCTTCCCTGAAGTCCCATCCCTCCTGCTTTCTAATAAAACAATAGTGTTCCATGACATACATATACCACAGTTTGCTAATCCATTTCCCAATTGAAGAACATTTACTTGATTTCCAATTTAAAGAAATGTTTTTAAAGACTTTCAAAACAAAAATTATCCTACTGACCAACCATTAGCAGGACCAATGCTCTGAGTAGGTTGTCTTTTCACACTCTCCTCTGTTCTCCATCAGGACCAAGGACATAAGCAATTTGTGATTGTTTCCTTCTTGTTCTTTGTAAGCCTAGTATCTAGCACAGGAGGGGCTTGGTAGCTGGCAGGTCGATTTGTGCATTGCAGTATACAGTTTGGACAATTCAGTTCAATTTAACCTTTCTTAGTGGCACATGGTGACATAATGTCTCCAGGCATTATGCCAGCAACTGGGGATCCAAAGACTGAATGGAGGCAGTCCCTGCCCTCCAGGGCTGATATTCTGATGAGAAATATGACAGGTGTCCGAAGAAAAACTGAGAAAGGACCTGGCTCTGAAGAGGGCATGTGAGGAAATAGCCCCATGTAAGATCAAAAGGCCTTTATAAATATGAGATGCTGTTGTTTTCCATGTTGGCTTTGGTAGTCTTACTGACTTAAAAACTATGATTGTGTCATAGATCATAGATCTAAAACTGAACTATCCTTTTACAGGATAACAAACTAAGGCGAAAGGAGGTTGACTTACATGAAATCACACCCATAGTGAGTGCCAGAGATGCCAAAACATGAAAATAGCTCAGAGGCCCCTAGTCCAACATAAGGTAGAAAGAATGCCCAAGAGAAGGAGACTTGAAAAGAGCAGGATGGGAAAATCAAGGGAAGCAGGGCAGTAATAGTGGGTGATGCTCTAGAGAGATTTAAGATGAAGCTATCAAATTTAACAATTAGGAACTTGGATTATCTATAGGGAGCAATTGTAGTAGGGTCATGAAGTTGGAAGCCATAATGTAGTTGTCATATTCTTTAAGTTGACTTTTTTAGTAGAGCTGTGACTAGGGCAGAGTGAATGGTGTTTTGCACCAGGGCACTGAAATTTTGAGGTTGCTGACAGAATTTGGATTCCTACAGTGGCATAGAAACAACTGAACTTTGCAGCTAATCAGCAAGAATAATTTGTCTGACTATGCCAGATTCTTTCCACACTCCTTCAGGAACCCCAAAAGAGCTCCTCTTGAGCCTGGCCTCACCTTGAAGCCCTATGCCTAGAACCCCAGGTATCCCTTTACCTCATACCCAGCAAATTTGCCTTAAAGATGACTTGAGGGCATGGTTGGTGCAGTTTGCTTTTTGTTCCAAAATTGGTAGTTATAGTTCTAATTTTAAACAGCATTTAAAAGTTTGAAACCTCCTTTGCTTTTGCTCAGCCCAAACTCACTTGTGTTTTATTACCTTTTCAGCCATGTCTTCAATGATCAGGAATCAAGAAAAAAGAATACAAAAAGTGAAAGATCAAGAGAAGATGCTATTAAAATGAACCATCCCTTGCTTCATTTTTACATATGGACTATGCCTAATTAGCTGCCATGTTAAACATACCTATGATTCTGTGGAAGGTTTTTTTCTGTGAAAGTTTAATAAAAGAGTCAGAGTCGGAGTCAATATTTTTTGAGTGTCTTCTTTGTGCCAGATTTTGTCCTAAGTTCTGTGTATACAAAAGTTTCATGTCCAAAGGGAGACAAAACACAGAAGCTGAACAGTGAGGGTAGTGGGTGGGGAAGGGCATGATGAAGTTAAGTCATTAAGCTGATAGGAGTTTCCAAGGTGCTGTCATCTTACATTTTGAAGAGTCCAGAAATCTATCTGGGTGGGAAATAGGAGAATTCCCTGGGTGCCCTCCTTAAATGGAAAAGGACCAGGAAGGAGCCCTCCAAAGTCCATGCTGCACCCTCTCCAATCGGAGGGAGGGAGGAGTCCCAAAAGTAGGGGGTCCAGAGCAGAAGTGAGTTTGAGTGGATTTCATTTTAAAAGAATGAGTTTCAGGAGATGATGAAGTCCAGCAAAGTACCTGGGTGGGGAATGAGATTTCCAAGGGTGATATCTTTAAATGGAAGCTCAGGGAGAAGCAACCAGATCCACTTTATTTTTATCTCCAGTTGAAATAAAGCCATCATGTGATAGAGTTCCCAAAGGCAGGAAATGACAAAATAAAAACAGAACAAAACCCAAGACTAAATGGATTTATAAACAGATTCTACTATTTAAAGAATGATTCAAATGCTATATAAATTATTGGGAAAAATAGTAAAGAAGTAGGCCTACCAAATTCTAAGTGAGAAATAGAGTTTTGATGCCTAAACTAGGGAGAATCAAAACAGGAAAACTATATCCCTAAGGAATATTCATGCAAAAATTAAATACTAGCAATATATCACGAAGATCAGATGCTATGATAGATTGGATTTATACCAGGAATGCTGGACATTAAAACTATAAGCACAATTGACTATCCATGACAAAAACAGCAAAATATTCAATTTTTGTTGTTTCTTAGTTTCAGTGATATCCAACTCTGGACACATTTGGGGTTTTCTCAGAATTTTTGTTAGAAATGTCATAAACATGCATTTATTCAAGAAATACAATTATAATGTAGCTGACTTTTCAAGTGATTTTCCCACCTACTTACAACATGGTCTTTTTAAATCCAGATCAAGTCATGCTTATATCTGTCATAATCACAAACATTTTTTATTAAATACTACAACATCAATATTAAATTACTTTAGCAAAGTTAATTTGAAAAATAGCAAAATCAATATCTTTTAAACATCTGGATTTTCAGGTTTAGTGTTTATACTGATAATTGTTTTGAAATTGTCAAATATATTTCTCAGCATTCTCTTTGCTTTCCCCTAAAAAGAGGTTTTTTTATGGAAGACAATATAGTGTAACTACAGATATGAGGAACAGAATTCACCAGCTCCACTTACCTCTTTTAATCTTACTAAAGGGAAGTTCCAGTATAATCTTCATGGCTAGGTCTAGTTGCCAATAAGTGGCACTGTCGAAGTTAAAAGGAATTGTCTTACCCCTGTCCAAATAGCAAGGATGGGCTCAAGGGAATAGTCTCCAAAGCAAAGTAGTTCAAAAATAAAGCTGACCATAAAGATTATACTTACTAGGTGGTAGGTTTGACTCACAAAAGTGCAGAAATAGCTGGCACTCTCACCTGCAGAGGAGAGATCATATAAGACCATATTTGGAGCTAGAAGGAAACTTATGGACATTCTATTGCATTTAAAGATGAATAAGTTGAGGTCCAGGGATGTTAAGCATCACCTATGGGATTTTAATCTAGATCCTGTGACTCCAGAGACAGTATGCTTTCCACAGAATTACACTGCCTGCCTAATATATATTTCCCAGCTCAATAGAGAAAGCAGAGGATATCACCAGCTGTATGGGCAAATGGAAAGAATCAGTTCTAGAGACCAAAAAACATTCCTATTAGGACTGTCACAGATGTGGTGTGGATTGACAAGGATCCGCCCAGGAGTGGGATTAGTCCAACCTGTGTGTTCCCTCACCCTCTTGGATTCACTATACATGCTTTCTACACATCTTTCCTTTTCTATACCTGCTTTCTGGCTACATGTGTGTTCCCTTTCCCATATTTATTGTTGCCTCTTCTACAAGTATTCTCTACTGTGGCATTACAACTATGGGAAAGTTTACCCATTTGAATATAAAGCAATTTATATTACCATTTATTTGATTGCATTTTAATTAAATGTCTTTTGAATTTTTTTGTTCTTGTCTTATAAAAGGGAAATATCAATAGGGGTTCATGAAAAGATGCTGATCCAAGTGTTCCTTTGAATCTGAGGGTAGCTTTTAGGGTCCCTTGCTTGAGAGGGGCATCATCTGGTATATGTATATTTTTTTCTGGATGCTGTGGTATTATAGGGATCCAATATAGATTTTTTCTTTTTTATATATATTCTCCCCAGGTTACGATTGAGCAGTAAGATTTGTTGATTTGAATTTTATAGGCCAAACAAGTGATTTTAAAATAGCTGTTCCACTATTATATGTCAAATCAAAGTGTCATGGAAGTCTTGTTTATTTTGAAATCATATGAAATTATTGCATTTTTAAAAGTTCATATTAGAAAACTGGTGTTCAGGGTTGAAACTGATGCATTTTTGAGACCATCTGTTTTGAAGGTACCCAGGAATGATGACACTGTGCAAGATGTAGGTCATATTATAGATACATTGGAGGGATTTAAAATATAGATTATTATATATCCATCTGAAGAAAAAGCAAATGTAAATGGTCTGAAACTGTGATATATTCCAGCATTCTCCAAGTGATACTTATGATGGAATTGATTAAAAACTATTGTCCCCTTTTTGATTTTTATGAACAGTTGCAAAGTAAAGTGAACAGCACCAAGAGAACAATTTATACAGTAACAATATTGCAAAAATAGTCAATTTTCAAAGACTTAAGAACTCCAATTAGCATAATGATCAACAACAATTCCAAAGGACTCAATGCTGAAACATTTTGCACACTCCCGATAGAGTACAGATTTAGACATACAATTTTAGATCCAGTCAGTGTAGGAATCATGTTTAGTTTTTCTTTTTTTTAATTGGAGGAGGAAGAAGAGGTGGATTTTCATGTATTGTAAAGATAAAATTAAATGTTTAAAAATGAAGTCCCTTATTTCATTTAACAGAAGATGGTTAGAGAGTTTAACCCTCATGATGGGAGAAGGATGAATTGGATTTGAGGTAAGGAGTGTTCTGGCAATTTGTAGTCCAGAACTAGCGCCATCTCTGGCAATCAATACCATGGAATCCATGTCAAACAAAAGAACCAGTGATCCTCAGGCAGGATCCTCCATCTCCTTCTTTACATTGCTTGTCTCCTATATCTGAAATGTACTTGTCTCACTTCTACCTCATTCAATTCCCTTCTTTTTTCAGATATCATCTTCTAGATGTAACTTTTAATGATCTCTCCAAAATGCTAGTGCTCTCCTCCATTTGCCTTCTATTTATTCTCTTTATATATTTTTTCTGTATTTGTACCCCCCCCCCAGCTTCTAGCATGGTGTCTAGCAAATAGTAGGCAATTAATAAATGCTTATTGCTTGATAGGTGATTGATCCTGTGGTAGTATTGTGTCATAAAGGGCTAGCTTTGCAGACTTCATTTGGAAAGTTAAAGTCCCTCTCCAGGAGGAGCCTTCCTACCAAGTGAGGAACTTTGAGTCCTGATTAGAGCAGGCTACCAAAGGAATGCAGGAATGGTAGGGAGTAGATGCAGAGAAATTCAGATGATGCATGAAGAGTCTCATCCATTCCCTGCTGGCAGCATCCTGAAATCAGTATCTGATGGCGTATAGAGAGAAGATAGCTTGGATGGTGTTGAGGATTCATAGGGAATTCTTCATCCAATTTCTTAGCATGAAAGAAAGAGATGCTTTGACTTTGGGTTAAAAGGACAGTCGTTAAGGGAGCAGAGGTTGTGCAGGTCTTTAAGTCATAAAAGGTATGAAAGCACCCAGAAATGACCGAATATTGTGCTTCTTGGTTATTTAGAATTATGAAGAAAATAGAGATGAGGGACATTCTGGAAACAAATCATCATTTGTGCCTTCCTCCAAACATAGATGGACCCAGATTAATTAGCCAGATTCCATTAATTAGCCAGTTCTAGATGACCCAATGGGCCAGTGCCATCCCTCTTTTAAGAATGAACCAAAGCAACAAGGCAAGAATAAAACCACAAGAAACTGAACCATTTTCAAATAAAGGTACAAATTAAGGGCAGCTAGGTGGTGCAGTGGATAGAGCACTGGCCCTGGAGTCAGGAGTACCTGAGTTCAAATCCAGTCTCAGACACTTAATAATTACCTAGCTGTGTGGCCTTGGGCAAGCCACTTAACCCCATTGCCTTGTAAAACAAAAGTACAAATTATTCACTTCATTATTGGAGAAGATCACCATTTGGTCTGAATATACTTGAGAATTGACTTGGGTATTGACTTCTCAGAAGCTGGATTCCTTTGGATTACCATCAGAAAATGACAGGGAGAGTGGCAATAGGACTTCATCAACCATTTCTAGGACCTCTCCACCCAGAACATAGGATACTAGGTTGAAGTAACAGGAAAGAATGAAGGTGGAAAGTCCCAAAAGGACAATGAAGGACTTTTCTAACATTTACCTAGACATCCTGCACAAGGACCAGGCTTCAATGGACATGTCACATTACCCATTTTTGAGTGAATTTGGAGTTCCCTAAGGACATTATGGGTGCCAGTGAGGTGACCATCACAGCTCTAGGGTATCAAAACATCTGGAGAGTGTTGACATTGCTTGGGACCAACTCTGACTTCTTCAAAGTACTAGTACAAGATTTCAGTCAGTTGAGCTGTCCTTGGATTCCCTGACACACCTAACCTCCTTGAGGCATGACCCTGGATGACTCATTTAGCTTCTGTTTGCCTCAGTTTTCTCAATTGTACAAATTAATAAAGAACATTTTTATAGGTTTTTGCAAGGCAAATGAGGTTAAGTGACTTGCCCAAGGCCACACAGCTAGGTAATTATTAAATGTCTGAGATCAAATTTGAACTCAGGTACTCCTGACTCCAGGGTCAGTGTTCTGTCCACTGTGCCACCTAGCCACCCCAGTTTCCTGAATTGTAAAATGGGGATTATAATATCTACTTTCCAGTGTTGTGAGGATCAAATAAGATATTTGTAAAGCATTTACCAAGCACACAGTAGGCACTTAATAAAAATTCTCCTTCCTCCCTCCCTCCCTTCCCTTCCTCCCTTCAATTCCCCTTCCATCCCATGAAATGGGAAGTTTCTCTTCTATAAGAAAGGTCAAATAAGATACAGAGAAGAAATGGGATGTAAACAAAGCCAGAAAATCATTCGACATAAACTTTCTAACAATACCAATGAAAAGAACAATTCCCAGAAAATAAATGAAAACGAGGGCTACAAAATCACAGAGAAGGAGGAGACATCTCTCCTCACTCCTTTGTAGAGGTTAAGGATACACAGGGTGGAATATTCTAGACCATGTCAATTTTCTCCCTGATGTTTTGATCTGTTTTGTTGCCATTTTGATCTTCCAACATAATCCTACTCATTCCGGTTTTCCTTGATAAGGAAAGGAGTGAATTTTTTCCTTCTTGGTAGCACTTTGCCCATAATCTATTATGAATCATTGTTGCTGCTGAGTGTCTATTCAATTCTTTTTAGGCTAAAACTGCTGAGTCAGGTATTATTAAAGCTCCCCCTCCTGTTTCCTAATCCTTCCCTTGGCCTGGCACTCTACTACTCCCCAGAGCACATAGCAGCTGTGGTCTTCTTGGTGACAGCTGCAGCCTTATATTAGACCAATAACTATGTGGTTTTTTGGCTCTTAAGGGTTCTCAGCCTGTAAAGAGGCTGAACCATCTTGAGATCTGGGTTAGGGGAGGCTATTCTGCAAGTCTGGCAAGTTCTGAACAAATCTCTCTTTGCTGGAATAAGTCACTAGCAGCAACTGTGGAGAACTTTCTTTGCAAGAGCACTAATTTTGAATGATGAGCTGCTAGAGACTTTGCTAGTAGAGTAGTTAATTTACTGAAAATCTGACTAGGGAAAATAAGCTTGTTCTTTTCAAAGGAAATCCAAAGAATTGGTGAATCATCTACCTCCTTTCTCTTTTTTCCATCTGAAGGGGCAGAGGTTTAAAGCCTCAGTTCCTCTTTCCTCTTTGCTAAACTCTTCCTTATGGTTTCATTTAGATCTCTAGATAAAAAAAAAATTGATCTGAATCATTGTCTTAAACCATAGGAAAAATCAAACACTGGGAAACATGTGGCTGTTTAAATACCCACAATATTATTAAGCTGGGGATCCCCATCTGTGGCAAAAATTTCACAGAGTAGTTTAACTAGGAGTTGAACTAATTATATTTTATTGATCTGAATGGACAAGCTCCTGAAAATAGCAATGGGAAAGGGCATGTGAAACTGCAGACCATTGACCTGGGCTAAAAAAAACCTGGGTGTTTATCTGATATCCCCAGAAGCTTTGAACAAAGATGACTTGGGTCATCTCCTTTCCTTCCAGTCTTCAAAGAGGAAGAAAAGTAGAAAAAAAATGAGAAAATGGGAAGGCAACCCCCCTAAAACCAATCCCCCCCCCACAGACAGAGACAGGGATGGGCCATTTGGAAAGGTTCTTCCTATTTCTTCCTAAAGACAGGGAGACAGCTCCCCTCAGTACATAGCCCTCCAGGACGTAGACTGGCTATAAGAAAACAGTATGATATATGGATGACTTCTTAGTGATATATCAGCCTGAAAAATCATTAAATGAATTGGCCTTTGTCCAAAATATATTATTTTCACTATGGAACACTAAGCCAAGATGGGTCAAATCCAGGAATAATTTTATATTCAGAAATATACAATGTTCAGAACTCTATAAAGCAGCTTTCCAACTGCTTCCAGCCTTAGCTTCATTTTCATTTGCATTCACTCCATGTAGCTAATCTGTTCTTTTAGTCCCAATAGCTTTCATATTCACCTTCTCCTCTCCACTCATGAAGATGGTTATTGTGGTACAGGACTATTGCAATAGCCCATTCCCCTAGTTCAAGTTAATCTCCCCAATTCATTCTCCACTCAGTGATATTCCTAAATCATGTCACCATCTGACTTCATAAATTCCTGTCGTTCCCTAGTACCCCTAGGATGAAATAGAAAAATCCTCTGTTTGGTATTTTTTTTGTAAGGCAAACAGGGTTAAGTGGATTGCCCAAGGCCACACAGCTAGGTAATTATTAAGTGTCTGAGGCTGGATTTGAACCCAGGTACTCCTGACTCCAGGGCCAGTGCTTTATCCACTACACCACCTAGTTGCCCCCTCTGTTTGGTACTTAAAACCCTTAATAACCTGGTGCCTTCCTACCTCTTAAACCTTATAGTGTTCTGAGATCCAGTGACATTGGCCTCCTTTCTGTTCCTCAAATGTGATACTCCATCTCCAAACTTCATGCCTTTTGGGGAAGCAATCACAGGGTAAAGTGACTTGCCCAGGGTCACACAGCTAGCAAGGGTCTGAGTCAGGTCCTCCAGGACTGGTGCTCTACCCACAACATCTTCCACCTGCCCTACTCCATGCATTTTTACAGATTATCCTTTATGGCTGGAATGCTCTCCTTCTTGACACTCCTGGGATCTTTCAAAAGTTACCTCAACTCAAATCCCACCTTCAGGAAGAGAACTTTTTGGATTGCTCTGTCTCTACCTCTCCAAGTCTCTTATCTGATTTTAATTTTCATGTGATCTACCTATCTTTCAACTGTCTGCCTATTTGCCCTATTTAACCTATCTTTTTCTCCATCCATCCATCCAAGCATCCAAGCATCTATCCATACATCATCTATCTATCTATCTATCTATCTATCTATCTATCTATCTATCTATCTATCATATATCTATCATCTATCTCTTTCTCTTTAATCTATCATCTCTTTATTTCTTTTTATCTCTCTATCATCTGACTATATCTATCTGATATCTATTTGTTCATCTAGTTAGCTAGATAACATGTGCAGAATTACTTACATTTTATGTTCCTCTTATGGGCAAGGATCCTGCCTTTGCCTTTATTTGTACCCCCAGAGCTAGCATAGTGTTTGACACCTAAGAATAAATGATTGTTGACTCACTGACCAGTGGAGCCAAATATAGTTCAAAATCTCATGCCAATTCAATTTCCCCATTTAAAACTACATTTTTTTCTTATTTATTTCTCCAATTATATGTAAAGATAATTTCCAAAATTCAGTTTTGGAAAGTTTTCTCTCCCCTACCCTAGGATAGAAAGTAATCTGATATGGGTTATACATGTACCACCTTGTTATTTCCACATTTTTCTATGAAAGAAGAATCAGAACAAAAAGGGAAAAACCATGAGAAGAAAAAAGCAAAAAAACAAATTTAAAAAGTGGAAAATAAGACTTTGATCTGCATTCAGATTCCATGGTTCTTTCATCTACATGTGGATGGCATTTTCCATCACAGGTCTTTTAGAATTGTCTTTGATTACTATATTGCTGAGAAGAGCAAAGTCATTCATAGTAATTATTGCACAGTGTTGCTGTTACAGATGTTCTGGTTCTTCTCACTTCACTCAGCATCAGTTCATGTAAGTCTTTCCAGGTTTTTCTGAAATCTGCCTGCTTATCATTTCTTACAGAACAATAATATTCATTCACATTCCTATACCACAGCTTGTTCAACCATTCCCTAGTTGATGGGCATCCCATCGGTTTCCAATTGTACAAAAACATTGAGTTATCTGTTTGGTACCAAGGGACACCACATTAAGGTTCTTTTTACACAGTCCAGGACCTCCCCCCCCCCCCCACATTAGACCAGTAAATTTCTGAGTTGTGCTCAACCTGAGCTGGTAGAAAGAGCCAGGATGATCCAACTCAAATCTGGCTTCATGTTTTCTCCAATTCCTCACAAGCCCCTGATAAAGGACTGAATGGACACATAGATTCTAAAGCAAGGCCCCAGTGAGTCCTAGTCTCTTCGTTGGCTCTCTAGCAAGGAAAGGCTTAGGGAGGTAAGGAGCTCCTTCAGAATACCTGCCAGGAGATGATCGAGGCTTAGCTTAGTCAGCTCCATTTTAGGATTCCCTGTCATTTCCTTCCATTTCAAGGACCAGAAAGTTAAAAAATAAAAGAATTCGCTATGATTTTTCAAAGACAAAATTACGAACTTGCTGGTGATGGGAATTAATATTATGAGGCAGTCATTACAGAATCAAGAAATTCTAGAATAATCATAGAATTTTTTAGTCTTAGAAAGAACCTTGGAGAACTAGATTTTTCTCAAACTCATCAAGCTTTGCTGGGGCAGAGACAACTGTAAAAGAAATAAATAGTAACATGTAAAAAATAACGCAGACCTGGATGGTGTTTTCTCAGTTGCTATTCATCAGTCATGAGCATCTGTTAAAGTATTTATTTAGTGTCTTCACAGTACAAAATTTTGCAGAATCAAAGAAAAGCAGAAAAGAATTCCTACCCTCAAGGAGTTTCATAGTTTAATGGGGAAAACAGAAGAAAGAAAGATGCTGAGAAGACCTGGGCATTGAAAAAGGAGAGAAATTGAGAGAGAGAGAGAGAGAGAGAGAGAGAGAGAGAGAGAGAGAGAGTCAGAAACAGAGAAACAGAAGGACAGATAGGGACAGAGAGAGAGACAGAGAGAGGGAGAGACAGAGAGACAGACAGACAGAGACAAAGTAAGAGATAGAGAGAGAAAAATAGAGATGGAGAGATACAGAGTGACAGAGAAATGGAGAGAGGGAGATTCAAGAGAGAGAAAGTCAGAGACAGAGAGAGACAGTGAGAGAGGAAAAAGTATTCAATCTAATGAAGAAATGTGGTCAGGAAACGATGGATTGGCTGCCCTGGGTCCCCCCTTTAAGGTAATGCTGCAAGAGGAGGTCTCTGATGTCTTCCCTTCACCCTCTCCAGTTGGGAGGAGAGGATCTCAGAGGCAGGGGATACTGAGGAAGTAGAAGATTTAGAGTTGACACCATCCTGCATAAAGAAGAGTTACTGCACTTCTCACACAAATTAAATCAGATTTAAATAACTGGGCAAATATCAACTGCTCATGGATAGGTAGAGCTAATATAATAAAAATGACAATTCTACCAAAACTAAACTATCTGTTTAGTGCCCTACCAATCAAAATTCCAAAAAATTACTTTAACAAGTTAGAAAAAATTGTAAGTAAATTCATATGGAGAAATAAAAAGTCAAGAATTGCCAGGAGCTTAATGAAAAAAAGTGCAAAAGAAGGTGGCTTAGCCCTACCCGATCTAAAATTATATTATAAAGCATCAGTCATCAAAACTGTTTGGTATTGGCTAAGAAATAGAGTGGTGGACCAGTGGAATAGACTAGGTGTAAAAGCAGGAGATGATTATAGTAATTTGCTGTTTGATAAACCCAAAGAGTCTGGCCATTGGGATAAAAACTCCCTCTTTGATAAAAATTGCTGGGAAAATTGGAAGTTAGTATGGAAGAAACTTAGATTAGACCAACACCTCACACCCTTTACCAAGATAAGATCCAAATGGTTACAGGACATAGACATAAAAAACAATACTATAAGCAAATTAGAAGATCAAGGACTAGTCTACCTGTCAGATCTATGGAAGGGGGAGCAGTTTATGACTAAGGAAGAGTTGGAGAACATCACCAAAAACCAATTAGATGATTTCGATTACATTAAATTAAAAAGTTTTTGCACAGATAAAACCAATGTAACCAAGATCAAAAGAAATGTAGTAAATTGGGAAACAATCTTTACAACTAATGATTCTGACAAAGGACTCATTTCTAAAATATACAGAGAACTGAGTCATATTTTTAAAACAAAAAGCCATTCCCCAATTGACAAATGGTCAAAAGATATGCAAAGGCAATTTACAGATGAGGAGATCAAAGCAATCCATAGCCATATGAAAAGATGCTCTAAATCATTAATTATTAGAGAAATGCAAATTAAAGCTTCTCTGAGGTACCACCTCACACCTCTCAGATTGGTCAATATGACCAGGAAGGATAATGATCATTGTTGGAAGGGTTGTGGGAAATCTGGGACACTACTACACTGTTGGTGGAGCTGTGAACTCATCCAACCCTTCTGGAGAGCTATTTGGAACTATGCCCAAAGGGCAACAAAAATGTGCATGCCCTTTGATCCAGAAATGCCACTACTGGGTCTATACCCTGAAGAGATGATGAAAAAGGGTAAAAACATTACTTGTACAAAAATATTTATAGCAGCCCTGTTTGTTGTGGCAAAGAATTGGAAATCAAGTAAATGTCCTTCAATTGGGGAATGGCTTAGCAAACTGTGGTATATGTATGTCATGGAACACTATTGTGCTATTAGAAACCAGGAGGGACAGGATTTCGGGGAAGTCTGGAGGGATTTGCATGAACTGATGCTGAGTGAGATGAGCAGAACCAGAAAAACACTGTACACGGTAACAGCAACATGGGGGTGATGATCAACCTTGAAGGACTTGCTCATTCCATCAGTACAACAATCGGGAACAATATTGGGCTGTCTGCAAAGGAGAGTGCCATTTGTATCCAGATAAGGAGCTGTGGAGAATATCTTTTTGTCTGATCTTGTTACCTCTTAGACTTCTCTTCTTTAAGGATATTATTTCTCTCTCATCATACCCAACTTGGATAAAGGTACAACATGGAAACAAAGTAAAGACTGACAGAGTGCTTTCCTTTGGGGGTGGGGGTGGACTAAAATTTTACAAAAAATTGTATAACTCAAATAATATCTTTAATAAAAATAAATTTTAAAAAAAGATAATTGGAGCAAAAGTAAAAAAAGAAGTTACTGGTTATTTTATTATTCAAAAAGTGAATAATATAGTGAATAAGATTTTAAATGTTACTGTTAACATTTATTACATTAATTTATCACTAGGGCCACTGAGTGGAATATAGCAAAGCCCTCAGATCCCTCTCCTGATGTTATCACAAGCCCCCCCATAGCTTGTCCATATCTCCCCCCAGGACTTTAGGGAAATGATGTCTTGAGACATTGATGGGAATCTTTCTAAGATAATTGACATTTTTTTCTAAGGTAGTTTTTTTTTTTTTAGGTTTTTGCAAGGCAAATGGGGTTAAGCGGCTTGCCCAAGGCCACACAGGTAATTATTAAGTGTCTGAGACCGGATTGGAACCCAGGTACTCCTGACTCCAGGGCCAGTGCTTTATCCACTACGCCACCTAGCTGCCCCTCTAAGGTAGTTTAATCAGGTTTCTAAAATGGGCATTTACTAAGATAGTTCAAGTAAAAATAATTGATATAAATATCTTCCCCTCTAAAAAAAAATCTGAAGTGCTTTCTCTCAAGTATATATGGATCCAAAGAGGTGAGTTGAATTTTTAGAGAGAGCATGTGGTAATAAGGTTAACTCACAGATTCTGATGGTGGGATGTCCTTTCCTTTCCTCCAAAGAGAGGGAATTCCTCTTAAGTATAATGAAGTTTTACTTATGGGATCCTGAAACTATCTTAGACAGAGTGGGGATGATGATGGGGCAGCTACTGGAGAAAATGAAAATGGGATCAGGATAAAGGGTCTTATGCAGAAGGGCATCTTTAACAGGGCCTGGGGGGGGATGCTATCAAGGGAGTTTGAAATATAGAGAAGAGCCTCAATTTCTCTGTAAAATATCAGGCTAGGTCCTTGATGAAAGGGGAGGAGAAGGAATACGTGGGCAGTTGCCTTCTGTTCTCATCTATGTTGATTTCTCTTCTTTTCAAGGTCCTTCCCAGGCCCTGCTTCCTTCATGATCCCTTTCTTACTCCTCCAAGATAAAAGTGGATTTTCCCTCTTCAGATATCTCATGGGACTTTACCTAGTTACCTCCTCTGTATTTATTTACTGGGTTCTCACTTAAACTTGGGCAAAAGTTTTTTCTCACCTTTTCCTTGAGGACAGACCCAAGGTCACAGTTCCCTCTTACATATAGGAAGATCTTAAGATGTTTGTTGAACTGAGCCCTTTAAGGATGATGTAATTTTTTTTTAGTTATGTGCCCCTAAAATTTTTCTTTTTCCTCAATGGAGTATTACTAGAGGAGATAAAGATTAATGGGAAGGGCAGAGGATTATAGAACACTGACTCCAAAGTCAAAATTGTAGAAAGTCCCTACAGAAGTCTTAGCCCCACTTCTCTTACTTAACTAGCTGTGTGACTTTGGGTAAATCACTTCACTTCTCATCTCTTTCCTCATCTATTCCATAAGGATGACCACCAGCTCTGCTTAATACCATAAGATTCTTTTGGGAATCCAATGAGATAATATATACAAATTAACTTTAACCCACTATCCAAACCACTATTCCCATGGACACTTTTAAGCTGGTAACTTAATTGTGAAAAGGTGAGGTCCAATTTTCCCAAATTTGTTTTCTGTTGGGTCTTGAGTTATTTTGAAAGTGAGTCAACTTTTTTTCTTTAACAAACTATGTTTATTTCCATTTGAAGGAGGAGATATTTGAAAGTATATTTTTTAAAAAGAATCTATTTACTTTTGTTTTTAGTTACCAAAGCAAATATAAATTGAATTTTTCTCCTAGCAAAAGGATGAGAAAATTGTAAAGTCCAACCCTCTCTCCTCTTGCCTTTGCCCTCTCTCCCCCATTTCTCTTACCACCAAAAATTATTCATATGATCTCAACTCTCACTTTTGATTTCTTTCCTACCATCAAAATCTTCACCAAATACCTCTATTTTTACAATTGATCAGAGTCTATTGGTATTTTCTTTTCCCTCCAAAGTTATCCATTAACTGAGATGAGACAAAATTCTTTAGACAATGGTCAAAGATATGAAAATAGCAAGCTTTATTGTATTCTTAGTTCCAACAACTCTAAAAGCATTTTCTCCAAGATTTTCAGGATAGCAGTATTGTCTTAGGTCACCTATAACCAGCATCTATAACCAGTGATTACAGACCCCAGTACTGCCAGCCAGAACTGTGAGTATGGACATATATGTTACATACATATTGGACAAAGCCTGTGGAAAAAAGATGGAAAAAAAAGATGTTGAATACTCCAGGCTGGAATTGTCTTCTTTCCAGATTGGAGCACCCAGTAGTATACGGTTTTGGAACCTCATTTCAATCCATGTGGTATCATAGCAGTTCCTGATTCTTTAAGAAATTCTATTAAGGAACCTACTCCCAATTGCATTCCCATTTTTCTTCTGTTGCCCCGTATCCAGAGAGAACAATCAAGTCACTGAGAGAACTAAGCTAAAAATAGACATTCTTCTCCCTTTAAGAACACAACAACAACAAACAAAAGTAATATTCAAAATGTTAAACTAGGTTGATGGAAGCTAGGCTAAAATGATATTTCACGTCTTTGCTAGTGACATCTGGAAGACCAGACCCTTTCATTGTATTAATCAATAAATCAATCAACTAATAAGCATTTGTACCAGGCACTGGAGGTACAATGAAAGGCAACAACATTATTCCCCTACTCTGAAACTGAGTCCAAAGGACTCCATCATTATTCATTAAACTAGGTGGAAATCAGGCTACCTTTAAAGGAAATGATGGAACTCCACAGGTTGGAGTCTTGTTTCCCACTATGAACATTCAATGGAACCCTTTAACCCAGCTCCTTACATCAAGGCTATGAACAATGGAGTGGAAATGAGCCAGCACACGATCATCAATGGAAGCTCCAAGGACGGTGGGGGGGGGGGGGGCGGCGGAAAGGAGGCGATGCACTCAGAAGCAGCACCTTTACATAAAAAGAGATCAATAATTCCTAATAAACTCCACATGCTACTGAGGATAACCTTGGAGTTCTGGTTCTTATGGAATAAGTCTAAAGTAATAATTAAAATAAACTCAATAGTCCTTAAAGTTATTCTGATGCTTCCCCAAACCAGTCAGTGACAGCCCCACCACTTATGAACTATCTTATCTTCCTGTCCTGTCTCTAGAAGCCGATTACTGCATTCTTCCCAACGGATAATGTTCCCATTCTCCACTATCACAAATTTCCACTTCAGTTCTGTGTCCATTGGCAAGGGAACACATCTGGACCAAAACCAATCCTTGTCACACTGGAGTGGGATGTAGCAGTGCCAGTTGCCAAGGCTTTCATGGTCTCCAGTTACTGCCACTATGGAAGCATCAGACATGGTGACATAATGAACCTGGAACTGGACATTGACTTGTTGAGACAATGGGGACACTGCTGCTACTCTCTTTGTTTTCGAGTGAACATCTTGACCTTTGGCATCCTTGAGTGGGTCTCTTCCACAGTCTAGAACCTGGTTTGGATTCAGTATGGGGAGTCCAAGCACACCAGCATGAGAGGACTCAGAGCTTTTGCCTTTATCAGCATCTCTCCACACTGAATGCCTGGGTACCATTTCCCACACCTCATGATCTACCACCTCTGGACCTGCCATCTGTAGAGTTTTCATCTCTTTTTCATGTTTGTCCATGAATAAGTTGTCAGAAGGGAACTTCCCCGAGGCACATACGGTTGACTGGGTGGACGTCTCTAGTCCTTTTAGTTGATCTACTGGTCCAGAGGATTCTGGGCTTTCACTCCTTGAGACTTCTGAGGGGTTCCCAGAGGTAGTATGTCTTGAGAGAGATAGAGGTTCTGTCCCTAGCAACTGTGTGGAGTTCAGCTGCTCCCCTGGTTTCAGACACTCAAAGTCTTGGGTAGAACCATTCTGTGGTTTCCATGTTGGACCCTCAAGGTCACTGCTCTTGGACTCAGACACCAAGCACCCATTACTTTCCTGATGATGCTCTGAGAGACAAAAATATTAGAACATTGTAAGCATTAGATGATTCATTTGGGAAAGGAGAAAACTAGATATCAATGACCAGTAATAGTCTGAAAGTTCTTAAGTCTGGTCTATCAGTCTCAGATAAATAAACCTATCAGAAATCAGTAAACCCCCTCCATGGATAAATTCTATCTTGCAAAAAATGGAGGGGTTCAATTATCAAAGCCTTTCAGAAAAATTAGAAATTCCATAAAAAGTCATATGTGATTAAGGCATGTTATGGATCAATCAGTGAGGTAATCAGAAGCAGAGGAATTTTTCACATCCTGCCTCTGCCACTTGGTATCTGGAGGAACTTGAGGGAGGTCCTTAACTTCTTTAGGTTTCAATTTATCATTTAATTTGGGCCAGTGGGGGGAAAATGTTGGATTTGGAGTCAAGAAGACCTGGGTTTGAGTCTGCTTCTCCAGCAACCTGTGTGACCTTGGATAACTTATTTCCCCTCTGCTCGGAAAAAAAAAGCATATCCCATGTGAGCCATATAAAAGTCTGTTTCCTTCTTACCCACCACTTAGGCATTCCTAAAAGTTCTCCACCTTTTTCTAAGACTTCAATACCACACATCTATTTTTTCCTCATCTGTAAACCAGGTGATACTGCAGAACCTGGTATCAAGAAGGCTCCTCTTGGGCTCAAATCTGGCTTCAGACATTTCCTAGCTAGGTGACCCTGGGTAAGTCATTTAACCCTGTCTGCCTCAGTTTCCTCATCTATAAAATGAAATTGGAGAAGAAAATGTCAAATCACTCCAGTATCTTTGCCAAGAAAACCACAATTGGGGTTACAAAGAATTGGACACAACTGAACAACAATAACAATGAATGAGGGGGTTAGATTATGGTTTCTGTATCCCTGGACATCATAGATCTTTGCTGACATGAGGTCAACAAAGATATGTGATCTTAAATATATTACTTAATTGATTATTAATCTTTCAAGATACACATCTATACTCTTTGAGAGTAGCATCTGGTTTTTCACCCTTTCTTGTATCCCTAACACTTGTTACCCTAGTTAGAACCCTATCCTAAAGCTAGAAAAAGGTCACTGCCTAGATGTAATTTGAGGAGCTTCAGAGGGATAGGAAAGAGAGAGGATGGAGGTCACTGATTTCTTCGTAAAGCACACAGCAACCCAGAGTCAAACAGGGTTGATGTTGTCCGGTCTAGGGGGCAAAGGACAACAAACAAGGACAGGGTTTGCAAACAGGACTCTTTCCTGCTAATCAGAGGCCAGAAGATGTATGACCTCAAATAAAGAATAAATGCCAGTCTTTTGTCACTCCACAGGCAGTCAGAATAACAATCAGAGGTCAAGGCTGGGAAAGGATGAGATTGTCTGCTTTCAAAATTATTTGGGTCAGGACTTCAAAATGAGGAGTCTACCTTAACCATGTTTTCAACAGTCAATGCATTCTACCAACTGGGAAAAAAGCATATCCCTTTAGTCTTACTAAAGGTAGTTTCCTTCTCTACTACCATTTTAGCAATCTGAAAAGCTTCCTGACCATTTTCTAAGTCTCTTAAATCACTTATCAGGTTTGTTTTGTTTTTGGTTTTTCCTTGGGAGTTAAGATGGAAGTATGAATGCATATGACTGGAAAGGCAGATAACCTTTTTACCTAGGCTAAATCTGGAGAGGGGAAATGAAAGAGGAAAAATCATGATTCTAACAAAATTAAAGTTTCCTAACATAAAATTTTAAAAATTTAAAAATGATTTGTTTATTTTACTTTATTTATTTTCCCATATTTGTTTTTTTTAAAGCATTAAACAAAATTTTGAGCTCCAAATTCTCTCCCTACCTCACTTACTGAGAAGCCAAGTATTATGATTTAAGGCAATGTTTTAGTGAGGTTTTTTTGCAAGGCAATAATAGGTTTAAGTGACTTACCCAAGGTCACACAGCTAGGTAATTAGTAAATGTCTGAGATTGGATTTGAACTCAGGTTCTCCTGACTCCAGGGTCAGCACTCTTTATTCATTGCACCACCTAGCTAGGGCAAATTCATTTCAACTCACATTTATGAATGACCCTAAGTGCTAGATTCAGCACTAGGTCCTGGAGATACAGAAATAAAAATAAAATGATCCTTGTTCTCAAGGAGCTTGGGGGGGGGGGGACAGGACAGAAAGGAAGAGGTTATATAATATATCTATATCTCTATATCCATATATTATGTGTATACATTAATAATATAAGTTTATAGTATATATTATATATTTATCTGAGTTTATAGTGTGCACATTATATATTTATATCAGTTTTTAGTATATATTATATATTTATCTGTGTTTATAGTATACATTATATATTTATATCAGTTTATAGTATATAATTACATATATTTTGTTATATATTATTTATACATATTGTACTTATGTGCATAATTATCTAAGTATATATATATATATATATATATATATAGTAAAAGAGAAATTGAGGAGAAATGATCAAAGAATCAATGAAGAACTCTAAGAGAGGAAGCATTTATCTGCATACTGAGGGAAGGCAAGGGTTCTGAGGAAGAGATGAGGAGGAACATTCTAGATTGGGGCAGTTTATGTAAATGAAAGGGGAGCAGGAGATGGAACGTTGAGTTCAGGGATTAGCAAATGGGCTAGTTTGGATGGAATACAGAGTAGTAGAAAAGATATTACTGAAAGAGTAAGAGAGTAGTATAAAAAATAAATTTATAAGTGGAGCTGGAAACAGTGTGGAGTGAACCTTCCATTTAAGCACAGTTAAGAAGCATAGATTTTGTGCTTTAGGCCTGGGAGAGCAATTGAAAAGTTTTGAGTGACATCCTCAGATTGTGAGTATGAAGTGGAAAACAGAGACTGAAGTAGGCTGTTGCATTAGACCAAGTGGGAACTGATGAAGGCTGGCACCCTGGTGGTGAGGGGACACAGGAGAGTTCCTACAAGAAAAACTGTGGGGAGCAGTGGAGGGTAGAACTGGAAGAAGTTGACAAATGATTGACTTTAGGAGACTGGGAAGGTGAGGGAGGGAGAAAATAAAGGCAGGGGCTCTAACCACTAGACTTCAGAGCTAATGTTTATGTTTTCATTATGTTTTCATTTGCATCTTAGAAATCAACAATCCTACAAATCAGGATGTAATTGTCTAGGCTTGAGAAAGTGCTAATAATGCAAACCAAAATTAAAAATGCGGGTATCTAACTCTCCCTCCTTGTTTCCTTCCCCCAGCCCAGTTGTTAAACATTTACCTCCTCTTGCTCTATAAACAGTTGCTTGAGCTCACCAGGTAGAAGACAGTGCCCCCCCCCCCAATCATTGCTGGACTGAAAGCTAGTAATAATATTAATAGAACAGTTTAATGTTTGCAAAGTGCTTCACAGTCCTCATCTGTTTGAGCCTCTTAACACCCCCTGGATAAAGGGTTTATTGTAGATAGGTGAAATTTGAGATGCCTCTAATGGAAGGACCTTGACAGAATTTGAATAGCATGATTGAAGTTCAAGAAACAGACTGTCTCTGTACATAGCTAGGATTTGTTGTTTAATCATTTTCAGTCATCTCTGACTCTTTATGAGGGATTTTCTTGGCAAAGAAACTGGAGTGGTTTGCCATCTCCTTCTCCAACTCATTTGACAGATGAGGAAATTGAGGCAAACAGGGTTAAGTGACTTGGTTAGGGTCCCATAACTATTGAGTGATTAGGGCCAGATTTGATCACAGGTCTTCCTGACTCCAGGTTCAGTGCTCTATCCACTGTGGTGCCACCTAGCTGCTCAAATATTTGGGATATATTTACATAAAAATACTTGAACCCAGGGAAGGGGTGAATGATGAAATTTCCAAAAGTGTATGTAGGTGGTGGATAGAGCATAGATCTTGGAGTCAGGAGGATCTGAGTTCAAATCCAGACTCAGACATTTGATAGGTACTAGCTGTGTGACCTTGGGCAAGTCACAACTCTATTGCACCCCCTCCCAAAAAAAAAGACTACAAGTAGAGAGAGGAGGAAAGGGTACAGGGCAGAACCCTGGGCAATAACCAAGGTAATGATGAGATAGAAATACAGTGAACAAGACAGAGATGGAGCAGCAGACAGATGGGGGAACTAAGAGAGAGCAGTGTCTTGGAAATGGAAAGGAAAATGGAATGATTAACAATGTCAAAAGCCACAGAGAAGTCAAGGAGGAAGACTGGGAAAAAGGGGATCATATTTAGCAACCAAGACATCATTGCTACCTTTGGACAGGGCAGTTTCAATAGAATACATTAGAAAGACAGTTTGTAATTGAGATGGTGGTAAGGAAACAGATGGAAAAGGTACATTTTTTAAGAAGTGAAAGTCTAGAAAGACACAGAATCCTATGTAGAGAATTTGGAATAGGATCCACCTGAGTATGCTTATGGGAGGGTACGTTATTCTTATTTTTTTTCCCTTCCACTGAAATTTTATTTTATTTTTCCAATTGCATGCTATGGTAGTTTTCCAACATTCATCCATTTGCAAATTTATGAGTTCCACATTTTTACCCTACCCTTTTTAAGGCCAAGGTAACGGCAAGAGTTGGCTTTCAAGTCCTATCTCTTACACATACTATTTGTATGACTCACAGCAACTTTCCAAGGACTATAAATTGCAGAGCAGCTGTCAATCCATAACAGGCAGGAGTTTGCCTCCACCAATGAAACCAGAGGTTCAGTTAAAAAAAAAATCTATAAAGGAACAGAAGAATTTAAAGTAACAGTGGAGAAAACCCCATAATTAAAATCAATTAAACACATTCTGCAGATGAGCACCCTTCCAGGACCCTGTCCCTAGCATCCTCCTTTTTTATTTTACTTTTTTAGGGTTTTTTTTTTTTTGCAAGGCAATGGGGTTAAGTGGCTTGCCCAAGGCCGTACAGCTAGATCATTATTAAGTGTCTGAGACCAAATTTGAACTCAGGCACTCCTGATTCCAGGCCTGGTGCTCTATACACCTAGCCACCCCACACCCTCCTTTTAAAATACAAAAGTATATTTGACCATAAAAACATGGAACCTAAGAGTGATTCATCCATTTGTAGGGACAGTCGTCCACAAGATTTGCAATGGATAATAGGAGAAGCTAGGTGGCGCAATGGATAGAGAGCACCAGCCCTGGAGTCAGGAGGACCTGAGTTCAAATGTAGCCTCAGACACTTAATGACCTAGCTGTGTGACCTTTGACAAATCACTTAACCCCATTGCCTTGCAAAAAAAAAACCCCAAAAGTTTTGCAATGGATGGGACCTCAGACTTTATTTGGACTAAGATAGAGCCACCCAGAAAGTGGAAGTGACATGTGTGATAGAGATAGGGTTCAGACCTAGGTATCAGGACTACAATCTCATTTCTCTCCGTCCCCAACCCACAAAGAGTCAATTGATTCTTTCCAGACCACCTGGTTGTCTAAGATCGCAAACCTCTGGGTGTCAAATTACTTTATAGTCTTAAAAATTATCAAGGACCCCTTTATACACTCTTAAAATTATTAAGGATCGTCAAAATCTTTCATTCATGTGATTAATATGTTTACATATTGCCCTTAATACAGACCTAATATACCTAATGCATACAGTATTAGGACTTAAAACCAATAACTATTTAAAATATTTATCAATTTTTAAAAATAATCCATCTAAAGCATCTTATAACAGAAAATAGTATCGTATGATAATACAAATAGCACATTTTTATGAAAAACAGCTATTTCCCTAATAATACCGTGGGAAAAGTGGTATTGTTTTGCACATTCTTGCAAAAGTTTGGTTTAAAGGAACACAGCTAAAGTGTCCCATCTACCTCTGCACGGATATTTTGGATGAAGTTCTTGGAAAAAATACCACATATCCAGTTGCGGGAAGGGAAATGATGTCGTCAGGTAAATCGCATCTTAGTATTATTTTAAAAGCAGTTCTGATCTCTAGGGTTCCTGCAAGGATTTTCAGGTTCTGGGGGCTGGCCTTTGAGAAGAAGGGAAGGGCAAATGTCTGTTGAAATGAATAAGGAAGAAGTCTCTCGAAGCTTCCTGTTACAGAATGGGGGTGGGGGAAGGGAGTAGTGGGTCTGGTGGGGGGGTGGGTAGATGGGGGGGTAGTGGGGTGGGAGCGAGTGGTGGTGGAATGGGGTGGAGATAGGAGGGGGGTGGTGGGGTTGGAGGATGGTGGTGCTGGGATGGGGTGGGGTGCTAGAGTGGAAAGGTGGGGGTGGGGTGGGATGGGGGTAGCGGCGGGTCTGCAGAATTCTGGAATGGGACAGTCCCATGTTCCCGAGCCCAGTCACATTCCCACTCAACCCCACCCGAACTGAGCTTGGGTGACTTTGCACCCCTCCTCCCCCCACCCGGCCGGTGGCGGGGTCCCACACCGCATTCCCAACGCAAGGGAGGGGGCGGGTCACTGCTGCGGAGTGTCTGGGTCTTCGGACCAGCTTGGGGAAGGGGGAGGAGGACAGTGCCGGGGGAGGAAAGGGGGCAGAAAAGAAGTCCTGAAGTGACCAGAGCCGTCCCCGGGGTCCAGCACCTCCTGCCCAGTCAAGCGGCGCCGGGTACCCCGGAGGAAGGGGGACGTGGACGCTTGGAGATCTCGTCCTCCCGCAGCCCCTTCCCCCTGGGGCGGATCCCCGGCCGGGCCCCGGGCAGCGGCGGGCCACGATCCCAGCCCAAGGTGGGGTACAGGCGGGGGCACGTACCTGCGGCAGCTCGCGGGCCGCTCCGGGCGCCCCTCTGCTCCCCGAGTCGGGCCTCCGGCTCCCCGCCCCCCCCTCCGGGGCCCCCCATCGGGGGGGCCTCCTGGTCCCCGGAGCCCCCCCGCAGCAGCCAAGCCAAGAGCGCCCCAGCCAGGCCCCCCCCAAGCAGCAGGGCCGAGACGACGGCGCCCATGGCTGCGGCCCGGGGGCCACGGAGGGCAGCGGCTCCGGCTCCGGCTCCGGCTCCCCGGCTCCCCGCCCCGAACGGCCTTATATCCCCCGCCTCCCCGCCCCGCCCCGTGGCCTCCCCCTCCGGCCCCCCGGGCCGCGGAGGGGGCAGGAGGAGGAAGAGGAGGAGGAGGCAGGAGGAGGGGGAGGCGAGAAGCTGCCCCGGCAGCCCAGCCGCCCGCCCGTCCGGCACGGACTAGCCGTGTGACCTTGGACAAGTCACTTAACCCCGACTGTCTCCCACCCAGGGCCATCTCCGGTCCTCCTGCTCCCCATCGGGCCACTGCACCCAGATGGCTCCGGAGGAGAAAGTTGAGGCTGGGGGCTTAGCCCAGCCCCCTCAGTCCAATTCACGAGCTTGCCATGGCACCCCCCCCCCCCAAGTCACGCCTTCTTCGAGAATAAAAAAGCCCTTCACAAGGGCGCGGCAAGTTCTAAGCCCCTAGGACCCCCTCCATCCCTTCTCCTCTGCCCTTCGTGCCCAGCAGGCTGCAGCTAGACCGGACCGACTTCACGGCCTCCCAGGAGCTGTCCATGGGGCTGGAATCCAGGAGGCCTTGTTGCCTCCAGGAGAGGCCCAACTCTGGAAACCCAGGGACAAGAGCACTCCCTGGGGAGAAATGGAGTAAAGGAACTCTACTCCTTTTCACTTAACCTCTTGGAAACTCAGTTTCCCCGTGCAGTCAATAGAGCACCAGCCCTGGAATCAGGAGGACCCGAGTTCAGATTAGGCCTCAGACACTGGATACGTGCTAGCTGTGTGACCTTAAGCAAGTCATTTAACCCAGATTGCCTCACAAAAAAGTTTTCTCACCTGTTCAAAGATGGACTCGGAGACTGAAAGTTTCATGGTTCCAGGTCTGTCTGGTTCTCTCTGCCATTGGGGTGGGGTGGGGGGAGGATTAGCTCTAATATATTGTTGTATACAGTTGACTGCAGGTTGTCTTTCCCACTAGGTGGTAAGCAGTCTGTCTTTGGCCTTCTTTGTATGGTCAGGGCTTGTCACACCACCCAACGAAGATGGTGTTTGCCTGTTTCGTTTTAAGGAAAGGAATGCATGCTAGTGCCTTCACTATTGATCATCACTTTCTAGATCTCATTTGTCCATGGCTGTTTTTACCTTGTCTCTCTCATCACACTTGAGTGCAGGCTCCTTGTTTATCTTTGGATGGTGCCTACTGCTTGTTGACTTTACTTCTTTTTTTTTTTTAAGGCTTTTGCCAGGCAAATGGGGTTAAGTGGCTTGCCCAAGGCCACACAGCTAGGTAATTTTAAGTGTCTGAGACTGCATTTGAACTCAGGTACTCCTGACTCCAAGGCTGGTGCTCTATCCACTGCACCACCTAGTGGCCCCTGCTTGTTGACTTTAATGGGAACACATGAATGCTAGTGTCTTCCTTCTGTTGATAATCTCACTTGACTCTTTCTATATCTTGTTTGTATGTAGTTGCTTTTATGTTGTCTCCTTCTTTAGACTTAGGGACAGGCTCTATTTTTTTTAATCTTTCTTTATATAGTGCCTAATAAATGCTTGTTGACTAATGGGAGTGTATGAATTCTAGTACCTTCCATCTGTTATCATGCTTATTCTTTCTATATCTAGTTTGTACATAGTTGCTTTTATGTTGTCTCTCCCATTAGACTTGAGGCAGGCTCTATTTTTTAAAATTTTTGTATGGTGCCTAATAAATGTTTGTTGACTTAATGGAAACATATGAATGCTAGTACCTTCCATCTGTTGGATTTCTCCAATTTCTCCTGTATATATATATATATATATATATATATATATATATATATATATATATATATACACATATATCTTACTTTTATATACTTATTCTTGGATATTATCTCCTCTATTCAATTGTAAACTGGGAAAACAGGGACTAGTCTTTTGCCTTTTTTGTATCTTCACCTCTTAGCACAAGGCCTGCCACAGAAAACTTTTAATATTTCTTGACTTGTTAACTTGAGAAGGGAAATCCTCAGATAAAAATCTACAAAGTAGCCTCTTCCTGGCAAAATGTAGTAAAAGAGGAGGAATCAAAGGGACTTCTATTTTAGGGTAAACAGGATCTATTTCTTCTAAATTAGCAGGAGCCCCCCCCCCCCCCCCCATTCAATGCTCACCATAACTAGGATAAGGTGAATGGACTTTGTACAATGCACTAAAATTTAAAGGGAATTATTAGCTCTTACATTCCTTCAATGTGGAAACAACTGAACTTAACACAACTTGGTTATTTGTGTTAAAGAACTTAATTGAAACAAATCTGCCATATGGCTTGCTTCTTCTCCCCCTTTGCCCTATTTACTTTTCAATTCCCTTTTATTATCCATCCAAAAGCAAAGGATTCTTGCAATCCTAGGGAATTTGCCTACAGGGCCAGTTTTTCTCTGGAAAGGAGTTTATCTCTAACTCCTTCCCCCAAAAGGAATGCCTTTAAAATAATTTGAAGGAATTTTTGCCAATGTCCCTGATGATGGCAGGTGTAATGTGGTTCAAAAAGTGATAGGCCAGTAGCCATAGGAATTGGGTTCAAATCCCTTATGTACTTCTAAGTGACTTTGGTCAGTCCTTTCCACTTTCTGAGCCTCAATTCCTCATTTGTCAGGAGAGGGGATTGATGACCTCTGAGGTTCCTCCCACCTCTAAATCCATGAGCCTAAGTTCCTATCCCCCAAAAGTATGTCAACTCCTTGAGGACAGTAATGTTTTGTTCTTGTCCTTTTATTATTCCTACTCTCTAACACAGTGCCCTTAACAGAAGCCATTGTCTCTGAGTCATCTCTATTGGTAAATCTTTTAATTGTTTCCTTCTTATAACCTACTAAATACTATGTTTATAGGAAATGAATTTCATGGGTAGGTGCTTTGGCCTTTCTTTCTCCTTCCCAGAGTTTAAATTAAAACAGAAGACCACTAAAACCAACATTCCCTAGTTTCAGTGGTAAAGACTCTGTGGACTTGGCAAAGCTGGGAAAGGATGGATTGGCCAAAAATTGCTAAAAAAGAAAGGCAAAGCATTGAAGATCCCACATGGTTTATGACAATCCAAGTCTGATTATGAAATAACTTCTTTCCTGTTCAATGTACAAGAACTTTGTTTAGAAATAGACCTTGGGTTATAAAAACAGACAGATAAGAACTGATTTTGGCAAAGGCAAAGTATGATACAATGGACTTGCTTTGCACTTGAAGTCTGAGGATCTGCCTTTGAATTCTGTCTCCAGGGCCTATTTCCTCAGTAGCCCTGGGCAAGTCACCGAACCTCTATGGGTCTCAATTTATTTCTCTGTAAAATGAGGGATTAGATTAGATAGCATTTAAACTGGATGAAGCTAATACCTCAAGCTATGAAGACAGTCACTGTGGACAGTCCCAGCTTGTCACCCCTACACTTTTCTCCCTATAGAGTTGTCATTAACTGTTATTTACTAGCACCCCTAAGTCCAACCCCGCCATGCTACAGCTGAGAAAACTGAGGCTGGTAAAATGGGTGACCTGCACATCAAGAAGGTAGTATTTGAATCCAGAACCTCTGAGTCCAGCACTCTTCATCTTCAATCCCAAGAGGATATTGAAAAAGTTGAATGAAATATTGGTAAAATGCTTAAAAAGAAAGTATAAAATAAAGATTGAATATGGAAGTAGATAATCTCTTCTTTTAAAGGGAGCATATCTTCAGTGGGTAGCAAGGTAATATAGCAGATTGGAATCAGGAAGACCTGAGCTCAAATTTGACCTTTAACACTTTTTGGGGGGCAAGGCTACGGGGGTTAAGTGACTTGCCCAAGGTCACACAGCTAGGTAATTATTGAGTATCTGAGGCTGGATTTGAACTCAGGTCCTCCTAACTTCAGGATGGTGCTCTATCCATTGCACAACCTAGCAGCCCCCTGGCCTTAAATTCATAATAGCTATGTGACCCTGGGTAAGTCATTTAATCCTGTTTGCCTCAGTTTCCTCAACTGTAAATTGAACTGGAGAAGGAACTAGAAGACCACTGCCAAGAAAACACCAAATAGGGTCACAAAAAGTTGGATATAACTGAAACAACTGAATAGCACTACTACCAAATATAGCTTCAGTGACTGTCTCCCTGGAAACTTATAACTTGTCAAAGTGCTCAATTGTTAACAAATATGGTCAGATTTTCCTTAGCTATGCTGATTTCAAAGATTTCCAGATTTAGAAGGGATCTTGGCTTAGCCTATCTAGTCCAACCTCTCATCTTATAGGTAAGGAAACTTTCCAGTTCTTTCCAGTTCTGATGGTGGAGGTGGTGGAGTTTGCTTTCTGGGGTGCAATCTTTCTCGTCTTTCTTGGTGAACTAGAGACCCCACCAAAAAAAGAAGCAAGAAGTGACATTAGCCTGTAAATGGCTACCATAGGTATGGGAAAAGAGCTGGGATTTGAATCCAGGTTCCCTGATCCCCAAGCAAACACTTTCCCTTTCTATTGATTCAATGACTACCAAAACTACAGATGATTTCATCACACTCTGCAGAGGACTCTTCATTTGTGGATATTTGACAGACTATTTCTATAGATCTCCTTCCACCCTAACTTGCTAAAGTAAATGCTACTTTTTGTATCACATTGCAACTTCCCTAGGCAACCATACACCCAAATAGTTGGCCAAGTCACAATCTCAAGTTTAAGGGGTAGAACTGGTAACAATTAAATTCTACTTTGCATTCTCTAAACAATAGTAATAATTGACCTACTATGAATAACTTTAAAGTTTGCAACATATTTAGAACATATCTTACTGAAGCCTCAAAATGACCCCTGGAATAATAATTTTACTGGAAATATTGTACCAATCTTCCAGTTGAAGAAATCTGAGACTGTGTGAGATGACATAACTTGTCCAGGATCATTTGTCTAGGAAGTGTTCAAAGTGAAATGTGAACCTAGCTCTTCTCTATTGCCAGCTTAGCAGTCTTACCACTTTGCTTTTCAATAAACCAAGGACGAGGGCAGGAGGAAACATAAGGTGCAAAGAGGGATTCTGGGTAGCAGAGGGTACTATGAGTCTAGTATAAAAAATGTTACCATGACAAATGTATATTTGGATGTGACTTTCCTGCTTCAGAAGATGCTATCCAACATGAAAATTTGTTTTATTTTTCAAGGAAAGACAAGAAGACTGCTCAAAAAAAAATTTTTTTTTTTAGAATTTTGCAGGACAAATGGGACTAAGTGGCTTGCCCAAGGCCACATAGGTAGGTAATTATTAAGTCTCTGATGCTAGATTTGAACTGAGGTCCTCCTGATTTCCGGGCTGGTGCTCTATCCACTGTGCCACCAAGCCGCCCCCTCTACTACTCTATTTTTGTGCCATCTAAGTTGAATTCAAGACCTGTGTGATTTTTGTCCAACTATCTTTTTTTTTTCCTGGCAATTCTTTTAAAAATATATTTTTAGGGGAAAATTTCCTATAGTGAGCTCCAGGGGCTTGAATTGTTAGGAGAATTAGGCTAGGATTCTGATATTGATTACTGTTGCCGGATTAGGTGTATCAGAAATGATACAAAGCATTAAGAGTATCAAACATTAATAGGTCTGCATTTAGGCACCATAGTTTTTTCTCTGGATGTGGATGACATTTTCCTTAATAGTTCTCTCAGGATTGTCCTTGATCACTGAACTGTTGAGAGGGATTTCATCCATCATAGTTGACCCTCTCACAATGTTGCTGTTAATGTGCATATTGTTCTTCTGGTTCTGTTCACTTCACTCAGCATCAGTTCATGCCAAGTTTTTCCAGGCTTTTCTGAAGTTCAACCACTCATGATTTCTTACAGAACAATAGTGCTCCATAGCATTCATATACCATAACTTGTTCAGTCATTCCCCAATTGATAGGCAGCCCCTGGATTTCCAATTTTTTGTCACTACAAAAAGAGCTGCTGTAAATAGTTTTGTGCATGTGGGTCTTTTCTCTTTTTTAATGATCTCTTTGAAATATAGACTGAATAGTGGTATTGTTGGATTAGAGAGTATGCACAGCTTTATAACTCTTGGGCAAAGTTTCAAATAACTCTCCAGAAAGGTTGGATCAGTTCACACTCCACCAACAGTTCTTGCCTCAGTTCTTACCTAGCCTTTATTTACTGAATAGGTCTTGCCTCAGTTAGACTGAAATGTGGGAAAGATAGCCCAGGACCATTAACAGTTGTTTTTCCAGGGGCCACTAGGTGGCGCAGTGGATAGAGCACCGGCCCTGGAATCAGGAGTACCTGGGTTCAAATCTGGTCTCAGACACTTAATAATTACCTAGCTATGTGGCCTTGGGCAAGCCACTTAGCCCCATTTGTCCTGCAAAATTCTAAAAAAAACCAAAACAATTGAGCAGTAGAGGTCTTCTTGTCTTTCCTTCAAAATAAAACAGAAATTTTCATGTTGATAGCCTTGCAAAAAAAAAACCTAAAACAAAAACAAAAACAAAAACAGTTGTCTTGCCCTATGTCTTGCCACTATACTCCAAGGGCACTGAAAGAGAGAGGGAGGCTGATGACTTTGCATAACCCTGTCTTGCTGCAAGTCCAATTCTCTTGCAAGCCAGGACCTAGCTCTCCTGAGGTCATTAGTCCTCTTCAAGAATGAAGGTCGGACAACAGACAGTGCTAAGACTACTGTGATTTCTCACCTCTATGCATAATTGAAGGCAAAGCTCGATTTCATTTAGAGGTTAGTGAAAATAAACCTGCTATTCAGTCTCCCAGCCAAATTCTCAGATCCTCAGAAATCCATGCTTGTTGGGGAGCTATAGACCACAGGGTAAGAAGGTCTGTCATCTACCATGCTCAAGTTAGAGGCCATTTGCTGAGAGTTTCTCACAGTGATGGAATTACAGATCGGGAAGAAAATAAATGATCAGCACCTGTCAGCTTCAGTCAGCTCTGTAGATGCTCTGACTTCACAGGAGAGGCTGGACTGAACCCAGAAATAAACACTGAGGGCTTGTCCCAGCTTCAAATTTCACAGAGATGTTCTCCAAGTCCAGCAAGCAATTTTCTCATCTTAATTCTAGAATACACTTGAGTCAAGGTCCCTGATGCAAAAAAAAAATCCCATAGGAAAAATGTTAAAGTTTTCATTCTGTAGGACACTCAGTATGCCAGTCATACAATAGACTATATGACTTCAGAAATCTTTAAGTCTCTATGACCTTAAGCTGAGACAGAAATCTGTTGCTAAGACAAACATTCCTATGAAAGGAAAACAAAGTCATGGCAAGCAAGATAAAACCAAGGGGAGAGAACACACACACACACACACACACACACACACACACACACATACACACACATCTACATATTTACCTAAATTCTCTCTCTCTCTCTCTCTCTCTCCTCTCCTCTCCCTCCCCCCCTCTCTATATCATCTATCTATCTATCTATCTATCTATCTATCTATCTATCTATCTATCTATCATCTATCTATCTATTAAAAATGCCAATTAACTTGCCTCAGAAGAATGTTGGATTGTTTTAATGAGTTAAATAATAATAGCCAGCATTTCTGGAACTCAACGTTTCCAATGCAGTTTTACAACTATCATCTCATTTTATTATCACAACATCCTTGGGAAGTAAGTACTATTATTATCTGCATTTTTGAGATGAGGAAACTGAGACATAAAGTGACTTGCCTAGGGTCACACAGCTACTAAGAAGCAGGATTTAACTAAGCTCTTCTGACCCGAAGTTCAAAATTCTGCCTTGTCACCTCATCACTTCTATGAGAGTCACATGATTAGTATCTGAAGAGGAATCTGAACACAAGACAGTCATTGCACTGGCCTCCATGGGATATGTCCTTTATAGTAACATTTATTTTTCATATTGTCAAGTAAAAGTTGGATAACAAACTCTAATGAGTATGCTAATTAACAAGTTTATTTAATTATTTTAAAAACAAAGGAGAGGGGGGAAAGGGGGGAGTGAAGAAAAATCCTTTTGCTTTCTATTTCTTCTGGATAGTTTCCCTTTTTGTTTTTTTTTGCCTTCGGTTTCTTCCAAGTTCTGATGGTGGAGGGGGTGGAATTTCGTTGCTTTCTGGGGGGTAATCTTGCTCGTCTTTCTTGGAGAACAATTTTGAGAGGAACTAGAAACCCCACCAAAAAAAGAAGCAAGAAATGACATTAGCCTGCAAATGGGAATCTTATGGAGTTCAGACCAACAAAAATATGTCCACTTAGACATATCCACACCCAACCAAAGACACCCCTAGAGACCTACACAAAGACAGACATACAGAAGCAGACCCCCTCATACACAGATACACATCCAAACCCAGACACTTCAGGACAGACATGTCCAGAGACTCACACAGACACACCCATACCCACACAAAGACAGTCCCAGACCTACACAAAGAGACATACAGAAACAGACACCCCCCTACATAAATACACATCTAGACGCAGATACAGATACACATGCAGACACACAAGGACACATCCATACAGACACATCCAGAGACTCATACAGACGCACCCACCTACATTCATCCAGATCCTGTCACACCCCTCCAAGATATACCCCCCACACAAACACACCCACACCATTCCTCCTTCCTGTCCCACCTCCACATTTATTTGGTTTGTTGGAATGTAGTCACACAGAAAGAATCCAGAATCTCTGAGACCCACAGATCAGCTCATTTTGCACCCAGGTTGATCCTATAATTGGCACCTTCCCAAGTGAGTAAAGGATGGTGGGAGATGTGACAGACTAAAAAGTAAATAATGTGGCAGTTTATCTCTGAGTTGGAGTGGAGGTTGTGTGGCTGTATAGAGGCAGCACTTTATAATGGACTGAACGTTGGACTTGTAATCAGAAAACCTAGAGAGAGCCAGTCTGACATGATGGGAAAAAGGCTGATTATTGAACCCAGAGAGGCCTTGGGTTCTAGTTTTGACTCCAATTTGCCTAATATAATTGGACACATCCTCCGTCCCCACCATGGGGCTTCAGTTTCCTCATCTATAAAATGAGAGGGGTACAACAAAGTGGTCCTTATGGGGCCATTGTAGTCAGGTACCATGGATTTGAAATCAGGAGATTTGGCTCCTTCACTTGCTAGCTTGCTAGTGTCATTCCAGGCAAGCCAGTGTCTGAGACTGAATTTGAACTCTGTTCTGTCCACTGCAGTGTCACTTCGCTGCCCATATCAATAATAACAGGCAGAGAAAAGAACAGAATTGGCTGAAGCAGGAGTATTTATGCACATGAAGAGACAGCAATACAAGGAATAATAGACAAGTATAGCTTCAGACTTGCAGAACAGTACATAAGCAAGGCCACATACTTCACTATAGTTAACATCATTAGACACATCATTACATGTAAACAATAGTTTCACCTGTTGGATCTCAAGTTGATCTAGACACAGGTCAAAATAGACTCTCCATTTTCTGTCAGTGGATTTCTATAACTTCCTTGTCCCTGGGTTCCCCCAATATTCTCTCTTTTGGCTTCTTTTTACCTATTGTTTTCCTCCATTAGACTGTAAGCTCTTTGAGGATAGGAACTGTCTTTTTATTATTTGTCTTCTGAGTTCTTAGCATGTAGTAGTGTGTCTCTATGTGTCTGAATGAGTGTGTCATTGTGTATCTGTGTGTGTGTGTGTGAGTCTTTAAAAATGTTGAATGAATGGAATTTATGTGTCTAGCACTGTGCTTGCTGCCAGAGATTACAAAGAAGAAAACAACTCCTACTCATGAGCAGTTTATTTTCTAACAGGGGAGATGATAAGTCTATGTGAAAATATATGCACCATAAATCTAAAGTGAAAAAATGCAAATATAGACAATCTTCTTAAATACAAGAAAGTCTGGGAGAGAATCAAGGAAGTCTTTAGTTATGTTAGACAATATTTGAACTGCATCTTAGAGGAAGAAAGAGACTGGGAGAAAGAGATGGGGGGGAGGTATTCCAGTCATGTGGAAAAGACAATGCAGAGCTGTGAAGATGGGAGATGGCATGATCCTTGGAAGAAATAGAAAGCACAGTTTGGCAAGACTTGAGAGAACAGGAGAGGGAGATGTGCCTGGTGAAGATGGAACTAGGTTATATAGGTTATTAAAAGAATTTGGATTTTATCCTGGGGACAATGGAAGTCAATAGAATTTACTGAGTTAGTGGAGTCATATGGTCAGATCTGCATTTAAGACAAAATTTTGGCAGTAATGAATAGGGTGAATTGGTGTGGGGAGAGATCTGGGGTAAGGGAACCTATTAAGAAGCTATTGTGGGGCGGCTAGGTGTCGTAGTAGATAAAGCACCTGCCCTGGAGTCAGGAGTAACTGGGTTCAAATCCAGTCTCAGACACTTAATAATTACCTAGCTGTGTGGCCTTGGGCAAGCCACTTAACCCCGTTTGCCTTGCAAAAACCTAAAAAAAAAGCTATTGCAAAAATCTAAAGAAGAATTGAGGAAAGAGTGGTTTCATGGAAACCCAGAGAGGAAGGAGAGTGTATCTAAGAGGAGAGGGTAGACAACTGCATGCTAAATGAAGCAGACAAGTCAAGAAGGGTAAGGGCTGAGAAATAATCATCAAATATGACAACTAAGACATCACTGGTAGCTTTGAAGAAAGTCATTTCACCTTGAAGGACTTGCTCATTCCATCAGTGCAACAATCGGGAACAATTTTGGGCTGTCTGCAAAGGAGAGTGCCATCTGTATCCAGATAAGGAGCTGTGGAGTTTGAATAAAATGCAAGGACTATTCCCTTTAATTTAGGAAAAAAAAAAACCAGATATCTTATTGTCTGATCTTGTTACCTCTTAGACTTCTCTTCTCTTTAAGGATATGATTTCCCTCTCATCACACCCAATTTGGATCAAGGTACAACATGGAAACAAAGTAAAGACTGACAGAGTGCTTTCTGTGGGGTGGGGGGTGGGGGGAGGGAAGCAAGATTGGGGGAAAATTGTAAAACTCAAATAATATCTTTAATAAAAAAAGTCATTTCGGTTGAGTGGTGAGACTGGCAACTTCCATTTCTTTTATTTTTAATTTTTATTTAAGGCAATGGGGTTAAGTGACTTGCTCCAGGTCACACAAGTAGATAATTATTAAGTTTCACCTTGGCAACTCCATTTCAAAAGGCTGAGTGTGGCAGTTAGGTGACACAGTGAATAGACCACCAGACCTGGAATGAAGAAGACCTGAGTTCAAATTTGGTTTCAGTTACTTATTAGCCATGTGACCCTGAGTAAGGCACTTAACTCAGAGTACCTCCAGAAAAAAAGGCTAAGGAATGAGGAAGAAGGAAGCAATGAGTATAGACAACTTTTTCAATGAACTGACTGAGGAAGAAAGGAAAGATGTAGAAAGATAGCTTGAAGGTCTAGTAGGAGGTTTTTAAGGAGGGGATATTTGAAGGTAGCAGGAAAGGAATCAATTGATAGAAAGAGGTCAACAATTTGAGAGTTGAATGTTTCAGGATGCAATCTGTAAGAGAACATGAGAGGGCATAAGTTCAAGTGCACAAATGAATGGATTGGTCTTGAGTATGGAGAAGAGTTACCACTTTTTTAAGAAACTGATCAAATGCAAAAAGAAATCAACTCCTCTAAAAGTAAAGTTAACCAATTGAAAAAGGAAACACAAAGCTAACTGAAGGGGGAAAACCCCCTAAAAATGGACAGTTAGAAACTAATGATTTTATGAGATTCCAAGACTGTATCAAACAAAACCAAAGGATTTAAAAAAAATAGAAGAAAATGTAAAGTATTTCTTAGGGGAAAAAATCAGAAAAATAGATGGAAAGATAATTTATGCATTATGGCCTACCTGAAGGCTAGGATTAGAAAAGAGTCTGGAAAATATAATTCAAGGAATTATCATGGAAAACTGACCCATCCTAGAAAGGAAGATAAAATAGTACTTGAAAGAATCCAATGACTACCACCCAGTAAGATATACCAAAACAAAAACTCCAGAGAATATTGTAGCCAAATTTCAGAATTCTCAGCTAAAGGAGAAAATTCTACAAGCTGTCAAAAAGAATTAATTTAAATACCAGGGAGCCAAGTCAAGATTACACAGGCCTTAAGAGCTTCAACATTAAAGAAGTGGAGGCCCTGGAATTTGATATTCTGAAAGGCAAAGGAGCTTGGATTAAAACCAAGAATCAGCTACTCTGAAAAATTCAGCATATTCTTTCGGGGAAAAGATGAACTTTCAACAAAATGGAAGCTTTTCAAACTTATCTATTAAAAAGAACAGAACTGAACAGAAAAATTTGATCTTCAAATACAGGACCAAGAGATACATAAAAAATGTAAATGGAAAAAAATTAATAAGACTAATAAAATAATTAGTCAGTAAGAATAAATAGGAAGACAATGCCTGTAACTCTTGAGAACTGTATTTCTCTTAAGACAGGTGAAAGGAATATAATTAGACTGAGGATATGGGTATAAACTGATCATAATGTGATAGTACTTTAGCTCATGAGGGTTATATTTCTATTGGGAAAGGTATATACTTGAACAGAGGACAAATTGATCATGATGGTGATAATGCTTATGGATCTTGAGAATTTTACTTCTAGGATAGTTGAAAGGAGCATACCTCGACAGAAGATAGGGGTACAAGACATGTATAGTACAATTAAGACATTAAAAAGGATTATAATTGTCTGATCTTGTTATCTCTTGTATGTTATGTTTCTTCCTTAAGGATATGATTTCTCTCTCATCATATTCAATTTGGATCAATGTATACTATGGAAACAATGTAAAGACTGGCAAATTGCCTTCTATGGGGGGGTGGGGGAGGGAAGTAAGATCAGGGGAAAAACTGTAAAACTCAAAATGAATAAAATCTTTATAAACAAACAAAAAAACGGATTATGGTGGGAGAAGAAAGTGGAGGTATTAGAGGATAAGTAGCAGCACATGAAGAGCCACAAAGGACCTATTACAGTAAAGGGAAAGAAGGGAGAGTGTAATCACTGAGTAAATCTTACCCGCAACAGATTTGACTCAAAGAAGAAATGATATACATTCCCAGTTGGGTTTAGAAATTTATCCTACCCTATAGGGAAATAGGAAAGCAGCAATCAGAAGTAAAGCAATACTGGGGAGGGATAAGGGGAAAGGAGAAAGAAAAGTATAAATGAGGGAAAACAAGTTGGAGGGAAATAAAAAGGTTTGGATATTGTTTCTCTCTCTCTCTCTCTCTCTCTCTCTCTCTCTCTCTCTCTCTCTCTCTCTCTCTCTCTCATGATTTTTTCCCCCTAGTTCTAATTCTTCTTTCACAAGATGCCTAATATGGAAATACATTAAACATGCTTCCACATATACAACTTATATCAGATTGTTCACTAGCATGGTGGGGAAGGGAAAGGCAGCAGAAAAATATGGAACTCAAAAACTTGTAAAAGGATGAATGTTGAAAACTATATTTGCATTTTTGTAATTGTTAAAGAAAGAAAAAAAACATGGACAGACTTGATATGAACTGATGCAAAGTGAAATGAGTAAAACCAGGAGAATATGGTACACAGGAACAAGCAATATTGTAAGATGATTTACTGTGAACTTCACTATTCTCAGAAATACAATGATGCAGAAAAATTCTGAAGGACTTATGATGAAAGCTACTAAAGAGCTCCAGAAAAAAGAACTGATCCAATCTGAATGTAGAGACTTTTCTTTGTTTCTTTATTTTGGGTTCTTTTCGTCAGTTTTCTTTCACAGTATGACTTAAAGGGAAATGTTCTTTTCATGACCACATATGTATAACCAAAAAAAAGTTTGAGGTGTCTGAAAGGCAGTTGATGCTTTAAGTTTGAAAATTAATAGAGAATGGAGTAGAAAGAGTAGTTTTGAGGATCATCAGCATAGAGATGTTAATTAAATACATGATAGCTAATGAGATCACCAAGTGAAGTAAGCAGATATCTTGGAATTTGATATCTCAAGAAAAAACTGTCTAACTCAGAGTATATAAAAATAGAACCAAAACTTTTTTCAAAAAAAAGATGCAAAAAGACATCCTGCCATTTTGCATATTCTCAGGCAAAGAGAACACAGCAGGTTTTTTGGCAATATATATTCAATCCTCTCACTAAAAAACTTATTTGAGTTTTGTAGTGATCTTCAAATTAACTGTGTACCATGCAACTCCTCTAGGGGGTTCTTCTAAAATGTTCATTTATATGGTGGTATATTGAGACAACTCTAGGAAATAAACTAAAAAAACTAGTCGAAACAACTAATAACTAGCAAAGTTGAAGAATATACAATAAATCCACAAAAATTACTAGCATTTTTAGTTACCAATAAAATCATATCAGGAAGAGTAAGAAGGAGAAAGAAAGAGAAGTTTCTTTTAAAATAAATTTAGACAATATAAAAATAGTTGGAGCCCACCTGGTAGGACACTTTCAGAAACTATATGAATTCAATTACAAGATACTTTACAGAGGTAAAAATTGGAGAAATATTAATTTCTCATGAATAGTCTGAGCCAATTCTACCTAACTCAATTTACTTATTCAGTGACATGTATACCTATCAAAATACCAAAGAATTATTTTCCAGAGCTAGAAAAAATAATAACAAAATTTCTCTGGAGCAACAAAAGGTCAAAAACATCAAAGGAATAAATGGGAAAAAAAAGTGGCCCAGCAACACCAGATTTCAAACTATATTACAAAGTAGTAATCATCAAAATAATCTAATACTGACTAATAAATGAACTAGTGATTCCTGGAATAGTTTTGGCACAAAATATATAGAAATAAATGACCACAGTAAACCCAAAGATCCAAGCTATTGGGGCAAGCAATAACTATTCAAAAGCTACTGGGAAATTGGAAATTAGTTTGGCAGAAACTAGGTATATATCAGCATCTCACACCATTTACCAAGATAAGCTCAAAATAGGTACATAATTTAGACACAGAGAATGATATCATTAGCAAATGATGGGAGTATGGTAAAAACTACAATTTATGGAAAAGAGAAGATTTAATGAGCAAACAGGATGTAAAATGGATCACAGGAGGTAAAATGATAATTATAATTACATGAAATTAATGCGCCTCTGCACAAACAAAACTAATGCAGGTAAAGGAAAACAGGAAAGCAGGGGAGAAAATCTTTGTAATAAATTCTTCTGATAAAGGTTTTATGTCTAAAATATATAAGGAATTGAGTCAAATTTACAAAAAAAATAAGTCATACCCCAACCCTAGCTTTCAGAAGAATAAATCAAATCTATCAATAGCCAAGTAAAAAAATGCTCTAACTAAATAATAATTAGAGAAATACAAATTAAACAATCACAGTTCTATGATACCACAAAAGGAAAATGAGAAATGCTGGAGGGGAATGTTGAAGAATAGGGGCATTAATGAATTGTTGGTTGAGTTGTGAACTTGTTTAAGCATTGTGGAGAATAAGTTGGAATTATGCCCAAAGTATGTACATAGTATGTATATATCATTTCCATTCAGTAATACTGATACTAGGTTTGTACCCCAAAGAGATCACAGGGAAAAATCCCACATATACAAAAATAATCATAGTAGTTTTTTTTTTTTGTGGTGGTAAATAACTGGAAACTAATGGAATGTCCATCAGTTGGGGAATGGTGGAATAATCTATAAGATTATGTTGGAATAATTACTGTTATAAATAATGATGAAATTAGAGGTTTCAGAAAAATTGGGAAGTCTTAAAAACTGATGCTGAGGGAAGTGAGTAGAACTATACAATAACAGTAGTTGTGTAATTCGAGTATGAAAAACTTGGCTACTCTGATCAATACAATGATACTTAACAATTCCAAAGAACTCAAGATAAAAAATGCTCTCCACCTCCAGAGAGAGAGCTGATCATCTCTAAGTGAAGATTGGAACATTTTTGTTTTCATTTTATTTTTATTATCTTTTTTAAATAACATGATTCAAATGAAAATTTGCTTTGCATGATTTTATATGTATAATGGATATCATATTTTTAGTCTTCTCAAAGAATGTGGAAGAAGGTGGAGGGAGGGAGATAATTGGGAGCATAAAAAATTTTTTAAAATATTTTAATGCATTCATTTATTTATTTATGGAACCTTCATTTGTAGAGAACCAGAAGATCCAGGAAGACTTTTCAGGGATTATAGAGACTTTGGACTGGAATATGTGTGGGTTTCACATTTTTAAGAACTTTTAAAGAACTGCCTCTGTTTGAAGATGGCCCATAGGAAAACTTGGGATAGAATTTTGCATTTTTGGTAATGTATGAACTATTCCAGATTCTACTCACTAGATTGATTTTGAACCTGGAGAGAAAATAAGCATGAAAAAAGAGCCTGTGGTATAGTATGATTCTGTCCAGGTTCACCTTAACTCTGAAGCACCTCTAATTTAGCATTCAAATATGCTTTACATTGAGGCCCAGATCCCCATTTTACTTACTGAAGGCATCCTGTAGCCTTTTCTTTCAATAAATTCTTTAAAAGCAACTGTTCCATGAAGGTCCATGAATGTTGCATCCTAAAAAAGAAATCAGATATAGTCTGAGGTCAGTCATCAAAACTTTATTTTTATAACAGCTCTGAATAAGAGCACTGCTTTCAAACCATAGAACCAAGGGAAGCATTTTTCTTCATAAGGAAGAAATGTAAATGATAGTAACCAGATGAAGCCAAGTCATGTAACTAGTCAAGAACTGTCTAGATTTATATAAAAAAATATCCAGAAATTATAAATTCAGTTCTGTCAGCCTCAAGATAGCATTTTAATTCAATGACATAGGGTACCTTGCCGTGTCAATATATTGAAAATAATAAACTTTATTTTTGAGGAGGATGCAAATTTGGATAATAAAATACCAAAATTATATTTACAGTGGGTTATTCAGACTTTTAAATTTTATTAAACATAAACTTCTTGGTTTCTGTTTTTGAAAATATTTTGTTAGGATATAAATAAAAATGAAAATATTTCCCTATAAAAAGGAAAGAAAAAGAAGTTTGTATATGACATTATGAATCTTTATACAGTGTAGTAATTATTTAGGCAGTGGTAAATTGCATAAGATATCAGGAAGACCTGGATATAAATTCCACCTTGGACCTTTTGAAGTTATGTAATCTTAAATAAATATTACTGAATAAATAAATTCAGTAATAAATTTATGAATAAATTACTCTGTTTAAATTTCCTTATTTATAAAATGGGGATAGAAGTTTGCACATGCTGATATTTCAGGTCCTTTCCATCTTTAAATATATAATTTTGTGCTGTTACATAATTTCAAAAGAGTGTATATTAAATTTAACACAGTATTTCCAACACTTATCTGTGTGCCTTTTGAGTCTTTTGTTTTATATTTTCATTTCTGATATATTTCCTATCCTCCCTCCTCCCTCCGTCCCTCCCCCTTCCTTCCTTCCTTCCTTCCTTCCTTCCTTCCTTCCTTCCTTCCTTCCTTCCTTCCTTCCTTCCTTCCTTCCTTCCTTCCTTCCTTCCTTCCTTCTTTCATCATCTTTCTATTTCCTTTCACAATTCATACTTCTTCTCCAAAAGCTCACCCTAGTAGCAAATAAATGTGACCTGTGGGTTCTGGTTTCATTGTGTCCATATAGGTTATATGTGTCCACATGGATCTGTCTTGATGTGACTCACAGTGAGGCAAGAATAATTATGTCTAGGGGGCAGCTAGGTGTTGCAGTGAATAGAGCACTGGTCCTGGAGTCATGAGGACCTGAGCTCAAATCCGGCCTCAGACTCTTAATAATTACCTATCTGTGTGACCTTGGACAAGTCACTTAAACCCAATGTCTTGCAAAAAAAGAAATAAAAAAAACAAAGAATAATTATGCCTAGTATCTCCTCCTCCCTCTTTTCTCTAAGAAAAATTTTGGTTACTGTCAAGAGGGAAAGCAGGAAGGTGACAAAGGCAACCACTCTGCTCTCTTTAAAGAAAGGAAATAATGGGCTAGATTATACTTAACTTCTTCCTTAAATATTGTTAATTCAGGAAAGTAATTTTTAGGTTCCTTAATAGGATAGGAGGGCAATAAGCTATATGTCCAAGTCTTGACCACCTTTCCACCAAATGCCAGTTCCATTTATCCAAAATGATAGCAAAACAGAAATCAGATAAAGTATACATAGTAGGAGAATATAAATCAGACAATACAAATAAGTTCTTCTATTGGGAGCAAGATGATTCATTTCAACCAAGAAAGTTTCCTAGGTTACATCCAGGGAAAAATTCCTCAAAGTAGTGTAGCAAATTGGGGATAAGAGATATGAGAGAGATTATCAACTCCTCCACATGTCAGCTTTATTTGAGATTTTTTTTCTTCTTTCAGCAACTGAAGCTTAGAAGGTTGAAATGATGTATCTTCTCTTTCAATAATAGGAGCCAAATGCCCTCAGATCTCTTCTCTCCACCTCTCACTCACTCTGCCTGCCCCTTACTCATTCACAGGACATTGAGTAATCCATGTCTACCAATGAGGACAGAGTAACAGAGTACTACACAATTGGCTCTTCCAACCAAGGACCAATATATTTATTATATAAGGTGACTCTCTGGAGAGAGTATTATCAGAGGGTACTGGATTATGGATGCTGGAGGGACTAGGAGAGGATATTGGGAGAAATTATGGTGATGTAAAAAGAATATATCAAGATTATTTTTTAAAATCTTGCTCTCATATCAATTTCATCACATTAATTGAGGTAGAGATAGGTAACCTCCTGATTATATGTTGATGATAAATATATTGATGATAAGTCATATTCATCAGGCTCTTAGCCAATCCATTATCTACTGAATATTATTCAAATATTCATTGAGTCCATCCTGTAATCAGAGAACTTAACATATATTTTCTCTAATAATTTATTATCTTAACTGCAGAACTCATGGTAAGAGTTGTGAGATTCTAGAAAAATTAGATATTTCTTAAAACATACCATAATCAGGTAGAAACGTCATTAGTGGAGTAGGATAATTTTTAGCCCAAATGAAAATGAGTTTACAGATCATGACATGTGAACATACTTTTTCTACAAAATTCTTTTTCAATTTTTCGGATTTGGAATTAGCTTCTATTTTGGGATCCAACAAAGGTTCATTTGCTCTTCGTTTCTTCCATAACTTGGTATGTAGATACCAGGCCCCATAGCTGAACTTTGCACAATCTGGTTTGTAAGGATTCTGTAGAAAAGAAAGTAAATTCCAACATCATTTTGGCTGATCTGGTTTGCTTTATAGTGATTCAAAAAGTCAGTCCTTGGTACCTTGATTCAAATTCTGTTGATAAGACCACCATTATCACTGTGAATGTATTTATATTTAACTCTTGCCCAACTATTATAGAAAAGATAATTTTCACTGATTTATGTAATTAACCAAAATATTTTAACAATTAAATAATAACTTCATGTTTCTAGAGTGGTTTAAATTTTACGTGTAAGCAAATCTATAAACACATTTATTGTGAAAGATTCCACTAATTAGTCTAAAAAAATCTCCATCTTGCTGTAAAACTTGAATCAAAGTAGTAACTAGAAATAATAAAAATGATGATAAATCTCCTCCAAGAGACATGTTGTCAGCACTGGACTTACACAGTTTTCATTAATAGATAAGTGTTTTTACTCAATCTGGCACTGAAAATGTCAAAGCCTTTATTTGGAAAGAACAGGGGAAAAGGAAGACTTAGGCTGATTCTGAAGTATTTAGGAATGGAAAATTGCTTCTCTCTAAGCCAAGGGTTCTTAACCTGGGATCTATGAATGATTTTTAATAATAATATAATAATATTAGTAATTAATATTATTAATTTCCTTTATAATCCTATGTATTTTATATATTCAAAAGCACTATTCTGAGAAGGGGTTCATAGTTTTTGCCAAAGAGATCCAAGACACAAAAAAAGATTAAAACTCCTGTTCTATGAATATGTGGGTGATTATAATAACCATTCATTGTCATTGAATGAAGCCTCAAAAGAGATCCTGACTCTAAGGCCGGGCAGAAGAACCACACACTATTATAATTCTAGCAACTTTCACAAATAACGTTCTCCCTATAACAAAACTATGCATTGCCAACTCTCTTCTGGATGCTGTAAAGTGGAAAAATTATTTGTAGAAAATCACATCAGACATTCTCTCAGTTTGATGATAACTACTAGATGAATAATATTTAAGGGAGTAGTTAAAAATAATGTTAGCCTACTTCTCTCTCTGAGAAGAGCAGATTGGACAAGGTTCTAGACCCAACTTCCTACTTCCTTGGAGAAGAGTAGTGGGGCAAAGAAGTTATAGATGTCTATTCTGCTTCCCTTTGGGTTACACAATGACAACCCAAGCTACATGTAAGGAATAGTCTTTGCTATACATGGGGAGGGGGTGGCTTTCCAGAGGAATGTAATTTCTGGTCTCTTATTTTTAATAAGGAATTGTGTTTTTATTTTGTTTCTGGAGTACTGATGTCTCTTCAACAATCTGGAGTGGGGTCCGTATCACACATCTTTTCTCTTGAAGTTAGAAACCGGAAGAGCTCCAGACTTAAAGAGACTGAAGAGCCCAAAGAAAGCTGAAGAGGCTTGAAAACCCCGGAGACTGTCTCTCTCCCACTCTCACCAGCTCTGCCCCACTTCTCATGCAGGTACAGGACCTTGATCTCCACTTACAAAAGTACAGTGCCATAGGAATGGGCTTTGAAAATTGGGGTACAAATAGAGCCAAGAATAACAGTTTCTGGATCAAGGACAAGACCTTCTGGGAAAACTGCAAAGAAGTTTGACATAAACTATTTATTTATTTATTTATTTATTTATTTATTTATTTATTTATTTATTTATTAGGTTTTTGCAAGGCAAAATGGCAAAAATGGCTTGCCCAAGGCCACACAGCTAGGTAATTATTAAGTGTCTGAGACTGGATTTGAACCCAGGTGCTCCTGACTCCAAGGCCGGTGCTTTATCCACTATGCCACCTAGCCGCCCCTGACAAACTATTTATTAACCATCAGTTTATACTACAAACCACAATGAACTTCAAGTGGACACATGGCTTAAAAACAACGTCCCATCATTTAAAAAAATTAGAAAAGAACAAGCATTAACTTTCATACCTATGAAATCTTAATCAAGCAAGGGATAGAGGAGATTAAAAAAAGATAAAATATCAATTTCAATTATATAAAACTTAAAAGTTTTTGAAAAAACAGAATTAATACATGAATAAGAAAAGATATTGTCTTATGGGGGGAATCTTTGCATCAAATGTCACTGATAAAAATTTGGCCTGCAAAATATAAAGGAAATTGATACATATAGGACCAAAATGCATCCCTAATTAGATCAAAATTCATGAATTAGTTCAAAGGATATGAAGTTTTCACAAGAGCTACAGATTCGAAACATTAAAAGAAAAAATACTCAGTCACTAATTAAGACAAATGAACATTGAAATAACTTGTACTCAGAAAATTGGCAAAGACAAAAAGCAAAAAAGTCAATATTGCAGGAACTACCAGAACATAGGCATATTGTTTTTGGAACTGATGTGGTCCAACAATTCTGGAAAACAATTTGAGATTATAGGAGAAAAGTCCCCCAAATCTTCATACTCTTTGTTCATTTCCACCATTTAGCACAATATACCACAGCTAACAAAGATACCATATGAACCAAAACATTTCTAGCTGTAGTGGTAGTAAAAAAAATGGAAATAAAATGTGTGCTTATTTGATAGAAAAACAGATTTAAAAAAGCCATGGGATGTGAAAGTGCAATCAGAAAGGAAGACTATGAGGATTTCAGAGAAACATAGGAATGGAAGAATGAAAAAAGAAAAAGGATATTTATTAGACAGAAATAAATTCTAACAGTATCTGGGGATGGAGAATTGAAGTATACCATTTAGTTTTGGAGATTCTTCCTTGTAGCTAAGCATTTTTTAGAAAAATTTTTATATTTTAAATTTTTTTATTTTTTATAAACAGTTTTAATTGATGAGCACAAACCTAACTAACCTATTATTGTATTATTTTGACCTGTTATTGTATTATTGCATCCCATATAATCATTAAACGGGTCTTCTTGTGATTTGCCCTCCCCTCAACTTATTTCCACATCTTACTATGGAAACAGTGATCAAATAAAAATTAACATACAAAGGGCATGACAGCAGTCTATTTCTTGGATTTACCTACCATCTTTGTACCTCAGAAAGCCAAAGTTCCCTTCCTCCTTTAGCTACCATTACTCTATATATGTTGTCTCTTCCTATTAGAATATGTTTCTTGAGAGGGTCCCTTAAGATCTCATATTTCAAAAATCAAGAATTAAGAGACAAAGAGTAGACAACATTGAAAACTCAAGAATTGAGAAAAGCCCCTGAGATTTGCAGGATCTTTTTTTTCCCTCTAGTACCCATTCTTCTTTCTCCTGGAAGAATTTCAGAATGGGAACTTACCTTTGTCCTATGTAGTTTCCTTTCAGGGTCAATCTCCTCCAGGACATACTGAATCTCTTGCACTGTTGTTAGTCCTACTCCCTTCTTTAGGTCCAATGGTATCTTATTCATTTCCATCAAATGGACGATGTTGTAGATCTTTGGATATTCATAACTAGTTTCAAACAGTTTCAAGATGGTGTCCACATCTATTTTGTCAGTCTCCCCCTAGTACATCAATATCATATTGTAAGCATTATTGTTAAGCATTTGAAAAGCAACCGGTTTTCTGCTTTTTCTATTAGGGGACATTATGGTACTCTGGGATATTTGGAGAGAAAGTTGAGCTCATGAGAGAAGAATTTCAATCAATGGACAAGCATTTAATAAGTGTCTACTATGTGCTGGGTGCTAGATGGAGCTAGAAGGAATGTTGACCTTGGAGTCAAGAAAAATCCGCATTCAAATCCTTCCTCTGATATTTATTAATTGGGTGATTCTGAGCAAATCACTTAACCGCAGCCTGCCTCAGTTTCCTGCTCTGTAAAGTGGGGGGTAATAATGACACCTTCTTCCCAGGGTTATTGAGACTTGTAAGGTGCTTTAAAATCTTTACAATGCTATATAAACAGTGACTAGAAAGAAACAAGAGCTCCTGCCTTTGAAGAGCATACAGTCTACTTAGGAAGACATTTGAGTGTATGTATGTATATAATGTATGTATGTATATAATATATATATATATATATAGTATGCATATTTACAAAATAGATATGAGCTAATGGGATGGGGATGGGAATGGAGAACAGACTGCCAACAGTCAGGAAGACCAGGAAAGTCAATATTTCATCTGAAATGAGCTTTGAAAGAAGATAGGAAAAGAGAAAGGGGTGCATTTTAGGTATAGATTGTTTATGACCATGGAGACAGATGCAGTGTTATGAAAGAAATCCTAGGAAGGTCAGTTTGCTGGCTCCAGGAGTATCCAAAGGAAAATAGCCTTAGAAAGGCAGGTTAGGGATAAATTGTACAAGACAACAACCAAGGAAATTGCATTTGGTCCTAGAAATAATAGGGAGCCACTGAAGCTTATTGAGCTGGGGAATAACATTTCAGATCTGGATCGCTACATCTAAGCTCTCTAAGTTCTCCTTTGGTGGTGTGAAGAGACATAGTAATGTGGTCTTGAAGGTTATAATGTATCTGAGGACTAGTTTTCTGTTTTAACAAAAGGCCCTTACTCTCTTTTTGTAGAGATAAAACTCTTAGCAGTGTTGGAAAATTGTTTTAACATACAAAGGGCTGGTTCTTGCAGAGAAAATAAGAACCGGACCAATGACTGCCTCTACTAATAGCTTCTCTGGAGCTTTTAATATTAGAAAATTGTCTGGATCAGGTCAAATAATTTGCCAAGGGTCTGTGTCATAGCAAGTCTGTGTCAGTGGGGCAGTAGCTCCTTTAAATGGCTATAATTCAGCGATTGATTCAGTGAATAAGACTTCACATTTCTGGAGCATAGGGCTAATAAGGACAACTCTATCCAGGAACTAGGGACCAAAGTCCCTGGCATCAGCTTTACCATCTTGGCTGCCTTTTTTTGGATACCTTCCTTCCTAAAAGATGGCACACAGATCTGAGAACAATAAACTCAATGGTCTGAACTGGGCAGAGTAGAATGGACAGCATGTTTTCTTTATTGCATTTTTGGTTCCATTAATTTTCTTGGATTTTTATCACATGTTGTCTCATATTGAGCTTCCAGGTCATTAAAATTCCAGATCAATTTTTTTCAGATAAATTATATGCCTCCATTTTCTCTATCTTGTACTTGAACCCTGGTGTGAGACTTTACTTCACTCCTATAAACATTCCTATGTTTTGGTTAAACATGCTATTTGGATCCTGATTCCATCATTAAATGCTCTAGCTCTCCCTTCTTCCTTTGTTTCATCTGTAAATTTGATGACTATGTCAGTTATATTTTTATCTAAGTCACTATTAAAAATGTTAAGTGGTACAGCACTGGAGACCTTTCAAACTTAACATGGACTAGCAATGATCACTACTCTTTAGGTCCTACCATCCAAATAATCCAAGGCTACCTAATTATACTGTCCTCTAGTCAATATTTCTCCACCCCCCAAAAAGAGAAATAGCATGAGACTTTGTCAAATGCTCCCTCATAATTTTAGTGTATCAACAGCATTCCACCTGATCCATCAGTCTAGTAATCCTGTGAAAAGAAGAAATAAAGATGACCTACTATTGTGCTGTTTAGGCCTGTTTAGACCAGAGGGTCATAGGATGCTTGACAATTTAACAACTCTTAGTACAAGATTGGAATCACAGCTTTGAACAAAGGAGTATATCCCTTGGGGAGGTTGAGTTCCCAGTAGGGATAGGTTGTGGTGGTAAGAACAATGTCCTATCACCTTCTTCCATACAGGTTTGACTGGTTTTTCTCTGAAAGGCTATAAATCTATCCCCAGGATTTGATTAGTATAGGGGACTCTATATATATGGGGGCTTCCTGGTCTTGTAAGGATATAAAAGGCCCAACCTCTTGGAGTCAGGGATCTTCAGAATTGGCAGACTTCTCCTAACCTTGTGGATCCCTACACCCTGTCCAGTTGACCATGTAGAGGCAAGGGAGGCAGTATCTCTGGAAGCTAAGTGTTAAGTCTCCTTGAATATTCATTCTATGGTATGACTAAGTAAACTTCCTTTTGTTAATGGTTTGGTGTCTGACTGGTGACTTATTTTGTTCTCACTTTTAACCTGAATAAACAAGTTAGGAACTGGAGTTAGGTCAGGCTCCTAATAGTTGCTCAGATCCCTAGCAAGACTGATTTGTTTTCCATGTACATGGATGCAATGTGTATATGTGCGTGTGTACATGTGTGTATGTGCATTGTGCATGTGTGTGTGTGTGTTTGTGTAGTAAGGGTATAAGTCTAGAGGACTGGATCAGACCCCAGGGAAGCAGAATCACAGAAAAGAGTGAAGGAGGTTTTCATTGTTTACAGACTTCGATATGAATTTTTTGTGCTTTAAAAAGTGTCAGGTTAAATAGTCTATTTTTTATTCCACATTTTGTTAGTCTGAGACTTTCCTGTTTTTGCAGAGACTAAGATATGAATCAGATTTTGATGTTTCTAGGGGAGAGTCTGGGTGAGGGCATGAGTGAGAGGTGATGACTGAGAAGTCTTCAAGCAGGAACCTTGTTGTAAAACCAGAGCTTTGATAATGGCAAGTGAATTTTCAGAGTGATTTCTATATACCTAGCCACAGTTATTTGAATGGGGTTGATTAGGGACTTTCTAACTGTAAATTAAATGATAAGAAAGTCAACAAAACATAATTAAAGGAACAATGGACTAAGTCTAAAAAAAGATTTGCATTTATGTACCAGCTCTGTCACTTCGTTTTTTAGTTTGTTTGTTTGTTTGTTTTTTTGGCAAGGCAATGGGGTTAAGTGAATTGCCCAAGGTCACACAGCCAGAGAATTATTAAGTGTCTGAGGTCAGATTTGAACTCAGGTCCTCCTGACTCCAGGTCCAGTGCCCTATTCACTGTGCCACCTAACTGCTCCACTCTGTCACTTAATATCCATGCAACCCTGGTCAGATCCCTTTATATGATCCTCAGTTTATTCATTTATAAAATTGAGGCAATTTGGGTGGTATAATGGATAGAGCACTGTAATCAGAAAGCTCTGAGTTCATAGCTACCCTTAGACACCATCTATATGACCCTGAACAAAATCTCTGGATTACCCTCTCTGTGACTCAGTTTCTTCAACTGTAAAATGGGAATAATAATAGTGCCTACCTCCCTGGGCTACTGTTAAGGATAAAATGAGATCATATGTGTAAAGTCTTTTCAAAGCACTCTAAAAATACCAGTTGTTGTTGTTAAACTTGCACTATTTATCTCACTGCTGCGTATATAGACAATTCTCTATAATCCTCAACAAATTGTAGAAATACAAATTCTAAATTAGGTGAATTGTTGTTATGAAAAAGCTTATTTGGTGGTTGAGGAGGGGTTATAATCTAAATCTTGTAATTCCTCTTAGATTTTTGTCCCCAAGGTGAAAAAAATCAATTTCTAAGTTGACCCTAATGAGGTCATGGGTGACTTCCAACTTACGAAAGAGGAAGCCCAGTCACAGAACTCTTTAGCAGTTTTTTGTATGTGTTCTTCCAGTGCTGGGAAGTGGTTGAATTCTTCCACTTCTTTCTTTTCTTCCCCACGGATGCACCTATATGGGTTCTTCACTGGTGGCGGTTTGGGGCTAAAGAACATAATATCAACAAAATAAAAACACAAAGCAAGTCAGTCGCAGAACTGAGAGAAGTCTTGATGTTGGGCAGAGATCTTGCTCTCAGGGTCACACAGTCTTCAAATACATCTTGCAATTATATTATTATTACTAGCACCACTTTGGGACAGAATCAATATAAGTTATCATAATAATGCATTCTTAAAACAGGGGGTTTTTCACTCTTCTTTGGTGTTGGGCACCCCTTTGACATGTTGGCAAAAAGTATAACAAAAATAATGAAGTTGCTATTGAGTCATTTTGGTCAGGTCTGGCTCCTTGTGACTCCATTTGGGATTTTCTTGGCAAAGATACTGGAGTGGTTCGCCATTTCCTTTTCCAGCTCATTTTACAGAGGAGGAAACTAAAGCAAACAAGGTTAAGTAACTTGCCTAGGGTTAAACAGTTATTAAGTGTCTAAGGTCAGATTTGAACTCCCAAAGAGAAGTCTTCCTGACACCAGGACCAGCACTCTAAACATTATAACCCTTTTTAATATATCTTGATAAGAAATATTTTACTGTATTTTATATATGATATTATATATAATATATATTATAATATAATAATATATAATATATTACATATTACATATATTACATTTTATACTATGTAATAATTTGCATGGTAACAGATAATTATACATATCATTTTATAAATATACAAAATAATGTATTCTTAACCTTACTTTAGTATTAGGCACCCCTTTGGCACTCTGGAGAAATAAACAACAACAATAATAATAATGCTATTTTATATATAATAACCTACTATTATTTATTGTGATAGACAATAAGCACAATATTATACTTTATGTTCTATATTATACATAATAATATATAGCAGGTGCCACAATATATAATAGATACAATAATATATATCATGTAATATAATATGCACAATAACATACTATATCACAATACACAATGCTACACAAAATGACACATAATTATATATGTAATTTTCTACACAAAATAATAATGCGTTCTTAAAAACCATGGGTTTTTAACCTTTGTGTTCTAGATTCCTCAGAATAAGGATTTTAAATGCAGAAAGCAAAACACGTAAGATTATAGAGGAAAACAATTATATCAAAATACAATGACGAACAAAATGATAAAAGTCAAGTTCATAGACTCCAGGGTAAGAACCCCTGCTTTAAAGTAACAAATTATGGTTCATTAACCTTATTTGCTTTAATTTCCTCCTCTGTAAAATGAGCTGGAAAAGGAAATGGCGAACCACTCCAGTATCTTTGCCAAGAAAACCCCAAATGGAGTCACAAGGAGCCAGACCTGACCAAAATGACTCAATAGCAATATCAATGTTAATATGCATAATAAAATTATTTTTGTTATTCTTTTTGCCAATGTGTCAACAAATCTCATCATTGTGAATGTGAACTGTTGTTTTTAGAAGATTCTATTTACCCATACAATTAGACAAATTTAACTCAATGTGATAGTAATGAAAAGGACAAGATAAGACATGATGAAGCTATGAAATTAATGAAATCATAGACTTCTGGAATACTGAAGGATAACTTCAATTAAGCAACATGACTGAATTATTAAGTTTTCAATCATCTCTTTGGGATTCCTTTGGCTGAGTCCTTTCCATTCTTCATAACTACACATCCATCTAGCCAGTAAGGGAAATGGCAGCTCAGTTGACATGAGGACTACTTGCTTCCCTTCATTAAGAAGCATTTCCCTGTTTCTAATGTTCTAAACCTTACAATGTGATAGCCTTACCAAGGGCAGTTTGGGAAGTGAACCAACAAAGTGTCTTGCCAAGAGCGTCCCTGAGGGTATCAAGAACAATACTCACCTTTCCAATGGCAAACACTCACGAGTTTTCATGCCATCCCAGGCTTTTTTCTTTGGCTCGATGCCATCTTGAATGTAAGCCCATTCATCCTTCAAGCACTTATGTGGATCAAGGATTTTCAGAACCTGTGTAAGGAGCTACAAAGACACCTTCATCAGGATGAGAAGAAAAGGTGGAATAAAATGGGCCCTACTTTTAGAAATAAAACAAAATCAACCCATTCTCTCTATGTTGTTGTATTTACTACACTTATTTAGTTAGTGTCATTTATTAAACCTGATGAAGGTTAGTCAAACTCAGTTCCTTACCCTAGAAGGGAAGGGAAATATTTAGGATGTCAAAGTCTACTTTTTTAAGACTGAATTCACTTTATCCCTCTACTCCCATCATGGAGTCTTCAATTTTGGTCAAAGTGGCTTCCTGATATCATTAGTCTACCTTATATATTTTTGCACAGACTGTCCTCTCATATCTATCTCCCTATCTCCTCTATCTCCCTGCCAATTCACAGATCCCTAACACTCTTCCAGGCTTTAGCTCATGTGTCTCCCCCGATTCTCTCAGTTGTTAACATTCTCTTCTGTCTAAAGAGCAATAGAGGAAGTTATGAGTCATGTGGCAGCAGAAAAAGGGAGCACAGTACTCAAGAAGGTAATTCAAGCTGGCTGCCAATCCCATCCACCATATTTCACGATCAGATGCATCTGGTTTTGTCTCCTAGAGAAATGCCCGCTAATTACTGCGTAACACAGAGAATTTCTAGTCATTCAGTTCTACCCTGGCTGGACTCTGAATTTGTTTGATCTCATTTAATTATCTCATCCAACAAACTGGGCAAGACAACTAAACCAGAAACTTCAAGAATCAAGAAAATCAATCATTGATGCTTTCATTTTTGTTCTTTACTAATTCAACACATATTTATTCAGGATTGTGGTGGCAAAGAAGGAGGGGCATTGTATATTTTCTCTTAATAAGAGTAACTACATTTTAGAATTAGCTTCTGTGCTGGTGTAAATTGAACAAGCCACATCTATTTTAGCCCTTGGTGTTTCCTTCCTTCCCAGTTATTTTTGCTAGGGAAAAATATTTCAATACTGTGTTCTAGTCCTCCAGGATCCCTCTTATGACTACAATCAACACAGCTGTAAATATCATCAAACCATATCAATTTAGGTCTGTGTACTCTATTGTTTTATGGGACATTGTAATGCTATGTCTGGTAAGAATCTGTGGTCTAGTATAATTGTTCCCTGCTTTGTCTGTGTCTATAATATTTTTGAATATGTGCATATATGTTATATTGTTATATTTCATTGTTATGTTGTGTTGTATTGTATTATGATGTGATTGCTGTTATGCTTTTGTTATTGATTTGATGTGATGCTATGTCATGTTATACGGGTAGGGAAAAACTTGTATTGAAAGTACACTTTTTTTTTAGGTTTTTGCAAGGCAATGGGGTTAAGTGACTTGCCCAAGGTCATAGAGCTAGGTAATTATTAAGTGTTTGAAGCTGGATTTGAACTCAGGTACTCCTGACTCCAGGGCTGGTGCTCTATCCACTGTGCAACCTAGCCACCCCAGAAAGTACACTTTCTTGACAGATTCTCTTTGTGAAGTAATGAATCTCTTTGTGCCATGATATAAAATCTTTGAAAGTAAAGTGATCATTTTTTTTTACTGATTTATACCTCAGACTTTGAACAGCAGAGAATTCTACCATAACAGTACATATGATAGGTGATGTTATGGAAGGTCTAATAAGCCCTGATCCCTGGCCTTCAAGAGCTTATGATCCAATTAAGGAAATTTGGCATGGACACAAGAAATTCTACCAACAAGAATCTAGAAAAGATCACTGGAGGAATTTCAATTCCTGAGCAGGAAACTAAAGGTCTTTAGAACAATAATGACATTTTTATTGAAAAGAATGTCTACTGAAGAGGCAGATATGAGAAGTGATGAGTCATTTAGGAAAATGATATCTTGAGAATAGGAGTTAGACTTCTGAACCACAATTTAAAACATAGGAATTCTGGGCTTATTGCTTAGGGGTTGAGAGTATTACATGAAGACCAAGAGGATATATTTATTATAAACACTTGAAGAGTTGAGAAAGTGATTTAAAAAATGGACTTGGAATTGGAAATGGGGGAAGGAAGAAAATTTTTCAGGAATATTTTATCTGCCAAGCCATATGCTACAGAGAACATCAAGGTCTGAAAACAAAGAAAAATAGTACAGAAGACTAGGAGATAATATCCAAGAAGACCACCACCACCAAATTTCCCCAGGTGTCCATATGCTAAATTGAATTTAATCCTGTTAACATGACCTAAGCATGTACAGTGTTTAAAGTCATGTGCTGAATGCTAAGGCAGATACAGTATTTTATCTAAGATATGGTCCACTTCCTCAGAAAACTTAATCTAGTAGGGAGACAAGACACAAAGATAAACATAATATACATTATATGATGTTAGAGAATCAATTACATTTTTGATGCTTCACTTGTGAAAATAAATTCTTGAGTTGGAAAAAAAGATTGAGAAGAGATAGTATCACTACTCAGAGTAAATGGATAATGATAACAGAGCATCAAGAAGGCCATGATGTTCAATTCTTACTTTGTTATTGTTTTTTTGTGATGATAAATTATTTGAGGACTAGGGAATGATAAAACAAAAATAGCTAATAAAGTGTTTATATGCAAGATAAGGAGATTGTTAGAGATATTTAGCTGCACTTATGATGAGTTTAAGTTATAAAATGATAGTGATGTAAGAGAGATGTGAACCAGATAACAAGAGCACAGTATTCAGAGAGTAGTTAGCTATGGTTTTATGTCAAATTGGATGGTGGTTGGTCTATGATAAGAGTATTCTAGGATTTTGTATTTAACTCTGTGCTAGTTAACATTTTTATCTATCTGCACAAATAGCACATTTAACAAATTTGCAGATGTCACAAAGTTCAGAGAGACAGTAAACATAGTGAATGACAGAATCAGGATCCCAAAGGACTTTGAGTTAAAGAACTAGGTGATATTTCAGTGTTTACATAATGAAAAGACTATTATAAACTGGGAGTTACATTTTGTATAAGAGTCACAGATGGAAGAAACAGAAGGAAGATGTGGATTTGAGGGTTCAAAAAGAAATAATATAGAAAAGGGAAGAGGAAGGGAAAGAAAGGAATTAGCATTTGTTGAAAGTGGGTTACCACAGCTGAAGGTATTTTAGATATAAATAAGGAAAGAAGGGACTTCATGAATTTCTCTCTCACCAGAACTATCAAGGCAAGGTTAAATAGATTAAAGTAATAGAAGTTATTTGGAGGATAGGGTTGGGAAAAAGAATGGCTTAAGCCAAATGAAGTAACTATGGGGAATGTGATTACCAATAACAAAAATTTGGGCTCAAAATTAAGTGACTTGGGTCTGGACAAAGAAGGTAAGGGGAAAAAGGAAAGGAAGAAGACTAGAATAAGACTGCTCTATGCAATACAAATACCAGTTTCCTACTGCTAATTTCTTATTCTTTTAGTTAAGGGAAAAAAAGAAAATTATTTAACAATTGAATGAAGGAGAAAATACTTAATAATCATAATCTTTAATATTAATGGTATGAATTCACATTTTAAAACAAAATGATGGAAAAATGGTTTAGGAAAGTAAACCCCAATAATTTATTGTATAAGAGAAACACATTTAAAACATTAAAATTCATGGGTTTTTTTGGTTTTTGCAAGGCAAATGGGGTTAAGTGGCTTGCCCAAGGCCACACAGCTAGGTAATTATTAAGCATCGGTGCTTTATCCACTACACCACCTAACCACCCAAAACATTAAGATTCATAAGATAGCAAATGGAGTTGAAATTTCATCGACTCAGCAAACTCCCAGGTGAGGAAGCTCCCTGTAGCAGTACAGATCAGCACCTTCTCTGTAATTTATAGACTTAGAGAGTTGCCTAGAGAACTGAGAGATTAAGTGCAAGAATTAGAATAAGCAATGAGGAAACAAAACTAGTACTCTTTGCAGATGATATGATGATATATTTAGAGAAGTCTAAAGAATGACCTAAAAACCTACTTAAAATAATTAAGAACTCTACCAAAGTAGAAGGTTATAAAATAGACCCATAAAAATCAGCATGTGTTGCCATATAGATGTGTTGCCAACAAAGTCCAGAAGTAAGGGGCAGAAAGAGAAATTCCATTTAAAATAACTATAGACAATATAAAATATTTGGGAGTCTACTTGCCATGACAAACTCTACGAATACCATTATAAAACACTTTTCACACAAATGAGGGTAGGTCTAAACAATTAAAAGACTATCAATTGCTTTTGGATAGGCAAGCTAATAAAATAAAAATGGCAATTTTACCCAAATTAATTTACCTATTCAGAGCCATGCAAATCAAAATACCAGAAATTATTTTGTAGAGATTAGAAAAAATAACAAAATTTCTCTAGAAGAATAAAATGTCTAAAATATCAAAGAAATTAATGAACAAAATTCAAAGGTATATGGCCTAGGCTATCAGATCTAAATCTTTAATATAAGGTAGCAATTATCAAAACTATTTGGACCTGGTAAAGAAATAGAGTGGTGGTCAGTAGAAGGTACATAGGACACAGCAATAAATGACTATAGTAATCTACTGTTTGATAAACCCAAAGACTCTAGCTTCTAGGAAAAGAACTCACTATTTGACAAAATCTGCTGAGAAAACTGGAAATTAGTATGGCAGAAATCAGACAAAAATAAACATCTTATACCCTGTACCAAAGATAAGATAAAAATGGGTACATAATTTTGGCATAAAGTGGATACCATAAGTCAATTAGAAGAGCAAGGAATAGTTTACTTGCCGGATATGGAAAAGAGAAAAATTTATGACCAAACAAGAGATAGAGGACATTATGAAATACAAAATACATAATTTTGATTACATTACAAAAGTTTTTTTTTAGTTTTTTTTTTGCAAGGCAAACAGGGTTAAGTGGCTTGCCCAAGGCCACACAGCTAGGTAATTATTAATGTCTGAGACTGGATTTGAACCCAGGTACTCCTGACTCCAAGGCCGGTGCTTTATCCACTATGCCAACTAGCTGCCCTAAAAAAGTTTTTAAACAAACCAATGTAAACAAATTTAGAAAGAAGAAACAATTTTTCCATTTCTGAAGAAGACCTCATTTCTGAAATTTGTAATATTCTCTAAGTATACTATCATACAATTGATAAATAGGCAAAGAATATGAACAGGTAGTTTTCAGATGAAGAAATGAAAGCTATCTATAGTCATGAAAAAAATGCTCTAAATCACTATTGATTAGAGAAATGTAAATTAAAATAACTCTTCAGGTACCACCTACCTCACACCTATCTGACTGACATGACATAAAAGAAAAATGGAAAATGCTGGAGGAAATATAGAAAAATTAGGACACAAAGTATTATTGGTGGAATTGTGAACTAATCCAATCATTCTGGAGAGAAAGGCAATCAAATTATGCATACCCTTTGATTCAGCAATATCACTACTAGGTCTGTATTCCAAAGTGATCATAAAAATAGGGACAAAGACCTGCAGGTACAAAAATATTCATAGCAGCTCTTTCTGTGGTAATAAAGAATTCAAAATCAAGGAAATCCCCTATTGATTAGGAAATGGCTGACCAAGTTGTGCTATATGAATGTAATAGAATATCATTATGCTATAACAAATGATGAACAAACATTTCAGAAAAAAATCTGAAAAGACTTACATGAACTGATGCTGAGTGAATAAGTAGAACTAGGAAAACATTGTTCACAGTAACACCACAGTATACAATGATCAAATATGATGGACTTAACTCTTCTCAGCAATACAATGATCCAAGACAATTCCAAAGGACTCATGATGGAATATGCTATCCACATTGAGAGAGAGAGAGAGACAGACAGACAGAGAGACAGACAGAGACAGAGACAGAGACAGAGACAGAGACAGAGAGACAGAAAGAGAGAGAGAGAAAAACTATGGAATTAGAATGCAGATCAAAGTTTACATTTTTCACTTTTTTCTTGTTTTCTTGTTTTCCTGGTTTTCTCCTTTTCTTCTTTTTCTTCTTTCACAGCATAACTAAGGTGGAAATATGTTTAACATGGTTGTATATATATAAACTGTATCAAATTACTTGCCATCTTGTGGAGAGGGGAGGAAAGGGAGACAGGGAGAAAAATTTAGGAATCTTACAAAAATGAATATTGAAAACTTTTTATATGTAATTGGAAAAATAAAATATTATTGAAAATTAAAAAATAAGCCATTGGGGTAAAAACTCCCTCTTTGATAAAAACTGCTGGGATAATTGGAAGTTAGTGTGGAAGAAACTTAGATTAGACCAACACCTCACACCCTTTACCAAGATAAGATCCAAATGGTTACAGGACACAGACATAAAAAACAATGCTATAAGCAAATGAGAAGATCAAGGACTAATTTACCTGTCAGATCTATGGAAAGGGGAGCAGTTTATGACTAAGGAAGAGTTGGAGAACATCACCAAAAACCAATTAGATGATTTTGATTACATTAAATTAAAAAGCTTTTGCACAGATAAAACCACTGTAACCAAGCTCAAAAGAAATGTAGTAAATTGGGAAACAATCTTTACAACTAATGATTCTGACAAAGGACTCATTTCTAAAATATACAGTCATATTTTTAAAACAAAAATCCATTCCCCAATTGACAAATGGTCAAAGGATATGCAAAGGCAATTTACAGATGAGGAGATCAAAGCAATTCATAGCCATATGAAAAATGCTCTAAATTATTAATTATTAGAGAAATGCAAATTAAAGCTTCTCTGAGGTACCACCTCACACCTCTCAGATTGGCCAATATGACCAGAAAGGATGATGATCATTGTTGGAAGAGATGTGGGAAATCTGGGGCACTATTACACTATTGGTGGAGCTGTGAACTCATCCAACCCTTCTGGACAGCTATTTGGAACTATGCCCAAAGGGCAACAAAAATGTGCATGCCCTTTGACCCAGCAATACCACTACTGGGTCTATACCCTGAAGAGATGAAGAAAAAGGGTAAAAACATTACTTGTACAAAAATATTTATAGCAGCTCTGTTTGTGGTGGCAAGGAATTGGAAATTAAGTAAATGTCCTTCAATTGGGGAATAGCTTAGCAAACTGTGGTATATGTGTCATGGAACACTATTGTGCTATTAGAAACCAGGAGGGACAGGATTTCGGGGAAGTCTGGAGGGATTTGCAAGAACTGATGCTGAGTGAGATGAGCAGAACCAGAAAAACACTGTATACCCTAACAGCAACATGGGAGTGATGATCAACCTTGAAGGACTTGCTCATTCCATCAGTGCAACAATCGGGAGCAATTTTTGGGCTGTCTGCAAAGGAGAGTGCCATCTGTAACCAGTTAAGGAGCTGTGGAATTTGAACAAAATTCAAGGACTATTCCCTTTAATTTAGAAAAAACAGATATCTTATTGTCTGATCTTGTTACCTCTTAGAATTCTTGTCTCTTCTCTAAGGATATGATTTCTCTCTCATCACACCCAATTTGGATCAAGGTACAACACAGAAACAAAGTAAAGACTGACAGATTGCTTTCTGTGGGGTGGGAGTGGGGGAGGGAAGTAAGATTGGGGGAAAATTGTAAAACTCAAATAATATCTTTAATAAAAATTAATTAAAAAAGAAAATGAAAAAATAAATGCACATAAATCATCAGCATTCCTATATAATACTAATAAAACACAACAGGTAGAGATAGAGAGAGAAATTCTATTTGAAATTATTATAGATTTTATAAAATACTTGGCAGTCTACCTAACAAGATACGTATTAGAACTAGCTAAATATAACTATAAATCACTCTTTGGAGGAATAAAGACAAACTTTAACACCTGGAGAGATATTAATTGTCATCAATAAAACAGGTTGATAAAATTAAAAAATGATCATGCCTCCTAATTTAATTGACTTATTCATCACAATACCAATCATACAAGCAAAAAATTACTTTATAGAACTAGAAAAATATAACAAAATTCATGTGAAGGCAAAAAGGTCAAAAATCTTAAGGGGGAGAAATGGAAAAAGTGGAGACAAATGGGATCTAGCAGGAACAGAACTCAAACTACATCAATAGCAGTAATTCCTTTTAAAAAATTATTTATTTATTCATTTTTTTTGCAAGGCAATGAGGTTAAGTGACTTGCCCATTCACCCAGTTAGGTAATTATTAAGTGAACTCAAATCCTCCTGACTCAGTTTTTAAAAAATTGAACAGCATTCTGTTTCATTTTTTCTGTGCTGGTTGTTCTTTCAATTCTGTTGTAATTGTCATCATACATATATATATATGTATATATATATACATATATATATAGTTTTCTTGACTCTGTTTACTTCACTCTTCGCATACATAATTTCTTGTAATACAGTAATATTCCATTATATTCACCAACCACAATTTGCTTCACCCTTCTCCAAGTGATGGCTATTATTGTTTCTGATTCTTTGCTATCTGAAAAAAGTGCTACAAATATTGGAGACTTTCTTTTTATCAATAGTTTCCATATGACATATGTCTAACAATAGATTCTGTGGATTAGTGAATATTAATATTTTTGTTCTTTCATTTGCAAAATTCCAAGGTGTTTTTCAGAACTGCTGTACCATTTCATAGCTTCACTAACATTGCATTATTGGGCCTGTCTCTTCACAACTCAACCAAATTTACTAATATACATTGTCATTTCTGCCAGTTTGGTAAGTCGTGTCATCATTTATTTGATACCGAAGAACAATGGCAACAACAGAAACAAGGTTAGATTTTTAATGTCAAATTTTTAAAATGTAAAAGTTTGCAGTTTTCTTATTATTAGTGATTTGGAACATTCTTTCATATGATTGTTATTTGTACAACTTGTGAGAATTGTTTATATTATTTGAATATTCCTCTATTGGAAGGGTTTCTGGCCACATATATTTCAATTTACTGTTTATAAATCTTAGATATCAAATTCTTATCAGACTTAATGAAGATTTCCCCCTCAACTTGATACATCTCATTCATATCCTACATGTTATTTTTGTGTGTGCAAAAAATCAAAGTTATCTATTTTATTTTTAGTAATTGTCTTTATCCTTTATTTGGTTAAGAATTCATCCCATACCAGTTGCTGTAAAAATTTAGTTTCTTCTCAAATTAGTTTGATACAAGTTTTAATATTCATAGATGTATGTTGACTTTATCATAGAATAAGATATAAAATGATGATCTAAACCCAATGACTTCCAGACTACTTTCCAGTTTTTCCAGCAGTTCTCATCAATAGATGAGATTCCTGGGTAATTTATATTTGATGACCATATTTCTAATGAATTTGGAAGCAACAGTGAAGGAAAATTGACCCAGAGCATATCTAGTAGTTGGTGCAGTTGAAGAAAAGCAAATTCGATCAATGTGTGGGTATCAATGATATTTAGTAAGGAAATCCTAGAAATCAATTTTAAGTTACTAGGAAGGAAACTGCCCTTTTATTAGTGCTTTAAGAAGTTACACCTTTTACTGTTAACCTATCACTCACAGAGCAGGCAAAGCTGTCTAACTGAAGCAGCAAGATATTATGAGGGAGAAGGAAGTCAGAACAATGGAAGGCAGGAAGGAAGGAAAGGAAGAAAACATTTCTTATGAACTGATCATTGTGGTATGCACCTCACAAATATTATTTAATTTGATCCTCATAACAACCTTGAGGCAGACAGAGGTTAAGTGATTTGCTAGGGTTTTTTTTTTTTTTGTCTTTTTACAAGGCAATGGGGTTAAGTGACTTGCCCAAGGTCACACTGCTAGGTAACCATTAAGTGTCTGAGGCTGGATTTGAACTCAGATCCTCCTGAATCCAGGGCCAGTGCTCTATCCACTGTGCCACCTAGCTGCCCCAAGTGATTTGCTAATAATACATCTTCCTCCAACCCATCTCCCCAACATATACTCTTCCATCCAGGGTCACTGACCTTCACCTTTCAGTTCTGGGTATTTTCTCAGGCTGTACCCCATTCCCAGTATACTCTTCCCTCTTTGCCTACTGGCTTTCCTGACTTCCTATAAGTTCAACTAAAATTCTTTTACTAGAAGCCTTTCCCAACTTCTCTATATTCTAGTGCCTATTGTATATCTGAAAAGATGTGCATAATTATTCACAAGAAGTCTGTCTCATTAGATTATGAGTTCTTTGAGGACAGGGATTGCCTTTTGTTTCTTTTTGTACCCCTAGCATTTATCACAGTAGGGAACATAAGAAGAACATATTGGGCTAATTGATTAAACTTTAGTCCCCTGATTAAACCAATCAAATCTCAAGATCAGTTGCAATTCTTTTGAAGTATAATGCCTTCTTCTGCAGAATGTGGAAGGGATGGTAAAAACCATTGATCTAAATTTTCAGAGAAAATTTAAGGATTACAGGTCTCCCAGAAGAATATGACAAATCTGAAAACCATAATGCTGTAAATAATATAAGAAAACTGCCCAGAATTTCTGAATGTAGAAAACAAAATAATTCATAAATCATAAATCATCTCTAGGGGGAAAACTGCCAGACATAGAATTATTAAATTTAATAATCCTAATGACAAACAACCATTTCTGCCTACAGCCAGGAAAAAGAACTTCAACACCCACTAGAAAGCATGGAATAATTAAAAAATATCAATAATGTTCAAGATGCAACCCCAAATGACTTACTCTGCAAGTCTGAACCTAATCATCAATGAAAGAAAAGACCTTCAATAAAAGAGGGATATTTGAAGCATTCCTCCAAAAAAAAATAATCCCCCTAAAACAAAAACAGAAATGAGCAGATGATTTTGCTCTGTATTTGGAGCAAATACTCCAAACTACAGAAATACAAGAAAAGTCAATAAATAGAATGACCAAGCTAAGAATAAGTAAAGAGATAAATTGCCCATCTCTACTGACAATTTTTTAAACCAAAAGAGAAAGACTAACCTTTGACTTAAAAAACAGCAAGACCAATAAGAGAAAAATTGTATGTAAGGGTTATGAAAGTAGAAGTTAAAGAGATAAGAGAAGATAACCATTAGGAACAGGACTGAAATACTATTTTTAACAGATCTTAAACCCCACAACTCCTTCAACTAGTAAATTGATGTATTTTGTGGAATTAAATTGTGTAACTAGGTGGCACAATGAATAGTGCTGAGTCTGGAATCAAGAAGCCTCACCTTCCTGAATTCAACTCCATCACTTGTTAGCTGTGTGATCCTGGGAAATCTCTTAACCTTGTTTGCCTCAGTTTCCTCATCTATAAAATCAGCTGGAAAAAGAAATGGCAAACCACTCCAGGAACCTTGCCAAGAAAATCCCAAAAGGTTTCCCAAAGGGCTGAACGAAATTTAAACAATAATAAAAACAATACCAAAAATGGGAACTTGCATAAGTGGAAAGTGGGGAAGTAAAGGATAAAAGGGAATGTGTGATACATAATAAGCAAATCCATGGGTGAATAAGGCCAAAGATGATCCCTTCTAGTCTCAGCAAAAAGGAGATGCTATGGGAGAATGGGAGACTGAAACCAGGGGAAATGAAATACAGGGAGGTCTTAACCCAATAAGGGAACAGGTGAATTCAATGAAGATCATGCTTGGGAGCTGGGAAGTGGCATACTCCTGTAATTCCTGTTAATATGAAGGTTAAAGTGAATCTCTTGTTCAAGAGTTCTGGATCGAGCTATGAAGAGGCCACAGTAAGTCTGGTGTGTTATAATATACGGTGATTCCCAAACCAGTTTGCCCAAGAAAAGACAAACTGGCCCACATCAGAAATGGAGCAAGTAAAAGTTTTCATACCACTTGATAGATTTGGTTGAGAAATTTTCACTTAGGCTTGGGTGACAGAGAAAAGAGCAGTCTTAGCTTTTGTCCTTTAGTCCCAGGAAAGAAGAAGTGTATATTTATAATGGGAAATAGGGACTTTGAAATGGGTCTAATGTTGTGGGAAGCTGGTTCATAAGGAGACCACTTTCTCTTGAAAGAGTGTGGTGTTCCCACAGACAACATCTTGCCCCAGGAAAGGGACAAACAAAGGGTGAAAGTACATGAGTCCAAAGAGAAGATTACGTGGCAAAAGGGAAAGAGAGGAGGGCAGTGGATGGAATTGAACCACATAATAGGGTACTTTCAGTCATGGGACATAATTCTCTTTTTTTTTACTCTCCTTTTGAATTGCCGCTTCTAAGAATGAGGCACAATAAGAAAAGAGATGGTGAGCAAGTACTACAATAGCAGTAACATGGAAATTGGTTAAAAGAAGGAGCTTGATCTTGTCATCTCAAAAGTTTTAATTACATAAAGAACACAGAGATTAAAGAATGGATAAATAAAACATAAATCAAAGAATGAATGGAAGGAAATTAATAAAGGGAACAAGGTAAATTCGCCTGAGGAAAAGGAATAGAAAAAGAAACAAAATTCAATGAATTTGTTGGAGGGGAGAAGAGGGAGGGAGGTTTTGAATTAACCAACCTAACTGAGAAATCAAAAGAAGGGAAACATAAGGAAAAGAATTCCATAATTAAGTAGAATAAAGGCAATTAACAATGGAAAACTCTAAAGCTATTGGAAAGGTTGACAAACAAGGCAAGAGAATCAAGGAAGAGAAATAACCAAACTTAATAAATCATTACATAAACCTGTTATCTTGGCAAGAGCTCCTTATTTAATAAGAACTCATAGACAAACTGGAAATCAATATTTACAACATTTTTGTGGTAACAAAGAATCAGAAACAATTGAAATGTTCATCAAATATGGAATGATTAAACAAATTATGGCACCTGAATGTAATGGAATACAATTGCTATAAGAAGATGACAAATATGATGGGAGAGAGCTATGTGAAGTGATACTAAGTGAAATAAAAAGAACCATGAAAACAATATACACAATGACTACAATATATATTGGAAAGAACAGTCACAAAACAATTGAAATAAAGTGTTATCAATTTTTTTTCCTGTAGTCTTTCCTTCCTACTGATCCTGTCCCAGGACCTAGAGTAACTTTTTTTTTTGGGGGGGGGTTTTGCAAGGCAATGGGGTTAAGTGGCTTGCCCAAGACCACACAGCTAGGTAATTATTAAGTGTCTGAAGTCAAATTTGAACTCAGGTACTCCTGGTTCCAGGACTGGTGCTCTATCTACTGCACCACCTAACTGCCCCATGTGTTATCAAATTTTAAAGGACTGCCTGGATCCCAAAGAACAGATCCCTTCCTTTGCCCTTTGTAGAGGCTAGGAATCTATGGGTTGGAATATTACATGTAATATCAGATTTTTTCTGATGTATTGATTTGTGTTGCTGATTTTTCCCCTCTTCTTTCTCTTTTTCTTTCTTTTTTTTAAATCATTTTTTATAAGAGATGGTGCTCCAGAAAGAAAGGAGAGATATAGGGAAAATCAAGATGCTGAAAAAGCAAAAATTATCAATAAATTCTTTATCTTTCTTTTTTTAGGTTTTTGCAAGGCAATGGGGTCAAGTGGCTTGCGCAAGGCCACACAACTAGGTAATTAAGTGTCTGAGGTCAGATTTGAACTCAAATACTCCTGACTCCAGGGCCTGTGCTTTATCCACTGGACCATCTAGCCTCCCCTCTTTTTTTAAGAAAGAAAAGAAACCTAGTTATCTATTATTTAATACCTTTACCTGTGAGGCAATATCTTTACTTGTGAGGAAAAAGTTTTGTAAACTATAAAATGCTTTATAGACATCAGCTTTCAACAAAGTTGTGGGAAAAAATCCTACCTTCCCTGACTCCCCCAGTCAAAAAAAAATTGAAACTCTTTTTTTTTTTTAAGGAAAAATCTACTGAATGAAGAGTATGATTGCTGCTACTTAATAGCAGCAAAGACGAGAAGAATGTATGACCCAAATTGTCTAAAAACTCTTTTCTCCCTCTCTTCTCCCTTCAGAGAAATTGGCCATCCATCCATTGAAGCAGCAAAGGCCACAGTAACCACCCTGGAACATGCAAAGCAGTAGAGGGAAAACAAGAACAAGGTAGTTACCTCTAAAGGCAAACTTTCTTCCAAGTTGGGGTACAGAGCCAAAGGATGCTGAGCCAGGGCATAATCAATCTTATCGATGATCTTCTGATGACTTTTCTGGGATGGGGAGAGCTTTGAAAAGAATTCTGAGATCTCCATTAACTTTGGCTGCCCCTTCTGGACAGAAAGATCTTGTTTGTGATAAATGAGGGGTAAGAAGGGCTCTTTCATCTGTTGAGTCATGATGTTCTTATAGGGAGGAGCATTACCTTTCCGGAAGTCATCCATACCACTTTTAAGGAAGATCCAATGCTGGCTGCCCAGAGCATCTGGAAACTTAAGCCCTTTTTTGGAACTTCGGAAGCACTTGGTCGGGAGTTTCTCTCTGTACCTGGAAAACATAGTATCTGGTTGACTATGTACAATAAAGGTATGGGAGGAAGGGAGAGGACTGGACAATGACCCAGAATCCAAGGAAGGGGAGATGCCCCTCTTGCTTCCTGCAAGGAGTTGCCAAGCATTGGTATTGAGAGGTAGTAGACCACAGAGTGAAAGACAAGACACCAGATTTAAAACCCTCCTTCAGGGATCTCCTGTGTGGTCATGAGCAAGTCATTGGGCATACTGGAGCCTCAGTTTCTTCTTCTGAAAAAGCAGAAATAATAAAATGTTCTACCTATCTCATAGGCTTTTTAAGAAGAAAGCTCTTTACATATAGAAATCATAAAATGCCATGAATACTTAGCTTTCTGTTCCATTAAGCACCTGTTATAAACACTGCTTTATGTACTGAGAATACAAAGTCGGTTAGAGCCCCCTGGGTTGTGCAGTGGATAGGGGGCTGGACCTCCGACAAGAAGACTGGAGATATTTAGTAGCTCTGTGGCCCTGGGCAAGTCACTTCACCCCTGCCTACTTTAGGTTCCTCATCTGAAAATGAGAATAAACAATACATAATAACACCTAACTCCTTGGGTTATTATGAGAATCAAATGAGTTGAGATGTATGATATATGTTATTATAACTTTTCTTCTTCTCATTTTCCTCTTCCTCTTTCTCTTCCTCCTCCATCTCCTTCATTCTCCTCCTTCTTATTCTTATCCTCTTCTTCCTCTTTCTCCTCCTCTTCCTCCCTTCCTTCTTGTTCATCTTCACCTTATTTTCCTTCTTGTTCATCTCTCCTCATTTTCCTCTTCTTCTCCTCCTTCTCCTTTTCTCCTCCTTTTCCTTCTGCTTCCTTTTCTTTCTCCTCCATCCTTCTTCTCCATTCTTCTCCTTTTCCTCCTCCTCCTCCTCCTCCTGCTCCTTCTTTTTTCTAGTGCTAGTTATTATTATATATGGTGATATATGTGTGTCGATCCTTGCAACAACCTTGGGAAGGTAGAAATTACTTTGTAAGATTTTATTTATTTTGAATTTTACAATTTTCCCCTAATCTTACTCCCCCCCCCCCCCAGAAGGCAGTCTGTTAGTCTTTACATTATTTCCATGGTATGCATTGATCCAAATTGAGTGTGATGAGAGAGACATCATATCCTTAAGGAAGAAAAATATAGTATAAGAGATAGCAGAATTATATAGTAAGATAACTTTTTTTCCTAAATTGAAGGTAATAGTCTTTGGTCTTTGTTCAAACTCCATGGTTCTTTCTCTGGATACAGATGGTATTCTCCATCTCAGATAGCCCCAAATTGTTCCTGATTGTTGCACTGATGGAATGAGCAAGTCCATTAAGGTTGATCATCACTCCCATGTTGCTGTTAGGGTATGCAATGTTTTAGAAGTCATTATTTTTATAAGACAAAAAACAATTCAATCCCATTCCTTAAAGGGCCAACAATCAAATGGGGAGGGGACTGGTGAAGGAATGTCACAATTAGGCAGAAGAGGTGATGTGGTGTGGAGAGTGTTAGACCTTAAGTCCTGAAGGTCTGAATTCAAATCTGACCTCACTTAGAGTGTGACCTTGGGCAAATCACGTAACCTCCCTCAACCTCAGTTTTGTCATCTGTAAATGGGGAGAATAGCCCATACTTCACAGGGTTGTTGGGAGGATCAAATGTGATTTTATACACACACACAATATCTATCTATCTATCTATATATGTATATACATATTTATACACACACATATATATATAAAGTGTTAAGGAACAAAATAAGAGCTAACTGTTATTATGAATGTGTATAAATGTATATAATAATAATACATGTATAATATAAAAATATAACATATAATATTATTTATATTTTATATATAATAATAAATAATATAATATTATAATATAATAAATATGTATAATAATAATGTGTTAAAATATGACAAAAATGAAAGTGGTAGGAATAAAAGAGAGAACCATGGTAAAATATATAGAAAGTGATGGATAATTTTCAGTTTGCAGGATCTGGGATATCTCCATGGAGGAGATTCCATCTAAAATGGACCTTGAATAAAGAGAATTCCAACTGGCAGAGAAAAGGAAGGAGTAGATTCCAGGAATAAGGGATGGCCCCAGCAGATTCAGGAGCATCCAAGTTAGGTTAGGGAATAGTTAACTGTGCAGTATATATGAAACAAGATTGAAAATCTATATGGGAGCCATCTCTGAGAATGGAAGGCCTTAAATTCCTGAGCAGGGCAATAATATCATCAGATATGTGTTTTAGGAAGATAATTTTAGCAGTTATATAAAGCATAAAGAGGCAAATCTGTGGATGGACTATTCATTTGTTCCCACATAGCTTGAGGATAATTTTAGCTGTTGAGAGATAATTATTCAAACTTCTCAGAAGGTAGGTTGACTTATCCTTCTTGCTCGAAGATGACCTAAATGACACTTACTATATCAGGGTCAAGGTACAGTGTGTCCAACTGTGGCTGATCAAGCCACCAGGAGTTTGGAAGGTTCTTCCACAGGTCAGGCACAAATAGTCCCCATGAACATTTGGAGTGGAGTTGTCTCTAAATTTGCACATCTCAGGTTTCTTTTGGGCTACTGCAATTTTGCTTTGCTCATGGAGCACAGCACCATCTTTGATGCAGGCATGCCATGCCATTAGCTCCCATGCCCCAAATCAATTCCACATTTCTTTAGAGGGCTATCCTTGTATGGTTTCATCTGACTTCTGTGTGAGTTCCTACTATGTATGAGTTCTCCATAAAATAGTCTTTTAAGCAAACAGCCAGTAGGCATTTGAACAACATGACCAGTTCATTGGAGTTGCACTCTCTGTAGTAAGGTCGGAATGCTTGGCAGTTTAACTCCAGAAAGGACCTCAATGTTTGGGGTCTTCTCCTGGCAGGTGATCTTCAGAATCTTCCTAAGACACTTCAAGTGGAAGCGATTATATTTCCTGGCATAGCTCTGGTCTACTGTCCAGGTTTTGTAGGTAGACAACAATGAGCTCAGCATAGCAACTCTGGAGAATTTCAATTTGGGAAGCAGTATGATATGCTCACACTTTTCTTTGGAGTGGCCCAAAACTTGCACTAGGTCTGGCAAGGCATGCATCAACCTCATCATCTGTGTGCACATCTCTAGAAAGTATGCTGCCAAGGTAAATTAATTTATCCATAATTTCTCTATCCAAATAATAATATCCAATCTAATATTCAGAATTTCTCTACTTGCTTGTTTCATGTATGGATGATGTAGTAGCATCAATTGGAGAACCTCTGTTTTCTTGCTATTGATTTGCACAAATAGCAGAGAATCAATCCATATTTTTCTGCATTTCAGCCTCAGAGGTTCCATTGAGTTCACAATCATCGGTGAACACCAGGTCACATACTGACTCTCCCTCCCCACTAGTCTTGGTTATAGTCAAGTATCCTCTCAGAAGGATATGAGTGAGCTGGCCATTTGTCCATGTCATTCAATTAGTGGCATTCTGATTGGGAAGGGAAATTTCTAGCATGAGCAGTTTAAAAAAAGAAATAGGCATTTCATGATGGTTCAGAAGGAGACAGAGGTGGTGTTAGCCAGGAAGCACAGGTGCAGGCTTGGGGAATGAGAGACAGAGAAAGAAATGGCATCCAGAGCTAGACTACAAAAATTATGGACATAGGCTGTCTGAATGAGGTTGGCATACACAGTGATGGAAGAGACAGAGACAGATGGAAGTGGCATCGTCCTAGGCCAGATATCTTAAACCTCTAGCAGCTGCTAGATCAAGATTGAAAGGGCAATGACTATGCAGAGATGGTTATAGTTGGCATTCTCTAACCCCCTGCCATGGGCGATCTGACTATCTTACTCTCCCACTTTGCTGAAGAAACTGAATAATTAGGAAACATTTATGGTTTTTCCAATTATTATTTTATTTTTCCAATTATATAATTATGGAAGTTTTTCAATATTCATCCACAAGCATACACATATTTATGCTACATAATTTCCTTCCACCCTCCCTTCCCACCCACCCCCTCCCCTCAGTGTGGGGGAACAGTCTGATGAACATTATACATATACATTTGCGTTTAACATGTTTACAGATTAGTCTTTTTTTGTATGAGAAATAAGGACTAAGGGAAAAAAAAGAAAACCATGAGATAGGAAGGGAAAACATAAGAAAAAATTTAAAAAAGGGTTCATTCAGATTCTGTAGTTTGTTTTTATCGTTTTATTTTGTTTTGTTTTTCATCCTCTGAATGTGAATAGCATTGTCCATACCAGGTCTCCCAGAGTTGTCCTAGCTCTCTGAACTGCAGAGAGGAGCTGCAGTCATCAAAATTGATCAGCTCACAAGGTTGTTAATGTGTACAATATTCTCCTGGTTCTGCTCCATTCACATAGCATCAGTTCCTGTAATTTTTTTTCCATGCTTCTCTAAAGTCCAACCATTTATGATTTTTTTCTTTTCTTTCTTTCTTTCCTTTTTTTTTGCAAGGCAATGGGATTGAGTGACTTGCCCAAGGTCACACAGTTAGGTAATTATTAAGAACCTGAGGCCAAGGTTCTCTTGACTCCAGGGCTGGTGCTCTATCCACCACACCACCTAACTGCCCCCATTCATGGTTTCTTATAGAACAATAGTACTGAGAAATATTTATGAACAAATTCAATTCCCTCTTGCTTACCTTATATTAATTTTTTTTATTCCAAATTTAATGAACTAAAAAAGGAAAACATTTCCATGTATGAAGTAAACTAGAAAATGAGGGTTATATTACAACCATGATTCTTTAGTAAGCTTACATTTTAAAGTGTATACAATGAATATAACATATTGCTTTCAAAGCCATTGTAATTGTATTTCTTTCAGAACTTCCTAGCATTCTGTAATTTTCTAAAAATATGTGTTGGTATTTGTGTTTGGTGTTTTTTGTTTTTGTTTTTTTGGCAACACTATCAATAGCTTCTCTTTTTCCTAGTTTCCTCCATCCACCCAATCAGTAAAAAAAAGGGAGTTCCAATCCTTGTAACTGTAATGAACTTCAGCTTTGGCCACAGGAATTCATTTGTGACCTGTGTTGGTGGGGAACTATTTAGATAAACACTCTCTATCTCTCTATCTCCAAAAGAGTTGGTGAAATCCACCTTTGATTGGCACAACAAATAAAGGATTGTTAAGCAATTCTCATGAACAGACAGCACTTATGAGAAAGGAAGAAATGCAAACATAGGAGTCAAGAGAAACCTAGAAAGATAAACACATTTAAGCAATCAGAAGAGTCTGTAAAAATAAAGTCAGCAACTCAATCAGTATTTATTAAGTACCTAAGGTATACCATGGACTATGTCAAGAAAAGCAAAACTAATTCCTGGTTAAGGAGATCACATTCTAATGAGGGAAACACCATTCAAATAGCTATAAACCTACAAGATATATAAATATAGGTATATACAATTATATAAATGAATATATTTGTATATGCATATATGAGCAGCTGGATAGTGCAGTGGACAGAGCACTGGACTTGAAGTTAGGAGGACAGGAATTTGAATCTAACCTCAGACCTTGACTAGCTGTGTGACCTTAGACAAGTCACTTAACACTGATTGCCTTGCCTTCAGAGCTATCTCCAGGTGTCCTGATTCCTATCTGGCCACTGGACCCAGATGGCTCTGGAGGAGAAAGTGAGACTGGTGACTTAGCACAGAACCCCCCCTCACTCAAATCTAATTCATGTGCTTGTCATGGTATCACCTCCGTGATGTCATGGTCTTCTTTGAAAACAAAGGACAAAAAAATTAACAAAAATTTATGTTTTCTTTTTTTGTAGTTCGTTAAATTATTAACATTATTAGGTAGATAGAGCACTGCACTTGGAATCAGAAATTCCAATCCTGATTTCAAATCTTACCTCAACCATTTACTAGGACCCTGGGTAAGTAACTTATTCCTGTTTGCCTCAGTTTACTCATCCATCAAATGAACTGGATAAGGAAATGGCTAATCACTCCTGTAGCTTTGCCAAGAAAATTCCAAATGAGGAATAACATATGAACATGATACATGTGTTTATGTGTAAAGTAATCTTCTTAAAGCTCAGGTATAACCATGGATACTTTGACTTTTTAAAAATTTCATTTATTTAAGGCAATGGGGTTAGGTGACTTGCCTAAAGTCACACAGGTAGGCAATTATTAAGTGTCTGAGGTCATATTTGCACTCAGGTCCTCCTGACTCCAGGACCAGTGCTCTATCCCCTGCACCACCTAGCTCCCTGATATTTTGACTTTTAAAGTTGGTCATAACGTGGTTTTTCCCTATCTTCTCAGTCTCCTTACACCTCCCTATGGACTCTATCTAGTGGTACTGCCCCCATTGCTGTTTCTCAGCAACACACTCTATCCCTAGACTCTATGTGCATTATCAATGGCTAACTTTCATTACTTAATGTTCTCCTTCCTTACCTCCTCCACCTCCCAGCCTCCTTGGATTTCTTCAAGTCTCTTCTAAAATTCTACCTTCCATAAATAGGCTTTCCAAGTCTCCCTTAATGCTATTAACACACACGTATATGTATGCATTTGTACATGTGTACATCTATATCAGTTAATAGCCTGTGTGTTCATGTGTATATGTCTATTTATAGAATGTGTATTCCTATATATGTATACATATGTTTATATATGTGAAAGAAAGACCAGTAACCTCTTTTTTGGTTAGGTTTTTGTAAGGCAATGGGGTTAAGTGACTTGCCCAAGGTCACACTGTTAGGCAGTTATTAAGTGTTTGAGGCTGGATTTGACCTAAGGTCCTCCTGAGAGCACTGGTGCTCTATCCACTGCGCCACCTAGCTGCCCCAATAACCTTCTTCAATATATTTTTTTTTTTTGAATCATAGAAAATGCATTCCCTTGAACCAAAGAGCCCTTTTACTCTTGGATATTTTATTAGAAATCCTAATCTTTATAACTTCCCTGTTTTATTACTTGCTTGAATAAATAAATTTACTCACTATCTAGGATAGTCTTTTGTCTTAGGAGCAATGGATGAGAATTAAGTTGACTAAAAATAAACAAGTTGTTGTCCCTTTTAGAGCATTTATCTTAGATTTTTAAAAGAACTTTGTACTCCTAGAATGCACTTATCTGAGATGTATGAGAGATCTCCTTCTAGCCCAAAAAACTTCTTGGACGTAAGAAAGGTTGAGTGAACCTCAGTCCTCTTCCTGTCCTTACCAAAGTGGAAAAATGTACTCTCTTGGAAACAAGAATGTGACATTTCAGATCTTATTTATGTCAGACTGAGACCTGGGAAAGACCTTAACTTAAAAAAGATCAAAGACTCCCCCTATATGTGGGGCCCTTTCCCATCATCCTAATCTCCATTTTACTACTGGATTCAAATAGCTCTGGAAGAGAGAGGGAGACTGGTTACCTCACCGAAATCCAAATGATTTTCAAGTCATCAAGACATCACCTTCCTGATGTTCTTTTCCAGAACTAGGGGCGAACATTAACAATAATGTAAATCTGTGCTTACTTTTCATTCTGCCCAGTTTCTAAAGTGATTTTGGAGTTTAAAAAGCATTGCAGGGGCAGCTAAGTGGCACAGTGGATAGAGCACTGGCCCTGGAGTCAGGAGGACCTGAATTCAAATCTGACCTCAGACACTTAATAATTACCTAGCTGTGTGGCCTTGGGTAAGCCACTTAACCCCATTCACCTTGCAAAAACCTAGAAAAAAAGCGCATTGCAGTTAGTGGTAATAGCTCTAAATCTTTAAATAGTTTTCTCTCTACAAAAAACAGTTTCCTCCAACAACCCAGAAAAGAGTAGAGAGAACAAGTGCAAGTGCAACAGGGATCTGCTGTCTGAAAAGTGAGACTATCCAAAGGATGCGCCTCTCAAGAAGTTTGTAATCTGAGGCTAGAGGATTACTTCCAGGAGAGAGATTCCTACATATAGACTGATTAGACTGGATTCAGATTAAAGTGCTGTAGAAATGGCAGTTATTACTGAGATTGTTGCTCTTAGTACTATTACCAAAAGCATTGGTTATTCATAATGATATTATTATGTCAAGTATTAATAATAATAAGTGACTTACTGCAGAGTAGCATGGGGTAGTCAAGAATTAACAACAACAATAATAATAGGGGTGGTTAGGTGGTGCAGTGGGTAGAGCACCAGCCCTGGAGTCAGGAGGACCTGAGTTCAAATCCAACCTCAGACACTTAATAATTACCTGTGTGGCCTTGCAAAAAAACTAAAAAAGAAAAAAGAATAATAAAAAGGGACTTGCTTCATGGTAGCATGGGGGTAGTCAAGTATTAATAATAATAATGATAATAATAATAAAAGGGACTTGCTTCAAGGAAGCATGGGGTGGTCAAGTATTATTATTATTAATAATAATAATAATAATAATAATAATAATAATACAAAGGGACTTACTTCAGGGTAGCAGGGAAGGGTAGGTTTTGTGAGGATAAAATGAAATGTTATTGATAAAGCGCTTTGCAAACCCTAGAGGGCCAAATAAATTCTGGCTATTACTACTGAAACCAAGTCTTGCATGACCTTATATTAGGCATATTATCATACACATTACATCACATCATAGAACATACTCCAAGCCCCATGGTTTTTCCACAACAGAATCATAGAATTACTGCTAGAGATCATTTTCACAGATGAGGAAATGGAGACCAATGGAGGTTGAGAGACTTGCCCCAAATCACAAAGGTTAAGAACCTCTGCAGAGATTCTAACTCAGGTCCTGGGCCAGCAGAGTTTCATGTTAATGGTAGAATTATCATAAGTCCCAGGAAAGTGACAGCCAAGTGGTTCCTGAACCTCTGGCTAAGGAGTGGCTTTCTTTAGTCTCCTGGGCTGGTCCTCCCCAGTAGGCCATCTCCAGGGCCAGCCCTGGGCTCTGCTGCCCCCCCCCCCCCCAGCTTGAAGCCCTTAGGTGGCATCCTCATCTGCCCCCACCCAGGGGAGCCCAAAGCTCCTTTGCTCACCAAGACGTCAGTTCCCTGCTTTCGTGGACGGAGTAGAGAGACGGTATTTCGGGCATCTTCCTTTCACCCATCCTTGGTCTGAGTCTTCTTGTTCTTCTCCCTCCTTCCTCCTTCCTCCTCCTCCTCCTCCTCCTCCTCCTCCTCCTCCTCCTCCTCCTCCTCCTCCTCCTCCTCCTCCTCCTCCTCCTCCTCCTCCTCCTTCACTCCCTCTCTCCCTGCAGCAGCCGCCGCCGGGGAGGTCAGGGCGATGGGGAAGACCCTTCCTCCCACGTTCCTAGCTGTTTCTGGACCTTAGGCGCCCCCCGCCCCCAGAACCTAACTTTACCTCGAGGGGACTAAGTTGTCTTTGTCTCTAGGACACCGTTCCTATAGCAACCTCTTGCCACTGGGTGTTAGGGCCTCCCTGCCCTATCCTGTCCTTTTCCTGGGACTGGTTGGATGTTTTTCTTGCTTTCTTGTTTTTCCTTCCTTTTTTCTTCATCTGTCCATGGCAGTGATTGTTAGAGTTGTTTTCTGTAGCAACGAAGCTGTTACTTGTCATAGGTGAGCGTTAGTTACGGGTTTTTGTTTTGTCGGGGTGTGTGTGTTTTTATGTGTGTGTGTGTGTGTGTGTGTGTGTGTGTGTGTGTGTGTGTGTGTGTGAAAATACTTACAGAAGTTGAAAGATAAAAAACCTGTAGACATAAGGATCATGTGATCTAACTGCCTAAATTTATAGATAAAGAAAACTAGAGTAGAAATGAGACTCTGCTGGAAGTTTGTTTTGTTGTTTTTTGTCTATTATACTCCCTGTCCACACATTGCTGTGACAGCAATAGGAATTCTGCTTAGAAAACCATGGCATTTTAAAAAATAATATAGAAATAATTATATAATAAAAAACTGTTCATCATGCCCTCATTGTAGACAGGCTTCATAACTACAGGAAGGCTACATTTGAAAGTATGTTGTTTATTTTCTTTTCAAATGTTATTCTAATTTTTCATTTACATGTAAAGACAGTTTTCAACATTTTATCTTTTTGTAAGTTGAGTTTGTCCCTTTTCAGCCTCCCTCTTCTTTTCCTTGCCTCTTCCCATGACAGTGAGTAATCTGATAGAGATTATATATATATATATAATACTGTTTCACATTATTTTCACATTAGAAAGAAGAATCAGAACTATAGGGAAAAAATCATGAGAAAAAGAAAAAATAAAACAAATTTTTAAAAGTGAAACTAGTAGGCTTTGGTCTGCATTTATACTTTGTATTTTTATTCTGGTTGTGAATGACATTTTCCATTACAAGTTTTTTAAAATTGTCCTTGAACACTGAACTGAGAGGATTTCAGTCCATCCTATAGTTGATCATCATTTAATGTTGTGTTTTTTTTAAAATAAAAAAGAAAGTGTGCTTCATTATGTATTCAGACACCATCAAGTCTTTCTCTAGGGTTGGATACTATTATAAGTCCTTCAGAGTTATCTTAAGTTACAGGACTAAGAAAAGCTAAGTCATTCACAGCTGATAATCCTACAATATTGCTGGCACTTTGTATACAGTACATTTCACGTTGCCTCTGCTCCTGTTAAGTCCAGGTTTTACTGAGAGCATCCTGCTCATTTCTTTTTGTTGTTGTTTCTAACTCTCCTTTGTTTAATGTTTCGTTGATCTACTGTTAAAATCTTTAAAAAAATTTTACCATTATTTGTAAAAATTACTTTAACATTCATTTAAAAAAAAATTTGAGTTCCCAGTTTTCTCCATCCCTATCTTATCCCTCTTTGAGAAGGCAAGCAATTTGGTAAATATTAGGCATGTGAAGTCATGCAAAACATTTCCACATTAGCCATGCCTGCTCATCATTTCTTTTACCAGACTTTCACAACCACATACCACAATTTGTTTAGTCTTTCCTCAACCAATGGGCATCCCCTTCAATTTCTAATTCTTTGCAACAGAAAAGAGGTGCTATAAATATCCTTATGCATATAGGTCCTTTTCCATCCCATTTTCATCACTTCAGGAATACAGACCCAGTAGTGAGATGGCTAGGTCAAAGGGTATGTGTATGTTTTTATAGCCATTTGGGCATCGTTCCAAATTGTTCTACAGAGTGGCTGACTCATTTCATAAATCTTCCAGCAAGGAGTTATCTCATTTTCCTTACATTTCCTCCAATATCTGATATTTTACCTTTTCTGTCCCATTAGTAAATCTGACAGATATAAATTAGTACCGCAAAATTGTTCTAATTTGCATTTTTCCAATCATTGGTTAGAACTTTTTTTTTTAAAGAAATGACTATATGTAGCATTAATAACCTCATTAGAAAACTCTTCATTTTGGGGCGGCTAGGTGGCATAGTGGATAAAGCACCAGCCCTGGAGTCAGGAATACCTGGGTTCTAATCTGGTCTCAGACACTTAATAATGACCTAGCTGTGTGGACTTGGGCAAGCCACTTAACCCCATCTGCCTTGCAAAAACCTAAAAAAAAAAAGAAACCTCTTCATTTCTTTTGATCATTTATCAAGGCATGGTGTTCATTTTTTAGAAATTTCAAAATAAGTTATCTATTGAGAAATGAGAACTCTATCAGAGAAACTTTTTTCATTATTTTTCCCCACCATGGTAACTTTAAATATTGTAATGGACTATAGATTCATGGACTTGAGACTGAATTCTATCTTCTTTTTGCACACATTCCTTCCCTTTTCTTCTTCATGGTTAAGAGGAGAAAATTCTCTGTGAATATAATTTGATGTCCAGTTTCAAGATTTAAATGATATATTGATTCCCTCAGTGTGAGCGCACACTGCGCTTCCACCAGTGCATCCTACTCCTATCCTACAGGATGTATAAAATCTGAGAGAAGAGATTTCTAGAACTATACCTGAATAGACAACACTCTACAACTTGCTTTAAAAGTTGTTTTGCAGATTTTATTTGGGAACCTCTGACACCAGGAAGTTCACTAGTTTTGAAGACAGTCCATCAGTCCAACAGTTCTGAACAGGTCTAACAGGAAGTTGTTGTTTGGTTGTTTGGGGTTCCCCCCCAATTGATTGGAATTTGATTGTAAAACATCTGAACAACCATATGTAAAATGGACATTTGAGGTCTATCCAATGGAATATATGTTCAATTGAACAGAGCTCCTGGAATTCTCCAGTGACTTATGCTATTGCAATGAAGAATAAAGGACTTGTTTTGGGATGACCAGACAATTCCTTTATTGGTTCTTTTCCTGAAGTGGGTTGGAGGAGAGAAGATAAATTGCATCAAAGAGACTGATCATCGTGCTAGGAAGAGGAGTCCCTTCAATAGACTTTAAAAGAACTGATTATCTCTTGGACCTTCTGTCTGTTGGTTGGGCTTGTGGGAATGGTGAAAGCCTTTCTCTTGAACTTCCTATAAAGGAAGAAGAGACTCCTCTCCCCTAAAGTAACTATGGTGGTTGCTTGCATATGGCAGTGGGTCCATGTGTTGTTTTAACTTGGTCTTCGAGCTGCAATCTGCCTAATGCTTCTGTTTGTTTCTTTCCCTGAACACAGGTGATTAAACAGTGATCATGAGAGATGAATTTTTTGGAATTGGATACACTGGGAATTATTGGGTTTTGTTCATAATCCAAAGCTGGGCCAATATAGATTGAGGATGGGACCTGTCCCCAGGGGGTGGCAAATCAGAGGCTGTGTACAACGCAAGGAACAGAAAAAGAAGCAAACAGTAGCAGTGCACCTCTGACCTGGTAGCAGTCTGAGATCCATTTCCCAGTACAATCCAATGAAGAATAACCAGGGAGGGGGAGGCTAGGTGGCTCAGTGGATAAAGCACCAGCCCTGGAGTCAGGAGTACCTGGGTTAAGTCCGGTCTCAGACACTGATTAATTACCTAGCTGTGTGGCCTTGGGCAAGCCACTTAACCCTGTTTGCCTTACAAAAAAACCTAAAAAAAAAAAAAAACCAAAGAATAACCAGGGAAGGGAGCTAAAATAAAGGGACAATCTGTAAAGACTTTCAGCTAGCTAATGGTGACTGGATCCAGAATCAGTCCAATCAATCCAACCAGGGGTCAATCCACAGTTGTGTTGCTAGACTCAAACCTAGATCAGACATTTGCAAAACTCAAATCAAAAAGATAGCAAACAAACCATTCTAGATCAGTCAGTTTTAGGTGAAATGAAAGTGAAAGGAAGGAAGGAAAAAATATTTGTTAGATATTTACTATGTCCAACAATATTTGTAAAATGATTTACAGATTTCTCATTTGAAAGATTTCAATTTCCTAGACTAAAGCTCTTCTGATGTCCTTGAAGAACAAAGCACCCAGAGAGAGCAATAGAAAGACCCAAATACAAAACACAAAACAGGATCAAGCAAAACCCATATGTTCCCCCAAGAAGTACCCAGATTCTGGCCCTAAAATAAAATCTGGAGTTAGAAAAGTACAACAGAACGAACCAAGTGAATAAAAAAGAATACCATGAAAAAGCTAAAAAATAATTTTAAAGCTGATTATTAAAATTTTTTTAAATTAAAAAGAAAAAGCTATTATGGAAACAGGAAAACTATAAAGTCAAAAGATGGGAAAAAATAGGAAATAATATAAGATGTCAAATATCTAAAACAACTAACTAGGACAACAAAGAAGAGGCAGTTTTCAAATTCTTGTACCACCTGAAAGCCAAAGATACATAATTATATTTTTTGGGGGGAGGCAATAGGGTTAAGTGACTTGCCCAAGATCACACAGCTAGGTAATTGTGTCTGAGGCTGAATTTGAACTCAGGTCCTCCTGACTCCAGGGCCGGTACTCTATCCACTGTATCACCTAGCTGCCCCTATAATTATATTTCAAAAAAAAATTCCAAAGGAAAACTGCCTAGACATATTAGAATTTAAGAGCAATGTGAAAAATAGATTTTATTTGGGAACTTCTGACATCAGGAAGCACACTAGTTTTGAAGATAGTCCATGAGACCGATAGTTTTGGACAGATATAACAGGAAGTTTGTGGTTTGATTGTTTGGGATCCCTCCCCCCCAAATTTTGTAGCAGGAATTTGATTGGGAAACATCTAAACGACCATGTGTAAAGATGGACTTTTGAGGGCTATCCAATGGAATACATGTCAAATTGAACAGAGCTCCTGGAAAACTCCCATTCTGTAGAGCAATTTGGCACTATGCCCAAATGGCTATAAACAAGTACACTTATCCTTTGATCTAGCAATGTCACTATTAGGTCTGTATTTCTGAAGAGATGAAAATGGGATGGAAAAGCACATATATGCATAAATCTGAAATCCCAAAATGTCTTCTAGGAACATTATAGTCAAAATCCAGAGCTCTAGGCAAAAAGTAAAATAAAATAACAAGAAGCCAGCAAGAAAGAATGGAGCAGAGCACTTGTAATATGACATTCTAAAAAGTAAAATATATAGACTAGCAACTAAGAAAAAACTTAGTGAAAGAAATGAAGAGGGGTGGCTAGGTGGTGCAGTGGATAGAACACTGGCCCTGGAGTCAGGAGTACCTGAGTTCAAATCCGACCTCAGACACTTAATAATTACCTACCTGTGTGGCCTTGGGCAAGCCACTTAACACCATTTGCCTTGCAAAATTAAAAAAAAAATTGTCAAATTTAAAACAAAATTTGAGGAACGTAAATGTAAAAAAAGACTGCAGTGATATATCACAAAGATTCTATATCAAGTTAAAATTGGATTTGTCTTGGCATGTTGGCTTTATAAAAGAAATCTAGATATGGTTCAATATTAGAAAAACTATCAAGAAATGATCATATTGATAACAAGAAAAACAAAAATATATGATTACATCAATAGTTGCAGAAAAAGCTTTTGACAAGATACAATTGTTTTTTTTAATAATAGAAATAGGAATAATGGAGCTTTCCTTATTATGAACAGAAATATCTAAAATTTAGAGGCAGTATTTTAATAGAAATAGATTATAGGTCTTTATAATAAGATCTAATAAGCAAGAATGTCCATTATCAACACTATGATTTGATATTATGTTTGAAATTCTGGTTATAGCAAGACAAGAAAGAGAAATTGAAGTGATAAGGACAGGCACAGAAGAAATAGAATTATCAGTTTTCTCAAGATCCAGTGCTCCACTTGGAGAACCCTAGGGAGCCAACTTAAGAATTCATTGAAACAATAATAGCAAAGTTTTAGATATAAAATAAATCTACACAAAGCATCAGCATTTCTATGAACTAATAAAAAACATGACAGGAAGAGATAAATTCCTTTTACAATAATTATGTAACATATAAAATACTCACGAATCTACCCATCAAAGCACATTCAGGAATTATATGAATATAAATATAAATCACTCTTCACAGATAAAAAGAAAGGCCTAAATAACTGGAGAAATAGTCATTACTCATGGATAAATCAATTCAATATTTTTTTAAATGACAATACTATTTGGATTACTTTATCAAATTAAAAAAATTAGTAAAAATTTAATCTGGAAAAATAAAATGTCAAGTTTCTCAAGGGAAATAATTTTTTTAAAAAGTGGGAAGGACTTAACCCCATTTGCCTTGCAAAAACCTAAAATAAAAAGTGGGAAGGCAAGGAGTCTAGCAAAACCAAATCCCAAATTAAATTAGAAGGCAATTCTCATTAAAATGATTTGGCACTGGTTAGGAAGTGGAGAGGTCAAATAATTAAGAACATGACAAACAAAAGCAAATAATCACAGGAATTTAGTATTTGGTAAACCCAAAGATACCAGCTACTAGAGTAGTGACTCATTGTGCAATAACAACTTCTGAACTAGAAAGCAGTCTGACTGAAGCTAGGCATAGAACAATCATTCCCACCCATATACCAAGATAAGCTCCAAATGGGTATGGGACTTAGCTATAAAGGGTAATATCATAAACAAATTAGAGGAACAAGAATCTAGTTTTTTTTTAATCTTATGATGCTACAAACCCACAAATTATGAAACGCTATACTCTTTGATGAATCAAAATTTCATATCAAAAGGGAAGTTTGAGGACATATGACAGGCATTAATAGCACGAAATATCTTGCCAATGATTATTTGTACCCTAACCCTGACACATCTCACACAAGAAAAGTACACTATAAAAGGGAGGGAGTCCAGACATATATATATTTGAATGATATCTTCAAAAGTCAATGATAATGTTTATCAAGTTGAGGTCAGTAAGGGATGTATTAATATTTCTGCTTTTCTGTATCTGTGAGTTTTTTTTAAAGGTACCATACTAAAGAATTGGAAAATCAGGGAATGCCTATCAATTGGGGAAAGTCTGAACAAATAATGGTATCTGAATGTGATGGAGTACTATTATTCTGTAAGAAATCATAAGTGGGTGAACTTCAGAAAAGCCTTGAAACCTTGCATAAACTGATGCTAATTGAAGTGAGCAGAACCAGAAGAACATTATACACAATAACAGCAACACTGTGTGATGATCAATTATGATGGACTTACTTCTCTCAGCTGTTCAGTGATCAAGTACAATTCTAAAAGACTTGTGATGGAAAATGCTATCCATATCCAGAAAAAAACAACCAACCATGGAGTCTGAATGCAGATTAAAGTATGCTATTGTCACTTTTTAAAATTTGTTTTGTTATGTTTTTCTTTTCTCGTGTTTTTTTTTTCCTTTAGTTCTGATTCTTCTTTCACAACTTGACCAATATGGAAATATGTTAAACATTATTATACATGTATAACCTATGTCAGCTGACATGGGGAGGGAGAAAGGAAGAGAGAAGTAGAAAAATGTGGAACTCAAAAGTATGCAAATATAAATATTGAAAACTAGCTTTGGAAAAAATAAAATAACTTTCAAAAAAAAGAAAGGTACCATACACATTTGAGAAATCTATTTTTTCCTTTTAACTTATATTCAATCATTTTCAGAGAGTTATCATATCACTATTAACCATGTTCTTATTTTGTGGGGAAGCATGATAACCACCCTTGGATTTCCACTTCAGGATTCCCCTGAGGCATAGTAAACTCTGCTCCCTCTCTTCATTTCAGTATTACATGGATCTCTGTTCCAAGTGTTTTTCCTGTAAGGAAAATATTGTTAGATTCTGCTTTCTTTTTTTTTTTAATTTTTTAAAGATTTTATTTACTTTGAGTTTTACAATTTTCCACCCAATCTTTACATTGTTTCCACTAATCCAAATTGAATGTAATGAGAGAGAAATCATATCCTTAAGGAAGAAACAAAGTATAAGAGATAGCAAGATCAGACAATAAGATATCAGTTTTTTCCCTAAATTAAAGGTCCTTGGTCTTTGTTCAAACTCCACAGTTGTTTCTCTGGCTACAGATGGTATTTTCCATTGCAGACAGCCCCAAATTGTCCCTGATTGTTGCACTGATGGAATGAGCGAGTCCATCAAGGTTGATCATCACCCCCATGTTGCTGTTACCATGTACAATGTTGTTCTGGTTCTGCTCATCTCGCTCAGCACCAGTTCATGCAAATCCCTCCAGGCTTCCCTGAATTCCCATCCCTCCTGGTTTCTAATCGAACAGTAGTGTTCCATGACATACATATACCACAGTTTGCTAAGCCATTCCCCAATTGAAAGGCATTTACTTGATTTCCAATTCTTTGCCACCACAAACAAGGCTGCTATGAATATTTTTGTACAAGTGATGTTTTTACCCTTTTTCATCATCTCTTCAGGGTATAGACCCACTAGTGGTATTACTGGATCCAAGGATATGCACATTTTTGATGCCCTTTGGGCATAGTTCCAAATTTCACTCCAGAAAGGTTGGATAAGTTCACAGCTCCACCAACAATGTAATAGTGTCCCAGATTTCCCACATCCCTTCCAACAATGATCATTGTCCTTTCTGGTCATATTGACCAGTCTGAGAGGTGTGAGATGGTACCTCAGAGAAGTTTTAATTTGCATTTCTCTAATAATGATTTAGAGCAATTTTTCATATGACTATGGATTGCTTTGATCTCATCTGTAAATTGCCTTTGCATGGATCTATATTTCTAATGGGCAACATCCACTCTCATGTTGTATGTTTTACTTGTGGGAGAGTACATCACTGACTTTAGAAACATCCCCAAGGTAATTTACCCCAAAGTAGCAACTGTTTTTACTATAGAACTTTGATAAGGACTTGTAATTTCCCTGCTCAGACATGTGGATGGCTAGCTTCAAGGTCACTCATGTGAAGCATGCTGGCATCCTTGGCCCCCTTCTGTTTTCTTTTTCTTTATTATTTAAGGCAATGGAGTTAAGTGACTTGCCCAAGGTCACACAACTAGGTAATTATTAAGTATCTGAGCTTGGATTTGAACTCTAGTCCTCCTGACTCCAGGGCTGTTGCTCTATCCACTCCACCACCTAGCTGCCCCAACTTCTATTTTCTGATCAAATTATCTGCACCATTTGTTTCCTAGAGTGATCTCTCTCTTGGCCTTTGTATGCTTCTGTATTTATCAGGAAGCATTTATTAAAGGTGCCAGATAAATGTGAGAGTGGATGTTGATTGAGTGTCTACCCATAGCAAATGAAAATATTTTATTCTATTTATTATAGCCAGTATGAATAAATTGTGAATATCAAACAAAGGCATTCTAACTAAGCATGTAAAGATTTTGTTCAATTAAGATGTCTCTGACAGACCATTGGTTCAATTGGCATTGATTTTGTACTGGACAAGTTTTTTGATTGACCAAAGGAATTTAATCACACCTTAGAGAATTTGAAGAAAATATCATTCCAGTATGGCCAAGAGAGAGACTTAGAGTCAAGTAGTGGGGAGAAGAAAAATCATCCTTTGAGAAGGAATCACTTAAGGTGAGTAGGGGAGGAAAGCACTTCTCACTTTGACCCCAACTTCCTTCCCTCTCTGTTCACCTCATCTTGGCTAAAGGAGGATTTTTCAAATCAGATTTTGGGAATTTTTCCCATCTTCCCAATGGCATCCTAGCAGGTTAATACTACTAGTATCTGAGGAAGAATTTCAACCTAGGTCCTTCTAATCTCGTCTAGTTCTCTATCCACTATACCACCCTATGTGGTATAATGTGAGTGTATATGTGTGTGTGTGTGTGTGTGTGCGCGCACGCATGCAAAATCTATGATATAGATGTCTATATGTCTATACATATATGTATGTGTGTTTTATGTATATATGTGTATATACATATATATCAGTAAAACCCTTTTTAAAGCATTGAGTCTGGTCTTGGATACAGATAGGAAAACTGATGCTCAAAAAATCTTACTTGACAGGAATCCTATAGGAAGTATCCCACAGCTTTTCTTTGCTTCCAGCTTCTGGATTCACCTGCAGCCCCTACCTGGGTGTTATCTCCTGGACAATGCCAGAGGACTCAATCCACTCAAATTCAATTCAGCTCAATAAGCCTTTATTACATGCCTGTTCCTGTGACAGGTCCTGGAGATGCAGAGACAAAAGGATGCTTACATTCTACTGGGGCATGACAACACATGCCTAGATGAGGAAATACCAAGTAAATAAGATCCAATTTCAGGGAAGGTGAGGAACACTAGAAAGTAGAGCAATCAGGAGATACTTCTTGTAGGAACTGGCATTTGAGCTGATACATGGAAGGAAGAAGAGAAAGGGAAGTGAGGCAAGAAAGCATTCCAGGTGGGGACACCTGTGACTTAAATACAGACCTTTGTGAGTCTCTATGCTTCCTTCGACACTTGAAGGAGTTTAAGCAACACTGTGTTTAATCTGCTAATCAACTTCTCAATTAATGTGCTGCCTATAGCAAGACGGGATTTCAATATGTTAATTATTCATTGAGAGAGTATGCAATGAGTTGTCCAGCAGGTGGCAATCTTTTAGAATAACCAAATGGTATTCTCCAAGTCTGTGCAGTTTAGGAGAACATCCCCAAAAGCTGTATGTTCCTTCCCAACCCATTCCTTCACACTGGCCACTAGAGGGAATCCAACCTGCAAAAGACCAACCTCACATTCACAGCCAGATGGAAATGCACTGAGCTTGGCTCAGAAATTTTTTAAATGGTTTTACTGGGAGGACTGTGTAGAGGAAGAAGAGAAGATGATCTAGGACAAAATCCTAGGATATGCTCATACATTTGGGGTAGGACATGAGTGATGATCCAGGTAGCTAGGTAGTATAGTGGATATAGTGCTGAGCCTTGAGTGAAGAAGACCTGAGTTCAAATCCAGTCTCAAATACATATCTGTGTGACCTTGAGCAAGTCATTAACCCTTAGTTTTCTCATCAGTAAAATGGACTGGGGAAGGAAATAACAATTCAGTTCAGTATTTTTGCCAAGAAAACCTGAAATGGGATCATAAAGAGTTGATCCCAATTGAAGTGACTGAACAACAACTAGGTAATCATCTAGCAATGGGCAGGAAGGAGGAAAACCAGGAGAGAGAAATGTCATGAAAACTCAGAGGTGATAGTGTATACAAGAGAAGCAAGGGCAGCTAGGCGGCACAGTGGATAGAGCACTGGCCCTGCAGTCAGGAAGATCTGAGTTCAAATCCAGTCTCAGACATTTAATAAATTACCTAGTCATATGACCTTGGGAAAGTCACTTAACTCCATTGCTTTGCAAAAAGCCTAAAACAAAACAAAAAACAAAAAAGAGAAGCACATATAATACAGAACTGACAATCCACTTGAGTACTGAGAAAGGGGCCTTTAACTTTAATAATATGAAAGGCATAGTGACCTTGGAGAGAGTACTTTCAGCTAATTGTAGATAAAAAGAAGATAAGAATTGATAAATGAGAAAACAGGAATAGAATTTCTGGCTAAGATGCCTATGTGAAAGGCTGTAGAGAAATCTAATTGTTCTCCCTCCCCACCTGAAAATATTTGAAAAGGAATACAGAAAGATCAATGACAATCATAAATAATCTCAATATCATATACACTTACACAAAAAATTGACCAAAGGCAATAGTAAAAGGTAGGGAGGAAGGTCTGCCCAGGGAAGCCAGCATTCTAATTCTAACCGCTTACCTCCTGTTTGCTCCAAGGCTTTTCTGGGGACCCCCCTCTATCAGTCCTGCTAAGATCACCCACCTTTTCTTTTTTAAAAAAATTTCATTTAAGGCAATGGGGTAGGGTGACTTGCCCAAGGTCACACAGCTAGGCAATTATTAAGTGTCTGAGGTTGGATGTGAACTCAGGTCCTCCTTGACTCCAGGGCTGGTGCTCTATCCACTGCACCACCTAGCTGCCCCTGACCACCCACTTTTTCAACTACTAGCTCCAACTTCCTGTCAAGGTCATAGTTCCCTCAGGTCATATCATTTTGAGTTTCTGCCTGCTGTACACCAGGTATCTTAGGTCTCACAGGACTCAACATTACCATCTGTCATTAGGTTAGATCCTGAGGGTCTTGAACAACCTAATCACCTGACAGCTTGAGCAGACCTCTCTCTAGCCACTGATACTCTGTATGGACTCCTTCTTCAATAGTTGTAATACACCCATTTCAACTTATTCTACCCATTTTAATAATTCTGCTTTTCTAGTACGGCTGCTACTGTACAAACCCCTTGACCCATTGCCCATTCCCTTCCATTCACTTCAACTCTACTCCCCCACTCCAGTCTCCATCTTTTCCTCTGCCTCATGGCTCCCAACCTGGTTTTGCTCTCACCATAACCTCCAATCCACCTATCATTTCTTTCCCATACATTAGCCCTGCTAATCTGCTATCCTCCATATCCAAATACTGCCCTTGTCCTATCATTTGTCCTATGCCTTGCCAAACCCTAAGCTTGAATTATTTCCCCATAACTGCTGTATCTTTGCCCCCATTCATGTACATGGAGGAAATCAGGAAACCATTCTGACTGGGTCCACCACTAATTTGTATTCAATCATGTCACTTGGACCTTCCCTACAATAAGGCAATTATTTTCTACTTCCCTAATTGAATTGGTCTTTAATTAATTAACTGACTAACTCACCACAGAAACTATTACATGTATTTTTATTCCTTCTTAAGCCATGACTCTCCTTCACTGTATAGTCTTAATTGAAAACCTCACCACAAACATCAAAAACTAGAGATCATTCTCTGATAGCTCCCTGTTTTTCCCTTCTCATCTCATATATCTTGGTCTTATATCTTCATTACCTTCTCTTTCACCCAGCCTTCATTTTTAGTCAATCAATTGTCACTTATTAAATGCCCACTCTAAGACCAGGCGGGGGAAGCTAGATGGCTCAGTGGATACAGTGCTATGTCTGAAGTTCGGAAGATCTGAGTTCATATTTGTCCTCCAATACTAGTTGAATGAACTTGGACAAGTCACTTAACCTCTCTTTGCCTCTATATGAGGCAGCTCACATAGAGTGGAAAAAGAACTGAACCAGACTCAGAAAGCCCTGAGTTCAAATGTAGCCTTGGATACTTAGTAGTTGCTTGAACCTAGGAGATTCACTTAGTCTCTCTTCACCTTAATCCACTGAAGAAAATGACAAACCATGCCATTCCATTATCTTTGCCAAGAAACTCCTATGGGGTCAAAAAAGACTCCAACACAACTGAATGACTGAACAACAATATGCCTAGGCACGTTGAAAAAGGGGAATTAAAAAAATAGATAAAAACAAAACAAAAATTAAAAAAAAAACAGTCCTGGTTCCTGCTCTCAAGGAGCTCACAGTCTAATGAGGGATTCCACAAGCAAAAATCTATTAGAAATAAACAGAATACACTAGAAATAAGCTCAGAGTAAAGTCACTAAAATTAAGGAAGACTAGAACAGTCTTCTTGTAGAAGGTAAAACTTTAACTGACACTAAGAATATCAGGGAAGCTAAGCGATGGAGATGAGGAGGTAGAGTGGTATAGGGGATCATCATGAAGACACTCAGGGTCAGGAGATTTGAGTACTGTGTGCAAGCAACAACGAGGCCAATGTACTAGATTACTGAATATATGGAGAATAATAAGATAAGGATATTGAAAAAATAGGAAGGATCTGAAAAAGTCAAACAGAAGATTTTATATATGATCTCAGAGATAATAGGAAGCCAATAGAATTTATTGAATAGGGGAGAATTGGGGTCAAACTTTTATTTTATGAAAGTCAATTTGACAGCTTAGTAAAGAATGGATTGGAGTGAGGAAAATTTTAAGACAGGGAGACCAACCATGTCTTTCTCTAGATCACACCATCTGGGGATCACCAAAACCTTCCAAACCTCCAGAGCAATCTCTGAAAACAGTAGTATAAAAAAGTCTCAAGCTTGAGACAGTGCCCTTTCCCACAAACACCAGGAGCAGAGTCCAATTTTTTAACATAAAGTTCAAAATTAAGAGATATCATGAGGAAATGAGTAAAGAACAAAAAAGAACCTGACCAGAAAAATCCACTATGGTTGCAGGAAAGATCAAGAGACAAACTCAGAAGACCCTGAAATCAAAACTGCTACCAGAAAACCTCAAAGAAAAAGTGAATTGGGACAAAAGCCCAACAAGAGTTCTTGGAAGAGCTAAAAAATATTTTTCAAAATCAAATGAAAGTGGAAGAGGAAAAATTGGATAAAGAAATGAAAGTAAAGGGAGAAAATTATGAAGATAATCTTGGTCAAAGAAAAAATTATGAAGATAAGCTTGATAAAAGAAGTATAAAAAATACTGGAAAAAACCCTTAATAAAACAGAATTGGTTAAATGGTAAAAGAGGTGCAAAAATTCACTGAAGAAAAGAATTTCTTTTGGGGGGGTTAAAATAATTTTTTTAAATTTAAGGCAACTGTAATCCAGTGACTTGTCCAAGGTCACACAGCTAGGCAACTATTAAGTGTCTGAGGTCAGATTTGAACTCAGGTACTCCTGACTCCAGGGCTAGTGCTCTACTCACTGTGAAGATAATTTCTTAAAAAGAAGGTTGGACAAATAGAAAAATAAGTTCAAAAGATTGCTAAAGGAAATAATTCCTTTAAGGTATAATAAAACAAAGTCAAAAGAATAAAAAAGCAGAAGAAAATGTGAAACATCTCATTAGAAAAATAACTGATATGGAAAATAGATGGAGAGATAATTTGAGAATTATTGGAATATTTGTAAGTGATGATTAAAGAAGTCTAGATATCATATTTAAACAAAATATTAAAGAAAAATGCCCCAGTTTCCTAGAACTAGAGGGTAAAAAAATCAAAAGAATCTACCAATCACTACCTGAAAGAGATTCCAAAATGAAAATTCCCAGGAAGTCATATTCTGGAGCTCTCAGTTCATAGAGAAAATACTTCAAGTAGCTAGAAGAAACCATTCAAATATGAATGAAGCCACATAAGATTTAGCCTAAAGAAGCAGAGAATTTGGAGTATGATATTCTAGAAGGCAAAAGAACTGGGATTAATAAAAAAAAATCACTCCTCACAAAACTGAGCATAATTCTTAAAGTGAAAAAAATCTATTTAATAAAATAAAGGATTTTCAGCATTCCTAATGAAAAGAACAGAGCTAAACAGAAAATTTGACTTTTAAATATGACTCAAGAAAAGCATGAAAAGGTAAACTTGAAAGAGAAATCCTAAGAGACTCAAGATTAAAATGATTATCTTTCTTTTTAAATAATTTTTTCCAATCTATTTTTACCATACAAAATAGAAGAAATTTTAAAAATTGTCACATGCACAGCAAAATATAAGAGAGGTTTCATAGTATAAAATAATAAATATTAAGCATTGTGATCAAAATTGTCCATCTTTATTTCCTTGTAGGTTTTCCTTCTATTCTCTGCTGTGAACTGTTTATTTTTTTTTCCTCCCACCTAATCAAGTCTGTATATATGCATATACATGGACAAACATACACACATGCTTATATAAATACTCTCAAACACATATACACCCATATTGAGTATTTGTGTGTACATATATTTATCTCATTTTTATCCTCTACTTCTACTCCATACCTACCTTGCCCTTCTTATCCTTAATCAATTGCCCTTCAAAGAATTCCTCCCTTGTACTATATACTCTCTTAGTCTATTCTCTCCCCCTCTACCTCAATACTTTCCCTATCCCCTCCTGTTGTTTCTTTCTGAATTTAGGCTTGTATAGATTTATATATTGTCTAAATCTGATACTCTTTAATTCTATATTTCTGATCAAAAATTGGTCTTTTACCCTCTAACTAAAAGTAATAAATCTGAATGTTGTTTCAGTGTATAAAAATGTCAGTCTACTATGCCAAGATCTGTTTCCCACATCTAAAATGTTGACTTGGCCTGTGGTAATACTACCAGGTCAGTTCAGTGTTAACACCAATAAATTCCTTCACCTAGAACAACAAACCTCAAGATAAGGATGAGGAGAGAGCAATCCTATTGTTATGTATAAACATTTCCTCTCCAACTGAAGTGGGATTCTTGTCAATAGGAATTTGAAGCAAATTTTATAAAATGTGAGAGGATCATATTGTAAAACTATGCCAGCTATGTGAAATATCATTGGTTACCTGATTCAGTTATATGATTCTTTGTCCTTTCTGTATAAATTGCTCCCAGAATTTTGTATCAAGGTTGGCATTTATAAGAATGCCAATCACTGGGGTGGCTGGGTGGTGCAGTGGATAAAGCACCAACCCTGGAGTCAGGGGTACCTGAGTTCAAATCTGGCCTCAGACACTTAATAATTACCTAGCTGTGTGGCCTTGGGCAAGCCACTTAACTCCACTGCCTTGCAAAAACTAAAAAAAAAAAGGATAACTTTGCGTACATTGTCCAAATTTAGGTATGCTCTCTCATTTAGGTCATTAGTTTAATGAAATTATTTGTAATTTTCATGATTTTGTTGATCTTTGACCAATTAATCCAGTTAAAGTTTAATCCTTTTTTCAATGGCCCTTTGTTAAATATAATTCTTATTGAATTGTGGCCACTAAAAACTGTGTTCAATATTTCTGCTTTTCTGCATTTGTGAGGTTTTTATACCAAATTCATGGTTAATTTTTCTAAAGGTGCCATATACAGCTGGGAAATGTTTATCACTTTCTTTTTTCCTTCATAAACATCCAGGAACTTATTTTTAACTTTGCTCTTTTTTTTTTGTTTTTTGGTTAGAATTGTAAAGTTTTAAAAGGGGATAAACAGGAAATAGTAGAGAAAAGTCACTAGAACTGAGAGGTCAGGGAAAACTTCTCGTAAAAGATACAATTTTTGCGGAGACTTAAAGGAAACCAGAGAGGTCAATAGGCAGAACAGAGGAGGAAAACAGTCCAATAAAATGACTAGATCCAAGTTTGTTGAATAGCTCCGAGGTCAGTGTCCCTGGATTAAAGGGTTCATGAAAGGTAGGAAGAGAATATGTTATTAAGGTCTTTGAGAATGAAACAGTGTTTGTATTTGATTCTGGAAGTGATGGGGAACCATTGCATTTTATTGAATGGAGGTGGGACCGTTGTCTTTTAAGAAAATCACTTTAATGGCTGAATAGGTTGGAGTGGGGAGTGACTTGAGGAAGGCCAACCCATCAGCAGACTATTGCAGTGATTCCGGCATGAGATGTTGAAGGCCTGCTCTAGAGTGTCAGAGGAGAGAAGGGGAGCATATTGGAGAGAGGTTCCAAAGGTGAAAAGGGCAGGCTTTGGCAATAGATTGGATATTTGGGTGGGAGTTGAGAAATAATGAGTACCAGATAACTCAAGGATTGTGAGTTTGAGAGATGGGGAAGATGGTGCTGCCCTCTACAGTGATGCAATATGAATGATAATGTTGACAATTATGATAACAATCAATCTGTTCAATCTAGTAGGAGGAAATTAGATTAAACCATAAAGAAAGAAACCTTTTCTGATCTATTAACCATAATTTCCTTAGGTTAAAAATGAAATATCAAAGTTAGTTTTATAAATGAAGTTTAATTTTCTAGAGACCCCACACCAAAACCCATGGATGGATGGCATCCTTGCAAATGCCAACAAAAGAACTAATTAAACAAACAACATTTATAGAACTTTGACCGAGGATCATACAATTTTGGCGACCAACCAATCAGGTTCCACATTTGTACATCAAAGTGTCGTTGATTACTTTATGATTCTCTACTCCATCCGTAAGGTCTGTTCAGTGGCAGAAGTGACAAAGATCCAGTTAGCCCAGGATCACAGTAATTGAGGAACATTTCACACAGAAAGAGCCTGCCTCCAGATCTGTAACGAAAGACACAGACCTTGTGGCAGAGGAGGACATTCCAAATGTAGAGCACTCAGTTGGAGCTTGCTAGAACAACTTCTGATCAGAAAGAAAGATCAGAAGTGTTTTATTCTAAATTAAACAATATGGCATTAGGCGGATCATCAATTCCTCAATAGCACTTTGCATCTCTCTCCCCACTTTGCCATTATTGTGCATTATAGTTTTTGTATTTATTAGTTTATGAATCAAAAATGTTATCAGGATAATGCTCATCAGGCATTGTACATGTGTCTGTCTGTATATGGAGGTGGCCTCAGGGCTTGAGGAAAAAGCACACGTACACATGCTGATATAATAATGCTTTGTCCTTCCTTCTTGAAGAAGACCATGACATCAGGGAGGTGATGCCACGACCGGCACATGACCTGGATTTGAGTGAGGGGAATACTCTAAGGCACCAGCCTCACTGTCTTCTCCAGAACCATCGGGGTCCAGAGGCCAGATAGGGATCAGGACAACAGGAGATGGCCCCGGATGGGAGGCGGTCTGGGTGAAGTGACCTGCCCAAGGTCACACAGCCAGTACGTGGCAAGTGTCTGAGGCTGGATTCTAGCTCTTGCCCTCTTGAATCCGAGGTCGGGGCTCCGTGCACTGTGCTGCGAGCGGTCCGTATCTCGATATAAACAGATCAATTCAGCTCTCTCTCTCTCACTGTCTCTCTCTTTCTCCCGCCCCCCCCCCTTCCTTTGCCCTCTCCATTGCCCCGAACCCGGCGCCGGGCCTGGGTTCGGATGCTGCAGGGGCGGGGCAGGGAGCCGAGGCCGGGCCCGCATCTCCGGCCGGCCCCCGCGCCGGGCTCGGCTCGGCTCGGCTCGGCTCGGCTCGGGCCGGGCGGCGCCAGCGCGGGCGCGTGACCGCGGGCTCAGCCCGGGCGCCGCCTCCGGCCGCCCCGCCCCGCCCCGCCCCGCCCCGCCGCTCCGCCGCCGCCGCCGCCCGCGCCCCCTCCCCGCGGGCCCCTCCGGCTCCCGAGCCGCGCCGCCGCCGCCGCCCAGGCCGGTCCGCACGGGGCCGGCGCCCGCCATGGCCCGGGGCTGCCTGTACGCCGCGGGCGCGCTCTCCCTGCTCCTGCTGGTCTGCAGCGTCACCCTGCTGGTGGCCCGCGTGTTCCAGAAGGCCGTGGACCGCGCCGTGGAGCAGGTGGGTGAGGCGCCCCCGGGCTGTGACTGCCCGGCCGCCGGGCGGGGCCTGGGCGGGGAGCCGGGGCCTCTGCACACGCACACGCACGGAGACCCCCGCACTGACACGCACAGACACGGAGACCCCCGCACTGACACGCACAGACACACACAGAGACTCTAGGAGTGGTCCCCCGCCCCACGTCCTGATCACACACACACATACACACACACACACACACACACACACACACACACCCTTCCTGCTGTGGTTGTCCTGTCAGAGGCGGCAGCCCCTCTGCCCATCAGCGCACACGCACACACAGTCACGCACAGACCCATGGACAGTCACAGACAGACCCCCCCCCGCACAGTCCCGCAGACACACCCACCCACGCGTGCCCCCTCCTCTTCCTCCTCCTGCTGCAGCTGCTGTCCTGGGGGAGCCGGGAGGCCCCTCGGCCCACGCGCACCCCCCAGACCCACGCACCCCCCACACACGCCCCCTCCGCAGCTGCTCTCCTGCAGGCCGTGGGGGCGCCCCGCATCTTGCTTCTCTGGGGGGGCGGTTCCCCCTCGCCCCCTCTCCCTGTATGTGTCGGCCCCCAGGTAGGGCAATGACGGGGGACAAAGGTGGGGTTTCCACTTCCTTCCTGAGCTTCCTGGCTTCGGAGTCTCCCCTGGTACCTGCTCCCTCCTCCTCCTCCTCCCCGCCCCCCTGCACCCTAACAACAGCCTTCACGCCAACCCTCCCAAAAGCCCCGCCACCCCACCCCACCGCAGAAGGGAGCCAGGCGCGGCCGCCCTAGGGCTTTCTGGTGCCCGCGGGGGGCGCGTGGCTCCGGGCTGCTGACCCCAGGAGGCCGGCGGCATCCGCAGCCCCAGCCCTCTTCTCCAAGCCTCCCTTCGCTTCAAGCGTCAGATTCTTAGTGCGGCTCCAATGCACAGTGAGGTTCCAAACCCCAGGATTTGAGCCCAACCCAAGCCGGGGAAGGAGGCCTGTGCTTCATTTTTCACGAGGCCTCATTCAGCTGAGTCCCCGAGCCTTGGGACCTCTCCAGGATCCACATCACAAAATTGCCGCAAGTGGTTTTGGATTCAGCCTTTCATGACTCCAGCATTAACCACAGGGTCCCACTGCCTCCAAGCCAACCTGGGAAGCAGCTGCCATAAAGATTTATCACCCCCCCCCCCCCAACACACACACTCACAGATCGGAAATTATGTATGGAACCGGCTTCCTTCCTTGGGCAAATCATCTACCTTACCGAAGTGTCGATTCCTTCATCCTTCATACAAGAGTTGGGGTAGATCACCCGTGAAGTGCATCTCTGCTCTAAGTCTCACACACACACACACACACACACACACACACACACACACACACACACACCCCTCTTCCTCCTTCCCTTGCAGCTGTTTTATTGTAGGAGATGACAGTGTCCCTCTAACTTGTTTTGTTGGGGGGAGTCTTCCTAGGGGAAGCAGCTGGGGTGCATTGGTGAAGGATGGATTATGGAGTTCATCCAGAGTGCTGAGAAGCAATGGTATCATATTGTGGTCAGTCGTCTAATAAGGGGAGTCTGGGCTTGAACGTGAGGTTCTAACTTCTGCTTCCCAACTCTCAAAGTCTTCCCAGATCTGTTGGGACAAGTATTTTACTGACATTTTGCACATAAAAATTAAAAAGAATTTCTTAAAGTACCTTAGAAAATCTTCTATTCATTGGGCCCATTTCTTTATAAGTAGGCTCAAGAGATGCTTAGTTGTTTTTTGAGAATTATTTTTTTTAATTTTTAGACAATGGGGTTAAGTGACTTGCCCAAGGTCACATAGCTAGGCAATTAATGAGGCTCTGAGGCCAGATTGAACTCAGGTCCTCCTGACTCCAGGGCCAGTGCCCTATCCACTGCACCACCTAGCCACCCCATGAATTATTCTTGATGGGACATTTCTTGAAGCCCAGCTCTCAGAGCATCTGTCCAACATATCTATTGTGTAACAATGTTTTCCAGTTGTGGGAGAAGTCAGGCTTCAGGAGAGGGGTGCCATAGTGAAAGGAAAGGGTGGGCATCAGTAGCTGGGTTCGAGAGGGCACAGGGGCAGCCCCAACAGTATCATAGTTGAAACATGAAGCAAAACCTTAGTTGTCCATCCTCTGCAATAGTCGTGACTGAAAGCCCATAGCTTGTTTCATAGGAAACTTATAAAGGGCTTATCCCAATGATAGAATTTTTCTTCTTCCATGTTTCAATTTAGGTGGCACAGTGGATAGAGCACTGGTCTTGAAGTTAGGACAGGAGTTGGAATGTGAGCTCAGACACTTGGCTATTACTAGCTTTGTGACCTTGGACAAGTCACTTAACCCTAATTGCCTCACATCCAGAGCCATCTCCAGTCACCCTGATTCATATCTGGCCACTGGACCCAGATGATTCTGGAGGAGAAAAGTGAGACTGGTGACTTAGCACATTCCCCCCTCACTCAAATTCAATTCACAAACTTGTCATGGCATCACCTCCCTTGTCCTGGTCTTGTTCAAAAATGAAGGATAAACATTATTAATTCAGCAAGCATTTATTAACAATCCCTATCATAGTAAGATTTTTATTTAAATTTTTCAATATGACCTAACCAATGTTAAATAACCCCTCTCGTAGTATTTTTAATTACTATTTTATTTTTTCCCAATTACATGTAAAAATTTAACATTCTTTATTTTTGAATTTTGAGTTCTAAATTCTCTCCCTCCTTCACTGAGAAGGTAAGCAATTTGACATAGATTATACATGTATAGTCATGCAAAACACATTTGTAAGTAAGCCATGCTGTGAAAGAAAACACAAACAAAAAACTCCAAGAAACATAAAGAAAAAGTATCTTTGGTTTGCATTGACTCCATCAGTTCTTTCTCTGTAAGTGGATAGCAGTTTTCATTATAAGTCATTCAGAATTGTTTATACTATTGTATTGCTGAAAATAGCTAGTTATTCACAGTAGATCCCATACAATATTGCTGTTACTATGTACAATATTTTCCTGGATTTTCTCATTTCCTTTTGCATCAGTTCCTGTAAGTCTTTCCAGATTTTTCTGAAACCATGCTGCAGTCTTATAACACAATGGTATCCCACCACATTCATATACAATAATTTCTTCAGCCATTCCCCAGTTGATGGGCATCCTCTCAATTTCCAGTTTCTTGCCAGCACTAAGAGAGCTGCTATAAATATTTTTTCTAAGATAGGTTGGTTTCCTTTTCCTTTTTTGTTTTTTTATCTCTTTTGGGATACTAACCTAGTGATGGCATTACTCCGTCAAAGGATATGTATGGTTTGAGCAGCTGTGTTGTGGACAGAGTAGTTAGAGCATTGGCCTTGGAGTCAAGAGACCTTGAGTTTGAATCTGACCTCAGACACTTGACCTTGGACAAGTCACTTAACCCTCCCATCCAGTGTTGTCTCCAGTCATCCTGATTTATATCTGGCCACTGGACCCAGATGGTTCTGTAGGAGAAAAGTGAGACTGGTGACTTAGCACAGCACCTCCTCACTCAAATTCAATTCATGTTCTTGTCTTGGCATCACCTCCCTGATACCATAGTCTTCTTCAAAAATGAAAGGCAGACATTATTATGGCTTTATAGCCCTTTGGACATAGTTCTAAATTGCTCTCCAGAGTGATTGAATCTATACAACTTCACCAATAGGGCATTAGAGGTTTAATTTTCCCATATTCCCTTGAACATTTGTCATTTTCCTTTTCTGTCACAACTATCAAGTTGTGAGGTAGCTCAGTTGTGTTAAATTTACATTCCTGTAATCAGTAGTGATGTAGAACATTTTTTTCATTTAATTATAGATAACATTACTTTGTCTATAAACTGCCTATTCATATCACTTGACCATTTATCGAGAAATAACTTAATTTTTTTGTTTTAGAAATTTGACTCAGTATTTATCAGAGAAAGTTGTTGTGAAAAATATTCTTCTACAGTTTAAAAAGATTTTTTCCATGTTTATCCTATTCTCTCTCTCCTTCCACCAGGTCCATTCTCAAATGCATTTTGCTTCTGACTTTTATCACCCAATCTGCCCTCCCTTCTATCAGCCTCACCCCCTTTTCTAATCCCCTTCCTTCTGATAAAATAGATGTCTACAGTCAACTGAGTGTCTATTAGTCCCTCTTTGAGTCAGTTCTCTCCCCGTATCATAATATTTCAAAATTACAAACTGCTTGCCTCATAACAATCCTGTGAGATGGGCAAGGCCCAAATAAATGTGTTATTTTCATTTTGCAGATAAGGAAAGCTTGGGGATAAGGATGGTTTCAATGATTGTATTTGGATCCCCAGGATGTAGCACAGTGACAAGACTATAGTAGACACTTTAAATGCTGGTTATCTGACTGGTAAATAGCTGAACTAGAAATAAGGGTCTCCTATAATGCAAAGCAAGCAAAAGGCATTGAGTGGAATACAAAGTTCAGAAGGTAATCCCAGTGTTCCAGGAGTTTAGAACAACTATCCTAATGACATCAATCCCTCCAGCCCTAGTTCAACACTTTTTCTTTTATATTCTTGTCCAATCCATGATGCTATTTTATAAAATGTGAACTCTTGTCCTTCAGGGACTGACTGAATTAAACTGACAATACATATTTTCATATTCAGATCATTCCTATGTTCCAGAATGACAGAAATGGAATAATCCCTGCCCTCAAGAATCCTAGGTTCTACTGGAGGATTACTTCACGTAGATAAAGATAAAATAATATAGAGTAATTTTACGAGGGAGAAAGCATTGACAATTGGGAGAATCAGGAAAAGTTTTGGAAGTGGTTCTCAAACCAAACATTGGAGAATTCAGGAGGGATTCTGAAAGTGAGTTAAGGAGAGTGCATTTCAGTCATGTAGGGTATTCTGGTGGCAAAGGCTTGGAACATGGAAGTAGAATATTGGAATTTGAATGAACCAGTGAATGATGAAATGATAAGATTGGAAAGGAAGCAGTCAAGTACATTATGGAGTTTGCATTTTCTCCTGGGGCAATAGATTTTTTTTCCCAGGAAAAAACAATTTGGCAGCTAATTTGGAGGGTGGATTAGAGAGGAAACAGATTTAAAGTCAAATTAAATATGATGTGTGTGTGTGTGTGTGTGTGTGTGTGTGTGTGTGTGTGTGTGTGTGTGTGTGTGAATGGGGAAGGGGAGATCACCTACTTTAGGAAGGATCAGAAATGATGATGGACAGAGCTTCAGGGCTGATTAGTAATGGGATTGGACTATGAGTTGAGAAAGAGGGGGGAAGAGAAAGAGAAGGTGGAAAAGAAGGAGGAAAAAGGGTGAGGAGAGGAGGGAAAAGAAAGAGAAAAAGGACGAGAGGAAGAAAAGGAGGAGGAGGAAGGAAGAAGAAGAAAAAGAAGAAGAAGAAGGAAAGAAAAAGAAAGAGAGAGAGAAAGAAAGAAGAAAAATAAGGATATTTGGAGAAGTTATTGCTTTGGGGTGGAAAGAATATGACTTCCATTTTGGATCCATTGAGTTTGAAATGTTAAAGGGACAACTGAGGAACCTGCCTTTACATCTTTCCTTTTCTTTACAAACCTCCTCTTGAATCACAGATTTGAGTTTTCTAATTTCTCCAAGGTCAATTAGTTGAGGAATTCCTGTTATAATAACCCCAAAATATTCATCCAACCTCTCCTAAAAGATCCACCTCAGCATCTTCTATCAAAGTTGAAATTTCCTTCTCTTTGCAATTTCCAACCATCCTTCTTAGTTCTGTCAAGGAGAACAAGCCTGGTCTCTTCTCCATAAAATCCCTGAAAATACTTATAACTATCATATCCTCCTAAATCTTTCTCCAGACAAATCATTTCTGATCTTTTTAATTCCTCGTTACTTCTTGTTCCATTTTTTAGTTCATGAGCTCGTCACCACTGTGGTCTGGATATTTTTGAGTTTGTCAAAGTCTGCTTAGAATTTGGAACTCAGAACCAAATATTATTCTTCAGATGTAGTCTGACCAAGCAGAGAGCCAAGAGACAATTTTCCTCCCATTTTCTGAACATTGTTAATACAGTCTAAGATCATTTGGATTTTTTTGGTTGCTGTATTAATTCTTTTGACTCACAATGAGCGTGTGACCCCTTGAAACTCCTAGCTCTCTTTCGTAAGAGTTGTTTTGAAGGCATACCTTTCCCATCTTTGTAAATTGTTTAGCTTGTGACCAGCATAAAGACATTGTATAAATGCTTGGTCCCTTCTCCTTATTCCCATGATGTACTTCTGAAATTTTGTTCTTTTTAACTTAACAATAAGGCTTTACATGGATATTTATTAAATTTTTTTTAACTTTGACCCATTATCTTATGCCATTGGAATCTTTTTGAATCTTGACTCTGTCATCCAACATGTTAATCATTCATCTTAGCTTTCTGTCATTTGCTCATTTTGTAAGTATCCCATCTATCCTTTCATTCAAGTTCCTGAAAAAAGTCTTGAACTAGTACAAAGCTAAGCAATATCCCCAAAGTATTACACCAATCATGGCCCATCTTATTTTATTTTATTATTGAGAAATGGATGACTAAGAAATGTTTTCATGTGACTTCATGGATAAAGTATTAAAAATCAGAAGACTTTTTTCTCATTCTTGGTCTCACTAATGACTTCTCAAGGTGTTTGGAGCCCTCTCAATTGTTTTATGTCTTGTTTTTATCATTTACCAAATGGGTATAATATCTCTCCACTTATAACCATTTCATGGGGATAACCAAAGTATCAGTGGAGTCATTTTGGTGAAATGGTTCAAGGGTATTATGAACTTTCTTCTCTATTTTCCTTATTCCAGTCAAGCTGACTTTCCATCATTATCTAAATGAATAAAATTATAACCAGGTAACCCCAGCAACATCCAAAGCCCAGAATGAAAAGAGAGATAACTGTTTAGGGGAGAAGCATGGCAGCTGCACCAAAGGACAGTTTCTCATTGGTCAACTTCCAGGCCCTTTTTCTATTGTTGGTAAAACCAAGAAGGAAACATCCTCAATTTCTGGGGCTAAAAACAAAAGCTTCAACAGATAACTACATACTACAGTGAGTAGAATGCTGAGCCTAGTGAAGAAAAAGTGAGTTCAAATCTAGCCTGATACATTATGAGCTGGGTGAGTTGGCCAAATCACTAACCTCTGTCTGCTTCAGTGTCCACATCTGTAAAATGGGGATAATAATCATGTTTACATTCCTAGGTTGTTTTGAAGATCAAATATGATAAAAACTTAAAATATGCAAACTTTAAAGCTCTCTTTTTATATACTAGTTATTATTATTATTATTATTATTATTTAAATGTAAGGAGGGGAAAAGAAACACTTTAAATACAAAATAGGCATTTCCTATTTTATAAATAATTTAAAACTTGAATATCCTTATTTGCATATTAAGAGGCTTTTAAGACAATTAATTTACCTTTGGGGCACATCCTGCATTCATACATTCCCCCCTAAATACTCATCTTTTTAACATTTTTACTATGAATTGAAACTGATCACCCTAGCTATGTGTGGCACTTTCACAAAAATTGACCATGTATTGGGGCATATAAACCTCACAACCAAATGCAGAAAAGCAGAACTATTAAATGCATTCTTTTCAGATCATAAAGCAATAAAAATAGTTAATAAAAGGCCACGAAAACCCTAGATTGAAAATTAATTAGAAACTAACTGTGCTAAACAAAAAAAGAAGTAGTTCAAAGAACAAATCAGAGAAATAATAAAGAATTTTATCCAAGAGAATGATGACAAAGAGACTTGGAAGGCAGTCAAAGTAGTACTTAGGGGAAATTTTATGTTTTTGAACTTACCTGGTTTACCTTACATCAATAGAATAAAGAGTAGATCAATGAATTGGGTGTGCAACTAAAAAAAAAACACTAGAAAAAGAACAAAAATCCTCAATTAAATACCAAATTTGGAATCCTGAAAATCAAAATCAAATAAAATTGAAAGTAGGAAAATCAATGAACTAAATAAAACTAGGTTTTATGAAAAAAAACAATAAAATAGATAAGTCATTGATTATATAATTTATGAAAGAAAGAAGAAAACCAAATAGTAGTTGTTTAGCTATTTCAGTCATATCCAACTCTTTGTGATACCTTTTGGTGTTTTCTTGGCAAAGGTATTACATTGGTTTACCTATTCCTATTCCTGCTCATTTTATAGATGAGGAAACTGAGGCAAGGAGTATCCACTTTCCCAGGATCACATTGCTTGTAAATGTTTGAGGCCAGATTTCAACTCAGGAAGAGTCTTCTTGACTCCAGGCCTGGTATTCTATCCACTGCCCCACCTAGCTTCCCTGCATCAAAAATTAAAAGCGTGAATTCGCCAGCAATGTAGAAGAAATTAAAGCAATTATTAAGAGTTATTTTTCCCAATTATATGCCATAAGTGTAGCAATCTAAGTGATATGAATAAACAGTTACAAAAATATAAATTGCCTAGATTTATAGGAAATGAAAATCATTAAGTAACCCTATCTTTGAAAAAGAAACTAATGGGTTCCTAGGGGAAAATCCCTAAGACCAGATGAATTCATAAGTGAATTCTACCAAATATTTAAAGAACAATTAATTTCAAGATAGGCAAAAGAGGTATCCTGCCAAATTTGCTTTATGACACAAATGTTATTTTGATACCTAAACCAGGAGGTGCAAAAACAGAGAAATAAAATTATAGACCAATTTCTTTAGTGAATATTGACACAAAAGGTTTAAATAAAATACTAACAAGGAAATTTCAGCAATTTTTCACAAAGGCCATATACTATGATCAGATGGGATTTATAACAGGACTGGTTCAATATTTTGAAAACTATCTGCAATAATTGACTCAAAATCATCAAAAAAATTATGTGGTTGTCTCAATAGATGCAGAAAAAGTTTTTGATGAAATGCAACACTCATTCCTATTAAAATGACTAGAAAACATAGTAATCACAATGTCACTTTCTTTAAAATGATGATCTATCCAATTATAACACATTTTTCATAACAAATAAAGTAAGATCTAAAAAACTGGAAAAATAATAATTGATCATTGGTAGGTTGAACCCATATAATAAAAATGACAATCTACCAAAATTAATTTACTTATTCAGTGTCATATCAATCAAACTACCAAAAATTATTTTATAAAACTAGAAAAAAATAATAGCAAAATTCATGTGTTTGAAGAAAAGGTCAAGAATATCAAGGGATCAATGAAAATAAAATTGTGAAGAAATGTTGTCTAATGGTACCAGATTTCAAACAGGTAAAAAGTAGTGATCATCAAAACAATCTGATATTGGCTAAGAAATAGAGTAGCTGATCAATGGAATAGATTAGGTACACAATGCACAGTAGAAAATGACCATAATAATGTGATAAACTGAAAGATGCAAACTTTTGGGGTAAGAACTTATTTTGTCAAAAATCATTGGGAAAACTGGAAAGCAATTTGGCAGACACTGAGTATAAACCAACATCTCACATTCTGTGCTAAGATAAGATTAAAATTAAGAATTTTAGACCTTAAGGTGATTTCATAAGCATTTTGGGAGAATGAAACATTTTACCTGTCAGATATATGGATAAAGAAAAAATTATGACTATATAGGAGCTAGAGAGCGTTATGGGATGTAAAATGAATAATTTTGATTACATGGAATTAAAGATTTTGTACAAATAAAATTAATGCAGCCAAGATTAGAATATGGGGCAAAAATGTCATTGCAAGTTTTTCTGATAAAGACCTCATTTCTCATAGAGAACTGAGTCAAATTTATTAGAATATAAGTCACTCCCCAGTTGATAAGTTTTCAAAGAAACCAGCATTTTTTAGAAATCAAAATTATTTGTAGTCATTTGAAAAAATCCTCTAAATCACTATTGATTTAGAGAAATGCTAAAAGAGCTCTGAACTACCACACCTTTCAGATTGGTTGCCAATAAAGAAAAATTACAAATGTTGAAGTGCAAACTAGGGAATACTAATGCAATGTTGAAACTGTGAACTGATGCAACTATTCTGATGAAGACATGCCATGCTGGGCAGTCCTTTGCCAGTATCTCTATGTTACACAATCAGTTCCAAAGTTCACAAGAGAGGCCTTGAAAGTCTCCTTGTATTGCTTGCCCTAGAGCGCTTGTCCTATAGAATCCTCCATAAAATAGTTTGTGGCAAGTATATGTTGGCATTCAAACAATTTGGCCAGCCCTTCAGAGTTATGCACTCTACCGTAAAGTTTGAATGCCCAAGGTAACATAGTTAGTAAATGATGGAGCCAGGCTTCAAAACCAAATCTGACTTCTGGATTCTTCTGTCTAAATATCTCTCTGTCTCTCTGTCTCTTTTTTTTCTTTAGGGATAGCTAGTGTAACATGAAGATCAAAGGGTCAACTGCAAGGGATTAACCCCATTGATGGAGATTGATGATTATTGATGAGAAAATTTATAGAGGAGACAGAAAGGTCTTCTTACTTTGAAAGACAAAAATTGACATTTGCTTCATTTTGGTTTCTCAAGGCAGTTAAAGCAAAACCTGGGTTTGGTATTTCTAGAAAATTAGTATTCAGAGAAATGATACAATGAAATTTATTGTTATGTATCATAGCAAGTGAAGATGTTTGTCATTCATACTTTTTAAATTTTACTTTTTATTTAAAGCAATGGGGTTAGGTGACTTGCCCAAGGCCACACAGCTAGGTAATTAATTTAGTGTATGAGACTAAATTTGAACTCAGGTACTACTGACTCCAGGTCCGGTGCTCTATGTACTACTCCACCTAGCTGCCCCACAATTCATTCATTTTTTTTTTAGGTTTTTGCAAGGCAAATGGGGCTAAGTAGCTTGCCCAAGGCCACACAGCTAGGCAATTATTAAGTGTCTGAGACCGGATTTGAACCCAGGCACTCCTGACTCCAGGGCTGGTGCTTTATCCACTGCGCCACCCAGCCTCCCTAAATCGCTTTCCTATAAATCACATTTATCTTTGTGCCATTATTACCTTTTGTTTCTTCCTAATTGAATGTAAACTCTTTAAAGGCAAGCTACTGTTTTCTTTTTGTCTTTGTATTTCCAGAACCTTGTATAAGGGCTGTCCAATCTTTTAAAAGTTTGTATTGAAACAATAGACAATATATTTTGATTTGCCATTGTAGTAAGAGTTCTGCAGTAACCTGATTTCATTTACTAAAGCATTTATTAAACCCATGGGGGGTCACATTTTGAACAGTCCTGCCTTATTTAATATCTAACATTTGATTAAACTGTAGTAAAGACTTCTTTAATAAATAAATGAATTTATTCTTCTAAAGTCTTGGAGATAGTTGAGTTCTATGATAATTACTGTGAATATTTTTAATTCACTCAAAAGTATTTTTTCCCCAGTCCTAACTTCTACAACTCTCATCTCCATCCAAACCACTTTCTCTTGACAAATGGGGCAGACTTGAATCTAAGGACAGGAAACAGGACACCAAAAATAAGAACTTCTGTGCAAGCGTATGTAATAAATTCCAAGATTTTAATTAAATTAAGATTGGAAAAGTGTACTCTGTAAATCTTATTTTTTCCCCTTACTTTTGCAGGTTTGTTTGTTGTTCCCTTTTATTTTGGGATCTCTTTCTGGGGGTGAGTGATGGATTCTTTCAAGTATTATTGTATCTTTTCCTTCTAGGATATTAGAGCAGAGTCATTAGTTTCCATAATTTTTAGGGTTTTGTTTTCTTCAGTTGACTCTTGTGTTTCCTTTTCCAATTAGTTAATTTTACTTTTAGAGGAGTTGATTTATTTTTCTATTTGGAAAATTTTGTTTTTAAAGTTTAGTGAATTTTTCTTAATTCTCCTGCATGACTCATTTCTTTTTTCCAATTTTTCTTCTTCCTCTCCTCTTTGGTTTTTAAAATCCCTTCTGAGGTCTTCCAAGAGGTTTATTTGGGGATTGAGATCAATTCAAAAACCCCTTTGAGGCTTCACATGTAGGCATTTTGTCATTGCTTTTCTTTTCTGAGATAATGTTTTTATCATCCCTATCAGAGTAGTAGCTTTTTTTATGATTGGTGCTTTTTTGGATTTTCTTTTTTTGCTCATTTTGATAGTTTCTTCTGGTGCAAAAGGGACACATTCCCAAGCTTTTTGTACTGGGACTTGGGGAAGTCTGGTCCTTGGCTTACTTTTTGCCTATCATGTTTTAGGTGTCACTGGTTTGTTCCCGCATTAGGTTTGCCCAATCCAATCTTGCCTGTTACATCAGCATTCCCTAGGATTGAACTTTGTCATCTAAATTGAGGTTGAGACCTTCATTGTTGGCCTGCTGGGCCCAGACCTGAGCTGTGCTGTGGCTAAGAGCCTCCCACTGACTTTTCAGCTTTCCCTTCCACACTGGATCATATTCCCCTTTTATCCATGTGAGACAGACCTTTACTAAAATTCTTCTATGATATCTTGAATTGAGAACTTGTTTCACTTTGGGTTTTTGTGGGCTTTTCAAAGGATTGGTTTATTTAAAGTTTTGGGAATCTCTGGCCTTGTGCCGCCATTTTGGCTCCACCCCTAGAAGTCCTGTTGCCCTACTTTAAAAAAGAAAGGACTTTTGACCTTTTTTGCCTCTCCTGAACTTGGGGGAGGTTGGAGGGGGGAGAAAATAGATGCTTGTCCAGAGTCCACGTAAAAACAATGGATCTGGAACAGAGATAGTGATGGAAACATTCAAAAGGGAGAGAGGTCAAGACAGGTGGGGATCTAGAGCTTCTTCCGTTTGGGCAATCCTTTGCTCAAGATGTTCTATCTGAGTTTCCCAGCAGTATAACATTATGACACTAGCACTATGGTGGCTAGGAAAAAGATTCAGGTTCTATATCTAAAGTGGGGACAACTTGCATCAGCTGCCTCATAGGGTTGTTACTAAGAAAATGCTTTTTAAACCTTAAAATGATGCATAAATGTAAATTACTTGTAGCATCAGTGTTCCCTCCATTCTACAATTCTACATTCCACAACATAGGGAGAATTGTTATTTTTAATGTATTGACATCCTATCCATGAGCATTTATTCTTCATTTATTTAGGCCTGTCTTTATTTCTGTATAAATAATGACTGGAAAAAGAGGTAACTAGATTGCACAGTGGATAGAATATGAGGTTCAGAGTCAGTAAGAGCTGAGTTCAAATGCAGCCTCAGATACTTAGTATCTGTGTGACCCTGAGCATGTCACTTAATTTCTGTACTCCTCAATTTTCTCAACTGTGAAATGGGAATAATAACAGGACCTATTTTATGGAGTTACTATGAGGACCAAATATGTCACTAGTTGCATTGATATGGTTCTTGTGTATATCTTGGTAGGTAATTTTCTCCAAAATATATACATTCTATCATTATTTTAAATTAAATTCCTCTTTCTGTTTCTTATTGCTAGGTTTAATTGATATTATAAAGAAATGCCAGTAATTTCTGTGTCTTATTTTATATTTTGCAGCTTTGCTGAAGTTATTGTTTCCATCTTTCAAGTTATCCCTAGAGTTCTTTAAGAGCAATATCATCTGTTCTGCAAAAAGGAATAGTTTGGTTTCTTCTTTATCTATGCTTATTCCTTCAATTTGTTTTTCCTGTCTTATTTGTTATACTTAGCATTTCTAGTATCATGCCAAATAAAAGCAAATTCATCCTTGCTTTACCCCTAATATTATTATAAAGTAATCTAGTTTGCCCCATTATATAAAATAAGAGTTTTAGATTTTAGGTGTGTACTATTTGTCATTTTAATGAAAGGTTGATTAATTTCTATGTTTTCTAGTTTTTTAAAATAGAAATTGGTGTTGTATTTTATAAAAAGCATTTTCTTTCTATTGATATGTTAAAAAGATAGTATGAACAGCCCACTAGGAGAGTATTAATCAATGGGCAAATATTAACCTGAAGGAAGATCCCCCCATGACATGCTGTAACTTTTGTTCTAACCCTATTCTTTTCAACAATTTTATCTATGATTTGGATGAAGATCAAATTTACAAATGAGGGATATGAATGAAATGAAACATGAGTAAATGAATAGAAGGGACAGCTAATGTCATATGTGTTCAGAGAGGGGCCACCACCTGGTAATGGCTACACCCATAGAATGTGGCCTCTATGAAAGGAAAACATGTATAATTATCACTTATAATTATAAGTTTAAAATGTAATTATATTTCTAGAATGTAATTATATATGTATAATTATATTTATATTTTAAATTATACTTTGAAAACTAATTATGCAAAATTACTGTTTTAAGATATTTACTATGAAATCATTTTTATTTTTCTTCTCATTAAATTAATTATGATTCATCAAAAATATAGCATAAGCATGTGGTATATGCATCAGGGCATCTCACATATTTTAGAACATTAAACTTATATTTTTTTATTTTGACACACTAACAATCTAGGGTTCTTTTAGAAGTAAGGGAGTAGAGCTGGAAAAAGTCAAAGAAGGAAGGATAGACTCAGGAGTCAGTGATGAAAAGAAGGGATAATTCTCTTTTTTTTTTCCTGCCCCTCCATCAAACAAAAAAAAAAACATCATGGTAACCAGAGGGGACTCCTATGACAGCAGACTATGGGTATCCTAATGGAGCATATGATCCCTTAATACTCCAGATAGCTAATTTGAGTTCTATAAAAGATTTTCAGTTGGACTTCTAAGTTAAGCAAACACACAAGTCTGACAGAACAGCTGATCTTCACCAAAGCCAGCTAAACTTGTCTTCTTAAACAAGTAAACAAAATTACTTCCTCATTTAGCAACTCTCTCTTTCTATTCCCTATTCCAGGAAAACATACTTTCATTGGTCTCTTTTAATGTAATCTTTCAGTCCCTTTCAGTTCAACAATGTGTTAAATGTTGAGAAAGCTGCAAAAACCAAAATGAAAATAGTCCCTTTCTTTGAAGATAGGGAATATAGGGAGGAAGTGGGGGAAAGGTGTGGAGGGGGGTGACTGTGAACCCAGATAAATAAGTAGAGAAATACATAAAAAATCAAGAATGGGCTAATAACTGCAGGAATTAGGAAAGGTGACATTTCAACAGAATCTTGACAGGGGATTTCTAGGAGCCTGTAGAGGTGAGGGGGAAGTGCTTTTTAGGTATGACATATGGTTTCATTAAAGATACAAAGACAAGCAGTGGCATATTGTAGCCAGAGAAACAATCATTGGCACCAGACTTGAAGGGCTTTATATATGCTAGACAGAGGAGTTAGTATTTTATTTTGGCAGGAAAATGGAGCCATTGACTCTTGTTAGGAAGAGTGAATATGGACATGCTTTGTATTACTGAAGATGTATTATCTATATCAAATTCCTTGCCAAAGAGAGAAGAATTTAGAACTCAAATTTTTCAAAAATGAATATTACAAAATATTGTTTACATATATCTGAGAAAAAATAAAAAAAGAAAAAAGCAGGAGTGATATGAGGTCATAGAATTTTGGAGCTAAAAGGTATCTTAGAAATTAGTCTAGAAATTAGTGCTTGTACTAATTTATCTCATGCAAAGAGTCCAGGGTATTGTCTTATTAGCACAAATATATTTGTAATGAATCCATCATATCTATTTGAATGAATAAGACCCTGCATATAAATCAATAGTTCTTTTTTTAAAAAAATTATGTTTTGTTTCACCTTCATTTCTAAGTCTTACCTCCCCAGAGAATATATCTACCCTTCTCTCATAATAAAAAATTTTTTAAAAAAGAGGGGGGCGGAGAAGCAATTTAACAAAACTAGGCAATACATTGGCCTAGATTTTTGTAAAGTTTATCATTCCCCACCTTTTCTGCTTTTGATCACCTCCTTTTTGTTTGAGAACCAAGCTTATCATTATATATTACAGAGTTCAATTTGAGGTTCTGTTGTCATTGTTTTCATTTCCATTGTAGTAACCATTGTGTTGTATTGGTTTTCCAGTTCTGCTTACTTTACTCTGAATCATGTCATAATTTTGAAATTTCCTATTTCTATTTCATTCACGTTCTATAGTTTATTTAGCCATTCCTAATCAAGAAATATTTACTTTTCTCCAATTCTTTATCTTTGGATAAAGATAACAACATTACAGTTCTAAAATCATAGGCCAGATTCATGGAATTCGACAACTTCGTGTAAGAGAGTTTATGAATTTAAATAATCTTCTTTCTCTTTTTAAAAATCTTAATAGTATTTTTTCAATTACATGTAGAGATAACATTCAACATCAATTTTAAAAAATATTCTCCCTCTCCCTTTCTTCTCCCCATCCAAGACAGCAGGCACTCTGATATAGATTATACATGCACAGTCATGTTAAACATTTTCATATTAGTCATATTGTAGAAGAAGAATCAGAACAAAGGGGGAAAATTATAAGAAAGAAAAAACAAAAAATATAAAAAGTGAAAACAGTATGCTTTGAGCTACATTCAGACTCCATGATTCTTTCTCTGAATATGGATATTTTCTATCTCAAATCTTTTAGAATTGTCTTTGATAATTGTATTGCTGAGAAGAGCTGAGTCTGTAATAGTTGATTAATATACATTATAGCTGATGCTATATCCAATGTTCTTCTGGTTCTGCTCACTTCACAGCATCATAATTTCTTTTTTTCTTTTTGTTTTTTGCAAGGCAAGGTCACACAACTAAGTAAGTGTCTGAGATCAGATTTGAACTCAGATCCTCCTGGCTCCAGAGCCACCTAGCTGCCCCCTCATCATTTCTTATAGAACAGTGGTGTTCCTTTACATTCATACACCATAACTTATTCAGCTGTTCCTCAATTGATAAGCATCCCCTCAATTTCCAATTCTTTGCTACCACAAAAGGAGCTGCTAAAAAATATTTTTGTACATGTGATTCTTTCCCCCCTTTTAATGATCTTTTTTAGGATACAGTCTTAGCAGTGGTATTGTTAGATCACTGTTCTATAGTCCATTGTACAGAGTTCCAAATTGTTCTCTAGAAAGTTTGGATTAGTTCTCAACAGTGCATTAGTGCTCCAGTTTTCCCATATCCCCTCCAATATTTATCATTTTCCTTTTCTGTCATATTAGCCAATCTGATAGATATGAATTAGTACCCCAGAGTTGTTTTATTTTGAAACTTTCTAATCAATAGTGATTTAGAGCACTGTTTCATATGATTATAGTTAACTAATTTCTCCATCTGAAAACTGTTCCTATCCTTTGACTATTTACATAATGTGCTTTTTCAAAGATATGAATGGTGTATATGTTTAAAGAGATTTAAAACTGCTGATTGCCATGAATGGAATAGTTCTAAATCTTTTCAAGTTTGATGACCTCTTTCTGAAAATGGGTCTGGGAGCTGTACTTTACTACTTCCTCATCATTGTGCATTGGCTTCTCCGGTTTCCTTTTAATTCTAGCTAAAATCCTATTTTCTGCAAGAAACCTTTCCTCATTTTTCTCTCCCTCCCCACCTCTTGCCCCATCCCAGACTAATATCTTCCCTCTGTTGACTGTTTCTATCTTATCCTGTATATACTTTGTTTGTATGGAGTTGTTTGTTAATATTTTGTCCATTTTTTGAAGAAGACCACGATATCAGGGAGGTGATGCCATGACAAGTGCATGAGTTGGATTTGAGTGAGGGAGGGCTATGCTAAGTCACCAACTTCACTTTTTCCTCCAGAACCATCTGGGTCCAGTGGCCAGATATGAACGAGGATGACTGGAGATGGCCCTGGATACAGGGCAATTGGGGTTAAATGACTTGTCCAAGGTCACACAGCTATTACGTGTTAGAGGCTAGATTCAAACTCCTGTGCTTCTGATTCCAAGCCAGTGCTCTGGACAGCTTGGAGACACAGTGGATAGAGCACTGGCCTTGGAGTCAGGAGGTGGGAGTTCAAATCCACCCTCAGACTCTTGCCACTTATGTAAGTTGTGTGACCTTGGGCAAGTCATTTAACCCTGATTGCCTCATATCCAGGGCCATCTCTGTTGGCTCCAGATGGTTCTGAAGGAGAAAATGAGGCTGGTAACATCCCTCCTCACTCAAATCCAATTCATATGCTCATCATGGCATCACCTCCCTGATATCCTGGTCTTCTTCAAGAATGAAAGACAAACAGTAACAAATGTAATTGTTTGCATGCTGACTGCCCCATGAGACTGTGAGCTCTTTCAGAGTAACGACTGCATAGGGTTTTTTCCTTCATTTGTTTTAGCCTTTTTATGTATCTCCAGTGCTTCACACAGTCACGGATATATATAGTAGGTGCTTAACTAATACTTAATGACTATCGGACTGATTTGACATCATACTAATAGACTATCTATTAGCAGATTATAGTCGCATATTAAAAAATGCTAGTATATTCATAGTTTTTTAGGCAACCTAACCAGAGACCACCATGAAACAGCATCCAGGGAGGTGCAGATAAAGTCTTGCCCCTGACCTCGGTCAATCAAGTCTTGTTTTTGTGACCTTTTTGGAAAAATCTAATCTAATCTTCAGGTAGTTTGATTCAGAGCAAAGGAATGGAGAACTCTGGACTGGAATCAGGAAGGTTCATGCATTCAAATATGACCTCAGATACTTACTAGCTGTGTGACCCTGGCGAAGTCTCTTAACCATGCTTGCCTCAGTTTTCTCACCTATAAAATGAGTTGGAGAAGGAATGGCAAATCACTCCAATATCTTGGACAGTCAGAAAGAGTCAGACACAATTTGAAATGACTCAACAGTAGCAGCCTAACCCATGTTGAGGGAAGGGAGGGAAGAATGAATACTGGGTCCAGTCAGAAATGGGGAAAATAGCTTGCCTAGGTTGAGCGTTGCTTTTTATAGCCCCTAAGTTCCTCCCAGAAACAAAGGACCAACTTTCTAAGTTTGAATTTCTTTTGGTAATGCTGTACGACTTTGAGTCATGGAATACTATTGTGTCTGGGCAGTGAAAAATGCTGGTCATTCCAAGGACAATGAAGTGCTTCATGGTGGGCATGAATAGGCTGAAACATTTGCGGACTTGCAGAGAAGTAAGGCAAAGGGCATCTTCAGGAGACAAAGATGACATAAGGAATAGAGAGTTGGTCAGTGAAGCAAAACCATCCCTGAATTCTAGAAATTGCAAAGCAGGTGCCATTCTATATTTCATTTGGAAGTTCCAACAAAGAGATCATGTCTGTCTGTCTGTCTCCCCAGGAAAGAAGGTATAGTGAGAGAGATAGAGAGAAGAGATAGGTAAGCCTCAGCTGTTTAATCAAATGCCAAACTATGTAATCCTCTTGATAAATCCCACTTAATCACTTGACAATATTTCCTGCCTCATGACAGCCTACATTATAGCCTCTAGACAGAATCCTTCCCCCCACAATTGCTTCCTGCCAAGGTTCCATCATTACTTAAGCAACTATGATCAAAGACCTGATACATTGAATTTTTCTCCTCCCAATAAAATGTCCGTTGTAGGACAGAGCACTTAGTTATTTAAAGTGCTCCTCTGTTTTATTAGAATGAATGGGAAACCCAACAAGTCACAGACATTTGTTATTAAGGATTATGTGCCACAGATACACAGACTGACAAAAACTAGGCTCTAAAAGTTCCCAGTCTAACAGAGGAAACAACATAAAAGCAACTATATAGAAACAAAATATAGATAGGTATAGATATCAATAGGATACATTGAAAATCATCTTTAGGAAAAGCATCAAGATTGCTAACTTTCAGAGGCAAAATATTAATTCTAATACAATACTCTATGTTTGGACATCAGCCTTCAAGAAAGTTTTATTTAATTTAATACTAAATCTACACCCAAGCCATTTCTATCTTGGAGAGGGACTTTCTAAACTGCCATAGTCCCCCTTGTTCTCTGACATGACTGTTAAAGATTATTTTAGGTAATATTTGTAGAAATATTGAACAATGAAAAGATGTCATATATAGATATACAAGAATTGAGCAATCATATCTCTTTCTGCTTCAATTCTTAAATAGTCTTAAATAGTTCAATAGATGGGTACTGGAAGAGGGACAAGACTAGTTAACTTGACTAGACTTCTTATCTTAGTTAAATTTCTTGTTCCCAACCTTAATCCATTCACTTAATGAAAGCCTTTTTGTCTTTCACCTATCATCCATGTTTCCAAGCACGGGCTTTACAGAAAGATATTTATAAATACTTTTGGTTTTACTAAAAATGAAGTTGATTTTAAATATATTAACATAATTATACAAATTAGGTAATTTTTTTAAGTAATTAATTTTGTATTTTAATCAACTTGACTTAAACATTGGTCAGTTCTTCTAAATATTAATTGCTTCACTCACTTCAAGTTTAATGGAAACATGTACTGGCCTCAAACATTTAACATTTTCACTGGCTTTCCCTTAGGCCCTCCTCATTTCTACCTTCTTAGTCCCCTGGCTTCCTTCAAGTCTTACCATCTATCTTCCTTTTGAGGCTACCCCAAATTTGTCCTTTATATTCAGGTTGTCCCAAAAATCTTCTATTAAAGCTTAAAACTATAGGGAGAACCTGGATCTTATTTATGTGTCTGTTGTCTCTGTCATTACACTATAAACTCCTTGAGGATGGAAAGGAGAGAAGAAGAAGAAAAGAAGGAGAATAAAAGAAAAAGGACAAGAAGAAGAAGGAGGAGGAGGAGGAGGAGGAGAAGCAGAAGCAGCAGCAGAAGAAGAAGAATAAGATAATGATGCTGCTGATGCTAATGATCCAATTATCTAAGATTGAATTATAGATATAGATGTGTAGTGGATTTACCAGAGGGAAAATACTGAGCTGAGGCTGGATGGTATCTTGTTGGGGATGTGCCCTTTAAATTTGAGAGGTTGTGATTCTGGAAAAAGTAACAAAGCTTGAATACTTGATTTCTTCTGTAATTTGTTTATCCTTCTTAGGTAAAGTTCTCCCAAGAGAACTTTGGACTGTTAGACTTTGTGGGTGACTGCACGAATTCTCAATTTATATTTAATTATTCATTACTCTAAAGACCATCCTTTGGTCTTTTGTGGCCTAAAAGCTGCCCAAGAACCAGAAGCAGCTGTCCTAGGTGCCTAATGCTACTCCCTAAGTGATTACTATTCCATTGGGAAATCACATGAACGGGGAAATTCAGGATCATTAGCTCAGACAGTAGCTGCCCTAGAAGGCAGCTGAAGGCTGCCAGAAGACAGGCTGAAGATTAATCCAGAAGGGTCCTAGACCCATTGCCTTGCATGAGTAGACATAATTCAAGAGCCATCATGGGATGACTATCAGGGAAAGCCATCATGGGATGGCTTCCTGCCTTAGGATACACTTTTGTTACTAGACTGAGCCATAGAAACTTTACAGTAGCTAGAAAAGTATTTTGTCTCTCATGCTTAAACTTGTTTTGCTCTATATATAATTAAACTTAAGCAAGCCACTTGATGATAGCATTTATGTAATAATTTAAGATTTATAAGATATTTTATACGCATCATTTCATTTTATCCTCACAATGACCCTAGGGTAACACATGATACATTTATAAAATTGATTTGCTATTTACCATTACCATTATTATTATTGTTATTATTATTATTATTACTCTGATAAATGTTATGATCAACCTTGTGAACATCAGCCTCTCTAAGAATAATCTACCAACTTGATTCTTAAAACTCCCAAGAGTCATCTCTCTCAATGAAGGGAGACCTTGAGTCTTCCTCCAAGATGGCTTTCTGACAAGTGTCATTCCTCAGCACTGCTTTCAAATAATACAGTATACTCATGCTTCCAACTTTGGAGAATAGAGAAGTCTATCCTGGTCCCCACCCAGGAATAATTGGCTGATGAGTGGGGTACCAGAAAACCAATGTGGGTTTTTATGATTCTGGCTAAGGGAATTTACAAATTATATCCAAATTCTTATTGGTGGAATCCTTGGAAACATTCCAAATTGGCACAGTTCCCCTTGTCCTCTAATGATTGCTAAAGATTAATTTAGGCAATATTTGAGGAATATTGAACCATGAAATGATGTCACACATGGATATTCAAGAATTGATCAACCATCTCTCTCTCTCTCTCTCTGACCTTCCTCCAGAGTGACTGCTCTTAAAGAGGTCAATAAATGGGTATTAGAGGAAGGACTTATGATAAAATATAACTATCAGTCAAAGTTAGTATCATTAGCAATTAATTACTAGATTTGGAGGACACATGCAGACAGTGGTGATTTACTAAATCAGTGGGACATGTGTTACTGGTAATTGTTTACCAAATTTGTGGGACACACATCATAGCCAAACCATGTCACTCAAGTGTTTATCTTATTATAGAAAAAAAAAATTAGTCACAAAATGGAGACTGAAAACAAAATGGAGTTACTCAGCATATTTATTCCTACTAGCCCTGGGAGGTAGATACTATTAATATGAAACCCACTTTATAGATGAGGAAACTGAGGCTATGAGAGGTAAGTGACATGCCCAGGATCACATAATTAATACGTTTTTGAGGCAGAATTTGAACTCAGGTCATCCTGACTCCAAGTCACACCTTCCCTTCCCCTCCTTCCGAACTCTAGGCACCTAGACTTTTTGAGGTGGCCAAATGGAAAGAATAATATAGCTGCTCACAACCCTTAGGTGAACTGAGAGGAATCTACTCTAATCCTTCTGGACCACTCTGCTTCTCATCTGTCCTACCATTGTATTGTAATGCCCTTTGGCCTTGTCACACTAGATCACAGGAACTGTCACCTGAGTGACAAAACAATGTTTTGCCCTTTGGCCTAAAGAGTTTTTCCATTTACCCTGTAATTGAACTCTATTATGCACTGTCTCTCCCATACAAACTATGAGCTCATTGAAAGTAGGAACTGTCTTATCTCTTTGTATCATTAGCACTTAGGACATAATAAACACTTAATAAATGACTTTTTATTCATTCACAATGAAAGAGTTGAACTGCATAGTCTCTAAAGTTCTTTTAAAAGTATAAATCTTAGGGGTGGCTAGGTGGAGTAGTGGATAAAAGGTTCAAATTGGGTCTCAGACACTTAACCCCATCTGCCTTGCAAAAAATAAAAAGTACAAATCTTTTGAGTGCAGTGCCACAATATTATAACTGAAGAGGACTTGTCATATTTTAGTAATCTGTGGGTGTCTCACCTTGATTTTTAATTTGCTTTTAAATTAGAGAATTTACCACATGCACGAAAATATTCATAGCAGTTCTTTTGTTGTGTCAAAAAAATTGGAAATTGAGGGAATGACCATCAATTGGGGATAAATTGTGGTAAATGATTGTAATGGAATACTAGTGTACTCTAAGAAATAATGAGCAGAAAGATTTCAGAAAAATCTGGAAAGATTTATATTAACTGATGCTGAATAAAGTGAGCAGAACCAGGAGAACATTGTACCTAGTAACAGCAACATTGCGTGATGATCAACTATGATAGACTTAGCTCTTTTCAACAATTAAGTGATCCAAGACAATTTCAAACCCTCCTGTGATGGAAAATGCTATCCACATTCAGAGAAAGAACTGTTTTCCCTTTTTCATGTTTGTTTTTTTCTTTCTTGTGGTTTTTCCCTTTTGTTGTGATTCTTCTTTCACATCATGACTAATATGGAAATTTTTTTAACATGATTAGACATGTGTACCTTATAGCAGATTGCTTGCTGTCTTGGGGTGGGAGAAAAATTTGAAACTCAAAATCTTACAAAAATAAATATTGAAAACTATCTTTTTATGTAATTGGGAAAAAATTACTATTAAATGAAAAAATAAAATAAATTGGAGAGTTTAGGACTGTTCTGGAAAAAACATCAGTCTTCAGAGTGAACAAAAACTTGGGCTATAATCTTGTCTTTAATAGTAGTAGTTACATGACAAGGTAGTTCACCTTTCTAAGCCTAAGTATGGAATGAGGAAAATAATATTCTCTTTATCTGTGAGCAAAGGCATAGTGAAGGTACCTGGTGAGCCTTTCTGAGCCAGTTAAATTTTAGTCATGATTATTCTGGAACTCCATTCTGTTACTTATCTGACATTATTACTTCAAGTCAGTCAGGTGTTATGATTTTCTTAACCTTGCATCGTTCTCTGAAGAGGTTAGTTCACCAAAAAGGAAAAAGAAACTGTCTTGAAATAATGGTGAATATGAGTCACCCTTTACTTCTGCTAAAGTGACTCAGGTTTAGAATAATTAGTCTTTGTTTCAATGGGTTTGGTTTTTTGTTTTGTTTTTCGTCAGAAAAGCTTTGGGCAGATACAATTAAAACCAGCTTAGCTTCCAAGGCTTGGAGCTGATGACACAAGCGAAAGAAAATGTTTCCTTCTTAGTTTAAGTGGCTTGAAATTGGAGATACAAATCAGTCTGGAAGCTCCAGGGACTGAGTCCTCAATTTTTCTGACTCCAATTGAGTCAATTGGTGACTTGGCTTAACCCTCTCTTTCCTCTTCAATAAAACTCGAAAATTGATTATCTAAAGATGCCTTGATTTTTGAAAGTTTTTATTCATTTTGAACTTAAATACAAAAAAGAAAAAGAAGTATTTCTATATACATAGAAAGATGATTCAATATGAAACTGTTAATTTCATGTTTACTTAAAAACCCACATAAATGCTTACACATTATTTTCAAAGCTACTCTGCCTCCTTCTGAGTTTTCTTTTGTTCTCTGCTATACATTTAAAAAAAATTTTTCAAAGCCTTGATTTTAGAGGTTCATAAAATTCTGTTGCTTCTATGATGATGTTGACTTTTTTAGTATTCCCTAAAATTCTTAGATGGAGTAAAAAAATTGAAAAAAGTTGAAAAAAATGAGAAAAATTGAAAAAAAAACACAGAATCAGCTACTTTAGTAAATATTATTGATAATTTTTCCATTCTCTTTTCTTCCTTATCTCTGTGAGGAAGCAATCTGGTTCAGGAGAAAGAACAATGGATTTGGGATGGAATGACTTTGGGTTCCAAGTTCCTTTTACCACCTTGTGACTTTGAGCAAATCATGTACTTCTCTCTCCTTGGTCAAGTCTTTACTTCCAGGTCTCAAGTAATTAATCTTCCATATTTTCATCTATAAAATGAAGAGTTTAGATTAGATGGGCCTCTTCAGTATTCTTTTGAAACAGGACTATGCTGGTATATAACAACTGCCTCTGAAAATATACGAGATGTTTCTGATACACTGCTGATTCCAGTTTTAGCTCGATGATCCCATAATCCTTTCTAGATAGACATCAGAGAGTTCTACAGTAGAGAAGAGAACTGGTAGGGCCTCTGAGTAAGACCCATGATGCTGTGAAAGCAAAGAAATGTGTATTAGAGAAAGTCAAAACTCTGGAGAGAAAATTGTTGTTTATCCTTTGTGTTCAGAGAGGACCAGTGACATCACGTGGTGAAGTCTTGGCTTACTTGTGAACTGAATTTAAATGAGGGAGAGCTGCAAAAGTCGACAGTCTCATTCTCTCTTCCAGAATCATCAAAATACAGTGGAAAGGAAAAATGTCAGCTGAACTGGTGGTGTCCCAGGATGCAGTGGATGATCTTGGTGACTTCCGTGTCTGAGCAGGCTCTATAATATAACCACAACACCTGCTTCAGCCACCTTTCCAGGGGCTTCACAAAGAGTTGAACAAACCTTCCAGTCCCTTAGGGAAACTGCATCTTCACCTCAGGATTGCCTAGAGAGGAAGTAGACTTATTTAAAAGAGAGGAAGAGTTGGAGTTCACCTGGGAAAAGGCCAGTACCCCAGGAGCATGAAATCTGAGGTCAAACTTTTCAGCTGTTTCAAGTGACCTTAGGAGGGGGAAGGGGGAAACGAGGAGGGGACAAAGTTCATAAATGATGAGTTATACAATAAACAAATTTTCAATATTTGTTTTTTTTTTAAAAAAAGGCTTTCTTTGCTGTGATGGGTTTAATTTCCTTTTCACTAAGAAATGAAGTCTACTAAATGTTTATCAAGAACATGGTTCCTACTCTATCTCAGCAAGTCAAAATCCTGTAGAACAAGTTGTAGCATGGCTATTTATAAAATAACAGCGGCAACCTTGGCCTGTTCTCTTTGCTTCTGGAGCCACCCCCTGCCTGCCTGGGCTGGCCTACACTCTTAAGAGATTCAGCAAATATGACGGGAAAGGACCACATCCCAGGCAAACAGGACTCAGATCTCTTTTTTTCTTTGATTTAATTAATTAATTTATTTTAAATTTCACAATTTTTCCCCCTCATCTCGCTTCCCTCACCCCATTCCCCACAGAAGGAAGTCTGTTTGTTAGTCTTTACATTGTTTCCATGGTATACATTAGATCCCTTACCTTTTTAATGATGAATTTTTAGTTACATATACCCAATCTATAAAGCCCCTACTGGCTGCAGTTGTGATGAGCCAATGGCATTTTAATTAGTGACCTGCAGGAATGATAGAGGAACAAATAACCCACAGTTGCTCAAGTTCCCAGTTCCTGGCACTCAAGATAGTTGATAGTTGTGTGTTCTTGTATATATACCCATATGATCTCCCCAGCTACACTGTGACTATCTAAAGGTCAGAGTCCACTTCTTGTGCTTTTTGTTAAATCCCATTGTAGCAAATGCAGTTTCTTGTATAAAATATATACATATATATTTTATACAACAATTAAATATATATATATATATAAATAAAATAATATACATGCAATAAATACTTAATTGGCTTTTGGTTTTGTACTTGACAACAAAACTATGTAATAAAGTCTTTTTATTGTTTTTCAATTATAAATTATTGTATGTTATATACATACATAACCATAGAACATATAGTATGGTATGATATAAATATATATTATAAGCAATTATATATAATATTTAATATAATTACTAATATATTTACAAGTAATTACATTATATATAAAATATATTATTAAAATCATAATAATTACAAATAATTAGATTTTTATTTACTAAAATAGCCATTCTCTCCCTTGTACCTCCTTGTCATTGATAAAAGGAAAGAAAAAACAAAATTCATGTAAATATTTATAGTCAAGAAAAATAAATCCTGGTATTAGTCATGTCTACAACTTATATGTCTCAATATTTTCCTTGAGTCTATCACCTCTTTGTCAAGAGATGAGTAGCATCCTTAACCCACATCCTTCTGGAATTGTGGTTGACCATTGTGTTGACCAGCATTCTTAAGTCTTTCAAAATTGTCTTCAAAACGTTATTGTTATTACAGTAATTGTTCACCTGATTCTTCTCCCCTTCCTTAATGTCCTTTTGTTTTTATGATAGCCTTTGTTTTTACAAAACCAAAATTTCCTCCTGTATCCCTCTTCTTTTTCCATTCCAGAGAGCCATCCCTTTTAACAATAACAAAAAAAATCAGCAAAACCACTCAATATATATTGGAAAAATCTGACTATTTAGTAATTCTTTTTGAAATAGTTGCTTAGAAAAGAGAGATCAGACAAAAGAATAAATAGGAAGATTATGTCTTCTCCACCCCTGATAAAAACTACATTTATTACAAAATCTTGAATTTATTGAGCAAGACTGTGTAGTTTTGACTTTTTGGTAGTTATTCCATAGTTGAATGTGTATATAACCAAGAGGACCAATGTTTTCTTGACTGCTTCTTTTATCAACTGTTCAGTGATCAAGATTGACCTCTGGGTTGCAGCTACAATAGAGCTGATATAAAAGCTTGTCATGGTTAACCAAGGCATCTCACCAGTGGCATGCCTTATCCAGAAAGTCTACCAAATGGTCACAGGTCAGTTTTTTTTCATTTAGCATGAAAAAAAAAAGATTTATTTTACTATTGTCCCAAGGTACTACCAAGCTAAGGTGGAAAAAACAAAAACAAACCATTCCAGAGGGAATTCAATCGGAGCTTTTTCTGTTGTTTGAAGGATAAATTTTGAATTATTATATTGTATAAGTTCAAACGCTATTTTCTGCATTCCTGCCTCTAGGGAGCCAGTGCTGTACTAGGGAATAAGGATGGGGTTGGGGATAAGGAGCTTAGGCTATGGACACAAAAGAAACAATAGATATGTTCCCTTTCATCAAGAATCTTCGGGAATTAGGTGGCTTAATGGATAGAATTCTGAACTTTGAGTCATAAAGTTCTGAGTTCAAATCCTTCCTAGATATTAGCTGTGGAATCCTGAGCAAGTTATTTAGCTTCAATTTTCTCAAGTGTCAAATAGGGATAATTATGGCATCTACCTTCCTGTGGTGTTGTGAGAACCACAAGAAATTTTGTGTGTGTGTGTGTGTGTAGTTTTTTGCAAACCTTGAAACATTATATAAATGCTAGTTATTATCTTACCTTGTGGAGACCAGAGATGAGAGAATTTGTTAAATAACAAGGGAAGGAAGCATCTAATCCAATGCCCAAACAGTTGAAGGTAATGGTCTCCCAAGGCAGAATGATATAGGGGAGTGAAGGAAGAAAGTAGAATCTATTTATTTTTAAATTTTAAAAAAAAGTAATTAAGCTTTATTTTTTTTAACTATGTGAAGTGACACTGGTGTCCTCACTTGATCTTGATGCCAGTCAGATATTACTTATCAGATGCAGAAAACTTAGCTTCTGTGCCACAGGAGGAGTTGGGGTGGGGGTGGGGTCTCATTCTTTTATTTCAGTTATTTGCAATATAATTTACATAGCCCTAGTTTCATGTATTATATTATCTAGTTTGAATCACACACCCTCAAAAAATGGGTCAGTGGTGAACTGGAATTTGAGATTACTGCTAATATTTTTGAGAACAAACAAAAAAAGGCAGAGTTGATTCCTTTAGCATTAGCTGGTTAGCCACACTATGTGTTCAAAACAATGGCAACTTAATGAGATATGATAAGATGTTTTTTTAAATTGGAAGTTATCTAGATTATTTGAAATGTGGGAATGCATCCAGTATCAATAACAATATACTTCCTCTCCCTGAGTATATATTGTACTTGATGATACTGTATGTATCATTGTGATCTATGTAATCAGGTTTACACATTTAAAATTGCACTCTTAAAAATTACATTTAAAATAACACACTTAAAAATTAGGTTTTTGTTGTCAAAAGGAACATTACTTAAAATCTTCTCATGTCTGCATGCTTAGATTTGAAAATAGAATTTCCTAACTTCCTTATAAACTTCATAAATGAAGAGTTTAAGTGATTTTGAATTTATTTGAAAAATATTAAAGTGCAATTCCTTCCAATTCATTTGAAAGAACATCCACTAAACATCAGGGAACATGGAAAGTGACTCACTGGATTTCACCAAAACTTTTGCATAATTGGTGAATTGGATTGAAAAATGAATATCATGATTTAGAAAGTAAAGCCAATAAGGCATGTTTTCCTTTTAATCTTGGTGATACATCTATTTCAGTTATTACAGTTAATAAAACAAAGTATCAAATTAAATTGAACTATAGACATACCTTTGAGTTACTGTATCAAGAACTATTAAGCCAAGATCTAAAAACAAACCAAAAGTCTTTTATATCATACTGCTCTCAGAACAAAATGTTTTTTTGTTAAGAAATGAAACAATTCTAAATTATTTTAGAATATGATTTAATCTCTTCATTTAAAATATTTGTTTTCTGTTTATGTAACAGGAGTTAGGCTTAATAGTGGATGTATCACCAAGATTAAAAGGAAAACATGCCTTATTGGCTTTACTTTCTAAATCATGATATTCATTTTTCAACAGTCTGGGAGGAATAGGAAACTGATCTTCTTCCTCTAAAAGGGTTCTTAGATTTAGACTCAACTTAGGTCATTTCTGGGGAAAGTATAACCTCTAAAGAGAGGTCAAATTCTTTTCTCCCATGCTCTGACTCTTTATATCCCTATACCAGAACCTAGAGGAGAATCACATAAAGTTTAGTGACTAGAGGGGCAGCTAGGTGGCACAACCCTGGAGTCAGGAGGACCTGAGTTCAAATTTAGTCTCAGACACTTATTTAGTCATGTGAGTTTGGGCAAGTACTTAATCCCATAGCCTTGCAAAAACCAAAAACAAAACATTTAATGACTAGATCTCCCCAAAAGGGAGTAGGAAGTTTCTCAATTTAGATAGAGGGATCAGATGGAAGACAGCAATTTTTTTTTTCTTCACACAAAAATAATACTTAAAATACAAAAGACAAGTAAATGGACATTGTTACAATGACTTTTAATTTTTTTTATATATTCCCCTTAAAACATTGGACATTTGGGATGGCTAGGTGGCGTAGTGGATAGAGCACTGGCCCTGGAGTCAGGAGTACCTGAGTTCAAATCCAGCCTCAGACACTTAATAATTACCTAGCTGTGTGGCCTTGGGCAAGCCACTTAACTCCATTGCCCTGAAAAAACTAAAAAAAAAGAAACCAAAACACTGGACATTTAGTGAGAGTGTTGAAAGGATACACTGTCTAATATCCCATCTCTTTACTAACTTTGAAGCTTCCTGGAAGTTCCTGTCTTCTCATTAGCCAAGCCAAGTTTGGGGCTCATCATCCCTTCATGGTTCTCCCCTCTTTAAAGAGCTTATTTGCAAAAAAAGTCATCCTCCTCCCAGTCAATTTTGATTGAGGGACCCTGGAGCTCCAGACTTCTTCAGCACACAGTTCTGAAATGCCTCAGACCACTATCAGATCATCTGTGCACAGTGAATGGAACATAAGTAGAAGATGCCAGCAGGGTTCAAGTACCAGCCTCAGGTCCCACTTGGACAACACATATTCTAGCCTAAGTGTAACCAACTTGCCATCTGATAGAAGTGAAGAGAAGGGAAGAATTTCTTCCATCCCTCTTGGAAGACCCAGAGAAAGTTCCATATCTCATGTCCTAGAAAGAGGAAGAAGAAACTAAGAGAAGTTTAAAAGAAGCTGAGTCAGTAGCTCTTGCTGACTCAGTGATCACTAAAGGGTTTGGTTTATCTCATAATATAAAGTCCTTTAGCATTGGACCAGGGAAGCTCAGTTCAGCTCCACAATGTTCCTTAAGTTGTGCTGTAGGAATTTTATGATTACCCACTGGTATTGTTATAGAAGTAATATAATGCTTTCATATGGAGCAGTTTGATGGTGAAAGTATCAGACAGAATATTTTTGCATAACAAAAAGAAAATCAACAGATTAGGAGCATAAAATTATTACCTTTTTCATATGTCTGAAAGAAGTAGGAAAAGAACTTTTTTTTAAGTCGAACAAAGATTTATTTGGAGCCTATTATGTCATTGTGTAAGGACTTGCAGATCCAAAGACAAAAAAAAATGACAGTCCTAGAGTTTATCTAGCTTAGCCTGCTTTATAGGCCTTGAGGACAGCTACTTCTTGTGTAGCTTAGATTGGGGAATCTAGTTCCTAATAGTCTTCCCTTGTAAAGTTTTTGTTCCTAAGAAGAAAGAAAGAATGAATGAATGAAAGGAAGGAAGGAAGGAAAAAAATATATGTAAAGAATCGCAAAATAAGATTTGAGCAGTTTGGGTGAGAAAGTGAAATGTTTTGTAAATAAAAAATTTTAAATCGGTTTATAAAAGAGAGAGAATTATTCCATGTTTGCACATTACGTTTGAAGGTTTAAAACAGTGATGTCAAACTCAAATAGAAATAGAGATCACTAAACTAAACATAAGGATCATGTTTCACACCTTTGACTTAAAAGTTCAGCAAAAGAGTCAGCATGGGAATAAAGTGGGAGGCCCAGAGTCAAGACCACCTGAGTTCAGATGTGACCTGAGATACTTATTAGTTGTGTGACCACTTAATCTCTGTCTGCCTCAATTTCCTCAATTGTTAGAATGAGAATAATAAGAGCACCTACTTCCAGGGTTGTTGTAAGAATCAAATAAGGTAATATTTGTAAAGCACTTAGCATATCCCCGGCTCTTCATAGACTTAATGCATTTTTTCTCCTTTTTTTTTTTTATTAAAAATCAGTAAGTATGAAGAAAAACCGTTTCAAGGACTATTTTGACAACTAATCAATGGTGGGAACTGCAAAGCATTATGAGATTTGGGGAGGTAAAACTCAAAAAATCAAAGCTCATATAACTTTTTTGGAGGTTGAGAGTTGATTCAAAAGGGACTGTTGATTTCAGAGAGGAAATTTGATATGTTCGTAGTTTCAGGAGGCTCCCATTTAAACCATTGAAAGTTTTGGGATGGAAGCTGAGAGTTTGGTAAGGAAGAAGCTAGTGGGAGAATTTGAGTCAGTAAGGGATCAAAAAGAAAAAAAGAGGGGAAGGAAATCAGTTGCACACTAACTGAAGAAAGCAATCTGCTTTGGCTACTCATTGGGTGAAAAAGATTGGAGTTCGGGGACGGCTATTTTATAACCTTCTACTTTGGTAGAGTTCTTAATTATTTTAAGTAGATTTTTAGTTCATTCTTTAGACTTCTCTAAATATAACATCATATCATCTTCAAAGAGTGCTAGTTTTGTTTCCTCATTGCTTATTCTAATTCTTGCACTTAATCTCTCAGTTCTCTAGGCAACTCTCTAAGTCTATAAATTACAGAGAAGGTGCTGAATCTGTATTGCTACAGGGAGTTTCCTCACCTGGGAGTTTGCTGTGTTGATGAAATATCAACTCCATTTGCTATCTTATGAATCTTAATGTTTTGGGTGGCTAGGTGGCGTAGTGGATAGAGCACCAGCCTTGGAGTCAGGAGTACCTGGGTTCAAATCTGGTCTCAGACACTTAATAATTACCTAGCTGTGTGGCCTTGGGCAAGCCACTTAACCCTATTTGCCTTGCAAAAACCTAAAAAAAAAAGATTGGAGTTCAACCATAGTCCTTCAGCATCACCTACAGTATAAAAAAGGTGAAGCATCTCAGAAATCTCTGACTTGAGACAGAAAACTTAAAAAGAGAAGTTTTTGCAGCTGAGGTAGAACTGGATGATGTAGAATATTTTCTTGCCCTTCTTAAGGAATCAATGAAGGTGCTTGGCTGGGAGCCCAATTTGGTAAAATCTGATTTTATTAGTTGTTTATCCTTTCACTCATAGTTCTAGTCTTTCTTTGCAAAAGTGCTTAGAACATGAACTGATGGAACTTTCTCTGCAGAGAGAAATAACTGAATTTGAGTGCAGATTAAAACAGACTTTTAAAAAACTTTTTTTTACTTCTATTGTTTTATTTTGTTTGTGGTTTCTTTTGCATTATGGTTAAGGTGGAGCTTATTGTAATAATTGATATTAAACTGCCTTCTCAAGGATGGGGGAAGGAAAGGAGGAAGGGAAAGAATTTGGAACTCAAAAATTGTTTAAATGATTGTGAATATTTTTACATATAATGGAGAAGTATTTAACAAAATAATTTTTTAAAATAAAATATTCAAATAGGGAAATATTTAAGAAAATAGCATTTTAAAAGGTGCTTAGAAATATCTTTTCCCCTCATGGCTACTTTGACTGCATCTTAGAAGTTTATGTTATCTTTCTTTTTTGGCCTAATAACAAGGTGGCATAAATATGTTCTGGACTTGGAGTTAGGAACCCTATTCACATTTATTAACTGTATGATTCTAGTATAGGGCACCAAGGTGGCACTGCAGTGGATACAATGCTAGGCCTAAAATTAAGTAGACCTGAATTCAAATGCTGCCTCAGCCATTTAACTAACTGTTTGATATTAGGCAAATCACATAACCCTGTTTGCCTTAGCTTTTTTCATCTGTAAACTGGGCTGGAGAGGGAAATGGCAAAGCCTTCCAGTATCTCTGCCAAGAAAACTCCATATGGGCTCCAGGAGAGTCAGATAACTGAAGTAACTGAGTAATAGTAAAGTTCTAGTGTGGCAGATAAAGAGCTGGCCTTGGAGCCAGGAAGGAATGAGTTCAAATTTTGCCTTAAACAGGAGTTATGTGATCCCAGGCCAGTCCTTTAACCTCTCTGTCTGAGTTTCCTTATCTGTAAAATGAGAATAATAATAATGATCACCATCATGATAATAGCAATAGCCTTGTAGGGTGATTGTGAGGAGCAAAACAAAAACCAAACGTATTAAGTGCCTTGCAAATCACATTGCCTTTTTCTTTGAGGAAATTGTTGATTGTTTTTTATGATTTGTCCTTCTTTTGGATTCAATTAGTCTCTTAAGTTCTAGTCTTTTTTCAAAGGGACTTATAAGAAACAGTTCTCAATTAAATGCAAAACTGATAACAAAAAAATGGATAAATATTTTTTTTAAAAAATGGGAAATTCCTAGATTAACAGAACAGGAAATAGAGAATGTAAAAAGCTGAATCTCAGGAAAAGGAATTGGGAGGACATCCTTATGAGCAGTATAATGCCTCTCCCAGTCTCTCCCAGCTTCTGGATGTCTTTTGGACCCATTCTAAAGGAATTGTGCTCATTTTTCTTTTTATTGAATTTTCTGGCCTCTTTTGGAGTTTATGAGGTTTCCTTGAACTTCAAAGATCTTTCTTTAGCTTAAAATAAATCAACCACAGTCTTTTTTGGGAAAAATATGTCCTTCATCCTATTCCTATTTTTTGATAGGTAATTTCACCACTAGGACTACAACCTAATCTATAATTTCTTTAGATTTCAGTTTTCTTATCAATAAAATGGAAATAATTCATATAGTAATTGTGGCACAGATTTATTCTGAGAATTTAGGCAAATTATAAAGTGATATATAAAGTTTTCAGGGGAAAACACACCTATCTGACATAAATAGTTTTAGCAGCCTTATTATAATAGTAAAAATCTGGAAATGATTGATGTATTTAACCACTGGGGAATAGAACAAACTGTATCACGTGAGAAAGTGTAGTATTGTTATAGCATAGAAATGGTGACTATGAAGATGCAAAGAAACTTGGAAAGATAATTATAAAGTAAAGAATAAAAACAGAATCTGAGCAAAAAAGGCTCACATTAATAATAATTATGTGGCAGCAATAAAATGTGGGAAGTAGTATAGAGAAGTAATATAGAAAGATGTAAAAAAAAGTAGGATATTTTGTTGCTATCTTGGTGAAATTAATGTGTGTGTAAAAACCAAACTTCAGATAACAGAAGTTTATGATTTTAAGTGTGATTAATTTTTTAAATTCTTGTTTATGTATTTGAATGTTTTGTTGTTGGTTATTAAGTTCACTATTTTTAAAAAATAAAAGGCAATAAGTGTGTATATAAAACATTCATATGTCACATACACATATTAAACTTAGGCAGTCACTGTGGGAAGGTTTTTTCTCCTGCTACTTATAGCCAATGCAATCTTTCAATATTGAGAGCATTTTTTTTTCTTCCCTTCCCCAGAACACTGTGTTAAAGAATGGTACCGAGATCTTTGACTCCTGGGAAAACCCGCCCCCTCCAATATATGTGCAGTTCTTTTTCTTCAATGTCACCAATCCAGATGAAATTCTCCAGGGGGAGGACCCTCATGTGGAAGAAGTGGGACCATATACCTATAGGTGAGTATTAGGTCTTTCCCTACTTTGCCAATCCAAGAAAGACCTCAATGTGCTGTGTAGTCAGGTACCTATTACTGGAGGGGATCAGCTTAACTTGCTGCATATAGTATTATATGCTCACGAGAAAAGCCAGTGTCTTTCTGAAATTCAACCAATCAACCACTTACTATGTACCAACCTATGCTAAATGAAATAACTGGAATGTGGGAAGCAATGTAGATACATATCAGAAGCAGCTAAGTAGTAGAACCTTGAACCTGGAGGCAGGAAGACCTGAATTGAAAGCTAATCTTAGACATAAGGTAAAAAAAAATTCAGTAGTATTTTATTTTTCCCCCTCAATTTTCTGTATAGATAATTTTTAGAGATTTGGAGTTTCAAATTTTTCTCCATCCCTCCCCTTTCTTCTCATCTTCCTTTGACACTTGTCATGTGACTCTGGACAGGTTAGTTCAACCTTTTGGTTGCTTCAGATACCTTATCTTTAAGATAAGGGTAATAATAACATCCACCATCCTGGGTTGTTGTAGAGAGAAAATTCGATAATATTTGTAAAATGCTTTGCAAACCTAAGCTTGCTATATAAATGCTTATATAAAGCACTCTTCTTATTGTCATTGTTATTATACACAAATATAAAATAATATATGCAATGTAAGCACTGGGTAATTTTTGGTACTGGCAACTGAAAGGATTAAGAAAAAGCTTCAGGTAGGAAGTGATCAGCTCAGGTTGAGCTGATCTTTGGGGAAAAACTATGGATTCTAAAAGGAGAGAGCGGTGAATGCATTCCAGACATGAGGGCAGGCTATAGAAAAGCACTGTTGCTGTTTATCCTTCTTTCTCGAAGGGGATCAATGAGATCAATAGGGTGATCTCTTGACTTGCAAGTGAATAGGATTGAAGTGGATTTAAGTCGTCAACCTCACAATCAATAGGAGATGGGAAGATGGAATAACATGAGTGAAAAACCAGACACAGGTCAGCAATTCCAAATGTGAAAGGGAAGAATAAATATTATAAAGGAGAAGGAAGGTTGAAGTTAGACTATAGAGTTCTTTACCTAGTGGAGGTGTTGGTTTCAATTTTATCCTAAAGGCAATAGGGAGCCACTGGAATTTTTTGAGAAGTGGGGTGATATTTTTAGACCCTTACTTGAGGGCTATTTATTTTGGCAACTGTGAAGAAGATGGTTTGGAGAAAGGAGGCACTTGAGGCTGGGAGACCAATTAGGAGATTATTTCACTGCTCTGAGAAAGGATGTGGCCTTGAACTAGGATCCTGTGAATGGAGGGAAGAAGATAAATGCGAGGGAGGGAAGAGAGGCTGGACTACTGGTTAGATGTGAACCTGGGATAGAGAAGACTGGACTACTGGTTAGATGTGCTGTGTGGGGACCAGGGAAAAGGTGAGAATGTCTAAGGTCACACCGATAGGTGACTGAAAGGATAGTGGATTCTTTTGAACACTAAGAAAGAGACACAGGTGAATTTGGCGAAAAGATAATTGATTCCATTTTGGACAAATTGGGAGGATTAACATGCAGAATTGCTTAGTGACCTGAACCATAGTCTCAATGAGAAAATTAGAGAGATAGGTAGATTTTGGGAAAAGACAGTTGATTCCTTTTTGAACAAATTGGGTAGATTAACATGCAAGATTGTTTACTGAGCTAAAACATAGACTCAGTGTTTAAAAATGCAGCGGTCTCAATTTTATTTGGAAAAATAGAAAACAAAACTTTTTTTTTGAGTCTCGATTTCACCCAGACTGGAAGTGAAGCATATTCTCATAGTCCCATTCCTAATACTAATTGACACAGAAGCTTTGACCAACTTTGTTTTTCTGATGTGGGCCAATTTGCTTCTCCTTAGGCATCTTGGTAGCCCTACACTCCCAGGTTCTCACCATATTGATACCAAACTTGCCCAATTGGCTCTATAGATGAAACACAGTCCTTCACTTTGTATTTGGAATGTGGGTATATTTGTGAGTAATCATCATCCAGTGGGCACTCCTATGTAGAATAGGACTTAAGGACAGGGATAAATAAATTTCAAGGAAAGATCCTTGCTAAAGAATTAATACAGTATTTAGCAGCTATGATAACTATGATGGTGGAATGTCTTAGGTGAATGGGATGGATACATATTTGCCTTTAGTCCTTGAGTAGTTCTGGACTCCTCCCCAATAGAAGATGCTTGCTAGTGTCTCAACTGCTGATAAAAAATAGAGACAATGTCAATCACTAATACCTCAAATACCAATAGCTCTATGAAGCTCTTCCTGATTTATAATTTGGCATCATTGACTATGCCAGTAATTATAGAATGAGGCATTGGGTAAAAAAATAAAGTCATTCAGGCTAATCTCATTGGACGCAAATGGAAGAAAGTCAGTTTGAAGTGGCCAATAGAAGCAAGACCAAACTAGGTTATAGAGCCTTTGAGAAAAGTTGACTGAGTAGTTCTATAGACAATCTGAACCTTAGAATAGCATCTTCCAAAAATTCCATTTAACAATCAGACACCCTGGCATGGTACCTCCAACATAGTAAACAATAAGTATTTGTGAAATAATAATAATAACTATTATTTGGATAGAGTACTTTAAAGTTTACAAAGCACTTTTAGATAGTGATCCTCAAAATAACTATGTGAGGTAGGTGCTATTCATATCTTCATTTTACATTTGAAGAAATGGAGGCAGACACAAGTATAGTGATTGCTCTAAGTGTTCAAGGTAGGATTTGAACTCAATCAAAACTTTATTTTAGTTTTGGGCCAAAGGTCAGTTCATTCTATAGGACTATCAAACAGCTTAAGGAATTTAATGGATCGCCATTGTGTATTTACTTCTATGAACTTCTATTCAATTTCCCTTTTGGAAAAATTAAGATAAAATGTTCTATCTTTGAGACAACACTCATATGTGTGGTAAGGAGTTCAAGGTTGTTTGCTTTTAAATTAGATCACATTGGCCTGGGAAGTAAATTTGTTTCTTTTACTAGGGCTTAGGTCAGTTCCTAGCACATTGTAGGTCCTTATGAAATGTTTATTGCCTGACTGTCCCACAGACAAGAACCACATATTGCATAAATGTAGAATAGGGTGTCTTTTCCCAGGCATTTCATTTAAATGAGTTTTCTAGATAATCTGTAATATCCTTAGGTACATAACTTGAAAAATCTAACTTTGTAGGGTAGTTATCTTTCTCTAAATGACAGTTGACTGAATTGTTTAGAGTATTCATTCAGCCTTTTCTCTGCCCTCTTAAATAAAAATTTTACTGAATAGAGATCAACTTTTCTTAGTGGTTTGCAATAATCCCATTTTACAATGAATATAAAAACATAGGCTATTTTCTGGGACAGGCAATAGTTTTTTTCCAATTCTTATAGGGGTAAGATGTTTCTATAGTTGCTCAACTACTTCCCTTATTGTCACTCCCCCATGCCTAGCAGAACTTTACCCTCTGAGTTAGCTATTTTGGGCCATGAGTTCCTTTTAGCCACACCCTAGAAAAACAGGATCTCAAGATTCTACAGATGAGCATAAAATTAAGATTTGATGGATTGCCTTATGAGTTTTACCTTCTTGACATTTGAATAAGCTATTCTACCCACTCAGAGACTTTGGGGGGGGTAGAGGTTTAGACTTTGAACACTGCAGTCAAGAACTGAGTTCAAATCCAGTCTCAGACACTAGCAATATGACTCAGGTAACATAGTGTTATACTCAAAGAGCGAGATGGAGACCAGAATTTGATAAGGTTGGAGATCTTTATTCCCGGGGACTGTCTGGGGATTGAGTACCCAAATCAGACAGTACCTAAGTGTTCAGGGGATAGGGTTTTTATAGTGTTTGGGGTGGGGGGTACTGAGAGCAAGCAAGATACAAAAAAAAGCAAAGACAGCAGTTGGATATATTATCTTGACATATACATATGTAAACATAGGGTTCCATATGGATGAGAAGGGGTCAGGGTCTTTGTGTAATGTTTGAACATATTTTTTTGAGATGGAGGGAGTCAGGAATTTACTGTCTTATGGTTCTAGCCATGTCTGGGGAAGGGGGAGGCAGTCCTGGAATTTAACAGATACAGCAAGACAATTAGGCTAACAAGGGTGCTTTGTAAATCTTTGGACAATTTTATGGTATATCCATGACCCCTTGGGTCCTATCAGACTATTTTCCAGACCCAAAGGCACCTAGCCAAAGTTATATTTCTAAGGAATATCTCAGGGCCCAGAAGGATGTCAGGGACCCCTTTCTATACAGGAATTTCACAAACATTGATATTATACTTCAATAGGAATAGTAATAGCTTCTGCCTCACAAGGTTCTTTGGAAGCTCAAATGAGGCTCAAAATAATAAAGCATTATGGGTTGCCAGGTGGCTCAGTGGATAGAGCACTGGCCCTGGAGTCAGGAGTACCTGAGTTCAAATCCAACTTCAGACACTTAATAATTACCTAGCTGTGTGGCCTTGGGCAAGCCACTTAACCCTACTGCCTTGCCAAAATAACAACAACAACAACAACAATAATAATAATAATAATAATAATAATACACAATGTCTGACATATTAGAAGTATTATTATTATCATCATCATCATTACTACCACTACCACTGCAACTACCTGTGTGACCTCATATGCCTTAGTTTCCTTATCTTTAAAGTGAATATAATACCTTTGAGGTCATGAGGGTCAAGTGAAATGAGAAATATTAAGTACTTTTTAATCTTGATACATTCTGTAATCACTAGCAATCATAATTTCACTGACCAATCTTCAGCTAGCTTCTTGAGGTTAAACAGGAGGGCTGAAATAATGAGGTAGTGCTATATGAACACTAATCAAACAGTCATCAAGCATTTATTGATCACTTATTGTTTGCGAGGACACTGGAAAAGGAAATGGTCAATCACTTCAGTGTCTTTGCCAAGAAAATTCCATGGGCATTATGGTCCCTTGAGTCACAAAGAGGTGGACATGACTCAACAGTGAAAGCAATAACAATGTGCTAAGCCCTGGGGTTGTAAAGAAAGGCAAGAAAATTTTCTGTCTTCTAGGAACTCCTAGTTGAATGGGAAATGAAACATAAACAGCAATAGTCATATAAGAGAAATACAGGATGAATTGAACATAATCTCAGAGGGAAGGCATTAACATTAAGAGTGATCAAGAAAGGCTTCTTGCAGAAAGTGGGAGTTTAATCTGAGAATTGAGGGAATCCAGGAGGTGGAGATGAGGAGAGGGAACATTTAGGCTTGGAGGATGGATGGCCATCAAGAATATACAGAGTCAGAGAATTGAGTATTTTGTTCATTGACTTTGATTTTTTTTTTTTGGCAAGGCAATGGAGTTAAGTGATTTGCCCAAGGTCACACAGCTAGATAATTATTAAGTGTCTGAGGTTAGATTTGAACTCAGTCCTCCTGACTCCAGGGCTGGTGCTCCATTCACTGTGCCACCTAGCTGTTCCTGATGTTTACTTTTGATGTTTATTTCCTATGAGACCTTGGGCAGGTCATTTAAACCCTTTAAGCCTCAGTTTCCTTAAATGTAAAATAAGGCTGTTGGATAAGCTGTCCTGTGAGGTCCCTTCTGATCTGACTCTTACACTGAGGAGTTGTAGGGAGGGAAGAAAGTGATAAAACTGGTAGTCCTTTGAAGATGGATCTGGTTGCCATCTTATTTTCTTTTGTTATTCTAACTTTCATCTATAGTTTTTCCCCTCTCCCTGATTGATAGTCTGACATGTTCTATTAAGTCAAGGAAATTAGCTTTCATATCAATGAAAAGAAAACTTTTGATTGTAAAAAATGGTATCATTATTAGACAAAACTAAAAACAATTTTTTTTCTCTACCCTAGGGAGTACCGACCTAGAGAGAATATTCGTTTTTGGGATAATGGGACAAAAATATCTGCAGTTAATCCCAAGAGCTACATCTTTCAACGTAACATGTCTGTTGGAGACCCCGAAGTTGACTTGATTAGGACTTTAAATATTCCTGCCATAGTAAGTAGATTTAATATTACTACTGAGGCAGTTAGGTGGCATAGTGGGTAAGTATTATGTACTAAGAATCAGGAAGACCTGAGTTTAAAATCCACCTCAGATAACTGTAAGCTGTGTGAGCCTAGGCAAGACACTTCACCTTTTCCAACCTCAGTTTCTTCTTCTATAAAATAGGAATAATAATAATAGTAATACTTTCTTTCCAGGGTTGCTATGAGAATCAAATAAGATCATATAACATGTGATAAACTTTAAAGGGTTAAATATTATTATTTTATAGGGGTAAGATGTTTCTATAGCTGCTCAACTACTTCTCTTATTGTCAACTATTCCCTTATTGTACCTGTATATAAATGTATATGTAGAAGATACAATGTAGTATTTAGTTATATAATAATTGATTATAAGTAATAATTATATACAATGTATCAATTTTAAATAGTTACTATATTATTGTTATTACTATTAATTATTCCAATAGTTGCATTAAGAGAAAGGCAATTTTGGACTTAACATTCTTACTAGTATAAATGTTATCCTAGAATTATCAGTTCTTTTTTCTTCCTTTAGAAAATTTAAACACCAAAGAGAACAGATATTTGCATATATAGTAGAAAAGAAAAAAGGGGTTTTATTTAAAAACTGCAGGTTTAAATTCATTGAATAGCTTACTTTCCTTTCTAAAGTTCTTATGGTCTTTAAAAATCTGTTAAGATGCTAGTTGGAGATTTTGGTTCTGCCTTCTATTAAGGGGATCAGGATCAACACTTTAAGTCTTAGTCCACTTGTAAACCATTAAAAAGTTTCTGATAGGTTAGTGAGAAACTCTAACTAAAGAATTCACAATTCACTTAAAATTTTTTTGTTTGGAATTTAAGACTGCCAGGACATTACCAAATTTCTCCCTTTTCCAAATAGAGATCCCAATGTGTCTGAAAGAAACTTTTCCTCACTATCTTATTGATACTAGTCAATGAGAGTTCTAAGAAGCCACAAATTGAAAGTCAAATGACCCTTTCAATAGGGACTTCATAAATAGGGTGACTTGATTCTTCCACATGATCTTTTATCAATGAAAATGTATTGATGGTTCCTTCTTTGTCTTTAAAAAAGGATACCTGCTTTAAAGAAACAGATTTTCAGACCCCTTTATACTCTAAGAAGGGAATTTTTATGAAAGTCCATTGGAGGCTGCCATAAATCAATGGTGGCATTGACATGATTGACTTTTTTGATGTTTTCTATCATCTGAATTTGTTTTTGCCTGTCAGACTGCTATGGAATGGACCAAGATTAATTTCCTGAAAGAGCTCCTGGAAGGTCTGCTAAAGACATATCAGCAGAAAATGTTTGTGATCCACACTGTTCATGAACTACTGTGGGGCTACAAAGATGAGCTCTCCTCACTTATTAGTATTTTCAAACCAGACATCTCACCATACTTTGGTTTATTCTATGGGGTAAGTGGATTTTTCTTTTAAGGGACTCTTTGTTATAGTGGCATATGGCTTATCCCATTCTGCAAATTAGACTGAGGTTTTATTGTCCTAGAATAACCTAGCATAAATAAAGGACTTCTTTATTCTAAAGCTGTTATCACTTTTGAAGGATGGACACCTGGGTTTCTATATGTTTCCAATAGTAAGTTAAAAATTCCATAGGTAACTGAGTAGCAGAAGACTATACAAGGGTATGCTGATAAATTTCTAACACCCTGGGGAAGAATGTAAGATAAAAAGAAAAGCCTTCTATATTATAAAATAGCTATAGCATTACTTTTTTTTTAGGTTTTTGCAAGGCAAATGAGGTTAAATGGCTTGCCCAAGGCCACACAGCTAGGTAATTATTAAGTGTCTGAGACTGGATTTGAACCCAGGTACTCCTGACTCCAAGCTGGTGCTTTATCCACTACACCACCTAGCTGCCCCACTATTGTATCTATTTTAAGGACATTGATATGACTTTTCTTTTAGAAATGAAATTGGTTTTATTACAAATTTCAGTTATTGAATTAGACACTACAAAACATTTTACTTGGACCCTTTACAAAAGTATTATTTTCACCATCTGGCAGTGTAAAATTCTCAAGATTAATTTTAAAGCTAACAAATCAAAGGCACAGTTTTAACAGGTTTAAAATGACTAACACTCATATGACATCAAAAAATACTCAAGTTTATAACTCAACAGAACTTAATATTGTTGGATAATTATGGATATTAGAAGTTATGGATGAAAAATGTAGTATATTAAATAAATTCCAGATTTAATGAAAAGGACTTAGAATACATGATACTCTAAAGTCATATTATTATGGCTCAAATTTGGGTCATTCGAGCCTTTAAATGTGTTTCACATATCTGACAAGTAACACTATGCTAATATCCAGTATTTGTCAAAAGGAGATACCCATTGCTCATCACAAACAAAATACCCACCTTCCAATGGTGTCTGAAAATGGTAACAAATTCTGAACCAAAAGTTATAGAAATTAGTCACAAGAGTGCAAAAATTTCCGGCAGAAGTATTCCTCTAAACAGTTACAAACATTAGGAAATACTTTTGAAATTTTCATTACTATAAGAATCTTCTCCTTTGTACAAATGTTACACAAATGAAGATTTTTTTTAGTTACTGCAAGAAACAAAATTGTAAATAACAGTGCATTTTTAGGCATAAATACGTATTTATGTCTGGTTCCAATATAGTCAGGTTAGTACATAAATACTTAAAAGTAATAGTATATTCACTTTAGTGGAAAAATCCAAATTTCTCACATAACCATTCTTCAGTTAGGTCTTCAGTATTTCTTATTTCAAATACCTTAATTAATTCAGCTGTTTGAACTAGTTTATTCTTACTCCCAGCATACATCGTCTGTTGTTCATGTTTACACCCAACAGGACTAGAGAAAATAAAACACAGAGGGTATGAAACTCTTCCATCATCATGTTGATATTTATAACTATATACAATGAAGCGAGATTGTCTTTCAGGTAATTCATCTTTAAGTTCATCAGGTGAAATACCCTCATGCTTTTCATCCAGGACTACCAGCCGTTTATCCTTGTCAATCTTTATTATAATAGCAGCATTGTTAGCTTCTTTGCAAAAGTGAAACTTTCTCAGTTTCTCCACTAAATCTTCAGCAACATCACAAACCACCAGAGATTCACTCATTTTCCTTCCGGCAGGCCACCACCCCGGCGTAGCCTTCCCTAGGGTCCTTTCAAGAATGGAATGATATGACTTTTCAAATAGATTTAACTTCCATATAGGAATCAAGGGACAGGAGGGAACCTGAAGATCAAGTTAATTTTCTGTATCCACTTTTAACTGATGCTGGACCCATCAATTTGCTCTTTTAATGTCCTAGGTTTCATTATTTGTGGGATGAGGATAATGATACTCCACCTATCTCAGTGAGAGTTGGTGAGAATTTTATGTTGCTACTGGGGCAGCTAAGTGGTACAGTGGATAGAGCACCAGCCCTGGAGTCAGGAGGACCCGGGTTCAAATCCGGCCTGAGACACTTAAATGTGTGGCCTTGGGCAAGCCACTTAACCCCATTGCCTTGCAAAACAACTTAAAAAAAATTTATGTTGCTACCAGTAAAATTTCATTTTAAACAATGTGATGAAAATAAAGTCTTAGATAAAGTAAGCCAAGATGACACCTTGACTTCAATAAGCATCCATTAGAAGCTGATTATGCACCAAGCCCTTTTCCAGATACAAAGACAATGATAGCAATAACAAAAAATTTCTGCTCACAAGGAATCTATATTTTTCTATTATGTTCTTTTTTGTTTAAAAATCTTTTTTTCATAGAAATCTTGTTTTCACATCACTTACATTTCCCCACATATCCTTCCTCTATCCAGAGAGACTTCCCTTAATTAAAAAAAAATTTAGAAAATTGATAACCACATTGAAGAATTCAGAGAGATACCTTCTCATGTCTCATAGTTTTTGGAACCAAACTTAGTGATTGCGTTTTCACAGCATTCAGCATTATGCATTGTTTGTGGCTGGTCTTTCCATTTCCATTTCATAGTCATTGTGTATATCATTCTCCTGGTTCTGCTAACTTCACTCTGAATCAGTTTACACAAGTCTTCCCATTCTTCATCATTTTTCATAGCTCATTAATATTTTATTACCTTCATTACAACCCATTTATTTTCCAATCAATGGACAATTTCATTCTTTCCAGTTCATTACTACTACAAAAAGCAATGCTTATAGGGGTGGCTAGGTGGTACAGTGGATAAAGCACCGGCCCTGGAGTCAGGAATACCTGGGTTCAAATCTGGTCTCAGACACTTAATAATTACCTAGCTGTGTGGCCTTGGGCAAGCCATTTAACCTCATTTGCCTTGCAAAAACCTAAAAAAAAAAAGTAATGCTATAGCTATTTTATAATATAGAAGGCTTTTCTTTTTATCATGGACCTTGGGGGATATGTCTAGAAGGAGAATTAAAGAGGTTAAAGATATTTTATAATTTCTGATAATTGCTTCCAGAATGGTTGGACTGTTTCAGAAGGACATTATGTTCTTTTCGGAGAAATAACTCACACATTTAAAAATAAATATAAAATATGTCTAAATTATTTTTGAAGGAGAGTCAGGGTATAAGTCTAATATGATGGGCAGTTTGTTACCAATTCTAAATGACACAATGCAAGAGTAGATTGGAGTAGAATAGGGATACAGCAGAAGTGGGTCTGGTGTAAATGGAAAAGAAGAAGTGAATACATTAATGGTTCCCAGGGGGAGGGATCTTGATTTAGGCATCCCATAGTGGAGTAGAAGAGTGGTTACCTACGGGCTTCTGATAACTTAATTCTGACAAAACCTCAGTCAGGTGTCCTTATGGGACTTTATAAAATCCAGGGCAACGGATCACATGGGTCAGTGGGATTTTTTTAAGATCAAGATAGATAAACTAATGTCATATTTAAATAAAAACCTTTATTTGATGCATACCTGGAGAAAAGTTTGGTATCAGATGTGTGCTTTCTTTAGTAAAGAACTCTCGATTGAGTGAATGTCTTCTACTGATTTAGGTCGGCAACTTCTCTGAATCTAAAGTCTTTGTTGCCTAGAGTTACTGGATATGAACAGGAAGTATCAGAAGAAGGACTTGAACCCAGGTGTTTCTGACCTCAACCTGTGAAGACTCAAGCTGAATAAATATTAATTAATGATGCATTGATGACAATAGATAACTAGGGGATACTTAATTTTATAAGATCATATGCACACAAATAGCTATTTGGTGGGGAGGAGCAACATTTAGTCCTTTCCTAGAGGCATCTAGGGGGCACAGTGGATAAAGTGCTGGGACTGGAGTCAGAGAGATCTGCACAGTATTTGCCTCAGTTTTCTCACTGTAAAGTGAAGGTGATAACAGCTTCTCCCACTGTTGTCATGAGGATAAAATTAGATAATATCTTAAATCACTTAGCACAATCCTTTTTTATTCTTTCTCACTATGGCATAAAAATTAGGTCCCCAAAAGCAAAGACTTGATAATGAAGATGGAACTTTTGAGTGATCTTATATTTTTACATTTTTTTTATCTCCAGAAAAATGGAACCCATGATGGTGACTACCTTTTTCTAACTGGAGAAGACAGTTATCTTAATTTTACAAAGATCTTGGAATGGAATGGGAGAAGGTAAATCCCCTGACCCATATGTTCAGTCATTGGTCCTTCTAGGGTATTGTACACAATTTTCATCAATTTTAATATAAACTCGGTTTACATTACACATTTTTTAAATTTAAAGCTGCTGCAAAATATGTAGTCTCTGAAACAAGGTGTTTCACATAATAAAAAATGACATGGAATTTTTTTAAAAAGTTTTAGATGTATTGTGACCAGACATGAGAGACATAAATAAAGAGGTCTTTGAGAGTTTGGGCCCCATCACTTAGTAGAATTCACTGGGTTTTAGCTGGAACTAGGTATTCATCGATGACTTTAAACTGTCTTGCTTTCTGGGTGGTGGTAGGTTGATATTTTTTTCAATACTCATCACTTTGGAAAGTTCATTTGCAGCAAGGCAGCACAGTAAATAGAGTGTGGACCTAGATTCAGGAAGATTCATGAGTTCAAAACTTGCTTCACCCATTTACTAGCAATTTGACCCTAGACAAGTCACTTAACCTCTGTTTGCCTCAGTTTCCCATTGGTGATATGGAAAGAATAACATCTACCTTGAATGATTTTGGTGAGAATCAAATGGGATAATATTTGTAAAGCATTTTGCTAAAATTAAAGAGTTTAAAGAAATGCAATTATCATCATCATCATCATCATTCATCATCATTATTATTATAGTGAATCAGAAGTGTGAATAGGCTTTTGTAATATTTATTCTTAATGAATTATGTTTTAATATTTGTCATGAATAATGGCATTCAAATCATAGTGGAATATAATTTTCAATTTATTTTTACCTTAAAGAGAGCTGTGTTTCTACCTCCTGGGTAAAATCTTTATGAAAGAACATAAAGAGGATTTTTGCTATGATCCAGATTGTTTTGGGGGACCTGAGACTCTCTCCATAAGTTTTAACATCAGAGATTCAGAGCTATTCCTACCATTTTTTTATCTGGTTGAAAGACTATTTTTATATGCAATTTGGTCCTAGTAACTTGCTTCTGATTAAATTGTGGAAAATCCTTATAAACTGAATAGATCCAAAAGGCTTTTTTAAAAATTTACTTGATCATGTTTAGATCCTTCTTCTCTCATTTTTTTCCTGTTCTTATTGTAGGTCACTTAATTGGTGGTCATCAGAAAAATGCAATATGATTAATGGAACTGATGGAAATTCTTTCCATCCATTAATAACCAAAGAGGAAATCCTTTATGTCTTTGCCTCTGATTTTTGCAGGTGAGAATAATAAAACTATTCTTGGAGGTCACTGGAACTTTGAAGATGATTTTTTTGAGCATTATCAAATAAGAGTAGGTTAAATGTAACACAAGTAATTGAATTGATTCTGATCATATTCATTATTCTGGTAAGTTATATGGAGTAGATAGACTAGACACTCACCATTTTCTGTAATGCAGAATTTGTCAACAGAGACTTCTCTAAATACAACACATTTCCATCTAGCTGACTATAATAAAGGGTTTTAAAGTTATTGGAAATGACCTATCAGTTATGAAGCAGTAATCAAAAATAAGGAAGAGGAGGGCTTTAAGTTTTTCTCTGCACTTCACATAAGAGGCAGGCCTAAAGCTCAACTTTTGGTTAATTTAGTTTGATTTGGGTACAAAATAAGTTACTTATAATTCATTGAATCATTAATAAAAAGAGTTATTATCCTTCCCACATCTTGGGGGTTAAGGGCATGGCACCCCTATCAGCTGAAAAATCCATGGAAACTATTTTGGCCCTACCTTCATACCAGAAAAGTCTGAATTCTTATGGTATTAAAAGATTAACTATATTAATATTATGCAATACATACATTTTATACATTTCTGAATTTCTAAACTTATTCTGGATCATCTGCTAAACTTTGTTTGTTTTTTGCAGCTTGCATAAAACTCCCCCCCCAAACTCCTATTTAATTTCTTAAGCTGACCCCCTATATATTGAGACTACAATGGTCAAAGTTGTGATGTGGAAGTAATAACAAATGTGGAAATATGTCTAGTCAACAAGGCAGGATATGGTTATGTGAATGATCTTCAATTGGCCACCAAGTTGAAGAGGTCCAGATTCCATGTAGATGGGACTTTTTGGTCCTTTCAGTGAAACAAGAAGCTCTGTCAAGGGAGACATGGGTCAGTCAGGTTCCAGAGAAAGATTTTTTTGCTCTTTGGGGAAAACTAATCCCTTTTGTGGAAAAACAGAGGAAACCCTTGTCCTATCACCCCTCAAGGGAATTATTCCTACACTTATTAGTTCTAAATGGGTTTACATAAAGTTATAAATAATTATTTTTATTAACAGTTGATAAATATGTTCACTCTGTGATTGAGGGAAGAAGATTTTTTCTCCTTGGGGTATAAAAATTCTGTCTCATTCCTCTTTGATCATTCTTCTCTGACTAACACAATGTCTTCATTATTCATAGTGGATACTGAATAGCTCCAAATTAAATGAATAAATAAAAGGCATAATAGTCAGGATTGTGGAGATGGTGTCAGTTGTGTTTAGTATGCTAAAGTAATTGCCACAAGAGAATTGAGGGAAAAAGGGGGGATCATTGCATGAGATGTATTCGTAGAAGTTTAGATTTAGAGCATAAAGGTCTTGACAGGTCATATCAACAAATCCCCTCATTTTATAGATGAGGAAACTGAGGTCCAGGGAAGCTAAAGCCCTTGCCCAGGGTCCCACAGGTACTAAGTAAAGTTCCTCATAACCTAGACCCCTCCCCCTGCTTTTCCAATCTTCTTACTTCTTCCTCCCCACCATATTCTCATTGATCCAGTTGACACTGGCCTTCTGGCTGTTCCTATCAGTTGGGCCAAAACACTCCAGCTGTCCATCCCAGACATTTGCTCTGACTGTCTTCCATCCCCAGAATGTGCTCCCTCCTCATCTCTGCCTCCTGGCTTCCCTGGCTTCCTTCAAGCCCAACAGAAATCCTACCTTCTCTGGGAAGCGTTTCCCAATCCCTCTTCATTCTCATACCTTCCTCTTGGTAATTATTTCCTATTTATCCTGTCTATAACCTGTTTGTATCTATTTGTTTGCATGTTGTCTCCCCTATTAGCTTATGAATTCCTAAGGGCAGGTGCTGTTTTTTGTCTTTGTTAAGCACAGGGCTTGGTATACTATAGGAGCATAATAAATGTTTCTTGGTTAATTGATTGATTATTAAGTGGTAGAACCATTTTTCTGCCTCCCTTGTCAGGCTATTTCTAGGATGTTGCCTCCACCTCCCTACTTTGAGAAGTAAAAGCTCCAAGAAAGCAAATGAAAAGTAAAGAGATTAATGCAAGTTAAATGAGGGTAATTAATAGAGAAGTAGGGAGTATATGGAAGAGGGAAAAAAATCTTGATGCTGGCAGAATGTCCTTGTAGAACAAAAAAAATAAAATTTAAGATGTGATGGAGCATGGAAGTGGAGTAGAATAACTTGGTCACGGTCAAGGAAAAATGTATCTGACTGTGATTAAAATTCACTAGGGAGACAAATAATGCTTACCCAGCATTTCCTACTAATGAGATAAGACAAAAAACAACATGTTGTAGTAGAAGACTGCTGGGCAAGGGGTGAGGTTTAAATATAGGCTCTGCCTTTATTGGTGTGATTCTTTGTGAGTTTCCTTCATTTTCATCTGCAAAATGAGATGAACACAGGCTCACCTCAGTAGGATCATAGATGAGAATGTGAGCTCTTTGGGACCAAGGACTGTCTTACTTTTCTATTTTTAGCATCAACGCTTAGTGTCTGTTGTTATTGTCACTGTTGTTGCTCAGTCCCATCTGACTCTTGACTTCATTTAGGGTTTTCTTAGTAAAGATACTGGAGTGATTTGCCATTTCCTTCTCCTTGACAGATGAGGAAACCAAGCTGCCACTGAATATACATTTAATAAATGCTTTATTTGTTCATTCATTTTGATAGGTTCCCCCCTCTCAGTTTACAGGTAAGGAAACTGAGACTAGTAGCGGTTAAGGGACTTGCCCAGGGTCACACAGCTGATACGTATCTAAGGCGGGTTCAAATACATCTCTTTCTGCATCACTCCATTGACTGAAACCACATTGCCTATAATATATTAAATTTGGAGCTTTTTTAGAAGTGTTGATCACTAAGCCCAAGTCCCCTCCCAATAGATCATTCATGTGAGGATAAAACCTACCATTTCATGAAGCACTCAATCCCATCTTGAAACAGTTGTAATCATTAGAAAGTGATTTCTTATACTGAGATGACCACTTCTGACTACAGTCTTTGCCCATTAATCCTAGGTCTGCCTCTTGGAACTATATAGAATAAGTGTAATGTCTTTTTCAACTACCACTTGTTAACCCTTCAAGTATTCTAAAGAATCACAAATTTAAGAGTAGGAAGGGACCGGTTGTCATCTAATCTAGCCCCTGAACCCACACATTCCTCTCATCTCCTAGTTCATTAATCCAAAAATGGATTAGTCTCACATGATCTGTGCTTGTTGAAATCGGGCTGGCTCTTTGTAATCACTGCTTCCCTTTCTAGATATTCATCCACCTTCTCTTATCCTTTCTAGAATTTTTCCAGGAATCAGAGTAACGTATAGTTTACAATCTCTTTTCTCTTCCCTTTTTTTGAAAATTGAGGCTCCAATCCAATCCAAGTTCTTTCAGGATTTACTTCATTTGGACCAGGTGTAGTTTGAAGTCTTCCAGTACTCCCTTCCTATTTTCTTAGTTATCTTGGTTAACAACTCCGTCTCTCTTTCTCTCTGTCTCTCTCTCTCTCTCTGTTTCTGTGTCTCTGTCTCTCTTTGTCTCTCTCTCTCTCTCTCTCTCACTCTCTGTGTGTCTGTGTGTGTGTGTGTGTGCATGTATACATGTGTGGTGGCAGAGAAAACCTAAGCAAACTATGAATTAAGCAGCTCTGCTTTCTTTCTGTTGGCATTATCATTCTCTCATTCATCCCAAATAAAAGCCGTGTATCTTCTTTCCTCCCCATTTAGGTTAAAAAGTCATTTTTCTTGTTCCCAGCCTTTCTTTATAGGCTCAGCTCATTCTTAGCATTAGCATTCCTCACTCTGGTTTTATTCACATTCAACTTCAGTAAACTGTCTTTGTTTTAATCTTCTGAACATTTCTTTTTTAAACTCAAAGTTGATTAGTTCCTGATGCATCCACATCAGTCTCCAGATGAATGTCATTTTTTCCTTCTCATTGAAATTGTTTCTCTTCGTGTTTTTAGAATTTCATTGTGTGTGGAGGGGCAACTAGGTGGTTTACTGGATAGAACACTGGCCCTGGAGTCAGGAGGACCTGAGTTCAAATATGACCTCAGACACTTGATACTTCCTAGCTGTGTGTCCTTGGGCAAGTCACTCTTAACCCCATTGCCTTGAACTATAAAAAAAAGAATTTCATTTTTGAGCATCTCTCATCCTTCCTGAAGTATCTTACTTCCTGAATTCCTATTTCCTTTGAACCTTTTGAAATATGCTTTCCCAAAATCAAGGCAGCATAGAATACTATGTCCAATATCTAGGCTGTATGGAAGAATATGTTCACTATCTATGCTAGAGACCCTGTCTCTTACACATTTTACAATGGACTAATCACTTCTCAGGTTTCCATCATTCCCTGCCCAGCCCCTTCCTGCCAAATAACTAATTTCTTCCTGTTAGTCTTGGATCCAGGATAGAATTGCCTCTTGTTGGTTCCTTCACCTTCTTCTGAAGGATGAAATTTTTCTAAGGCAAGTCAAGAAGTTACTAGCAACATTGCTTTTCTGGCAAAAAACTCCAACAGACATCCAGTCCATGTACTTTTAATAATAGAGAATATAGGATAAAATCCAATATCAACTAATTATCCCCTTCTGTGTGAGCCATATAATGTCTTTATTCTTTATCCTTCATCTCTAAAATGAAAGGGTTGGATGAGATGGTCACTAAGGTTCCTTCCAGCTCTATGCCTATGATTTTAGATTCTTATTTAAAATAAAACTACGTATATTCCATTCATATTCCTCTGGGACCACTGACCTGAGGAAAATTCTGCTATTATATTATTTATATGTTTACTCTGTTTATTAATTTATTCACTCCCCTGTCACTTAAAAATTATTATTAATTTTTATTTTTATATCAGAGATGTCAGATTCTAGAATCAGATAAAAATAATATTGAGAAATATTTAACAAAATAAATAAAAATATATTACCACATAGAAAACCACAAATTCACATTATCTAAGTAAATGTCACTAGTTGGGGTCTTATCATATTTGAATTTGATACCACTATCTTCTTTCCCCTTCATTTCTGAATGTATCTTCCCCTTTCCCTCTCCCATATTTAAAAATAATTTTTAAAAGAGGAAAAACTATTTAACCAAGTGACATATCTGTTGAGCCTAACAGAATATACAGTATTTCATTATCCACAGTCTCCCTCCTTTGCAAGTAGGATGAGATGCATTTAGAAGAGAATTGTCTAACAAATTACATATACATAATTTTAATATGTAATATATTTTTAATTTAATATATGCTTAAGAGCACAATATATTTAAACCAATATAGTTACTATATAATAACACATAATTTAAATAAGAATTAATATTAAATAACTATGCAAGTATACATACAGTGAATGTTGTTTAAAAGTATCTTAACCTGATTAAAATTCTGTTAAACAAAATTTTTCTGATTTCAAAATGTTGCAATAGAAAATCAACACTTTCAGACAAATAATTTGTAATGAATGGATGAATGGAAAAAGCTCTTATGTGCTAAGCACTGGGGGGACAGTTTGCAAAGGGAGACAGTCACATTCTTATGGGCAAGCCATTCATATTCAGATCTTCTTTATGTCTTCTCCTTTACTTGTTGAGTTGCTGGCTCTAGGGGGAGGTGGCAAAGTCAGCCTCTTCATGCAAATCTCTAGGATGAAAGAGAAGAAACCACACAGTAGCTTGAAGCTCCTTTGATGCCAATATTGTAGTTTGATCACAGCCAAGTGACTGTTGTCTGTGTTCTAATTTGTATGTTTTCCTTTGAAACCTGTGGTTCCAACACTAGTTGCTCCAGACTGTCTTTGTTTCTCTGCAGGTCAGTGTATGTAACATTCAGTGACATTGGAAGTGTGGAAGGAATCCCTTCCTTTCGGTTTACCCTGCCACCTGAAATATTTGCCAATAACTCTGATAACAGCTGCTTCTGTATACCATCAGGAAACTGTTTGGGTTCAGGTGTCCTGAACGTCAGTGTCTGTAAGAATGGTAAGTGACCTTAAAGAGAGGTTTGGATCCTGGATGTCTGAAATGCAGAAGGGATGAGAGATGGTCTCTGACCATGCTTCCTGAATCATAACTCCTCGCTCACCCCACTCCCCCACACCCAAAAGGCTAAGACATGATCAAATATACACTATTACTAGTTTTGCAGGTCATCAAACACAAACATCCTTACCTTTCTAAAACAGTGCTGTTTTTCAAATAGAAATGGATGGATCCCAGCAGATCACGCATTAACTTGAAAAACCACAAACTGACATTATCTTTGTTTTTATGTGTTTGTGTGTGTGTGTGTGTATAAAATTTATATAATTTATTTTATTAATATATAATATATATATATATATAAATTATATTTTCATCTGTTTGGGCTGCTCTCAGGAATTTTATGGGTTGCTTGCTAACTGTGTGTTTGACAGTTCTGTTTTGGGACATTGCAAGATTTGGATTTGAATTGCATGTCAGACATTTATTAATTTTGTGATCCTGGGAAGATACTTAAACTCCCTGAGGCTTGGATTTCTCTACTTTGAAATAAGGCTAGCACCCATCTCAGAAGGTTGTTTTGAAAATCAAATGAAATAATAGATGTGAAGTTCTTTCCAAGTTCACTTTCATTTCTGAATCATCTATTCCCCCCCTCCTGCTCCACTGTAACAGATTTTTTAAAAAAAATAATATTATGTTTAGAGAGGGGGTTGGTGGTTTGTGGGTTTTTTGGTTTTTTTAATGTTGAGCCAATATTTCCCTCCACTTTTGTCAGGTGTGTAAGGTCAGAAAACCTCATTTTACAAATAAGAAAAAACTAGAACCAGAGAAATTAAATATTTTTACAAAGCCACTGAACAAACCCTATAGGTAGAATTTGATCCTTTTATGATCCACCTGGTGTGAAATTCATTATGAGCCTGCTGATTCTTGAACATTCTCTGGGTGGATGTTTCCAGAATTCGCTTGGCTACAAAACACTGAGGCTTGACCCCATCCCCATGAAGGAACACCAACTGGAACTGACATTACTCAGGGATCCCATTATGAAATGCTTGAGTCTTAAGGAAAGTAGTAGTTTGGGAAACATACTGTATAGATATTTCATGTTATCATGCCTTAAATTGAATAGATCATTCATTAATGTCTTTCCTACAAATCAAGATAGCAAATTATTCTTTACTCCGTTACCCAAATGGTTTTAAAGCTGTTATTAGGGATGATTTCAGGCTTAGAAATGCCTCTAGCTCTTGTGGCCTGGAGAAAGGGGAGGATGCTGGGTCAAGATTCCTAGTTCTAACCTCTGCCATTGACTTGTTGGGTGATCTTAAAAATGATCCCTGCTATCCCTGGACTAGAAGCTCCATGAACCTCTGAGCTAAGTCATATGCCTAGCTTTGATCATGAATTTCTACATAGCCCGTATGTACTTGTAATAGACTGTCAGTATTTATATGTGCCAAATCACTGTTCCTTAAACAAATGGAATTTCAGCCAATTCAGTTCAACCAACATCTATGAAATCTCTATAATGTGCAAAGGCAAGATGCTAGCTGCTAAGGAAATGTTAACCAAAGCAGTCCCGGACCCCTATCAGATTCTATCAGAAGTCCCTGCATTCAACCAAGAATTTGGGCATGTGGTTGGAGGATTTTTATTCTTGACTTCATTAATCATTCAGTCACCAAGCATTTCCTAAGCTTATTATGTATTCCACTGGTTAAGTGCTGGGAAACAAAGAAAAAGTAAAAACTGTTCTTGCCCTTGAGAAGCTTACTTCTAATTGGGAAGATAAGTCAGTTCAAGCAGCTCTTAGAAAGTCTTTGTGTCGACTATTACTTTTAAATAAAAAAAAAATCTGTTATCTTTTTATGTAATCTTGCTATCTCTTATATTTTATTTTTTTTTCCTTCTTAAGGATGTGATTTCTTTGTCAACACATTCAATTTAGATCAATGTATAGCATGGAAACAATGTAAAGACTAACAGACTGCCTTCTGTGGGGGGTGGGGGGAAGCAAGATTAGGGAAAAAATTGTAAAATTCAAAATGAATAAAATCTTTTTAAAAATTAAAAAAAAACAAAGTCTTTGTGTCAAATGAAATTTCCCTCTGTTCTCTTGAAATTCAGGTGCTCCCATTTTTCTGTCTGCTCCACATTTCTACCAAGCAGATGAAAAATTTATTTCAGCTATAAAAGGCATGAATCCAAATAAAGAAGACCATGAAACCTTCATGGATATCAACCCTGTGAGTACAAACTCCTCAGGGTGGCAGAGGATTTCCTCTTGTCCACACTATGCCTATGATTCAGTTGCATTTCACTGAACTGTCTTTAAAAATAAATTGCCTTCCCTTAAACTACCTCTGCCTTAATAGGAAAGAAACCCTAGCCTAGCATTTTTGGGTCCAAGACTTGAGCTCTTCCTTTCCCAGAAATCAAGTTTGGAGGGTCCTGGCTGAGGAACAGTTCATGAACCCAAATGCTTCTCTCTTCCAGGTCAGGGGCCTTTAATCTTTTTGTATCATGGATCCCTTTGACAATCAGGTGAAGCCTCTGGATCCCTCTTCAGTATCATGTTCTTATATACATTTAGAAGACAGAGGATCACAAAGGAAAACCATTATATTGAAATAGGATTTTCAAAATATTTTAAAAACCAAATTCTTTGACCCCAAGTTAAGAACCCCTCTAAGAGTTTGTAAATATAGTAGAGGTGTGGTGGTATGCTTGTCTATTGCCACTGGAGTGGGTGAAGGAGACACAGGTTGGAAAAGTTCTTATTCCAGATTTGAAGAGAGAAAAGTATGTTTCTTGTGGTCCCAATAATAGGTGCCACTAGTCCTTGTTTTGGGGGGGGGGGAGTGTAGACACTCCAAGGCAAGTGGCAGAAGCTTAAGAAAATCATGATGTCAGAGAACTGTGGCTTGAGAACCAGGTTGAGACCCTGGGTGGTAGGAGTAGGTAGGAGTAGTAGCAGAAGAAAGGGAAACTGAGTCAGGGCTTGAGAGGTCTTGGGGAGTGGGGAAGGGGAAATATGTCAGACAAAAGATGCTGAATAAAGAAATGATTGAAGTTACAATAGAAGGATGGATTTTCAATAGATTATACATTGTAGACAACGCCAAAGTTTTGACCTGTTCCCACTTTCAGGGGCTCTCCATTTTGATACCAGAGTTTGGACTCCTGGTGGGCTGTAGCCATTCTGCAGCTCAAAACTGTCAGTCTCCCTAGTATCAGGGATTATAGGCGGGGACCTGTTGTTTAACCCTAAATTCTTTTAAAAAGTCAGTCTACTTTTGGAACCTCCATTTTCTTTCTTCTTCCTCTTAAACCTTCTTCAGTCTGACATATATGTATGTGTTTTCCTCCTCCTTTAAAATCTGAGCTTCTTGAAGGCAGGGTTTGTTTCTGCCTTTTCTTTGAACTTATCGCAGTGTTTGGCAAATAGGAATCACTTAATAAGTAAATACTTCATGATGGATTTTTAATTTTAATTTTTCATGTTTTGCCTAAAATGTTTTTCTTTTGCTTTATTCAAGTGTGTGGATTTTCCCTTTTTTTGGTAATAATAGCAAATAATTTAAATCCATTGGTAGATAGATGTTCAATAGTGACATAAGAATGTCTGTGTGTGTGTGTGTGTGTGTGTGTGTGTGCGTGTGTGTGTGTGTGTGTATGTGTGTGTGTGTGTGTATGCACATGTGAATCTTTCCAGGGTTTCTAAGTGTACAGTTTTCTTTTCCTCTCAGAACACTTGGTACCTGTTCTAGTCCCCAGGGCCTCTCCTTACCAGCAGCGCCCCCTCAAGTTCTTCACCCTGAAGTCCATGTGACTTAATGAGCAGACTTTTGAGGAGAAGGGCTCTTGGTTCCGGGAGGGTCCCATTCAGAATCATGAAGGGGAATTCCTGCCTTTTGTCCTGCTTCTGTATCCTTCGGTTACTTGGCTCCAGTCTTATGCTCCCTTGGCATTTGACAGTTATGTTTTTGTTGAAGATCAAAGCCCCATTTCTGCTTCCTTATACTTCCTACATGACTCAGTGTTTTGCTAATCTTTGTTATGTCAATATGGCTAAAAAGAAAAAAAAATGTTAGAACTACCTTCTTACTTGCTTTCTGTAAGAAGCCAGGAAAATGAGCCATGGGCTTAGATCTGTAAGCCATGTTCCTAGGGTGACTCTTATCTTTGGAATAACTTTGATCAATGTACTTGCCCTTGGGCCTTAAATTCCTCCTTTATAAAACAGTTGACCAAAATCATTGTGAAAATCCCTCCTATCTCTAGGCCCTGTGAGTCTATATTTTAAGTAACCATTCCTACTTTTTATTATGGACCCCACTACTGTGTTGTCTGCCAAGGCTTGTAAAGAGGCTTCAGTACTGAAGAAAACTAGAATGAAATCAAATTCTAGGCAAGAAGTCACATTTATGGTTTTTAAAAATAGGTTTTCATTGATATCTAGGTGGTAAGAAGCAAAAGATTAAAAAAAATTAAATTAAAATCACCTAGACTTCTCCCTTTTCCCCTTTCATAAAACTGTCCCTTATACCAAAATAATTAACTAAGGAAAAAAAATTCAGTAAACTCCATCATTATATAAAAGAAAACTGATGTGATACACAGTGTCCTATACCCATTGCTACTTCTCCCTCCTCTCAAAAGAGCAGGATGAAGCATCTCTAATTTGGAATCAATATTGTTCTTTATAATATTGACTGTTTTGTAAATATTATTCTTATATATCCTTTTTAATATGTAATTTAATATTTTAAAGGATTATTTTTTAATATTTTCTCCTTATCTCTATTTAATTTTCAGTTGACTGGGATTATTCTAAAAGGAGCCAAGAGGTTACAGGTTAACGTTCATGTCCGACATATAGATGGATTTGAGTAAGTCTTCCCCCACCCTCCTTTTTTGTAATACTTGCAAAAAATTATTTAAATTCATTGACAAATAGGTGTTCATTAGGGACAGAAGAGGTGTCTATTGCTGACCCATGACCTATGGGACTTGGTACATAATTCTTCAGAGAGGATGTTAGAATATAAAATGCATGTCCTCTGTCATGTTTCTCATAATCTATTTTTTCCCATTCCTTTTGGGAATTGATTCAGAAGCTGATCACTTCATTCTTGGAAATCTCCCCCATTTTCCCTATCTTTGTAGTCTTTATATTCTTCTCTATAGAGTCCATCTTACATATCACTCCAGGAAAAACCTTTTAAGGCACTGCTTTTGTCATCACTCTCCTCTTCAAAAGTAGCTCTCCATTGCATCCAGGGAAAATAATTTCTTTGCCTTCCACAGCCTGGCCCCTTTCAACCTGCCTTCTGAACCTTATCTGCCTTTCAAACCTTGTCTCCCAAGTTCTGCCCTTGAGCCAAATAATCTCAAACACTTCTTGACCTTAATCACCTACTTACAATATTTCTTTTCCCTGGGATGACTCCCTTCCATTTCCTCCTGTCAAAAATCTGTTTTTTGTCTAAGATGCAGCTCATATCTTTTCTTTTCCAGGAAGCCTTTCCAATTGGAAAATCCTCTTTAGGTTTTTGGGACACCATTTTTTCCTGGTTTGTTTCCTCCCTATTTGACCTGTTCTTCCTTGTCTCCTTTTCTGAATTCTATACATCATACCTTCTAACCATAGTTATCCCTCAGTTTGTCCTGGGCCCTCCTCCCTTCTAGTCTCTACCACTTCATTAGATGATTAGATTAAATCCCATGCATTTAATTAGCACCCCTATGCTGCTGATTCTCAAATCTACCTTTCCTGATCCAATCACTCTGCAGACCTCTAATCTTACATCTCCAACTGCCTTTCAGAAATCTAGAACTAGTCGTCTAGTGGACATCTGTCTTTGTTCTTTGTTTTTAAGTGGCTTGCCCAAGGCCATACAGCTAGGTAATTATTAAGTGTCTGAGGCCATTTAGTGGACATCTGAAACTCACCTTGCAACATCATTTGGATATATATGTCCCCTTCTCTTCTCTGACCCTGCCACCTTATTCCTGAACAAAGCCTGCTGGGGGGGTCAGCCTACCTCAGGCCTCACCCCATTCCAATCCAGTCTCCAGGCAGCCACAAATTCCAGTGACCTTTAGGAGCAAATACAAAAGACTTGATTTGGCTTTCAAAGTCTTTTGTAACCCAACTCTTTCCTACCTTTCCAGTTTTCCAGGGTTTGACCTAGCATACTGTACTTTATTAAGTTGAACAAGGGATTGTTGACTTTTTTACTCACAAAAAAAAACCCAGTTTCTAATAATTTTGGGCTGGTCCCCATCACTCCTCTCCCCCTAAACACACTCACTCTCTCTCTCCTCTCTCTGTCTCTCTTTCTCTCTCTCTGTCCCTCTCTCCTCTTTCTCTCTCTCTCTCTCTCTCTCTCTTCTCTCTCTTGTTCTCTCCTCTCTCACTCTCTGTCTTTCTCTCTCTTTTCCTGATAAGTATAAAGGGAATTAAAATAGGAGATAGAAGACACAGATGTATGTATCGCCTAAGTGACTTGCTCCCTTGATTCCTCATCTATAAAATGGGTATGGTAATACTTTGAAGCTTCTGAGAAAAAAATTAAAATTTCCATAAAAAAGAATACACAAATATAAATTATTATTTTAAAATAATGAAGATTTATCAAGCTTGGAATATACAAAGCAATGTACTATTAAATAAGAGTTCCAAAAATTTTTGAGGTATGATGTCATACTTGTAAGTGAATAGCCTTAAGTCCAAGTGAATGCTGGGAAGAAAACATGTGTTTTGATGTAAAAATTATGGTATGTATATTTAAAAATAAATTTTAAATAGGCAACATTATTTCATAAGCATACCTCATGAGCACACAAAATTGACATATGGAGAAAATATTTATTATATTTTTGTTGAATGAATAAATGGATTTAACTGATGAATCTAGAGTTACAAGATTATTTGAATTTAGTTTGTGATCTACATCCACTTACAAGAAAACAACTGAGAATTCAGTAGTAAGGAAGAAAATCCTTGTTTCCTCTTTAGTCTTACAACTGTATTCATGCTACAAATTTGTCACTTCCATTTAATGTTTCATTATGATAATGTGTTTTTATGGTGTATTAATATTTTTTCATCTTCTTTTTTTTTAATAGTGAAACTGGAAACATCCAGACCTTGATTTTCCCAGTCATGTATTTAAGTGAGGTAAGTCTCAGGAGAACATTATGGGCATGGTTGTTTGAGAAGACTAGGATTTTTAAAAATATGTTTATAATTTAATGAGAGTTGAAAGATGAATTTAATGGTTCAAAAAATCACAACCAGTCAAATAAAAACCCAATTTATTTTGTCCTCATGGAAAATTTCTGGTGAAGTATCACATCAATTTACTTCCTAAGTAGTTTCCTGAGATTCACACAGTGGGGAAGATTGAAATCAAGAATTAGGAGAGATAGCAGGCAAAAATATGTTTCTCTTTTAGGGTCACAACTATGAAAGAGGTAGCTCTGGAAGATCTCTTACATCAGAGAATGAAAAATGAAACAAAATTGTGATCAGCGATTATTAAAATTAGATAGTATGTGTGTATGTATACACACACAATTATCCTTCCAATATCATGACTTTCCTCACTCTGGTTTTGATATATTGAAGGTCAGCATAAGAAATTAAATGGTAATTTTGGGGGGGAGTTTTGTAGAAACTGTAGACAACATGCAAAGGCCAGTGAAGCACAGAAAATGTTTAGAAACTTAGAAATGCATAATATATATATATATATATGTATGTATATATATAGTATTGTATAATATCAACACATTTTATCTTTTAATACTATAATTTAATATGACAATTGATATGAAAGGAGGGCCAAAAAAATGTAATGTGGATTTTTTAAATTGTGGGGCCCCAAAGCCCCTTATCATCCCATGATGTAGAAGGGAGAACTATATACATATATTAATTATATATAAAACTGATTTATGTGTGCCTGTATACATACAAGTATAGAGATGGATAAATACATTTATAGGCATGTATATTTATTCCAGTTTGTGTATTACAAAAAAACAGTAAGGTCCCAGATCTAGAGCTGAAAGATACACCATCTCGTCCAACCCCTTAATTTTATAAATGAGGAAAATTAGGGAGGTTTGCTTAATGGTCATACAAATAATAAATTTTAGGGGCAGGATATGAGCCTCTGGCCTGACTCAGTATTACTTTCATTGTACAAAAAAACCCCAAACCCCAACCTCTTATTTTCTTCACAGTAACACTGAGAAACATTTTATGCTCATTAGTTCCTCTGTCAGGAAGCTTATAGAGAGGTACTTATTCAAAATTAGGAGGAAGATGCGATTAAATTAATGAATCAGATGAAGTATGGGGATTATTTACAGGCTTTAGTTATTTTGAGTCATTATTGAGGAACATCCCAATTTCAAGTAAAGGAATGTTTTACCAAATTTTACAAAAGGAACATTCCTTGTCAGGTCCTTAGTAGTACTGAGAAAATCTGGTCTTCTTATGCTGTCCCTACTTCCCACTAGCCACATCATAATGGTAGATATTTTCACTGCATCATAGGGAACTTCAATTAAGCCTTAGACAAAAAGTAGCAATCATTCTTAGTGTCCCAAAATATTCCTTGTCGAGAGATGATTAATTTGGACCCCTACTTTATTCCAGTCAGTATTAATCATTTTGATATGATTCCATAGGGGTAGCAATTATAAGTTCTATATATTAGGTCTCAAGATTGTAAGTTTACTTCCTTAATCATAGGAAGCTAATTAGAAGCTCTCTACCCTCATTCTTCCTTGTCATGGTGACTAAGTGAATTGAGATGCCCAGTGCATTGACCAATTCTAGACCACTCTGCTGACTTAACATTTCTAGCTGATAAATCATTTTTGGCCCAGGAAGCAAGATCTACCAACCAATGGGATTTGGTACTTTGTGTAGCTCCTCAAGAGTGTTCAAGCATCAAATCTGGAATCAAGCCTTATAAAAATAAAGCCCTGGAAGAAGTTGGGGGAAATATCTTAGATTATGAGGAAGATCTGAGGTCAACTTCATTATAGGGGACTGCAGACCCCTAATAAAGTGCCATTGGCTCAGAGCTCTGCCTCAGTGTTTTTTTTTCTTGCAGATTGGGCAGTTATAATCTCCACACCCTCAATGATGTGTTTCTCTCAAGTGGAATGGTTCCATATTCACACTCATTCATTCTGATGACAATGTGCAAGTCAGATTGTTCTGAATAAAAATCACAATTTGAATGTATTTGAGGCACTTTACTTAAAGAAATGACAGGATCCTTTGCAAATCCATTTTTCTCTTTTATATCTTTTTTTCTGTTGACTCCCTCAGTTCTGAGGAAGAAAATTTTTTTCCCCTCAATTATGTTCCCTTTAGTAGGCCCTCCCTCCAGGGCAGCAGTATAAGAGGCCCTGCCCTTAAGAAGTTTACTTCTTTTGAAAGAATTGACTCACCCTTAAGTGTATACTTTAAGATGTCATAGCAGGAGGGCGGCTAGATGGTGCAGTGGATAGAGCACTGGAGTCAGGAGTTACCTGAGTTCAAATCCAGCTTCAGACAATTAATAAATACCTAGCTGTGTGGCCTTGGGCAAGCCACTTAATCCCATTGCCTTGCAAAAGAAGCTTTAAAAAAAAGATGTCATTAGCAGGAAGAGAGAGAGAGAGAGAGAGACAGACAGACAGACAGACAGACATCTAGTGTAGCCTGAATATAATTGGGAAATGTTTAACAAAATAAGTAAAAATAAAATAGAAAACAATCTATCAACATTACCTATGTTCTAAGCCAACATGTGACTCACAAGAGTCATATGATTTAGTGGCCCCCATTCTTTTCTGAGTTTGATTCTACTGGCTTAAAGGACAACATATTGAACTTTGTGAAGCCAACTGGAGGAAAGGGGCTATCAGTCAAAAATTAAGGGGAGAACGAAAGTCCAACCTTGCACTACTATCTCTTGAGAGTTACTAACCAATGGGAATGTCTTTCCTTGTCTTTCCAGAGTGTTCTTATTGATAAAGATTCTGTAACAAAACTCAAGTCTGTCATAAATACCACTATGGTCATTACCAACATTCCCTACATCATCATGGCTCTGGGAGTGTTCTTGGGTTTGATCTTTACCTGGATGGCATGCAAAGGACAAGGGTCATCAGAAGAGGTGAGTGATTGGGCACCAGGGTCTTTTGATCATTCTGTTGAATAGTCAAAGCTAAGATGGCATGAAACTTATATTCAGGGTCCTAATATTGAACAGGAAAGTTCCTTGTTTACATCATTGCTGGCTGAAGTAGGAGTGAGGAGACCAATTTAAAGATGGAGTTGACAGTTGAGAGGTTTTGACAAAAACTGCTGGGAAAAACCAGAAAGAAGCGTGGAAGAAATTATGTTCAAACCAACATTTTATCACAATATCACTATAAATTCCAATGATTACATTACCTAAATATAAAAAGGTACTGTTGTTAAAATATTAGAGAAGGGAAGAAGACCTCTTTCAAGCCTAAACAAGTCTAAGATGTGATTATAAAAGATAGAATGGACAATTTTGATGACACAAAATTGAAAATTATTTGAACCAAGTTATTGAACATTAGACTGAGTCCACCAGCCAATAAATAATTATTTATAGTTTATTATGCTAAATGAGGTTAATATAGAGTCAAAAACAGCCCCTGTCCTCAAGGAGTTTACATTATGTGGAGACTACATATAAGTAAGGTTATATGTAAGATTCCTATAGAGGAGATGAAAGGGAAACAATTAGGAAAAAAACTTCCACTTTAATTTTCTCTAATAAAGATATAATTAGCTCTAAAAGAAATAAATGCTGATACAAATATATAAGAAAAAAGGCATTTTCTAGGAGATAAATTGGTCAAAAGATTCAGTCAGTTCTCAGGTACAAAAATACAAACTCTCAACAACTTTATTTAGAGAAGATCCAAATCAGCAGTAAAAAGAGATATGAATTCTAAAATAACAAAGGTACCACATCATATGCATCAAATTGGTGAAAATGACAATTGTAGTATGGTCACACTAATGCAGAGGGGTAGAGTTGCAAATTTATTTATCTAAAAAGGCACTAAACCATGCATATTCTTTTTTTTTTAGGTTTGGTTTTTTTTTTTTTTAGTTTTTGCAAGGTAATGGGGTTAAGTGGCTTGCCCAAGGCCACACAAGCTAGGTCATTATTATGTGTCTGAGGCTGGATTTGAACTCAGGTACTCCTGACCCCAGGGCTGGTGCTCTATCCACTGTGCCACCTAGCCGCCCCTGCCATGCATATTCTTTGACATTCATATCACTAAGCTTACACCCTAAGGAGATCCAAGGCAGAAGGAGAGGATTCATATCTACAAAAATATTTCTGATGATACTTTTGTGGCAGCTAAGAATTAGAAATTAATGGAATGTTCATCAGTTGTGAAAAGAATAAAAGAATTACTTTTTATGAATGAGTATCATATTTTTGTGCTGCAAGAAATAACAAGTATCACAGAGAAACCAGGGCAGATTTGTATAGATGAAGGCAGACTGAAATGACCCAAACCAGAAGAACAATATATATGATAATTACAATAATAACGCAAAGGAAAATTATTCTGGAAAACTTCACAACGTATCAAATAGCTACTCATTAGTTTACAAGATGATTAACGAGGAAAAGTCCTTCTCACCTCTTAGCAGAGAAAGTGAATGGACTAAAGGTGCTGGAGGACGAATGTAATCTTGGCCAAGGCCTAGATAGGTTTTTCTTGATAGTAACAGATATCATCCCCCCACCTAATAGTACCGTTAAAACATTTATAGTGTATAAAGGAAACAGAAGAGGATACAAATAAATAGATGAATTCTGTTACTGCCTCATTAAATTAGGGATCAAGGCAGGGGAGGAATCTGAACCCATATTTTCCTGGTTGTATAAAAGTTCTAATATATAATCTGTATATGTTTTCTCTCTCTCTCATATATATATATATATATATATGTATATATATGTATATATACATATATATGTATATATATATAAAATCTAATATGTAAACATGCACAATTGTATATAAGTATCTGTATAAAAACAGGGATATCTATGTGCATATGGGTGTATTTATATGAGAGATATGGATTTCGGAGATGGGGTTCAGATCCTATCTCATCTGTAAAATGAGCTGTTGAAGGAAATGGCCAGTTACTTCAGTATCTCTGCCAAGCATCCACAAATAGGGTCATGCTGTCCCACATGAAACAGCTTCCCTGCAAAGTTATCCTACCAGATATCAGCCCCATAATATAAGGTACTTTATTAATAAAAATTATTTTTGTAAGACACATAAGAAACCCTAGGCGCCTTGTTCCTGTTATTTTTAGCCTTGCCTTGTTTGTCTGGGAATCGGAGGGCTGATTTTCAGAACCAGGATTTTCTTTTTTCAACCTCTTTGAGTAGAGCCTCCCAAACTGCCTTTTCAGTCCTCTTGAATCTGACCCTCCTTTCCTTGTGTTGTCTATTCCTCAGGGCACTGCTGATGAAAGAGCACCACTCATGAGGACCTGACATCTTCCCTCCCATTTGAGCACAGTGAATGAACTATGCAAGCAGACAAAATTCCAACCATCACTTCCTTGGGAAAGCATCTTTGTGTTCATCAATTAGTCAGGCAACAAGCATTTATCAAATGCTTACTGTTGTTAAGGAACGGGGATTCAGACATGAGCAAAAAGAAAAGAGAGCCTCTCCCCGAATGGAGCTTATCTTCTACTACTCAGCTAATTAAGTAATTTGTATGCATTATTGATACGGGGAAATATGTTATCAGTGTTCTAGCTGGCTGCTAAATTGAGTTTTGAAGAACTGACTGAAAGTGGCTGATTATACTTTTTCAAACTATCCAGCCCATTGCAAGTTGCTTTGTGTTTGTGTTTGTGGCAGGCATTTTAAAATAAATACTGTAAGTATTAATGATTTGGGGGTTGTTGGGATGTTAGAAGCTCTAGAAGTTTCCTATCACTTTTTGTGGTTAAAATGTCTGCATCCCTTGTTAGATATTGGGACTCATCTGATTTTCTAAGATACTATATGCCCATAAAAACCCAGTTTTAGTTATTACTTCATCTTCTCATCTCAAAACTAATCATTGTATAGGATGTCTGTGTCTCTGGGTCCTCCCTGCCATCTGTGGATGAGGCTTTTGCTCTGATCATTGGAGATGTCCACCTATACAAATTGTAATCATGATCACTAACACTACAATTGAGAATTACAGAATCATGACTGATCATATATCTGAGTTGTGCCCTTAAACTTGGCTTTTAAAAAGAGAGAGAGAGAGAGAGAGAGAGAGAGAGGACAAAGACACAGCTGAGATGGGGAGAACCTACCTCCAGAGGTTTAGAGTCAAGTTTTGCCAAAATGAAATGCCAGCACTCCTCTGAGGTTCTCATTTGGAAGCCCATGGCCCCAGGAGAGGAAGAAACCATGCGGCAAGTGAATAAGGATTTCCAAGACAAATAGAGCAATCCCTCCACCAAGCTTTGTGGATGCTGTGGAGGACAGTGCTGAGTTCTTGGACCAAGAGAAGAATTTGGAACCAAGAAAGAGCTGGAGGTGAAGATTGGCTAGAGATAGTTTCCAAGAAGAGAAATAAACCCAGGGAGCTTGTTTTTTCTGTTGACCTTGTTAAGTTTTTTTGGACTCTGCAGTTCTAAGGGAAGGGGTTGAGAAGCTAAATAATTTATTGCACTACAAAAAAAGTTGGGAATTCTCCCTCAGATACTTAGGAGCTATGTGATCCTGGGCAAATCACCTGACCTCTCTGGGCCTCAATTTATTCATCTGTAATATGAAGGGGTTGGATTTGATAAACTCTGAATCTCTTGCAACTCTAAATCTATGAGTCTATGATCAATTCTCTAGTAATTCTCTGTTTTCCCTTTGTTGGGAGCCCAACCCTAGTCCTTAAGGCTAAAGGGTGCCCAGAGTTATTGCTCTGAACACTATCCTTTTATGGGACTATGGGGATGGTCTCAACCACAAGATGATACCAAAATCTGGAAAACTATATAGGTTCTTTGAAGGGAGAGGGGGCTGACCTAGGGTGGAAAAGAGTCAACTATTTAATGACTTCCTTGTCTTCCCACTTTTCAGGGGTCCTCAATGCTAGGATGGTTCCTAAGGAGATAGAGATCATGTTAGGTGGAAGAAAAAATTAGAAAAGTCATTTTTAATTGTTCAGGTACTAAGATGTGAGTCACTACTGTTTTGCATTCTTTGCTGGGTTAAATAAAATCTCTCTTATATTCAGTATATTGTTAGTCTGAGTGTCTGTATGGAAGCTGAAGTTTCTGTTCATTTGTTTTTGCAAAGATCAGCCACTAAGAATTCACAGAGCACCTACTATGTGTGCTAAACTTTGAGGAAATAAGAGGCAAAAGACAGTCCCTGCCTTCAGGGAGCTCACAATTGAATGATGTAGACAACAAGTTAATAAGCTCACAATTGAGCATATTATAGGATAAATAGAAATGCTTAAGAAAGAGAAGACCTAGAATTGGGGGATTGGTAAAAGTTTCCTGGAGAGGGTGAGGTTTTGGTTGAGGCTTGAAGGGAGCCAGAGATGAGAAAGGAGACCCACTCCAAGCATGGGGGACAGCCAGAGAGAATGCCCAGAGCCATCTCATTCCTGGAACAGCCAGAATGCTATTGTCCTGGGATCAAAAGGTATCCACTGGTGAGGAAGACGGAAGAAGACCGAAAAGGTGGAGGTGTGGTTAGAATATGAAGGGCTATAAACCCCAAACAGAGGTTAACATTTTCAAAGATCTTGGCAAGAGTTATTTTCAGATATCCCTAGATTTAGGGGAACTGTATAAAATGAACCAAATTCTGATATGCCTAGAAGATAGACAGCATCAACTAATGAAGTCTGTGAGACTCCCCCCCCCCCCCCCGCCATGTTTCGGTGTAGTTCACATAAACTCATGACTATGGATCTCAATTGAACACTGAGAGTAGGATGTTCACCTCTCTCATGGTAATGATTACCTTTAAGGAAAAAAAGCTAATTCTATTTTTAAGTTGACTTAGAGGATCTTAGAATCATAGACCATTAACCCTGAAAGCTTCATTCTAGCTTTAGATGAGAAACAACTTCCAAAGGACTCCCATGGCTTGTCAAGAGTCATGATTAGTTCCCCCTTCTCTTGATCCTAAATCAAATCTTTCCATGTCTACTTCATCATCCTTCAGACATTTATGCTAGGTCAGGATGAGGGTGAAAGGGATTATATCTGAGGAAGGTGGGGTAAGCCTGCCATTGGTAGGGTTATTATGCACTATATATGTCTTGTGTTTGAGCCTGCACATGTATTCTCTTGCTTGGTAAAGTTGCTGCAGACATATATGGACAATTTCAAATGGAAGAAAATTATGTTGAGCATTTTGAGAATATTGATAGTGTTATAAAAATATTAAGATGTAGTATTGAGTGTTCTTATCTGATACCTCACTTCAAGCAAAGATTTATCCAGTCTTCTTTGAAGTAAAAGAACAAAGACAGTTTGAAGGATGGAAAATGATTTTTGGAAATTAAAATCAGTTGAAAAGTTTTTTGTTCATGGTGATCAATTAATTTAATTAAGAGAGCTTTCTTTGTTTACCTTTGATTAGATCAACTAAGGAGTCTTTAAGAGGTAATGGTTGTTTAGGGGAAGATATTCTAAGGGTTGACATTGACATTTGACATTCCTAATTGTTCTCTTTGGTAAAACAAAAATTCTAAGCTTAAACTATTTATCCTCTTTTTAGTTCACGGCGGAATTTCATCTTTTGTTTCATGATAACTGTAAAATGTAAGTTACTTGGGAGAGAAGGGGGTTATTTTTGAACATCTCTCTAGGAAGAAATACTTGCATACCAATAAATTTTGGCTAAATTGCAAAGTATAGATTATTTTCCTTAATAAAGTACTCTATTAGAAACAATCAAAACATCATTTATAAAGAACCTAATATATTCCAGGTACTATTCTACTGGGGATACAAAGGCAAACTTTCTGCCCTTAGCCAATGTAGTTAACCTTCAAATTACTAGGTATGTACAGACTTACAGATTCCATAGATTGGAGATAATCATAGAGGGAAGGCATTAAAATTGAGTATTGGGAAAGGCTTCTTATTGAAGATGAGATTTTTAAATGCTAAAAATTATTTTAACATGCAATTGAGAAATATATAGATTAAAAAAAATTTCACTGGGGCTTGAAGGAAGCCAGGAGGTAGAGAGGAGAATGTTCTAGAAACAGAAAAATTTCAAGAAAATGTCATTGAATGTATGGACATGTTCCATTTTTCCCCTTTTCAACATGCTGTCGATATTCTGACCAAATCTATCAAGGAGATCCCCAGTGGCTACTTGAAAAGAGATTGATGAGATACTTAGCCTATGAAAATTAGAATCCCAGCCTCTTCCCCACTGTGGTATCTCACAGCTTTCAGGAATTCATCATCTAGACCCCACTGGTTATTTCTCCCCACAGAAACATGAAGACAACAGGAAAAAAAGTATAGATGGTTCTTGGTGGTTCTGAAACAGTTTTCTGTGGGAACTCAAGGTCACTTCTTGGGAAGCATGACCTGGATCACTGCCACCCAATTAGGGGAGGAAAATGTGCCTCTGCACTTCATGGGTCATCCTTTTTGCTGACATGTATTGAATGGGGGCAAATGCCAGTGTGTCTAATATAATTAGCAAGGTCCCTAGGGAGCTTAAGTGTAACAGATAGGACCAGAGCTGAATTTAGAGGCCTCTTGACCTTCCATGTGAAATTTCTCATATGTAAATTCAGGAACTTTTGAGAACTTTTTGATAATCAAGGCTCATCTACTTCAAAATACAAGCTTTATAATATTTATACAGTACTTCAAGGTTTGCAAAGTACAATGATCTCATCTGAAGTAGGTGTCCATTTTAGATGAGGAAACTGAAGCAGGCAGAAGTTAAACGACATCTCCAGGGTCACACAGCTAGCAAGTGTCCAAATCCAGACTTTCATCCAGCGAACCATCCTGCTGCCTTATTTGGTCATAATGTGAGAAGGTAATTTAAGTGTTAGATTTTAAAAAGAAACTTTTTGGAATGTTCTTAGTAGAAACAATTTCTACATGTGTTTAAACACCAATATAATCATTTGGTATCCTTGTTATTGACCTTAGCCTGTGGGATTTGTAAAAAACTAATAGCCTGGGATTTTAAAGAACTTCTAGATGTTTGTCTCCTTGGTTCTGCAGTATATGGTTTGTACCAATTTTCTATGAAATACATTTTAAAGATTTTTTTTCACCCTGAAATCTTATGCACATTATAAGGTGGCATCCGTTGTAAACCAAGAATTCATGTATTTCATTTCTTTATTGGATCTGCGATCTTATTCAAATGGGTACAATTTACTCTGTCATGCTCCTTAAGAGGAGATCCCTTCCCCTCCATCAAATATTCTCAATTTTTGAGTGAATATCAACAATGTCTATGGACTATCACCAAGCAAGCATTTATCAGTCATCAAGCTTTATTAAATGCTTATCATGTATAAAGTACTGTGATAAACTTTGGGAATTCAGTAAAAGAAAAAAGAGGATCCTTGCTTTCAAGGACAATGAACTGGAAGGAGGGGCTGAGAAAGAATGGTTGGGGAGGCAAGGTACCTGCAGAGAATTTAGCAGATGCAAGAGGGGAGCTTGAAGGTGTAAGCATGACTGATCCGACTATTTCTTTAAGATGCAGATTTTTGAGGTCAATCAGCTCAAAGAACCCTAGGGATTTCCCAATCATTTGTCCTCTAGTCTTGTTTCACAACTATATGGCCTTTTCTAGGCACAGATCTTTTAGCGAACATCTTTTATTCTGTGCCATATTTCCTTGGTAAGTATTGCTGCCTATTTTTGCCCACCAAGAGGCAGAATATTACCCTGGGACTGACCCAAACCTTTAATTCTTCAGACATTATAGCATGCCATGACTTGCATCCATGGAGCATTCCCCAAAAATACTGATGTTAAAAAAAAGATAGGCCTGGAGAAGCTTGGGATTATTCAAAGCACTCTTCAGTTTCCCAAATAATTCAGTCTTTCTATCCCATACTAGGTCTGAGAAACATATATTGAGTGTTTTGAGCCGATCCTTTGACTATACCATTGTTCAGACAATAGATGTATTCAACCCCTCATTTTTTTATTCTGTGCATAGTAAAGTTGGACCCTCCTAAAGTGATTCCTTAACTCCTTTGCCAAGTTTCACACACCATGCCAAGGGTATCCAGAGAACCTTTACTTCTACAGGGAATCTATCTTCCCACCCATTTGACAGTAGTTTATCTCCCTTATTCATTCTTGATAATAGTACTCAGAAAGTCATCAAACAAGATCATCTCTATTACAACTTCCAAGTAATTTTGACCTTGGCACAGGAGACAGCTTATTGAAAGAAAGCCTTTGCAAGATGTCATTTTGTTTTGTTCAATGTGACCTACCAGGTCAATAGATACAGCCCACTGTGGAAGATGAACTGCATCACATCTTAAAACAGGAATCAGTAGAGGAGAAAATATGCTTATGGAAAACCTACAAGATCTAGCTAGCTAAGTCCAACTAATTTGATCCTCAAATGCCTTCTGGAGGACTTGACTCAGCTGAGTCTTTCATTAGGCTTTCTCCATTACTCTTCATTTTCCCGTTTAAGATTTTACACTTACAAATGTAATAAGGTCATGTTTTAATTAATTAAATTTAATTTTGGGGTTTGAGAAGTCATTTCAGTTTGTGGGACTTATACTTCCATTTTCTTTTAGGGTTTTTATTTTTTTGCAGGGCACATGGGGTTAAGTGGCTTGCCCAAGGCCACACAGCTAGGTAATTATTAAGTGTCTGAGACCAAATTTGAACCCAGGTCCTCCTGACTCCAGGGCTGGTGTTTTATCCAATTCGCCATCTAGCCACCCCCTTCCATTTCTTTTTAACAAGTCCTGAAATCAAATGCATAATTAAGAAAACATGCTACTCTACTAATTGGTTACATGCATTTGAGAAGCCTGAAGCTTGGGGAACCTTAAAGTCAGCAAAAATGGGGTTCCCTATGTCATTCTGGGAAGGTCCTTAGCCATTTAAGGGTTCCAAGCAAGACTAAGGCTCAAAACTGTCAAATGGTCTGCTTTGGTGGATAGGGCTACCTTCATCCGTGGAACAAATCACAGGTCAGGCTCTTTACAAACCTTAAGTCTTGTCCACAGCAAAGGGAAAAAGCAGTTGGCCTTACTCAACTCAAAGGCATTAGTTATTAGAATCTTTATCTTTTTGATTTTGCAGCCTCAGTGCTTAGCAGGGTCTGACATGATGATTTTGGTATTTGTCCTTCCTTCTTGAAGAGCATGACATCAGGGAGGTTATACCATGACAAGCACGAGAATTGGATTGAGTGAGGAGGTACTGTGCTAAGTCAGCAGCCTCACTTTCTCCTCTGAAGTCATCTGGGTCCAGTGGCCAGATATGATTCAGGATGACTGGAGATGGCCCTGGATGCGAAGCAGAGTTAAGTGACTGTCCAAGGTCACACAGTATCTGAGACCAGATTTGCTGATTCCAGGGGCTGTGCTCTATCTGCTGGGCTACCTAGCTATCTGTGATAGGTGCCTTAATAAATGTATAGAGATTGACTGCTATGATCAGTTGCCACCACATGACTGTTCTTGTTCTTGAAAGGAAAAAAACCATTAAAAAGACAAACAGAAAAATTAGTGAACATTGGGGATTTTATTTGAAAATATGGTGGATTTAAAAAATTAAGCTGGCCACTGAACTTTGCTGTTTATAAAAGGTGATCAGCAGCTTTGGCCTGTTATATTTTCTCCTCTTTACGATTTCTTTCTTGTGGCGATTAAAGATATTCAGAATAGTACAATTGACATTTAATGTGATTCTAAGAATGCTTGTTTCTGTTTTAAAAAAGTTATCATCATCACTCTCAGACACTTAATAATTACCTAGCTGTGTGGCCTTGGGCAAGCCACTTAACCCCATTTGCCTTGCAAAAAAAAAACTAAAATAAAAAAAGTTATCATTTCTACAAAATAGAATCTAGAAGTTTTTGATGGCATCTTGACTGGAGTTAATCCCCAAAAGCCCAAAGGAATCAGAAAAAAGTTGGAACAAAGATGGAGGAACATATTTGTTCTATCTTGGGTTTCTTTGTGTCTGAAAGTTTGTGGGGTTTTTTTCCCTCTAGCCTGATAACATTTGGGAAAAATCTGTGACCTACCCATTAGATCTTAAAATCCTCCCAATCTCATGTCACTTCACTCATTCACTGAACAATTTTAATTATGGCCTCTATGCAGACAACTATGATAGGCACTCTCAAATGTACAGTTTAGGCAAGAAACATTATTTTTAGAATTTTATTATCTAAATGTCATAGGGATGGTGATAAGTATTTATGATACCTGTTATATGCCAGGTACTCTATTAAAAGGTCTTTACTGGTATCTCATTTGGTTCTCACAATGAGATAGTTACTGAGATTGTCTTCATTTCGAGTTGGGCAAAGTGAGGCGGCCGACGAGGGTCACCGGGCTGATAAGGGCGGAGGCTGGACTCCAGGACCTCCCTGTGAGGCGGACGGACGAGGGGCACCGGGCTGGTAAGGGCGGAGGCTGGACTCCGGGACCTCCCTGTGAGGGCCGGACGAGGGGCACCGGGCTGATAAGGGCGGAGGCTGGACTCCGGGACCTCCCTGTGAGGGCCGGACGAGGGGCACCGGGCTGGTAAGGGCGGAGGCTGGACTCCGGGACCTGCCTGTGAGGCGGGGCGGACGAGGGGCACCGGGCTGGTAAGGGCGGAGGCTGGACTCCGGGACCTCCCTGTGAGGGCCGGACGAGGGGCACCGGGCTGGTAAGGGCGGAGGCTGGACTCCGGGACCTCCCTGTGAGGCGGGCGGACGAGGGGCACCGGGCTGGTAAGGGCGGAGGCTGGACTCCGGGACCTCCCTGTGAGGCGGCCGGACGAGGGGCACCGGGCTGGTAAGGGCGGAGGCTGGACTCCGGGACCTGCCTGTGAGGCGGCCGGACGAGGGGCACCGGGCTGGTAAGGGCGGAGGCTGGACTCCGGGACCTCCCTGTGAGGGGCCGGACGAGGGGCACCGGGCTGGTAAGGGCGGAGGCTGGACTCCGGGACCTGCCTGTGAGGCGGCCGGACGAGGGGCACCGGGCTGGTAAGGGCGGAGGCTGGACTCCAGGACCTGCCTGTGAGGCGGGCGGACGAGGGGCACCGGGCTGATAAGGGCGGAGGCTGGACTCCGGGACCTGCCTGTGAGGCGGCCGGACGAGGGGCACCGGGCTGGTAAGGGCGGAGGCTGGACTCCAGGACCTCCCTGTGAGGCGGCCGGACGAGGGGCACCGGGCTGGTAAGGGGCGGAGGATGGACTCCAGGACCTCCCTGTGAGGCGGGCGGACGAGGGGTACCGGGCTGATAAGGGCGGAGGCTGGACTCCAGGACCTCCCTGTGAGGGCCGGACGAGGGGCACCGGGCTGGTAAGGGCGGAGGCTGGACTCCGGGACCTGCCTGTGAGGCGGCCGGACGAGGGGCACCGGGCTGGTAAGGGCGGAGGCTGGACTCCGGGACCTCCCTGTGAGGCGGCCGGACGAGGGGCACCGGGCTGGTAAGGGCGGAGGCTGGACTCCGGGACCTGCCTGTGAGGCGGCCGGACGAGGGGCACCGGGCTGGTAAGGGCGGAGGCTGGACTCCAGGACCTGCCTGTGAGGCGGGCGGACGAGGGGCACCGGGCTGATAAGGGCGGAGGCTGGACTCCGGGACCTGCCTGTGAGGCGGCCGGACGAGGGGCACCGGGCTGGTAAGGGCGGAGGCTGGACTCCAGGACCTCCCTGTGAGGCGGGCGGACGAGGGGTACCGGGCTGATAAGGGCGGAGGCTGGACTCCGGGACCTCCCTGTGAGGCGGCCGGACGAGGGGCACCGGGCTGGTAAGGGCGGAGGCTGGACTCCAGGACCTGCCTGTGAGGCGGGCGGACGAGGGGCACCGGGCTGATAAGGGCGGAGGCTGGACTCCGGGACCTGCCTGTGAGGGCCGGACGAGGGGCACCGGGCTGGTAAGGGCGGAGGCTGGACTCCAGGACCTCCCTGTGAGGCGGGCGGACGAGGGGTACCGGGCTGATAAGGGCGGAGGCTGGACTCCAGGACCTCCCTGTGAGGGCCGGACGAGGGGCACCGGGCTGGTAAGGGCGGAGGCTGGACTCCGGGACCTGCCTGTGAGGCGGCTGGACGAGGGGCACCGGGCTGGTAAGGGCGGAGGCTGGACTCCGGGACCTGCCTGTGAGGCGGGCGGACGAGGGGCACCGGGCTGGTAAGGGCGGAGGCTGGACTCCGGGACCTCCCTGTGAGGCGGCTGGACGAGGGGCACCGGGCTGGTAAGGGCGGAGGCTGGACTCCGGGACCTGCCTGTGAGGCGGGCAGACGAGGGGCACCGGGCTGGTAAGGGCGGAGGCTGGACTCCGGGACCCCCCTGCCCTATCTGCTGTTACCTAGCTGCCTCCCATGCTTTGGAGGGAATGCTACAGGCCAGTAAAGAACTGTGACACTGTCAGAAAAGTGGGGAGAGCGCGCGAAAAGCGTCAGGCTAGAATGCCAAGGCGAAGAATATAGCCGACCCCTATGGAGTAGGGTTTACAAGGCCGAAAACAGCGTCGCACCGGGCAGTTAAGGGTCTGTGGGATCTCTGGACTGGGCAGCTTCAGTGACTGGGTCCAGGGGCCTGGATGCCGGGCAAGCTCGGGGGGTCCGCGGACGCAGCGCCGCCCCGCCTGCGCCCTGGGCACGGATGATGGGGGTCGGCCTGGCTGTGAACCCCCCGCGCTGGAAGGGCGGGGTTGGGGTCACCCCCGCCTGGCGGCTCGGATCCTCTCCGGCCTGGCCCTTCCCAAGGCCGGCACCCCCGAGCGCCCCAAACCGCGCAGGGCCCGCTGAGGATGGGGCTCCCCCCCCCCCCGCCTCTGTTCTCGCGAGAGGAGGCAGGGCAGCTCCGGCGAGAGCAGCGGGGGCGGGGCCGAGGGGCCGGGCAGGGAGCGCCCTGCCCCCCCGCCCCGCGCACGCGCGCGCGCGCCCCCCGCGGCCGCTGACGTCACAGAGGCGCCTCCCGCGGCCGCCCGGACCCTTCCGCCCGTGGCACCGGCGCCCGCCGCTGCGCTCGGGGCCCCGGGAGCCGCATGGCCTTCAACTTCGGGGCCCCCGCGGGCGGCACGGCCACGGCCGCCACCCCCGCCGCCCCCGCCGGTGAGTGGGGGCGCCGGGCGGGTCGGGCCCCGGGAGGGGGAGGGGCGGGCGGGGCGGGGGGCTCCGCACTGATCCTCACTCTGCTTTCTCTCTCTCTCTCCTCTCTCTCCCGCCTCCGCCCGGCAGGATTTGGGGGGCTGGAGGCCGCCGGCTCCGCCCCCGGCGGGTTTAATTTTGGGGGTTTCGGCCTAGCCGCTCCTCCTGCCGTGAACTTTAATGTTGGGACGTTCGGTGTCTCCACCAGCGCCGCCGCCCCCTTCACTTTTGGTAACCCTCTGGCCAGCGCAGGTAGAGAGACCCCCGGGGGCTCGCGGGCCCGCCGCGGGGAGGGGGGCGGAGCAGCATGCGGGCGCCCACCCCGCCGCCGCCGCCGGGGCCGGGCGGGGCGGGGCGCGGCGGGGCGGGGCGGGGGGCTGCGACACCCTGGGGGGGCTGAGCACGTGCACCCACACCCGCGGCCCCGGCCGGTCCGGGGCCGGCCTCCCGCCTCGGCTGACCGGGGCCGCTCTGCCGGTCTGCACACCTGGCCTCGCCGCTCCCTTCATGCCCGTTCGCAAAACACTTGTGCAGAAAACAATTTGCTGCTTAAAACTGATTTTTGGAGAATTCTTTAAATCCTTGTGGAATCCGCAAGTTCGAACTATCATCCGCTTACAGTGACTTCACTGATCCCCTAATGTCCATCGACAGTTTTTTCCCCTACTGACAACTCACTTGCAGAAATATTTTTACTGCTTAAAACTGATTTCTGGATAATTCTTCCGTGAATCCAACATTGTATGGAATCCACATGTTGATGCTACATCTTTTTTTAATCTAACTTAATCCGTTCCTTAATGCCCACTGACATTTTTTCCTTACTAAAAACTCACTTTCAGAAATATTTTTGCTACTTAAAACAGATTTTTGGATTTTCTAAATTCTTTGGTGAAACCACACTATCGTCTACTTAATTTTGAGCAAAAAAGTTTATGTGAAAAAAATATATACAATTTCCTACGATAAAATAATCATATATTGTATTCTTCATAAGTCCTCTTCACAAAAGAGGATTTATATTCTTTTGAATTCAATTCATTAAACATTTATTAAGCTCTACTGTGTTCGAGGCACTGTGCGTGATGCTGGGAGTTCAGAAGTGAAGAAAACAGTCTGTGCTCCCAAGGAGCTTACAATCTAATACAACTCTACTGCTGTTTTACATGCTATTGCCAGAGGAGTTTTGTGTTTGATTTGTGCTTCTGAATAGAGCTACAATTCAGCAAAAATAAATGACCGTGTTTATTATGGATTACTTAATAAAGTAATTCCACTTTTGTTTTTTAAAGAACACTGGCATTTTCATTTTTATCAGTTGCAGTTCATGTATTAAGTCACATCAGTGTCACATTTGTAGAATACATCATTTTTCTTTTTTTAATCCATTGATAAGTTTTTAACTGCAATTTTATCAACTGTAAATTTAACTACTCAGCTTTTATACTTTAGTAAGTATATGAAGTGCATTCTCAATGAAGAACTGTGTCCTATTGATCCCTTTATTTGGTACTTTTGGAAATTTTATTTTATTCTGAACTTCATAATATGTTCTCCAGTTTTCCATAGCAACATTATGTGTTGACTGAAATGGAGGTCTCTGGCTAAATCAGAGTGTGTCTTAGGGAATTTTTTTTTTGAAGTGTAGATCCAAAGCAAGTGAGGGTTAAGTTACATTGATTAGTATTTTATGAACTATATATTAATTTGCAAGTATCTAATATACTGGCAGGATTTTTTAACCTTTTTGATGTCCTGGACACTACCTGCATAGTCGGTGAAGTCTATGGACCTTTTCTCAGAATGTTTTTATGTGTATATCTTTGTATGTGTGTATGTGTGTGTATACATCTGTCTGTATAGATGGGTATGTTTCTATATATGCATAGATGAATATTTTAAATATATGCATACATAAATATATTTTTAACAAAAATTATATTGAAATAGAGCTGTCAGAACATTTTCCTAAAACAAGTTTACAGATCCCAGACCAAGAATAGAGCCACTGTTTAACAGAAACAGTATATTAATACTAATGTTTCCATGTTCTCTATTTATTTGCCAGGCACATTTGGAGGGTTTGGGACCACCACCACGACAGCAGGCTCTGCCTTCAGCTTTTCTGCTCCCACTAACACAGGCACAGGTGGTAAGAACCCCAACAGAATAGAACTAAAGAGAATTGATATGGGCTTGTTGGGTAATTATATTTTTTGGTAACACTTGAGTAAACCCAGTTTTTCCTTCAAAGGACTCTTTGCTACCCAGAACAAAGGTTTTGGATTTGGAACAACTAGTTTTGGCACAACAGCAGGAACCGGTACTGGTTTGGGAACCGGTCTAGGATTTGGAACGTTCAATACACAGCAGACTCAAAATAGTAAGTATAAGAAGTTTGTTTTGCTTTTTAAAAATTCATGTTACCATGTCTTTGAAAAAATTAATCATGAGCTTTTTAGTCATTTCACATTTTTCATCATTGTATGATCTCTGTCATATGAACTCTGTATTCATGTTTGCCCTCTTTAACTGGACCTTCATTATAGAGAGTTGATCCTTTTATTCCTCCTTAATTGATTCCTCATCTCACTCTCCACATTTCAGAACCTTTGCTTCTCTCCTCTAGCCTCCTACATTGCCCACTCTTCCACTCTCAGAGGGCCTGCCCTCTTACTTTGGTTTTTTTTTTTTAGGTTTTTGCAAGGCCAACGGGGTTAAGTGGCTTGCCCAAGGCCACACAGCTAGGTAATTATTAAGTGTCTGAGACCGGATTTGAACCCAGGTACTCCTGACTCCAGGGCCGGTGCTTTATCCACTGCGCCACCTAGCTGCCCCTTATTTGCTTTTCTTGAGAGAAGGGCACACTCCCAAGTCTCACAAAGGTAGTGAAGATCAAGGAGCTGCCCCGAACTGACAGTCAAGCAAGATTAAATGGCCTAATGCGATTCCCTCCTCCTCTCCATCCTCTTTCTGTCTACTCATTGGTCAGTCTTCAGAGTTACTACTCAGGAGAAAATCGAGCCCAGCAACAAGGAAAAGAATGAAAGATTTGCATAAAATATTACCTCATCATCCAGATGGTGGAAAAAACCTTCAGGATTATTAACTGTCCTAATGAAGTAATGTCTAAATCCAGTAAAAATAGGTTTATCATAAAGTTATGAACTTGTCTTGCAATGTAAGGTCTTTTCTAGGAACAGTCTATTATCCTCCCGTTTAGTAAAAATGTCCTTATTGAGAAAACAGGTGGTGTTACAAGTCTCATTTGGAATGCAAGGTCTTCTAAGAATAATGGTTTGTTTCTCTTAATATTTCTTAACCCTGAGAGGACTTCTCTAGGAATATTAACCCTAAGGAGCTTTTATTGAGAATATTCCCATTCATTCTTTTATATGTATACCCTAGTGCTTAGTACAGCGATTGGCACATGGGGAGGACCTGAACATGCTTGAAAAATAAGGATTTATTAAGGATAAAAGGCCTGGGGGGTGGGGAGTGGGAGTCTAAACTTTCCCAGTCAATGGCACTTAGAACCACAGAAAAGCAGTTTTTGAGAACTGTGCTTCCCAGGGACCCCTTCAGTTGTTTCCTACTGTTTTCACCTCCTCTTATTCATCTTTCTCTACTCCCCCCCCCCCCCCCCCCCCCCCCCCAGTAATGAGAATGGATTTCCAAGCTGTAGAGAGGAGGGGAACAGGAGTGTCATTTCTTGAAATGATTTGTTTTCAATTGTATGTTATAATGTGTAATTTGACCTGATATAGTGGTTGCTTGGAATTTTTTTTCACTGAAATTCATTCAAGTTTTGACTTGCATTTAGCACATTTAGTGGTCTTCCTTTGTTCTGAAGACCAAGAGTAGAATTAGAACACAGAAGACCCGTTGGATCTTAGCTGTATCTAGCTGTAAAAAATACTGCCTTTGGGGAGTACTCCATTCCATTCTGATGTACCATGACATTAAACGTTCTCATCTTTCCATTTCCGCTGAGAGGTTTAACTTGAGAAGAGACTGTATTCTGTCTTGCTGACATGCTAATAGCCATTGCCTTTGTAAAAACTTCTGGATCTGTTGGAAGTACACAAATCTTATGGAATCTTACATAATTCAAAATAAACTTGAGGAACCCCCAACATCCCAGAATGTAACAATATTGATTAGCCACAAAGCTTTTGGAATTGAATGTGGTCATCTGTTGTCTGAGGCTTTAGTATGACTAACTTCTCTGTGTTGGATCCATGGGAATCTGGTCCTTGGAACAAGAGCAACGGTGGGCATTTGTCCAGCTCAGCTGTCTGCAGTTTACTAAGTGCTTTTCGTACTTGGTATTATTGGAGCAGGCTACAAAACTGAGGCACTTGGTGATATAACTCATAAGTTTTGGAGGCAGGATTGGAATCCAGAGCTTTCTGATTCCCAGTCTGGCACTATCCATTTGGAATTATTAAGTATTTATTCAGCTGAGAATGTGAAAGGATGATAATGCTGTTATTAATATCATTAGACCTTTTTGTTTGATGTCTCCCTTGATATACAGGATTGTTTTTGTTTCTAATAGTAACATCTCTAACTCTTCCCCAGATCTAGGCAGTCTCTTCAGTCAGCCCACCCAAGCCCCTGTCCAGTCTAACCAACTGATCAATACAGCAAGTGCTCTTTCTGCCCCCACACTTCTGGGAGATGAGAGAGATGCGATTTTGGCAAAATGGAATCAGCTCCAGGCCTTCTGGGGAACAGGCAAAGGATACTTCAACAATAACATTCCACCTGTGGAGTTCACCCAGGAAAACCCTTTCTGTAGATTTAAGGTATGAGGCCGTTCTTTTCAATGTTGGTGACATTATAGAAAGTCCAGCAAGCAGGAGATACGTTTTTTGAGCTGTTTGGAGCCTCTGCTTCCTTCTCTAAGAACTAAAATGTTGCCTTTCAATGTGTGAAATTGAAACTGAGTGCCTTTTGTTTAGGGATCTGAATATTATGTATCAGAATAAGCAGGTGGAATATTTTGATTTAATTATAACCTAGTGCTGAGAGAGAGAGATTTGTAGTCAGCAGTATTTTACTATGCCTAGCCTGTCTAGCTGTTATCCTAATATGGGTTAAAGTGAATAAATTGGTTGATTAATTGGTTTTGCCAACTTTTTTGAAAGATCACTGCTGTGTCATAGAGCTGCATTTCTCCTAGACCCTGCTTGCGTGGGGACAGCTGCCTAGTCCTTCTTCAGAGATGGGGCTGATGACAGGCTGAGGCCAGCCACACATGACCCTGGGATCCCTAGAGTATGTGATGCTCCATTGTGGCCGGGCAGCACACACCTTGTCTCCACTCGGTCTCCTGGGTTCCCCCGCCCAGGGCAGTGCCAGGCAGTCACGCACAGCTCTCAGAATTACGAAGCTCATGTCTCCTGCTAGAGTCAGGAGGACCCGAGTTCAAATGTGGCCTCAGGCACGGGTCACTGCATGCCTGTCTGTAGAATAGGAACAAGGACAGCCTTCCACAGTGCTGGGACATTGAAATGAGATGACATTTGTTAAGAACTCGGTACGGTTCTTGGAACATAATGATAATGATTGCTTAATGAATTTTGGGTGTGGGTAGGTTGTTGTGGAGACAGGGAGAGATGTAGGAAAGTGTCCTGAAAGTTTGAATGGGAAGGGAAGGGAGGAGGCATTTATAGGCAATCCAGATCTAAGCAGCACAGTTGTTTAAAAATTCTGTTTTATTAAAGATGGAGAAATGGGTGTAGTGAGCATTTAAGGGATTGACTTGACATCTGTTTTATATGTCTCAATTCTCTGTGCTGTCTTTTCACAGGCAGTGGGCTATAGCTGCATGCCCAACAATAAGGATGAAGATGGACTGGTGGTTTTAATTTTCAATAGGAAGGAAACAGACATCCGAGGCCAGCAACAACAGCTGATAGAATCATTCCATAAAATTTTGGGAGGAAATCAGACCCTTACTGTCAATGTAGAAGGTGTGAAAACTTTGCCAGATGACCAGTACGTATGCATTAAGGGTTTTGTACATTTATATCTTGTGGTTCAGACATACTTGGTGATAATGTAGCATCCTCATTCTCTTTCATATGTGTTGGTCCATGCCTCATGGACTGTACCCTTCCTGAAACATTTAAAATCACATGTTATTTTGTTTTTGTTTCATATTCGCTGTTAATAGAAAGTTTTTCAACTCGGGTCCTCCTGACTTCAGGGCTGGTGCTCTATCCACTTTGCCACCTTGCTGCCCCCGCATACCTCATTTATTTTTCTTGTGTATATTGATTTTCTTACTTGCTTAATCTTGATAGTCTTTGTTGCATTATTATTCACTTAGAGGAGAAAATATTCAGTATGCTATTGTGTAAATTAAGTATAACAAAAATTTTGTAAAGTTTTTAGGCACTGGAATTGTGAATTGCTTCTGCATGTGGTCATAATGATAAGTAGTAGCAGATCGTAATGCTTTAATGTTTACTTATTTGAGCCGTACCACAACTCTGAGGTAAGAACTATAGGTATTATCATCTTCCTTTTATAGATGAGAAAATTTGTTCAGAGTCAGTCAGCTACTCAGAGTCAGAGAGAGTTGGGCCTGAGTCTGCGTGATCCTAAATAGGTACTCTCCTGCAGTCTAGTTTCATAATGAGAAATTAATTTTGAGATTTTTTTTAAATGGAAGAATTATTTCTGAGAAGATGTAATAAGCTTAAATGGTCATATGAAATATTTTTCTAAATTCATTTCCATAGAGTGGTGGCTACTGGTTACCAAGAGCTGTCCTAGGTTCTAAGGGGGAAGAAGTTTAGACTTAGCATACCTCATTCTTTTTTTTTGTTTGTTTGTTTTTGCAAGGCAGTGGGTTGAGTGACTTGCCCAAGGTCACACAGCTAGGTAATTATTAAGTGTCTGAGGCCGGATTTGAACTCAGGTCTTCCTGACTTCAGGGCCGGTGCTCCATCCACTGCGCCACCTCGCTGCCCCCACATACCTCATTCTTAATGGATCTTGGAGAGGGACATCAGAGATAGCCCTGGTTAACTTGACTGCTCAGTAAGTATATTAGAAAGGACCAAATCAGCTCCTCTGTGAGGCTCAAAATGTCATTTTTACTGGGAGATTGTGAAAGGTTTCTAGGAGGGAAACATCATTTGATTTGCAGTTGAAAGGATGGGTAGGAAATTGGGAAATAGGGAAGGAAAGGGAAAAAAAAAACATGTTTGTCTGGAACCTGCTCTATGTCCAGGAGTGAGATGAAAGCAGACTGAGAGGCAGTGTGGTGACTCTCTGTGTAGGGCCTTGGATACCCCACAAAGAAACTTCCATTTTATCTGATTATCATTAAGGAGCAGAGATTGGTGGACATGAGGAAGATGAGTCTGGCAAGAGGATGAAGGAGAGTAGAAGGGATGGAGACATGTAGGGATAATCTGATGGTGTCTGGGGATTAGATTTTAGACATTAGCTGATTCATCCTTCCAGATTGCCTTTTGTTCCTCTCACACCATGTTCCATCTCCCATCTCCATGCTTTTGCACTGGTAATCCCTCATGTCTGATGTACGCTGCCTCCTCACCTCTGCTTTAGCTTTTCCTCTGAGATTCAGCTTAACTATCACCTTTTACATGAAGCCTTCCTTGATTATTTTCAGTTGTTTTAGTGTCTTTCCTTCAATTAACTTGCATTTACTTATATTTATTCTATGCTTCTGTGTGCTTGTCACCACCCCCACCTCCACCCCCCCATCACAATATAAACTTGAGTAGAGATTGTTTCATTCTTCACATTTGCATCTCTCACTCTTGGGCTGTAGTAGGGACTTAATTGATAATTATTGGTTGACTTTGATACTGTTAAAGGTTAGAGGATTTTATAAAGGATTTTTCGTGCCCTTCATAAAATTTCAAAAATAACTAAATCATTTTGATGTCACAGTGGGAAGTTAAAGTTTTCTTATTTAATTTTTAAAAAATCTAATTATTCTGTACTACAGCTATCATTTCTGATACTAACTACATACATATCCTTTTTCTAAAATCAGACATTTGCATTTGTATTTATTGCTGGAAGATACAAACTTGATATCTTTTTTATCTCAAATTATTTTTTCAGGACAGAAGTTGTCATATATGTTGTTGAACGTTCTCCAAATGGCACATCAAGGCGAGTTCCAGCAACAACACTGCATGCCCATTTTGAACAAGCAAATATAAAAACTTCATTGCAGCAACTTGGAGTTACCCTTTCTATGACCAGAACAGAGCTCTCCCCTGCACAGATCAAGCAGCTTTTACAGAATCCTCCTGCTGGTAGGTGCTGTAGGGTTAAGATTTGGACTAAAGGAGTAAATGTGCACATACATTTTCCTGCAGAAATGTTAAAGATCACCTGTGACATTTTTGTTTTGGCATAAGGTTTTTGGGGATGTGAAAAAAAGTAAGACTTTTGTCCATTACCAATTATTAAATCAAGAAACTTAAAGGGCTGATAATTATTCTGCTGTCTTAGTTACACAAATTGACATATTGTTGACTATTTAATAACTATTAAGTAATTTTATATTACTTACTAATGTCAACGTTTGTTAATAAAAGTTAAAAGCAATAGAAATGGGCATTTTTCTACCATGCATATCTATAGCTGATTAAAACATTCTTTTAATCAGTCATTGAAGTAGAAATGCTTATATGTATTAACAAGTATTGTGCTAAGTCTTTAGGAAGGCAGTACTTGATCTTGAAGACTTCATTTTGGGGAAGCGTGGGAGAACAAGGACAAGGAGTGGGGGAGAAAATAAGATGTTTACAAATAAAAATAAAAGTAGAAGGTGTAAAAGTACACAGCAAAGTGTTAAGAAAAGTTAAAAATGTTGGGAATTACAAAGAGTTGAGGATTGTGAGAAAATGAAGGAAGCAGGTGGCAGCGAGGTGGCTCAGTGGATAGATCACCATCTCTGGAGTCAGGAGGATCTGAGTTGAAATCCGACCTCATACACTTTAACTCTTACTTTGCTGTATGACCTTGGACAAAACATCTAATGCTGTTGCCTTGCAGAAATTAAAAATAGAAAGAGAATGAAGCAGTTGAGTGAGGAGCACTGGGGTGGTAACCAAAGACGATGATGTGGTCAAGTGAAATTTGTTTTAGAACAAGGGATATTGAAACATCTTTGTAGGAAGAACAGTATGAGCTAGCGACAAGGGGAGAGATTGATGACATGAGGGAGGATAGGAATGGAGCTTGGGTTTGCCTTGATAGGGAGCCAGGATGCCTTTCCTTACCCTTTTATATCAGAAAATCCTACCCCTTTCTTCTTCTACAGAGTTTTCCTTTTCATTGAGAGAGTGAAAAGAACATTATGTTTTTGTTGACATCAGCAGCCAGAGCCTGTCTAGGGGAGGTCAGTCAACCCTTAGAAGGAAATTTACTTCTCTTGGATGAGGGGACTATCAGAGTGAGGGATCTTTCAATAGATATGGTATTGCATCGATTTTGAAACTGCCCCCATAGAGCAGAGCATAACCCAGCTCATTGTTGCCTATTGATCTTGTGCAAATCTAGGCCCTATCCTCCCATATTAGCTACAAAGGGGTCCCTCTAATGGGCTGGAGATGTTTCTTGTGTTCTCCTGACATTAGAGGCACTAGTGGAACACTTTGGAAGACCACCTGTCATTGTCGTTCTCTCTACATGACAAACCATCTTCTCTTTCTGTTATTGATGATTCTTTAATTCTCCTGTTCTTTGGAGTTCTAATTTGGATTTTTAGGATGCCGTTTGATTACATCCACCGTGTACCTTTCCATTGCCCTCTGTGATAAATCATTTTTAATTCTTTGGCGGCAGTTGTAGTTCATGCCTTATTGCCATTTATGCCAAAATTCAGAGGATGGATTTTCATGTAAAATGAAAAAAGGGATCACATTAAGCCTACTTTCCTTGTGATGGATTTTGTGCTTCAGGTGAAAGGCTGGAGGAGAAGATCTCTGAAGTCCCTTCCAGCTGCGGGAGGGTCTGCTCTACAGAGATTGCCGAAGCCAAGTCAGGCCAAGGCCTTGTGTGTCTGTGAGCACCATCCATTAGAGGCTCACTGCACGGGACTGAGGATGTTAAGGCCCTTGTGCCAGGGAGAGTGGAATTCTAAGACATTAAAAATAGATGTTTGCATGTCTAAAACCTGTATCAGATTCCTGGGAGAAGGAAGAATGAAGGGAGGAGAAAAAATATGGAAATCAAATTCTTAAATGTAAAAACTACATTTACATATTGGGAAATGAAAACAATAGTTATAAAAATGTATATTTGTAAAGAAAAGAAAAATTAAATTGAAACCTATTTTGTGCTCCCTCATATATCACATGTCCCTTCCTACTACCAATCTTGCCTATTTAGAATAGGAAATGCTTTGTCTTATTAGTTTTAGATTTGACACTTTTAGATTGTCCCATAACTTGCCTGGTTATCTTTTGTTTTCCTAAGTTTATTACCCTAAAACTGTTGTTGCTTTTATTTTACCCCAAACTTAGAACTTCTAGTACATAGTCAACTCTTTTGCCATTTTGAATTCTTATAGAGCTTCATAGTAATCCCTTATGAAACAGAAAAATAAAAACTACCTGTTGTATTCAGTCTTTTATTTTCCCACTATGCTAATTTTTTTTAAAAAATTGTATCTTTGTATTTATCTCTTGTATAATTATGGTCTCTTGACAAATAGGAAATTTTTCTGTTTATAGAAATCCTGACAGACTTATTCTTTATTTAATTTACTTAATCAGAAGCAATATGTTTAGAGAGATATATCTTTAATACCTTTTTTCATTCTGTGGTAGGTGTTGATCCAATTATCTGGGAACAGGCCAAGGTGGATAACCCTGACTCTGAAAAGTAAGTGTATCTTAAGTTAGTAATAAATTTCATTGTATTAATAGTGCTTGCTACTATGAAGCAGAATAGAGTCCAGGATAAATGTTTAGTGAGTGGGATTGGTAAGATTTATTCTTGTGAATGTTTGATTTTTGGAACTCAGGAGGCAGTCTGGTTTATTGGAAAGAGTATCAGCTTTGAGTTAGGAAATCCACTGGCTAATGTCGTAACCTTGGTTAAGTTACTTAATCTTCTGAGACGTAGTTTAAAATGGAGTTGGACTAAAGTCCCTCATCTCTGTTGTTCTAATAAAATCAACATGGAATAATAATTAGTAGTAATGAATCTGGGAGGTCTGGGTTCAAGTTCTGTCTCTGACATAATACTATGCATCCCTGGACATGGCCTCTCATCACCCCAGGGAGCTTTGCTGTCTGAGACCAGAGGTCTTTGACCTTGGTTGATAAAGGGATTTTCCTCACTGGAGGAAATCCAATATCTGCAAACCCAGGCAGCACCCTTACTCCAAATAGACTTTTACATCTGTTGGCCATTTGTGCCTATTTGGAAATTAAACTCCATGTTTCTTTAGGCTAATTCCCGTGCCAATGGTGGGTTTCAAAGAACTTCTCCGAAGACTGAAGGTTCAAGATCAGATGACTAAACAGCATCAGACCAGATTAGATGTAAGTGAGCAATTGGGTTTCCATTCCCTGGGACTGGGAGTAGTGCCACAGAGTATCAAAGAAACTAACCTTCTGTATACATGTTATGTCATCCTAGCCAAGCTGAAAGGAAGACACAGTCTCAGGAAGATAATACATTGTGTATTATCAATGAGTAATTGTAGCTATTCACTGTGGCTTCTTTTGTACCACAAAGGCATTGGGAGAACACAAAATTAACAAATCATTTTATGAATTTAGAATTGATATTTCTTTGACTAGCATGGAAATGCTTTAAACTATAAAACACCTGCATATGTGATCCTATAAATCAGTGCCTCTCTAGTAACTGTGGAAGCAGCAGAATTAGTTGGCCACTTCTATTCTAGCAAGTTTAATGCGTGTGTTATTTTCATTAAGTACTTTTATGAAACTTCAGCATGTTGCAATTGTTCCTTTGTACGCTTTATAAAATCTTATTATGCATGATAGGCTTAAGAATATGGAAAATTTTAAAAATAATTTGTAATGTTTAAATCTGGTTTAGAACATTTTAGTTGTCTTAAGGATACAATCACAGCACCTCGGAGTTGAAATAGATCTTAGAGGTCCTCTAATCCAGCTTTCTCACTGAACAAAGGAGTCTTCTCTTGAGCACTTGGTAGTCACTGGTTTCTGCTCACAATGTCATGGGGAAGTCTTCACAGAAATGTTTTGGAGGTCTTCTGTATGGTGAACTGAGACCTCCCCCCCTCCCCCCATCCTTATTCTGCTCATTGAACTACTAAGAGAATTAACTCCTCTCACATTTGACTAATTGAAGTTTTAAAAAAAAATTTTTACATCACATTCATTTCCAAATATATCCCTTCTTCTTCCTCTGCTCAGGGAGTCTCCTTATAACAGGGAAAAACAAAAAAAAAGTTCAACCAGTTTATCATAGCTGCAGGGTTCTGCCCCCAAGATCCTTGCCTCATCGATGAAATGTCCACGGGTCAGATGTGACCTTTACAATGAGGGCATGTTCCCTCCATTTACAGGGTTGTCATTGTGTTTATTGCTTACCTTTGATTACAAAATTTCAGGCACATCTTCCCATATTTTTCTGAATTCTTCCTGTCTTAGATGTGCAGTGACCCACAACTTATTTAGTTCTAGTCAATGGCCGCTTATTTTGTTTCCAGTTTTTTGCTACTACAACAAGTACTTGTATAAATATTTTGGTACATTTGGGACTTGTTCCCCTTCTGTTTGACCTCTAGTACAAATTTTAATCACTTTTTAAAAGTGATTTTTCTAGAATGGTTGCCACAGTTCTACCAGCAGTGTATCAAGGTGCTTGTGGAAGACAGTTGTCCTCTCCATGGACTCAAACTGGTGGTGGGTTTGGTGCCCTAAATATGCATCATACCCCTCTGGAAGGCTGCAAGATCATCTCTCCCCTCCTTTGAACTTCCCAAAGTTGTAAGTTGTAATGTGGAGTTCAGTGGACCTGCCATGGGCCTCTGGTGGGAAAGATGGCTGTTTTTGGACTGTCTCTAGGACAGTTATCAAATTTTCACAGTCAGTTCCTAAGTTTCTAATTTGGTATGGTTCTGGGTTTCCCATAAAATCAGCCAATAGATGTGTCAGTTCTGAGAGTGCATTTATATAATATCCCCTCACACCACCACAGTGAGAAAGAGGGCTGTGCATACTTTTCACTATTCTGTGGGTCATTCTTTGTCATCATCATGAGATGATGGCGCGCTTCTGTAAAAATGAGTAGTCTTCTTGCCTGTCTCCAAAGAACCATACCTTTCTCAGAGTGATCAAGTCCAGGTGAACCTCCACTACCTCACTTGCCAGGCTTGTAGTACGTTAGCATCTAGTTTTGTTGTTTTGACAATTTAAAGGGGAATCAAAGTACTGTTGTAATAATTGTACCTCTTTTTTTATTTATAGATCATATCTGAAGATATCAGTGAGTTACAGAAGAATCAGACCACCACTCTGGCTAAAATAGCACAATACAAGAGGAAACTCATGGAACTTTCCCATAGGACCTTGCAGGTAGAGCAACAGGGAACCACTTTCAGGGCTTTTGTCCTTGTAGAATCCATTTTCTTTAAAAAATGGGAAAGACCCATTTCAAGTAGGTATGTCTGAAAGGTGGGTCTGTGACATAGACGCCTGTCATCAGGAGTAGGAAGTGGCAGCAACAGCCACTCAAGCTCCCCTTGCTTCTTTTCCCTTTAACGCTTCTTGGGGGGTTTTTCTGCTTCCTTTTTTTTCTCCTTTGTTTTTGTCTTAGAAACTCAGTCCCTGGCAAAGGACATTCTTAATCCTCCTGGTGACTTAGCCTACTACCTGGACTTAGTCATCTAAGTGTTGGCTGCCAGTTTTGTTGTTGTGGCTCATGGGATCACAGGAATCAGAACAATCAGAGACTTAAGAGGTCATCTTGTCTAATGGCTGCTGAAGGCCAAAGAGGTGGTCAACTATCACCCAGGCTCACCCAGGCAATAAGGAGAACTATGATCTGAATTTAGCTTTAAATATTTCATCATTTCTTACTCTTTTAGCTGTAAAACAATAAATGTTAACATGGACCTTTAAAAAAAAACTAATTCTAGTATATTAGAATGAGGTTCACCCTTTAAAACTTGAAGTTAGTTTTAGGACAAATTAAAATTCTTACTTTACACATTAGCTAGCTATTTTAAATGAATGTTTGTCAGATTAAGAGATAAACTATCTATTCCCACATAGCCACTCTAGCCAGTGTCATTAGGAGGTGGTGAGGGTGTTGACTTGGAATCAAATCAGCCTTAGACACTTAACAGCTATGTCTCTGGGCAGGTAAGTCACTTTAATTTTTCTTAGACTTGGCTTCCTCAGCTGTAAAATAAGAATCATAAGACTTAACTCAACAGGATGGTTTTAAAGATCAGCCAAGTTGGTGGAGGTGGACAGTGCTCTGTAACACTGGGATGGTGAGTACTGCTGCTGATACTCTAGTTGAGAATGCTGCTCCTGGCTGCAGATCCTGTTACTGACTGGGATCTTGGGAAAGTTACTTCACCTCTCTGGGGCTCTGAGGTTCCTCATCAGCCAAATGAGAGGCTTCATCTAGGGAACCTCTTCAGGCCCTTTGGGCTTTAAATCTAAGACTCTGTGAACTAAACCAAAGTCCCCGGTAATGCTAAAGTGAGGTATGAAGAAGGTAGGAATCTTTAGAGCTTGATCTGATGGGTGTTCACTGCATCAAATTTTCTCATTTTCTCAAATTTTCTTTGCTTGGCTCAGAATTAATACCAGGCTGGATAAACTTTTGAACTAAACCAGCTGGATATTTATGTACTTAAGTGGAATAAGCTTATTATTATAATAACTTAAAATACAATTATAATATAACTTATTATAATGTAACTTATCCAAGCAAGACAATTTTTCCAGATATTATTGTTCTGGATAATTCAAATTTTAATTAAGTTAAGCCAAATTGGATTCAAGAGAGCTTCACATTAAAGCTGCTTGTATTTTCCAAGTTTTATATCATGATGCCTTTGGTTTTTAAGTCAGTTGTTTTCAAATAAACTTCCTCCCCCCCATCCCAATGAATTTTTCTTGTAACAAAGGAAAAGAATGAAGTTAAAACTATTTTAACACAGTTTAAACACAGAAGTAAAATTTTCTAGGGCATAACTGAAGAAGAAAAAGATTTTCTTGCTACTCCTATGCCCCTCCTGTTGCAGGTTCTAATTAAGCAGGAAATTCAGAGGAAGAGTGGTTATGCTATCCAGGCCGATGAAGAGCAGCTCCGAGTACAACTGGATACAATTCAGTGTGAACTAAATGCACCTACACAGTTTAAGGTGAGTCAGTCCAAGGTGTGTGTGGGTGATGTACAGCCACAGTCCAGGATCTACAGGCAGCAAGTAGTTCTAAGCTAAGTGAAAGGAAACTTTAGAGAGAGCTCCCGAGTTTATGCTCTCTTCTCTACTAAACAGGTCAGCTTTTTCTTAACAACTTGCATGATGAATATAAATATTGGCCAAGTACAGACATACTTTTTTTCCCAAAAGTTAAAATATTTACAATTTCAGTGTGTCCTGAAATCAGCAGCTAGAGATTTTCATTTCCTTTTAGGGGTGTAGCTAATACTTGACACCCCCCCCCCAGCATTGCCAATGAATGTTGTATGTGACAGATGAAATACAATTATTTTACACCATTCTATTCTTAGGGTCGATTGAATGAGTTGATGTCCCAGATCAGGATGCAGAATCATTTTGGAGCTGTGAAATCTGAAGAACGGTATTATGTAGATGCAGATCTTCTACGGGAAATCAAGCAGGTAAATAGACTTTACATGGATGGAAAAAGACTTGATTGCAATAAAGGTTGTGGGTTTCTTAACATGAGTTCTGTAGCTTTCCATCAGTATAATATTGTCTCACTGAAATCTTCCCTTTTTCCCCCCAACCACTGATGTTTCTAAAGCTTATTCTAAACATCTGTAGGGAAGGGTTAAAAAAAATGTACAGGACAGTTAGATAGCAAGGTAGATAGAGAACACCAGACCTAGAGTTAGGAAGACCTGAGTTCAGATCCTGCCTCAGACAGATACTGATTGAGCCTGGGCAAGTCACTTAACCTGGTTTGCCACAAATTTCCTCATCTGTGAGGAAAATGAGTTGGAGAAGGAAATGTCAACCCTCTCCAGGATCTTTGCCAAGAACACTTTAAATAAAGAATTGTACATGACTGAAAAATGACTAAACAAAAAAAAACCTTAGCTAAATTTTTTTTGTAGGGAGCTTGAATTTTAGGTCATACAGGTCAAAGGTATCAGACTCTTTTGAGCCACATGTCCATTCAGCCTGAACCAGATTAAAATGTATTGGGGAAGTGTTTTAACAAAACAGATAAGGTTGCAATACAACTTGGATGATGTTAATTTGTGTTTTTTTGAGTCAGTATGCAGTCTGTAGGGTCCTTTTCTATTTGAGTTTGACACCACTGACCCTTGTGTTTGAAAATGGTTAGACAACAGTGGTCAGATAAAATTTGTTAAGTAGCTGACAAGAAATCATTTTGCTCTATGGCTTTCTAATCTCTGTTCTTTGGAGGCTGCTGGGACAAGGGGCGGCGAGAATTCTGTGTATAGCTCTGTGTCAGTGAGTTATGCACAAAAGGTACGGTAACTTTTGGAGGCCAGTGTCCTATGTCACTTTTTCAGGTGGTTGTGCTTCTGCCACAGCACACTGGAAAGTGCTGCGTGCAAAGGAAGCAGTGTTGAGGACTGGGGCTGTATCTGTTCATCAGTGGCATAATGAGGCCAGAAGATACTGGCTTTGACCCTTGATAGATGCTGCTGTCTGTACGCCTGGGTCAGTCGGGGCCTGGGGTGAAGGCCAGCTGCTGATCTGTGTGGGTGCACAATGAAATCCTATGTCTAGACAGATAAAGTGGCAATACACCCAGAATGATCCAGGGCGTTTTCTAATGTTGTTTTCTCTCTTTTTTAACATTCTAGCATTTGAAACAACAACAGGAAGGCCTCAGCCACTTGATTAGCATCATAAAAGATGATCTGGAGGACATAAAACTGATAGAACACGGATTGAACGAGAATATCCATATCAGAGGAGGACAGAGCTTCAGTTGACAGTGCCCAGCCTCGTGTCTTTTGGTTGGCTTTATGGATCTGTCACTCTGTCAGATCTTCCTGAAGACTGAAATTGACTGTATAATAAGAGCCTGCCAGAATTTGGTTTCTAAGAAAGTAATTGACAAATTATTGTTTATAAATTTGGAAATAGTATAGCTCTCTCAGCTTTTCAGACTTGACCTTTGAAAGGTTTGTACCTAAAAGCTGTATTTACTTTAAAAAAAGGAAAGGTCCATCATCACCAGTAGGATATGTACTATTGTACATTTTGACAGCAGCATTGTTGAAAAATCAGTGTTTAAAGATTATTCTCCATTGAGCCTGTACTGTGTTTTTCCACAGCCAATAAAAATATGAAAACAAGTGAATTTTGCAGTACAAAACCAGGAGAACCAGGCTGTTGCAGATCTGTACACTGTAGAGTTAATGTAGCTCAGTTTTTCTAATTGCGGATACCATTTTGAGGAAGAGTCAAGAAAACTTCTAAAGAGTCCTTTGTCATTGATGCTTTCTTTTGGGGACTTACAAGGGTTTGAAAGCTATTTTTATATTGGTTTTATTTATCTGCAAAATGAGCCCAAGCCCTTAGGAAATAACAAGAAATGCTTGTCTATTTTACAACATTGTCCTCTATTCTTTTTCCTTTTTATTTCTGTAAAAGATGGAAACTTCTTATAAATAAATTCTTGCTTTGTGATAACTTTCATATTTTGATATTTGGTATTTAGATGTTGCTATGTTAAGCACATTCATGTTCAAAAAAACAGTGCAAACTGGTCACCTGGCTTTCACAGATCTGGGTGGGAAATGAGAATTCTTTCCCGAAGGATAGGGGCAGTAGCAAAAGGTAGAATAACTTTGATTACATGAAATTGAAAAGCTTTTTGCATAAAATTAATGCATCTGGAGTAAAAGAAGAACTCCATTAGGAAAAAAAAATTCTTTGTCTCAGATATCTTTGATAATGGAAATACAAAGAAATAGGGCCAAAAGCCATCTTCCATTAGAGAAAATGGTCAAAGGATATGAACAAACACTAGAATTACAAATTTTTAGCTATATGAAAGAATGTTCCAAGTAATTATTAAGGAAATGTAAATCAAAAAACATCTTAGAGTTTTCCTCATCCATGGCAAATTTTCAGAGATGACAAAAGATTAAAACAGTTAATAAGGAAAGAGATGCCCCAATGCCCTGATGATGGAGCTGTGAGTCAAGAGCCCAATTCTGGAGAATAGTCTGGAATTATGCAAATTGACTACATAAGACCAGTTTCATTTGACCCAGAGATTCCTCCTGCTACATGAATGTACCCCAAAGGAGACCACTGGGGGTGGGGGAAAAAAAGGTTCTCTGTACACAACAGAATCTTTGCCTGCAGCATTGCCATCTTTGAGACTTTTTGTGATGGTAAAGAAACAGGCACAAAAGATGCCAGTTGACTAGGGAAGTGGTCTAAGAAACAAACATGATTGCAGAGAAGCCTGGACAGACGAGTCACTGAGGTCTTAGGTTCTCACACACTGCTGGTCACTGCAGATACTAGTTAAGGAAACCTAGCTAGAGATCAGTTTAACTGAGTACAAGGTAGGCTTGGGAGGGGCAGCACTAGTGGCAGTTGGTATCAGCAAAGGCTTCAGGAGTGAGGATGGCCAGTGCCAAGGCAAGAAGGGAGATGAAGCATTATATGGGAGGGACAGAGAGGAGCAGTTTGGCTGGATCACATGCTGGGAAGATAATTTGGGCTAAGGTGTAGACTAAGGCTTTAAAAAAACACTCATGAATTTGTATTTTATCCTGGCATGAGAAGAAGTCACCAGAGTCAGCTGAGAGCAGCCCTGGTCATTGCCATGCATGAGAAAATGTCTTGGCTTGGGATAACCTGGCACAGGCTTTGAAGCAGGGACCACAACATGCAGAATAGCCCCAACAATGGCAATGCAAAGATTAACCAAAACAACCATGAAGCAATCAGCCAAAAATTAGAGCACGCTTGGTGGGGCAGAGCTGAGCGTGGACACTGCAAAAAAAAAAAAAAAATTTAAAAATAGAATTTAAATCCTGTGATTAAAGGAAAACTACTTTTAAGATTGAAGTTTGCAATATCCAGCCAGTCATGATGGGTGCTTCCCCCCATCTCACTGATAACATTGAGATTGTATCCTTTTGACTGGTTTTGGTACCAATGCCACTCAGAATAAAGTGGTACCTGGTGGTACACTATGCTCTCATTTCAGAACCAGAATAACAACTCACTTTTAATAGCTGTTTTAAGTTTACAAGCGCTTTCCTTACCACCTGTGATGTTTGCTGGGTTACTTGCCCCCCCCCCCCCCCCCAATCGAGGCTCAGGCTATGAGCTCCAAGGACAGTGATTGGTTTGGCGGTGGCAGAGCTGTCCTCACCACCACATCCACTGCTTCCATTCCTTTTTCACTCATTATGCTTCTCCCCACAAGCTGAGTGGACAAGTCACTGGTTTGCTTCAGGAATATTTAGTGGAGTTTGCAGTAGGATTGCAGTAGGATTTTTCTTAAAATGAAAAGGATTAAGTTTTCCCATCTCATAGATTCGGAGGCAAGGGCAAGGCAAATGGGTCAATAGGAAGGTCCAGGTTAGGGAGGGCAAAGCAAAGTCCAATCCTAAACTAGCTGAATGACTTGACTGACTCTGGGCCAGGTGGGAGAGTATTTTATTCACCAAAAAACAGACTTTTTGTTCTGTATTTGTTATACTTAGGGTCCTGTTGCTTATGAGATGGATCAGCAGGCAACAAGTAGGGGCAGGGGGGCAATTTCTAAATGTTTGAATAGGAAGTCACAAATTCAAAGGCTTAAAACACTCCTAAGAAGTGAAACTTGAAACAAATACCTTTAGAGTTCTTGAAGATAAAATTGAACCATTTGTATTCTTTTTTAAGAAATTATGTTTCAAAATTTTATAAAGTGATATTTTATTTAGTTTTTGTAAGGCAATGGGGTTAAGTGACTTGCCCAAGGCCACACAGCTGGGTCATTATCAAGTGTCTGAAGTCAGATTTGAACTCAGAACTCCTGACTCCAGGGCCAGTGCTCTATCCACTGCGCCACCTAGCCGCCCTGTGATATTTTAAATGTGTAAGATTTTATAGGGGTGGCTAGGTGGTGCAGTGGATAAAGCACTGTCCCTGGAGTCAGGAGTACCTGGGTTCAAATCCCGTCTCAGACACTTCATAATTACCGAGCTGTGTGGCCTTGGGCAAGCCACTTAACCCCATTGCCTTGCAAAAACCTTAAAAAAAGATTTTATAGAAGACCCAAGCACTGGTATAGACTGAAAATGCTTACATTTATTTCACTTTCTAAAGACCCGAACCAAAAGTCATTTGTCACAAAGGAGAAACTAGGCCTTTCCTTTCCAGGTCAAGCATTTTGGATGGGTGTAGACCATTCAGGAGAACAACTTTTTTTTTTTTAGATTTTTTTGCAAGGCAATGGGGTTAAGTGGCTTGCCCAAGGCCACACAGCTCGGTAATTATGAAGTGTCTGAGACTGGATTTGAACTCAGGCACTCCTGACTCTAGGGCTGGTGCCACCTAGCCGCCCCCAGAAGAACAACTTGGACAAAGTGTTTATCTTATTTGTTGAGTACAAAGTCAAAAGAATGGTTCTATAGAGTTGAATGTCTGCCTTACAAAATGCATCCTGTTGGAACCCACCTCAGAGTCCTGATTCTTTGAAGAGGGATTTATGCCAGGGATTTATCTCCTGGCACTACCACCAACTCCCCTTTACCTTCAGTTGAGCTGATGTCTCTTAGAGTTTAACATTCTACTCAGGATTTAGTTCCTATTACAAGTCTTGTCTTTCCTTCCCAATTGCAAAAGCCCTGCAAGTATTCACAGTGTGACCTCTTTGCTCTAGTGAAGATAGAGAAGCTGGCACTGCCAGGGTCTTAGAGAAAATTTAGTCTAATTACTTTATTTTTCAATAAAACAAATCAGGTACATGTGTCCCTCAAAAAGCCCAGCACACTATCTTGTACATAGTAGTCCTAAATATGCAATAGTCAAAGACATAAGGATTATTTTAAATAAAAGTTAATAAATTTAACTTGTTCTCATTGTCAGGGTTGTTCAGGATTAACATTAAAGTGTGCCGACATTTCAGTTCTACTATTTTTCTTGGTCTTTTCTTGAATTCATTCAGAAACACCAATTTATACAATCATAAGATTAATACATAAATCCACAAGAGGAAGATGAACAAGTATTCTAAGATATCCTTACTACAAGCAAACTGGACTTTTGTTTATAAAGAGGATTATATATAGTTTTATCAGTAGAAAATATGAAGAATCGCACATCTCTTTCAATTTCCTTCAATAGTCAACAATCAGGATCTAGTTGCCCTAGCCTCACAATGCATTTTGGGTAATGAAGAGCCTGTACAGGTCAGAGATGAGCACAGAGCATTACAGTAAAAGCACCGATTAAAAGAATAAATCGTCCAAATAGGGGAAGAGGCATCTCACCAAAGGAGGTAGAAGCAGAGGCCGCAGTGGGGCGGTTGCTGGGAAATGGAAGAAGAGCAGGAACTGTGGAGGAAACACATAGACATAATTTTTATAAGAAAAGTTGAAATAACATGGCTTTTCCAAGTAGGATCCTATCACTTCCATCTAAAGGACACAACCATTTCATCTGCCTTAAAAAAAGAATCTCGCCAATAGGTGTCTGCCAGTCAAAAATCCTTGCAAGCAGAATTATTTTCATAAGCCAAACTCCGCAGACAGTCTATATGATTTGGTGAGGTCTGATGATGCCCTCACCTATCTGTGAACAAGGAGACTCCCTGGTGGTGTGTTTATTTTTTGTTTTTATCTATCTATCATCTATCTATCTATCTATCTATCTATCTATCTATCTATCTATCTATCTATCTATCTACCTATCTGTCTGTTCATTCGTTTGTTTGTTTATTCATTCATTCATTATTTATTCACTTATTTATTCATTTATTTATTCATTCATTTTATTTATTTATTTGTTCATCCGTTCATTTATTTATTTGTTTGTTTGTTTATTTATTTATTCATTTATTTAGATTTTGCAAGGCAATGGGGTTAAGTGGCTTGCCCAAGACCACACAGCTAGGTAATAATTGTCTGAGGTTGGATTTGAACTCAGGTCCTCCTGACTTCAGGGCCAGTGCCCATGAACCACATTTTGCTTTTGGGTTTTTCACCATTTCTTTGTGGCAACCAGAACAAAAGCAAAAATACTTTTCATATTGAGCTCTCAATAGACTGAGACCAAATTATTTCCACCCTACACATCCATAGGCCTGTTCTCGAGATGAGCCTCCTTGTCATTTATCTTAAGGAAGGGAGGGATTCTTAGGGTCTCACCTATCATGGTTTCTAAAAAGGTCTGCCTCAGACTATGTCAACCTTGAGTTGTTCAACTCTCCCTTGCTTCTGCCTACTGTGAATCTGGCTTCCTAGGCTTCAGGGGACTCCCTCATTCCACCTGCCCCAAGGCTGGTTATCAAGGGAAGGTCTCAACAGTCTAATTCTTCACTCAATGGGCTTTGTTTTTAATGATCTGCCTGAACCAAGTCTTTAGTGGCTAGCAGACTTCTACTCTTTCCATCTTGGTTATTTGAAACCCCCTTCCTCATTTCCTCCCATGTCCATCACCTTCCCCCTCCCAGCGTCCTACTCCAGATCCATCCACCCCTGCAAGACCTGCTCCACAGTCAGCAACTTGCTTTCCTCTTTTTTTTTAAAGGTTTTTTTGCAAGGCAAATGGGGTTAAGTGGCTGGTCCAAGGCCACACAGCTCTTGCTTTCCTCTTAAAGGTCTTTCTTTCCCCCTCCCTCCACCTTCCGAGACAGGGCTTCCTCCTAAAATTAGACACTGTATCCCTGGCTACACTTTCCAAGAGAGACTGCCCTTTCCCCCACATTAAGCCAGGGTTGCAGTGTCAAGAGTCCAAACACTCCTTTCTCCCCATGGCCACTTCCAAGCTCTCCCTTTAACACTATTATTCAGGAACTTCTCTGTCTTGGAGGTTTATTCATTCTATACTAATCACTCAATCAGAATTCTGGCAGCTGCTATCTCTTGAACCCCAGGCCATTCCCCTTCCTTCTCAATGAATTCAACCTTTCCTATGCTTTGTCTCAAGCTTGGATTATGCCCATCATCTACTACCTTCACTCTTATTATTCCTGTGCTTCTGAATAGAATTGGAAAAAGTTCACAAAACCAGGTTGACAGATCTGTTATATAATCCCAACTGGGTCCTCCCTCCAGCAGACAGTTCCTGAGAGAGGGACTGTCCAATTTACCACAGCATCCTGTTCCAAACTTTTTTTTTATTCCTCCTCAAATCTCCCATCGCTAACCCTTTACCATCCTCTCATCTGAGAACCTTGCCTTGCACGTACTTCCCTTAGGTTATCTGACTGAGATTCCTCCTCACACCACTTGGGCATGTTCCCCCCACTTTCTCCTTCACCCCTCTTCAGGAACAGGTGGGTTTTCTCTTTGTCTGGCAAATCCTTCTCTATTCACAATTGATCCCATTCCATCCCATCTTTTTTTTTCCAGCAACTTCTCTGTCTCTATCATCCCAAGTCTCTTATTAATAATTTTCACCAACTCCCTGTCGACTGGATACTTTTCTACTCTCTATAACCACATCCACACCTGAATCCTTAGAAACCACTCACTGCTCATCCCTCCTGGATAGCACCCTATATGGCTCCTCCCTTTCATGGTTAAACTTTTTGAGAGAGCCATGTCCTGGTACAGACCTTCAATAATAATCTGCTCAAAGCAAGCAAACTTCATTAAGGAATATAATATTTGGGTGCAGCTAGGTGGCGCGGTGGATAGAACACCGGCCCTGGAGTCAGGAGTACCTGAGTTCAAAACTAGCCTCAGACACTTAGTAATTACCTAGCTGTGTGGCCTTGGGCAAGCCACTTTGCCTTGTTTAAAAGAAAAGGAATATGGTATTTGTCTCATCCAAAAAGGAGCAATATCTTTGGGCATGCATTTAAGCCTTCTTGAAGCATTTTAGGAGCTGTTTCCCTTAGTGTTTGCATAGCTCGACTGGTTTTAAATTCCAACTTTAGTAGCTTCTCTAGGAGCCAGGGCAGTATCAGAAAAGAATTCAGCACTGGCAGAAGCAGCTAAATGAAGTGATGTAACCACAGAGGACTTATCATCTCTGAGACTATTGCTGCTCATCCAGACTTTGAAGCCTTTATGAAGCTCAGACTTGCAGAATTTCTGTATAAATTATCTAATGCGAAACCTGAAGCCATCCTTTAGCCAGATCATGAATATCATCTTCTTTAAGTATGATGGAGCAGCTAGAAAAGATGTGCTTGCATTTCTAGGGGCCCCCTACATTCAGTCTCACATTCCTAGCATCTATCTAGCCCAATTTTGTGAACTGACTCGAGGACTTTCTTCACCCTAGGATGTGGGACAGCTATTGGTGAAGGACTGCTTCCCCTTTTTGCCATTCCCCCAAGTAATTGTGTCTTACTTCCATATCCCTACTGATAGAACCTTATTTCTTACCGGGGTCCTCAACAGGTTCTTGCTTTGTGTCCATTTCTGAATAAGAAGGAAAGTTTCAGTAAGTTATCTCCATGAAATTTAAAAATACAATTTCAGAGTAAATTCAAAAAATACGAGCATGGGTGATGTCATGTCTGTCATATTTTCCAATTTTTGAAGATCTAAACACATAGATCCTACTTAATTGGCAATTTTTGATCAAATTCAGGAGACCTCTTACAGGAACATCCCACTGAAGACACATGTGGAATGGGTTAGTACCATAAAGAACAGAGATTTAGAGCTAACCTGTCCAACTAATGAAACTGAGGCCCCCAAATGAGAAGTGATTTGCTCAGGAGTAATCAGTAGAGGAACCAAAATTGGGTTTCCAACCTTACTGTCATACTCCCCTTTCACTGACAGTGCTTGTGATCACAGTATTTCATCAGCATCCATGGCAGCCAAATCGGTGAGACTAAATGGGATCATTCTGTTCTCATTTGGAATTCTGACCTAGTTTCTATTCTGGTTAAGTAGTTGGGCGACTGTTTGGGGAGGTAGTTCAGGGTCCAGCAGGTGGGAGAGTGGCAGCTCCAACATGTGTCCTGGGATAAACACCCATTCCAATGAAGATCCCAAATAGACCCATAAGAATGTGTATCATCTAAAAGATTTAAGCATGCTAAGTGGTGCTATTAGGGGACTGAGAAGGTGTTTACTCAATGTAAAGAGACAATTTTCTCTTTGATATAAAGTATGTAGTGCTGTTAACAATCTATTCAGTTGGTTTCAAGTCCCTTGTCTCATTTTATTCTCACAACACCCCTCTGATATAGGTTGTAGGGGACTTATTAATAACCTCAAAAAAAGGGGGAAATGAGGCTATGAGAAGTTATAAATGCCAAGTCAATAAAGAACTGATTTTTCTTTTGGGATTCCTTTCAGTGGAATCCACATGACCTGGTTTAAATCACAGAACATGAAGAACTGGAAGGTTTTGTGTATATTCAAGGCCCATCTAATAGAAGCTATCTTCATTGCTATCAACAAAGAATGTGAGAGGTGAGAAGGACCTGAGAACTATTCGCAAAAGGAACCCCTGCTAGAATACATCCAAGACAAGTGGCTTTTCAGTCTCTGCTTGAAGACCTTCAAGGAAGGGCCTTCCCCCTCCCAAAGAGCCCCTTCCATTTAAAGCTCTAAATGTTGGATCATCCCAAACAGACCTCTGTAATCTCCAACCACTGCTACTGATTCTGTCTCTTAGATCATGATGATGTTCAGAGGGTTAAATACAGTGGTTGTGTGTCCCCCACAAGGCCTCTTCTCTTGGACCAAGCCTTCAGTCCACATTTCCAGGTCCTAGACTCCAGACCCTTTGCCATCCTCCTTTCCTGTCCTCCTAAGGAGCCTCCGTGACCTAGGAGTGTCTTTAATCTTAGACTGCAATGGTTAAAACCATCCAAGCCACTCCAGATGAGTCTGGGAAGGGCTGAGGGCAGTGGCACCATTGTCTCCTGACTCCTGGGAGCCACTGCTCTTCATGTAGCCAATAACAACATTAGATGGGTACATCATGGCGCTGACTCAGACCAAACAGCCACAAAGACTCTGAGATTTTCAGAACAATTCTACTTAACTTTCCTATCTTAGACTTCACAGATCCACAGCTTGAGAGCTGGAAGGCTCTCTGAGCCCATCTGGCCCAGTTTTCTGATTGCATAGATGAGGAAACAAGGACTCAGGAAAGTTAAGAGACCTGACCAAGGTTACTCAGCTAGTAAGACTCAGCAGCAGAATCTGAACCTAGTGTAGAGTCGGTGTTTTTTCTGTTCTACCATGATATCTTCCACTGACATTGATTTTCTGTACTCAAGCACAAGATTGACATTTATCTATATTGTATTGATTAGATTCAATGCCCTTAACTTATCAAGATTCTTTTGGATCCTGGAGCCATTCAATGGCTTGGCTAAGTCTCCCAGTCTCTGTATCATCCAAAAATTTGATGATCTATATCTTTATTCAAATTATTGATCCAAGTACTGATTCCTGGGGCATTCCAGTCAATTCTGAATCCATTTGCTTCTAATCGCCTAATTGATATTTTTAATCTAGTCCATAGGTCTTCATTTTCTCCATAAGAAATATATGAGAATATATTAAGCATGTGATTGGATATATACATATTATATATTATATATATATATATATATATACACACAAACATCTTTCTTTCTTTCTTTCTTTCTTTCTTTCTTTCTTTCTTTCTTTCTTTCTTTCTTTCTTTCTTTCTTTCTTTTTCTTTCTTTTTAGGTTTTTGCTAGGCAATGGGGTTAAGCGGGTTGCTCAAGGCCACACAGCTAGGGAATTATTAAATGTCTGAGGCCAAATTTGAACTCAGGTCCTCCTGACTACAGGGCCTGTGCCCTATCCACTGCGCCACCTAGTCACCCCCACACAAACATATTCTTTATCAAGAAGCAAAAAATCTATATATGGGATATTTTATCAAAGGCTTTGCCAACACAATCTTGATAGCTATATCCCCTTAATCTACCAATGTAATAACAAAAAATGAAACACAGGGGTGGCTAGGTGGCGCAGTGGATAAAGCACCAGCCCTGGAGTCAGGAGTACCTGGGTTCAAATCTGTTCTCAGACACTTAATAATGACCTAGCTGTGTGGCCTTGGGCAAGCCACTTAACCCCATTTGCCTTGCAAAAACCTAAAAAAAAAAATGAAACACAGTGAGTACTGTTCTTCAGGAACTCTGCTAACTCTTTATAATTCTTCCTTCCCCAATCTAGATATTTCTCAAACATCTCCTTAATGATTCTAGACTTTTCCCATGAAGTGGTCATGTTCACCAACCTTTAATTTGCAGATTCTGTTCTCATTTTTTTTTAAGTCAAGATAAACATTTGTCCTCTCCATACCTATGATAGTGTTTCATCTTTTTTTTTTTTAGGTTTTTGTAAGGCAAATGGGGTTAAGTGGCTTGCTCAAGGCCACACAGCTAGGTCATTATTAAGTGTCTGAGACCGACGTTTCATCTTTCCATGATCTTTCTAATCACTGATCCCACCTGCTATTTCTTTCAGGTCCTGAGAATGGATCACCTTGGATGGGGGGACATGAAGTCATCAGGAGTGCTGAGGTACTGTCTTATTTCTCCTTATACATCTAGGGTTTTAATTCTCCATTAGTCATTTTTATCCTGTCATTTCTAAGGCCAGCACTTCTCTCTTCTGCAGAGACACAAAATAATCATGGAGCTGCTTAGCCTTCTCTGTTGTCAGTCCTCATTGTCTGATACACCCCGACCAAAGATCCCACACCTTGTCTGGTCCTTTTTTTTTTGATATAGTTAAAAATACCCTCCTCTCTTTGTTGTTCTTAGATTCTATTATCAGCTCAGGTCATTCTGTTTTTATAAGACCATACCACATTCTTCTATTCATTCTCTGCTAGCTACTTCCATCTTCTGAGCATCACTTTTTAGAATATCAGTTGATTGGTGTGTTCTCTGTGATACCACATCTCTTCAAGCAAATCCTATTTTATCTCCTCATAAAAATGTTCCCCTTAATGTCTTCAGAGTTTCAGGTCCTGAGAATGGATCACCTTGGATGGGGGTACATGAAATGATATTCTTCATGGGCTGATGTTCCCTGGAGCATTTTTTCCCATGGAATTCTAATTCTCTTCCCTTGAACCCTGTGAAAGTTTTCCCAGAACCTAAGGTGTCTATCAGAAGATCATTGGGTTTTCTCTCCTCCTCTTTCACAAATTTGAGGTTGGAGTGATCATCTCTTTCCAGAATTTCTAGTATTTCTAGCCCAGTGACTAGTTTCTCCCCATTTGTGAGAATTAGATTCAGAAAAGTTTGTCTTTGCTGGTTCCTCAAATCATCATTAATTACTTTTTAAATTGTCTTTCTTTTCTTTTAATGTATGTGGGAGATTTGAGTTCTCATCAGACAGTACAAAAATACAAAAATCTAAAAATATTGGGGGAGTTGCACCCTCAAGATAAGATGGCTCTTGCTCACAAAGGCCAAAGGAAAAAAACTAACTTTCCTCCTTTCTTCTCCTTCCATTCTAAGATATAGCTGCATCTTTTCTCTCCTTTTTCACAAATTTGAGGATGGAGCGATCATTTCCTCCCAGGATTCCCAGCATTTCTAGCCCAGCAACTAGTTTCTCCCCATTTGTGATGATCAGATTCAGAAAAGTTTGCCTCTGCAGGCAGACAGGGTTGTGATATCTCCCACACCACATTCTGGAAATCATTCCTTACCTTTCCTGAGAAGAATAAATAAGACAATAAACAGAAGACCACTTACCTTTTGGATCATGAGGCTTATGGCTTTTCATTTCTGTGAAAGAAGATTGGTGACTAGTGAGTAGTTGCTTTAATTAGGTGATATTTTAGCCCCACTCTAAAACCTGGCTTGGTTGACCCTTATCATTAGGATTAATGCTGTACATTTCTTAGTCTAATGTTCAAGACCTTCAATGAGTCTCCAGTCTCATCTCTAACTTATTCTCTCACATAACCCCTCTTCAAACCAAGCAGTTCTATTCATTTTTCTTATGACATACCATGTGAGTTCTCTTTGCCATGGTTACACTATTTGAAATCCCCAGAATTCCATCTCCCCTTCTCTTTCCTTTTCTTTTGATTTAAGGCAATGGGGTTAAGTGACTTTCCCAAGGTCACACAGCCAGGTAATTATTATGTGTCTGAGGCTGGATTTGAACTCAGGTCTTCCTGACTCTAGCTGCCTCTCCCCTTCTCTTTCTTAAACTTTCAATGATCACTCTCTTCTTGGAGCACTTACTGTCTGTACCACTCATTTAGCCTATGCTTTGCCACAGAATGGATATTAGGATGATTTAGATGGGATTCAATGTTCGTCCTTGACTCCCAGCAGCCTCATTAAAGAGATGAAGGAAGATACCCTATGTGGTCACATTAGGAACCTCCCTCTGGTGTATGGGACTGAGGAGTGCGTAGCGAAGGGCATCCCTGGTTCCCCCCAAAGCACTGGTTGATCTTTTGAGTTTCAGAGCCTCTGTCCACAGAATGTGCTGTCGCAGACTGCACTTGGTCATAGGATGATAGAGTACCATCTGCAACATCCAGCCCTGAACCAGGCCTGAAGAGCATCATCACATCATCTTGATATAACTAATAAAATCACTGTAATTGAGGAAGCAAGAGTTCCTTCTCCACACCTTCTTTTCTATGGTTGATGGTTCAGTTTTACCTTTGCCATTCTTGATTAAGGGATTTTAGGGAACAGTATTCGGTCAGTAAGGTCTAGAAACAGCTGGTCTCTGCAGTACCCATGACCACCGCCAGATGGTGGCCTTGTCAAACTGTTGAGCCGATGCCCCAGCCCTCTGTCATGGCACTGTCCTTCCTCTCTCACATCCACATGGTGTCATTCACACCAGCCTCTGGCCGGCTGGTCTCTCTGCCTCTAGTCTTTCCCGTTTGTCCATCACCCACTGAGCTGTCAAACTAATCTTTCCGAAGTACGAGACCGTGTCATCCCCCTTCTCAGTAAACTCCAGTGGTTTCCTATGGCCTCCAAGATCAAATACGCAATGTTTTCCTTGACTTTTAAAGCCTCCCATAACCTGAGCTTATTCTCCACAGCCTGCTCATGCCCTCTCCCTCTGGGATCCAGGAACTCCAAGCTCACCCCAACACCCGTAGCATCTTCCCTGCCCACAATAACCTCCCTCCTCATCTCCACCTTCTACCAGGGGCCTCTCCCCATCCCCCTTCATGCCTTCCCTCTGGTGATTTCCCTTGCATGTAGCCTGGACATCATGGTCTCTCTCCTTAGACCCAGAACTCTTTGAGAGCAGGGACTGTCTTTTGTCATCCTTTGTAAGCCCAGAACAACATCCCACACATGACAAGCAATTATAACACGCCGGCTGGCTGGATGGCTGGCTGGCCCACCCCAGGCATGTCTTACCAGTGATCTCATCTTCTTTTCCTTTGAATTTCAATCCTAAATAAAGACATTTTCATTGAATTAGATGGGGGGAGGGGAGAGGAGGGAGAGAGAGAAAGAGAAAGAGAAAGAGAGAGAGAAAGGAGGGAAGGAGGGAGAAAGAAAGAAAGAAGGAAAGAAAAAGAGAGAAAAAAGAAAGAAAAGAAAGTGAAAGAAAGGAAGGAAGAAAGGAAGATGAAAGAGAGAAAAGGAAGGAAAAGAGAAAGAAAAGAGGAAGAGATAGACAGGAAGAAAGGAAAGAAGGAAGGAAAAAGGAAAGGAGAGGGGAGAGGAGGGGAGGGGAGAGGAGAGGAAGAGAGGAAGAAAGAAAGATCTAAAAAAAGATTTCTCACCAGGGAAATTGGTGAATCTGGACTTAAATTCTTCTGAAACAAAGAAACAAACAAAATCAGGTTTTTATTGCATTTACTTGGTCTAGGAATCACTTTTAAACTAACCACACTCCCCATGAGTCCAGAACTTTTATGTAGTTCAAATGACCCAACAAAATGATGTACAGGGTTAAATGAAGGGGTTATTTAGTCACAAGTTATTCCAAAATGTATATAAGGAGATGCCAGCAGAGTACATACATACAGATGGAAACTGGTTCCCAGATAAAAGACGGAGTAGAGGTGGTGTCTTTATCCCAGAAAAGATTTTCACACACCTCTTTTCACCCAGATTGGTCAGATCCTCCTGAACTCAATTTACTTAATCCTGTTCTTTTCACATCTCAGAACCAATTTCTTGAAGGTTTTCTGAAGAAGCATCCTGTCTTTGCCTTGTCATTTTCCCGATAAAGGTGGTGCCTCACCTCTCATATCCTATTCTTACCCCGAGATACTACTTCACTCTTTTGTTGTCCCCCTAAATTTTCTTTCTTAAAATTGATCAAAAATAGCCTGAATTCTCTCCATATGCTCTGCTATCCCTGGAGAAGACAGAGATGCCTTTTTCTCTAATAATAAAATGGGATGAAAATTAGACTAATCTGTTTCCCTGAAAGACCCAGGTCTAAGTATCCTTTCTGGTGGGTATGAAGCAGCCACTTTATAGTATGAAATGGTATTATTATAGTATAAAATTATATTATTATGGTATAAAACAGCACAGGATGAAAGGTCTAAGGAAGCACAGTTGCAGATGGTGCTCCTCTCTGTGAGGGGCAGCAGCTGTAGCAGCAACCCTAAAGAGAATCCTGTACAGCTCTGAGAGGTACCAAAAGAAGATGCTGATGAGATTCCAACTAAATGAGAAAAGACTTTAAACTGTATCTTACCAGTGCTGTCAACACAGTTTTCTGTTTTCAAACCTGAAACAAAAGGGAAACATTCTTATAAGGAGAAGATGAGTCAGGAGAGGTCTGGGTTCAAATCCTTGTTCAGACACTTGCTAGCAATAGAATCGTAGGCAAGCTATTTAACCTTCATGAGACTCAGTTTCCTCAATTTTGAATGAGGATAATAAAACCAATAACTGCCTCAAAGGGTTTTTTGATGTTTAAATGCATTAAAGTATAAATGTCTATCTAAATTATTATGTGCTCTACCATAGGAGTTAATAAACCTTTGGTACCAAATAAATATGGGAGCAGTCAATGGTGGACACCAAAAGAAACCTGCTTAGTTAAGTCATATCAGAACAGAGATAGTAACAAAGGAGTGATTCCATTTTTCATAGACATTTTCCTCTATTGTATAGGCTCTGTCTGAATGAATGGCACTCACACTTCCCACCTCAGAATGTTCTCCAGTGACCTTAGAGCATACCCAGGCTTGCCCTACTTTGATTTTGAGAAGACTACGAGAGACCTTTGGGCCCTGCTCATATGCAGACAAACTGGCACTTCAAGAAAATGAAGAGTAGGGGGCAGCTAGGTGGTGCAATGGATAGAGGACCGGCCCCGGAGTCAGGAGTACCTGAGTTCAAATTCAGTCTCAGACACTTAATAATTGCCTAGCTGTGACCTTGAGCAAGTCACTTAACCCCAACCATAAATAAAATTAAAAAACAAAAACAAGAGTTCCCTTATTGTCTGGTCACTGGAAGTGTCATTGTTTCAGTGGCTATACAAAGTGAGAATACACCCCTCAGTAGATATCAGAGCTCTTTTGAGGGGTTTCCTGAGCTAGGGTGGGAGGGAGGGGTTGGAAACAGGTCCCAAAACACCCTCAGGTTAGATCAGTGTCAGGAAACAACTCTGAGCAAGTTTAGTGGCAACTCCTTAGAGTTGCCACTAAAGGTTCATTCAACCTCTGCAATAAATTCATTTTGGCTTGTGATCCACCTTCAAAAAATAATGATCCTATCTGCCTTATCACCCTCTGGATTGAATTACTGAAGGATGGGGCTACATGAGCACATCCTTCTCATTTTACAAATAAGGAAACTGAGGGCCAAAGAAGAGAAATAACTTGTCAAGAAAAAAACACAGCTAGTCAGAGATAGAAACCATGTCTTCTAAGTTCATAGAGAAGCATGCTCAGGGCCTCAGTGGAAGGCATTAATATCTCCTCATCCTCCCCTTTCAGATACAGAAGGCAGGGTCCTGAACCTGGAATCAGTTGGCCAATGAATTCTAATAATAGTTATTTGTACGCAAACCTAAAACATGACAAAACTTTGGATTCAGTCCTAGACTCTCTGGTACATCCTAGGATTTCAGATAGTGCCTCAGAAAGCCCAGTGATTGACAAATGGCAGGTGCTTTAATGACTATGGGGTATTTGAATGAACATCCTTTCTTGTGATTAGATGTTTATAAGCCTGAGAAGCCAGGTAGACATCTGTTTCCCTCTTTTGCCATAGGGGATTTTTTCCTTTAATTCTCAAGGAAATACTGAAAACACTTTATAATCCAGGTAGAACACTGACATTTTTTCCTAGTAATTTAAGTGATAGGGATTGAAACTACAGCAGCCACTAATATACTGGCTCTAATACCTGCAAATTGATACTGGAATTCAGGACTTAGAGAATTATGATGACTGGGTAAGAGACCAGAGAGATGACAGGACTTAGAACTGGCAGATCTTTTAGGGTTCATTTTGCAATAAGGGAAATTGAGCTACAAGAAAATGAAGTGATAGATTTAGGGTCACACAAGTGGTAGAGGGATCCTAACTCCTCACACTAAAGTTAGGTATTTGCTAGAAATAGATCCCTATTCTTGCAGAACTCTTTGGAAAAAATCTTAACGCACATTTGTCTGTTCTTGGACGTGTTCAAAATAGCAGCCAAAGGCACCAACAAAAACCTTCTGTGGAGGAGAATGACCACAAAGGTCTAGTTATCGAAGAGTCTGGGTTCCCTGAGTTCTACAGTGGTTTTTAAAAGGGGGCCTACTCTGATTTGGTCAGATATGATCAGATGAAAATATGTGTCCAGTCAGTAGAAATTCTCATTTCCCCATTCTCACGTTCTGAGTAGACCCACTCACCTCCAAGGTATGCACAGTCAAAATGGCTACAGGTCTTGTTCATGCTTCTAAGGACAAAGTTGCTTCTATTCCCTTCCTGGGTCAGTCGAAAGACCTCATTCAGAGGTATTAAGATGTTTCCATTTACTGAACCAGAAAGTATTTCTGTAGAAATGCCAAAACACGTGTAGACAGTCAACAATGTTTCTGAGTCAGATACAGGTTCAGGTTTGACATTGAAAGAGGTAAAATGGGCAAACCTGATCTCATATCCATGAGGCCCAGGTGGAGTCAAATGGCTTTTGGTGTAGGCTGGATGTCTATAAGTCTCTGAACAGTCTCTACTCAGAAGCTGCAAGGCTCTTGTCAGATAGAAGTGTAAAGCTTTGAACTGAAAGTTATAGATGTAATCATCTCGAGACTTGCCAGCTCCTTCAACAGCAGAACTGAACTCTTGGTAAAAGGGGGTCTGTCCTTGAGCTTGTGAAATGTATGCCATGAGAGCAATGCCATGGTTATCTTGAAAGCCTGGAGGAAGCATCAGCTGGGACTTCTTTAAATCCCATTGGGATGCTGCTTCTGTCCACACAGAACGGAAGAGCTTATGGTTGGATTTTTCCTCATCCAGCAACTTGGGAACAAATTTGGTCTCCATTCTTTCAGCACACTTAAGATATTGGTCATCAAAAGTATCAGTAGACATGCTTAACATATGACCCTTAACCTGAAAGAGGAGAGAAAACAGACATTGTGGAAATGAGGGAATGTAGGTATAGCATTTACTTTCAAAATAGAGGAAGGAGACTTGGCTCCCCATGCATTCACCTTCAGAGACTGTCATTGTACTTTAGGAAATATTTCATTTTAGCCTCTATTCCATCAAGCAATAATCCTTTATGAAGCATTTATCATGGACCAGACACAGTACTAAGGCTGGGCACACAAAGGAAGGAAAAACTAATCCCTGCCCTTAATGGCTTTGCATTCTAATAGGTGAGACAACATAGAATAATTATGTGTATGGAAGATTTATATGGAGCAGATGGAAGGCAATTTGAGAAGGGAAGGCATGTGCAGCTGTGGGAGACTGGGAAAGCCCTGAGATGGCATCAGAGTTGAGACTTGAAAGAAGCCAGGGAAAGGAACAGGTGGTGATGAAGGATAGCTGATGCAGGGGCACAGAGATGGGCAATGGTGTGATCGGAATGGCACATAGGATCAGATTGTGCAGAGAGGAGGAGGACAGCATTAAAGACTGGAAAGGGAGGAAGGGTCCAGGTTCGAGGAACATGAAATACCAAAGAGATCTGGGAGGTCACAGGGAGCCACGGCATCTCACTGAGTAGGTGACGATGTGGGCAGACTGACACTTTAGAAGAGTCACCTTGGCAGTTAGTAGAGGAGAGACCACATTGGGGAAAGACTTGAGGCAGGGAGACCAGTCCAAGATAAATGTAATGAGGGCCTATACCAGGGTGGGGCCTGTGTGATTGGAGAGAGTGGAAACAGAGAAACACATCTGGTAAAGCAGAAAACTTGGCAATAGGTTGGAAATGCTGGGTGAGTTAGAATGAAGCCGCATGGATGATACTGAGCTTCTGAGTCTGGCTGCCTAAGAAGATGGGAGGGGGGTGGGAAACTTAAACAGAAACAGGAAATTTCAGGGGGCAGAGTTTGGGGAAAAGAGCTCTGTGAGTTGGGGAACAGTTTGTGATATCCAAAAGTTCATTTGGTGATTTGAAACTGGTGCTCAGAAGAGAATTTTAGGACTGAATAACTATATATGGGAATCATTTTTCCAGGGATGATATCTGAACTCACAGAGGTTGAGCAAAGCACTAAGTAAGATGCCAATGAGGGAAAAGAGAAGGTCCAGGGCAGATTCTTGGGGGATATCCACAGTTTAGTAGGCATGGCATAGCTGAAAAATCAACAAAGGAGACTGAGAAGGAATGGTCAGAAAGGGAGGAAGAGAAAACAGCATCAGGAAAACCTCAAGAAGACGAAGTGTTCAGGAGAAGAATATAATTGACACTATCAAAGATTCCAAGAGGTCATGAAAGATGAGGATTGAGAAAAGGTCATTGAATCTGGTGATTGAAAGATCACTGATAACTTTGGAGGAGGTAGTATCAGCTAAATGAGGAAGTTAGAAGTTAGATTGCAGAGTATTTAGAAGAGAATGTTGGGAAAGGAAGTGGAGGTCCCTTGCATAAATTCTCAAGGAATTTAAATGAGAAGGGGCGGAGAGATAAAAAAGGATAGATAACAGCTATGGTAGGAACAAGTCAGGATTAAGTGGTTTATTTGGATTTTTAAATGAATGAGGAGACATGGACATAGTAGAAGCAATCTGCTGGAGAAGTCAGGAGATGAGATCTAAGAAGGAGACTTTTATAAAGTACCTACTACATAAAAGGTTTTGAGAAAAATGCTGGAAACCCTACAAAAATAAAAGTCCTAATCCTTAAGTAATTTGACTGTCTCCTGCGGGGCGGGGGGGGGGGGGGAATACATAATATGTCCACAACAAATAAATCCAAGTTGATTTGTGGAAAGAGAAAGAAGAATAACATTTGTTGAGATCAAGAAACAGCTCACATGGGAGATGGCGCTTGAACTGGGTCTTGAAAGAAGTTAGGGATAATAAGAGTTAGAAATACATTCTAGGCATGAGGGACAACATGTATGAATCCTACTATAAATGGATTTCGGAGCCTAACTTGGGTCTTCCTAAGGAGTCACTTTGGAATCACTTAAACCCACAAAACTCCTCTTCCCTTATCATCAGCCACCTTGGGGTCCATGCCACAGGTGAAATCCAAAATGGCACATCTTTAGCTGATCCTGAAGATACAGAGATGGGAAGGCAGTGTGGAAACAACAAGTGATGGACTTAGGATCAAAAGACCTGAGTTCAACTATATACTCCCATATAATGCAGTAAGTAGAAGAAAGTCATAGGTGAGATCCAACATGAAAATTCACTAATAAGTAGAAGAAAGTGTTAGGTGAGACTCAACATAGGAGCTCAGCTATGTTAATGGTTTCATGACTTAACATTCTCAGGACCTGTTTCTTCATCAGTCAAAGAAGCAAGATGGTCTACAGTGGATGGAGGCATCAAACCCACTTCTGAGTGCAGGCCAAACCAAATGAAAATCTAACTGGGAAATGTTTAAAAAAATAAACACAAAGGGGCAGTTAGGTGGCACAGTGAATGGATCACTGGCCCTGTAGTCAAGAGCATTTAAATCCAGCCTCAGACATGTAATAATTACCTAGCTGTATGACCTTGGGCAAGTCACTTAACTTCATTTGCCTTGTGAAAACAAAAACACAAAAGAAAAAAGAAATACAAGAAAACAAAGGTATGAAAGGTATGAAGTAAATATGTGGCCTACATAGATTCTTGTTTCTGTCTGAATTTGATACCATTGGTCCAGCTGATGACCTTACATGCATTCCAGTTCTGATTTTGGAAATAAGAAAACCTTGACTCTCTGACTAGAGGTTGAAGAAAACAGCTGAACAAGCCTTTGTGCAGACATTGATCACCAGGCTGCCTTTATATAGGATGTTTGCTGGAGACTTTGAAAGGACACAGAGGGACTAGAAGGAGTCAGCAGGTCTAAAAGCTTCTGAATATTGAAAAGGACTGTTCTTCCCTCTGTGGTTCTGAAGAATAATAGCCTTTCCTTTGATAATAACACACAGATGATGATTCATTTGAACATCCCAAGATCATTTGACTTAAAGTTATCTAGAACTAATAAAACATTCCTAGGTACCAAAATTTAGTCATTGCCTTAAAATTTATCATGCTACTTTTCTAAAGATTCTCTTATTTACAAGAAATATTTCTGACCTAGAAGCAGGGGGTTGGGAATGGCTGGGAAGAGAAGAGGGAACTTCACAGAGAAGGATGTTTGTGGTGAAGTATTTCATTGATGCTGATAATGACAAAAATGTACACTGTATATAGTTCTCATCAATGTATATTCTTATAAAATTTTGATCAGCTGTCACATCTATTATCTCATTTTATGCCCACTGCAATACTTGTGAGATATTAAAGTCAGTTTTTCCCATTTTGCAGTTTATGAAACTGAGGCCCTATGATCTTACTGATATCACAAAACTAGTTAGTGCTAGATCCAGGACTCAGAAATCCCAGACATCAAGTTCTGAGCTCCCTAGCTTGAGAAGTCTCTTGGACACACATCTCCAATGTCCTGCTCTCTTCTATAAAACAATAACTAGGGCAATGGATAAGAGTACCTGGAGCCAGAGGGACCTGAGTTCAAATCCAGTCTCAGACATGTAATAATTATCTAGCTGGGTGATCTTGGGCAAGTCACTTAACCCCATTGCCTTGCAAAAACAAAACAAAATAAAACAACACTTTACTAGTGGAGTAAGCAGGTTGTGGCACTGTGAGATGCACTTCTGGGCTCTTCTCAGACCCACCTCTTAACCCACTAATGCTATTTCCTGTGCCCTGAGAAAAAGTAAAACAAGCTAGGGCATGAACAGAACTGGTTCAGCCATTCAGCCAGGAGCATAATGTAAGCCACATTCCCACTCTAAAAAAACCCAACCTATCACTGAGCTAAATTAAGAACTCATTCATGTCCTTTTGGCTAGTGTCCACAGCTGACTGTATGTTCAGAACAGAGAGTACCTTGAATGATGACTTCACTCCATAAGAGTTAAGAATCAGACAAAAACTTGGATGAAAAGATCAGACAGTATATTCCCTCCTTTATCTGTTAAAAGAAACCAACTTTTGAATAATTAAAGCTCACATTTACCAAGCACTTTAAATAACTTAAGGAGAAGAGGAGTCAAGGTTTACAGAAAAGGAAACTAAGCCTCAGAGAGGCAAGATAGAGTGAAATGATTGCACCAAGGCAGTTAGGAAATGTCAGAAGGATTTGAGACTAAATTTCTTGATACAAAGTCCTGAACTCAATTTTTCTCTACACATTGTTTCTCTAAATTGGCAACATTCAATATTTCTTCTATTTCTTCCTCTTCTCATCCCCACCCCATTCATCTTCCCTTTCCCTTATGTGGCTCAGGAAAGGTTATCTGGAAGCTTTCCATCCGAATAATCAATCGCCATAAATCCCTCACCCCTAGTAAGGTTCACTTTACCTGAAAAATTTCCATCAGGATCACAGCTGCGAACATCACAGGGACCATTTCAAGGTAGTTTGTCTTCATTTTGTACTTCTGAACAAAGTAAAGTAAATTTGATTTAGTAGTGTTTTTTAAGGAAATATTGCAATATAAGGGGCTGGAGATGGGGTTTTCATTTGTGATGGAATAAAAATTTGAGCAATGGGTTAGCAAATCCATCTAGGAGATGGGAGAAAAATGTATTTTGTGAGTTGTGGTAGCTCTTTTAAAAATAAAGAATACTCTATCATTGATGCTTTGGGGTTGGGGTACTACAAGTCCAAGGAAAAGGGAAACTCCTCAAGCAGCCAGTCATAGTGAAGGCAAAGTTCTTCAGCAGAAGCATAGAGAAAAAAAAATTAAAGGTGATGGTGGAGTCTGTGTCTGAGTGTTATAAAAATCCAATGCTGTCAAATAAAACAAACATCTTTATTAAACAAACAAATAAATAGCAGTATTCTGAAAATTGTACTTCCTTAGTTTCTTTTAAAAGGAGAGAGGGCTATGAGAGGAAATGGAAAGGTTTCTATTGAATAGTCTAAGTGGAAGTGAAGAAATAGTCAAAGAATTAATGAGCTATTTAATGCTTATCTCATTTCCCTTTCAGACAAAATGATTAAAATATATTTAAAAAGGAGCTTATAAATTGATTACTGGATGTTTTTTTAGGAATATGCTAAATGTCTAAATGTCCAGTCTAAAATGGATATCCCATAGGTACCTCAAATTTCACCTGGCTTAAAGAAAACCACTGCTCCTTTCCAGTCTTTGTAAGTTTCCTCTCTCTGTAGAAGGCACCTCCATTCTTCCAGGAACACAGGTTCAGAACCTCAGGTTCATTCTTGGCTGTACACTTTCCCCTCAGCCTTCCTTGAGTAAAGAACCCATCCTATGGACCATAACCCATTTAAGATAGGTGATAAGGTACAAATGTAAATCATCAAGCATGCCTATTTATAAGAAATTTAGATGCTAACCAGAAAGACAGTATATATATATATATATATATATATATATATATATATGTATATATGTATATATGTATATATATATGTATATATATGTATATATATGTATGTATATATATAAAAACACACACTATATAGTATATGTTCAAGTATTGTTCTCCTGGAAGGCAGAGAATGTTCCATTTTTTCTTTTCATTTCCAGCTCACTATATATATATATATCTTCCCTCCCAAATGATCTCTGTCTATATTCACACTCCTCTCTATAATTATACATTTATAAAGAGGAATGTGAATATGGACAGAGGAGATAACTATGAGGCAATTTGGGGGGGGCATTAAGAGTTGGGAGAATCAGGAAAGGCATGATGTGGAAGATGGTGCTTGAGTCCTATCCTGAAGGAAGAAAGGGGCTCCATTAGGCAGAGGTGATGAGGTAGTAGATTAGAGGGGAGGTAAAGTATTCTGAGGAATAAAAAAAACCAGTCAGCTTATGAAGGAAAATAACACACAATGAGACTAGAAGATAGTTTGGGGTCAGGTTGAAAAGAGCTATAAGAATTAAAGAGATTAATTTATTCTTGATCTTAGAGGCAACAGGGAACCATTGGAGTTGATTGAGTAGGCAAGTGCACTTAGGTCATATCTGTACTTAGTAGCTCTGGGGAGCATGGACTGGCATGAGGAGAGACAGGAGGCAAGGAGATCAATCATGAACTTGTGGTAATAATCTAGTTGAGAAGTTTTAAGGGCCTAAACAAGATGGCAGCTGGATGAGTTGAGTGAGGAACTTGAACAAGAACATCCAAAACATGTCTTGCACCTGTCCTCTTGCTTTACTGGCAACAGACTCCATCCAGAGCCTCCTCCTCAGTGGTCTCCCTACCTCATCTCTACTTTCCGCAGCTATCAAAGTGATCTTCCTAAAACTCAGGTCTGATCTCTTGCTCCTCAGTTCCATAAACACTAGGGAATCGCTACTAGTTCTTGGATCCAAGCGCTTCATTTGGCATTTTAAAGGCTTTCACAGCCAAATCCAACTGAGAGCCAGCCAGACTGGACCCCTGCCTGCTGCTCATCTAGATAGTCCATCTGCGATGCTCTTCTCTCCTTCCTCATTTCTGCCTCTTTAGAATCTCCAAATTTCCATCAAAGTTCAGCCGAAGCACTTCTACATGAGGACTTTCCTGAACCCCTTGGAGCTATTGACTTCCCCGAAAATATCTTGTATTTATTTTAGCTATATTTAGATGTGTTCAAGTAATCTCCTGGAAGGCAGGGAATGTTCCATTTTTTCTTTTTATTTCCAGCTCACCATCTAAAATAATGGAGAAAAATGGAATTTCAGAGCTGTCTGTGCTGCCCATTGCTTATAAATAAGGAAACTGAACCTCTGTCCTTTACCTAACGTCATACCTTTCACCTGGCTAAAAGAAAACCTCTTCTTTGCCACTCTTTGTAACTTCCCTCTTTCTGTAGAGGGTACCTCCATTCTTCCAAAGACACAGGTTCAGAACCTCAGAGACATTCTCAGCTCTACACTTTCCCTCTCAGCCTTCTTTGAGTAAGGAATCCATTCTATGGATCATAACCCAGGTTTGTTAATCAGATCTGTCCCTGATAAATTAAAACACCTACATGGGAACTAATGAACAAATTCTTGATATCTTGTGTCTTTCCCCTCAAGGAAAGAAAGGATAAGGATTATCTAAGTGATTAACAAATACTTTGGCAATATTCTCTTCTTTTCTCTCTTAGACAGAATCTAAGAAATTATAATTATCAACTGGAAAACATCATCTGCTGAAATTGGTCACTTAGGTCTCTACTTCATTTTGTGGCAGGAGGGGTGTGTGTGTGGGGGGGGGTTGGATGGAGAACCCTCTCCCATGGAACATTCTTAGTATTGAGCTATGCTCTGGACACTTTGGCCAAGACCTCTTTTGCTTCTTCAGCTTGGTCTTTCTGTGTTTCCTGTCTCTAGTGGAATTACAGGGAACACCAATGACTATGTTCCCATGTGACCCTTAAAAGATTGTCAATCAGGTCCGGAGCCTGTGATACCTATAGAAGAGGTGTAAGCTTACTCCCTCCTTTCCCATCACCAGCTCCTAGCCCAGGAAGAGACTTTCCAGTTAGCAGTTTCAAAGATCAAGATGCAGTAGAAACAGTGTTAGATATACATGTAGAAAGGCATTCACTTGAGGCAGGATGCAATGGGGAGAGTTTTGGGGAGCAGAAGAGAGAGCAAACTATGGACTCCCAACTTCAAGATTGAAACTGCAGAGAAGAAGGCAGGCTGGGAACCCAACAGAGATGCCTCATCCGAGTGGAGTGGGGGGAGCTTTGGGAGAACTCAACACTGAGAGAAAGGTCAGGTCCAGAAGATGGAGCTTGGCCACATGTGTTCTGCAGATGTATTTCTCAGACCATTGTGCAAGTCCACTCCTCTCTTGGAGGCTGTATGGAATTACAGAATGAGCCCCAGCATTATGGAGAAAATCCTTCGTTAGTTCTTCACCCTATTTGCCTCAGGTTCCTCATCTGCAAATAAGCTGAAGGAGGAAATGGCACAAGCCTCTCTTCTTACCATACTCTCTTAGCTTTTGCTTTGAGCCAATTATGTTTCCTGGCTTCTTACTAGAGGCAAGTACAGCTCTAGTGGTCATCATCTTGGGGGCAATCATAATTGGTAAATTGAGGAGCAGTATTCTGTGTATTTAGGAGTCTTTGGTGTCCAAATGGATAGTAGCTGTCCTTCACATTATGTAGTTTGTACTTTGAGTATTTTTCTAGCAGACACTCTAACAATTACTGGCGAGGCCCTAGACATGATTTTGTTTAAAGGATTATCCCCAGATTTCTACTCTGAGGTGGGAATGGAATGATTCGAAAACAACAAATGAGTATGTGCCCCTTCTCTTTTGAGGTCAGATTCTTCTTGACTCCTACCCCAGGACTGAACGCCAACCTAATCTGCCTTGGGTCAAAGTTGCAGATTCTTAGAGGGAGAAGATTCCCTATACTTCCTGTATCATAAATTATACAATAGCAATCCAATTCAACTTTTACTCAGCACCTATTATATTTAGAACACTGATAAGGATAGAAAGTGGTAAGGTTTATTGCCTGACCTTGTGGAGTTTACAGAGAATTCTCTTTGGATTCAGTAGGATATCATTTGACAGAGACAAAAAAGAAAACTGCATTCATTCAGCTTATTCTCTTTATATTTTGCCAACAAAGAACAGCGGGATGAGAAAGAGAAATTCCACTCTTTTAAAAAAAATTGTTTATTTAAGGCAATGGGGTTAAGTGACCTGCCCAAGGTCATACCACTAGGCAATTATTAAGTGTCTGAGATCGGATTTGAATTCAGGTCCTCCTGACTCCAGGGATGGTGCTCCATCCACTGTGCCACCTAGCTGCCCTGAAATGCCACTCTTTAATGACTCCAGAAGGTCACTCAACAAGATTTAGGAGGCCACCTGCCTCCACCCCCATTCAACCCCTGCCATTCTACTAAGTGATAAGGAGGCCGGAGGCTCTTAGAATTACTGGAAGTAATAAAGACTTGATGTAAGAGGTAGCACCTGAAATGAGCTGTGGAAGGAAGCTCAGGTTTCCAAGGGATGCTTTCTAGGTCTGGAGGATTGCTTTGGCAAAGATAGGGAAATGGAGAGTAACTCTTGGGTCAGGCAATAGCTAGACTAGGACATGGACTCTTTCAAGGGTATGTAACCAGAGAATATTTTTTTAAAGGACTTTGCACAAAGCCTGTACATGATTGTTGCTTCTGTTCTGTCCTGTCTGCCTCTCTGTGACCACATTTGAGGTTTTCCTGGCAGAGATCCTAGAGTGGCTTCCTTCTCCAGCTCACTTTTGTAGATGAGGAAACTGAGGCAAACAGGGTAAAGTGATTTGCCCGGGAGGGGAGTATCTCTCCACAGTGCCATTCTGCTGCCCCTTTATAAAGTTACTGTCCTAATTATTTTGTCCATTTGTGTTACTTTTTGTTTTTCTGAATGTGAAGACCAACAATAACAAACATTTCACAAGGGATAAAAAGGATTGCTTAGGAAATTGTGAATCTTGATGATGGTGCAGCTTATTTCTTTTTTCAGTACCTAATTCAACATGTTAGTTTTTCTTTTGCTCATTCTGTTTTAGTAACTTGTGACCTCAGACAACAACCACACTTTAATTTCACCATTCTCTGGATAACTCTCTCCAAGTATATGTTGCAAAAAAGCCATCGAACTGCATTGGCAGAGAGTGTCTAAATCGCAGAATCCCTTATATGAACAAAATCACAGATCTATTCCCCATCTCACTGCTCAGAAACTTACTGGGTGACCCTGGACAACTGTTTGTCAGACAAACCTATACTTGGAAGTTAAGTCTTTGAGCTGATCAAACATTATGCTTCTATGACTGCTACAAATTTCTGCAGGTTTGGTATCTGATCTATTCCCTGATGAATCTATTTTTCTTTTTAACTATTACCAGTTTTAAAGATTATTGTTTTATACTATAGTTTCAGATCTGCTACTGTTCTCCTTCTCCCTTTATTCTCACTATTTCATTACTAAAAAGGAATTTCTCTTTTTTTCCTGCCTTTACAAACTAACCAATCCTTCTGTAGTTTGATTGTATGGCACTGAGTAAATTAGTATATTAAGTATTAATGTCATTTTTTTATATTGGCAAAATCTAACCATGGGCAATTAATCTCTCTAATTACCTGAGTCTATTAATTTATGGGAAGTGCTTTATAATTGCATTGATATAGATCCTGTGTGGGTCTTAGTAGACGGACTCTTGAAATTCTTTTTATAGCCTGTAGTTAGTTTGAATAGAATTTCTATATCACTTCTTACTTGGAGTTGTTTAACATGTACAATAATACTGATGGTTTATGTGGATTTGCTTCTTATTTTTTCAACTTCAGCTACTTTGATTTTAAATGGAAAAGTCTTTATATAGACTATATAAAATTCTGAATTTTGATAGGTACTATTTACTATACTAAGGACCCATTTTAATGTTTTTTAATGTTTTACAGACATTGTATACTATCAAAAGATTTTTCTGTATCTACTGCTAAAGAATCATATGATTTTTATTAATTTTGCTGTCAATGTTGCCTATTATATTGATACTTTTTCTCATATCAGACTAACTCTCATTTCTGGTATAAATCCAATCTGGTATGACTTTTAAAAATTTATTAATATTGCTTATTTGGTAATATTTCATTCACTGTTTTCATGTTAATATTCAGTAGAGGTTTCTTTTTGTTTCTTCTCCTCCTAGTTTTGTTATCAAGACTAGATTTTTATCACCAAAGGAATTTGTTAGGCTCTCTTCTTTTTCTGTTTTTGCAAATCATTTTTATAATATTGCAACTAATTGTTTTGAATGGAAAGAATTCATTTATAACTCCATCTGTACAGGTTTTTTAGTTAACTTATTTATAGTTGGTTCAATATTTTTTCTGAGATTGGATTACTTAAAATCTATATTCCTATAATTTAAATAATTATCTAAAATCCTATAATATAAATATTCATCTATTTCACTTACTATCTTTTTTGCATTTAATTGTGCAAAAGGTACTACTAATTTATTTCATATGTGATAATAGCATTTTAGTTCTCCTATCTCTTTTAAACATCAAATTAACTGTTTATATATATTTATCATAAAGTATCTTCCATTGCCCCCACCACCAAATAACTGATCCCCTTTCCTTGTTTCCTCTTCCTTTACAATTCATTCTCTAAAATTGAAATTTGGTTTGTATGTGACTCTTCCCTTCATGACTTTACTCCCTTTAACCACCTTTCAAAAATCCCCTTCTACCTATCTCTGGATTGTTTCCCTATTGAATTTAAGGTATCTCTATAGGTTCTCTCTGTGTGTGTTTCTATATCTATGAATTCTCCTTTGTCTGAGTTTATGTGATATCCCTTCCTTCCCATTTTAGTCTACTTTTTCTCCATGTTTATATACTCTTCAAGTGTCATTCATTATGAGAAACAGCAAGTTCCACCTACTGCTCAGTCCTTTATTTCCTAACATATACATTTTCCCCTCCCTCTAAGACATTAAAATAGAACAAAACAACCTAGATCCTCAGTTTGAGTTATTTAACTCTCTCTGAGAATCTTGAATTAGAATTATGTTTCTGAAAGGATATTTATTAGTCTTTCTCTTAAAAGCCGCCCCAGTCTGTTGGAATTCTAACTGGGGTCCCTTGGTACGTGAAGTCTTTCTAGTTGCTTACATTTTAATTTTTTTTTTAATTTGACTTGAAAGCTCTGGCTTCCTTTTTTTTTTTTTTTCAGTTTGGTATTTCATTCATGAGATATATTCTATTTACATTTTGTCCACTGGTTGTATCAAATCTCAGCAATTGTCTTAGTGTGTAATCTGATAATGGTATCTTTTCTTTTTTTTTGGCAAGGCAATGGGGTTAAGTGACTTACAGCTAGGCAATTAAGTATCTGAGGTTAGATTTGAATTTAGGTCCTCCTGAGTCCACCTGTGCCACCCTGTAGATAATGGAATCTTGATCATTGTGCAGTCTGGTTTTCCCTTCTTATCTTTACTGGCATACATATGGGAGACCTGGGCTCCTCTGTGGCCATTGGCATAGCAATTTCAACCATTATTTCTATTTTTCTTATTTGTTATTAAGTAGTTTGAATTATTTTTGTTGACTAGATAAATCTGGTTAATCTATCTGCTAATCATCAGTGCTTTGCTTTATTTATATACAGGGGAGTTAGAGTAGTATGAACCAATATTTGATTAAGACATAAAGACACTGAAAGATCTAGGGTTCGAGGCCCGATTTTTCTCCTGGCTGGGTGACTGAGTCAAACTGAAAAAGAAAATTTTATCATTTTGATTTATTAGAAATTTTTTCTAAATGTTCTCAAAAGGAGATCCAAATTGAATCCAAGGTTTTCTTTCTTTTGGCCCACAATAAAACTGGGTAAAAGCCATTTTTACCACCTAGAACTAATATGAGCTATCAGTTACTCCCTTTTCCATCCTCTACATAAGTGCAGAGGAAGTTCTTGCAAGGAGTAGGGTGGAGGGTATCAGTTATTGAATGGGATCTGTGTGATGGGAGGAGGAAAAGGGAGTCTAGACTTGGCCAACTGGCCAGGGAACGGAGTCAGTGCTTTTTCCTTTTCAGCTTCATTCTTATCCAAGCTCAAAAAAGAAAGGAAAAGGAAAATGAGACCGCCAATGATTAAACTGTTAAAAGTCAAATTCTATAGATGATCCTTTGCCCTGTTTAAAGAAGCAAAACTCAGAATGAGAAAGTTAAAAGGAGTTTAATTTACACATTAAGGTAGAAAAATGTTGGCAGATGGACCACTGGGCTGATCTGAGATTCAATCTGGATACTGCTTTTGTAGACAGGAGTAGGCATCTTCCATATAAGGGCAAAAGTATTTTCAATGGATTACTCAATGACTAACATGAGAAGGTGGGATTAGTGCCCCCTCGACTACTCCCTAAGATTCTGATTGGTCCACAATTCTGATCAGGAGATGAACTGAGGATGTGTGGCAGCTGCTCCCACTTCACTTGTTAAGAGGAGATGGGACTAATAAAGCAGAGATTAGCACTTGTGCATTGGCTTCCTCCTGCAGGACTGCCCTTCCCTACAGGCTGGCTGCCAATGGTCAAAATCAAACAAGGTTAAGACGTGGGGTTACTGCAGAATGACTCTGCATTAGTGAATGATTTTACACAACATTCTTGTGTGAGAAATAATGTGGGGGAAAATTTCTCTCGGTTTTGATTCAATGATTATACTGAAGAGCAAATAGAGTGAATTCCAATGACAAGAAAACAAATACAAGGAAACAAGTTGTATATCTTTAGATTTTATAAACCTTCAGATTTTACGAGATTGCTGTATATCATCCACATGATAAAGGTTAATTTGATTTACTTTGGAGGCAGCTAGGTGGCTCAAGGGATAAAATGCGGGATTCAGAGTCAGGAAGATACAAGTTCTAATTTGGCCTATGACACTCATTAGTTGTGTGATCCTGGGCAAGTCACTTAACCTTTGTAAACCTTAATCCACTGAAGGAGGAAACGGCAAACCACTGCAGCATCTTGGCCAAGAAAACCCCTATGGGGGTCATGAAGAATTGGACAACACTGACATTATTTCATTTGACTCTTGTAATGACCCCCAAAGGTTCCATAGCTCTTATTCTCATTTTTTTAATTAAAGATTTTATTTATTTTGAGTTTTACAATTTTTCAAAACTTTGGAATGTTTCATAAATTTGCATGTCATATTTGCGCAGGGGCCATGCTAATCTCTTTATCATTCCAATTTTAGTATATGTGCTGCCAAAGCAAGCACTCTTATTTTCATTTTTACAATGGGAAATGAAGGTTACATGAGAGGTTACATGACCTGCTCAGGGTCACACAACTGAACTGTGTTAGAAAAAAAATTTGAACCCAGGTCTTTCCTGACTCTGGATCCAGAGCTCCTCCTCTCATCCATAATTGCAAGTTGTGCACAATGGCTGGAGCTAGGATCATAGTTTTGATTTTATTGGTACAGGAGGATTCCTGGGTAAGGATACTGCCTGCCAGTCTCATCCAAGCCTTTTCTCCAACTTTTATTCTCAGAAAGATTCTAAGAACGTTGCCCAAGAGAATACTGCAGCCAGTCTGTATCAGAGAGTAAACTTGAGCACAGTCTTGTGGCTTGGGTAACACCACTGAGTTTGCCTCTCACTGGGTCAGTAGGAATAGACTCAATTATGTTCAGTTGATTAACTCCTTAGTCCCATAACTAAAATAAAAGAGGAAGAACTAGGAGTATGGAAAGGACACGGATTTAGAAGTGGAATGGATTATAAAAGTCATTTTGCAAATGAGGAAAGCCTCCCCATCCTATCCCAAGTTAAACAGTTTGAGATGGTTTAAATAGTTCATTTCTGAGATAAGATTTAAACCCATTTTTCCCTCAGACTGAATATGACACTTTATTTATCAGCTCATAATTCTCTCTAGATCGGAGCCAAATTGGCTGATGCTCTGAGTGGCTAGGTGAGAGGGTTCTCTTTTATCCTAGAGGTTCTGGACATTGTCTGAACTGGGAAATGATATAATCAGACCCACCTTGGCTGCAAAAAGGAGACTCACCTGGAAGCAGGTGGACCATTTAAAAGGCTTTTGTAGTCTAGGTGAGAAGTGATGTGGGCCTGAAATGGAAGGGGGGTGGGGTCAGACGGCAGGAATGGGGAGACAGAATTGGCAAAATTTGGCAAATAATTGGACTTGGGTGGGGGGGAGAGAGAAGCATTGAGGATGGCTCCTAGTTTATGAACTTGGGAGACTAGAAGAAACAACAACCAGAACAATTTTCAGCAGAAATAGAGAAGTTTGGGGCCGGGGTGGATTTTAGGGAAACTACAGCAAGCTCTCTTTTAAAACATTTTAAAACATTTTGAACTTAAGCTAACTAGAAGACATTAGATTAAATAAGAGGGGAGGGGTGACACTGGGTGTGAGAAAACTTTTTAATGATGAAAAAAGTATTATTGACAAAGGCTTCCTGGAAGGATTGATTGGGTATTGATTCTCACACCACTAAGGGCTTTCAGGAACAATTCACCAGGAATCATACTATCATATAAGAGAAGAAAAAAAATTATTCCTTCAAATTCCCTACCCCTTTGAGGACTGAGGAGCTTAGGAGAGAGAAACATCCAAATCAGAGGCAAGGCCCAGTTAAAAATATATGCCTTCATTCCCTAGGCCTTTACCTTGGAACGTGCATCACATAAAAAAACCTGTAAATAGGCCTACAAGAGTCTACAGTTCTGTGTAATGGCGAATATTTAATCCTGTGTTTACAAGCTTGAAAAAGTAAACAGGAAACTTAAAAACCTATAGAGGTCAACTTGCTATTCACTATTTCTCTGAAAGGCGGTAACTGCTCTATATTTCTCTTCCCTTTGCCCGTTTTCTAAGGGAACCACAGCATAATTGAATCCTATAGCCAGTGATAATAATGGAGGCAGGAAAGGACACGGTAAAGAGCTCTAGATTTGGCATCAGAGAACCTACTTGCTAAGTCTGACCAGATGCCACTTAAGACCAGATGGCTTTGGGATAATCACTTTTTCTAAACCCTAATTTCCCCATTTGCAAAACAAAGATAATGATATCAGTACTACCTGCCTCAAAGCAGTACAAGAAATAGACAGTGTGATATGCTCAGAGTGCGCTCCGAGCCATAAATGTCATCCAAGATTAATGATGATAACGAGACCCAAAGTTACAGGGGTTGAGCATTCCCAGATCCAGGACACTGGAGCACCCATTTTCTTCTCAATTCAACAGTTTCACCAAACACAGAAAAATGTAAATGAACGTCTGACTTGCCAGATCCCTTTAAAAAAAAAAAAAAGGTTCCTTCCCTTGGAATCAGTTTAATAATGAATAATAATTATCATTGGATACCAATGATAGCTAACAATGACATAGTGCTTTTGGGGTAGCAAAGGGTATTTTTATATTATATTATCTCAGTTGACTGTGACAAAAATCTTAAAAAGGATGTCTTAAAGGAATTAACATCAGAGAATGAAGATTGGAAGCAGGGCAAAGGCCTCCTTTTATCTATGAGGAAGCCAGGGCCCTGGTGGAGGTAAATGACACCCTGGTTCACAGAGTGAAACAGAGGTAGGGCTTGGACCCAAATACAGGTTCTCTGACACCAGATCAGACCTTCTTCCTTTAGGTCATAATGTCTCTTTAATCAGATCTGGATGGATACACCTAAAAAAATTCCCATTTCTTAGGCTTTAGTGTAAAGAATTTTTAAAAGTTTACCTTGCTTTTGCCTTTTGAGGGAAGATGACTGGTTGATTCTAAGTCCCCACTTGCTTTCCCAATTCTCCCAGCTAGAGATTGGCCTTCCAAGGTGGGGTGAGACTTTGTTGACAGTGATAGCTGAGACAGGCAGTACTTGTCTTTTTATAGATGACCCCCAAAGAGCTTGGCAGTCACAAACACCCCTTGCTTGGCCACTGCTATTTATACTGGGACTCCTCCCTGTGCCTTCAATCACCGTTACGGACGGGCCCATGATGCTTCTAAGCCACTTAGAATTCTCTGACCGCATCAGGTTATTCCCTGAATGGTCTTATTCCCTGAATGGTCTTATTCCCTGAATGGTCAGAAGCTAGACAAATAGCATCCCTTCCTGTCCTTTGAATTATGAAATGCCATTCTAAAGTGGGATGCTGGATATTACCAAAAGACCCTGTTCCCCTAAAACTGACAATCAGTTCACTTCTCATTGAAAATCAAAGTGTCCATCATTAATCTCTTGAAATGCCTATCCATAGACTGTCCCCAAATGCTTGGAATGGGGAAGCTAGGTGTCCCCATAGGTCAAGCACTCGGTTTGGAGTTGGGAAGACCTGAGTTCAGTCCAACCTCAGACACTAGCAGTGTGACCCTGGACAAGTCACTTAACCTTCTTTGCCTCCCTTTCCTCATCTGTAAAAAGAGTTGGAGAAGGACTTGGCAAACCACACCAATATCTTTGCCAAGGAAATCTAAATGGGGCCATGAAGAGTCAGACACAACTGAAAAATGACTCAATGATGCCTGGAATGCATTCCCAGACTGATCCTACTCCCCTCCAGCTGCATGAACACGTATATTTAAGCTATGTGTAGATACATGTAAATGTGAATACATATTCCATATTCAATTATATCCCACAGACACATACAACATATACATATAGGTGGATATAGGAATATATATATATATACACAAATTATCCACAACTATATACACACACATTTAGCTCCATTTTTCCATTATTCTTTGGACCATTATCCTTTTCATTATCCTTTGGACCATGGTACAGCAATGCTGTTCATGGAATTTTGGGACAAAGATATACTGGAGAAAAAATGAGGTTAAATGACTTGCCCAGGATCAAACAACCTATTTGACCCTGGGCAAGTCTTTTAACCTCTATTTACGTGAGTCAATGTGTGAGTTACATGTGAGCTCAGATCTTCCTGACTTCCAGCCTAGTGCTCTATCCACTGAGCCATCTAGCTGCCTGAAATTATATTTAGGTATATAGAATGTGTTCATATTGCCTCCTTCTGGAATTTTAAGAATATGGGATATAACCCTTTTTCAACTTTTGCCTCTCAGACCTTGAATAGCACACTGAGGTTTGACACCCTTAAATGACCCATTCTCATCCCATAAAACTGCATATAAAAGTTAGGAAACCTAGCTTAGAACTGACAAAGACAATAATGGGTTTGTCCTGGTGTTTTTTCCAACACCCACTCTCTCTGGTACCCTTTCAGGAAAGACTGAGGGTTTAAAATCAAAGGATTGCATCCTGTTTGGAAGGTCCAGGAGTCCATGCCAGGAGCTGCAATATTGCTTGGGAGATGGCAGACCTCAGAGGTCAGACTCCTACTGGTCCTAGGATATCAGCCAAGACAGTGGAATAGAAGAAAATAAACAACCCACTTCCCCTCCCTTCCCCTCTGCCCCCTAGCACTATTACAAAAAAAAATTTAAGAAGAGTTCCAATCCAAGTAGTAATATGGAAATCTAAGGAGCAACCACAATCAGTCTAGCACACAATCATAAATTCAACCTATAGACAAGTCACTAGGGACTATTGAAGGGACTATTGAACATGAACAGGCCAGGATCTCATAGCCAGACACTGGGAATAGAATAGGGTCCCAGTGCTATCACGCCAAATCTAGAAAGTGAAATATAGTTTCAACCCTCTGGCACAGAAGAAGGCTACTGACCCAAAATAGTGCCTCAGCATTGCATCTCTGACTCAGACAGATGGATGATCAAAGACACCTCTCTACCTTCAGAATCTTCTAGTTTGGTGGGGATGAGGTCAACAACTGTCTACTGGCATTCCACTTAGGGGCAAATCTACAAATGTCCTGCCAAGTGTCCAACCAGGGACTGGAGACTGGAAAGCCTCAGAGGGCAACGATCCATCTGTGCCCTTTATTAGACAGCAGGGGGGTTGACTGAAAGTTGCAACTTCCTAGTTTCAGGTCACCCACCATGATCCTCTGAAGAACTCAACATGCAGTGCCTGGAGAACAAAGCAACAGTCAATCACCTAATTCCATTCAGGATCATCCAGGATCAGGATCATTACACCAGAGCACAAGTTTCCACAAGTTTCCAAATCAGGGAGTAAGACTCTCTGAGTAAGTAAAAAGAATTATAATGCTATGAAGGCATATGACCCAAACCCAGGAGAGTAATTCCAAAATGTCAATAACCAAAATCTCCATGAAAAATTAGAGCTTGCCCATAAGGTCATTTTAGAATGTATAGAATTAATCAAGAGATTTTTAATGAACAAATAAAAATTATAACATACATGAAAATGCTAAAGACCCAGAAAAGAAAGGAGAGTTATAGAGGAGATAATTGGAAAGAGAATGAACATCTCAGCATAAAAGTTAGAAAATCTTAGACAATTAAGTTTCCCTGAAAACTGAAATGGAGCGAGCAAAAAGGAATAACTCTACAAGGTAATAAGAAATATTAAAACAAAGTCAAAAGTTTGAGGAAAAAATAGGAAAAAAACATGTGATTTAATAACAAAAACAACTAACCTGATAAACAGATCAAGGAGACATAATTTGATAATCAATGGATCAGTACCTATCTGAGAGCTAGGACAGCCAGATAGTATAGTAGATAGAGCAAAGGACCTTAGTCAAAAAGTCCTAAGTTCAAATTCAGCTTCAGGTACTTCCTAGCTGTGTGACCCTGGGTAAGTCATTTTACCCTCTTTGCAGTTTCCTCATCTGTCAAATGAGCTGAAGAAGGAAATGACAAATCCCTCCAGTACCTTGCCAAGGAAAACTCAAATGGGGTCATGAAGAGTTAGACACAACTGACGTGGTTGAATGACAACAATCTGAGAAATAGGACCAAAGGCTATATTTCAAGAAATCACGTAAGAAAAATATTCACACATGTTAGAACAAGATGGCAAGGTGAGAAGGGAAGAACTCATTCACCTCCTAAAAGAAACTCCAAGTGAAAACTCCCTGGGAAGTGAAAGGGAGAGATGGGGGGGGGGGGGCAAGAAATGGTTGATAAGGGGGAAAAAAGAATTTACAGATTAAATAAAAGGGGGAAAGAATAGAATAAGAATTATAGTGTACAGGGGTAGCTAGGCGAAGCAGTGGATAGAGCCCCAGCCCTGGAGTCAGGAGTATCTTAGTTCAAATCCAGCCTCAGACACTTAATAGTTACCTAGCTGTGTGGCCTTGGGCAAGCCACTTAATCCCATTGTCTTGCCACATTGTCTGGGATCACATTTGAATTTAGGACTTCCTGACTCCGGACCTAGAGCTCTACCTACTGGACCCTCTAGCTGTCTCAAAAAAAGGAACACTTGAATAAAATAACTGTGCTCGATTCCAGGATTTCCATGAAAATTCCTTTCCTCCATGTGCTTGGCTCAATCTCTCCCCCCCCCCCCCCAACACATGCCCTCCCTCTAGAGGTCTTTGATATACTATCGATGCCCTTCAAATAGATTAAATTCCTAGTTCTTCCTTGCCCTAAGAGCATGTGTGCTATATACCAATTGATCCAACAATACCACTACCAGATCTATGTCCCATAGAGAACATAAAAAAGGGGGAAAGACACACATGAACAAAAATATTTATTGCAGCTCTTTTTGTGGTAACAAAGATTGGAAATTGTGGGAATGGCTGAACAAGAGATGGTCTATGAATGTTGTGGAGTACTATTGTTCTATAAGAAATCATTAGTGGTCAGTCTTCAGAAAAATCTGAAAGACTTGCATGAACTGCTCTTGCCTGAAGTGAGCAGAACCACATTAACAGCAACATTGGGAGATGATCAATTATAATGAAAAAAAGGGGGGTGGCTAGGTGGCACAGTGGATAAAGCACCGGCCCTGGAGTCAGGAGTACCTGGGTTCAATTCCGGTCTCAGACCGTTAATAATTACCTAGCTGTGTGGCCTTGGGCAAGCCACTTAACCCCATTTGCCTTGCAAAAACCTTAAAAAAAATTATGATGAACTCAGCTCCTCTCAACAGTTCAGAGATCAAGGACAACCCTAAAAGACTGTGATGGAAATTCCGTCCACATTCAGAGAAAGAACTGTGGAATCTGAATTGCAGATCAAAGTATATTAGTTTCACTTTGTAAAACTTGTTTTATGTATTTTTCTTTTTTGTGTTCCCCCTTTAGCTCTGATTTATCCTTCACAATATGACTAATATGGAAATGTGTTGAACTTGATTTTATATGTATAACAGATTATGTGCTGTTTTGAACAGTGAGGAGGGAAGCTTACAAAAAAGATGAATATTGAAAACCATCTGCATGTAAATGCAGTAAAATAACATTTTAAAATATAATATAATATAAAAAATAAATTCCTAGTTCCATAATCTACTTAATCTGTATTGCCTTCATTCTTACCATTATTCACAAGTGTTCTATATTCAAGTTTGCAAATCCCAAATTCCTTTACTTATTCATAATTACCCCTCCCATCTTTTCCTATTGCTTCATGGGCCCCTCATGTAGGATCTTTATCTCTCAGGTCTTTAGCAAGTCATCACTATCGTAACTGGTTCCATACTCCTCCCTTCCATGTCTCTACTTGTGAATTCATTCATCTCTATCCTTTCTTCTCCTCTTTCATCACTCTCCCTTTTGCCTTGTTGCTGCTCACATCTTGGCTGTATCCTATATCTAGGATATGAAAGTAAATATTTATGAACAAGGGTGAAAATAGTTTACCCAACACACTTAGGTTTAATCTATGTCATTATCATTTCCCCCCATCTCTTTCTTAAGTCTAAACAATCAACCAAATAATAAATCAAGTCCAGATTCGTAACATCCTTTGACTTAAAAAGTTTAGCTGTTCATTCTGAACATTTCACAACCAACTTTGGGTCCCTGATTGTATTCCTCCTGTCATCTAGTTCTTTTGCTTCTATTCAAGTGCTGCTGAATGAAACTGAAGAAAATCATTCATGCAAATTTATTTTATCTAATTTCACCTGAACCTTACCCCATTCTGCTCTCCTCTAATGAGTCATTATCTCACTTTCAATAGAGGCTGAATGAAACCTCATTTCCCCTCACTCTTCTGAGAGTGGTTCTTCCTCACCCTCCAACTCTGCTGAAAAATTTGGGCCAGAAAAGAGAATCCTACCTCCTGCCTTCCACTTCAAATCCCTCCATTCATACATCTTTCATGTCTCTTTCTCTCCAGCGGCCTCAGATAAAGAAGTGGCCTTTTCCCTTGCTATATACTCCGGATCCCATTCCTTCCCTTCCTTTTCCAGAATTATCAGTCCCACTCTTTTTCTCATCCTCCATTTCTCTCTATTTGGCTGCTTCTTTATTACCTATAAAAACATCTACATATCTCTCTAATACTTAAAAAAATTCTCACTTGATCCTACTCTCCCTAGTCAGCTATCATTCCATATTTCCTTTCTTCTTAATAAACATTTACTCAATAAACTTGGAAAAAATACATACTTAATACTTTCATGTGTTTTTCTTTCACACTTTAAGACGAGCATTTTTTCTAAAGATTTTATTTATTTTGAGTTTTACAATTTTCCCCCTAAACTTACTCCCCCCCCCACAGAAAGCAATTTGTCAGTCTTTACATTGTTTCCATGTTGTACATTAGTCCAAATTGAATGTTAAGAGAGAGAAATCATATCCTTAAGGAAGAAACATAAAGTATAAGTGATAACAAGATCAAATAATAAGATATCAGCTTTTTCCCCCTAAATTAAAGGGAATAGTCCTTGAACTTTGTTCAAGCTCCACGGTTCTTTATCTGGATACAGATGATATTCTCTATTGCAGAGAGCCCCAAATTGTCCTTGTTTGTTGCACTGAAGGGATGAGTGAGTACATCAAGGTTGATCATTGCCCCCCATGGTGCTGTTAGGGTGTACAGTGTTTTTCTGGTTCTGCTCATCTCGCTCAGCATCAGTTCATGTAAATCCCTCCAGGCTTCCCTGAATTTCCATCCCTCCTGGTTTCTAATAGAACAATAGTGTTCCATGACATACATATACCACAGTTTGTTAAGCCATTCCCCAATGGAAGGACATTTATTTGATTTCCAATTCTTTGCCACCACAAACAGGGCTGCTATGAATATCTGTACAAGTGATGTTTTTATTCTTTTGCATCATTTCTTCAGGGTATAGACCCAGTAGTGGTATTGCTGGATCAAAGGGTATGCACATTAAACAAGCATTTATTAGTCACAGTTTGGGGCAGAGTGAATAGAGCACCAGGTCTGGAGTAAGGAGGACCTGAATTCAAATACAGTCTCAGACATTTACCAGCTATGGGTAAGGTCCCTTTATCCTGATTGCCCCCTCCAAAAAAAAACAGAAGAAAAAAATTATTAATCATAGTATGTGTCAGATGTGATGATAAGCACTAGCAATAGAAGCAAATGGGGAAGACCACACAAAAAGTTAGTTGAAAAGTGGAGATGGAAAGAGAGAAGGTAAGTAAAATGGGGTTATGGTGGAGAAAGTAATCCAGGGAATCAGGAACAGAGACCAGAGAGGAATGAAGAGTGAACATGACTGGCCTGGATCCTTCCTTAATAAGAGCTTCTGGGAGGAACTGACCAACTGACTAAAATGAGAAAGGGGAGGAAGGAGCAAAAGAATCTTCTTGGATGAGAAGGTTGAGAATCTAGGATGAGAAGACTGCTGAAGGACCCTCTTCTAAATCCTCTGCAACCTGGTTTCCAGATGGATCAATCAACTGAAATGGCTTTCTCCAATGTTGTCAAAAAATTTTTAATTGCCAAATCTAATATGGATCCTCATTTTTGACTTTTCTGTAGCATGTGATGTTGTTGTTCATCCAAACCTGAATCCTCTCTCCTCTCTCGATTTTCATGACCCTTTTCTCTCATGGTTCTCTTCTTACCTATCTCACCGCCCCCTCTCATTTTCCTTTGGTGGTTAACATACACTATCTGTTGGTATTTCCCCAATGTTTTCACTGGACCCTCTTCTCTTTTCACTTTTTACCCTCTTACTTGGTGATCTCATTGGTTGCCATGGCTTCAATTATCATCTCTACACAGATGACTCCCAGATTGATCTGGCTAGCCCTAATTTATCTTCCAAGCTCCAGTCCCACACTACCAATTTCTTCTGGGAAATTGTAATTATATGTTTCAAATACTTCTCAACCTGAACACACCCAAAACAGAACTCATTATCTTTATCACGGGCAATAACATTTCCCTAGTCGTCCATACTTACAACATTGGTGTTAGGCTCTATTTCTCACTCTCTTCTCAAATGTCCAATCCACTGCCAAATCTTATCACTTTTATCTTCACAATTGCTTTCATATAGTTCCATTTTTCCACTTATGCCAGCACCTTACTAGTTTAGGTTCATCATTTTAATCATTTACCTTTAAAGAGTATATAGAAAGTATGGGGGCAAAAGTGGGATTACTGAATCTGTTTTAAAACTAATCTCCATTCCAGGATACAGTGAACTTATTGAATATTTAAATTTGCTCTCTTCCCAGGAGATCTGCAAGGCTGGCCACAGAGAAGAACAAAGGTGCCCTGTTCTATTCCCCAAGAGAGATGGACAATCCCTCCAATTTTACTGAACACAATAAACCCAACCCACCTCATTTCTAAGGTTTACTGTAAATAGCCTGCATCCAGGCTATCTATCTGTACTATTTATACCATTCTATCTATACTATCCATACTACCAGAGAATTATTGGTAATTAGAGCCTACTTATCAGACAGAAACTTTATGAGCCAACCGACCTCTTCTTATCTTGGCATGCATAATATTGATCAAACATTCTCTTTATTGACTTGAGTCTTAAAATTGTGAACAAAGGTTTCTTCAAGATATAAAGTAAACACAATGCTTTCCTAAATAATTCTGCAAGTACTGTAAGTTTTACCATCCCCATTTTTCAGAGAAAGAAACTGAGGCTAAGGTAAAAATAATTTATCTAAGGTCACACCACAAGTCAATGGCAGAGTTAGGACTCCAGTTCAGAGGTTCTGATTCTATATCTAATATTCTTTCCATTCTATCATGAAGCAGCACTGTGTAAGTTATTGTATTAACAGTCAAGCAGACAAGTTAAAAGCTTGTGGGTTTTTGCATCTACTTCCTTGATCATGGAAGTGCAGACACATCTAGACAGTATATGTTAGAATCAGGAAGGACAGCAAAGATCCTGTGGATCTTTTTTTTTTTTTTGGCCAACATATGAATGAGCAAACCAAGGTGGAGGAAAGCTAAGTGACTTTTTTTTTGCAAGGCAATGGGGCTAAGTGACTTGTTCAAGATCACTAGATAATTATTAAGTGTCTGAGGCTGGATTTGAACTCAAGTCCTCCTGACTCCAGGGCCTATGCTCTATTCACTGTGCTACCTAGCTGCCCCAAGCTGAGTGGCTTTTGCAAAAGCTCACATAGTTCATCTAAAGCAGAACCATGTCTCTTGACCTTGAGGAGAGATATCGGTATAGAATGGGAAGTGAGACTCATGGAAAGGAACTACAAATTACAAGAAGGACTCTATAAACAGATCCCTAAATTCACCAAGAGAGGGAAATGATGATCTGAGGAGAAAGGGAAGGAAGATAAAAAGAAATTAGCTTAGAAAGAACAAAAGAGAAAGGTGGGAAATTTTAGGCAATGTGACCAATTAGGGTCTGGGTCAACAAGTAAACAAAATAATTTGGGGAAGAACTCACTAGCTGCTGGAGGGACCAAGAAAGACTTTAAAATACTGACAAAAATTATTCAAGGATTCCTTGATTGATCCTGAGGCCAATCAAAACTATAGACATACAGAAACACTTTAGAAACTGGTTTATTATGTTATCATAACCTAGACCCAGAGTAAAAATAGACCTGTGGGTCCTAAGCATCAGCAGCCTTATTGGCTAATATTTATATAGTATAGTTTACTGACATTGATGTAAAATGTTACTTGATGCAGACCTAGTTAGTCATATGATGTACTATCTCAGGCAAATGGCAGTTACAGAGCCAAACCAGAAAAATTCTCCTAGGATAATATAGATAAAAATATAGTATTTTCTCTTGAATGAAACTAGGGTGTGAAAAGATTTTTTTACTGAGAGGTACCATCAAAATGTTTGGAGTCCTTTGCTCTGGGTATATAATTTTAAATGGAGTTTGAGTTTGTCGAGATATACTTTTTTGTTGATTCATTTGTTCATTCATGTATTTTTAAAAGTATTATTTTCTCATCCTATTTCTCCCACACCTAACTGAACAATAAAAAGAAAAAAGAAAGGCAAATATAAATTGTATATCAAAACAAGTTCTTGTACTATGTCTAAAAATGTATGGTTCATTTGCATTTTATGTCCATCATCTCTCTGGCCAGAGGTGGGTAAAATACTTGATCATCCATCAAATGGAAGCATGGTTTATCATTGCACTCTTGTCATATATATTGTTCTAGTTCTCCTTGCCTCATGCTGCATCAGTTTATTGTTGTTTTCCCTGGTATCTTCAAAGCTATCCATTTTGCTGTTTCTTGTGGAACAATTATATTCCATTCCATTAATAAATCATGACTTCCTTTAGTTAGACCTCAAGAGATGGATACTTCCTTAATTTCTAATTGCTGGCTAATATGAAAAGTGCTGCTGTAAACATTTTTTTGGACATAGGGATCCTTTTTCTCTTCCTTGCTATCTTTGAGGTAAAGCCTATTTATGGTATGACTGCATCAAAAACGTTGCATGGTTTAATGACTTTGTGACCACAGCTCCAATACACTTTTCAGAATGACTAGACCATTTCAAAACCCCCATCCAGAGTTCAGTAATGTTCCTGTTTTTTTGCAGCCCCTTTGATATTTGTCATTTCTCTTTTTTGTTACCTTTGTCAGTCTGATGGGCACAATAGAAAGTGCAGAATTTTTAAAATTTTCATTTCCTCCAAGTATTAGTGAAATAGAGTAATGGTGTCAAAAATCAAACAGAAACTGAGCCACTAATCTGTCCATAAAGATGCCAGTTGACTTTGTTTTAAAATATAATGCTTTTATTCTACTTTTATTTATTTTGTTTATTTATTTTGTTAAATAGTTACCATTTGCAGTTTAATTTGGTTTGGGCTGCACTCAAGAGTATCATAAACACGTTCAAGGCCTCGAATTTAGAACATTTCTTCATATGGTTGATGACAATTTGGCTTTCTTGAAATCTTGTCTGTGCCTTTGAACTTTCTTCTCTCCTCTACTGTACAGTAAACAGGGAGAAACCTCTTGTTCAGCCCTTTCCTCTGACTGCTGAGCTTCAGATTCACACATTGCTGGGGCTCCTTTTGCTACCTTGCCTTCCCCTTACTGATCTATTTCAAAGTTTCCATAGAGTTCTGCCTATGTCCTGAACTGACTGGAGGAGTCTAATTCTCTGTATTCCTTTTCAAACTAGAACATCTTTATATTTCTTGTTTGCTTTTTTTTTAGGGTTTTTTTTTTGCAAGGCAAAAAAGGTTAAGTGGCTTGCCCAAGGCCACACAGCTAGGTAATTATTAAGTGTCTGAGACTGGATTTGAACCCAGGTACTCCTGACTCCAGGGAGCCACCTGACTCCACCTAGCTGCCCCCCCATCTTTACGTTTCTTAAAACATTTTTATTTATTTAAGCAGTGGGGTTAAGTGACTTGCCCAAGGTCACACAACTAGGCAATTATTAAGTGTCTGAGGTCGGATTTCAATTCAGGCCCTCCAGACTTCAGGGCTGGTACTCTATCTACTACACCACCTAGCCACCTCCAACTTTAAGCTTTTTACAGGGGATACAAAGAAAGGCCAAAAGAGACCCTAATTTCAAGCAGCACCTATTCTAATAGGTAAGACAACATGCAAACTCACAGATCTATGTGACCACTCCTCAGTCTCCTTTACTGGGTCTTCATAAACAACATACCCTCTAACAGTAGATGTCTATCTTCCCCTCTCTTCCCTTTCCCTCCTTTGCCTTCCCTTTGCCTCCCCTCCTCTCCCTCACTTGTTGATCTCATTAGACTGAGGGTATGTCCTGAGCCTTCCATCCATTGCTGGGTACTGTGACCCCTGAGAAAAAACTACTAGGGGCCAGGCCAATTGGCTTCCATATGACCCAATGCAAATGCTTCCATCTGCACCAACATGAGACCACTTCCACCACCTACCAGACCAATCTCCCAAACAGGATATGAAGACCTTCTGGCCCAAAAAACCATCCTTCCTTCAACCCCTATTTCCTACTGAGCCTGTCCTTTGAGGGTCCAAGAGTAAGTGGGACCCTCCACTCACCAATGAAGATTCTCACACCTGATCATATCTATTACATCCCAATGACTGAACTCAGCCTTGGATCATTCCCATCCTTTTCCACCTTCTTACCTCCATGTATACTGCTGTATGAAAGTGAAACAAAACCATGTAACTATCCCGACTGGGTCCACTACAAATTTATGTTCAATTGGACCTTCATTGCTGCTAGGTGATCCTACCATGCCTCTCTTGTCAAGTCTTTTTTCCTCTCCACAATGACTCTTCCAAACCTTTTCTTCCCTTTTCAATCCTTCCATGATTTCTTCTCCCTACATTCTCTTAGCCAAGAACCTTGACATATATTTTATAGAAAATATTGAGCCCCCAAATCCCTCTTCTCTTTCCCTCACCTCCTATCATTCAGGGACTTTTTGCTGCTCTCTCTTCCTTCACTCTTATCTCTCATGATGAGATGCTCTTGTTTATTCCACCATTCAGGTGATTCCAATCCATCCCTTTCTCTTCCAATAGATTATTTCCTTCTGTCATCTCCACTCTTTTTAATTTACTTTCAGTCTCTCCTGTCTGCTGGTTTATTTCCTACTGCCTACAAGCATGCCCATATATTCACTATTCTGAAAACCCCCTCATTTGACCCTTACATCCCCATAAACTGTAGTCTTTTGTCTCTTCTATCCTTTGTAGCTAAACATCTTGAAAAGGACATCTATAATAGGCGCCCCCACTTTCTTCTTTCTCTTCTTAACACCTTACTATCTGGCTCCCAACTTTATCGATTCTGAATCTGTTCTCTCTCTAAAGTTACTAATGACCTTTTCTCAATTCTCATTCCCCTTGATCTATCAATAGCCTTTGTCGCTGTAGATCATTCTCTCCTCCTTGACACTCTCTTCTTTTCCTGGTTTTTCTCCTGGCTAACTCATTTCCTCCTTTTCTATCTCCTTTGCTGGATCCTTCTGCAGATCACTTCTTCTAAATCATAGGTATCTTAGGGTTCTGTTCCGGATTCTCTTTTCTTCTCATTCTTTACTTGGTGATCTCATCTGCTCCCTTGGACTTAATTATCATCTTTATGCTGATTCATGGATATACTTATGCCCAATCTCTCTGCTGACCTCCAATGTCACATCTCTAACTGCCTTTCAGACATCTTATACTCAAGATGTTCAAAACTGAACTCATTATCTTTTCCCCAAACATTCTCCTCTTCCTAACATTTCTATTACTATACAGAACACCATCATCCTCCCAGATTCTCAGGCTCACAACCCAGGGTGTTATTCTATCTCTCACCTCACCATATACAATCTGTTGCTTAGATCCATTTCACCAGCACAATATTTCCCAATACATCCCCCTCTCCTCTAACACTATGGTACAAGTCTTTATTACCTGATATATTGATAATAACCTACTAGGGAGTTTTCCTGCCTCAACTCTCTCTCATTCTAGTCCATCTTCCATTCAGACACCAAATAATTTTCCTACCAGGCAGGCCTGACCATGTCAACTCCCACTCAATAAATTCCAGTGGATTGCTATCACCTCTAGGATCTAATACAAAACCCTCTGATTTTTAAAACCCTTCATAATCTAGCCTCCTTATTCTCTGATGTCCAGTGACACCAGCCTCCTGACTGTTAGATGAACCCAACACTCTATCTCTTAGTTCCAAGCATTTTCTTTGGTTGCCCCACATTCCTAAAATTCTGGGAGGCTCCAACTACTCACCTCTCTGGCTTCAGTTAAATCTCCACTACAATTCCAAGGACAGCAGGAACCCTTGCTGAACCCCTCTTAATTTCAGTCCTATCCCTCTTTTAATTATTTATGCTGCACACACAGCACACACAGTGTATTTGTTGGCCTGTTGTTTCCCTCATTAGATTGTGAGCAACTTGAGGGCAGGAACTTTTCTTCTATTTGTATGTTCTAGAATTTAGAACAGCAGGCACTTAATAAATCTTTCTTGACTGTCAATGATGGGGAGGATCAGGTTGAAAAAGCTTTAAAAGACAAACTCCCTTCCCCCAAAATCTTCAAAGGTCCTTCACAAGCTATATAATAAAATCCTTGGTCTTACATTTAAAACTCACCATAAAATAATCTAGTATAATCCTGACCATCCTCTCCAGACTTCTTACTACTTTTGCACATGAACCTCTCTGCTCCAGTCAAACTACTCACTTATTATTCTTGTATTTTCCTGCCACCATCTACCCCAAATTTCTAAGGACTTCATAAAGCTCTTTCTACTTCTCTCATGCCCTCGTCCCAAATTATAGCCACATACACCACATCCTCCTTACATAATGAACTCCTTGAGGGAAGGGACCATGGTATAGTTGAAGGAACTCTAGATTTGGTCTTGTGGGAGATGTAGACAAACTTGTCCTCCCTGGATGACTTTGGTTTGGTAAGCACCCTGAGCTTGACACCTTCCAGGAAGCCTCCACACTGTCCTTGTCTTAATATCTTTTTACCAAGTCCCACATTATTGCCCCATGAACTTTCCTTATAAGTTTGTAACACATCAACATTCATGTCCTTAGAAAGAGCCACCCTGCTTCAAGACATGGTAATGCCACCTTGTTTTCCTCAGTCATTTTGCCATAAATGACCCCTGGTGAAGTGCAAGACCAACTGTGGCAGTGATTATCCTTCAGTGTCCCCTTTTCTCCTTTTATTGGTACAAAATGTGCTGAAGGTGGATAATTCTAGAGTCCTGAGTCTCCTCTGACTTGACAGTTCTCATTGATTTAGGGAAATGAACACTCTTATCTGTCTCCTATAACTAATAATATGTAATTTTCCTTCCACAAGAAGACTATTCTTTTTTGTATAACCACCTGCATTTTCTGAATAACCAACTTTTTTTTTTTTGGTTTCACATAAGGATACATTGAAAGATGTTTAGCATATTAATACCACCCTAAAATTTTATATAACCTTTTGGTTAGAAATTTTCTCTTTCTCTCAATTCAGAATTAAAAAAATAAAAATTTAAATCCAAGGAATGAAAAAAACCTTAAAATCAGCACTGAACCCTAATCAAGAAATTTAATGAGAAACAACAGTGACTTTGCCCACATCAGAACTGCACAAAAAAGTAAACTAGGATCCAGGGACAACTGGAAAGGAGGGTCACCAGAAAAGCCAGGTTGGCACCACCAAGCAAACTGGAAGTTTCCAAACAAGACCAGAACCTGGACAGAGATACAAGAGGCTTTGCCATGTTATATATCCTGAGGTTGCAAAAGTAAAGAGCTGCCTCAAGAAAGTCCCAGGACATTCAGAATTTCACAGCATAGACTAGGAAAGTCAGCTAGAGAAGGAACAGTGTCTTCTGAAATGCCATAGGAGGTGCCGAAGTTCTAGTGCTCTGAGCCTGAAAGACTCAGAGATCTAAGGATCAATGAAGGATCCAAGACCAAGCAGAGCTATCCAACTCACCCAGTTGGAGAATGACTAAACCAATTGGAACTCAAACACAGTGGAACAACATTGGACCTTAAAAAAATGATTAAAGAAAAATTCTTCCCAGAGAATTCTGGGGAGTATGAAGTGACACAGAGAAATGAGTGGAACCTGGAGAAAGGACAACAATTACAAAAGATTTAAGAACTCTGATCAGAGCAATGATCAATCACTTTTCCAATGCCTCTATAATGAAACATGTTACTGATGATTGTGAGCTGTAGAAGGAAACATATTTCTTTTTGGCATGACATTATGTTGATTTGTTGTACTTGCTAATGCTTATTTGTTATAATTTTCCCCCTTAGTATTTAACCTGGGGGCAGGGCAAGAGGAAGAAGAGGGTGGTGATGGTCAAACAAAAAAAAAGAAGAAAAGAAGGCATTGAAACACATTAAAATTTTCAATATAAAAAATGGAAATTCAAAAGGATGCACAGACTATGGGAGTAGTTTTAAAAAGTATAAGTTGAGTTAGAGAGAGAGAGAGAGAGAGAGAGAGATCATATGTGTGTGAATACAAACATATATAGACATATGCACAATGTATTTAAATATATGTAGTATATTATATATATGTTTTAAACATATATGGGTGCAACATGAGTATAGATTCACTGTTTTATATGTAATCTTTTTTATGGTCTATTTTGCATATAGAAATGCTAGGTTTTGTTGTTGTTTTTTAAGATTTTAAGTTCAAAATAAATCAAATGAGAAGACTGAATAATTTCCCTTCTAGTTTTAAAATCTTAGGATGTAAATTTTATATCTTTCCCAGTGCCAGCACAATGTTCTGCATATAATAGAGACTTAATATAACAACAAATTTGCTGAATTAGTGAAACAAATAAAGGTCCCCTTGAAATCTAGGAATCATTTTTGTACCCGGGGACTATAACAAAAATGTCAGCAGCGGCCCCAATTCATCATTCCCCAAAGATCTCAATGTGGCACTTTCTTTTATCAATTACAGACTCCATAGTCCTCAATGAAACTTGGTACAACACATTCTTAGACATTTGGACCCACCCATTCCCTTCTATTCCCAGATTCCGCTATTCTTTGTGTTCTCCTACTCCATCACCATTCCCTAACTTGTTTCATATCCTCCTCCTTCATGTCTAATTCCAGTCAAACTGTAATACTAGTGCTCCTTCAATATCAGGTCATATTTGTTCCATGTTCTAAATTCACACAATGTTTCCTATATTTGAAAGGTACTCTTTTCCATCCTGTTCACTGCCTCCCAATTTCCTTCATTGTCTAGCTAAAATGCTACCTTCTATTTGAAATCCTTAAGCCAGGATTTTTAAATGTGCTGATTTTTAAATCTATATAACTTGATATTTTTTCAGTATAATGGTTTTCTTTTGCAATCACATATGTTTTGTTTTATGCATTAAAAACATGTTTATAAAGTAAAGTCTGATAGAGTGCTTTCTGTGGGGGGTGGGGGGAGGGAAGCAAGATTAGGGGGGAAATTGTAAAACTCAAATAATATCTTTAACAAAAATAAATTAAAAAAAACATGTTTATAGAAGTGGTCCAGAGGCTTCACCAGACAACCAAATGTGTCTAGGACATTTTAAAAAAGGTTAAAAACCCAATCTTTGTACTAACTGTCATTGAGTGACTTCTTGCTCCTCTAAACTTAAAGCATTTGTTCTGTTCTCATATGAATTTTTTTTATAACCAGTATAATTGTTTCTCTTGCGTTGTTTGATCACATAAAAGCACAGGTTAGATCTTTGTTTGGGACCTACCAGAGTGTGATAAGCAAAGATATGCAGTAAATGTCAGTGAAATCAGTATCCAGTCCCTCCATTTCATGGGATCATAGAGTAGCAAGGGATCCTAGAGGTCATCTTTTTCTATTCCACACCACGATATAAATCCCCTCAAACAACACCCCATATAAATAAATATTCAATGTTTAAACTCCTTCCCATGATTATGGACTCATAGATGTGGAGCTGGAAGGGACCTTAAAAGTCATCTAGTCTGATACTCTCTTTATAGAAGAGGAAATGGAAGACCTAAGAGGCTGAGTTGTCAAAGGCTGTACAGGTGAAGTCACCAGGAGCTGAGATTCAAATCCAGGTGGTCTGACTAAAAATCCAGTGCTCTTTCCCTTAGGATCCCCTGTCCAAAATGCTCCTACAGCCTAAAGAAGCATTACTAAGAAAGTGTCAAAAAATATGGTGCACCCTCTGAAGTTAGTCTCTCAATCCACACTTCCACGGTTGGTTAGATCTCCAAGGGAAATCAGAACTGGTGAGCAATAGCCGAGAAATCCCCCTCCCAGCTCCTCAGGGGCCCAAGATCCTTGATGGGAAAGGTCACAGTCACCACCTGGGAAACACCTTCTGGGAAACCCCATGAGTCTGGGAGAGCAACTCCAGAACCCGTGCTTCAGAAATCACTCAGAGGTTTAACTTTAGACATATATAACTATGAGCCTTATATCTGCAACTATAAGCCCCACATCTCAGAAAACAAATAATTGAACTAGAGAAGGGCAACTAAAATGACCTGAGACATGGGTCAGGTTACATTAAAACATATTCATTAACTTCAGTCTAGAAAAATAAAAAATATCTCATTCCTTTAAGAGAAGAATATTTGAACAAAACCAATACAGTGGTAGGGAAACTTGATCCAATCCCAGGTGTTTGTTTTTGTTTTTGTTTGTTTCGGATTCAAATAGAATTCAGATGACTTTAGGGCTAGTCTACCAGACTGGACAATCTGGTGGGTGGTCAAACGATGTGAGCCCGATTGACCAGTGGAGTCAGCAAACCCTTCTGCCTTGAAACAGAGGTTCTAGAGGTTGTACAAAACACTGCCATCTAGTGGTGAAAAGTACCATGCAGCTCAACTCTTCCATGAGTGATCCCCAATAGGGTGCGAGGGCCATGAGAGCAGGCACTGTCTGATTTTTTTTTAATTTTTGTGTCTTCAATGTTTAACACATACTAAGGGCTTATATAATTCAGTCAACAAAGTTGATGTTACCTCAAGAACTCTAACTTCCTTGTTCTTGAACCTACTCACCTTCTCTGCTACACACAAGGTTCCACCTTTGATCTTGCCATCCCTCACAAGTATTCCATTTCCATGAAATTCCTTTTATCCAGTGGTAATCTTCCATCATTCCATCTGCCTCTATCCCTTACCTCCCCAGAACATTGTTTGTCCTCATAGAGACCTCCAATCCTTGTACCTCTTGGCATCTTCCCAGGCTATTGACTTTGTTTTGGCTATACTCTACTGTTTCCATTCATGACTACTTTAGTAAACCAGTTCAACTAACTACACCAGTAGAGTACTCTTCTGCAATCTTTTGCTGGCTTGCCTTATCAAGGTCATTCATACCTAATTAAACTCCAATCATGGATTAGTCCCACCATCCTATTTATTTGCTCCTATTTATATGCTGTTGAATAGAGAAAGAAAAAGTCATACAACTAATGTTGAGAGCATACACTACAAATTCATGTTATCTAATTTCAACTGAGTCTTTACTGCACCAAGGCAGTCTATCTACTCAGCCCTGATTTCTATTCCACAAAAAAAACAGTAGGTGTTCCAAACCTCTTCTTTCCTTAAGTCTTCATAGCATCCCTTTCTCAGTGTATGGAATTTCTTATGATGAAGGGAGAGGCTCACTCTCTCTTCCTCCTTTCCCTTCTTCCCACCCCATCCCTAGCATTTATGGTAGACTTTTACATGTCACTTAAAGAGGATGAGATCCTGAGTCAGGATCTCAAGTCACTATTTGGCTGCCTTTTCTATTTTGAGTTTCTTTCTCTGAACATAAGTTATTGAATAGTGATCCTTTGATGGACATTGCTAACCTTGGAGGCAACCTCATGAATTTGAGAGTTTGGGAGCTTCTGAATCCCTAAAATGGAACTTCCAGTAGGAGTAGTTTTCTTTAATCATACCCTTCTCAGAGAATATGCCTATTGAGAAGATGAGACCAGGCCCTGACCTTACTTTCCATAAGATGAATCTTGAAAGTTTTTAGGAAGGGCAGAGCTGAAGTGAAAGAATGAATATTTTAAGTATCAGTGTACTAGGAGAATGTACCTGGAGGCAAGAGCATCATATTTTATTGTCATTGCTTGAGTCTTTTGTGCTTTAAATATTTCTTTTATGGGAAGCAAATAAATGACTGTCAAATATAACAGATCTACCTTGTTCATTACTCAGTGTATTCACCTTTCTACTTTCTTTTTAGGGAGTCCTAGACAAGCACCAAACTTAAGTTTCAGTGATTTTTCTCTAGGACTCCAAGGTAGAATGGGCACAAAGAAATACATATAAGGAAAATGAGCTTGTCTTGAGGTCAGATTTGCCCCAGACCCTAACCCTGCCTGGACCTGAGGCCAGAGCTTGGGTCCTTTATTGGGGGAGACTTCCTCAGCCCCTTCTGGTCAGCAGTGACCTTCAGTTTTATTGAATGTGAGTTCTAAAAGAAAATGGTGGAAAAGGTCGAGTAGAAAGATCTTACACAGGAGATTAAGGAGTAGAGTTGTGATGTAGGAGAGTGATGGCTTGGTTTTAGCAATCCAGGGTTTAGTATTAGCATTAATCCAGGGATGGGGAAATTGGTAAGGAACTCAGCTGTGAAGGCAGATGAATATAAAGTCCAAGTTTCAGTGTGGTCTTCCCCACCAGCAACCAGACCAGTGCTGCATCCCAAAGTGTCCGGGAGCTCAACCTCGCAGCAAGCCCTGCTATGGCCTTACTACATTGTAGGCTGACTGGCTATGCCTTGAAGCTTGAGCTTATACATTATCATGTTCCCCTCTTCATTTTAAATTTAAATTTATGACTCTTAAATCCTATATCATCCCATATAACAGCAAGAATGGGAAATTCCTGGTCAGGGCTTGTTTTGGTAGCTTGTGTTTCCTTCAAAGTTATTTTCTTATTGCTGCAAATGTACATGAGAAGCACACTTCCACAGTTAGTATTTTGGGACTCAAAAATGGTTCATTCTGAAAAGTACTGGTAACCTGTTTCTTAACTTTTTATTTTAAACTTTTCTTGTTCTTATTCTGCAAAGGGAAAATGTTAACTCAGTAAAAAGAGGAACTGAACTAAAGCTGAGAGGGGAAATCCTTTTCAAATATGAGGAAGGTCCTTAACTGTCTAGTAGCTATATTACTTGTGAATGATTATCATAAGTGGGTTTTTTATGTTAAAAATTTTATCACCTGTCTATTCTTCAGTGCTCTGTTATTAATCCTTACTCCCCTTCCCATTTCCTAATCTTACTTGTTAGTTTTTTTACACTTGAAATCTCTTAAACATGATATAAACAGAACTTTTCAAATTCATTCTTCCTGGGAAAAACTATATGTTAATAAAAATAGAAAAATATTCTAGAATATAGATGACATCCAATTTTTTTCTAGTTGTTTGCTAAGTATCCTAGTTATTTTGCATAGTAAAACCTGTTCTACAGAGAATGATGTTGATAAAATAGATCTCAAAGCTGTGAACTGATTCAACCACTACATAGCACATTTTGGAATTATACCCCAAGCCTAAAAAATCCTGCCCCTATTAAGTTACAAAAAACAATACCACTACTAAGTCTATATTTCAAAAGAGATAGAAACACACAAAAAAGGAACCATATGAAGAAAAATATTTATAGCATCTCTTTTCTAGTGGTAAAGAACTGGAAATTGAGGGGATGCCCATCATTGGGGAATGGCTGAACAAGTTGTGGTGTATAACTGTGATGGAATCCTATTGTGCTGTAAGAAATGATGAGCAATGAGCAATATATTCTCAGAAAAACCTGAAGCAAAGTGAAATGACTAGAACCAGGAGAATGTTGAATAGGGTAACAGCAATATTTTAAAATAATTGCAAATGAGTCAGCCATTCTTAACAATACGAGGATCCAAGACAACAATGAAGAACTTCTAATGAAAAATACTATCTTATCTCCAAAGAAAGAGCTGAATACAGTTTGAAGCATACTTTTTTAAAACTTTCTTTATGGGGAGGGATGGTTAGTGTATGTTTTCTTTTATAACATGACTGATATGGAAATATATTTTGAATGACTACACATACGTAACCTATTTATCAATTTGCTTATCTTCCCAAAGAGGGAGTGGGGAAAGAGAGATTTTGGAATTCAAAATTTTAAAAAATGAATGTTGGAAATTGCTTTTTTTGTAATTGGGAAAAATAACTAACTGTTTAAAAAATAGATCTCAAAAGTTTATTAACAGTGGCCCTAAAAGCAAATTTCTTTAATTTTACATATTTATTCATATTATTACTTTTGATATAAGATTTATTAGTCCAATGCCTGGTTGAATAAATGGCAAAATAATTATAGTATGACAAAAAAAGGCTGAAAACTCTTTGAAAATCCCTAATCAAATCCATTCCTTTGGTTCAAGGTAAAACTGATCTTAAGCCTCTTCAGAAAAATACTTATATGACATTTATTAAAATTTATCAGAATAGGGGCAGCTAGGTGATATAGTGGATAGAGCACCGGCCCTGGAGTCAGGAGTACCTGAGTTCAAATCTGGCCTCAGACACTTAATAATAACCTAGTTGTGTGGACTTGGGCAAGTCACTTAACCCCATTGCCTTGCAAAAACCAAAAGAAATTTTCTCAGAATAGAAGAAACTATGACTTCTTTGAAAACATGCTCCAATGTTTCATATGGTCAATGTTTGGCCCTGTCATAGGGTGGAGAGAGCCCTGCACCTGGAGTGTTTGAATCCTAACTCACACATATTAGTTGTGTAAGTCGACAAGTCATCTAACTTTTCTGAATCTATTCTTCATCTGAAAAAAATGGAGCAATAACATTTCACAGCTATGAGACACGAAGGTAAAGAACTTTGCAAAATTTGACATTCTGTATTAATGAGATCTTACTCCACAGTCTAAAAAGCCCTAGAAATTTAGGATGCAAAGCCTCAGCTGAATACTTAGAATTATTTGACAATTCCTCTACTCTGTCTTTGAGGATTCCTATTCCTTTCCCCATACCTCCCTTTCCAAGCCTCCAAGGTCACTGTACTCACACTTAACAAATATAGGCTGAGACCATTCCACAAGGAGCTCCCCAACTTCCCTCCTGTATTTCTCCAAACCTCTGAGTCATCCTCCAGGTCCTCCTTTTCTCTGAACACATAAAATGCACCCTTATGCTTCACAAAAGTTAATTCCTATACTTGTGCCTTTGATCTTACTCCTTTACATAGCTCCAAACCTTATTCCAGTAGTTAGCATCCCTAATGCATCTTTAGAGTCATCCTTTCCAAAGAGGAATAATAGAAAGGAAGCATATTGGATCTATAATCAGGGAACCTGGTTCAAATCCTAGTGTCAACATTTATTAACTGTGACCACAGCATTTATCCTCTTTGGATTTTATTTTCCTTATCTAGAAATTCAGAAAATTTTAAATAGAATGTGATATGCTATATAAATGACCAATTACTTCTCACCTGCCCATAAACATTCTTATGTTGGCACAATTCTTAGGAAAAAATTCCATCCTTTAAATTTTCCTTAATTGTTATCCATTGGAATTCCTTGAGTGAGTTCTTCCTTCATTAAAGTTTTTTCAGAGGTGAGATGCCCACTTGCTGAGACAGGTTCTTGTTATGGTCTAGGTTCAACTCAATGGCCTCTGTGATTCCCCCCCCCCCAATTCTGTAATCCTATGATTCTACCTCCTTCTTCTTTTCCTTTTTTTTAGGTTTTTTTTTTTGCAAGGCAAATGGGGTTAAGTGGCTTGCCCAAGGCCACACAGCTAGGTAATTATTAAGTGTTTGAGACTGGATTTGAACCCAGATACTTCTGACTCCAGGGCTGGTGCTTTATCCACTGTGCCACCTAGCCGCCCCCCTCCTTCTTTTCCTTAAACAGCCACCTTGACCCAAGGCCTCTGTTTCCTGATAAGCATGAGATCATTGAGTCTCTAAGCATTATCAAAGGCTCCCACGTCTCTGTTGCTCCCAAGGAGCAGGTCCTATTCAAATACACAGGGAAGGAAATCATAGGGCTTCAGGTTGGAACTATGGACAATAGCCCGGTCATTTCCTTTCATATAATCATAGCTAGGAGGGGTCACAGAGGCCAACTATGCCATTTTAAGAGGAAAAGGAAGCCTAGAGAAGATAGGTGACTTGTCCAAGGTTGCATAGGGAGCATGTCAGAGGTGAAATCTGAACCCAGATCTTCTGGCTCCACTGCATTAGTCTGTCTACTCTTCCAAAAATAAAAGCAAAAGAATAAGGTGAAGAGGAAACACACAGCAGCATGACAGAGAACAAACTTCTATACTCAGTAGGTCCTAGTACATTCATAATTTGATTTGAGATTTTACTCACTTAGTCAAGAGAGCTCAACCCTACTGTGAAGTCCTAAAACTGAGTGGACTAAAATGGTTGGGGTCAGGGCATGGTCTCTGGAAGATTCTTATTCCTAGTGCAAGGAAAGGTTACAGAAACAGGAAATAGCAAAAGGAACACATTGCATGACCCTGATTTCCTCATAGACAGCTGGATACACTAACCAATTTATCTAGTCCTTTTCTAGACTTACAAAAATTTCCCTTCATAATGTTGTAATCTTGTTTTTGCCATCACCATTCTATTTTAACCATTCTATTAAAACTCATCTCTTTCACTTAATAATCACCTAGCTGTGTGGCCTTGGGGAAGCCACTTAACCCCATTTGCCTTGCAAAAAACCTAAAAAAACAAAACAAAACTCATCTCTTTCATAGGTAACCAATAGCTTTCTAATTTCCAAATTGAAGTACATAGGTGTTCAGGAGGACTAGGCTCTCTGGGGTGAGGGCAGTCCACCCCTTTCAGGGTTGCTTGTCTATCTTTGCTGGCTACCTGCCTCCCCACCTCTGTCTTGTGACTCCAAGAAGTTGCAACATGCATAGCAACCACACTCTAGTAAAACCCTCTTGGCTGAGGGTAGCTGACAGGTCCTAGATCCATCAGTGGGTTAGGTTGTGTCAGCCCCAAGCTTGTGAAGACTTCCCCTAGTAGAATGAGTGGATGAGAATAATTTGTTCCAATGGCCATGATGGTGGCTGAAACAGCACTATGGAATGCTTAGAGCTTGGTCAGACATTGAAGATGCCAAGATCATTCAGAACATCTAAGGTCATTGCCAGTCATATTGAGTTTGGTCCTGCCAATGACTCTGATGACTCTGGAGGAGAATGAGGCTAACAATTTTTGTATAGATCTGTCTCATTTGGTCCAATTCACACACAAGTCAAAATATTACCCCGATGTCCCTAGTCCTCTTCAAAAATGAAGGACAAACAACAAACCCCACAAAATCCAGTGGTTATTTTTTTAGTCTTTTTAACCATCTTTAACTTCTCTACAGCCTTTGCCAATGATGACCACTATGCTATTTCTCTGATGCTGACCAGCTTTTCATTGATTCTATTATTGTCTCAATTCTAATTCATTCCTTTGGTAATCTTAATCATTTCTGAGACTTTTAAATCTATCACCATTTTTAGCCTTGATCCTTTTATGAGATTCAGACTCACATCTCAACCTGCCTATATGACACGTCAAATTCAACTTACACAAAAAGTCAATTCTATTAGCTTCAATTTAATTCTTTAGCTTAGCTGTGTGACTTTGGGCAAGCCACTTAATTCCATTGCCTTGCAAAACCAACAAACAATTTATTTCTTCTTTTTTTTTTTAGTTTTTTTGTAAGACAGTGGGGTTAAGTGATTTGCCCAAGGCCATATAGCTAGGTAATTATTAAGTGTCTGAGGCCGGATTTGAATTCAGGTACTCCTGACTCCAGGGACAGTGCTCTATCCACTGAGCCACCTAGCCACGCTAAACAATTTATTCTTAAAAAAATTATTTTTATTCTGAACTTAACATCAAATAATTAATGAGAATTGCCATATACATAGTAGAACAACAAAAAGCGAATTAAGTAGCTATGAAATTACAAATCTCCTTTATGTAAAAAATTGTTTTAAAAAATGCTAAGTTCAATCAATTAAGAATTTTTAATCAGTCAAAATCTTTCATTTCCTACCATACCTTTATCTTACCAATTGAGAAAGAAAAGCAAAACACCTTTTACAAAATCTTTAGTTAAATAAAATCAATTTTCACATTGACCATGTCCAAAAAATGTCTTATTTTGTACTCTTTTTCTGCCTATCAAAAGGTGAGGAGTATGTTTCATAATTAGTACAACAGAATGGCGGTTGCTTCTTAAACTGAGTTCTTTTCAAAGTTGTTTGACTATACCATATTATTGTTGTTGTATAAATTATTCTGGTTCTGATCATTTCAATAATGACTCAATTCATACCCATCTTCTCAGGGAAACCATCCCTTTTGGGTTTGTTTGGTTTTTGTTTGTTTTACAGCACCATAGTATTCCATCAGAGAACTAGATGGTTTAGGGGATAAAACCTGTAGTCTGGAGGCAGGAAGACTTGAGTTCAAAGCCAGCCTAAGGCACTTACTGTGTGACCCTGGACAAGTCACTTAACTTCTGTTTTCCTTAAACTACTAGAGAAGAAGTGATATACCATTCCAATATCTTTGCCAAGAAAACCCCATGGGGAGTGTGGTCCATCAATGAAGAATCAGACATGACAGAACAACAAATTCTATCAGATTTATATATGATAAGTTGCTCAAACATTACTCAATGGATATGTTTTCTCTCAGATTCTATTTCTTTACCATCTCAAAAACAGCTGCTATAAATATTTTTTTCTACCTGGTTAACAGTTTCTTTAGTTTAGGACTAATCCCTGTCTCTAGTTCCCTCTTCTTGCTTTCCCTATTTTTTTTTTTTGCTACTTCCCTAGGCAGTAAAATTAATTTCTCTACTGAATTGTGCATTCTTCTCTCCTCTACCCTGTTGAGATAAGGGCATTTAGGAGGTGCAATGGATAGAACACCTTTCCTGAAGTCAGGAGAATCTAAATTCAAATCTGACCTCAGACACTTGACACTTACTAGCTATGTGACCTTGGGCAAATCACTTGATCCCAACTGACTGGAATCCAGGGCCATCTTTAGCCATCCTGATTCATATCTGGTCACTGGACCTGGGGGCTCCATTGGAGAAAGTAAAGTTGGTGATTTAGCACAGCACCAAGTCACTCAAATCCAATTCATGTGCTTGTCATGGCACCACCTCCCCAAAGTCATGGTCTTCTTCCAGTATGAAGGACAAACCACAAAACAAACAGTTCAGATTAAAGTAAACTTATTGGGGGTATCTTTCAAGAGATGATTTTTGTTTCCCCTTTTTTCTTTTAATATTCCTTAAAATATTATAAACTTTCTTTTTGGGGGGTGGGTGGGGATGATGATTGGCTTTCAGGTAATCCAATGATTCTTTTTTTTTTAGGTTTTTGGGGGTTTTTGCAAGGCAGTGGGATTAAGTGACTTGCCCAAGGTCACACAGCTAGGTAATTAATAGGTGACTAAGGCTGGATTTGAACTCACGTAGTTCTGACTCCAGGGCTGGTGCTCTATTCACTGTGCAACCTAGCTGCCCCTAATCCAATGATTCCTAATTTTTTTTTCTCCCTGATTTATTTTCCAGGTCAATTTGCTATGAAGTACCTTCCAGTTCTCCTTTTTCCCCTTCAGTGTTTGGACTTTACTATTCCTTATTGTTTCATGGAGTCACTGACTTCTTTTTAATCTATTCTAATTTTCTGGGAGTTTGCTATAACAGAGGTTTTGTACTTCTGTTGCCCTTTCCAATTCTTCCATCTATAAGTCATTTCTTTTCCATGTTTTCCCTCTAATGTTTTCATTTCATTTGTAAAAATATTTTTAAACTTTTTTTAACCTACTTCTATCTCTAGGAATTCTAGTTGAATTAATGCCTAAACTGTGTTTTAACTTGAGGTGGTGTTTGTAGATGTTTTGGAATCATTCTCTTCTGGGATTGTCCTCAGTCACTATGACAGGATGAAATTCTTGTTTACTTTATTTATCATTTATTATTATTTTTTTGGCAAGGCAATGGGGTTAAGTGACTTGTCCAAGGCCACACAGCTAGGTAATTATTAAGTGTTTGAGATTGTATTTGAACTCAGGTCCTCCTGACTCCAGGTCTGGTGCTCTATCCACTGTGCTACCTAGCTGCCCCTTTATTTATCATTTAAACATTATATTTACTCTATTTCTTGACTTCAGACTTTATGTTAGAGTCAAACTCTATGAACTTCTACAGAGAATATTTGACTCAGTGTTACTGCTTTCTTGAGGTATTGGATATTATATCATTCCAAGATCTCAAGGATAGCACACACTCATGATTTGTGAGCTTTCAATGCACTGCCAAAGTGGCCTGATCCAGAGCAAAGTCTCATCACAGCCTCCTATGTTTGATATCTGCAAGTTTCTGCAAGTTTGGAAAAAAGTGCTATAAAGGATACCATTAAAGATAAAAATGAGGAAAGAAAAAGAGAAAGGAACACAGAGGAGAGAGATAAAGAGGAAAGCCAGAGAGAAAACTGAGCTATTGGAAAGTGAATACCTCTAATGAAAAACTCTGCAAACTGTATTGTAACAATAGAAACTTCTGCTGAGATTTTAAATTGTTATAAAAATTCATTTTAAAAAACGATTTAGACTCTTCATGAAGGGGGAAGCAGAATCAAATTGTCTTTTTTAAGTTATGACTAATGTATTCTTTAGGTCTACCTGATTTCTCTATGTACATATGTATGGAAATTCCCATTTTCATTTTTTATAATAGGAAATATGCTCACTACAAGTGAGGAAAGGAAAGACAGAAGTTACTTTCACTGAAGAGAAGATGCAACAGTACTGACTAATTTGTGGAATTATGAGGCTTGCTGAGTCGCAGCTCTAACTTCTATATGGCAACAAAACCAAAAAAAATCTTTCCATACCAAGTGCAAAGCTGAAATTCAATCTCCAACATATATGCAATACACCCAAAGTCTCAAATGGGCAGGCAATCCAAAGGTTAGTATTGTTTCTCTTAAAACACAAAAAAAGATGACTTAATCATTCTCCCTTCTGAAGGAAGGAAGACAAGAAGAGATTAATTGAGAGTGAGATGTAATGACATTAGAAAGAGGTTAAGAAGAGAGCAAGAAGAATCTTTCCCCCATCCCCCACACATCCTAGATAAATTATCAGGAGAGAGAAGAGTGAAATAAAAGGAGAAGGCAAAACTTGTGGTTGAGGCCATCCCTATCACCAAGAACAAAACTGGTGATGTCCACTCACTCTCACACCATCCCAGGGCAGTGCTGACATCTATTTTTTTTTAGGTTTTTGATAGGCAAATGGGATTAAGTGGCTTGCCCAAGGCCACACAGATAGGTAATTATTAAGTGTCTGAGACCGGATTTGAACCCAGGTACTCCTGACTCCAGGGCCAGTGCTTTATCCACTACACCATCTAGCCGCCCCTGACATCTATTTTCAATCCTTGTTCTTGATGAGTCTATTTCCTTTTTGTTTTTATTTGAGTTATTTCAGTCATTTGCTTTTAAAGAAATTGGCTTCTCCCAACTTATATGTTTGTGAAGTGTAATGCTGATTGAAAGGGGAAACGATAATGTGATGAGATACTGAGGGAGAGACATACTGGATGAAATTAAGACTGATATAAATATCTCTGGCAAAATTATGGGGACTTGCAACTAGACAGAAAAATATTATTGATCTATATTTTAAAATTTGTCAACAGTAGAGTGAATCAGGACAAAAGGAATCTAGAGATAGCTTAAATCTAAAGCAGTCAATGTGCAGAATGAGAGAACTAAGAACTCTCCCTTCTTCAGGCAGTTGCCCTAGGTACCATCAGCCTTTTTAATTTGGGTAGAAGAGAAGTGATAAGAAAAGGAAGGAACAAGAGCAAGCGTTTAAATAGAACCTCTCATCTGTGAAGCACTTTTACAAATATCATCTCACTTGAGAGAAGATCATCACTTCATCTTCACAACAATCCTGAGAAGTATGTTCTATTATTATTCCCATTTTACAGTTCAAGAAACTGAGGCAAACAGAGGGTTAAGTGATTTGCCCAGGGACACACAGCTAGTAAAATCACTGAGGGTATGAATTCAGGTCTTCCTGACTCTAGGTACATCACTCTCTATCTACTGTGCCACAAGTTGCCTTAAAAATAGGTTTAACCAAACTATTTTTCCTAAAAGGGAGCTGATAAGCAAGAGCAGAAGTAAAGTTATGCCGGATGCTAAGAGATGGGAAAGAAAGATGTCAGCCCCAGAAAGACAGTGGCTAGTCGAGAGGGAGTAACTAGTTCTTCTGATCTATTCAAATACCAACGAGCTAGCAACAAGCTGATTATGATATATTCTTTGCTCTCGGAAACCCATGAAACAAATATAAATTTTAAAAGGTCCTTAGTTCTGTAAGGACACCTTCCAAACATATTCCATCCTATGAAACACTATTAACTATCCTCAAAGTCAGTGACTACTTTTGAAACCAGCAAGACCATGTCTTTTCTGTTCCAGTGGAAAATATGGTTCCCATTCTGAAATCCACCTTCCCCCAAGTAACACTTTCTCTGTCTCACAATTGCCTTCTTTCTGCCTAGGCTTGCAACTTATTATATGGAATACATTTTTACTCAGTCTGCATTGCTACATTCACCTATAAGTAATAAATCTTAAACCATCTATAAACATTAATTTGGGCTCCTTTATCTGATGATGAACAAATTGAAATCATTCCAATCGCTACGCTAAATCAAAATAAGAGTTAAGTAGCAACTAATTGAATAATTGGTTCGCATGTTTTCTTTGGAACAGTAAAGAAAGGAGTTATATCTCTTCAAAAGAGAATTCGTTATCTCTACCCCAACTGTCTTTCAGACTTTCCTATTTCTGTAAAAGGCGCCACCATTCTTTCAATCACCTTGGCTTGTAATCCTTTCACTCTTCTCATTCGTTTTGTGGAAAATAAAAAGTATTTATGATACATAGTCACCGAGGCTTCCCTTTATAAGGGATTCACAAGCCCTTTGACTGCTTTCATTTCCTAAATATGAATCATATTTTCCACCATCCTTTTTTTGACCCTATCCTACAATGACCCCTTGCTCTGAAGTCCCTAAATGTCAAAGTGTATTTTGTAACTTGAAGTCAACTCTGAATGAAACAAGGGATTTTAGGAAGTGGAGGGGTAGAGATTGTATATTAAAGACATAGCACCAAGGCCTGAAGAGAGGAAATGGATGTTATCCAATTTTAGCTGCCTCACAGAGTGTTTGCAGAGAGTAATATGTAATAAAGCTAGAAATCTAGATTGAATTTAGGTTATGAAGAGTTGAAAATGCCATACAAAGAGACACAGGAAGTACCTATAGTTCATGGGAGAAAGGAATGATAAGGTTAGGTCTCTGCTTAGGTCTCTTGGCAACTATGTGGGATGACAAATTGGAAAAGGGAGCATCTACACAGGGAAATCAATTAGGAGATTATGGTCTAATAGTTCAGGTGAGAAGTGAGGATGTCCTGTATGAGGGCGGTGGCTGTGCAAGTATAGAGAAGGAAATGGATGTGAGAGATGCTAGAATTAACAAGACTTGGGCACTGTTTAGATATGTATCCCAAGATAATTCTTAGTTGGAGAAAAGTTTAAAACTAAAGTTAAATTAGAAAAAAGCATTCATATTAGAAGAATATACTGTATATCATACAATGGCTTTGATATGACTTTCAAACAATGTTTGAAATATTCACCAATGTTAAAAAAGTGGAGAGTGGAAAAAGGAGAAAGACACTGATTTTGACTGTCATTATTTCCCAATGATGCAGTGTGTCAACAGGAAGCAAACAAAATAACCTTATTCCTATCCCCTCATAAAATAATGAAAAGCAATGGAGGAAAAAACAGAAGTCTTGACAAGAGACCTAACTTAACTTAACTTAATAATATTTATAGATGAAGCTGGCGGGGAAATAAAAGGAATATAGAAGAATACTTGTATGTCAGCATTTCTATTGTGATCTATTTTTACTATGAAAGGCAGCAAGGCCACCACATATGATCTTCTTAGTAGTGCTAGCTATATAAGGATGTAAAAATGATATTGAGAGATGCATAATTACTCAGAAGAAATCAAAGTAATAGTTCATGTAGGAAAAGTCAAGAAACATTTTTCATCCATTTGGATTATCCAGGATGGATTGCCTTCATTTGATAGCAAGCATCTGTGGAACTGTATTTTTTTTTATATTTCATTGTCTTTCTATATGTATCTCAAGTACTAGCATAGTGTCTGGCCCATAACATAATAAATGTTCATTGATTAATTATTCATTAAGAAAAATATCTTTTAACTATCATTTTTACTTCCTCATATACCATATCAAGGACTGAAGTTTCCAAATCTGATGTACCTAAAATTGAATAAGGGGAAGAAGGAAAAAACTAAATTGCATTTAGAAAACTGTTCAGTATTTTTAACTTTACCAAGCTGCTCTCAAAATAAAAACTTATCTTTGAAACCAATATCCTTCCAATGATGATATATGTTTCTTAGTCTTTGAACAAAATCTCTAAAGAACCAAAATTGTGGTGACCCAAAGGGCATAAAAGAGATGCATACTATGCCTAAACAGAGACTATAGCATATTTCCAACAATGACCATTGTGCAAAAAGTGCTGTAAAAGATGCTATTCAAGAAATGTATGACTGAAAAAGGATATGAGAAAGCATATAGTAAGAGTGAATAATAATAGTTGGCACTAAATGTATGCTACCAATACTATGGAATATAAAATGATCTGAGAAAACCCTCGGTGAGCATTCAAACTGAGGAATGTGGAAATGGAGATTCTTCACCTACTATGAGGTCCAGCTTCCCATGAATGAACATGGGACAATTGACAAGGGCTGAGTATAGAACAGGCTTTAGTGCAAGTCTCCAGCCCAAGTGAGACCCAGATCAAAAGCATTCTATAATCCCAAACCCCCACACTTATGAAATATAAATCTCTAAAATGTGTCAGTTACAAGCCAAAGGAAAAGTAATTTTATCATTATTCAATATTTAAATATAACCTCTCCCATGAAGATTTGAAATGCTGCCATTGTAGCTTTGAAAGGCACTAGAAATTTCAAAAGCATTAAAAAATATGAAAGCATTATCACAATTTCCATTAACAGCAAGTTAAAATATTTATGCCCTTTAAAACATTGGGGGAAATAGTTCTGGAATAATTCTTAGTCTTAATGTCCATATTTCTCACATCCTACATAAAGCATCCATTTTACTTGAATCTTGTTCAAGTCATAAAATATTAAACTATTTTCTTAGATAAATTTATTTCACTTACATTCATGAAAACCCCATCAATCACATTAATGCCATTTCAGATTAAAAAGTTAAAATTAAGAATGTGTACCTCAGCTTTCCCCTTGTAGACATTGCTCCTCAATCACATGCTGCACTTTCAAATATTTTCTTTCCCACTAACCCTGAAATAAAAGTCTCACCTATGCTGCCCTCCTCCCTCCAGCCCTTCTTCCCAATCTGGGTAACAGAGTCGGACTTAAGTGCTACTCTAATGTTTTCACTGAATCAAGTTTCTTTGAAGGAGTTGTTACCCAACTTGCTAGTTCCTGACAGTCTCTCATGTTTTGGTCACTTAACAATAAACACTATTATTCAAAACCTAGAATATTAACATGAGCATCCATCCAGATTGACCTGGCAGTTTTCCATTACATTCATTTTCTAAGCAGTCCACTGAGGGCTAAGCACAGAGTTGCTTTTGTTATGAGAAAAATGATTTGACATTCATCATGTTGTTAAAGATGGTTTTTACAACCCACTCTTATAGAAATCAAGAAGAGAGTTAATTCCATTAAAATATAGAATTTGGTTGTTTTTCACATCTCAGGTTCCATCTTAATTAAACATGTGCATTGTTTTCCACTAAATTCCTCAAAAAAAAATCAAACCCATATTAAAATGTTTTCTTCTTCATCATCATCATCATATGAACAAGCTTAACTGCTTTTGATGATATTTATTACTATTATATTTATATTCACATTTATGCATATACATGTCATCTAGGAAAGATGAACACAACCACATCTTCAAGCAAAATGTATATGTATATAAGGCATGAATATATAGATATAGAAATGTAGGATAAATTAAATCACCATGATAGTTTATTAGGAGAAAACCCTCTTTCTCAAAGAATATGTCAGCACAAATAAGTGTAATTGTAGGTTTGTTAAAAGATAAAGGGCTGGGGAGGCAGTTAGGTGGCAGAGTGGATAGAGCACTAGCCATGGAGTCAGGAGAACCTGAGTTCAAATCTGACCTCAGACACTTCATAATGACCTAGCTGGGTGGCCTTGGGCAAGTCACTTAACACCATTGTCTTGCAAAAATTATCTAATTATGTAATCTAAATAAAAACATATTATTGCCATGGGATACCTTTCCTTCCATAAATGAGGTTAAAAAAATACTTTTTCCTTCAGAAGTTTAGAAACTACAGGCTAAACTTTAATTTAGCCATTACAGGGAATCCTAAAGTATTTCACTTCAACATTCACTCTCTTAGTAAGACCAGACGCCCTTTTCTTGCATAATATAACTCATAAAGCTGGCAATAAAAGACCTTAAATACCAGGGACAGGATGCATGTGGTTTGTATGAAAAATAGAACAGCTTGTGCAGCTAAACCCCAAGACCCAGAAGTCAAAGATTCTCTGCCCACATCCACACTCTTGATGGCAAAGGCAATCTTTTGGCAAAAGACTTCAGGGGCTTTTGTTGAAGGAACTTCCCCCCATTGACAAGGACTATTTCTTTATAATCTGCTTTTCAGTAGATTGAGAAGGTATTGTAGGAAAGCAAATGAATTAATTGACAATATAGAGAATAAAAATAATGACTATATAGAGACAGGATTCAAACCCCAACTCAGACACCTCCTAGTTGTAAGACCCAAGGAAAGTCATCAAACCTTTCTAAGTCTGTTTCCTTATTTGTAATGTAAAGATGAGAACAATATCTATTCATGAGTTTTTGTGAGGCTCAACTATGAAAAGATATGTTAAATTTTTGGTAGATATTAAATCTAAATAAATATGAAAATATCACTGTATATGTTAAATGCTTAGCAGACATTAAATGTGAATAAATATGGAAAATATCACTACTTATATTCTTTCATTCTCTTCTTTAGAGCACACACACACACACACACACACACACACACACACACACACAAAACATTGTCTTAATAATGACATCATAAGAATAATACATAGCAGATCATGTATTATTTTTAACTCCTTTATTTCTGTCTTGGGATTTGAGAGGAAATGCAAGTTTTCTTTTCTGGTTTTCCCAAACCCTGCAGAAGGTTTGGCAGCTACAAATAAACTGTATGCTCCTGGAAAGTAACCCACAAGGTAGGCAGTTGGCAGTGGATAGCGCACAGGATGGGAGGACCGAATTCAAATCTACCTCAGACTCTTGATACTTCCTAGCTGTGTGACCTTGGGCAAGTAAGTCACTTAATCCCATTGTCTTGCAAACACCCCCCCCCAAAAAAAGAAGCAGCTCACATGCAATTTTTGACCTATTTGTCATTGGGTGCTCATTCCTAGGAGAAGAAAAAAACAAGAATGGGACCTCATTAAAAAATGTGGACCAAGGGCAGCCAGGTGGTGCAGTGGATAGAGCCACTGGTCCTAGAGTCAGGAGGGCCTGAGTTCAAATGTGACCTCAGACACTTATCATATTTCCCCCATGTTTAAGATGCTCCTATGTATAAGATGCACCTTAATTTGGGGGCCCCAAATTTGAAAAAAATAAAGTTATTGAACTCAAGTTTTATTCATTATAAAATTCATACAAGTCCTCATCACTGTCAAAACTCCCATCCATTAGCTCATCCTCATTTGTGTTTGATGATGAATTGCTGTCTTAGAAGAGGCTCTGGACACTCTCCTGCCTGTCCCTGGTCTGGGGTTGACCACGAGCTCTCCCTGGGCAAGTCTGGGGCATGGACGCATGCTTAGTCCATTCTATTTCATGAATCTGAAGCTCCAGTTGTTCCTCCTTGGAAATCAGTCACTTCTGTTTCATCAGTCATTCTTCTGGCCTCCTGCTGAACCATTTTTGTTGACACAGGAATGGCCTTTTGCGCTTCCATCCATTTCCTCTATAACTCAGACCATCTGACTGCCTTACCTCTCATGATCTTGTTCAGCCAGGGTGTTTTCAGTCCAGTTTCTTCTTCCTGTAGCCAGGCTCAGATTGTTTTCTCAGTTGGAGAAAATAGTCATTCTAGCATTCAGCAGCATGATTTCCATTCACTTTGGCAAACTGGATCACTTTGAACTTGAATTCAGCATAGGACAAAAATCTTTTCTGAACCATTCCTGGACAGATCGTGGCAAAACATAACCTAATATACTGGTAACAAATGTGAAACGATGAGTGCAAAGACAACAAGTGTGAAAAAGTGCGAAATGCAATTTTAAAAATCTACAACCACTATACAAGAAGCTCCCAGTTTTTAAACCCCAAATTTTTTGAAAAAGGGTGTGTCTTATTCATGGGGAAATGTGGTAATAATTATCTAGCTGTGTGACCTTGAGCAAATCACTTAACCCTATTGTCTTGCAAAAAAGCAAAATCAAAAAAAAAAGTGGACCACCATATACTTTGGATTTCAGGTTATATAAACGTGTACTTCTGAAACTAATATTTGGATTGGTAAAAAAAAACCTATTTAAATATTGTCTTCATCTGGGAAATAATTTCTTGTGTAAAGAAGTTTTCAGATCACCTAAATGCTTCCAAATAAAAATTAAGCATGAAGCATCTTTTCTTTCATGCTTCTTATTAGTATTTCAAATATTTATGTACTTTTTAAAAGCCCAATGAAAACAACACAGGCTCTGGATTGTAGCAAAAATGCCTCTTGTCTAGGTAAACAGTGGAATTTCTTTTGATTGATTCTAGCAAGGATTAATGTCATCAAAATAAAACCTACCATGGGGTATCAAATTAATTTATTTCCAAAACTCTATAACTAGCTTCTCAAATATTTTGACATTCTGAACCACCAAAGAACATCAGGATTCAAAATCTAAAAGACTTCAATCTGCTTTTGTTCAAGCCATTTGGTTCTTAGCCTAACAGTCTCCAAATAACAATGTCATTTTGATTTCAAAGAAATAGAGGAATGGCATTGAGTTCAAAAACATCATACAATAGCATGTGTTAAATTCTTCTTACATGTAAAACTTTTATTTTATTGAACTAAACTAGTTCAACTTTTCATTTTGTGGAATTCAGCTAAAATAGGTTACAATGAGGTTTTAGATGGATCCAAATCATAGATGCATTCATAGTCTTAGAACTGAAATAGAGCTCATCCTTAGCGCTAAGCACAGAATTAAATCCAATACCCTCATTTTGTTATTAAATAAACTGAAGTTCAGTGAGTTTAACTGACTTGCCGGATAGCATAGTTCTGTGAATTTTTCAATTATGTGAATTTGTTACATATATATGACATTTATTTCTTCACTGTTTAAGGCTATTTATGTAATGCTTCTGAAGGTACATTGGCTAGGCAATATCAGAAAGATTCTATCAGTAAATTCATGTTTGGCCATTTCTCAATGTCCTATTTCTGATTCTTTGCTACAAAAAAGTGGTACTATGGATATTTTTATGTCATTGAGCTCCTTGGGGTAAATACCTAGCAGGGTATTTATAGGGTATAAATGTTTTAGTTAGTTTTAAAAAATATAATTCCAAATTATTTTTCAGAAGGTTTGGACTAATTCATAACTCTACCAACAGTGTATATTAATAGTTCTCCCTTTTTGCAGTCCCTCCAACATTGAATATTTCCATCTTCTGTCATCACTGAAATACAATTTCTGCTTTGTTTTGATTTGCATTCATTTTATCTTAGTGATTTGGAACCTTTGATATAGTTGTTAAAATATGCAATTCTTTTAAGATGATGGTTTCTATGGTCCTTTGTATGATCCTATGAACTATCTGTTCAAATCCTACCCCCAGTCAACTACTCTAAAAACTTCAGATAGCTTCTCATTAGGTAAAATCTAGGACACTTTCTTGGTTTAGCTGAATTATCTTCCTCCCAATGGGGAAGCTCCTTCACTCTCTATTGTCCAGCATATGTTTTCCTATTTTTACCTCTTCTGATTTCTGTCCTGTTTATGGACATAGATAAATAGATTTCTTTGCCTTTGACTATGCATATCCATTGTAGAACTGGTATTGGGCTGGAAGGAAGTCAAACTTTGGATAGAAATTCTGATTTTCCCAACTAATGCAGCTAGGATCAGAAGTTAAATGGAAAATCTCTCCCCAAGACTAATAATATTTAAAGGAAAAGATAGATATAATTTTATTCTTGTTTCCCTTCTTTCTGAGGAGAGCAGACTAGCCAATCTTCCAGTCTCAACCTCCTGCCTTCCTTTCTGTTAAGAATCATATTCTCAGGGCAGCTAGGTGACACAATAGATAGAGCACCGGCCCTGGATTCAGGAGGAGCTGAGTTCAAATCCAGCCTCTGGCACTTAATAATTCCCTAGCTGTGTGGCTTTAGGCAAGTCACAACCTCATTGCCTTGCGAAGAGAGAGAGAGAGAGAGAGAGAGAGAGAGAGAGAGAGAGAGAGACTCCTCCAACATCATGTCCCTGCACCAGTTCCCTCTTGTTCTCTTCTCCCTCTGTTCAACTTTCTTTTGTGTAGTGTCTTCCCCTTTTGGTTTTTAAACTCCTTATGAGCCGAAACTGTCTTTTTTTTATTTTCATAGTGTTTGGAGCCTAATAGGACCTTAATAAATGCTTAGTTTTTTATTTACTAATATATATGTGTATATATATGTATATATATATACATATATATATATATATATATATAGTATGTGTATTCAGGATAAATTTTTTTCAATTTAAATATTTTTATTTATTTGTTTTCACCAATCTTTTTTTTTTTAGATTTTTGGCAAGGCAAATGGGGTTAAGTGGCTTGCCCAAGGCCACACAGCTAGGTAATTAGTAAGTGTCTGAGACTGGATTTGAACCCAGGTACTCCTGACTCCAGGGCCAGTGCTTTATTCATTGCACTACCTAGCCACCCCCTGCCAATCATTTTTTGGCATGGTTTAGAATTTTACATTTTTCTCCCTTCCTCCCTTCCACCCTTACCCCCACAGAAAACTCTCTAATATAGGCTCTGTGTAATTATGTGTAATTATGATAAACACAGTTCCAAATTAATCATGTGAAAGAAGAATCAAATCTAAATGGAAGAAAAGAAATTAAAGAGAAAATTGGCATAAATAATAGAATTTTTAAAAATTGAAGATAGCAAGTTTTGGTCTACATCTAAACCCCACAGTTCCTTCTCTAGATATGGATGATATTTTTCTTCACAAGTCTTTTTTAAATTGTCTTTAATTATTGTACTGTGGATATGAACAAGTCGATCATGGCTGATCATCACTCAGAGTTGCAGTTAGTGTGTACAATGTTCTTTTGGTTCTGCTCATTTCACTTAGCATCAGTTCACATACAGGATAAATTTGAAATAAGCAACAGAGGAAAAAACACTAGAATTAAAGGGAATTTGAAATTTTTAACTGAGAGAACGTGAAATTTTTAACTGGGACTTGAAGGAAACTAGGAGGTGAAGAAGAGAAGAGAAAACATTCTAGACATGGTGAAGCACTGGCAAAAAAGTTGAAAGTCAGCAGATAGATTGTCTTGTTCAAAAAACAGCAAGAAGGTTAATGTCATTTGATGGTGGCAACGGGGAGGTGTAAGGTCTAAGGAAATTGAAAAGGTACTTTGAGGGGGGCCAGCTGGCTCTTGAACACCCAGCTAAAGGATTTCATATTTTATCCTAGAAATGATAGTTACTAAAGATTATTTAGTATAGAGAGAGGGGTGACATGGTTAGACCTGTGCTTTAGGAAAATCATTTTGGAGGTTGAGTGAAAGATAGACTGGAGTGTAGAGAATTTGTGTTAGTGAGACCCATCAGTAATCTATTGTAATAGTTCGGGTATGAGATGATGAGGGTCTGCCCCAGGATGGTGGCAGTGATGGAGGAGAGAAGGAGATCTATATAAGATCTTTAATTTATCTGGAGATAAATCAATAGGCATTGACAACAGATTAGACATGAGATGGTGAGTGATGAAAGAGAGTATAGCCTTGAAGATGACATCTAAGTTGAGCCTAGGTAACTGGAATGACGGTAGTGCTCTCAATAATAATAGGGAAGAAAGGAGGAGGGGTAGATTTGGGAGATCATGATGTCTGAGGTGTCCAATAAGTAATTAGAGATGAGAAAGATCATACCAGAGGTTCAGATTGAAAAGACAACTTTGAGAATCATCAGCATAGAGATGATCTTTGAATTCTTGGGAGCTAATGAGATCATTAGGGAAATAGTATAGAGGAAGAAGGAAGAAGGGCAGCAGATTCCTGGAGGGTCACTCATTGCTAGTGGGTGTCACCTGAATAAAGAACCAGCAAAGAAGACTAGGAAAGGTGAGATAGGGAAGAAGACCAGAAGAATAGGCCAGAAAAACCGCCTGTATTGATTGACACATGCTAAGTACTTGGGAATTTTGAGTATACTTCTATTTGTTCATTTTTTTGACAATGATTTCTGTGCTAGTCACACATGTACCATTGCTCCATGGCTGAATTATGCACATGTTCATTTATTTGCATATACACTACTACTCATATGTGTTTGTTGTTTTGTAGGCTAAATGTTACCATTGCTTTGTTCCTATGCATATTTGTCTGGGTTCTGTGAAGTCATTCCTGCTGTGACATCTGCATGCAAATTAGCCCTATAGTCACTGCGTAGTCTGTCAGATGATATCCTTGCACATTGACATATCTGTTGTTGATATTATTGGATGTCGATTTGCTATTCAGGACCTCCTTAGATGATCGCTTTGTTTTGTTACATGCTGGCACTTAGTTGGAAGAGTTTGCAAAAGGCTACAAAGTTTCTGTCTTGCTTTTGCCAAGGAGATTAGAATGATCGAAAAGATCCCCTGATGATGGTTCTGGCAGAAATCCTGAACCCTTCGTCCTTTCTCCATCCCCTGAAGAACTGACCTGAGATGGGTCTGGCATAGCCAGATTCCTCATACATTGGCCACTCCCATCCTAAGGGACGAGAAGACCGGGAGCTTCCATAGAGCGAGGAGAGCAGGGAAGCATGAGAGAAGTGGCTCCAAAACTCAGGCCCCAAAGTGGAAACTCAACAGACAAGAAACCATTGGGAGCATCCTCTACTCAACTAGCTGAGCCAGGGTGTGAGATGCAAAGACTCTGGAGGCATGAGGTATCCCGGCACAATCTCATTCTCTTCTTCATTCTAAGAAGTGACTTCCCAGAATCTCCATTTCTAGAGTTAGTTTTCAGTTTCATTTCATCTTTTCATTATAATAAATGTGGCTAACTATTACTTCTGCTCCAACTCTATTCTTGGGCAATTGCATCCAAGAGAAACAATGGTGGGGAGGCAGGGGGGGCGGGCTATAGGCCAGCCAGAACTAGCTTATAATTCACCATAACAATTCTCAAGCTAAGGCAGGCTTGAGCTGTAAGAACAGAAACAGAATGACTGATTTCTATTTTTTTTTAGGTTCTCAGAATAGGAATAGAAACTTAGAATCAGGCCCTTCAATATACTAATCAACATTCTTTGGGGGCAGCTGGGTGGTGTAGTGGATAAAGAACCAGCCCTGGAGTCAGGAGGACCTGGGTTCAAATCTGACCTCAGACACTTCATAATCACCTAACTGTGGGGTCTTGGGCAAGCCACTTAACCCCACTGCCTTGCAAAACCTAAAAAAAAGAATTACGTTTAAGAATGTACTTTGCAAGATTTCTGGTATTTAGTTTGTACTTAATAATAAGTTCAATTTTAAAAGTAGTTGATAATAATTGTACTTAATAATAAATACAATTCCATAGGTGCTTAATAAGCTTTATTGAATTGGATTGGATTGCGCATAGAGAAGGCAGGTGAAAGAACTAGTTCAGAGAGGAAGGAACAATGCTTTTTTATTTTTAAAAAATAAATAGTAACTCAAACAAAAACAAACAAAGAATTTCAAATCAACAAAAAATTCAAAGATGAAATTCTGATTCAATGAAAATAAGATAATAAGCTTGAAGTGATCACAATTTCTTAAAATAAAAATAACACATTCACTTTTGTAAATATTCACAATAGCCAAAGCACATCTTGTAAAAGATATCATTTACTGGAATAAAAAAAAAATTAGAGTTGAAGATTTATGAGGAATGACTCCAGGGAAATTCCCATAGTCACATGCTGCAAAATAGAAAGATAAGTAGAGCTTATATATGCCAGTTCAAAACTATCTCCTTTGTCACCCTTCCCAGGACCCAGCAGCATTGACAAAGATGAGGAAGAAAGTTCTGGCAATACTTTTGGCCACACTACTCTGTTCCACTGTGGTTCATGGTATAGTAGAACTTTTTTTAAGTAGTTAGACCCAAGAATATTATTTCCTTCTCTGACCCTTCACCTTCTCCTTATTCTCATTCTTTTTTTTTCCTTCTTTCATTATAAAGTACATGTTCCAAATCTGGTACCTTTTTTGTAATAAGTAATGCTAGGAAACTATCTTTAGCACAAAATGTTAAATGTATCTATGTCTTTAGAGAACAGTTGTCCCTATCAAAATCTATTTACATGTTATAGAATCAACCAAGTGCCAGCAACAACTGTTTTAATTTGGGGGCGATGCTATTATCTAATCCAACACATTTTTGATCATCAAAAGTTATAGCTCAGACTTTGTAGATAGCAAGTCAGTTATGAATCCAAGTTATCTAACTGAAAAACTCTACCTGCCAAGAGGCCTAGAAATAACAGACAAAATCTAAACTAAGTTTGGGTTTCAAAATTTCTTTGTGTTTTTATGATGTCATTTTTGGTTTTATGGTTTATTTTTCTATTGATATAGTCTCATATATATGTGTATATATATGTATATATATGGACTCATATATGAATTCATTTATATGGAGATATATATAGATATAGATATAGATATAGATATAGATATAGATATAGATATAGATATAGATATAGATATAGATATAGATATAGATATAGATATAGATATAGACTATTAGTCCTTAAGTATACTTAAGGACTAATAGTTGTCATAGTAGTAGTAGTGAGATAAATAAATATATTATATACATATACATATTGACTTTTTTTTACTGCTTCTACTTATTTCATATCACATCAATTCATGGAGATTATTGTAGGCTTCTCAGTGTTCATCACACTTATTTTTTACAACACAGTCACATTCCCTTACATTTCTGTACCAAATGTGTTTTGCCATTCCTGAATCTATGAGCCAGTTCTCTGCTCTTACCACAAATTCTGCTCTAAGTGTTTCATGGACATGAAGTCTTTCTTTTTATTAGGGCTCTCCCTTTGGATAGATACCAAGCAGGGTAATCATTAATTAGGTGGATAATCCCAAAGTGTTGTCCAGAATGATTGTGCTGATTCACAGGTACATCAAAAATGCCTTGGGTTTTCCACATTCCTTCCTACACAGATTATTCCCAGCTTTTATCATCTTTGTATGTTAGGTAAGCATGTTACCTCTTAAAAGGGAAATAATTCGATGTATCCCATCATAATATGAGGCACCACATAAATTTCTTCTTTTCTCTCAATATTTTCCTTAAATTTAAAATTGTATTAATCTGACTTAAGTCCTTCTTTCAAAATAAATACTATTACTGTGTTCTTAGTAAATGGTTTTCTTTTCACTTATGAAAACTGTTTGCATATAAGCAAAATCAATACAATATAGATAGAAATAGAGTATTGTAACTGTTAGTATGACTAATTAATATCTTCTACCTTTCCAGGTTTCCCAATGTTCCAGGGGAGTCGGTGCCTTTGTAGAGGCTCTACAATGAACTCAGTGAATCCAAAATACATTAAAAATGTCTTACTATTTCTTCCAAGTGGCAACTGTGACAAAAAAGAAATTATGTAAGCAAAAATTGATGATGATGATGAAGACAATGGTATTTATTCAGTTTTATTTCAAAAATTTGATAAGATTCTTTTTGATTTTCTTTTAATAGTATCACACTGAAAGGAGGTACAAAAATGTGCTTGAATCCAATATCTAGGCAAGGAAAGCTTATCCTAAAGGTAAACCACAAGGATATTGTTCTTCATTTTCTTTGTCTCTTTTTCTGTCAAATATTTAAAGTCACATCAATCCTTTGGAGAGAAGGATAACACAATATATGTCTTTTTATTTTACAGAAGTTATAAAAAAGAATTCTTAAAAAAGGAAGATCATAAAGCACCGTAAGGGACTTAAAAACTAAATCATTTCATATTAAACCACTTACTTTACTTTACACTCTAAAGATAATGGGCATTGGAGGAAAAGGTCTTTCAGGCCCTTTACAGGTCTACCTCTATGATCCCACAATCCATCCTCTAAATAATCTCTTTCCCTCTTTCAGTTAATATCCATCCTGAAGTAGCACATTCTAGTCTAAGAACCACCCAGCAGATCTGTTTGTCTAAAACTGGGCTGCTGTCTAAAGCTTGGGTTACTTTCCCTTCTCAGCTGTTTGTTTTGGTTTTGCTTATAGTGTCATGTTACCATTAGCAGAGCATTCAACATATAGTACTAATAATATCTATAAATGCTATGGAGATATCTGAGTAAAAGCATGGTTATCTTCTGGTTTAAAAATATGTTTTATAGTTCATGAGGGAAGAATTTTTATTCCTTACAGCATTGTTATCATAAAGAATTAACTTAAGTGCCATTGTAAAAGAAAATTAGAAGAATCTAGACATTCCAACTTCAAGTGACAGCTCTAGTAATGACTCATCAGAACATGCTCACACATTTTTAACCTGAAATGCATATTTTCTGAAACTATTCTTATTATGTATTTTAGTTTTTCTTAACTTTAGGAAATGAGAACTAGAACTACTTTGGATATGTTTAAAATTAGAAATCATTGTATGTGCTAAAGAAATGTGTTGGAAAATAAGCTTGAAACAATCATCTTTACATTTTCATTGTGTTTTTTTAATCTGAGAAAAATATTTAAAGTCTTTTAGCCCAATCACATCTCTGCATCTTGTGCTAAAAATTGGAAATGGGTAAACCTAATTCATTTTGAAATAGATCAGAATAATTTCCTGTGATCAATTATAGAAATGAAGAATGGTGAAAACCAGATTCATTTCCAAACATTTAGGATTATTGAAACAATTTGAGCTTGGAGTTATTGAAACAATTTAAACTTGGAGTTTATGACACATGTACTGATCAATGACAAGGATATAAAGTAGGTATGAGTGACTGCCACATATTTACCTATAATGATTTGGGGCCAAAGACTGGTGCATAAGACATTATTCATGACATCTATGATAGGAAAGGAGGTAGGCTAGGTATTTAGTGGGAATGAGAGGGAATAAATGGACAACCTGAGTGTTGCATTGGTACCTCCCATATGCCCCTCAGCACCAGTGTCCCCCTCTAATGCTAACCTCCTCTTCCAGGGGGCCCTCCAGAAAACCTGATCCATAGGTAACAAGCTGACTTTCATCTTTAGTATTTTCTTTCCATTTTGCTACACTTACTGCCATTTGGTTCTCTCCTCCACTACTCCTCCACTCACTAGGTAGGTTAAGATGTCAGAATAACTCCTGATTCCCAATGCCACTTACTTTCAGGCTCTCTTTCTACCAAGATCATTCAAAAATCTCTCTTATAAGTCTACTTCTCCCTCAGCCTTGCAATCCCAAGCCCTGTTCTTCACCTTCACCATAACCTCTAGTCTCTCAGTTCATTGGTTCTTTCCCAAACCCTCATCCTACACTGACTACATTTTCTTCTCTTCCCCATCTGGACCCTTTGATGAACCAGTTCAAGTCTACACTGTCCTCACCTTTTGAGTCTCTTGTCCAACTATTCTAATAAAGATCCAAGCTTAAAAAAACCCCACTACTAGATTGCTCCTGCCATCTGATGTCTTTGTTCTTACTCATGCATTGCTGAATGAAGGAGAAAATCACTGTAAATTTATATTACATAAAGTCAACTAGAACCTCCCTGAGGTGAGGCAACCCTTCCCTGACCCACCTCCCCATTCATTAAAATGACTTTTTCAAACTTTTCCAATCTACCTCTCTCCTGCTCCTAAGCCTTTTCAGCTGAGAATTCTGCTTCATAGTTCCCAGAACTGATAGAACCTATTATCTCAGAACTTTCTCTTCTTCCATCATGCTCATCTCCCATTAAGATGCCTTTCACCTCTCTCTTCCCCTTCATCCCTCTTTCACATGAAAAGGCAAACCCCTCTACCGACACAAGTAACCCCATTTTCTCTCCTGTCACCTCCAGCAGACTACTCCCTAACATCCCTATTCTCACTTAGAATTTCTTTTTGTTTTCTTGCTGCTTCCCTACTGGTTACGAACACATCCACATCTCCTTCCACCACCCTAGTGTTCAAAACCACTCACCAAATCCATCCATCCCTGTTAGCTATTCTCTTATATCTCTCTTTTTCTTTTTTTGGCTAAATTCAATAAGAAAGTTGTCCTTGTGCATCCACTTCTTTCCTCTTACTCATTAACTCTCTTCAGTCTGGCTTCTAACCTCATCCATCAAATGAAATTGTTCTCTCCAAAGTTAAGAAGGATTTCTTCAACACCAAGTATGATTGGCTTTTCTCAGGCTTTATCTCTCTTGCCTTCTCTGTAGCCTTTGACATTGCTAATCATCCTCTTAGTGATTCTCTTTTTTCCTAATTTTTCATGATGCTGCTTTCGATTCTACTATCAGTCTGATGCCTTCTTCTCAGTCTCCTTTGATTTTCAGCATCAGCTCGGTGTCATGACGATCTGAGTTCAAATGCTGCTTCAGATACTTACTAGCTGTACAGTAGTAACTTATCCTCTGCCTTAGTTTCCTCAACTACAAAATAGAAATAATAACATCTACATCTCAGCACTACTGAGAGAATCCAATGAAATGATATTTGTGAAGCACTTATGATACTAATTAAGTAGACACTTAAATGTTTATTCCCTTCCTTCCTCTCTTTATCCAGGTCACCTCTAGTAATCACAGGTATACCCCAAGACTCTGTTCTGGGACCTCTTCTCCCTCTAAATCATTTCCCTTAGTGATCTCATCAATTGCCACGGATTCATTTAATATCTCTATGCAAATCATTCTCCGGTTGGTTTGACCCAATCTAAATCTTTCTTCAGACTCCCATCTCTAATTGCCTGCTGACCATCTTAAACTTGGTATGTACAAAACTAAACTTATTAGCTTTCTTCCCAAACTCTCCCCTCTTCCTAACTTCTGTATTGAATGTAGAAGGGACCATCCTCCTCCTCCCCATCACCAGGGCTCGAAACCTGGGTGTCATCCTCAACTCTTCATTCTTACTCCCCATATCCAATCTGTTGTCCAGTCTACTTATTTCTACCTTTATAATCTCTCCTCTCTACTCTCCTCTGACAATGCTACAAACTGAATGAAGACCCTTATCCCTTCATGTCTTGCACTACTGCTAGTTGCTCTTTCTGCCTGCCTCAAGCCTATCCCCACTAGTCCAAGAAGGTTTTTTGCATTCCCCTTAGTGTTAATTCCTTCCCTTTGTTGATGGCCTCCAATTTAATCTGTCTACATCTAGTTTATAAATAGTTGTTTGCCTAGTGTTTCTTCTATTGGGTTGTAGTTCCTTGAGAGCGGGGTCTGTCAATGAGTCGTCAATAAATGTTTATTAACTATTTAATATATACCAAACCCTAGGATAATGTTGGGATTACAAATGCTAATAAAAAGGAAGCTCCTTCCTTCAAGGAGATTATATTCTAACAGGGAAAAGTCGGGAGGAGGAAGGTCCATTGAGAGATTGCATCCTGGTAAGAACTGACTGGCCTGAACATTCCTTAAATGAAAATTCTGGGAAGACATCCAATCAGAGGGAAGTAATTTTAGAAGTGTGAATTAAAGTGTTGAAGTGTCTTCCAGTATCAAATTTCTGGAGGCAGGTTGAGTCTTCGGTCTTTTTTCCTTTCTTTGTATCTCTAGCACTTAGAATAGTGCCTGGTAAAAACAGACTCTTAATAAATGCTAGATGATTGATTGACTGACCCATCAGCCCACCAGACAGATCCTCTATGGAAGATGTATGTATAGGACAAAATTTCACAGAATGAGAAGAAATAATAGGTTGTCGCCTGAAACTTTGGAAGGCAAATTGACTTTGAGGAGAGATTATAGATTCGCTTAAGTATTTTAAAAAAACATATAAACATTTGAAAAGTCAAGATATTGATCTTAGTAATCATAGAATTACAACAAAACATTCAAATTAAGATATTATGTTTGGTTCTGGGCATAGAAGTAGATGAAGGCAGCTGGGTGATATAGTAGATAGAGGGACAGGCATGGAGTGAGGAAGACATGACTTCAATACACTTCAATACCTTAAACACTTACTCATCATATGACCCTGTGCAAGTCACTTATCCCAATTTTCCTTAGTTTCCTTTATCTTTGTTAAGAAACCGTCTAATGGGGTCACAAAGGAATCACTTGACCGAACAACAACAGCAACAGCAACAACAACAATGGAAGGAGATGGGTCATAGACCATGCTTTCAAGGGATTTACATGAGAGGAAAGACAAGTACATTAAAAAAATTAACTGAAAGGAGAATATGAAAATATAAAAGATACCCAAGAAAAATACTACGAAGGACGAGCAAAGTCTCAATTTAAAGAAAAAAGAAAAGAGATCAATCTGTCTATGGGAGATTACAAAAAGGCTTTGTGAAGCACTACATTAGGCTTTCAAGGTACTTCCTTTTTCAATTCCAATTTCAAAAATACAACTCTCCTCTCTGGTCAATTGTTCTGAGATGTTAGAGGATTACAAAATAGAGGTGATTACAAAATAATCTAAATGACTAGAAATGAAGGCTTAGGAGACATACAGACACTCAATTGCACTGGGGAACTAAGATAAGGGCAGGGGAAGGATCAAAAAATGACTCCACATTTTTAGCCTGTGTGGTTGAAAGTGTTAGTGTGCTCATCAGGATGGAGAAGAAAAGGGGAAGTACAAGTTCTAGTCATTGAAACATAATATAGATATATGGAAATACTGAATTGGAACCCAATGCAGTTGGAAATTGAGACAGAAATTTGTTAGATCCACAGAAATAACAAAGTGAGGTCCTGTGGGAGTGAATAATGCAATATGAACAGAAGGGATAATGACCAAGGACAAATCCTTGTGCATGTGTTGAAGGGACAGGAGAAGGATGAAGAGGATGGAGGGTACCACAGCCCCAAATCCCTATTTCCCCCACTGTATCCATTAGAATAGAAGAGAAAACACACCTTGAACTAAGTCTTGTTTGGGTCAGCCAATAAGAATATAGTTCTACTGCCATATGGCCTGGATACCTGAACCATAAACCATTGGAGGGACTTTACCTAGAGCAATGCATTTGTACTACTCATCTTTGCTGTCCTTGGTCATCTAATTCATTACTATAGTTTCAACCATCAATTATGTGGAGATCAGTAGCAATTCTCTTTCTTTTCCTTGAAGAGGTCAAGCTAATTGTACATTCAATGTCATATATCACTATCCCCCTCAGTGGACCAGGCTATGGCAGCCCCTTCTTAGAAATAAAACCTTCCTGAACTACCTGTTGAAAGTAACGCCTTCTGACCCTTTAAAAACCCTTGCCTTGCTTTGCTAACTTCTCATGGGAGTCTAGCCTGCTTATTAATAAATGTCATGCTTGGTTCCAGAGAAGCCTTGAGTCTTAATTCTTTAGAGATGCAGACAATCTAACCTCATCAAAGAGATAATGACAGATAAGCTGAGTACTGGAAAGGGACAAAGCCATATGCAACCTCTTTCCAGGAGAATGATGTGTTTTCTTTTTGGAACAGTTATTGGTAGCTTTGGAATATCTGAATCAAAGCAAATGACAGAGAAAAGATTCAGTGTGATACAGTGCAGAGTGTTGGCTCTGGAGAGAGAAGATATGAATTCAAATTCTGCCTGATACTTAACTTGTGTGACCTTGGACAAGTCACTTAAACCCTGTCACTCAGTTTCTTCATTTGCAAAGTGAGGGGGTTGGATAAAATGAATTCTGCAGTCCTGTCCAGCTCCAGATTCATAGTCCGATAATGAGATGTGAGCCTAATAAAAAGAGGGCTGGTTTTGGAATTAGAAGAGACCTAAATTCAAAACCATGTATTTGAAGTGGATGAAATGGCGATGACATCCAATGGAAAGAAGGCTGGACTCTCACATTGCTTTGCTTTGAGGTATCCAATGGGCACTTGGGTATGGGAGAATCGTCTTTCTTTTCTACTGTCACGGGCTCCATCACTGCAATGGTCACTCCAGTTCACAACTTTGAAGTCACCCTTGAACCCTCATCACAGTCAATCAGTTGCCAAATCTTTTTTTTTCCAATAGATCTCACATCTGTCCTCTTCTCTCTACTCACATAGCTGTCTTCAGGTCTTCATTACCTCTTACCTCAACTCCCACAATTACCTTTTCTTGCCACAAAAAGGTAAGGAGAGGAAGATTTCCTTTCCAATATATCCTTCATATGGCTTCCAAGTGTGTATTTTACCATGTCACTCTCCTATTCAGTCAATGCCCTTGGTTTCCAACAGATTCAAAGATCAAATATTATTTCATTTTTATATCACTCATTTATTCTCATTCTTTGAAAAATGTTATCTTTGTGTATTTAATGACATAATTATTAATATAGTTCTATTTGTATATAATTTATTAATTTAATTAATAAATATAAATAAGTAAATGTGTTCACAAATTGGGGGAGTGTTTAAAAACCCTTTTTGTTAGGGATGCCGAATCCAAAATGTCTGATATCCAGAGATCTAAGAGTAAAGAAAGCTGGCAAGGCACAAAATCATGGGAGATGGCTAAAGAGTAAGTCCTTTCTGGTAATTTTATAGGTGAGAAAACTAAAAATTTATGTGAAATGACTGGCCCAATATCACACAGGTACAGCCAAACTTGAATGCAAGACATCAATTCCAAATCCTGGGTTCTTTTAACAGAACAACAGCTGTTTCTCTTCCTTGGTCATCTGATTCCTTACTATAGCTTCAACCATCAATTCTATGGAGATCAGTAGAAATTCTCTTTCCTTAAAGATACATATCTATGCTTCTAACACTATGCATAACACATTCACAACAATATTCTGCCACTCTCAAACTAATATCCAGGTTCTTTTGTCAAAGCATCTTGGAGATAATGAATTCAAATTGTTTTGGAACTGTGAAATGATACTAATAATCAAGTGAATATATATAATAGCTGGAAATGTCAGATGAAGCCTTAAAAAAACATGAAAGAATGATCAGGAGTGGCAATCCCAACTAGCAAATAAAAGAATAGAAGTGATCATTAACATTTGATTTTTGAACCTTTTGAACCTTTCTTTTTTCTTCGAAATTATGAAGTGTGAACTATAGATATGGATGCACTTTCAGGTTCTAGACACCCTTATATCATTCTAGTGAATTTCATTATTATTCTTTCTTTCTTTTTAAAATTTTTTTATTAAAGATTTTATTTATTTTGAGTTTTACAATTTTCCCCCCAATCTTACTTCCCTCCCCACCCACCCCCGACAGAAAGCAATTTGTCAGTCTTTATTTTGTTTTCATGTTGTACATTGATCCAAATTGAGTGTGATGAGAGAGAAATCATATCCTTAAGGAAGAAACAAAATGTATAAAAGATAACAAGATCAGACAATAAAATATCAGTTTTTTTTCCTAAAGGGAATAGTCCTTGAACTTTGTTCGATCACCATGGTTCTTTATCTGGATACAGATGGTATTCTCCATTGCAGACAGCTGAGAATTGTCCCTGATTGTGGCACTGATGGAATGAGCGAGTCCATCAAGGTTGATCATCACCATTATTATTCTTTTAAGCTCTCCATTCTATGGAGCACTTTCATGATAAAGTAATGCTTTCCTTTTCTTGTTTTCTATTTAAATAAAAGAGGGAATTAAGTATACAACTCTATAAGTTTAGGTCTTGAGAAATCACTAGGAAAGTAAAAATTGTATTTTGCATATCTGATTTTGGTTGTTAAATGTAATACACTTGGATAGTGGGAATAAGTTCATACAAGTTTAGAATTTTACCATTGATTTCTTAACAGATTTTGGCAACTAACCAATGCAAATTAAGATTCCTGTTTTCTTTTATTATAAATTGTCTATTTACAGAATTTCATCTTTTGGAATGATGATGTTAATTAATCTGATTTTCTCGCCCCAACTGATAGAAAACTGCAAAATTGATTTATTGCACAGAGATGGCTCTTGAGCAAGACCAAGCTTATGTAGTTTCATTTTCATATGAAGTGCAAAGCAGAAATAATTATTTCCTGGAAATCTGGAAGCTGTGAAGTACAGATATGATTATACAACTTTGCTTATAAATTGTCACAATTTGGAAATTCCATGAGGTGGAAAGGATACTTTGATTTCTAATAAATCATGCCTATTTCTCTAGCACTCTTTGACATATGCAAAAAATATGGATCTGTGACAAATCAAAATTTGAATTAAAAATCAGACACCCAGTTCATATCCCAATAAGGATCTATTGCACTAAAACAAATGGAGGCTTGATTCCTCAAAAAAACAGATGACAGATCAGTCCAAAATGGATCAAACCTGCCCAAAAGGTTCCTGGTAAAGGAATAACCAACTTCTTCATCATCTTCAACAAGAGACAGTTGTCCAATCCACAAAACAGACTGTGCCATTGTTGAATGACTTGTTTTAAAGGTTTTCTAATTATAAAAATAAAAGTTTTCCTCCCTCTAATTTTTCACCTACTGGTGAAAACAATTTTAGTTCAAAACTTTCAATTCTGCAATCATGAATTAAATATTGACAGAAGGCTGATGTCAGGTATGTAAGAAGAAAAATGGCATAGGGTAGACTCTGGAGTAGTTTTTTATCTTGTTTTAGGGAGTTCAGAGGAAGGGAAATAAAGAATTCATAAAAAAAGTTGATTTTATATAAGGTAGTCTTTCATCTAAAGATATTCAGCCAGAGTGGGTAGACCACCTCCCAAGAGATACCCTTTTGCTTTTTTATTTTTTGACAATTTTCCTTCACATGTCCTATTATAGCACTTAGCACTTTTCTAAGTAGTAATCATCCTCTGTCTTTGTATTTCTGTAAGGTGTTAATCAAGGTTGCTTACCTTACAGGGTGACGATGTATCTCATTCTTTGATTATATCTCAATTATTATCATATATATTAATGTTTGCAAAATTATGACTGCCATAATTTTTTATCCATAAGGATATGTTTGCTATTTTGTATTTACATAGCTGTATCTCTTCTCCTATCAAATGATAATGCTTGCTTAAAAGTATTTCCATAGTCCTGGAATAGAGGGTCTCTGTTCACATGGACTGGATTCAGTCCTGGGGAAGGGTGACCCAAAAGAGAAGGGATCTTACTTTTCTTTCATTCTCTGGCTCATTGCTTCTATCCTGGAATTCTGGGGAAATGCTCTCCACTATGTGTCATTCTCTCCCCCCCCCCCAAAAAAAAGATCAACAGGTTCCATTTGAGAAAGAAAGGCATTTATTGAACTAGGTATTCATAAAAAATATCTAGGACAGCTATGTCACAGAGTCACCAAACTTGAGTTAGATGGGACCTCAGTGGTCATTTTCTCCAACATGGAAGGCCTCCTTACTATGATGTTCCTAGCACATAGTTATTCATCCTGTTTGAAGACCTCCAAGAAGACTTTCCACCACTTGAGGTAACCCATTTCACTTCTGGAGATCATTAGAAGAAGCTCTCAGCAAGTTTTTTCCCCCCTGATATTAAGCTTGTTATCTTCTTAGAAACTTCTACCCTTTGATCCTAGTTCCATCTTTAAGAGCCAGACAGAGGAAGCCTAATCTCTCTCTTCCACATAACATGTCCTCAGATTCTTCAAGGTGGTGCTCAGGTTGTCCCTGAGCCTCTTCTTCTCCAGGCTAAAAAGTTCCCGATTCCGGGAATCACTCTTATTTCCCTCACCACAAAAGAAATACATGAAGACTCCCAAGTGTACAATAACAAACACTTAGAACATGAGACAATAGTCTATCTTCTCTATTATATTCTCTTGGGAGGTTCATGGGACATCTAAACAGAATTTCCTCTTCATCTTGAATCTGTGGAAGTAACTCACAGGGCCCAGATCCTCTAGCCAGATGGGAATGTTCTGGTCTTCCTCAGTAGTTACATAACATCCTCTTGGAACTCAATGGTCATCCTCTTTTTTTTTTTTCAGAAGACCTGGTTTTAAATTCTGGCTTGTATATTCACTACCTGTGAGATAACAGATATATAACTTAAAATTTGAGGGTCTTAAGACAATTATACTTGTTACCCACCTCACAGGATTGTTGTATAAAAAGTATTTCATCAATCCCAATTAGGGATTCGTTGATGGAAGCATTGGGCCCTGTGTGACCAACTCCAGTTCTGGAGACTTCTTGAACTCCAAGGTGATTACAAGGCAGCAAACATCAATCTCTCAGGAAAACTGTCTTTTTCTGTGTTAGGGGAAAGAAATACTACTAGCCCTTCAGTATCAAAGAGGACCACACAAACCAATCAAGGGATGGAGGCCCAAAGCTAAATAAGCAACTGGGGACCTGAGATCCTGCCTCAGGTTCACCTAGCTAAGCACACAGTGAAAGCTATAAAACTACACTAAGACTTCTGGGACATCCCCTGTAAACTGATAGTCCATTCCCATGTGCTTACCAAAGGCTGTCAGGTTATCAAGGGGACAGTAAATAGGAGACAGTTACTAACCTGGCTGTGTTCCTCAAAAGTGCCAGTCCATCTTAACATCCTACTAAGGAGATAGCTATTTCTGGTTTAGACAATAGTAAACTGGAATATTAGCTTCAACACTTCAGTGTTGTTGTGAGGATCAAATGAGAAAAATCATTGTCAAAATATTTTACATCGGGGCTGCTAGGTGGCGCAGTGGATAAAGCACCGGCCCTGGAGTCAGGAGTACCTGGGTTCATATCGGATACTTACTAATTACCTAGCTGTGTGGCCTTGGGCAAGCCACTTAACCCCGTTTGCCTTGCAAAAACCTAAAAAAAAATATTTTACATCTAATGTAAAATGGAACTTATCACCTTCCCAATTTCAAAGTAAAGAGAGGTTTGATTAAAAGGAGACTTTAGTATTTTTAATGTTTTAAAATTTAACATAATTTAAATTTTAAAATGAATTAGAATTTAAATAATTTAAATGTTTTTGTATTTTAAAACAATTAGTTCTTAATTTATGAAAAAGTAAGTTTATTTCTATAGTTTGGTAAATAAAAATGAATATTCAAAATTCACTTGAAGAAATGAAATTCCTTAGATATACATTCTTTTTTTTTTTTAGGTTTTTTTTTGTAAGGCAAACGGGGTTAAGTGGCTTGCCCAAGACCACACAGCTAGGTCATGATTAAGTGTCTGAGACCGGATTTGAACCCAGGTACTCCTGACTCCAGGGCTGATGCTTTATTCACTGCGCTACCTAGCCACCCCTAGATATACATTCTAATGAAAGGATGTACACACATATGAATTCACATATAATCAAGTGAAAATATATTAAAAGCATAACAATCCATAAAAGCACTTGATAAATCTCTGCTCTTTGAGTTTATATTATAAATAGGGATGACTTCCTTGACTAGGTATCAAGACTAAACATGACTAAGGTGTTTAGATTTAGACAAATTTATAATTTGTCAAAGGAAATGTGAAAGTTTGAAATCAAATTTCTAATCCCCTAAGGATCAGCTCAGAACAGTAAAGAACATCAAACAAAACAGATTTAACAACTAAAGAGAGAGCAGCAAGCTCGTATAACCTTTCCAGAAAAGTCCCAGGAGACAAGACCTGAAAACGACAGAACTCTTAGCTCAAGGACCATTAAGAAAAAAGAGAAGAGCTGGCTCTCATATAATTTCAATGTGCAATTTTTTTACTTTTTTTTGGCAAGGCAATGGGGTTAAGTGACTTGCCCAAGGTCACACAGCTAGGCCATTATTAAGAGTCTGAGACTGGATTTGAACTCAGGTCCTCCTGACTCCAGGGCCAGTACTCTATCCACTGTGCTACCTAGCTGCCCCCCATATAATCTCAAGAATCAAAAAGAGCTGGGCTTGTGTTTCAGGGATAGTATTCTCTGACTTTTCCTGATGCTTCCCAGTCTCAAGTAAGGAGTCACCCCTTAACTCAGGTCCATGTGACCCTGTTTGGTAGGACTCCTACATCTATGGTCATATTAGACTAAACTTCTTGGAATGAAAGGACCATGATGTATTTATCTTCCTATCCCCTTCAGGATCTGGCTCAGTGTCTTAGTGCTAATAGGCAATTAATTGAATTAATTAATTAATTTGATTATTTAAATATTTCTTTGGCATTTTTTCAACATATGTAGTTATAAACAACCTAAACATCTGTATACCTTACTTAGCCCAAATTCCTGAGCTAGCTACTGAATCCCCTGAAGCTAGTGAAAAGAAAGAGAAACCTAACATTCTTTGCATTGGAAAAAAATGAGGCAATTCCTAGAAAAGGAAGCAGTACTAAATAAAAATACTTTCAGTCCTTCAATCTGGGACTTCCCCAGGAACAAATCAATGTGCAATTTTTCAAACATTAAGAGGATCAAAGAGAGTGAAGGGAAGAAAGCCTATAAATACTGATTCCTAGCTCCATATCCTCTCAGAAATTCTTTAGCTCTCAGAGCACACTAGGATTAAAGAGGAACATCCAATCTCATCACCATGAAGCAAAGTGCCACTCTCTGTACGGCTCTTCTCCTTTGCTGCCTCTTAATTATTCTACCCAGGATACAAGGTAAGAAGATATAGTGACATTATTATTTTATTTTGAATTTTATTATAGAATTGAACATATATGTTAGCCTGGGTTTGAAATCCTGTAAAGTTTTACTGACTGCTATGGGTGAAAAGGCACAGAGAATAATGTACAAAGCCTCTATGACTTAAATCAATTTGTCAAAGTCCAAGAGAAAAATCTCCCAAAGCAAACTTAATACTTGGAATTGGGCCAACAAACTAAGATTTATTTTGTTATCATTGTTTTTTCTAATCAAACCATCCTGAAATACAATCGTTATGAGAACCTGTAATATTTAAAGAGACTCAAAGTTTAGCGTCTTTGTAACCTGGAGCTTCTGCCCAGACAAATTCAATGTGTATTAGTCTGCACAGAGTAAGTTTGTTCTATGAGTGGTGGTATTCTAAGTAACAGTGTTCCGTTGAAAGTGTCCTCTGACTATTTCTACTGGCACACTAATCAAACTTGTTCTATTCTGTCCATTTCTTCCCCTAAGGTTCCCCACTCTTCAAAAATATACGTTGTCAATGCATCAAGTTTCATGACATTATCCCCCATGTGAAATATTTAGAAAAACTTGAAGTAATTCCTGCAGGTTCTTCATGTGGACGCACTGAGATCATGTGAGTAAAAACCCACCTATTGACTGTGTGTGTATTTTCCCAGGATGATAGTTTTAACCAAACATCAAAAGTTTTTGTCTATTTTGATCTTTTTTTCAGAAGACCTGGTTTTAAATTCTGGCTTGTATATTCGCTACCTGTGAGATAACAGATATATAACTTAAATTTTGAGGTTCTTAAGATAATTATACTTGTTACCTACCTCACAGGATTGTTGTATAAAAAGTATTTCATCAATCAAAAAGTGTTATAAAAATGTAGGCTTTTATTACTGAATGAACCCAGAAAAGATCAATAATAGCCTAGTTTTGACAGTTTTGAGTCTTTTGTAAAACTGGACCTAAACTTTTGACTTAGTGGTTGCAAAGTAAGCTTGCCCTAGGACAACAAAAGGAAATTAATAAGAGATTACTATGAAATTCTCATGTTTTAAATCTTCTCCCCATCTTTATATCAGAGATTCTTTTTTAATCATAAATTATTTTTCACATCTGAAAGATATTCAGTTTTATTAAACTATTCCCTGCGATTTATTCATTGCAGTGTTACATTAAAGAGAACTAAGGAGCAAAGATGTCTGAACCCTGACTCTGTGCACATGAAAAATTTAATTAAATCGATTAAAGTGACAAGGTAAGCTTGCTGTGGTTTGTAGGTGAGGTTTCTCACCAAGAAACAATAAACTCAGAAAGGGAGAACTATGTTTAGGTTTTGCTGTGGGGCATGGAGCCCTGTAATTAAACTACATGTGACTTAGCTTCAATTCTTTAGGGTTATACAAAAGGGATTCTCTTTCCTGTTCTCTTTAGTGAATGGGGTAACACTAAAGGATGATGTCCTGGTTAATTAATGAATGGTTAATTCCATATCCCCCAATGCAATCAGTAATAAAATCAGATTCTGATAATCTGAATGGACTGTAACTCAATAGTGGATGCTTCCATCAGGTTTCATGATCAGGTGGCGAATTTCCCACATCTTGGAAAGACCCAAGGAATGGGTAGATTTAGCAAAGCTTCCACCTATTCTTCTACCCTGGGATTCAATCCCAATGACATTGAGGGAAAAAGTCAAATAATTCACACACACACACACACACACACACACACACACACACACACACACACACACCCTCATCTTAAATTTATACTTCTTGTTTATAGACCCAAAGAAACTTCTAACCAGAAGCAGAGATCACCAGAAAGAAGAACCAGGATGTGACTGAAGATGCCTTTTTTCCTCCATGACTATCCAGCAACGAGATCTGCTGTATAAATTAATATTTAGCTAGTGTTTGAAGTTTACATGTTATTTCATTTGAAATAGCCCAGTGAGGGTGGTGCTATTGTTATTTTTATTATTCAAATGAAGATATTGAGGCAGAGAGAGATTAAGTGACTTGTCCGGGTCACATGGTGAGTACTTGAGGTAAGATTTGAATTCAAATCTTCCTCTCCCAAGTCCAGTACCCTACTCCCTATGCCATTTGATATGTGTGGGCTTAGGTGACTAGCTATAATCACTCGGACAAAATTATCTAAAAAATAATTTGGTTGTCAAATAAGATGAATGGTTCATAATATAGTAGAAAGTGCACTAGATTTCAGACTCAAAGAAAATACCAGTTCTCAGGGTCTGTGTAACCTTGAAAACCTTGGAACTCCCTAGTACTCTGTTTCCTCATTTGTAAAATAATGAACTAAAAACCTCCAAAGCCCTTTCATTTCCAGATCTCTGATCTGAGGCCAGTCAGCTTGCCATTCTTTTCCTGACATCACACTCATAAGCACTGCGATCATTCCCTGTCCTTGCCCCAAACTGGACTCCCTGGCCTCCAATCTGCTTCTGTTGTTAAGCTATTACAATAACTGGATGGCACGGCTTCATTAAAAGGGATGGAGGGCAACATGCTGCTTTTATATAGATAAAAACCCTATCGAGTTATATATTTTTCTATTTTTTTATTTCTGAAATAGACCACATTTTTATTTTTGAACTTAAACATTAAATAATTGGGGATTTCCATATACATGTTAGAACAAAAAATGATCATACATTATTCTGTAATTATCTGCCATATATGGCTTGCTTTTCTTAAATATACAATAAATTCAACAAGTACAAAATAATTTCAGATTAGTTCTGTTTGTCTTGATTCTTTCTCTTGCCTTTTATTTTCATTCCATGGTTCCAAATTCTATTCTTCCCCTGTACTAATAATGAGGGGAAACGTGTATTTTTCAATCCAAAGGTTTCAATGTCACTGTATTCTAATTTCCCTTTTTTCTTTTTTGATTCTCAGTTTACCATTGAGGACAAAAAATAAAACTCATAAAAAATATTCCTATTAAAACAAAACATTCCCACAATGGCTTTGTCTGCATCAGTTCTCTGTCAGGGGCATGCCTCATCAGTGGTCCTCTGGAATCATGGATTAATTTTATTATATTGTTCAGTTTCTTATCTTTGAAAATTGTTTTTCTCTATAATATGGTTACTGTATAAATTATTTTCCTAGTTCTGTCATCTTACTTTATATCACTTCATATAAATATTTCTAAGTTTTTCTGAAGCTGTGTCTTTCATCATTTCTCTAGCACAATACTATTTCATATATTCATATACTATAATTTGATCGGTCATTCCCAAATTTATGGAAACTTTCTTAGTTTCCAGTTCTTTGCTGTAACAAAAAGAGAGCTGCTAAAAATATTTTTTGTATGTCTGGGTTCTTTTCCTCTTCCTTTGGTTTCTTTGGTTCTTCTATTTCTCTTCTAGAGTTCATAGTTTTCCACCTGTCAAACCGTAATGCAGGTGTCCTAAGGCGAGCTCAGGGAGGACAGAAACCTCCCTTGATCTTGATTTTCAGTATGAATACAGACCGTGAAAGCGGGGCCTCACGATCCTTTTGACCTTTGGGGTTTTAAGCAGGAGATGTCAGAAAAGTTACCGCAGGGATAACTGGCTTGTGGCGGGCCAAGCATTCATAGGGAGCACCAGCCCTGGAGTCAGGAGGACCTAGGTTCAAATCCAGCCTCAGACACTTAATAATTACCTAGCTGTGTGGCCTCGGACAAGTCACTTAACCCCATAGCCTTGCAAAAAAACCCCTACAAACCTAAAAAAAATGAATTGGAGAAGGAAATGGCAAAGTACTGCAGTGTCTTTGCCAAGAAAATCCCAGAGTTACAGTCAGAAGACTGAAATAACTGGGTAACAAGTTATTCAATGTCCACTGAATACCAAATACTGATCAAGGCACCAGAACTAAATGCACAAACATCAAAGATTCCTTGTCTTTGAGGATCTTCCATTCTATTGGGGAAACATCATGAACATAGTTAAGTAAATACAAGATAATGATAATGATGTTTGTCCTTCATTCTTGGAAGAAAAAAGTTGAAACTCAAAATCTTATAAAAAAATGAATGCTGATCAAAATGGATACAGGATTTAGACATAAAATGCAATATTATAAGCAAACTAAGAGAACAAGGAATAGTTTACCTGTCAGATCTATGGAAAAGGAAGCAATTTGTGATCAAGGAAGAGATGGAAAACATCATTAAAAACAAACTAGATAATTTTTTTTTTTAGTCTTTGTAAGGCAAATGGGGTTAAGTGGCTTGCCAGAGGCCACACAGTTAGGTAATTATTAAGTGTCTGAAACTGGATTTGAACCCAGGTACTCCTGACTCCAGGGCCATGCTCTATCCACTGTGCCACCTAGCTGCCCCCAAAACTAGATAATTTTGATTACATTAAATTAAAAGCTTTTGCAAGGACAAAACCACTGTAATCAAGATCAAAAGAAATGTAAACTGGGAAAATTTTTACAACTAGTATTTCTGACAAAGGACTCATTCTCAGAGAACTGAGTCAAATTTTAAAAAAAAACAAGCCCTTCCCCAATTGACAAATGGTCAAAGGATATACAGAGACAATTTACAGATGAGGAAATCAAAGCAATCCATAGTCATTGAAAATTTGCTTTAAATCACTACTTATTAGAGAAATGCAAATTAAAACATCTCTGAGATACCACCTCACACCTCTCAGACTGGCCAATATGACCAGAAAAGACAATGATCAATGTTGGAAGGGATGTGGGAAATCTGGGACACTATTACACTGTTGGTGGAGTTGTGAACTCATCCAAGCCTTTCTAGAGAGAAATTTGGAATTACACCCAAAGGGCAACAAAAATGTGCATATCCTTTGATCCAGCAATACCTCTATTGGGTCTATACCCTGAAGAGATGATGAAAAAGGGTAAAAACATCACTTGTACAAAAATACTCATAGCAGCCCTGTTTGTGGTGGCAAAGAATTGGAAATCAAGTAAACATACTTCAACTGGGGGATGGCTTAGCAAACTGTGGTATATGTATGTCATGGAACACTATTGTTCTATTAGAAACCGGGGTGGGGGGGCAGCTAGGTGGCACAGTGGATAGAGCACCGGCCCTGTAGTCAGGATACCTGGGTTCAAATCCAGCCTCAGACACTTAATAATTACCTACCTGTGTGGCCTCGGGCAAGCCACTTAACCCCATTGCCTTGCAAAAAAATCTAAAAAAAACAAAAGAAACCAGGAAGGAAGGGAATCCAGGGAAGCCTGCAAGGACTTGCATGAACTGATGCTGAGCAAGATGAGCAAAACCAGAAAAACATTGTACACCCTAGCAGCAACTAACAGACTGCCTTCTGTGGGGGGTGGGGGGAAGGAAGTGAGATTAGGGGAAAAATTGTAAAATTCAAAATAAATAAAATTTTTCTTTTATTAAAAAAAAGAAAAGAAAAAATGACCCTTGAGACTTGTCAACTAACTGTTCTACAGATTTAAGAACCCTGGATAAATAAATAAAGTTCTGTCCCACAAAGTCTTTGACAGTATCAAATGGTTCAATATTAGAAATGGATATGGTTTTATCAGTGCAAATAATATTAAAGAAAGTTCATTATCAAAAAAAAAAACCAAAAGCAAATGCTGAGTTCACCAGTCTTCTCTGACCTGTGGCCCAGCCAATGTTGTGTGGCTGTTCTTTCTTCTCTCTCTCTCTCTCTCTCTCTCTCTCTCTCTCTCTCTCTCTCTCCCTCCCTCCCTCCCTCCCTCTCTCTCCCTCCCTCCCCCTATCCCTTCCTATGTCTTTTAACCTGTTTTAATAAAATTTTGGGGGCGGCTAGGTAACGCAGTGGATAAAGCACCGGCCCTGGAGTCAGGAGTACCTGGGTTCAAATCTGATTTCAGACACTTACTAATTACCTAGCTGGGTGGCCTTGGGCAAACCACAATCCCATTTGCCTTGCAAAAATCTAAAAAAAATAAATAAAATAAATTTTTGTTTTATTTCCACCCTTGCTTTCCCAGGTCTGAATAATGATTCCTCATAGGCAGAATCAAACTCAAGTAGCCAGCAGCTACATAATGGCAAGCCATCCAGAAGTCTCTGCCCAGACTTGGGAAACTGGATCAAGCTCCATAGAGAGAAACACATCCCCTTTTATTTTAGATCCTAGATTTTTAGAAAAGTTGAAAATTATTAGACCTCTAGCCCTCCTTCTGTGTTTTCCTTTTTTGGGAAAATAGAAAAAGTTTGGGTTTTGTGGGGAGTCAACTAAACTGATCCCATGTGGTGTTTCACAGAAGCCTTGGTGGGGGCCTGCCCTGTTTTCAGATTGATGGGAGAAAAGGCAGTTCTGAGGTGTCTTTGGTTTAATTCTGTGAGGAAAGAGGGTGTAGTTGATCTTCACAGGGCGGAGGCTACCTTTGAAATCCATTACACAGGGGAATGTCCAGAGCCAATCATAGAACTGGGAGTGTTCTCCTAATCTCATTCCAAAGGTGACAAACCCAAGATTAGAAGAAACTAGTCCTTAACCATTCAAGAGTGACTTAGAGATCTTGACCTAATGCAACTGAGTTTGTACAATTAGATGACTGAAAAGTATCCCACACACCCCTGTGATGATTGGAGTTCACCAACATAACATGTTTCACATGATGTGGGGGGGAATCATATTAGGGACATGTCATGGGATGGGCAGACCTCTTAGACTGTAACTCAAATTCTGAGAGCCTATGAAAATCCAAGTGGGAGGGGAAAGAGTTTCAAAAGATTATATAATACCTGATGGAATTATCCCACCTTATGCCTCATGCTGAGTGAGGTGCCCATGTCCTGTAAGATTGTGAATAAAGTGTTCAATTTTCTCTCACTCCAGCAGATTTCTTTCATTTATAGATACCACTGTGGAGTGAGGGTTGTTAAGGAAAGAACTTCTGTGTATGTCCAGTTGACATGTTTGCCTACCTATAAATTGATGGAAAATTAAAATGTGGGGAGGAAACTTGCTGTGTACTTGCTCCTTGGAAGGAATTAGATTTGACAAAAGCATAACACTTGAGCTCCTAGAAATTTTCTTTGGGTGGAACTCTCTTACTTTCTTTCTCTCTTTCTCTTTGAAATCTCTCTCATTCTCTGCTGCCCTCACCCTCTGCAGGGATGGGGGAAAAATCTTGCTTTTTAGAATTTTGAAATTCAAACCTATGTCTCAGATGAAATGCATGCTTGGCTTCAGGAAGGGTAAGACCTCCAAAGCTTGTTTTAGAAAATAGGGGCCGTACATGCCTTCTTCTTGGTTTGGGGGGGGAGGGGTTGGGCAAAGATCATGTTTTCAATTCAAGTCCCATTTTCTAAAGACATTAGGGGAAATGGGTAGATTGTTTGGGAAGCCTCGGGGTTAATTCATTAAGGAAAAAAGGGGAAGATAACTTTTTTCTGGGACTAGGAAATTAAGATTTCATTTTTGTTTTTAGGTTTTTGCAAGGCAAATGGGGTTAAGTGGCTTGCCCAAGGCCACACAGCTAGGTAATTATTATGTCTGAGGCCAGATTTGAACTAGGTCCTCCTGACTCCAGGGTTGGTGCTCTATCCACTGTACCACCTAGCCACCTCTAATTTCATCTTTTAATTAAGCCTGTGCTAATAACTAATATCTCTGTAATAGAGTAACTGGATTTGAACTTTATAAAGTTACTTAGGAATGTATTCAATTTTAACTTTTGGTTGGCTATTTCAAAATCTTAATGAATATATAAGAGGTACCTCAAGAAATTCTGATTGATAATAAAATTATTTTCTGACTGGTCTTAATTGACACATTAAAAAATATAATATAAATATATGTGTGTACGTGTATATTTAAACATCAATGGGATGTTTTCACACCTCTCTACTGGCCTGGAGAGGTGGGGAAATGTTTCTATATTTTGAGATCTGGTACCGACCAGGGTATCAATCTCACCTCTAAACTCGTGTGTGTGTGTGTGTGTGTGTGTGTGTGTGTGTGTGTGTGTAATCCAGATCTGAAATAGTTAAAGTTACTTCAGTTAAATGTTACTCCTTTTGGTTTGGGTTTTGAATTTAATTGCTTGAAAGGGTCTAATTTTAAGTAATTTATGAAGTGGGGATCTGAGCCTTATACCATTTGAAAGTTTAAGTGGCAGTTTGTGAAATGATCTCGTCTGTGAGCTAAGTTTTTGTTAACCTAATATTGACTGAAGGCTGTATTCAACTTAGGTTAATTGAGACTTTAAGGTTTAAGGTAGAATCCCAGCCCTCAAGAGGCTCTGAAAAGAGGGCAGGAAGGCTTTTGATAGGAAAAGATCACCACCTTGTGTTTAAAGAAAAAAGAGCTATCTGAGAGTAATTGAGTCACCTAAGTTTTGTAACAGGTCTTGAGAATTTGTGTTTGTTATTAAGAAGGAAAATATAATTGGGATAAATTGTATGTCAAGTAAATTGGGAATATTAAATCATATATAATTTACTGATTTCTGTTGGGAAAGAGATATTGTACTAAATTTTATAGTCTGATCTGTTTTGATATTAAATTGATATACATTATCAACAATCTCACAAGGTCTTTTGTTGGTAAAGGAAGAAAGTTTGCTATCTTTGTCTCATCATCTATCATCATGTGTTTATGAAAGAGAATATCTATGTACATGTATTTATCAGTTATGTGATATTCTTTTGTAACTTCAAAGAAATTTATATTTAACAGTGTTTGATTCTCTTGGAACATGTAAGCTATTTGAATACTGTAATATTAAAGCCTGGAATTAACATGTGATTGCTTTGAAGCGGGAGTAAGGGAAATATTACAAATTATGACCCCCTTCTGGGATACATCTGTGGATTCATGCATAGTAACTCATGTCATTAATTGACTTGAATGCCTGGTTGTTTTATTATCATTTTATTGCATTGGAATCAATAATACGTAAGGAATGTAAAGTTACCTAAGATGGTCTAAAGTTTTTAAACAATTCTGAAAGTAATAATTTGTATTTGGTATTTATTTTTAAGGCAAGGCAAGGCAATGGGGTTAAGTGGCTTGCCCAAGGCCACACAGCTAGGTAATTATTAAGTGTCTGAGGCTGGATTTGAACTCAGGTCCTCCTGACTCCAGGGCCAGTGCTCTATCTATTGCTCCACCTAGCTGCCCCAATAATTTGTATTTTTAAAGATCGCTAGTAGTTAAAAGTTTATGTATAAAAGTTTATAGCTAGTTACATGTAAACTGGGACTAAACTGTGGTTATTCACTTTGAGGGAAAAGTACCTATGTAACCAGAGGAAGATAAAATAATGATGATGATTTGAAATTTCTCTGTGGCAATCTCTAGTCAATTGTTATGTGAGAAATATGGAGATGATGAGCAACCTCCTAGCCAGAAGGAAATATTTAGTTATTTTAAACATAGTTTAATAATTAAATGGGTTCATTGCAAAAAGTTGATTTTATTTAAAAATATATATATATGACAGGCTTGTTGTTTTTACATCTCAAAATCTGTTTATTGCATTTCATTTACAGCACCATCCTTAGGTACATGAGCAACAATTAAATCATGATTTTTTTCCCCTTGTTCTCTTATACCAAATTACAGCCTGGCACACTCTTGGTTCCCCTTAGTGCTCAAACCACCTGAAGTTCTGGTTATAGGTAATTGCTATATTACAATGTATTGATAATTGGTCTGCCTGACATCAGGTATGATAAAATAGAAAGACATTATGCCAATGAAGCCATTTAGCCTTATGGGGTTTGATGTTAAATGCTGCAGATGGAGTAAGTGACTTTTTAAACAATGACCCCAACCTCAACTGGGGTAGGATTCTCTTAAAAGTTCCCTCACCTGGCTCATCATTGAAAAGGATTCTCTCTGTATGACTTCAGAAGAGAACATATCCTCGTGTCCCTCTCTGCTCTGTAATAGCAAATTGCCATGATCATTCCAGGTGCATCATAATTAGGTATGAGAGTAAGCCAGTGGATCAGGAGAATGCCTATTGACATATTTAACAGCTTTAAAGGAGGGATCCATTCTTCAACTAGAATTTTTGGTCACTCTAAACATGGCCAAAGCTAAAATAGAAAATTTTGTTGCAAATTACTTCTTGAACAGGTGCAGTTTTTAAAATGCCTTTTCAGTACATTTGTCTATACTATCTTTGAGCTTTTGTTTACAACTTATGTGGAATCCATCAATGAATCTGTGGTGTATTGGAACCCAGGTTCTTATAAAAAAGATATTTTGATACAGGTTTAGGATCATAAAGTATAATTCTTGCCCCTTATAGACCTTCTATTTTTCCTAATTATTGGCCCTCTGTTAAATAGCCTTTTCTGTTATAATATCTCTGGTTTTTGCTTACTTAATTTTTTTCCCTTGAGTTTTGTTTCTCTTAGCTGTGTAGCTCCTGCCTCTCTGCAGGATACCAACTAGCTGTGCTAGCCATACATCATTCTCTGTTCCGCCTTAATGAAACCCTGACTGAAATACATTCATCTCCAAATGCACTCTGAAAGGCCCAGAAGAATCTGGGTTCTGAATAATTTTGAGGGGGGAATGGTGCAGGGGAAAGAGGAAAAGAATCATGAATGTAGAAATTGGGTGGGGATGTAAATTGACTACCACCTACTCTTGAGATTTAAATTGGCTAGAAGTAGAGAATTATAACTGCAACCAAGGTCAAAAAAGTATAGTAAATTGGGAAACAATTTTTACAACTAGTATTTCTGACAAAGGACTCATTTCTAAAATATACAGAGAACTGAATCAAATATAAATAAAAAAACAAGCCATTCCTTAACTGACAAATGATCAAAGGATATGCAAAGGCAATTTACAGATGAGAAAATTAAAGCAATCCATAGTCATATGAAAAATTGCTCTAAATCACTATTTTTTTAGAGAAATGCACATTAAAGCACCTCTGAGGTACCCCCTCATACCTCTCAGACTGGCCATTATGACCAGAAAGGACAATGATCGATGTTGGAAGGGATGTGGGAAATCTGGGACACTAATACATTGTTGGTGGAGCTGTGAACTCATTCAACCTTTTTGGAGAGCAATTTGGAATTATGCCCAAAGGGCAACAAAAATATGCATACCCTTTGAACCAACAGTACTACTACTGGGTCTATATCTTGAAAAGATCATGACAAAGGGTTAAAAACATCACTTGTACAAAAATATTCATAGCATCCCTGCTTGTGGTGTCAAAGAATTAGAAATTGAGTGAATGTTCTTCAATTGGACAATGGCTTAATAAACTGTGGTATATATATATATATGTATATATATATATATGTCATGGAACACTATTGTTCTATTAGAAGCCAGGAAGGATGGGAATTCAGGGAAGCCTGAAGGATTTGCATGAACTGATGCTGAGTGAGATGAGCATAACCAGAACATTGTACACCCTAACAGCAACATAGGGGTGATGATCAACCTTAACGGATTTGCTCATTCCATCAGTGCAACAATCAGGGACAATTTAAGGCTATCTGTGATGGAGAATACCATCTGTATCCAGAGAAAGAATTGTGGAATTTGAACAAAGACCAAAGACTATTACTTTTAATTTTTAAAAAATTGTTACCTTATTATGTAATTTTGTTATCTCTTATACTTTATTTTTCTTCCTTAAGGATATGATTTCTCTCTCGTAGTATTCAATTTAGATCAATGTATACCATGGAAACAATGTAAAGACTGGCAAATTGCCTTCTGTGGGGGGTGGGGGAAGGAAGCCAGATTAGAGGAACAATTGTAAAATTCAAAATAAATAAATTTAAAAGTAAAAAGAAAAAAAGAAACAATTTGTAATCTCAAATTGGGTGGAAAGCCCCATTACCATTGATTTATTGCTTAATGTAAAATTTGTATCCTGATCTCCTTAGACTTTACCCTCTACCTAATTCCAGGGCCAGTATAGGAGAAGGGAGCTCACCTTTTGCCCTCTGGATGAGAGGCAAGACATAAAAACCCGGGTTGAACTCCAGCTCAGGGCTGCCAGTCTTCCCTAATGTGTGGCCCAGGCAACGCTGCTTGACTGTTCTTTTATCTCTCTCTATCTCTCTCTACCTATCCTTTCCTATGTCTTATAACCTTTTTAATAAATTTTTGTTTTCTTTCCAAAAAAAAAAACCAAATGCTAAAAGCTATCTTTACATGTAATTAGAAAAAAAAATAAAATTTTAATTATTTGCCAAAAGATTCTATTTAATGCATAGGTCTTTTAATTCATAGTCAAGCAAAATAAATTAACTTAATGATTATAAATATTTATATATATGCATAAATAATACACCTATATATGTCTAGTTTTATACCTTGAATCTGTCATATCTCTGTAACCAATGACATTGTTAACACTGATCCCCTGGAATGATGCATGATCATTGTGCTAATCATAGTTCTAATAACTTTCAAAATTGTTTATTTTTGCAGTGAATTTATTGTACAAATTATACTCCTGGTTTTGATTTCATTTTTTATAATTAATCATTTTCAGATTCTGATGCTATTGTATAAATTTTTTTCCTGATTCTGCTAACTTCACTGCATCAATTCATGTCTTTCTTTGAATTTTTGAAATTATCTGTTTCTTATAATATTCCATCACATTCAGATACCACAACTTATTCAACCTTTCCTCGTTTGTTGAATATCCTCTTAGTTTCCTTTTGTTGCTTTTTTGTAGAAAGAGCTATTTTAAATATTTTTGTATATATAGAATCTTTCTCTGTTAAAATCACTTTTGAGAATAGGCCTTGCAGTGGTAAGATTGGGACAAAAATATATGCATTATTTAATTTTTTGTGTACAATTCCAAAGTGTTTTCCAGGATTCTTTGTATTTATTCATAAGATCAACATAGTGCATCAATGTGCCTGTTTTCTCATAGACCCTCCAATTTATTATTTTCCTTTTTTTTTTTGACATTTCCCCCTCTCACATCCTCTAGGTGTCACAATTGTTTTAACTTGAATTTCTCTAATTAATATTGATTTGGAACATCTTTTATATAGCGCTGCATTGCCTGGGGTTCTTCCCTTGAGAACTTTCTGCTCATATTCTTTGTCTGTTTATCAACTGAGGGATGAATTATTTTCTTATAAATTTGAATTAGCTTTTACATCTTGATCTTTTTCCTTAATTAAGAAAAACAGTTAAGCATCCCTTTTAATCTTAGCTGTGATTGATGTTTGAATAAAATCTTTTAATTTTATGTAATCACAAATATCCCCATAGTCTTCTAAGATATACCCTTTTCCTTGTTGGGACATGAACTTTTCTCCTATCATAAATCTGATATGTGATTTTTTCCCCATGTTTCTTTAATTTATGATGTAATTTTATATATAGGTTTTGTTTCCATTCAGAATTATGTGGGGGTTTTTTTGCATAAGACATTTTATTGATCTAAATCTAATTTTTTCAATGTTTCTTCAATTTTTCCAACACATTTTGGCAAAGTCTCAGTAGCCTGTCTCTGGGTTTAACCATGTATTAGGGTATTAGATAAATGTGTGTTGTGTAATTACTCTGTTCCATTGATCAATCTCACTATTTTTTAATCAGCACCAATTGTTACTGCTTTGCAGTATAGTTTGAGATCTGGCACTGCTATATTCCCTTCATAATCATTTCTTTTCATTTTTTTCTTGAGATTCTTAACATTTTTTTCTTCCATAAGAATTTCATATTTTTTTCTCAATTTATAAAGAAATCTTGGGGCAGCTAGATTGTACAGTTGGTAAAGCACTGGTCCTGGAGACAGGAGGACATGAGTTCAAATTTGAACTCAGACACTTAATAATTGCCTACTGTGTGACCTTGGGCAAGTCACTCTTAACCCCATTGCCTTAAATAAATTTTTTAAAAAAAAAATCTTTTGGTACTTTGAATGGCATGACTGAATTAAATCCTTTCATTTAGGTTTTATTGGAGCTTTTAATGCATTAATTCTTTGTACCCATAGACAAATTTTCTTCCAATTCTTTAGATCTATCATTATTTCTATAAACAGCTGTCTGCAATTGCATTTATAAAGCTGTATATGCAATTTGGAAAGGTAGATTCCCAGGTATTTTACATATTCCATAGTAATTTTAAATGGAATTTTCCTTACTTGCTTTTCTATCCTTCAAGTTTGCTAAAGTTATTAATTATTCCAATTAACTTTATGGTCCTTTAAGGACAACATATTATGTGCAAAAAGTAATAATTTTATTTCTTTTTTGCCTGCAGTTATTCCCTCAATTTCTTTTTACTGTTTTATGGCCATAGTAAGTATTCCTAGTACTCTAGAAGTATTAACAAACAGAAATATTAACAATGGACATCTTTGTTTTGCTACTAAATTTATTGGAAAGTATTTGTTATAAATAATAGTAGTTAGCTACTGATTTTAGACACACTATTTTTTCTGAAAAATTTATTTAAGGCAATGGGGTTAAGTGACTTGCCCAAGGTCGCACAACTAGGTAATTATTAAATGTCTGAGGTCAGACTTGAACTCAGGTCCTCCTGACTCCAGGGCTGGTGCTTAGACATACTATTTTTAATTCTAAGGAAAATTCCATTTATTCCCAAGATTTCCAGTGTTTTTTCAAATAAAAATAGGTGTTGTATTCTATAACTTTTCTATATTAATATAAACATGTGGTTTTTGATACCTATTAATAATATGATTAAGGTTATTCCTGGTATAAATCCAATTGTATATCATTTTGTGAGAATTAGTTCTATTCTCTTACTAACATTTTAGTTAAAATTTTTGCATCTGTGTTCATTAGTCATATTTACCTGTAGTTCTCTTCTACTGCTTTAAGTTTCCCTGGCTTATGGTTTTGTTTAATTAATCAAAACCATCTGTATCATAGAAGTAATTTGTTAGGATCCCCTTTTTTGCTATTTCATCAAATAATCCTCATAATTTTGAAATTAGAAATAGAATTCACTTGTGAATCCATTGGCTCCTAAAGTACTTTTCTTTGAAAAGTTAATTTATGCATTGTTTTTCTTCCTCTGAAATTGACTTGCTTAAATTCTCTATTTCTTATTCTTTTAATTTGAATATTTTGTTTGTATAAATATACATCTATTTCATTTAAGTTCTTGGCTTTGTTGGTTTACATCTGGGCAAAGTAATTTCTAATAAAATCTTTTATTTCTCCTTCATTTTTGTGAATGTTCTGTTTTTTTTCATTTCTGATAGTGGCAGTTTGGTTTTCCTCTTCCTTCTAGTCAAATCAATAAATTGTTTGTTAAGTTTGGGCTGTTAAAAAAATCAAATAACTTCTAATCTTATTTCTTTTTTCTATTTTTTTGTTAATTCCTTATTTTTCAGGATTTCTCTTTTGGCATGTAATTGAGATTTTTTTTTTAGATTTTTTTCAAGGCAATGGGGTTAAGTGATTTGCCCAAGGCCACACAGCTAGGTAATTATTAAGTGTTTGAGGTCGGATTTGAACCCACTACTCCTGACTCCAAGGCCGGTGCTCTATCCACTGCGCCACCTAGCCAGCCAACCCTGAGATTTTTTGAAAGTTAATAATTTTCTAACATTTTTTGTTGTTTTCCCAAATCTTAAATTTTTCCCCTAAGGAATACTTGACTACATCTCCCAAATTTTTGAATATTATTTTACTATTGTCTTATTTAATGAAATCTATAAATTTTACAATTAATCTCTAAGGATTTCTTTGCAATTTAAATATTTTGCTTACTGGTTTTTACTTTTTATTTTATTTTATTTTTGGTGAGGAAATTGGGGTTAAATGATTTGCCCAAGAGTAATGCAGGTAGTGTCAAGTGTCTGAAGGTATATTTGAACTCAAGTTCTCCTGACCTGAAAGGGTTACAACATGCAAAATAAATAGAAGAAAGCACTGAAATCTAGGAGGATCAAGAAAGATTTCAAGTATTACTTGAGCTGAGCTTTGAAGGAAACAAGAAATTCAAGGTATTAGAAATGAAAAGACAATTCCAGGTAATGGGAAGAGCCAATGCAAGGGCACTAGGAGATAGAATTTTAGGTGTATGAAGTAACAGGACAAGATGGTGACAGAAGAGCCACTCTTAGGTGTTCTCTCTCTATAATATTTCAAAACTCATAAAATTATGACTCTAAGTAAATTTTTGAGAGACAGAACCCACAGAAAGATCCAGTGAGGCAGTTCTCTAGCCCAAGGTAACCTGGAAAATAGTGGAAATGTTCCGCTCCAAGGGTTTAGAAGGGCAGCCTGCCAGAGTGAAGGAATTTCAGCCTCCTGGAGGTAGCCTTAGGGCACCTGGGAGCCACAGCTCACAGCAGCAGAAGCAGTTTTCTGACCAACACCATGAGGAGCACCGGGTACAACTTGGAAGATCAGCAGGGGTATCTCTACCAGAGCGAGTACATGAAGCCCAGCCCTCAGGGCACTCAGCAAGCAGTGGTGGTGGTGGCAGCCCAGATCCAGGAAATGGAAGCAAGCAGAGCCAGTAAGCAGGAGCCCCCAGGCAACTGAGCCTTGAATGCTCAGCCTACCAAAGGTAGGAGAGAGACTTCCAAGGTCTGTCCACTGTCCCTGGAACAGGATTCTGGGGCTCTGACCACATTCAGATCCTGATCACAGTCTAGGTCCCCCATGGAACAGCAGCACCCCCCACCTCAGCCCCATGGCAGAAGGGTGCACTTGTGGTCATTCACAGATCAGGAGGGAAGACAGAGCTTCACACACTGAGATCCTTGTGGGAGGGTGTCCCAATAATACTCCAAAGCTCAGGAAGCATCCCCAAACCAGGCATAGGCTATAGAAATGAATAAACAGAGAAAAAAGAGGAACACCATTGAGAAATACATTGTCTATGATCTCAAGAAGGATCAAAATACTCAATTTGAAGATGAGGAAGTACAAGCTCCTGCATCTAAAGACTCCAAGAAAAATGGAAATTGGGCTCAGGTTATGACAGAGCTCAAAAAAGACTTTGAAAATCAAGTGAGGGAGATAGAAGAAAAATTGGAAAAAGGAATGAGAGAGATGCAGGAAAAACATGAAAAAGAAGTCAGCAGCTTAGTCAACGAGATCCCAAAAATGCTGAAGAAAATAACATGTTAAAACCAGCATAAGTCAAATGGATACAACAGTTCAAAAAGTTATTGAGGAGAAAAATGCTTTAAAAAGCAGAATTGGCCAGATGGAAAAGGAGATAAGAAAGCTCTCTGAGGAAAACAAATCCTTCAGATGTAAAATGGATCTGAGGGAAGCTGCTGACTTTATGGGAAATCAACATACAATACTTCAAAACCAAAAGAATGAAAAATTAGAAGAAAATGTGAAACATCTCATTGAAAAAACAACTGATCTGGAAAAGAGATTCAGGAAAGATAACTTAAAAATTATTGGGATTATGGGGCAGCTAGGTGGCACAGTGGATAAAGCACTGGCCCTGGAGTCAGGAGTACCTGGGTTCAAATCCAGTCTCAGACACTTAATACTTAGCTGTGTGGCCTTGGGCAAGCCGCTTAACCCCATTTGCCTTCAAAAACCAAAAAAAAATTATTGAGATACCTGAAAGTCATGATTAGGAAAAGAGCCTTGACCTCATTTTAAAAGAATTCCTACAGGAAAATTGTCCAGATATCCTAGAAGCAGAGGGCAAAATAGAAAGTGAGAGAATCCACCAATCTCCCCTGGAAAGAGATCCAAAAAAACCAACCCCCCAGGAATATTATAGCCAAGCTCTAGAACTCCCAAGTCAAAGAGAAAATATTACAAGCATCCAGAAGGAAACAATTCAAATATCGTAGAGCTGCAGTCAGGCTCACACAGGACTTAGCAACAACTACATTAAAAGCTCGTAGGGCTTGGAATATAATATTCCAGAAGGCAAGAGAGTTTGGAATGTAACTGAGAATAAATTACCCAGCAAAACTGAACATCATCTTCCAGGGGAAAAAAAAAGATGGACTTTCAATGAACCAGGGGAATTTTAAATGTTCCTGTTAAAATGGCCAGAGCTGAACAGAAAGTTTGATCTTCAAATACAGGATTAAGGTGAAGCATAGAGAGTGGAGAAGGGTAAAATATGAGGGACTTGATGATGATGAACTGCATGTATTCCTGCATAGAAAAACATATGAAACTTCTCATTTAATATAGCAGGTAGAAAAAGCTTTTATAGATGAAGCACAGGAGAGAGCTGAATTTGAAAATGTTATATATTGTAAAAATGGAGTCAATGGCTAAAAGGGAAATGTAACTGGAGTAAGACAAAGGAGAGATGGAGTAGGCTATTTCATATAATAAGTTTTTAAAATTGCAATGAACTATTACAATGATATGGAGGGGGGGAAGGTGAAGGGGAATGAGGGAACCTTTGCTCTCATCAGAGGTGGCTCAGAGAGGAAACAGCATATATATATATATATATATATATATATATATATATATATTCAATGGGGTATAGACATGTAGAATAAGAAGTAGAAAAGGGGGACAGGGGGAAGGGGGTGGGATGTGAGTGATGGAGGAGAGGGTGGACAATAGGGGAGAGTGGTCAGATATGACACATTTTCTTTTTTTTACTTCTTGCAAGAGGCTGGGATGGGATGGTCTGTCCAGGACCACAGGGCTGGGTGGTTGCCGGGTATCAGGGGTGGTATGCGGGATTGAGGCCTCTTGGTCCCAGGGCCAGTGATCAGTCTACTGTGCCACTCGGCTACCCTACAGCACATTTAAGAAGAGGGACAGAGTGAAAGGAGAGAGAAAATATAGTGTATGGTAATGGGGAAGTACAAATGGAGGGAGCTGTGATCAGCAATGGCAACAGTGGAAAAATATGGAAGTAGCTTTTGTGATGAACTTAGCAACAGAGCTGGTGGTGTTGGAACACAGACTGAAGCAATTTTTTTTAAATTATTTTTTTATTTTTAGTTTTAGTTTTTTCTCTTTACTTTATTGCTCATGAAGGTCTATACTTTGGGGGTATTATGTTTAGTCTTAAACAAGAATATTTTAGTGAGGTATAAAAAAACATCATTTATACAAAAATTTAAAAATAAAAATAAAACAATTAAAAAAAGATATAACAAGACCAGTTTGATGGTTCTAAATATGAATAAATGAAAAAGAGAATTCTCTTGACCATTACACTATACTCTATATTTGGCAGCAAATGCAACCTAAATAAGTGATTTTAGGATAAACTAGTCACTATAATGGAAGGGGGGGGCACCCTGGAACAGTTATCTTTGGATATTAGCTATTATCTGATAGAGGTATTACACATCATAATGTATGTTTATCAAAAGATATATTTTGCTGCCATTGGAAATACACAGAGAGTGTAGATGAAATGGTTTCTTGGGTTTATGTTTTAATTTGCTATCTGTACCTGTATTTGCTGTCTGGGAAACGAAAAGTCACATTTTTCTGGACTAACTCCTCAGGGTTGCAACACTTTAAGGGGGCTCATGGGGAGGGCAACATCATAAATATTTTGGCAGCAAGAAAAATACTATCTCTGGTGTGTTACAGTAACAACAACCAGTCTTTTAGTTCACAAAGAATTCAAGACTAAATGAGATGATGGGGACAGAATTAGAAGGCTTCTATGTCTTCTCTCCTCAAAACCTTTTAAAAACTGAAATTAAAAAAAAATCTGTTATCTATAATCTTAGGAGCTGGAGAGTCCAATTAAGAATAATCTATTAAATTATTTATATCTGGCAAAAAGGAAAGATTTCATGACTCAATTCTATTAAAATAGAAATAGAAAGCAAAAAATTACTCGGTAAGTCAAAAAATAATGTTAGTATCCTAAAGTATTTGGCCACTACCCAAGAAAAATGACCCTGACATATGTTTTTTTAAAAATGAGAAGACAATACAGAACTAGAACAAGTATATGGCCTTCCTTTGACACATTTTCTAGGAAGCAAACTCAATTCCTTAACAAAAGAAACATATGGGTAGATATGTGAAAAATAGATTAGAAAGAGGGTAGACTAGATGTTGGGAATACCAATTAGAAGACTGTTAAGAATAGTCCTGACATTTGTTGATAGGGATTGAATAGAGAAAAGGAACATTAAAAATGATTGTTATTTTTTATTTTAGCTATTTCACTAAAATTTCCCAATTGCATGTAAAAAATTTTAACAATAATTTTTTTAAATTTTGAATTCCAAATTCTCTCCCTTTCTCCTACCCTACAGCTCTCTTTCAAGAGACAAGCAATTGCATATCAAATATACATGTGTGATCATTCAAAACATATTTCCAGATTAGCCATGTTGCAAAAAAAAACCCAACACAAAATAAAACAAAAAATAAAGTTTTATTTAAAGTATGTTTCAAAAAATACAAAGTTCATCATTTTTCTCTGTGCAGTTGGAAAGAATTTTTCATCATGGCTCTTTTGGAACTCTGATTAAGATCATTGTAGGTAAGACTTTAGCAGTTGATCATTCTTTTTCTTTTCTTTTTTTTTCTTTTTAAGATTTTTTCAGGGTAAATGGGGTTAAGTGGCTTGCCCAAGGCCACACAGCTAGGTGTGTCTGAGGCCAGATTTGAACTCAGGTATTCCTGACTCTAGGGCCAGTGTTCTATCCACTGCACTACCTAGCCACTCCCACAGTTGATAATTCTTAAAATATTGTTATTACTGTGCAAAATATTCTCCTAGTTCTGCTTAATTCATTTCATATAAGTCTTTCCAGGTTTTTCTGAAATATATTACTGGTCATTTCTTATGGTATAACATCACAATGCTAGGCATCCTTTCAATTTCTAACTCTTTGCCACCACTTAGAGTTGCCATTATATTTTTGTGTGCAAATAGATCTCTTCCTTTTTTATGATTTCTTTGGAATTGTTGGGTTAAGTGGCATGCACAGTTTTATAATCCTATAGCTGGAGTTCCAAATTATTTTTCAGAATGATTGGAATATAAATTAATGATTTTTCCACATTTCCTCCAGCATTTGATATTTTCCTTTTCTGCCATATGAACCAATATGACAGCTATGAGGTAGTATCTCAGAGTTGTTTCCATTTGTAATTCCTCTAATAAGTAGTACTTTAAAGCATTTTTACGTGACTATTGATAGTTTTGATTTCATCTTCTAAAAACTGTCTATTCATATCCACTAAAACCATTTACTAACTGGATAGTGGCTCTTATTTTTATAAATTTGGCTCTGTTTCCTATATATTTGAGAAATGAAACCTCTCTGAGAGAAACTTGCTATAAATTTTTGTTACTTATTTCCTATTTTCTTTCTAATTTTGGCTGCAATAGTATCACTTATGCAAAAGTTTTTAATTTCACATAGTCAAAATTATCCATTTTGCTTTCCATAATCCTCTCCTCATTTGACCATTTGACCTCTTATCCATAGATATAACAGGTATATTTTTCAATGTTCTCTAATTAACATGATATCACCCTTTATATCTAAATTATTTATCCATTTTGACCTTATCTTGCTATGAGATCTTGTCCCATACTTAGTTTCTTCCAAATTATTTTCTAATTTTCTCTGTAATTTTTATCAGCTACTGAGTTCTTATCCACAAAAATTTGGATCTTTGGGTTTATAAAACATTGATTACTAGAGTTATTTCCTATTGTGTATTGTGTACCTAATCTATTCCACTGATCCTCACTCAATTTTTTTCTTTTTGTTTTTTTTGTTTTACTTTTTTTGCAAGGCAGTGGGATTAAATGACTTGCCCAAAATTACACAGCTAGGTAATTATGATGTGTCTGAGATCAGATTTGAACTCAGGTCCTTCTAACTCCAGGTCCAGTCCTCTATCCACTGCACCACCTAGCTACCTTTCCTCACTCAATTTCTTAGCCAGTATTCAAATGTTTTTGAACATTTGGTAATTACCACTTGGTAAAATAGATTGAACTCTGAAATTATTTTCCTTAATATTTTCTGCATTGATTCCCTTACTGTGCTTGGACTTTTATTTTTCCAGGTGAATTTTGTTATTATTTTTCTAACTTCTAAAAATAGTTCTTCAATAGTTTGATTGGCAAGGCACAGAATAAGTAAATTAATTTAGACAAAATTATCATTTTTATTAAATTTGACTCTACCAATGAGCAGTTCATCTTTTTCCAATTATTAATCTTTGAAAGATATTCTAGAACTGTAGTCATATAATACCTAAATTTGTTTTAATGGCTAAATGTCCAAGTATTTTATGTTGTGTACAGAATTTTAAATGAAAACTATCTCTTTCTATTGGGTTTTATTGATAGTATATAGAAAGCTGGTGATCTATTTGGATTTATTTTATATTCTGCAATTTTGCTGAAATTAATTACTTCAACAATTTTTTAGTTGATTGTTTAGGGTTATCTATTGTATCATCTGCAAAGAATGACAGTTTTGTTTTCTCACTGATCTTTTTTATTCCTGCAATTTATTTTTTTCTTTTCATTGTGATGGCTAGCATTTCTAGCATAATATTGAATGATAGGTGATAATAGTCATCTTTACTTCACTCCAGATCTTATTGTTAATGCTTCAAGTTTATCTCCATTACAGATAATGCTTGCCCTTGGCTTTAGAGATATATATTATCATTTTAAGAAAAGCTCCATGATCCCTAGGTTTTCTGGTAATGTATTTTGTAAGTCTTTTTCTTTCTCTACTGGCATAATTATGAGATTTTTAGTATTTTTACAACTGATATGGTTAATTATGCTGATGGTTTTCTGAATTTTGAACCAGCCTTGAACTCCTAACATAAATTCCTGGTCATAGAGTATAACATTTGTTATATAGAAATGTAATCTTTTCTAGTACTTCTTTAAAATTCTAATATTGATCTTCATTAAGGAAATTGGTTTTTCTTCTGTTTTTGCTCTCTAATTTAGGTATCAAAGACAAATTTGTATGATAAAAGGAATTTGGAATTGGAATTCTTTAACTGTTTTTAAAAATAGTTTATATAATTTTGATATTCATTTTTCTTAAATGTTTGCTAGAGTTCACTTGTATAGCCATTAAGTACTAGGGATTTTTTTTAGGGAGTTCATTTATAATTTGTTCTATTTCTTTTTCAAAGATAGAGTTATATAAGTAATATATTTCCTCATCTGTTAATCTGGGCAACTTATATTTTTACAAATATTCATCAATTTCTCTTAGATTTTCTTTTTTTAAATTAATTTTTATTAAAGATATTATTTGAGTTTTACATTTTTCCCCCCATCTTGCTTCCTTCCCCACCCCCAGAAAGCACTCTGTCAGTCTTTACTTTGTTTCCATGTTGTACCTTGATCCAAATTGGGTGTGATAAGAGAGAAATCATATCCTTAAAGAAGAGAAGAGAATTCTAAGAGGTGTCTAAGAGGTGACAAGATCAGACAATAAGATATCTGTTTTTTTCTAAATTAAAGGGAATAGTCCTTGAACTTTGTTCAAACTCCACAGCTTCTTATCTGGATACAGAAGTTATTCTCCATTGCAGACAGCCCCAAATTTGTTCCTGATTGTTGCACTGATGGAATGAGCGAGTCCTTCAAGGTTGAACATCACTCCCATGTTGCTGTTAGGGTGTACAGTGTTTTTCTGGTTCTGCTCATCTCACTCAGCATCAGTTCATACAAATCCCTCCAGGCTTCCCTGAAATCCTGTCCCTCCTGGTTTCTAATAGAACAATAGTGTTCCATGACATACATATACCACAGTTTCCCAAACCATTCCCCAATTGAAGGACATTTACTTGATTTCCAATTCTTTGCCACCACAAACAGGGCTGCTATAAGTATTTTTGTACAAGTAATGTTTTTACCCTTTTTCATCATCTCTTCAGGGTATAGACCTAGTAGTGGTATTGCTGGGTTCACTTAGATTTTCAATTTTACTGACATATAATTGAACAAAATAATTTATAATAATTGCTTTAATTTAAATTTCATCTCCACTGATAGTGCAGTCATAAATTTCATTCTTGATACCAATAACTTTTTTAAATTAAATTAACCAATGGTTTATCTATTTTGTGGTTTTATAAAATCAGCTCCTAGTTTTATCTATTTGTTAAATGATTTTCTTACTTTCAATTTTACTAATCTCTCCTTTGATTTTCAGGTTTTCCATTCTGGAGTTTAATTGGAGATTTTTAATTTGTTCTTTTTCTTGTTTTTTAGTTACATTTCCAATTCATTGATCTGTTCTTTCCCTTTTTTAATTTATGTATATATTTAGAGATACAAATTTTCTCCCCAAGTATTCCTTTGGCCACACACATCTCATTAATTTTGAAATGTGTGTTATTCACTATTGTTCTATTAGAAACCAGGAGGGATGGAAATTCAGGGAAGTCTGGAAGGATTTGCATGAACTGATGCTGAGCAAGATGAGCAGAACCAGAAGAACATTGTACAGCAACATGGAAGTGATGCTCAACCTTAATGGATTTGCTCATTCCATCAGTGCAACAATCAGCACAGTTTGGGAGTATCTGCGATGGAGAATACCATCTGTATTCAGAGAAAGAATTGTGGAGCTTGAACAAAGACCAAAGACTATTACTTTTAATTTTTTTTAAATTTATTATGTAATTTTGCTATCTCTTAAACTTTATTTTTCTTCCTTAAAGATATGATTTCTCTCTCATCAAATTCAGCTTAGATCAATGTATGCCATGGAAACAATGTAAAGACTAACAGACTGCCTTCTGTCGGGGGAAGGGAAGTGAGATTGGGGAAAAATTATAAAATTCAAAATAAATAAAAAAATAAATTTTATTTTTTAAAAAATAAACCCTGATATAAAATTTGGGGGCATTTTATACAGAAAGGACAAAGAACCATAAAATTTGATCAGGCAACTTTATGATCCTCTCATAAGTTATAATATTTACTTCAAATTCATATTGATAAGAATCCACTTATGCTCGAGAGGGAATGCCTACAAATGATCATAGAATTGCTCTCTCTCCCCATCCAAGATGTCTCTTCTCCTATGATTTGTTGACCCAAGTAAAAGAATTTATTCGTGCTATTACAAAGCTGACTAGGTAATAGTGTCACAGATCAAGTCAGCATTTCAATGTAGGAGATAGGTCTTGACATGGAAGACTGACATTTTTACACACAGAGACAACATTCAGATTTATAACTATTAGTTGGAGGCTGAGAAGCCAATTTGGTTTTTAAAAATAGGATTAAAGACATTAAACTCTGACAATAGGTATTTGTGTATGAATTCTTCCCTCCTTTGACCAGCTCAAATAAGTTAAGTTCATTTCAACTGTTACCCCTATTCCTTCTTCCTCCTTGGCTGTAGAGACTTCAATTTCTGCATTCCAACTATATTAAATAATTCTTCCTCACCTTCCTCTTACTTTCCTCTACTAGCAAATTTTTATTACCTTATCTTTCCACTATTGTTTAAGATCACAAAAATATGACAAATGATTCCTGAGTCATATTTAATTAGACTAGCTTTATAAACCCTGACAATTATACAGTTAAGAGGAAATATATACATCATCTCCTCAAAATCAGTTTATCTTTTTTTTTAGCTTTTTTTTTATCATCGTTCATTCATATTTATCTTTTTTCCCTATGTTTGAATCTTGAATTTTCTACACAGCTTTGATCTTTTCATCAGGAATGATTGGGGGGATGACTAGGTGGTAGGAAGCAGCTAGGTGGCACAGTGGATAGAGCACCAACCCTGAAGTCAGTATACCTGAGTTCGAATCCGGCCTCAGACACTTAATAATTACCTAGCTGTGTGGCCTTGGGCAAGCCACTTAACCCCGTTTGCCTTACAAAAAAAAAAGGAAAGAAAGAAAGAAAGTCATGACCAGGAAAAGAGCCTAGATTTCATTTTTTAAAGAAATAATACAGCAAAATTGCCCTGAGATCCTAGAAGCAGGGTAAAATAGAAATTGAGGGAATTCACTGGTCACCTCCTGAAAGAAATTCCAAAAGAAAAACTTCCAGGAATATTATAGCCAAATTCCAAAACTCCCAAGTCAAAGAGAAAATTCTAAAAAAATTCCATTCAAATACCATGGCTCCATAGTCAGGATTACTCAGGATCTGGCAGCATCTACACTGAGGGCTCATAGGACTTGGAATATATTCCAGAAGGAAAAATATCTTGGTTTACAATAGAGAATCAACTACCCAGCAAAACTGAACATCCTCTTTCAGGGAAAAAGATGAACTTTCAATGAAACAGGGGACTTTCAAACTTTCCTATTGAAACAACCAGAGCTGAACAGAACGTTTGATCTCCAAGTACAGGACTCAGGCGAACCATAGAGGGAGTGGACAAGAAGGACTAACTATGAGGAATTTAATGATGTTGAACTGTTTGTATTTCTGAATGGGAAGAAGATACTGAAAACTCATATGAACTTTCTCAATTATAAGAGCTGTTAGAAGGAACATATATAGACAAGGCACAGGAAGGAGCTGAATATAATGGTATAATATAGTAAAAAGATGGAGTCAATGGGTGATAAAGGAAAGTACTGGGAGAAAGGGAAAGAAGAGGAAGAAGGAGCTAAGATATTTCACATAAGAGTCAAGAAAAAGCTTTTTCAATGGAGTGGAATGGGGGAAGGTGAGGGGGGAATGAGTGAGCCTTCATTCTCATCAGAAATGGCTCAGAGAAGAAATAACATCCTTACTTAATAGGGTATTAAAATCTATCTTACCCTAGATAAAAATGAGAAGAAAGGGATGGGATAAGGGGGAATGGGGGGAGGGAAGGGAGGAATTGGTGATAGAAGAGAGGGAAGATTGTGGGAGAGGGTACTCAGATACAACACACCTTTGGACAGGGACAGGATGAAAGGAGAGAGAGAATAGAATAAATGAGAGTGGGGAGGAATAGAGTAGAGGGAAATACAGCTAGTAATAGCAACTGTGGGAACATTATTATGGAGCAACTTCTCTGGTGGACTTACGATAAAGAAGGCAACTAACCCATTAGAATCTGAACACAGATTGAAGTACATTTTTTCTCTCTCTCACTATTCTTGAGGTTTCTCATCTTCTTGGGGGGTAGGGGGTTTATGTTTACTCTTATAACAAAATTATTGTAATAATATAAAATAGATAAACCAAAAAAGAAAAGAATAAACTCCTTGAAAAGGTCAACTACCATCAGCATTTCCTATTACTCTTTTATTAACTATCTACTGTCTGGCTTCCAATTACATCTTTCAACTGAAACTACTCTCTTCAAAGTTACTAATGATCTTTTAGTTGTCAAATCTAATGGTCTTTTCTCCAGCCTTAACACTGTCAATCATCCACATCTATTTGATTTCCAGATCTATTTAAAACATCCTAAACTTCGTCCTGACTTTCAGTCTCACACTTACAATCTGCCTTTTAGACATTTCAAATTCTATGTCCATAGCTATTTTATACTCAAACTGATCTCATTATCCTTTGTCCCTCCACAAGTCCTCCCTCTTTCAAATTTTCCTACTGTTGTCAAGGGTACTCCCATCTTCCCAGTCACTCAAACTCAAAACCTAGGTGTCAACCCCAAATTCTAAATCTCTCACATGCTATATTCAATGAGATGTTAAATCAGATTGATACTACCTTCACAACATCTCTAGAACATAGACCTTTCTCTCCTCTAATACTTTAATCACCTGGTCTCCCTGTCTCAAGAGTCTCCCCACTCCTTTCTATCCCACTCTTGGTTATGGAAGTGATCTTCTCAAAAACAGATATGATCATATCCCTCTCATATTCAGTAAACTCCAATGCTCCTCATTTCCTCCAAGATCAAATATAAAAGCTTATTTGGCTTTCAAAGCCCTTTATAATCTGGCCTTTTCATATTTGTCCAGTCTGCTAGTGCCTTACTCTCTTCCAAATACTTTGCAATCCAGTGACACTGGATTCTTTGCTATTCCTTGCACAAGAAACTATCTCCCAACTCTATGCACTCAATTCTCTTCTTCTTTATTGCTGCCTCTTGACTTTCTTGATTTTCTTCAAGTCTCACTTAAAATTTCATCTTCTACAAGAAGCCTTTCATGGTCTTCCTTAATATTAGTGCCTTTCCTCTAATATCATCTCGAATCTATCTTGAATTAATCATGTTTGTAAAAAACAGTTTACAATGTTACCTCCTCCAATAAGCATCCCAGTTCTTAGAAGACAGGGCTGTTTTTGCCCTTCTTCATATCTCTATCACTTAGCATAGTGTCTGATATATAATAAATGCTTGCTGACTTGGAACAACTGGCTCAAGGGGAAAAAGTAAGCAAAGTTACCAACTTTCCTATATCCTAGGATCTAGAGACAGCAAGAAAAGGCCCACAAGCATTAAAACGTCCATACTTGTGATTATAAAGCTGAAAGCTAAATTACATAACCAGCATAAACCAACAATTACATAAGAGAAAGACAGCTTCTAGTTACCTTTGATAAATTCAAGGTACTTTACTCAGGAGGATCTACAGCTCCAAAGTAGTGCCAGTACTAATAGCAGCTAGTATTTATGTAGGACTTTTATGTTTGCAAAACATGAAATGTTACTTCATCTGATACTATCAGCTTGTGAACTAGGTGTTATGATCCCTGTTTTACATGTATCTCATACAACTACTAAGGTAGGATTTGAACTTAGATCTTCCTTACTCAAGGCCCAGGTTTGATTTGCTCTGACACTTAAAAGCCCTAACAGACATGATTGTTGAGCCACTCTCACTATCTATGAAAAATCAAAGAGAATGAGGGCTGTGCTGCAAGACTGGGGAAAGACAAATGTTCCAAGTGTTCTTGGTCTGTTTTTTTAAGCTTCTATCATGACTGGATAAAAGTATAGATGATATGTTTGGAAAATTTACAAATGAAATGAAGATAGACATACAGCTAACACACTGGATGATACAGCTGGGACTCAAAAATATCTTGACAGGCACAACACTGCACTGGATAAAGTCAGAAGAAACATAATTAGGGTACATGCAATTTCTTCCATTTTAGTTTTTCAAAAAATCAGCTTTATAAGTTGGTTCAAATGGAAGAAAGTAGTTCAAGTGGAAAAAATATAGTGGGTTTAGAGAACTCAAGTATATTATGAGAAAAGTAATAATATCTTAGTCTGCTCAATCAATGTTTATTAGATTGAATTAACAGAGATATAGCCTCCAAGAAGAAGGAAAAACTAAATCTGAGAGAAGTAAAATGATAGGTCTCCATAGGAGTTAGGACTTCATGCGGCCAAAAGTCAGAACTCTGGAGGCACAGTATGTATAATGAAAAGCCCAGAAGATTTGGAGAAGACTGAATTCAAGTCCAACCTCTGACACTTGCTACTTGTAGGACATTGCTCTAGTCCCTTCAGCTCTCTGTATCTCCATAAGGGGGGTTGGACAAGGTGATTTAAAAGGTCCTTTCCATTCTAAAGCTATCATCCAAACGAAACTAAAATTCAAATCTCTGGACTCCCAGTCCCAAGTTTCAGGTTCTAGAGAGTCTAATTTTCTCGGAGGATAGCAAGTATATTGATATGTTAAACAAAGAAATCAAAGAAATAATCTAGTTAAGGATCAAAAGAAATGCATTTGTTTTCTATGTTTCATCATTTCTTACCCTCAAACCCTACACAAGGATAACAACTACTTTTGAATAGTTTTTCATTTTGCCAGATTATTGACCCACAGATTCCATACCAATCTTCTACTTCTAACCCAATGATTGTCCCCATTTGTGGACAGGCCATTTTGGAGCAAGTACACTGGCGTATGCTTTATTCTGGTGTATAGCACAAAGATGATTAAAATGACTTTATCAGAAGGTTCATTGGGTTGGCTCTCTACCACCTAAAAGACAGCAGCCAAGATGACAGAGTAAAGGCAGGGACTCACCTAAGCCCTCCCCAAACTCCACCAAATACCTTTTAATGATGACTCTAAACAAATTGTAGAGCAGCAGAATTCACTAAAAAGTTGAAGAGAAATAATTTTCTAATCTAAGTCAACATAGAAGGTTGGCAGGAGAGGTCAGTTGCACCAGGGTGAGAGAGCATAGTCCAGTGCAGACCGGGTCAACACAGCCCTGGCCCCAGCAAACCAGAGGTAGGTCTTGGGAACTACTGAAACAGCAGCAACTACCTACAGGTAGTAAGGGAATCAAACTGGTCAGAAGGAGATTATCTGGTTTTTTGCTAACAGTGAGGCAGGACTGTGTTGCTATGCCCATACTCACAAGTGGGTTGTAGTCCTGGTTGGTAGTTCCAGGGTGAGGAGGGTGGTGGTCTACCAGGGGAATATGAACCTTCGTCACAGTTCCAGGTCAGAAGAAAATATCTGTGGTCAGTCACAGACCAGGACTTTAGTAAACACATTCTCCTTTAGCTTATAAATTCTTGAAAGAACTGAAAACTTACAGGTCCCTTAGAAGTATCTCTGAAAAGTTATACAAAACCCCTGAAGCTTGGGACAGTGAGCCCTCCACTCTGGAGGCCGAGTTCTACTTTAACAAAGAGCTAAAATCAAATAATAGGCTGGGAAAATGAACAAACAATAAAGCCTCCAAGACAAAGATAAATTGGTCTCAGGTCATGGAAGAACTCAAAATGGATTTTGAAAATCAAGTATTAGAGGAAAAGAAAAATTGGGAAGAGAAATGAGTGTTATAAGAAAATCATGCAAAACTAATTAGTATCTTGGTAAAGGAGACACAAAAAATACTGAAGAAATAATATCTTAAAAACAAGGTTGGTTTTAAACCAAATAAAAAAAGTCAAAGCGGAAAAAAATGTCTTAAAAAGCAGAGTTGACTGAAGGGAAAAGGAGTAACAATAGTTCACTGAAGAAAATAATTCCTTAAAATTTAAAATTGGGCAACTGGAAGCTAAGGATTTTGTGAAAAATCAGAAAGCAATAAAACCAAAAGAATGAAAAAATAGAAGACAATGTGAAATATCTCATAGGAAAAAGAACTGACTTGGAAAGATCATTTTAAAATTACTGGACTATGTGAAAGCCATGAGAAAAAAGCCATGAGAAAAAAAGAGCCCAGATATGCTAGATTCAGAGGATAAAATAGAAATTGAAAGAATCTACTGCTAAAAGAGAGCATTTCTACAATGAGTCATATCTTACACAGATTGCATTTGTACACAGCTGCAAAATAAAACCTATCAAGTTTCGAAGGAGAATCACTTTAGCTCACTTTGACTCTTATGTGGAAAGTTTCAAAGTAGTCGATTATCTAATCTAGCAGGACAGGCACTGAAAGCACATAATGTTCCTTCCATACTCTCTTTAAAATTCATCTGTTAAAACTCATCTGACATGGATTTTATTAAAGGATGCTTTTAAATAATTAAAGATAACTTCTGGGTGTTCAAGAAGAGCCAAGCAAGGTTGTTTTAAAGAAAATTCAATAATAGAAGAGAAAAAAACTGGTAATATCATTCATTACCAATAGTGACTACCTTTGGCATACTTCCTTTTGATTAGTATTTTGAATATGAGATCAAACCAACTGCTGATGCATTATTCCTCATTTTATCATCTCCTTAATTTTAGTCTATTTTCTCTCTTCAATGTAATAGGTATCTGCCAGAGTTTGGATCTGAGGAGTACCTACAAGACTGACCTTCTACTTCAGGGGATCTGACATCAACAGCAAACTGTTAACAGTACCTAAAATTTCACATTAGGTTAAGGTATTCTGTCTCCACAACCACTGTTGAAAGTAACAGTGATTGGTGAAATACTGCAAGCTCTCACCATGTAAAGTTTAATAGAAGGAATTGGGGATTTTTAGTTTGTTGAAGAGAAAACTGAGGAGGGAGATGAAAGCTGCCTTCAAGTATTTAAAAAGCTGTTACGGAGAAAAGGAGATAGATTTGTATGGGTGGAATCAAGAAGGCAGGACTAAGAGCAACTAGAAAAAATAGCAAAGAGGTAGATTTGGGCTCTTTAGAAAGAAAAAGCTCCTACCAATTAAAACTATCTCTGAGTGGAATAAGCTGTTTCTCCAAGTTGTGGGTTTCTCCACAAAGTAGGTTTTAGAGCAAAAACTGAATTGAGCACTTTTCAGATCAATTATAATGGAGATTTTTATTCAGGCATAAGCTGTCCAAGGTAACCTCTGAAGTCCTTTTCAGTTATGAAATTTTCCTACTTGGTAACTGTGATCAATATGACTGCAGTGACAAGAGATAATGATGATGGAAAATCCAGAGAAATGTGGAAAGACTTGTATGAAGTAAGGCAAATGGAGAGCCAAAAGAGCAATAATGATAAACATTACTTATATAGTACCTTAAAGCAACAAAAACTCAGCTGAAATATTAAAATATTATTACAGTGATGCCAAAGTTTAAGAATGTGTCCCTCTTCATTCTGTTAATAATTTACCATCTATTGTGAGACTAGTTTGTTAAAGGGTTTATTTGGTTTTTATTGGGAAGAAACTGTTCCATCAAAATAAAATGTAACAGTGATTTTTTTTCACTTTAGAAAATAAATGAAATCTGACTCAGTACTTCAGTGAGACAAAGAGAGACTCTGTAGATGGGTATCATCTTGATTGAACAGTTCCTTAGACCTCTTCCTTCCTCATCTTAAAAAAATTAGAATAGGAAGGAAGAGGTCCAAGGAACTGTTCAGTCAAGATGATACCCATCTACAGAGTCTCTCTTTGTCTCACTAAAGTCCTGAGTCTCTTCCCAAGACAAATGGAGGTGAGAGAATACAAAGGAATGGCCTGAATGGGTACAAGTGAGATGGAAAGCTATTAGTCAAGAATTTGATTAGAGTCAGTTTTAAAAATGAATGTTAAGTTAATTAACAATGGAAGTCAACTGAATGTCTCAAGCATTAATTACCAAGCTGATTATGTAAAAAATACTTTCAAGAAACAAATACTTTCATCATTCTAGACATTTTGTAGTAGAAGGAAAGGTCATTGGCAAGATAGCATGAAAGTGAAGTCTTATTCATTTGTAATGGGGGTCTGGTGCATTCCAAGACCACCTAAATGGCATTTGTCACATGGGCTTACTCAAGCCCATTTGAGGGTCAAGGCAATTGTGTTTTGATCTCATTCCCTTCCCTCAGGTTTCTCCCTTTTCTATCCTTAAGTGCAAAAAGATTAGACTATTGATTAGACTACTAGTAGGAAAAGTGTCTTCTTTTTTCAATCCATCTTCCCCATCACTATTGATATTATTAAAGTATGGGTCTGACAATGTCATTCATCTTCTCAAGAAGTTCTAGTGACAACAACTTGCATATGAACAAAATGCAGACTCCTCTACCCTTTATAACCTTTCAGGTTCTGACATCAGGCTACTTTTCTAGATTTATTGTACATTATTCTCCTTCATGCACACTATGTTCCAGGCAAAATGCTCCCTGATCTTGGCATTTTATTTCTTCTTCTAATCATCTGCATCAAGTAACTGCCATCTCCTCATATGGACTTTCTCATTTAAAAGATCTGTTAGAAGGATCATATATAGACAAGGCACAGGAAGGAGCTGAATATAATGGTATAATATAGTAAAAAGATGGAATCAATGGGTGATAAAGGAAAGTACTGGGAGAAAGGGAAAGAAGAGGAAGAAGGAGCTAAGATATTTCACATAAGAGTCAAGAAAAAGCTTTTTCAATGGAGTGGAATGGGGGAAGGCAAGGGGGAATGAGTGAGCTTTTATTCTCATCAGAAATGGCTCAGAGAAGAAATAATATACACACTTAATAGGGTAGAGAAATCTATCTTACCCTAGAGAAAAATGAGAAGAAAGGGACAGGATAAGGGGGAATAGGGCGGGGAGGGGGAATATGTGATAGAAAAGAGGTTAGATCAAGGGAGAGGGTACTCAGATACAACACACTTTTGGACAGGAACAGGATGAAAGGAAAGAGAGAATAGAATAAATGAAACAGGGGAGGAATAGAGTGGAGAAAAATACAGCTAGTAATAGCAACTGTGGGAAAAATATTGAAGCAACTTCTCTGGTGGATTTATGATAAAGAAGGCAACTCATTCCAGAGACGGAGCCATTGGAACTTGAACACAGACTGAAGTACATTTTTTTCTCTCTTTTACTATTCTTGAGATTTCTCATTTTCTTGGGGGGGGGGGGGTTAATGTTTACTCTTATAACAAAATTATTGTAATAATATAAAATGAATAAACCAAAATTATAAAAAACCCTATATGTTGTCATCCACCAGTCATGGACTATAAACTATTGTTCAAGACATAATGCTTTCTTTATTATTCATATTTTTTTTAAAAATGAACTGAATCCATCAACAAATATTTATTAAGACCTATTATATGCTACACATTGTGCTTGGCAATGAGGGGAATACAAGGAAAAAAAAACAAATGGCCTCTCAATCTCTCTCTCTCTCTCTCTCTCTCTCTCTCTCTCTCTCTCTCTCTCATTTTTGCAAGGCATTGGGGTTAAGTGGCTTGCCCAAGGTCACACCGCTATGAAATTATTAAGTGTCTGAGGCCAGATTTGAACTCAAGTACTCCTGACCCCAAGTCTGGTGCTGTATCCACTGTGCAACCTAGCCACCCCAATGGCCCCTCTCTTAAGGAAGCTTACATTCTTTATGGCAGAGGGTTTTTTTGTTTATTTATTTTATATTATTACAATAATCTTGTTGTGAGAGTAAGCATAAACCCCCATACCCCCCCAAATGATGAGAAACCTCAAGAATAGTGAGAGAGAAAAAAGAGTGCATTTCAGCATTTCAATCTGTATTCAGATTCCAATGGCTCTGTCTCTGGGATGAGTTGCCTTCTCCATCACTGCCACCAGAGAACTTGCTTCAGTATTTTTCCTATAGTTGTTATTACTAGCTGTATTTCCCTCTACTCTATTCCTCCCCACTCTCATTTATCCTATTCTCTCTCTCTCCTTTCATCCTGTCCCTGTCCAGAAGGGTGTTGTATCTGAGTACCCTCTCCCACAATCTTCCCTCTCCTTTACTACTATTCCCCCTTCCCTTCCCCCATTCTCCCTTATCCCCATCCCTTTCTTCTCATTTTTCTCTAGGGTAAGATAGATTTTTATACCCTATTAAGTGTGGATGTTATTTCCTCTCTGAGGCATTTCTGATGAGGTTCACTCATTCCCCTTCGCTTTCCCCTGTTCCACTCCATTGTAAAAGCTTTTTCTTGACTCTAATGTGAAATATCTTAGCTGCTTCTTCCTCTCCTTTCTCTTCCTTCCAGTTCTTTCCTTTAACACCCATCTATTTGACTCCATCTATTTACTATATTATACCATTATATTCTGCCCCTTCCTGTGCCCTGTCTATATATGCTCCTTCTAACAGCTCTTGTAAATGAGAAAATTCATATGAGTTATCAGTATCTTCTTCCCATGCAGGAATACAAGCAGTTCAATATCATCAAGTTCCTCATAGTTAGTCCCTCTCTTCCACTCCCTCTATGGTTCACCAGCATCCTGTACCTGGAGATCAAACTTTCCTGTTCAGCTCTGATTGTTTGAATAGGAAAGTTTGAAAGTCCCCTGTTTCATTGAAAGTTCATCTTTTTCCCTTGAAAGAGGATGTTCAGTTTTGCTGGGTAGTTGATTCTCAATTGTAAACCAAGATATTTTTCCTTCTGGAATATATTCCAAGTCCTATGAGCCATTAATGTAGATGCTGCCAGATCCTGTGTAATCTTGACTATGGAGCCTCAGTAGTTGAATTGCTTATTTCTAGCAGGTTATAGTATTTTCTCTTTGACTTGGGAGTTTTGGAATTTGGGAAGTTTTTCTTTGGGATCTCTTTCAGGAGGTGATTGGTGAATCCCCTCAATTTCTATTTACCCTCTGCTTCTAAGATCTCAGGGCAATTTTACTGTATTATTTCTTTTTTATTATTTATTTATTTATTGTACAAATTTTTTTTTACATTACTAAAATATTTTTGTTTAAGAGTAAACATAATACCCCCAAAAAATATAGACCCTCATGAGCAATAAAGGAAAGAGTAGTTGATTCTCGGTTGCATTCCAAGCTCTTTTGCTTTCCAGAATATTATATTCCAAGCCCTAAGAGCCTTTAATGTAGTTGCTGCTAAGTCCTGTGTGATCCTGACTGAAGCTCCACGATATTTGAATTGTGCCCTTCTGGCTGCTTGTAATATTGTCTTTTTGACTTGGGAGTTCTGGAACTTGGCTATAATATTCCTGGGGGGTTGGGTTTTTTTTAATCTCTTTCTGGGGGAGATCAGTGGATTCTCTCACTTTCTATTTTTCCCTCTGCTTCTAGGATATCTGGGCAATTTTCCTATAGGAATTCTTTAAAAATGAGGTCAAGACTCTTTTCTTGATCATGATTTTCAGGTATCCCAATAATTTTTAAATAATCTTTCCTGAATTTGTTTTCCAGATCTGTTGTTTTTTCAATGAGATGTTACACATTTTCTTCTAATTTTTCATTCTTTTGGTTTTGAAGTATTGTGTCTTGACTTCTCATAAAGTCAATAGCTTCCTTTAGCTGCATTCTACACATGAAGGATGTGTTTTCCTCAGAGAGATTTCTTATCTCTTTTTCCATCTGGCCAATTCTGCTTTTTAAAGCATTTTTCTCAATAACTTTTTGAACTGTTTTATCCATTTGACCTATACTGGTTTTTAACATGCTATTTTCTTCAGCATTTTTTTGGATATCCTTGACTAAGCTACTGACTTTTTTTTTTCATGTTTTTCCTGCATCTCTCTCATTTCTCTTCCCAGTTTTTCTCCTATCTCCCTCACTTTATTTTCAAAATCTTTTTTGAGTTCTGTCATAGCCTGAGCCCAATTTCCATTTTTCTTGCAGTCTTTAGATGCAGGAGCTTGTACTTCCTCATCTTCAGATTAAGTATTTTGATCCTTCTTGGGATCATTGACAATGTATTTCACAATGGTGTTCCTCTTTTTTCTCTGTTTACTCATTTCTCCAACCTGTGCCTGGTTTGGGGGTGCTTCCTGAGCTTTTGAGTATTATTGGGACACATACCCCCCCCACACACAAGGGTCTCAGTGTGTGAAGCTTTGTCTTCCCTCCTGGTCTGTGAATGACCATATGCGCCCTGCTCTGCCACGGGGCTGAGGTGGGGGATGGGCCCCACTATTGGGGGCCTAGACTGTGATCAGGTTGTGAATGTGGTCAGAACCCCAGAGTCCTGTTCCAGGGACAGAGGACAGACCTCGGAAGTCCCTCTCCACTCCCTTCGCTTTGGTAGGCTGAGCACTCAAGGCTCAGTTGCCTGGGGGCTCCTGTTTGCCGGCTTGGCCTGCTTCAGTTTCCTGGATCTGGACTGCCACCCCATTACTGCTTGCTGAGTGCCCTGATGCTCCCCAGAGTGTAGGTCAGGAAACTGCCCCTACAGGAGCTGTGGCTCCCTGGCACCCTGGGGCTGCCTCCAGGAGGCTGAAGTTCCTTCACTCTGGTGGTTGTCCCTCTAACCCCGTGGAGTGGAGCCTTTCCACTATTTTCCAGGTTACCTTGTTCTGGAGAATTGCCTCACTGGATCCCTCTGTGGGTTCTGTCTCTTGTAAATTTAGTTAAAGTCATTATTTTATGGTTTCTGAAATATTATAAAGAGTGAGCACCTAAGAGAGGCTCTTCTCCTGTCATCTTGGCTCCAGCCACCCCCCTGAATTATTTATTGAAAAATGAAGTCTAGGCTCTTCTCCTGGTCATGACTTTCAGGTAGCCCAACAATTTTTAAATTATCTCTTCTGAATCTTTTTTTTAAGGTCTGTTTTTTCCAATGAGATATTTTCTTCTAATTTTGGAGTTTTGGGGTACAGTTTTATTTCTTCCTGAGTTCTCACAAAGTCATCAACTTCCTCTAATTCCATTCTGCATTTGAAGGAACTATTTTCTTCAGAGAGCTTTTTTTATCTCCTTTTCCAGCTGGCCAATTCTGGTTTTTAAGGCATTCTTCTTCTCATTTGCCTTTTGTTTTGCTTTTTTCCATTAGGCCTAAACTGGTTTTTAACATATTATTTTCTTCAGGTTTTTTTTTTGTGTTTCTTTCACCAAGCTACTTATTTGGTTTTCATGATTTATCTGCATCACTCTCATTTCTCCTCCCAATTTTCCTCCACCTCCCTTAATTGCTTTTCAAAGTCTTTTTTGAGCCCATGCATAGCCTGAGCCCATTTTCTATTTCTCTTGGAGGTTTTAGATACTGAAGCTTTGATTTTGTCATCATCTGAGTATGTATTTTGATCCTCCATGGCACCAAAGTACTTTTCTATGGTCAGATTCTTCTTTTTCTGTTGTTTGCTCATTTCTTCTTCCTATGACTGATTTACCACACTTCCAAGGCTTTGGGGGGGTGGGGTTTGGGACAACCCACAAGGATCTTAACTAATCCAAGGTCTCTGACTGCTGCTCTCTTGCCTGTGTTCAGACCCTCCCCTCTGCCCTGGAGTTGTGAGCATGATCTCTGCTCAGCTATGACTGGAACCTGGATCTGAGTGTGGGCAAACAGCTGAGTTCTGCTGGAGGGAGAGCAGAGAGACGGGGCAGAGGATTCTTAACTTGAAGTCTAGGGTTATATTTCAGGGAGTATATGAATTTAGATGGGAAAAAAATCAAACCTTTATTTTCTTTAAGGACTAACTGAAATTAAGCATTCTCTACTACTTTTGATTTCTAAGAAAATATTCAGAGATCTATAGGCTTCATTAGACTGCTAAAGATATTTATCAAGAGATGAGCTGAAGTCATTCAGGAAGCATTAAGCCTTAGAAATCAACAAATACTAAAAATTCATACTTGATTTATTGTTTTGATGATTGTCTCCATTTAAGAAAGTAATGGAGAAAAAATGTTAATAATGAAGATTAATTGTAAAAGTGTGGTATACATATATTTGAGTGTCTGTATGTATTTGTGTGTGTGTGTGTGTGTGTGTGTGTGTGTGTGTGTGTGAGTGTGTGTGCAGTGAGGTTGTACAGTCTTTAGATCACCAGCCTAAAGTCAGGAAGGCTCATTTTCCTGAACTCAAATTTGGCCTCAGACATATAATAGATATGTGACCCTGGGCAAGTTGCTTAACCCTGTTTGCCTCAGTTTCCTCATCTATAAAATGAGCTAGAGAAGGAAATGGCAAACTACTGCAGTATCTTTGCCAAGAAAACCCCAAATGGGGTCATGACAAACTCATGGCTAATCAACTAAATAATTTTTTTCCCACCAGAGAGCTGACTATTAAAATTTTACCAACACAATGCTGGGTCCAAGACACACAACAGATGTTGAGAACCTCTGCTATAGGGGTAGCTAGGTGGTACAGTGGATAGAGCACCAGCCCTGGAGTCAGGAGAACCTGACATTTAATAATTACCTAGTTGTGTGGCCTTGGGCAAGCCACTTAACCCCATTTGCCTCGCAAAAAAACCTCTGCTAGGCAGAGAGTTATCCTGGTTTCTATCAAATGATCCAACAAATGGTCTTGTGCAACTCAGGGTTAAAGAGTTCACACTTTGAGATAAAGAGTCCCCTTAAGCAATGCAAGTTGTCAAATGGATGACTGGGGAATGTTTGAAGAGGACTGACTTGCTCCTTTACTTCCTTTTTTCCCTTCCAGCTTCAAATCCTGTCAGGACTGCTTTGAGATTGATCCAAGAGCCAGACCTGAGTGGTCAAGAGACCTCTTGCTCTGATTTCTACACCAGTCCCAGACCCAATACCTCACAGCTAAAGTATTTATCCTGCCTACACTAGTTTTACCCAGGGTTTGGGTTGCCTCTTTCATGTTTATTCTTTTCTGATCTAAAAATGAATAAATATCCAGAGATGGACATGTCCATGACTAAAGCCATCTATAAAAGGCTGAGAAATCTGGAGGTCCATCAGCAATTAGAGTTGAATGGTGGCACTGAAAGGAGTATCCATTGACTACTCTTGAAGAAACCAATCACTGACATCAAAGGAACCAACACAAGTCTAACTGATTCTAAGAGGAGACAAACACAGGAAATTGTTAAGACAGTTCAGAACCCGGGTGGGATAAAGGACCACCAGGTCCTTCAAACAGCTTTATATTCTGATGAATTTTTATCTTCATCCCCCTAAAAGATTCTAAGAACAGTTATAAAGTGTTCATCAATTCTGTTTTTAAAGTTTTTTTTTTGTCAAATGTTTATGTAGGAATGTCCTATGTTTAACATTCCTGTTGATTTTAGGAATGTATAGCCTGTTGGAAATCTGAATCGTACTACTCCCCAAGGAGTTTTTTACTATTCCCTTTTAGGAGAGCCCTGGAAGCAATCCATAATTCAAGCTATATGTAAAATCATTCCAGGGTGGTGGGGTGGGGTTTGAGTGTAAGAACAAGGAACCTCGGGTCTTTTTATTAGCAGAAAGGTTACTACAATTGACTATAGAATAGGGAGTGGGTCTCTCTCAAGATTAGAGAAGTCTCTAAAATATACATACAAAGTAAACTGGAGAGAGGGAAATAGAATAGTAGCTGAAGGAAATCATGAAAAGCATGTAGGTGTTGTCATTTGAAGGAAACCAAGATCAAGCATCAAACATTACAGTTTTAAAAATTATTTCATTGGAAAGAATACAAAGAATCCTATGAATTGTGTTAGAGTATTAGAAGGACTATTAGAAAATAAAAATATGGCTCAACAAGTTGTTTGTTATATAGGTCTGTGATGGAATACTATTGTGCTCTAAGAAATGACAAAGAGAATAGTTTCAAAAAAATCTGAGAAGACATATAAACTGATGCAAAATGAAGTAAGCAAAGCAAGAGAATATTGTTCACAGCAACAACAATACTGTAACAAGGATTAACTGTGAAAGACATCTATTCTGATCAATACAATGATCTACAACAATTCTAAAGGATACATGATGAAAAATGCTACTCACCTCCAAATAGAGAACTGATGAACTCTGAATGCAGAGTGAAAAAATGTTTATTTTACTTTATTTTGCTTGCTTTTTAGCATTTTTGCAATGTGTCTAATGTTAAAATATGTTTTACATGATTATATTACAATGGTATTGTATTTCTAGCCTTCTCAATGGGTAGGGAGGGAAAGAATTTCTAACTAAAAAGTTTTCTAAATGAATAAAGTTTTTAAAATAAAATAAAAAGTTCCACAATAAGTACCAACATTAAGAAACCCTTCCTAATATGACTGACTGTTCTTCAAGCAAGAAAGGGTCAGAACATTATGTCACTTGCCTCAGGCTCTCTGCAGAAGTATCATAGTATCAGGTTGACAGAATTGGGAGACCTAGTTCTTAGCTTTTTCACAGATAGTTTCAGGTTGGACAAAATAGACACCTATTATATATAGTCAATGACTATAGTAATCTAAATCTAAAGATTCCAGCTTCTGGCATAAGAACTCACTCTTCAATAAAAAACTGCTGGGAAAACTGGAAGATAATGTGGCAGAAACTAGGAATAGGGCAACATCTCACACCCCATACCAAAATAATATCAAAATGGGTGCAGGATTTAGATAAAAAAAAGATAATATCATAAGTCAATTAGTAGAACAAGGAATAGTTTACCTGTCAGACTGATGGAAAGGGGAGCAATTTAGGATCAAAAAAGAGTCAGAGAACATTATAAAAAGCAAACTGGATAATTTTGATTACATTAAATTTAAAAAGATTTTGCACAAGCAAAATGACTACAACTAAGACTAAAAGGAATGTGGTAAATTGGGAAACAATTTTTACAACTAGTATTTCTGACAAAGAAATCATTTCTAAAATATATACAGAAATTAGTAAAATTTATTTTTTAAAAAATGTCATTCTCCAAGTGATAAATGGTCAAATGATATGGAAAGGCAATTCTCAGATAAAGAAATCAAAACTATCCACAGTCATAAAAATTGCTCAAAATCATTATTGATTAGAGGAATGCAAATTAAATCATCTCTGAGGTACTACTTCACACCTCTTAGATTGGTCAATATGACTAGAAAGAATAATGATTAATATTGGAGGGGATGTGGGAGACCTGGCACACTAATGCATTGTTGGTGGAGTTGTGAAGTGATCCAACTTTTCTGGAAGACAATTTGGAATTATGCCTAAAAGGTAATAAAAATGTGCATGACCCAGCAATACCACTCTTAGGTCTGTATCCTGAAGAGATAATGAAAAAGGGTAAAAATCCCACATGTACAAAAATATCAGCCCTTTTTGTAGTGGCAAAGAATTAGAAATTGAGGGGATTCCCATTAATTGGGAAATGGTTAAACAAATTCTAGTATATGTATGCGATGAAACATTATTGTTCTATAAGAAATCAAGAAGGATGGGGTTTCAGAAAAACCTGGAAAGACTTGTGTGAACTGATTCTGCATGAAATGAGCAGAACCAGAAGAAAATTATACACACTGACAATGACATTGGGTATTGATTAATTATGACAAACTTGTTCATTTCAGCAGTACAATAATCAAAGACAATTTTAAATGATTTGTGATGGGAAATACCATACATATCCAGAGAAGGAACTGTGGAGTTTAAATGAAGACTAAAGCTGAGTATCTTCAATTTTTTAAACTTGTCCTATATATAATATTGTAAATTTTTAATTGTGCTATCTCTAATGTTTTCTTTCTTCTTTTTGGATCTGTTTTTTCTCTCACAACACATTCAATATCAATCTATGTTTAACCATAGTTACAAATGTAAATCCTATATCTTATTGCTTTCTATCAGAGGCAGGGAAGAAGGAAGGGAGGGCAGGAGAAAAATTGTAAAACTCAAAGCCTTGCAAAAACATGGGTAAAAATTACCATTGATTGTAGTTGGAAAAATAAACAACATATTTATTTTAAAAAATAGACATTTAGGTCAGCTAGGTGGCACAGTGGATAGAGCACTGGTTCTGGAGTCAGGAGTACCTGAATTCAAATCCAACTTCAGACACTTAATAATTACCTAGCTGTGTGGCCTTGGGCAAGCCACTTAACCCCCATTGCCTTGCAAAAAAAAAAAAACGCTAAAAAAAATAGACATAGGAATTATTATTTAAACCTATAATATACCCAAGTGCACAAATTCTGAAGTTCCTTTATCTAATCTTAAATTTATTATCATTCCATTTCTTCCTCTGCCTTAAAACCCCTAATTATTCATGATCCTCACCAAAACCACCAATCCCCGTATCCCTCAATTCTTTCCCAAGTCATCATCCCTACATTGGTTACCATGTTACCCTATCTCAAAAATCTCAGTGAATCATTTCAACTCTGCATTATTTTTTACACTCAAGTCCATTATTCCTTTGTCCTACTATTGATAATCTCTTGCCAAACAACAACCTTGGATTGTTACCACCATCTTCTGCCTCCACTTCTATTCCCATCCCTCTGAACAAAGGAATCCATGTAAAAGGTATTTGAAGAGCAGAAAATAGCAATGGCATTAAAACAACATCTCTAAACTTATTATTACAGGAAGGAGAAAAAGCTTCTAAGTGAGCAACAGTTACTTCTAGGCTACACACCTGCCATGAAGGGCATCTTCAATGAGCACCAAAAAAGGATCAAACAGTTTTCTATAAATGATATTCATCAAAGGAACATATTTAACAATTAACTAAGACAGAGAATTTAAATACCTCTTGATGAGAACAATTTGTTTCAATGATCAGGAAGGGAGTTGAACCAGGTAATGTGGACCACTTAGAGTATGGTTAGATATATAAGACACCAAGATCATCCACTGTGTCTTTCTTTTTTTTTCTTTTTTTTTTTTTAGACTTTTGCAAGGCAAATGGGGTTACCGGCTACACAGCTAGGTAATTATTAAGTGTTTGAGGCTAGATTTGAACTCAGGTATTCCTGACTCCAAGGCCAGTGCTCTATCCACTGCGCCACCTAGCCACCCCCATCCACTGCATCTTGAATCTGTTCTGTCACTGGACTGTGAAGACTCTGGAAAAGGGAGTAAGGACAATGATTTTGTGCAATTCTGCCTCACAAATCCAATTTATGCAAGAATCAAGGCATCACCCATATCATTTTTACCATTTTAATCAACCTCATTGTCCTGTGGGGACGGAAAGTGACAAAGCAGTACATGTGGTTACACTGGGAGCTGATGTCCCAACTCTGTTCACAATCAGTCCAGACCACAGAGTCATCTTCTCATTAGAAGTAGCATTAGGCTCAACAGCCTTCCAGGGGTCTGAGCAATCTTTAAGAACTAGACTGATTACCTCCTTAAGTGAGGAAGGAGCTAGAAAAAAGGTTATAAAATCGTCCACTTATCCAACACTGGCCTGATTACTAAAGCAGGCAGGGACCCCACCCTGCAGTCAAAACAACCCCAAAAATTGAACAAAAACATCTGTAAAGATGATTTCATTTACCATCGGTCCATGGAATGTATGCCCACTTATAGAAAACACAAAATGCAATAGACCTGAAAGACAAATAGTGCTTATTGCAAGAGAATTCAGCAGGTATGCATCCAAATAGCAATTCTGAGTGAAAATACTGGAAAATGAAGACCAGATAATCAAAGTCGGGCTAGATAAACATATTTTTTTCTGGAGTGACTGTCATGATAAGGAGCACCATGAAGCTAGTATGGGTTTTACAATCAAAACTAATCTAGTCAACAAGCTTGTACGTCTACCAAAAGGAGTTCATGGCTGCAATTGGCACTTGCAGGAAAATGCCATGCTACCATCATCAGTGCCTATATTCCCACTATCATCAACCCTGGTGAGATCAAAAAAAAAAAAATTTAATGAAGACTTGGAAACCCTTATCATCAATATACCAAAAGAGAACAAGTTTATAATTCTGGATAACTAATGTTAGAGTAGGCTCAGACTACCAGACATGGCAAGGAGTCCTTGGGAGGAATGGAGGTAGAAACAGCAACAGCAATGGTTACCTACTATTAAAGGCTTGTGCATCTCATTACCTTCTTATCACCAACACTGTCTTCCATTTACCTCAATGCATCCTTCAGAAAACATTGGCATTTAATAGACCATGTGGGGGTGGCTAGGTGGCGTAGTGGATAGAGCACTGGCCCTGGAGTCAGGAGGACCTGAGTTCAAATCCGACCTCAGACACTTAATAATTACCTAGCTGTATGGCCTTGGGCAAGCCACTTAACCCCATTGCTTTGCAAAAACTAAAAAAACAAAAACAAAAACAAAAACCAAACACACAATTAATAGACCATGTGATTGTAAGGAAAAGAGAGACAGATTGTGAGAGTGTCAAAGACAATATGTAACAGAGTGCTGGACTGATCATAGACTTTTTCACCCCAATGACTATAAGAAGATATTAGAGGGGTGGCTAGGTGGTGCAGTGGATAAAGCACCAGCCCTGGAGTCAGGAGTTGCCTTGCAAAAACCTAAAAAAAAAAAAAAAAAAAAAGATATTAGAGCACTTTTCTGAGCTGAATCAGCTTGCTGCTAATTTAAAGGGAAAGCTAAGCAAACACACAGTTGGCACAGTGGAGCAGAAAAAGAGTGAGCAATTTTCAGAGATTTGGTGGACAGCTCTGTATTTGTTCATTTAGGTCAGAAGACTTGCAAACATCAAGAATGGTTTGACAAAAATGATGGGGGAAATTCAGAAGCTGGTAAATGAAAAAGTGACAACTCCACAGGCTTTACTAGCAGGATCCATCCATTTCTTAAAAAGCAAGATTTAATTTCATAAAAAGTAAAGTGCAAGCAAAGCTTTAGAGAGATGTAGGATTCTTGGTTCAGTAAGAAGACAGAGAAATTCAGGGTTTTTTGAGGATAGTAACAATCCAAAATGATTTTATGATGCCCTGAAGATTATTTATGGACCAAAGATCTCTGGTCCATCTCAACTACTCAGTGCTAATGGAGTCACCATAACTAATGATAAAGACATGATATTAGAGAGATGAGCTGAATACTTCAACAGTGTGCTTAATAGACCACCATCAATCAATCAATTCTGAAGTCATTTACTGTTTTCTTCAGGTTGACACCAATCCCATTAGATTCCTTTGTATAACTGAGCACCTAGTATTGATTCTATTCTAGCTGAGTTTGACAAGGTGGCTGGGGTGGGAGTGGGGGAAGAAGGGGGTAGGGGGTCCATTGCTCCTACAAATGCTGACTTCAGATTTCCAGGTTATAATGGCAAGATGAGATAATTGTCCATTTCTATAAGAGTAAAGTAAATAGATTATCCTATGATAATTATGGAGGGAAGGAAGGGAAGGCGTTTTTCTTTTAGTTATTGCTGGCAAAATTCTTGCCAGAGTCCTTAATTGGCTGGCTCTTCTTTTGGAAGATGATTATCTACCCGCAGGGTGGCTTCAGCAAGGATAGAGGAACAGCTGATATGATGTTTGTTGCTGGACAACTCCAGGAGAAATGTCAGGAGTAATGGTCTATATTCAAAGTTTGTAGTTCTGATCAAGATCTTTGATACCCTCAGTCATGAGAGCTTATGGAAAGTTATGAGAAAATTTGGTTGCTGGAGAAGTTCATCTGTTTTGTATGTCAGTCTCATGAAGGTATGCCTGGTCACAGTTGGGATAGTGGATGATGTTCTCAAGATTTCCCAGTCACCAATGGAGTGAAACAAGTCTCTATCCTTGCTCTCTCATGCTTTTTAGTATGATGTTCTCAGTCATGTTGTCAAACACTTTTTTATTTTTTTAGGTTTTTGCAAGGCAATGGGGTTAAGTGGCTCGCCCAAGGCCACACAGCTAGGTAATTATTAAGTGTCTGAGGTCGGATTTGAACTCAGGTCCTCCTGACTCCAGGGCCGGTGTTCTAGGCACCCCTGTCAAACACTTCCAATGAAGAAAAACATAGCATCAAGGTCAGCTACCACACTGATGATAAATTCTTCAACTTGAAAAGACTACAAGTCAAGGCTAAAATGGAGAAATTGCTGGTGCATGATCTTCGGTTTGCAGATGATTGTGCACTCAACACAGCCTCTGAAGATGAGATGCAACAAAGTATGGATCAGTTCTCGGCTGCCTGTACTGATTTTTGTCTAACAATGTGGAACCATCAATTATAGCAATTAGAGAAGTTTTGAATACTGTGGATATGTTCACTTGCCTTGGCAATATACTTTCCAAGGAGGCACACAATGATAATGAGGTTGATAAACACATTGTCAGAGCAAGCTCAGTGTTTGGGAGGCTTCAAAAGAAAGTGTGGGAGAAAAGAGGTATTAGAATGACTACCAAACTGAAGGTCTAGAGAGCCATTGTGCTAATCTCATTGCTGTATACCTGAGAAACCTGGACAGTCTACCAATGCCATGCCAGGAAATGGAATCACTTCTATTTGAATTGTCTTAGGAAGATTATTAAGATCACCTGGCAAAATAAGAGGTCCTTTCTCAAACTAAACTAACAAGTATTCAAATCTTACTACAGAGAGCACAATTCTGATGAGCTGTCCATGTTATTCAAATGTCAAAGTTGCCATAAAGATTATTTTGTGGAGAGCTCACACAAAGCAAGCACTCACACGGTGGTCAGAAAAAGTAATACATTTGAATTTGAATTGATTGTGTAAAATGGGAGACACTAGCAAAGGATCACCCAGCATGGCATGCCCACCATCATGCTCTATGAATAAAGCAGAAGTAAAGTACCTCAAAAGAAATGAGAAATGCATATTTAGAGAATCCACCCCAAATGTTCATATGGACTCTTTGTTCCTGTTTTGTGGTAGAGCACTCCTAGCTTATATTGGTCTGATCAGCCACAGTCAGGCACACTGTACCTTGACTTTAACCAGTTATGTCATTTTCATCCTCTTTGGTCCTCTTTAAGACCAAAGAACAACAACCAAGCAACCAATTCTAGTTTTTGATTCATCCAGGTTGACATTTAGCATGTGAATTAAATAAGTAAGGTGACAATATACAATCATGCCATTTTCCCTTTTTACCCTTAAACTGGATTTTTTTTTCTTGGTCCTCATACAGACTCCTCAGAAGACAAGCAAGATGATCTGTTACTGTGATCTTTTTGAGGACTGACCACATTTATTGTGATCCATAGTCAAAGGTTTTAATGTAGTCAATGAAGCAGAAATGGATGGTTTTTAGTATCTCCCTTTCTTTCTCCTAATCCAGCAAATATTGGCAATATGGTCTCTAGTTCCTCTGCCTCTTTGAAAACCAGACTGTTCTGGTAATTCTTGGTTTACATATTGATGAGGTTTAGCTTGCAAATCTTGAACATAACCTTGCTGGCATATGAAATGAGCATAATTATTCAGTAATTTGAACATTCTTTGGTATTTCCCTTATTTAGAACTGGGATGCAAACTGATCTTTTCCAGTCCAGTGGCCATTGTTGAGTTTTCCAAATTCGCTGACATTTTGAGTATAGCACTTTAACGACATCATGCTTTAGGATTTTAAATGATTGGGTTGAAATTCTGCCACTTCCACTAGCCTTATTGTCAGCAATACCTCAAAGACCCCATGATTCATTCTCCAGGATGTCTGGCTCTAAGTCAGTAGCCACACCACTGTGGTTATCAGTGATGCTAAAATCTTTCTTGTATGATTCTTTTATATATTCTTGCCATCTCTGCTTAATCTCTTCTGCTTCTGTTAAGTCCCTATCATTTTGTCTTTTATCATGCCCATTTCTGCATGAAATGTTTACTTGACATCTCTAATTTTCTTAAAGAGATCTCTTATCTTTCCCATTCTATTTTTTTTTCTATTTTCTTGCACTGTTCTTTTAAGAAAATCTATTCTCTGGAATTCTGCTTTAGTTGGTTATTTTTTCCCTTTCTTTTTCCTTCTTTTCTCAACTATTTGTAAGGCCTTATCAGACAGTTATTTTGCTTTCTAGTTCTTTTTCTTCGGTATATTTTTGTTAGTTTGCTTTTTGCCTTCTGTACAATATTATTAACCGCTGAACATAGTTCTTCAGGCACTCTATCTACCAGATCAAATCCTTTAAATCTATTCAGCATTTCCACTTCATGTTCATAAGTGATAGATCTTACCTCTATGATCTGATGGTTTTTCTACTTTCTTAAATTTAAGTCTGAATTTTGAATAAGAAGTTCACGATCTAAATCACAGTCAGTTCCAGGTCTTATTTTAACTGCCTATATAGAGATTCTACATCTTTGGCTGAAAAATATATAATCAATCTGGTTTTGATATTGACCATCTAATGATGGTGAGATGGTGAAGTCATCTCTTTGGATTGTTGAAAAAAAGAATATTTCCCATATCAAAATTATCTTGGAAAAACTTTATTAGTGTCTCCCTGCTTCATTTTGTACTACAAAGCCAGTTCTCCATTATTTCAATTATTTTCTGATTTTTATATCTTTATTTCATCTTTAACATTTAATCCCCTTTGATGAATGTGATATCTTTTTAAATGTTATTTCTAGAAGATGTTGGTCTTCATAAAAGTGTTCAACTTTTCCCTCTTTAGCATCTGTAGTTGGAGCATACATAGACTTATATCACTATGGCATTGAATGGATTGCCTTGGATTCAAACAGATATCTTTCCGTCATTTTTGAGATTATACCCCAGTATTACTTTTCTCACCCTTTTATTGACTATGAGGGCTATTCCATTTCATCTAAAGGATTGTTGTCCGCAGCTGTGACTGTTATAATCACTTGAACTAAAGTCATCCTTCCCCATTTATTTAAGTTCACTGACACCAAGATGTTGATGTTTAAACTTTTCAGGTCTTGTTTGATCATATTCAGTTTACCTTTGTTCTTTGAGCTTACACTCCAGATTCCTAGGCACTATTGATCTTTGGAACATCGACCTTTCCTTTCATAACCTGGAACATTTACACCTGACCTTCCTTTCAGCTTTGACCCAACAATGCTTTCCTTCTGAAGCTACTTGTAGTTGTCTGCTGTTCTTCAGAAGTATCATGTTGGATAACTTCCAACCTAAGATGCTCATCTTCTAATGTTTTATCTTTTATCATTTTAAAGGTGCCCGTGGAATTTTATTCACAAAAATAATAGAGTGGCTTGCCATTTCCTTCTCTTGTGGATCACCTTTTGATTCTCCTACCATCCTTAAATTGATTCAATAGTATATCAATATGCTTGAGTGTTACTTTTAAGAATATAGATTCTTTATAACATTAAAAACACAAGCATAAAAAAAGAGTTTCTCCCTTTTCAAATGCAAGTCTAACACTGAGAAGCAGCACTGTAGCATTCATTCTCTTTACTAAGAGACCTCTCTCCTCTGGACCCAAGAATGTGGCCAGTTAGGGAGGAAAAACTGACCTTTAATGGTTTCTGGGAAAGAGTGCTAGGTTCTCTTTTTCTCTTACTTTTTAGCTTGTTGAACTCCCACTCCAGCAGCCTGTAAACAAATTATTTAAAACTTGGAATTTAAAACTCTGGAATTTTAATGTAAGATATCAATCAAATATAGGATACACATTTATTTCTTTCCCCCTCCCGTACAAAAAATACTAATTACAATCCTTCCAAGTGTTCATTTTTTTTCATAAAACAAACTTAAAACATAATTTGGCCATTTAAACATAAATACTATTACTATTTTTCAAGAGGCTAATACTTAAACTTTATTACAACATAAAGTAGTTTATGGAATTGAGGATTAGGCATTTTACATTTCACAGTGGTTTTGCACTTTGTAAACAATTTCTGATAAATGTGTTTTTGGGGGGGAGGTTAGGTCTTTTTTTTTTTTTTGCAAGCCAATGGGGTTAAGTGGCTTGCCCAAGGCCACGTAGCTAGGTAATTATTAAGTGTCTGAGGCCAGATTTGAACTCAGGTACTCCGGACTCCAGGGCCGGTGCTCTATCCACTGCACCACCTAATCACCCCCAATATATGTGTTTTGATAAAATGGCCAGACTAGGGCCAATTTGTCAGTAATCATTTCCAATGAAACAGCTTAGAAATATCCACCTCTAGGCTGATGTTTGATCTCATATTCAGGAAATAAAATACCAAATGGAAAAGGCAGACCAATATCAAGTTCAATGCTCCTTGTAGGAGTAGCAGGAAGTAGGAGGGAGTAGCAGGAGTAGCAGGAAGAAGGGGAAAGTTGAAGAAAAGTGCCTATTCACTTAGTCTCTAATGGAGAACCTAGAGACAGCACTCTTGCTATTACATTAAACAAACAAAGCAAGAGAGAATAGTTGGAAGCTATCTATCCTTTTTTTTTTAAAGACCAAGTTATCTGGTCCTTTAGCTCAGTAGTTAGGGAGGGGTTCCTCCACAAACACTTCAAAGCACTCACATCCTGAAGTACTGGATAGATATGGAAACCCTGGAGGCCCTAGAAGTTTCCAAATAAGCTCCAGGTACATATTCCAATATCTAAAGCCAACTTTAAAAGGTTCTACTATGAAAACAGTTCTTGCACTAATTTATAAAGGAAATTCCTCTAGAATACAACCATTAAAGTTACATTTTCTTTGACAAACAACATTGGCATAATGCTCTAACTTTTGTAGTAATAATATATATCTACATATCTTCATCAAATGGGGGTTATAGATCTATGTAGAATGGGAGTTGAACATATGTCCAAGTGAGCTAAGATGGCATCCCCAACATGGAAAATGCTGGGGACTTACCGCTGAGAAACAGAAGAACTGGAACATAGTCTGAGATATTCTAGGGTGGCCTACCATGTGATTTGGAACAATTCAACCTTTTCCTTTTTCCATGTACCAACTTATATCCATAGCTTTTTAAACTACTTAATTGGACCCAGTCTGGGATTTTCCCACATTTATGTCTGATGACAGGTAAGGTCCTCAGGTAAGGTAAAGACCTGAGGGCACCTCCCCCTTTCCCCCATACCCACCAGGGACCATGCAGTCCCACAAAAGAAGCCCAGCATTTGATCTTTTTTCCCTTTTATCTACTTCAGTTCTAGAAACAGGGAATAGAGTTTCTAACCAAGGATCTCAAATGACAAAGATCCAGGACACTAGGACTCTGAGTGTCCATTGTTGCCAGGTTGGCACAGAAGACCTGAGAAGCAAGGTCCTAGAATGCTTGGGGTCTTGGTGGTCATAATTAATGCCATATAGAAACTAAAATTAAGCTGTAAGACTAATTTCCTTGGGGAGAGGGGATATATTATGCTCTTCAAGGTACTGGGGAAAATATTTGTATCTTTGAAGTAAATATCCTTTTGTTGAAGTTATTCTAATATTAAATGGAACCAAGACACTAGTTACCAGACCCCTAAAAATGGGAAGGGGAACATAATCAGTGGGGGCTTCAAGTAATGACAGAGAAGAGAGAAAATCCCCAACACTTTTGAAGTACTAGAGAATTCTAGGAGTATAGAGTATGGAGTAAAATGTAACAGTATGGCCTTCCAAGCAAACCAATATTACGGAAACAATTGTAAGGGACTAAAACATGTTAAAGTATTTTCCTTTAAATAGGGAAAAAGAGACACGTCCTTACAAAATTTCAGTCTTCAAGGGTCACAAAAATGGCGAAGTTATATGCAAGCATGAGAATTTAGCATAGTTTTATTCCATTTTTATTAGGTTTAAGAGAAGAAAAAAGGAATATGCTAGTTCAGAAATTAGGGAAAGGTAGGAAAAATATGGAAGAAGGGGGAAAAAGAATATGCATTTCTTGTATTTCACTCTTATCTAAACCTGTCAAAAGGAAGTTGAATACACACACAATTTAGTATATAAATACTCTTACATCAGCAAGGAAATCAAAAGAGAAAATGCTCAGGGACCTATCCCAAGCCTTCGCCTGGATACATACCTTTCCCAGGTCTTCGGACGCACAGACCTGTCAGTCTTCAGACGCATGGACCCTCCTTGGGGACAGAGGGCAATAATTGGACAGAGCACCCGATAGCAGTCTAACAAGCAGGTCTTTATTGCTTACATAGCAGCAAAAAATGGCTCTCCTCTTCCCCAGCCCCATCCCTTTTATAGTCCTCAGCTCCTCCCCCAAGCTCCACCCCTGTTCCTCCCTCATGGGCGGTGCCACTCCTGTTACTGGGGTGTTCCCAGCACCCATGCAGGTGGGTTCACACCCCCAGGTGTCTCCTAGCCCATAGGTGGCCAAGGTCCAGAGCTGGGTCCATGACAATTCCCATTTTTTGTTTAGACAGGGGTAGTATCCATCTTTGGTCGTTCTTTGGGATTCTGGAGAAGAGCACGAAGGTCAGCCTTTGCCTCTAATAGCATGCTTTAGCAGCAAACATATGTAGCAAAGGAGGCAAGGTAGAAATAGTCATAGTCTTAATAACCTACAGCAATGAAATTATTTCAGATCTGAATTAAACACACACACAGACACAGGTACAAACACACAGAAACAACCTTTTTGTGTAAAATTTACAAAGCTGAGATTGATGCCCTGGCCGGCATCAACTCCCAAAATATAGGAATATTTTCCTATCCCTCCAGGCCAGTAAAGAGATTTGAAAACGTCCCACTGAAGTTTAATTACACATATACACATATTATTATGTTTTTGAATGAACCAATTAAGACCGGTCAAGAGAAAATAACTTTTTAGAATCAATTAGAATGTCTTGAGGAACCTCTTATATAAATTTATTAAGAATTTTAAATAGCCAATTAATATAAAAATTGAATACATTCTTAAATAACTCTATAAAATACAATTTTAACTATTCTAGTACAGAGATGTAGTCATAAGCACAAGCACTGGTGAGGTGCATTCTTTTTCATATTTCTCAGTGACATTGGGCAGTTCTGGCAGAAGGGCCTCAATCCCCGGAGAAAGTGCTGCCTGCAGTCGCATTCACCGGGAAAGATGAAACGCAGAGCGGTAGATATTTATATTGGCACTGAATGAGGGGCATGATGCACAAGAGACATGGTATCCGCCTTGATGTTGATCAAGGCAGTCTTCATTAGGGATAACAAAAACTGTAGCAAGTAGGGGCCAAAAATACAAAGAAGAAATAATATGGCAACAGGACCTATCCAGCTGAATAACCATTGTAAGAATTGTAAATGCTTGAGATAATTAGCAATATTAAAGGTAGCAGTCTGATGATCGAAAAATCGGTCGAAATATTTCTCAGTTTTTGAAGTAGTAAAGCTAACTGATGCATATCTGATGAAGCATTATGAGATAATAGTGCACCTTGTAACACAGCCCATACCCAAAGCCATGAACCAACCAAGGAGGAGTTGGTAAGATTTACCTGTAATGGAGTGACACATAATGGTTTATATCTATAATGACAAGGAATTTGGGATTAACTCATGGTAAGCAAGCTCATCCCCAATGTAAACTACTACAGGGGCCAAAACATCTATTTCCTTTTGAAGTGCTCAGTTTATATGATTTTGGGTAGTCCACATGGATGACTGCTGGGCCAAAAAGTTTTGCAATACAGATGCCAGATATCCTTGTCGCTGGTAAAGATCCTGAATTTGGAATTCTTCATAAATTGAGAAAGCAAAGTTTATGATATTGAAAGCAAGATCAACCACCTCATGCTTTTGCAATGGTAGTGAAGGAAGATTCCTACAACTCGTCTATAGGATGTTGTGCCCATGACTGTTTAGCTTTTACCGGTACAAGTTGATATTTTTGGTGTTTCAGGATAAAAATTGCGCGACCATGATGCCAAGAAGTCAAAGTGTCAGTGAGTGTGGCATTAGGACAAGAAATGCGGTAAGGTTGAAGGCATGCATGTTGTTGATCATGTTTTTCAATAGATGGCGTTTTTGGTATGACAAAGGAGGAAAGCATAGTCGGGAGGTGCATGGGTCTCAGCTGCAAATCAATAACACAACTTGTCAGTATGTCCTTGAGCATCATGGCAGGTCAAATTCAAATTGCCAAAACTAGCATGCCATGTCGCAAATGTAAAATCCGAGCAGGATGTACCTTGTTTACAGGGGAATATATGGATGGAAACATTTATTGGTGCAAATGGTAGACCCAATCACCACAAATGTAGATGAGCAGTTCCCAAGGGAAAGGCAACTGGTGCAGGAGCTGCTATTTGTTTGTATTTCTTCGTAGAGGAGATATAATCCCAAAATCGTAGGTGCACAGAGGAATCATATATTGTAGGGCCACATGTTGGAACCCCGGTAGAGCAAGTGTGTACCAGAACCCAGGTAGCTCCATCTCCTTCAGGGCAGGCAATGAAAGACACTGTACCATTATGATAAGAGGCAAGCTGTGTGTACGTCTGTGATGTTTCTTGGGTGCAATTCAGGGAATGTGGGATGGATAACATATTTATGTTTAGGCGGGTGGTATGATTCTTTAGTTCTTGTGTATGATGAAAAAAGGATGAAAAAAGTTTACTTTCTAATTTGATATATGTCTTATCCAAGCTTTTATCATCCAGGAGTATGGTGTCTGTATAAAGACATATTGACGGATTAGAAGCATATACTGTAAAGTTGTAATTAGTTATCTCAATTTCCTGTACATTCTGTGTATCTCGGTGTTCAGTTTCCCCTACTAACTTGGTGGCATTCCCTTTTATCTTAATTGGAGGTGTCGTGTCATGCCATCCTAAAGCTTTAAGAGCTGGCAGGTCCACCACCAGCCCCCAGAACCATGTGCCTTGTTGATCTTCCTGCACTCTGTGTGATTCAGTAAGGTTGTACCATCTACTGTTGAGAGCTTGTGTCCCAGGTAGCAGACTCAGGGCAAGGAGGGCAAGAGTTAAGGTCTTCATTCTCTTTTCTTTCCTTGGGTGTCGCTGTCCTCTCCATCCTCGTCTTCTGTTCCTTATTCTCATCTTCTCCAAGGTCTCTGACCCATTTGGTTGGTGCCCAGACTGGTTCCTCCTTCCCCTTGCCATCCAGACTTGGATCTAGTTGAATACAAAGATACCCTTGTCCACTTATAATTACCGAGCCCGGGCCATGCCATAGGCCATACCGGCTTTTCCAAAGTACTCAGTTGCCTATTGGGCAGGGAGAGGGATGGCTAGTTGCGTGTGTGTGGAGTGTTAGTGAAGTTCCTGCGAAAAAGCGCAAAGTTGGGAAGGTACCATCATCTCTCAAATGAAGAAAATTCATGGTGTATATGGCCTGTGCTAATTGTGTATATATAAGGCAGCCATGACCACTGACTCCCCCTTTTTGTTTAATGAGAGTTTTAAGGGTGCAGTTAGCATGTTCAACTATGGCCTGACCAGTGGGATTGTATGGAATTCCAGTATTATGTAAAATGAAAAATTCTTGACAAAAATTTGCAAACGCCTTGGAAGAATATGCAGGGCCATTATCTGTTTTTATAGCTGTAGGAACTCCACAAGTGGAAAAACAGGACAAAAGATATGCTATAACATGGCAGGCTGCCTCACCAGGTTGAATTGACGCCATGACAAAATTCGAAAAAGTGTCTATGGAAACATGAATAAGGGTTTTCCCATAGTGGGTAACATCCATCTGCCATAAAGCATTAGGATGGTCTCCGCAGGGATTAATGGCACAATCAATAGGTGGGGGACAAAAATGGAGCACAGCCAAGGCATCGTTTCACTATGTCCCTGGCTTGATCTTTAGTGATGCCATACAGATGACGAAGAGAACGAGCTGAGAGATGGTACTTATCATATGCCTGATGGGCTTCTGAGAGTAAAGAGCATAGCAATGCTCGATCTACCATATCATTGCCACTGTAGATGGGCCCAACAGCAGAGACATGGGAACGGACATGCAACACAAACACAGGACAGTGACGAGAGAGGAGAAGATTTTGAAGGTCTGACAACAAAGAAGCAATAGTACTAACACGAGGATTGATAAAAGCAGTAGGGAGTTCTCGAAGTGCTGTAGCACAATTACAGACTGTTGGTGATAAGATTAACAGGCACGTTGGCAAGATAAGCAAGAGCACATGTAACAGCAAGGAGTTCATTTTTCTGGGCTGAGGTATACTCAGTGGTAAAAACTCGCAATATTTGCTTTTGTGGGACGTAAAAGGCTGCTCGTTTATTTTTGGTGGCATCTGTGAACACATTTGTTCCATCAACAGGGGTAGGGGAAATAATTCGTGGTGGGGGTTATAATGAAAGGCTGTCCCATCCACGCAGCGTCGGGGGTAATGGAAGATTAAAGACATCACATGAAGTGAGTAGGGCAGCCCATTCAGGGATAGAGTCAGTAAAATAACGAAGAGCACCTTCAGAAGCACAAATATTTAAAACAAGATATTTTCCAAACATACAAAGACAACGATCAGACATAGCTAGGAATAAATTTTCCAGCATCGTAAATTTACAAGGAATGCTTCTTTTACTTCTCTGGAAATATTGCCATTCTATGACACCTTGCTTTTGATAGGGACAACCAATATGTGACCTTTGATTTAAAATGGTAGCGAATATAGGTTGCTCAGGATCAAATTGAACTATGGATTCATGACACCTGGACAGGATCTGTGCCATTGCCTCCTTTGCTTGTGAGGTCCAATATTGGGGGGAGGTTAATGTGGAATCTCCTTTCATGATATCATAAAGAGGATACATCAAATCATCAGGAATAGGAACTGTAGAACGTATCCATTGTATGGAACCAATAAGTTTCTGGAAATCATTAAGGGTCCTACACTTCTCTAAATTCACCTTTGGGGGTATTCTAGATGTCCTTCCTTCACTAAGGGTGTGACCAAGATATTGATAAGGGCTAGTTTCTTGTATCTTATGAGGAGCCACTTGAAGCCCATATTTACTCAAAGAAAGTAGCATTTCTTTTGTTAACTCTTCTAGCTCCAAGGATCGCTTAGTAGCCATGAGAATATCATCCATATAATGGACTATGATAGCCTTGGAATACTTACTGCGCAGCAGGTGAACAATAGCTGCAACATATGCTTGGCACATAGTTGGACTATTGGCCATTCCCTGAGGTAATACAGTAAACTGATACCTGATTGACAGGCTTTGAAAATTTTTTGATGGTACCGAGAATGCAAATTTATCCCTATCCTCAGGGTGAAGGGGAATGCTATAAAAACAATCCTTAATATCTATTATCTTTATGACAAATTCCCTAGGTATAAAGGCAAGAGAAGGAAGACCTGTCTGTAGCGGGCCCATAGGGACCATTCTTTTATTCACTGCCCATAAGTCAATAAGCATTCTCCAAATGCCAGCTTTCTTTTTCATTATAAATACTGGAGAATTATAAGGGCTGGTGGTAGGCTCAATTCTGTGTTGTAACAATAATTCCTTAACTTTATCTTTGCAGTGAGCTTCTCCAAAGAAAGGGGCCACTGTTCCACCCACACTGGGTTATCACTCCTCCAAGTAATCTTTGGGCAGCTCACCATCGCAGTAGCCCCTAGGAGTTTGTTGCCAAATGTTCAGGGCTGGTAAGATACAATTGTAACTGATGTAACAAATCTCTACCCCACAGGGCAGAGCCTAGTCCCGTAATCTTTAAGGGATGAAGAAAGCCACTTTGTCCTTCATAGCTCCATCTCAAGTGATGCTCTGCTTTTCTAGCTCCTCGATGGCCTCCCACCCCTAAAATAGGGGTGGTAGATGACATAAGCGGCCAGGAGGGGTCCCACTGTACTAAATCAATAACGGACACATCAGCTCCTGTGTCAATCATTCCTGACACTAATTTGCCTTCTATATCTATCTGTATAACGGGATGCTGTAATCTGACTTCAGCACATCAATTTACTTATGGGATGCTCTCACTCTCAATCCATGGCAGAGATATTCCTCAGCCAATAGCCATGCCATGGGGAAGGGTTACTGGGTAACAGTGTGGGTTGGTAAGGTACACAGTAGTGTCACCAGATGGCAGTAGTTGGGTGTGGACAAGTACAGGGGAATATCCTGTAGCACCCACTACTAGTCGGGGAAATGTGGCTGGGACCACCTCTATAGAGGCAGTACTCCAGGGGGTGATTATTAATGAATCCTCTTCCTTTCCCTGCTCAGCAACTGTTAGAATAGTTTGACCTAGATCCTCTCGTTCTGTAGTTCCCTCTGATATCGCTCCTGCAACCCTTTTGGTTCCGCGTCTGGCCCCATGGGCATCTCTGAAGCTACTCTGATTGGATAGGCTCTGGTGCTGGGGCCCCCATGGGGAGGGCCCCTCCTCCCGTTTCCCGGAACCAATGTTTTCTTAGATCTACAGAACCTTGCCATATGTCCAATTTTTCCACAGGAATAGCAGGTGGACTGTTTACTGACCCTCTTTTGACCTGCACGGCACTGTGTCTTAAAATGCCCTTCTTTTCCACAATTAAAACAAGCGCCCTTTCATTGTTTAAGGCCTTCACTAATATCCTGAGCTATTGCCATTGCCATGGCTCGGTGTTCTCTACTTTTAGGGGGGGCCTCTAGGAGCCACTCGATTATATCACTTATTGAGGGATTGGCGCCTAAACCAGCCAAGAGCTGTTGGTATTTGGGGCAAAGACCCTCTTTCACCAACTGCGGAATAAGCAGTTTGGAACCAGTTGCATGTCCTAAAATACATATGACTGTCTCTTGTGCCCTGCTGATAAAATCTGTAGGAGTTTCATTGGCTTGTTGTTTAAGACCAATAAGTTTCTCCCTTTCTGCCCCTTGAGCTTCTAACTTCCCAAAGGCTCTGGCATGGCAAAGTTGAATAGCTGCAAATACCATAGGTTGTAAATGTATTTGGTCTCTAGGTCTTTTCCATCTTCCTGTCCCTGTAATCATCTCAAAAGCCTCATCCGGGTTGGTGATACCTCTCTCCTCTATATACTGTTCTGCCTCTCTCTTTACAAGGGCAGTAAAAGTGACTGCTTGTCCTGGGGTGAGCACTGCACCCGCAACCTCTTGCCAATCATAAGGGATCCAAGGCCATGCAGAGGTGGTATTAGTTAATAAATGTTTCACATATGGCGAAGAGGGGCCATACTTGGCAACAGCTTCCTTGAGCTCTTTCAATACTTTAAAAGGAACTGGCTCATGACAGTGATTGCCACCCTGGCCGTCATCAAAAACAGGACAAAGAGTTGGAGTAATACCCTAATCTTCCCAATTTACACTCTCCCCTCCTTCAGCAGCTGCTTTAAGACTGTGTGCTCTAAGACTTTGTGGAGCAGGGCCCCTGGAAGAGCCAAAAGTGAAACTGGCTAGGTGTTTCAGAGTCATGGCGGACAGAGAGGCGGAGACCTCTTCCTCAGCACTCTCTGCCCAGGCGTGGCATAAACACTCCCTCCTTTCTCAATGTCTGCTGTGCCACAACCCTGGGTCTTAATTTCTGCTGTGCCACAACCCTGATTCTGACTTCCTCCCTACCCTTCCCTGCTCTTGATCTGCCCTCCAAATGGCTACTTCCTCCTTCTTCTTTCCCGACTCCATATTTATTATGTTTCTTATAAGTTTCTCTAAATTCTGCCCAAGGATAAATCGGAGGAGAAGGATTATTACAATTCTCCTCCTCAGAAGATTCTCCTAATGATCCTCCCATTTGTGTGCCAATTGTTTCTCTCCCAGAGGGACGAGAAGCCCCTGTAGCATTGTATTTATGAGAGAATAAAAGGAGAAGTCCTGGTCAGTTAGGATTCCAGGACATGACTCATCAAAAGAAGCCAACTGTCGCCCAACTGTCTCCCAATTCTCCTTTGTAATCCCTGAATGTTCTAACCACAGGGAGACCTCCCACACCTTATTTACAAATTTGTGGCACTGTTTAATATGTGGCTTAAATTAATGCTGCTTGCCTAATTTATATAACTGACAAGCTAGAACTGCCTTTTCTTTGGGTCTAATCAGGGGAAAACCCAGCCCCTGCCCCATAACTTGGTCCCAGATTAATCTCAAATTAATCTGAGGCTGTCCCGCTCTTCCCCCTATTAAGGGAAGCCAGGTGGAAATTCCCTTTGTCCCTGTTCGGGTGCCAATGATCGGGGACCTATCCCGAGCCTTCGCCTGGATACATACCTTTCCCAGGTCTTCGGAAGTCACAGACCCATCGGTGTTTGGACCCACGGACCCTCCTTGGGGACAGAGGGCAATAACTGGACAGAGCACCCAGTAGCAGTCTAACAAGCAGGTCTTTATTGCTTACATAGCAGCGAAAAAATGGCTCTCCTCTTCCCCAGCCCCATCCCTTTTATAGTCCTCAGCTCCTCCCCCAAGCTCCTCCCCTGTTCCTCCCTCATGGGCAGTGCCACTCCTGTTACTGGGGTGTTCCCAGCACCCATGTGGGCGGGTTCACACCCCCAGGCGTCCCCTAGCCCATAGGTGGCCAAGGTCTAGAGCTGGGTCCATAACAAGAAGGGGAGTTAAGGAAGGAAGGTCAAGAGATGGAATTCTCACAAGCAAAACAAGCATCAACTTTGCTGGGTTGATCATAAAGGGGATTAAAAAAACAGTCTAGATTAGAGTCAGAGCATGGAAAAAAAGAAAGATGACACTTAGGAACATACCACATCAAGTGTCATATCAAGTCAGACCAACTACTTGCATCTATTAGATTCCTTTTCTTTCTACATATCTTTTTTGCTAAGAAAAAAAGAGAGATTAAAAAGAAAACAACAATAATTAATGGCATGAAAGAGGCAATTAGCAATTTTAACATGAATGTGAATAGAATGAATTCACCAATAAAACAGAGAAGGGGAATTATATGGATTAGGAAACAGAATTCAGTTAAATGTTATTTACAAAAGATTCACACCACAGTTAAAATGAGGGGACTAGAGAAGATTATATTTGGTTAAAATGAGGGGACTAGAGAAGATTATATTTAGCTTCAAGAAAATTCAGAGAGCAAAAGAAGCAATCAGGATCTCTGATAGTAAAGATCAATATGATCAAATAATAAATAAAAAAGCAAGGACACTATTTTATGCTTAAAATAAATATAAATAATTAAATAATATTCATTCTTTAGATACATACACCAAATAGAAAATTTAACCTATGTAAGGAGCACAAGAAAACTATAATAGTTTATAACCCTGATACATCCCTTTCAAATCTGGGGGAGGGGGGTGAGAATCTAGCAAAAAGATAAGATAAAAGTTAAGGACCTTTTTAGAATTTTAGAAAGGTTTGATATGGTGAATTTCAAATAATTACAGAATAGGTATAAAAAGAAATGAGTTCTTTGTTGTGCATAGAATTGTTAAAAAAAAACTGTCCATGTGTTATAGTTGTGGTTCAAATCTTTTTCAACAACATGAAGAGCAACAATAAAAATATTATGAACCCTGAGAATAATATACCACTTATAATATTTTTAGATTTATTCATTAAGTGCCTCTAATAGTTTCCCATGATTCAGTTGTCAAAAAGCTCAAAATTAAAATTAACACAAAAATATAAACTATAAAATTTTCTGCCTATAAATATTAGTGAGTGTCTACCCCAATTGCTAGGATCTTTGAATTTATCTACATTAGGTTATACCATTTATTTTTGTTTATTGTATACCTGATATGTTCCACAAAATAACTTTTATTTCATGCCCAGTACCAAATTCTTTCCACAATTACAGTCTTGAGGTACAGTAAGAGATCTAATACTCCTAGTCCCATTTTCTTTCTGATTCCCCCCCCAATTAATTCCCTAAATATTCTTGATCTTTTGATTCTCTAGATAAATTTCATTATTTTTTCTAGCTCTTTAAAGTGAATCTTTGGGAATTTAACTGATATGGCACTGGGTTAGTAATTTATTAAGTAGGCTCAGCCTACCCATGAGCAATTTATATTTCTCCAATTATTTATATCTCTCTTTGAATGAAGAAGGTTTTGTAATTGTATTCAGTATTAGTAACTGCATTGGTAGACAGACTCTCAAGTGTTTTATACTGTCTATGATTATTTTAACTGGAACTTCTTTTTCTATTTCTTCTAACAAGAATTTGTTGATAATATACAGAAATGCTGATGAGTTGTATGAGTTAATCTTGCAACTATATTGAAATTGTTTCAATTACTTTTTTAGTTGACTCATTAGGATTCTCTAAGTAAACTATTTTTTCATCTGCAAAAAAGTGATAGCTTCATTTCCTTTTTAACCAAGTTTATTCCTTCAATTTTCTTTTTCTTGTTTTAATGCTTTAGTTAGTATTTCTAGTACACAGATGGTGGTGCAGAGGATAGTGTGTCTGACTTTACACAAATATGACTTCAGACACTTAAAAACTCTGTGACTTTGGGCAAATCATTTTACCCTGTCGGCCTCAGTTTCCTCAACTATAAAAAGAACTGGAAAAGAAAATGGCAAATCACTCCTCTATCTTTGCTGAGAAAACCCAAATGGAATCACAAAGGACCAGACACACTGAAACAAATGGATAACAGCAAAAGTATGTCTAGTGTAATACCAAATAGTAATGTTGAATATAGACATTATTGCTTTACCTTGGATCTTTCTGGAAAATTTTTTAGCTTATCACCATTACAGATAGTTAGTCTTAGTTTTGGATAGGGTTTTTTTTTTTAATCTTTTCATGCCTATGTTTTCTAGAATTTTTTAAAAGAATGGGTGTTGTAGGGGGCAGCTAGGTGGCGTAGTGGATAAAGCACTGGCCCTAGAGTCAGGAGCACCTGGGTTCAAATCTGGTCTCAGACACTTAATAATTACCTAGCTGTGTGGCTTTGGGCAAGCCACTTAACCCCATTTGCCTTATAAAAACAAGAAAAGAAAAGAAAAAAGAAGAGAAAAGAAGAAGAAAAAAAGAAAAGAAAAGAAAAAAGGGTGTTGTATTTTGTTAAAAAAAAAAAAAAACTCTCTTCAGCCACTGGCCTGTAGTCCTGGCTCGAGTCACTTTCCCAAAATGTGGGCCCCAGGGCCCTGCGGTCTGGTGCTCCAGAAGGCCGCACTGATGTTTCTCCTCCTGGCCACTGCACTCTGGGTCTTCAAGGGCAGCACTCAGCCCCGGCCCCCCACAGGGACAAGAAAAGGCCAAAGTTTCCTCAGAGGAGAAGCCCTTGGAGAATGAGCTTTTGCACCCAGAAGAGCAGCTGGCTCAAGAACTAGTAAAGATAAAGCAGCTCCTGGGTGGCCTGCTGGGCCAGCTGGACCCTCTGAGCATGTGGATGCTCTGGCTGGAGTCCAGCAGGACCTGCTGACCTTAAGGCTTCAGGCCATCAGGCAGCTGTTAAAGGACAAAGGGCTGGACTCCACTGTTGCTTCCCAAGTGTACAACACCCCCACCGCCATCCATGATGACCTGAGTGCTGAGGAAGATGATGACAGTGACCTCAGATGGGCACTGGGGAGAGGGACCTGAGGAGGGAATAACTGAGGCCTGGGCTCCAAGTTTCTCCTGGGACCAAGCTGGGGAAAATGGGAAGGAGTTGGGGCTCAGGAGGAGGAAATGGATTGAAGTGACCCAAGTTACACACTGAGAAAGAGAGTGTAAGATCCATAGGCTCATCAGTTTTAGAAAACAGGTGAGGAATCAAGCTGAGATTTCAAGAAGTAGGCTCTCTTCAAAGAGCCAAGATGGTTTAATAAAAAGAAAATTTATCCCATTTAAGTATACAACTTGATCATCCAAGCATGTGCTCAACCAAACATAAATGTATTCAAACATAAATATGCATATCATACACATGTCACCCTATTCTTTACCAGCCACACTTGCCATAGGAATGTTGACGCTTCAAAGCAATCAGACTTCCCATATTTAATTGGAAAAAGCTGTAAGAGGCTCTTCTCTCCTGTGTGGTATCTTGCTTGGCTGCTGTAGAGAAAGAACAATAAGTGAGCCTTACCTAGGAACCAGAGAAAGGTAAAGTACATAAATAATGAGGGGGGAAAGACAATAGATGTACATCACCAAATCAGTCCTTGTAGCTGGGGAGGTTCAAGGCATACCTGATGGCTGTGGCCAGATTATGGTACCAATAACAGTGACATGGCCCAAGGGCCATAGACATGAGCAGCAGTTTTTCATTGGGGGGGGGGAAGCTGGAGGGAGAAAGCATTTGCCTACCCAGAAAACCCAGTCCTAAATCTGCAGAACTGCTATCTATGGAAAAGAGGTTTGCCCAGATTCATCCATATATGTAAGGGGGTCAGAGTTGGGAATTGAACCCAAGCCTTAACTGGTTCAAAGACTAGTTCTCTGCTGAACCACATTGCCTGTCATGTACAAAGTTTGGTGGTGGTAGCAAACAAGAGTTAAGGTCTGAGCTACATGGAAAGGGATAAGAGAACAGGGTCTCTCTCGTTCCTTAACTCCTGGAGAAGAGTTAACGGAAAAGAGTACTAAAAGAGGGTATGTAGTCTTTGAGCTGGAAAGAATCCTACAGGTCATCTAGTCCAATCTTCTAATTTTAGAAAGGAAGAAACCAAGGTTTACAGTGGTTATGAGTTGCTCAAATTCACACACTAGTTAGTGGTAGAAGTGGGACTGAAGCCCAGTTCTTCTGACTGCTGGTTCAGTGCTCCAGTATAGTATCTATAAATTTTTGTTGTTTTTTTTTTAAATGGGTTACTCAGGGAAGTTTGGGGACTCATGTCTGCCTTGTAGGAATGTCACATTGACTACAATGTGCCCTCTACAAAACAGGGCTTGATTTGTTGTTCTGTGATAGATGTGACAGATGTTAATAACGCTGCAGATTAAACTGAAAGGTGTGCAATGTAAAAAAAAAACAAAAAACCTTTCTTCATCTATTGAAATAATCATGATTTTTCTTGTCTTTGTTATTAATATGATCACTATACTTATGTTTTCTGACATTAAACCAGTATACATACCTAGCATAAATCCAACCAGGTCATAGCATATGATTTTTGTGATATGTTGCCATAGCCTCCTGGTAACATTTCATTTAAAATGTTTGCATCAATACTCATTAGAAAAATTGTTCTATTACTTTTCCTTCTGTTTTGACTCTCTGACATTTAGGTATCAAGACCATATTTATATCAACAATGGGATTCAGTAGGATATCATTACTTTTTCAAACAGTTCATGTAGTATTGGAATTAATTGTTCTTTAAATGTTTGGTAGAATAAACTTGTACATCCATGTGATCCTGAGAATTTTTTTCCTTTAGTTCATCTATAGTTTGTTCAATTTCTTTTTCTAACATAGAGCTATTTAATTATTTTATTTCCTCTTCTGTTACTCTGGGCAATCTATAGTAAGGCAAAAAGCTCCCAATAATCACTTTTATTTCTTCTTTATTAGGTGTGAGTTCATCTTTTTTTATTTTTTATCCAAATAATTTGGTCTTTTCTTTTTCTTAATCAAGTTAGTTAATGGTTTATTTTTTTAACAATTCCTAATTGTATTAATTTAGTGTATTTTATTTTAAATTTTGTTAAGTCTCCATTGATTTTCAGAATTTTTATCTTGTTGCTTAAGTGAGGGGTCTTAATTTATTGATTTTTATAAACATTTTAGCTCCATAACTAATCTGTTGGTCTATTGTTTCTTTTATGGATATAAGTTTTTAGATATTTACATTTTCCTTAATTACCATTTTGGCTACATCCCACAAATTTTGGCATGTTGTCTCATTGTTTTTATAATATTTTTTGATTCATCAATTCTTCAAGATTACAATATTTAGTTTTCAACTAATTGACTTTGTTTCAAAAGGTCTTTTTTTTTTTTTAGGTTTTTGCAAGGCAAATAGGGTTAAGTGGCTTGCCCAAGGCCACACAGCTAGGTAATTATTAAGTGTCTGAGACCAGATTTGAACCCAGGTACTCCTGACTCCAAGGCAGGTGCTTTATCCACTACGCCACCTAGTCGCCCCTTCAAAAGGTCTTTAATATAATTTCTGTTTCATTATTGAAACATTTACTATTTCTGCTTTTCTACATTTGTAAGAATTTTACAGCCTAATGAGAGCCAGAGTGATTAGAGGTCTGTAAACACCAAGATATCTTGCCAGGTTTCAGTGATCAAAATTTACTTTTCTTTGAGCAGAGCACCTGCAGGTAAGGGTGTGATAGCCTATGTGGAAAAAATGGAGAGGAGAGAGAAGATGGGGAAGGGAGGAGTATAGAAGAGGAGAGGAAAGGAGAGGAGAATGGAGCTGTGTTGCCCAACTGGTCAAAAGTGGGCAGCTCCTGCTACTCATACTGGTTGTTGTTTATCCTTCATTAATGAAGACAACCACAATATGAGAGATGTGATGCTATGACAAGCAAGTGAATTGGATTCAAATGAGGAAGGACTATACAAAGTCACCAGCCTCATTGTTTGAGTCCTGATTGTCTGCATGACTATAAATAGAAATTGTTTCTGTTTTGGCCAGAAACCCTGAAGATCTTACCCTCCCAGATGGATTTTTTTTTTACTAGGTTAAAGAGTCTCACATCTGCCTCATTTCTTTCTTACTTAACCTTAAACACTGAATGGGCATTGCCTCCCAGTAAAACTGGGAGACATATCTGGTCCCTTTCTCTGTGGCTTTGCACAGTCCTCCCTCAATTAAACCCAATTCATTTGCATGTCATGGAATCACATCCCTGAGCAAACAATGAAAGACAAACAATAACCTAATATTGGTCAATTTTTCATGGATGTGCTTGCCCAGCAAAGAAATTGGTATATATCTTACTATTTCTATTCAATATTATCCAGAGGCCTACCATATATAACTTTTCTAAAATTTTATTCAGATCCTTAACCTCGTTCTCCTTTGCTTTTTGGTTTGATTTATATAGGTTTAAGAGGGATAAACTGAGGTCCCCAATTATAGTAGTTTTAGTATTTCTTCCTCTAACTCATTTAACTTTCCTTTAAGAATTTATATGTTGGGGGTGATGATCAATCTTAATGGACTTGCTCATTCCATCAATGCAATAATCAGGTACAATTTTAGAGCACTTGCGACAAAGAATACCATCTGTACCCAGAGAAAGAATTGTGGAGTCTAAACAAAGACCAAAGTGTATAATCTTCAATTTTTTTTAAAAAAAGTATCTTATGTATTATATAATTTTGCTGTCTCTAAGATTTTATTTTCTCCTCAAGGATATAATTTCTCTCCCAACACATTCAATTTTGATCAATGTATAGTATGGAAATAATGTGAAGATTGTCAGACTGCCTTCTGTGGGGAGTTGCGGGGAGGGAAGGGAAGGTGAAGGAAAAATTGTAAAATACAAAACCTTAAAGAAAATGATAGGTAGAAACTACTATTGTATATAATTGGAAAACAAATAAAATGTTAATGAAAAAGAATTTAGATGTTATATCAAATTGATGCATTTTAATTCATGTCAATTTTTAGCAAACTGTAGTTTTCCAAGTTATCTCTTTTAAATTTCATTTTGAGTTTCTTATCTTTTTGTTTCAACCAAAGTTTAATAGATTCTGCTCTAATCTCTTATTTTACCTCTGTATATTTCTGTTTCAAGTGTATTTCTTATAAATCATATATTATTGGATTCTGTTTTCTAATGTGTTCTATTATCCTCTTCCATTTTATGGGCAAATTCATTTCATTTACATTCCCAGTTGTGATTGCTAACCATTTCCTCCATCCTCTTCTCTCAGACTTAATCTTTTTCTTTTATCTGTAGCCCCCCTTTAAGTCTGTTTTGCTTCTGACTAATGCCTCCCTTAATCCACTTTCCTTCTTTGTTGTTGTTGTTGTTCTGTTATGTTCAATTTTTCATGACTGTGAGGAATGTAGGGTGCTAGTCTTCACAGGGTGTGGGGGGGGGCCCTTAGGGAATCCATTATAAAGGGGTAATGGCCCAACTGATCACAAAACTGGGAGAGTTTTCCTAATCACATCCCAGAGATGGCAAACCCAAGATCAGTTCTCAACCTGTTAAGAGTCCCCCTAGAGGGGCGGCTAGGTGGTGCAGTGGATAGAACACCAGCCTTGGAGCCAGGAGTACCTGGGTTCAAATCCGGCCTCAGACACTTAATAATTACCTAGCTGTGTGGCCTTGGGCAAGCCACTTAACCCCATTACCTTGCAAAATCTAAAAAAAAAAAAAAGTGACCTAGAAATCTTGACCTAATGCAGCTGAGTTTGCACAATTAGGTAATTGAATATTAACCCACACACCCCCTGTGATGACTGGGGTTCATCAGCATATCATGCATCATATGATGTGGGGGGATCATATTAGGGGCATGTCATGGGATGGGTAGACCTCTTAGATTGTAACTCAAATTCTGAGAGCCTATGAAAATTCAAGAGGGAAGGGAAAGAGTTTCTGAAGACTACCATCTCGTGCCTCATGCCAGGTGAAGTACCCATATCCTGCAGGATTCATGAATAAAATGTACAATTTTCTCTCACTCTAACAGGTTTTTATTTCATTCATTTATAACAAAGTCATAGCATTTCTATCTTCTACTGTTTCCTAAAGTCTGTCCAAGCTCATCTTCATTGCTTCCATGACACTACATATCATCCCCTGCTAAGACCTTCATTTGTTGCCTTCAGTCTTTCCCAACATTAGGGAAGACATTTTCCAGTGAGTTCTATTTTCTCATTATGTGACTATATTCTTCCATTTTCCCCTTAATTCCTTTTCTTCCCATTTCCTTATTAGGTAATATCTTTTTCTTCAATCATTTCAGATGAGAATGAGTTTTAAGTATCATTCACTTTCTTTAGCATTCTCCCACATATATTATTTCTGGATATAACAATGTAAACAGTTTAATTTTATTTAAACTTGTGATTTCTCACTCTCACTCATGTTTACATTTGTATGATTCTCTTGACTCCTGTGTTTGTATGTCAAATTTTTTTCTTTTCTTTTTAAAATAAATTGCTAATTTATTTTTCCAACTATATGCAAAGGTTGTTTTCAATAATTTTTTCATAAGGTTTTGAGTTTCACATTTTTCTTCCTCCCTTCCTTTCTCCCCTCTTTTTTTTGGCAAGGTGTTGGGGTTAAGTGACTTTCCCAAGGTCATATAGGTAGGCAATTATTAAGTGCCTGAGACCAGTGCTTTATCCATTGTGCCACCTAGCTGCCCCCTTCCCTTTCCCTTTGACAGAGAGTAATTGAAAATAGCTTATAAATGTATAATTATGTTAAACATTTCCATATTAATTATGTTGTGAAAGAAGATTCAGAACAAAAAAGGAAGAAAAATCATGAAAGGAAAAAGACCATAAAACAAAAAACAAATTTTAAAAATTGAAAGTAGTATGCTTTAGTTTGCTTTCAGATTCCATAGTTCCTTCATTGGATGTGGATGGTATTTTCCATCACCAAGTCCTTTAAAATTGTTTTTAATCATTGTACTGCTGAGAAGAGCAACTTCATCATTATAAAGTATTGCTGTTAATATGTAAACATTCTTCTGTGTATGTCAAATTTTCTACTCGGCTCTGCTCTTTTCATCAGGAAAAAACTGGAATTTTTCTATTTCCCTAAAGATTTTTTTTTCTCCTCCTGAAGAATTATGCTCAGTTTTTCTGGGTAGGTTACTCTTGGCTTTAAACCTAGATCCTTTGCCTTCTGGAACATCACATTCAGAGCTCTCTGTTTCTTTATAGGGATGACTGCTAAATCTTGTGTGATTCTGATTGTGGTTCCTAATTGTGGTTTCTTTCCAGTTGCCTGCAATATTTTTTCCTTAATCTTGGATTTCTGCATTTTGGCTACAATATTTCTAGGAGTTTTCATTTTAGGTTTTCTTTCAGAAGGTGACTTATGGATTCTTTCATTTTCTACTTTTTCTTCTGGTCCTAAGATATCTGGACAGTTTTATTTATAAAGTTTTAAAATAAGATGTTTTTGCTCATCTTTCAATTAATCCAATGATTCTTAAGTTATCTCTTTTTGATCCAGATCAGTTGTTTTTCCTATAAAATATTTCACATTTTTTTTCTATTTTTTCCAGTCTTTTGATTTTAATATTTCTTTTTTTTTTTTTTACATTTTTGCAAGGCAGTGAGGTTAAAGTGGCTTGCCCAAGGCCATACAGCTGGGTAATTAAGTGTCTGAGGCCAGATTTGAACTTAGGTACTCCTGACTCCAGAGTGGGTGCTCTATCTACTGTACCACCTAGCCGCCCTGATTTTAATATTTCTAGATGTCTTCTGGAGTTATTAGCTTGTGTTTGGCCAATTCTAATTTGCAGGGAGTTATTTTCTGTAGTACAGTTTTGTTCTTTTTCCAAGCTATTGTCTCTTCATACTTTTTCTCCTAGCTCTTGAGTTCTCATTTGATTTTAATATAATGTTTCAGTTCCTTTTACTTTAATTCTTCTAAAAATTCTTGTTGGACATGTTTAAACTATTTTCATCATTGAGTCTTTGCTTGAAGTTTTTTTTAATCTATTCTTTTGGGTTTGTATCTTGAGCTTCCACCTGATCACAACTTTTATGACTAGATTCTTTTTTGTTTACACATTCTCCCACTTAACTTCTTGCCTTTGGACTTTATGTTAGTGTTGGGCTCTGCACACTTTGGGGAAGAGGAAGAAGGAACCATCTGGTTTCTGTCTTCTTGTTCCTTTCACTGCTTTCACAGCCCAAGCTTTCAGTGCTCACATTTATCCAAAGTGTGCTCACTTTCCTTTTCTTCAGAGTTTTACAGGTTCCTGACTAAGGTCTTGATCTATCTGTTTGGTTCTGGTTGTCAGTTTCACCTGACTGCTGCTCACAGTTCTTTACCTCAACAAAATGTATTTCTACGAAGATTTTTTTTTTTAACATGGATCCTTTTCCTTTTTGGAAGGCAGTATAAGTTTTATGCACCCGAACTGTTGGCTCTCCTTTGCCCTGGGATGGTAAGCCCGATCCTGGACAAGGAGTCATGTGTTTCCCAGAATTTGTTCTCTGCTTAGTCTTAGTCAAGGTCCACACCATCAATGCTTCTCTCTGGCCTGGATCTGGAATCCAGTCCTGGATGATCGGCAATAGAGTTGCCATATGGCATACATTCCTGCACCCAATGTTTCCTCAGGAAATTCCCTAGATTCTCTTTCTTGGTCCCTGTCCCCTCCCTCTTAGTCCCTGGACACTGAGATATTATCTACCACAGCCACAAACTCCCTAATCTATCTCCCTAAACTGTCCTGGGTTAGTAAATATTCACTGTTGACTTCTTGGCTATGCTGATCAGAATCCAGGTTGGTACATTCTTTAGATTTTTGTGTGAAGAGCTAAACATTATTTTCTCCTCCTTCCTCCAATCTTGGCTTTGCCTCTTCATAATTTTCAACTAAATCGTATTTACGGGTTTCATCTCTACTACTTAATTTATACAGATAGATCATTCCACTTGATCCCATCATTCCCCTCAAGTTATTATGATCCTCTTGATCTTTTCCTTCTGTGTCCCAGAAATTGCTATGCTGCTTGCTTATACTTTCTTTTGAAAATCTTTTAAATAAAATTTATTCAACTGGGCAGAACCAACATGGTGGATTAAAGGCAGCAACTCAATTTAACTGGCTTAACATTCCCCTTCAAATAAATCCCACCTTAAATCAAATTCCAGAGCCACAGAGAAGCAAAAGGTCAAAGTGAGGCATTTTTGAAGCCTAAGAAAATTTAGGAGTTTGGCTGAAAATATCTTTCATATTGATATGGAGGCCTGTTCAGAGCTCACACAGGGGTAAAACAGTGTCAGCAGCAGCAATTTCTGAAGGGTCAGAAACTCAGAAAGGTCAGAAAAAAAATGGTCAGAAAGAAATTACCAAAAGATGTTAAAAATAAATAATAAAATTTTAAAGCATCAATTAATCAAAAGGAATATAGTATCTACAATGCCATCAGGAACCATATGAGCAGCTACATAGATAAAGGCAAAATTGAACTCATCTCTCTTTTTATTGACACTTCTTTTTTTAACCTTTTTTGGGGGAAGAGGGAATTGGGCATTTCTCCAAACTCCACCTATAAATCTCTTTTTCCTCAAAAAAGTCATTCCCCCTTGTACAAATAAACATATGTGAGTAAAATGAATTTGACACATTGGTCATATTTAAAACTGTATCTTTAGTATGTGTATCTCTAGTCCATTACCACCCTGCCAAAAGGTGAAAAACTTGAATCACTATCATTCTCCAGGTTTTGTGATTGTTCATTAAACTGATCAATAATGCAAAAATTAAATCTTTTGCAGTAGTTTTCCTTGATAGTGTGGTAGTATTTGTATGAATAGCTTTCCTCATTCTGTTCAGACCATTCAAGCATGACTTCACACAAATCCTATTTTTCTCATCTGATCCTTTTTTCATGTAATTGTGAAATAATATTCTATTACATCGATTTACTATCATTTGATCAGCTATATTCCAAATGATGGGCATCCACCTTCTTTGCACATCTTTGCTACAACAAGATGTGTTTCTACAAAGATTTTTTTAATATGGACCCTTCTCTTCTTTTTTTGATCTTTTAAGGGTTTATGTTCAATACTTCTATATGATGTCTATTGATAATCATTTTGGAATATGTGTCTAGTAGTGAGACATGGAGCATTTTGCATTTTATTTTATTTTGTTTGTCCAGACTTTTAGGGTATTATTCCAGATTGCTTCCCAAAAAGGTTAGACCAATTCACAGCCTCATAAACAGTAGATTCACCTGTATGGCCTTCTACAGCCCCACTAAACACTGTCATTTTCTCCCCATTTTTTCTTTTGGTTGGAGCTGCCAATCTGGTAGATATGAGATAGAACCTTAGCAATGTTTTAATTTGCATTTCTATCATTAATGACTTGGAGAATTTGTATGTGATATTAGTTTGCATTTCTTCTTTGAGAAATGCTTGTTCCAAATCTTTGACCAAAGGTTCTGAACTTGTAATTCATGAATTTTTTTTAAATTTCTTCATAACCATATTTCAATATAATGGTTTCCTTTGCAATGTTAGAAATTTTATTTTATCCACTTAAAAAGATTATAATGGAAAAGATTAAGAACTCTTGATGTAAAAGTACATCTTGGAAATGGTCCTCATTCTTATTTATTTGTATGAGTTTCCTTTCTATTTTGTATATCAGACTTTTATCAGAGAAATTTGTTGCAAAATTTTCCCTAGCTACATTTTCCCCTTCTTATTCTATTGATTTTTGTGCAGAAACTTTTTAGTTCTATATAATCAAAATTATTTCTCTCTCATCTTTTCTATAGCTTGTTTAGTCAAAAAAAATGCCCCTAAAACTGGAAAAGGTAATTCCTTCTTCCTTGCCTCCTCTAGTTTATAATGTGACTTTTTATATATGGTTCATATATGGTTCTATTTGGAATTTACTGGCTAGACATGTTGGGATAAACTTAATTTCTGTCAGGCAGCTTTCCATCATTTCCAATAGGTTAGTTTGTTGTTTTTTTTTAAATCAAATGATGAGTTTTATTCCAGTAGTTGGGGTGTTTAGGTTTATTGCTAATTTTGCTACTGTGCTTTGATGAAGTCTTGTCTACCTAATCTGTTCCACTAATCAGTTTTTCTATTTTTTAACCAGTACCTATTGCTTTTGATGATCATAGCTTTTTAGTGTAGTTTGAAATTTGGTATTGTCAGTCCTACTTCCTTTCTATTCCTTAATTTCCTTTAAAATTCTTGGCCTTTTGTTCTTTGAAATAAATTTTCCTGTTTGATTGGTTTTTCTGGTTTTTCAAAGTGAATACTTAGATAATCTCCTTGGTATGGACCTGAATAAATAATCTTAGGTAGCATTTTCAGGTACATAAAATTTTATTATTATAAAAATGATTTTAATTCTTTTTATATTTGTATGGCTCAAACATGAAAAAGTAATATAGTTCCAATTCTATAAAAAGTGTTTTGTAATCACATAATTCTAATATGTCTTACTAAGTGGATTCCAAATATTTAATTCTGTGACTATTTTGAATGAAATTTTTCTTTATCTTCCTATTTATTAGTTTATTTGTGTGGGTTTTGAGATCTGATATTTTGATGAAGTTATTCTTTCAATTAGTTTTCTCTTAGTAAACAATTTAATCTACAAAAAAGGAATAATTTTATTTCTTCTTTGCCCATATTCATTTCTTCAATTCCTTTTTCCTTGATTAATTGCTATTTGTAGCTTTCTAGAATTATATTAACAGAAGTAATGATAACATGCTAACAAATGGACATGCTTGTTTTGTCTCTGATTTTAGCAGAAAGTCTTCTAGCAACTAGAAATAATGCTATCTCTTGGCTTAAGGGAGACAGTAATACTAAAAATGTTAAGGAAAGGCCCACTTATTCCTGTACTTTTTAGTATCCTTATCATAAAAGGATTTCCTATGTTTAAAAGCTTTTCAGCAATTACTTATATAATCATGTGATTTTTTTCCTAAATTAATATTATGCTTATAGTTCACCTAACAGTGAAATAACTGCATTCCTGTCACCCCTAGCCATAATAGTTTTTAAATGTTGTTAGAGCCTCTTTGTTAAAATTTCTTTCAACAATTCTGTATCAATTTTTAATTGTAATACCAGAAATCAAGAGCTAGAAGTAGGAGGAACCTCAAAGTCCACTGAATTCTTCACCCCTAGTTGTCACAAGAAAGATTTAAAGATGCAGGTACTTCCATTTATGCAGCCAGTGCAAAGAGAATGCTCCCAACAATAAGGTAGGTCAAAGTAAGGTATCTTCTCTAAAAATCAAAAATGCCCAGCACCTGCCATATGACTGTCTTTACCTTAGGTAGTCTACATACATGCTAAACAAGAGTTCCTAACACACACATATATTCGTGTGTACACACACACACACACACACACACACACTAGCCTGTAAATTCCTTGTAAGCCTGGCATGCTGTAGGGACTTTAAAATAAATTCTTACTGAAGTAAAATGAAGGTATTCCCTGCCCTAACTGACCTTATAGTGTACTAGATAAATTAAAATAGAGAGAAAAGGAATAAAAGGAGAGAGTAGTAGTCTCTAGAAAAATAGGAGGGGGAAAACTAGTCACAACTGGAGGAATCAGGGAAGGATTCATTAAGGAAAGGCACTTCAGCTGAACTTTGAAGAAAGATAAGAAATCTGAAAGTCAAGGTTGAGTTGGCAGTACATTCTAGGCAAGGGGAGATGGGGAGGGGAGTGGCTCGTGCACATGCACAAAAGCAAAAATAGACTATCAAATTCAGGGATCAGTTAGTGATTCAGTTTGTCTAGGACAGAGAGTTCATGATGGGTAATAATGTGCAGTAAGCTTGAATGAATTGTCAAAATACAGCCAAAAGACATCTTTAGTTAAACCTAAATGTTCTCAGTAAAATTCCTCAGGTAGGCTGCTGCTCTCAGGAAGGCCACCATCCTTGCTTTCACTTTTCTCCATTCCCAGTAGCAATCTTAATACCTATATCAACTCTACGATGTTTTTTACTTCAAAATCTCTTGCCCACTTATACTATTTCTGTTCATACTTTGTGAAATCACAGCCATAGATTGGTCCACTTGAGGAAGTCATGAGCCCAGTCTGACTGGATCCGTTTCAAATTTATGTTACCTGTTTTCAATGGGTGCTCCCCTATTAAAAAAAAAAAACCTGACATATCACAATAATTTTATTTCCCTTTAATTGATTATCCAACCCACTCTTCAGGAAGGTTACTCCAAGATTTCCCTTAACTCCTTGAACTTTCCACACCCCACTCCCATTTAGAACTTTTCCTTATACTTTCTTGAGACAACAGAGGACACATGTCATGTACTCTTCTTCCCTGTAACATCCTTCTTGGAACTCTGCATCCTCATTTCTGCCTCCTGGCTTCCCTGATTTTCTTTAAATCTCAGCCAATCTGAACCAATCTCTGCAAAAAGTCGTTCTTGGTCATCCCTTATTTTAGATTTACCAATGAATTATCTCCAATTTTACCTGTTATGTATTTTGTTTGTGCAGAGCTGTTTGCATGTTGTCTCTCTCCTCTGTTAAAATGAGAGCTCCTTGAAAGCAGAGACTGGGTTTTGTTTGGTTGAGGTATGATGTGAGGTGTGTGTTTATTTTTGCCATTCTTTTTATCCCTAGGTAATAAATGCTTAATGGTAATTTAGCATGCTCCCATCCTTTGCTTCTATCTTAGATAAAACAATGTGGCCCTTTATCCTCACAAGGCCAAAAGGTAAAAGAAGTAACAGCCATAGAGCAAAAACCAGTGAAAGAGATGGGCAATCTTTAGGCTACAGTGGTACTTAGTTAGTATTTGTCATTAACAACATGAGACAACATGAACAAGAGCCGTTGAACATAAGAAAGCAAGGATTGGTTAAAATCTATAAGTCATGTTAATTCGGTTATGCTATTTCATAGCTAATTCAGTCATGTCATTCAAACTAAATTGGTATATTTGCTATATTCAAAATGCCATCTCTTGCTATTGTAACTTTTAGAGGGATCTAAGCTGCTCTCTAAAGGCTTTCCTTCTTCACCTGTCTTTTAAAATCCTCCTGACTAAAATGAAAGTGTTTCTATGTATATACACACATACATAACATTTACTTCTCTAGGTAATCTTAGAATTTCAATTACTGATTTATTTCTGTATATCATTAGTGTCTGGCATATAATAAATGATTATTTTTGCTGTGCACTGAAAAAGGTACCAACATTAATAAGATTATGGATCCACTGAAGGAGTAAAATAACAAGGACTTTAACTTGGGGCTGAATCTACTATTCCTGCTTCAAGAGTCTCATTCCACTACTCTACTTCATCCTATACACTTCTGCCAAAGGAATTCTTCTTAAGCAGAGCTGACTATGTGACTCCCTTATTCAGTTATAGTGGCTTCTGATTGTTTCTAGGACAAGGGGAAAAAACCCACAACTTGTCTGATTTCCCACAGCCATTAGTGTCCTCTCTTCCAAACTATCTTCATTAATTTGTTCAGATTTGGATTTACAAACTTTCTGTTTAAGCAATACTTCTTGTCTCCCCTAAAGAATGTAAACTCTTTGCAAGTAAGTAGCATTTCATTCTTTGTATTTGTATTCCCAGCATCTTGTACCATGGATGGTTGGTTGGTTGAACTCTTGTGTATTGGGGGAAGGAAAGGATAAAGTGAAGAAGAGAGTTTGAAAGAGGGATAAAAATTATAATCCTTAATTTATTTCTGCATATAGTAGTTCAGAGAAAGTGAAATAAAACATCCTTCTGGGGGGGTAAAATGAGAATTTTCATGAATAAGAAGTAGCTAATAAAAATAATACCTGCTGTTCTGTAACCTGAGACCTTCCCAGTTAACTGCTATGTTAACTGTAATACTGACTAATCAGAACTAAGGAAGGAAAAGAACCTTGGCAAATAAATACCGAATCACTGCAGCATGTTCACTGAGAAATTCCTCAACCCCAGAGAGAGCCCAAGGTCACTGTATCTCATCCAGTTTTGTTATCATGAACAGAACTATGTTCCTCCTTCTCAACACCCTGTTAGCTTTGACTAAGGCTCAAGGTAAGAAACACAGAGATGTATTCATTTTGTAAGTCAAAAATGGTACTAAACTATGAATATTACTGTGGATGCAGACAAGAAACGTTTTCCAGTTCCCTTGTCACAGTTTAAATCTTGAATGAATTGTCAAAATACAGCTGAAAGACATATTTAGTCAAACCTAAATGCTCTTGGTAATGAGATGTAATTTAATCAGGTCGAATTCTTTCTCAGGTTCGAATGATCACCATCTACTAGAAACCTCTGTACTTTTTAAACTTGGAATTTTTGTGAAAGGACAAAAACTGTAATTTTCTGTTTTCAAATCAGAAAATCAGATGGACAATATTTTTAGGAGGGTCATGGCTAAGACAAGACTTAGAGACATAATCAGAAAGGCAGAGGTTATAAACCTAAATAAGACTATTTCAGGTAAGTTTGGTTGAGGTTTTTCCATTGGACAGAAGTCAGGTCCAGAAAAGTAGTTAAAAAAAATAGGACTATGACAAAGACTTAGATAAAGGGGAAGAACATAGATATGATTAACAAAAGCAGAGGACTCAGAAAGAATGACCATAGACCAAATCAGGATCCATATAGAATCAAGCTGCAGGGCTGGGGTTACTAGTCCAATGGACTGAAGGCCAGAGTCTGAAGTAAGGTGCACTAAGCAGGGAGATCAGTGACCAAATTAGGCTTTGAAGAGAATTTTTACTTGTCCATATCTACTCATTCTTAAATGGTCACAGCCTGATTGGGTAGGTTGAACTCCTTATCTGAAGCTAAATAATCAAAGGAGGAAATTTGAGGACCATTAAATCTCTCAGCTTTCTCTATGTATTCCAATGAACCAGAACCCTACAGCTTTAATGCTACTTTCTCTAGAAGGTAAGCTGCTTCAGAGTTTTTTCTGGCAGATGTTGAATATTTTCTGGGCCAGGAATTGGAGTTCTGGCATAGTGGTGAGAAAGAGATCTTGATATCAGATTCACTGTCTCCCAATGACTGAACCCTTCCTTGGATGTTGCCTCTTTCCCATAGCACCTGTACCACACCTATCTACTGGCTGTCACTGCCCACAAATTAATAAGTCCATCCCCAACCTAAAATCTTTTGAGAAAATTGATGTGATTCTTCCCAATGCTTCATGTTCACGGCCTGAAGTTATGTAAGTAAAAACGAGATTTGACATTCATGTAGATACTAGATCTAAATGTTAGTTATCATTATTGTTATAGAGAGCACATTACTAATTTTATCTCACTTGATGTAATAGTATCATCTCAATTTTATAAATGAGTAATCTAAGATAAAGAGAGGTTAAAGGGACTAACTGTCATAGTCCTAGAATGCTTTGAACCCAGATTGTCCTGATTCCAGGTGCACCATTGGCTACACCACACCATTTTTCCCCTACAAAACATACCTTATAGCAACTAGGTTTATCTCCCAGGGATGTGGATTGAATCAAATATTCCACCAAATGATCAAAAAAATTCATAAAGGTCTATTTGTGATGATTTTTATCCTTCCATAAGAAAAGGAAAAGCAATATGATTTAAGCTTTGACAATGGTCATGATATGAATGAACCTGTCCTAACAAAGTCACTAAAATATGTAAATAAAAGTTATTGCTTTTTTATTGAAATTTGCTTTTTCTCTGAAATGAGTGTTCATTTTACCATTCTCATTTTTTTCTAGCTAAAAGGCATAAAGTTACAATGATGATTTTTCAGGGAGAAAGGGATCTTAAAGTGAAATGTGAATTATTCTAATACAGTTCTGACAAAGAGCACAAATCTGCTGTAGAAGCTATTCAAAAAATGGGTGGGAGGAGCACAAAGATTTCTCTCTATAGCTACAGGACTGATACTACCCAGTGTTCTTTCAGATCCTTCTCACTATTTAATTTTTATGAAAAGAGAAATCTAGGGGCAACTTGACAGCACCAGTGGATAGAGCACTGGCCCTGGAGTCAGGAGGATCTCAGTTCAAATCCAGCCTCAGACACTTAATAATTACCTAGCTGTGTGGCCTTGGGCAAGTCACTTAACCCTATTGCCTTTCAAAAAAAAAACAAAAAGAGAGAAGGGGGGAGGGGGAGAGGGAGAGGGAGAGAGAGAGAAATGAGGATTCTCTTCATGAAAAGCTAGCCTACCAGTAGTATGCTTTATGATTGAAATCAGTACAGTCATCCTATGTTGCAAATGGAAGATGCTCCAGCCCAGGCAAGTGAGGGGATTCATTTAAGATCACGCAATGAAGTAGAGGACCAAGACTGACTGATCACAAAGTCTGGTGTTTACTGAGTCCTAGTATTACTTCAATGGTACCATTGATACAATTTTCAAAATTCTTCCCTATGGTTTATTCACTACAGAGGAATAATGAAGGATACCAAGGAACAAGTATGTCTGAATACAGATACCCCAACCATGAAGATTGTATTGAAAGCAATTAGAAGGATGAGGTAAGTTTGCTGGGACTGAAAGGGTTGCCCTCTCCAGGAAACCACTGGCAATACTTGCTCCAAGCTTCCCTGGAATCTGGCTGTATGTGGCCTCCCCTCAGTCTCAGGTTCCTCAGGGTATTGTCTTCTTCCCAGAATGACATCAGGGGCCACTTGGACAAACATTCTCACTCTGACCCAACAGGAAGGCTTGTGCAGCCTTGTACTCTCAGCACATTGGCAAAGAGACTGCAGGATGGCCAACCTTCACAATCAGCATGCATTATCAACAAGCCCACTACAGATTTAATGAATACTGTGCATTTCCATTTCTATGAATTCAGTAATGACATTAAAAAAGAAGAAACTGAATACATTTCTTTCTTTCTTTTTTTGTAAGGCAAATGGGGTTAAAGTGGCTTGCCCAAGGCCACACAGCTAGGTAATTATTAAGTGTCTGAGACTGGACTTGAACCCAGGTACTCCTGACTCCAGGGCCGGTGCTCTATCCACTGCGCCACCTAGCTACCCCAGCTGAATACATTTCTGAAGCAAAATCCAGACTTTATAAAATGGCAGGCAAGTTTTCATAACTCTTTTGCACACTGAGACAATCCAAGTAACCCACTGAGATTATTTAGTAGCAAGAAAACTTCAATCATGACATTTCCCTCCAATCTGGGCTGGAGACCCACAATCAACTGAATTACTAAGTGAAAAATCAGAACCTAGATAAGAAACAAAGTTCAACATCTTATACTTTTACTGTTTTTTACTGTTTAATACTGTTTTTTTTAATAGGTCTTGAAGAGCTCCTGTCTACAACTGAAGACACTCTCCATGTGACTGGAAAGATTTTATCAGAATGAAACTCTTGCATTTATAAAGAAAAATGTCAAAGCCCAAGTGTTTCTAGTGCTTAATTTATCTAAAAAAAAATAATTGCTAAACACAATAATTGACTGTCTACTAAAAAAAATATTCTATTTAGCAGAAACTCTAGTTCTGTAGTTCCTGATCCTGGGATATTTTTTTCTTGCAAGGCAATGGGGTTAAGTGGCTTGCCCAAGGCCACACAGCTAGGTAATTATTAAGAATTATTAAGTGTCTGAGGCCGGATTGGAACTCAGGTCCTCCTGACTCCAGGGCCGGTGCTCTATCCACTGAGCCTCTTAGGATATCTTTAAGTGAGTATTACTCATTAAGTCATATTGAATAGGGGTTTACCTCAACATCTTTTCAGAGATTTGCTGTATCTTCTGAATGGTGCTGACTATAAAGACTGTCACTAGCAGATGATTCTACTAGAAAATACAGATCTGAGAGTAAAATGTTTCATGAAGTATTTACCATTAAATCTTTTTCTAGAATAGTTTTCTTTGGGGCAGCTGGGTGGCACAGTGGATAGAGCACCGGCCCTGGAGTCAGGAGGACCTGAGTTCCAATCCGGCCTCAGACACTTAATAATTCTTAATAATTACCTAGCTGTGTGGCCTTGGGCAAGCCACTTAACCCCATTGCCTTGCCAAAAAAAAAAAAAAAAAAAAAAGAATAGTTATCTTACTGAATGCACCTGAGGACCATGCTACCAAATAGCGCCAAATGGTAGCAAAAATCTTTAAAGACTGTCAGAGCAAAGGTCCAGAATACCTGAAAGAGATGAGACTTACTAGGCTAGAGCTTCTAAACCTGGGACACAAGCACCCAATGGGATATAATTCTTGGGAAAGGATTCTGGGTAATACTCTGGGGTTCTCAATCTGGGGTACAAGCACCCAAGTGGATACAAGTTATATGTCCTGGAACACTGGGTAAATTAAACTCTATTACCCTGTTGAAATATTCCAAAAGTCATACTGTAGAGAAAAACAGTTTGTGGATTGGGGAGATAAAGTAGATTGAGAAAAGGGTAGACATTTAAAGAGTGTTGAGGCACTTCTGAAAAATGTGAAAGAGATAGCTGAAGCAGTAATTTCCAAATGAATGAAACCTGGCTTTTCATAGTGAATTAAAAAATATCAGTGAAAACCCAGTGATAAACAAGTTGACTGATCTAGGAAATAACCAGAAACTCAAAATTAATTTCCAACCAAATAAGTTACAAAACTTTCTTGGTCACAAGACTCTTGGAGAAATCTATCCCCATTTTTAAAAAATGTTCACAAAGCTTTAATTCCATTTCCTGTGAATTAGGATTCTTGGTCTTATTCTCAATCAAATCCAAAGTAAGAAAAACTTAAAGGAGAACATGCTATGCAGATATCACTTTCAAAAATTATATTGCAAATGAAACTATAGGTCAACAAGAACCAAAATCAATAATCGCACTTAATTTCTTTCTTAGAGTACTAATACATATTTAACAATTTTATGATACTAAAAAAAGAATTATTACCAAATAAATTTTTCTTTATGAAAAATCAATCTATTTCTTATGCAAAATGAATAATAAACTCTAGAACTTATCTTTTTTTATATTGACTATGGAATAAAGGAAGGTTTATTTAAAGCCAAGGTATACAAAGGCCAAAAAAGGCTGGACCCCTCCTACTTACATCATCCCTATTCCAAGTAACTCCCATGTTGCCTATCGACATGAAAACATTAGACAGAAGTCAGTCTTCTCATGCCCCTCCCAAATTTTTATATTTCTAATTTTATAAAACATAATGTACCTGTATGCTCAGAAATAGCAACTTTCAATCCAAAAAAAGCATTTAAAAGTATGTTATTTATATAAATATTTTTCTAATTTTCCCCAGTTTCCTTTTTTGTTAAATGTTTTTAAAAGTAAAATTTTCCTTTTAAAGCAGTTGTATCCAATTCCTGGGACTATTCCTGAGACCCCAAATGATGAAGGGTACCTAGAGGGTAGATACTGCTGGGAAAGGAAGCTTGCAAAGACCACTGGGGTTCATTTATTGATGAAGAAATCACAAGGTTCTCTGACCCAGGAGTGTAAGAAAATATTATGAATTCACAAATTACTGCAAAAAGAAGTTAATTCACAGAGTTCTTTAAGGAGGTAGCAGGTAAAGAAAGTGTTTTGTAGTTAAAAAAAAGTCTTAGTTTGAATTTTAGCTAGATAAAAGTTTTAAAAAAGGAGCAATAGTAGCAAACAGCATTGGCAAGAAAGCTGGAGAAGATAGGAGCAGGTGCCAGGCTAGGTCAGCCTGGTAGAGAGAGTGAGCAGAGTTTTTAAGCATGGAGAAGCCTGGAGAAGGGGCCAAAGAGTAGTCAACACCTGGACATGACCAGGGTCAGACACATACCCTGGAAGGCCATGTTGCTAGAGGGGTAAATGAGGAGGTAGGGGGAAGAGTTCAGATTATTCTCAGTGAATTTACATCTTAAAATGGCTTGAGGTGCTGCTTAAGGATGAGACCAGGAAGAACAGATCATTTTTCCTTAATATTACAGGAAATCTCTAATATTTCTCTTTCAACTTGAGATGGATTTTATTGTTGTGCTCAGTTGGTGTCAGGTGCATTGTATTCATGAATGGGTACTGAGTTCTGTATGTAGTCCTCTGGGATTTTGCTGGCAATGTGACTCAGGAGAGCTAAAAGGCTGGACAATTTTACATGACTAGTTTATATTGATTCCACATTCTGATGGGTGAGCCTAAACCCCTCCCACCTAACCAGTCTCCTTTAAGCATGCCTCCGATGTTATTAAAATTTTTAGTAAACCACTTCTGTGCTCTATCTTCCCATGAAGTCTTTCCTGGTCTTCCAAGCAGTTCTAATAATAAAGACAATGCTAACTAACCTTTATATAATACTATTTGCAGGTACTATGCTAAGCCTTTACCATTAGATCTTCATAGCCACCTTGGGTAGGGGGTGGGATTATTCCAGTTTTACAGATGAGGAAACTGATGGAAATAGAGATTAAAACACTTGCCTAGGGTCTGAGGCTGGATTTGAACTCAGGTCTTATTGACTCAAGCTCCTGTGTTCCATTTACTGTGCCACATAGAGGCATTTCCCTGTTTTTGCCAGAAATGTTGCTGGCTAAAAAGCTAGGGGCTCAAGGAAATATGAATGAATTCACTTGAATGACTGGATTTTTAAAAAATCAATGAAAACCCAGTGATAAACAAGTTGACTAGTCTATGAAATAACCAGAAACTCCAAATTAATTTCCAACCAAATAAGTTACAAAACTTTTGGAAAAATATATCCCCATACTTATGACATACTTACAAAGCTCTTATTCTATTCTTTGTGAATTAGGATTCTTGGTCCAATTCTCAATCAAATCCAAAGTAAGAAAAAGTTAAAGTAGAATATGATATGCAGGTATCTCTTTCAAAATAAGGAACTCAGAGATATTTAAGAAATAATAAAAAGTTTCTGACATATTATTGTGGTTGGAGAGAGAGAGAGAGAGAGAGAGAGAGAGAGAGAGCGCGAGCGAGAGCGCAGCTGGAGGAGGCTGCTAAAGTCAGCAGGGGATAAACATTAAAAAAGGGAAAGTAAAAACAGTTGCAAAGTGTTGCAACCAGGCTGATCCTAGGGGATCCCCACTAGCTGGGGAAAAAGCCAGGGTTTACAGAGGGGGGAAAGGAGTGGCAAGGGACACCAACTACACATGTCCTGAGGGGTCAGCCCAGTATCCCCAAGTGGACTCTGCAAGACAGACAATGGGACAGGCACATGATTGGACTCCAAGTGGTTTAATAGCTTTAAATGATGAGATGGAGGACAGTGTTATGTAAGGTAAACACCAGAAGAACCCAGTTAATTATTTAATGTGGTCAACAGAGAATATTTTTCCCTGCCTCAGTTGTACATGTTTTCTTGTTTTGGTTTTGAGAGTTTTTCACAATGACAGTAAGTACTCTTTTCCCTGTCACATCTCAGTTGTAGTTGAAAGAAAGGAAGGAAAAGGAAGGAAGGAAGGAAGGAAGGAAGGAAGGAAGGAAGGAAGGAAGGAAGGAAGGAAGGAAGGAAGAAAAGGAAGGAAAAAAAGGAAGGAAGAAAGAAAGAAAAGGAAGGGGGGGTGGCTAGGTGGTCCAGTGGGGCAGCTAGGTGGTGTAGTGGATAAAGCACTGGCCCTGGAGTCAGGAGTACCTGGGTTCAAATTCGGTCTTAGAAACTTAATAATTACCTAGCCGTGTGGCCTTGGGCAAGCCACTTAACCCCATTTGCCTTGCAAAAACCTAAAAAAGAAAAGAAAAGAAAAAAGAAAAGGAAGGAAGGAGGAGAGAAAGGAAGGAAAGAAGGAAGAAAGAAAACAATGGAATATAAATGGGTAATTGAAGGTTAAAAAAAACAAGAAAGGAAAAAGAAAGAAGTCTTACCAAGTTTCTCTGAAACTATCCCTTCCATCATTCTTGTCAGCACCAGCACTTATTCTGTATATATTTATGTGCATATTTCACCCAATAGAATGCAAACTCTTTGAGCACAGAGATGGTCTCATTGGCAGGCACTTCATAAGGGCTTGAAGATTTCTCTGAACACAGCTTCTCCTCTTAAAAGATCATTTGTTTTTATTCTGTATCTGAGAATTTTTCATCGTGAGAACATTTACTCTAACAACTCCATCCTTAAGTGGATTTCAGAGAATCCTGGGAAAGTATGTCTGAATTGCTGCAGAAGGAAGTAAGCAGAACCAGGTTCAGGTTTATGCAATGATAATAACAAGGGAAAAAACAAACAACTTTTAAAGACTTAGGAACTCTGATCAACATAATGAGCAATCATGATTCCAAAGAACTCATGACAAGCAAGGCTTCTGACAGAGATGATAGATTCAGAGCACAAATTGAGCCATTTGTTTTTAAGACATGGTCAATGTAGAAATTTACTTTGTTTGTCTATACACATTTATTATAGAGGATTTGTTTTTCTTTCTTTTTCAATGGAGGGCAAAGGAGGAGAGAGGAGGAAGATTTTGATGAATTGAAAAAAATTAAATTCAAGTTTGTTTTTTAAATTTAAGTTTTTAAAAGCTATTCTACTAATATTAATGATAATAATAGTTAACAGTTATGTGGTACCTACTATATCCCAGGTGATGAGAGTCCCAATTAATAAGCCCTCTCCCCAACATTCAGGTCTGCTCTGGGTCTTTGCTAGAACCAGAAATTCTAGCTATTACTTAATTCCTGGCTCTGCAGTCCCTGCCTCTGCTTTTACCCAAGGCCTCTTGGTCTCCTAGTTATGCTTTTAGGGGAAGATCAGGGTGTGGTCTGCCTAGAGACTTAATCGCTTAATATCAACACCTGGAGCCTTATTTGCTATCCAAAAACCCTCCTTAACAAGCAAGTTTAGAGCCTAATTATATGTTGTCCCTTCTGACTGTTCCTTGGTGGTACCAACGCCATACATATTTATTTGAGATCATTTTTTTCTTTCTTCTTTCTTTTTCTCTCCCTGTATAAATGAGAATTTCAGATCCCTCTTTGCTAGGGGATTCTCCCAACCCTCAGCCCACTGTGCCATCACAATGCCCAATAAAATGTCAACTTTCCCTGGAGAGAGCCATGTCTCATGATTTTTTTCTCAAACATCTAATGCTGAACTCATATTTTGAAAGTGCAAACCCCAACACCAGGCACTGTGCTATGCACTTTACAATTATTATCTCCTTTGATCCTCACAGAATTCTAGTAGGGAAATGCTATTGTTATCCTCATTTTACTTTTGAGGAAACTGAGGCAAAGTCAATAATTGCATGAGGCTGGATCTGAACTCAGGTCTTCCTGACTCCAGATCTGGTGCTCCATCCACTGAACAACCTCCTCCTTTGAACATGAGAGAGAAAGACAGAGAGAAATACAGAGAGAGAGAGAGAGAGAGACAGACAGACAGACAGACAGACAGAGACAGAGAGAGACAGAGAGAGACAGAGAGAGACAGAGACAGAGACAGAGAAATACAGAGAGAAATACAGAGAGAGAGAGTAAACAGAAACCAATTGCAGTTCTAATTCCAAGGTCTACTACCTTCCCAATTAATGATTAAGTATCTTGAATAAATTTTTAAAAGCATTTATTAAACTCTTCTTGTGTACAAAACATGGGCTAGACACTAGAGCTACAAAGAGAAAAGACAAGTCCTTGTTCTGAAGAAGCTCCCATTTTAATTGGGTGGGAGGGGGATCATAGCCCATACAGACACACTATATGTTCAAAGAAGCTGCTTGATCCTATAAAGGCAATAGTTTTGGATCTGTGCTTTAATGTTTGGCCAGAGATGACCTTTAGAATCCTTTTCTCCAGAGTAAGCCAACTGCCCAAGGACCTAGAATGGTTTCCAAGTCCAAGGTGGAAAATGTAAATGAAGAGACCATAAGCAGGGTCAGCAAAGTAGAAACTCGTTCCTGTCTGAATCATCTGAGCTTCCTGAAGACAAGGATATGAAATTTTTTCTATTTTTATAATGAACTGGATGACAGTCAATTGTGAAAAGACAGCCAAGAGATAAATAGAAATATGAAAGTGAAAGGAATGAAAATACTGATTTCAGATAGAATTTTCAGAGATTTTCAGGAAATCAAGTCCTTTCTTATCACCATCCTCTACCCTATTCACAGTAGGGGCTGAAGAAGGAAGATGATATTCATTCTGAGAAATTCAAGTTTCGTTTTGACAGCCCTTCTGCAAATCACAATAAAAAAAAGGAAAAGTTTTCTTCTTCTTCCTCATATAACAATAAAAAGGCACTGCTTACATAATGTTCCTCCCAATCCATCACATAGAATTAAAGTTAGAGATGTCTTCTTCATCCTTTCTTCTTTCTCCATGAGAGGAAATTCCTCTATTTTGGATGGCAGAAGGAGAATAGAATGGAGGGAGACTGAAAAGAAATTTAACAGTGAGCTGAGTTGAAGCAAACAAAGGGCCCTACAAATGACATATCTATGACCTAGAAACAAAGAGTTTTATAGTTAGGTGGGCCATCTAAAGAGACAAAATAATATCTTTTTTTTTTTTTTTTAGTTTTTGCAAGGCAATGGGGTTAAGTGGTTTGCCCAAGACCACACAGCTAGGTAATTGTTAAGTGTCTGAGATCCAATTTGAACTCAGCTCCTCCTGACTCCAGGACCTGTGCTCTATCCACTGTGCCACCTAGCTACCCCTGAGACAATATAATATCTTAAAAAGAACACTCAAGTTAAAAATAGTAACAGTAATATATGTTAAGCATTTTACAAATATTATTTCTTCTCACTCTCAAAACAAGATGCTATCATTATCCTCCTTTTACAGATTAAGACACTGAAGCAAACAAAGGTTAAGTAACTTGCCCAGGGTCAACACAACTAGAAAATGTCTGAGGACGGATCTGAACTCAGGCCTCCCCGACTCCAGGCCCAGATCTATCTATTGCACCAGCTATTTCTTCAGTTGGAGTCAAGACAGAATTCAGTTTGACTCCTACCTAATTTCTCTGAGCCTCAGTTCTCATTGCAAAATGAGGTAAAACAATCCCTACCTCAAAACTGCTAATCAAAATTGGATATATGCTATTTATCATTCATATTGTCTAATCCAACATCTTCATACAGATGAGACCACTAAGACTGTCAGAATTTAAAGCATCCTGGCCAAAGTCACATAGTTTGTTAGAGGCAAAGTTAGAGTTCAAGTCCATCAGGAGACACCCTTTCAATATCAAGTTACCAGAATTCCAGATCAGTTCCAAGGACTGTAGGAACAGACCAGGTGGACCCTAAGGTATTTCAATGTGCAAAGTAGTTCTGTCTATTAATTACATCCCAGGTCCGAATCACGTTCAGCTACTGGAAGCTGAAAGATGGTATAGAACCAGGCTTAGACTCACCAATCTAGAGCAAGTTCTAGATCTACCAAGATCATGATCCAGATCTACTAAGCGCTTACTGAAATATTGGGCATTGTTCTAGGATATGAACGCAAAGAATGCAACAAACCCTGTTGTAACAAAATATATAAGAACACTTTACACATATGTGTATGTATGTGAGTATGTGTGGAGAGAGATAACTGCTTAAAGAAAATCTCCTGAGGTTAAATAGAAGGTAGCTGGAGTGGGGGGCAGCTAGGTGGCGCAGTGGATAGAGTACCAGCCTTGGAGTCAGGAGTACTTGGGTTCAAATCCGACCTCAGACACTTAATCATTACCTAGCCGTGTGGCCTTGGGCAAGCCACTTAACTCCATTGCCTTGCAAAAAACCTAAAAAAAAAAAAAGGTAGTTAGAAAGGGTGAGGGAACAAGGAAAGAACAAGAAAGAATTCATAGGGAGGCTGGTGTTTGAGTGTAGTCTTGAAGGGAAAAAAGCATCCTTTGAAGCAGTGGTAAGAAGGGAAGAAGAGAAGTCAGTGCTTGGAACAAATGAGAGATGGAATGTCTTGTGAAGAGCAAAGTGGAGGAAAATGTGGTTGGATCCTAGAGTTAGAAGACAGGAAGTAATTTAAAAAGTTTAGGGTCAGGTTGTGAAGGGTGCAAAAAGTCAAACCAAATGAGTTTCTGTTTATCCAAGAGGAAATGGGGAGTTTTTTCAGTAGGATTGTGACTTGGCCAGATTTTCATTTGAGGAAAATCACCATTGGCAAGTCATAAGAAGGGCAGACTAGAATGAGAAAACCTGAGACAGGCAAACCAATGGTGAGGGATGTAAGGCATTTGGCTTCCACAGAGTGTTAGTACCTATGTACCTATGTGTAGGTACATGACCCTGACCCATCACTGAGCTGAGTGAGGTCCCCTCATCCAACATTAAACCTCCTTACCCAGGGGAAGGTCAAAAGCTAGCTCCAATCAGTCAAGGGTTGACTTAGGATCCCTGTCCTCTGCCAGTGTGCCTGCTTAATTCCTATATTATTATACACCCCCTGTACTCATTAGTATAATGACCAGGGTGGGGAAAACAGAGAGTGGTATTGGGGTGGGCTTATTGATAAGATTGCATCCTTAGCAATTCAGACCAATGACTGGCTTGGAGGGGAGGAGAAAGCCTTTCAAACTGCATATAGACATTGTTGCAAGTTGGGGTCTTTTCCCTCTTTTCTACAGAAAAGTTAATTAATTAATAAAAAGCTCTTTTAATCACTCTGGATGATTATGAGTCATTTATAACACCAATCAATAATGGAGGGGAGAGACTGAAATAAAGTGGTGGCTGTGTGAAGTTCTTAGAGACCCCTAGGATTCCTTCCTTCTGCCTCTTCTGGGTCTATGAACCCATGATGGCTAAAAATTGAGTCATTTCAGTGTCACTGGGACAACTCCAAACCCATTATGATGCGGATCTATATTCTTGGGATCTATGGCACCCCCAAAGACTGGAAAGTGATGGGCAAGACAAAACTGAGAATCTGAAACCCTAAAAGAGGAACCACGCACTAGAACCATTAAGCGTCTGCAAGTCTCAATAATTTATGCTTTTCCTTTTCTGTTTCCATAGACTTTAAAGAAGTAGGTGTAAAACTTTCTCAGTATCTATTTTCTTTTCCCAGAAAACCACAGCTAGAGCCATCGATGCACTGGGCAAGAAATTTTCCAACAGATCAGCACTGGTTGAATGCTGGAGTGGGTTGTCGGGGGCCTTTCTCACTAAAGTGGGCTCCCATCAGATTTAACCTCTTTCCCTCAACTCTCTCAAAACTAGTCACACTTGGCCAAGCTCCTTCCAGACCTTTCATGACAGAGGGTCCACTTACACTGTTCTGCTGCCTCCAGAAATCAAGCACTGCTTTACAAGCCAGTGAATCTGTCCTGGATTAAATGTCAGAAAGACAAAAATAAATGAACTGCAGAAGGAACAATGAAGACCAGAAAGTATGTCCCAAAGGGAGTCAATCAATCATCCATAATTTGTTAATTTCAGATTAAACACAAAATTGTACCACATTTTTTTTCCCCAGAGAGCTGCTTGTTAAACATTTACCAGCACACCCTTGTCTGGGTTCAAATTCTACCACCAACTCAGCAACTCTAACTTATCCCTTTGATGTTGTAAATCTCTGAATCATGTAGACCATTGCATCAAACTCTTGAGTGAACCCCAAAGGGATATGGGGCTGGTTAGGGTATAGGGGTGGAAGATCAGTACATTGTGCTTCTTTGTTGTGATGAATGCTGACTGTACAAAGTTAATTAGGTATAGCTAACTGCAACATCAGGTTCTATGATTAGATCAAAAGCATTAGATTCATTGTTTTTTTTTGGGGGGGGTGTTTTATTTTTGGTGAGACCATGGGATTAAATGACTTATCCAAGTTCACACAACTAGTATCAAGTGTCCAAGGTCAAATCTGAATTTAGGTCCTTCTGACTCCACAGCCGATGCACTGTACCATCTAGCTGCCCCATAGACTCCTTATTGTCAAATATGTTTACCCTTTAGATAAAAATCAACCATATTTCTCTAGAGAATGTATTATCTTAAACCAGGAATCAAAAATAATCACTTGAAAAACATGACTCTTTGTTTCAGGCAGAAGCAGAGGATAACATGCTACAATTTCTCAGATGCAATACAATCAAAGTATTTACCCAAAAGCCAGAGTACACATGAAATAGAAATATTTTAAGGGGATATGAAAGGTGCGCCACTTCTCTATGAGGGAACCTGTTTTCATTCAAAACCATTCTGTAGCAGAATTGCTATAGGAAGTATAATCTGCTTCTTCATCAGAGCAAAGAATTCTCCAATCTAGTTTCACCTCCCTTCCTATAAACTGCCCATTTATGTGAAAAAGCAAATAGGAGAAATTCCCTTGGATTTGTGCTTCAGGATTTCCCCTGTGATAATGAAACATGTTCAACTTAGTTGGATCATCTCAATAAAGGACCAATGGGAGGTTAGAAAGGAAGAGGCTTTCCTAGATAAATATCAACACCAGGAGAAACTCTTTTGCCTTGAAGTTGCACTTGTGAGAAATTCAGGCACCATCATGAAAATCACCCATATTGCTTTCCTTTGGGGGATCATCTTCCTGACTCTGATAGGAATTAAAGGTAAAAGGATCTATCTGCCTTAGGTTTCATTATGAAACTAAAGATGTGATTTATTATTTATTATAAATGTATTTATTTATTATAAATTCCTGAGAATATCTAGGTAAATGTCTAGCATGCTATATAGTGTTTCAGACTTCTCTGCTGTGATGAATTCTGACTGTCCAAAGTTAATTTAGAATAGTTGCAAAGTCAGAAAAGAACATTAGACTCATTGCTGTCAAATGTCTAGCACATAATATCATCTGTGTTGTGTCTTATTTATCTATCAAATTATAAGTTCCATTAGGGAGAGGGAGAATAAGATTATGCTAAGTACTTTGCAAATATAATCTTATTTGATCTAACCCTATTAGGACTGACAATTTATAACAGAGGAAACTGAGGCAGTCAGCAGTTAAGTGATTTGCCCAGGGTCCTACAAGCTAGGAAGAGTCTGAGGTCAGATCTGAATGCAGGTCAACAGTCTATTTTCTGATCCACCTAGCTACCCCATTAGGGCAGGGATCAGCTCTTTTTCCCAAAATGAACTCATAAGGTTTATTGTTGGTGCCAGGTTTAGGACAGAAATCCTGTATGTGAATCCCCTGCTCTGCTATTAATTCTGTGAATTTGGGCCTCTGCACCTCACTATTCTTATCTATAAAATAGGGCTTGTTTTACCTGCACTGCTTACCTACCTTTTATGAATATTTTAAGATTCATAAGAGATGACTTGTGATCGCACATTTGAAGATAACAATGTTCCTGGAGAAAAGCTGATAAAATATTCCTCTCTCCCTTTTTGCAAAAATGGGTATGAAAGATTACATGTGCTGCCAAAAAGATTAATGTATTGTTTAGTGGTTTTGCTAGAGTTTTTTTTTCTCTTTCTTTTTTATTCTATGTTACAAGGTGAACTTTTAGGTAGGGAAGTAGGAAGGGATGTAATTGAAAATAAAGGGAGTAGAAAAATAAAACATATCAATAAAAAGTATGCTGATACAATATTGAGGTTGTGACTCGTTGTCAAAAATCAAACTTTCTGACCAGACCAAACCCAAACCTCTTCTGCCTAACTCAATGGACCTGCAGAACTTCAAGGCTACATGACCTGCACATTCTTTGTTGGCAGTCAAGGGACTATAATGTTCACAATATGGATTACTTCTCAAATTAAGTGGTTCAGTGGTGATATGGTTAATGTTATACTCCCTATCTAAAGGTATACATCATCTCGATTGAATCTCTTGACTGGGATACCAGACTATCTCATGCTGACTTGCTGGTCTTGGTCTCTCTCCCAAAGCACAACTGGACTCCAAAGCAAAACGCTGTTCCTGCATCAGTGTCAGTGGAGACAAGATCCAGAAAAAAACCATAAAGAAACTTGAGCAGCTTCCAAAAGGTCCTGGATGTTCACACATTGAGCTCATGTGAGTGGGAAAAAAACACCTAAAATGCAAGCAGGAGGAACTAACTTTATTTGATATGAAATATTAAGGATCCAAATCCTCCTAAATTCTAGTGCCTCTCCTCTATTGATTATTGCCAATTTATCCTGTAGGTAGAGTGTTTGTACCCAGTTGATTGTGTTAATTCTCCCATTAGACTGGAAGCTCCTGAGAGCAAGGATCATCTTTTGCCTCTCCCTTTATCCCCAGGACTTAAGACAGAGCAAATGCTTTAGAAATGCTTGCTGACTGTGTCTATGCAAGGGAACCTGCCCCAAAAGAGGCTGTTCAGATCAATCCAACAAGAATTGATTAACGACCTCCTCCACACCAGACAATGGCTTTGTTGCTGGAGATAAAGACAAAAACAAAGCAGTCCCTGGCTCCAAGGAGTTTAGTTCCTAAGAAAGAGAAGCAGCAATAGTGTGCAGTGGATGGGGCTATGTGATCCTCATCTATCAAATGGAGGTGATAGTAAACCTCCTAGGGTTGTTATGGGGGAAATGCAAACTATTTATAAAATACTTTGAAAACTTTAAGGTTTGTATAAATTTTAGTTATTATCACTATTATTCTTCTGTACATAGCACAGATAGGAAAACACAAAATATGGCCTAGAAGAGAGGAAAGCTCATTGGATTTAGGGTAAGAAGAAGGTTCAAATCCTGGCCCTTCAACTTTTCACTTAGGTAATATCAGACAAGTCCCTTCACATCTCTGGCAATGTAGCATCATTGCATTAAAAAGCTTCAGGTAGTCTAGTGGAAACAGAAATGTTTCCTGACCAAGAGCTCAAGGATGGTGGATTAGGTCCATTAATTGGAAGAAATGATTCACTTTGCTATTTCTCTTGGCAGTGCGACAATGATGAATGGGACGAAAACCTGTCTGGACCCAGATTCCCCACATGTGCAGATGTTGGTAAAATTCTGGAAGAAAATGGTGAGTGGCAAGGAAAATTAACTTTCATCTCTCTTTTAAAAATTGATGCTTGGGAAGGTCATGGATATGGCGGTTGGAATGGAAATATACTTAGTTCCCCATCATCAACACAAACCTAAACTTGTCTGAAGGGATAGTTCAAACTCAAATACTCTGGCACCAAAAAGAGCTAGACCTCTGTGGGTGAGTTACCTCAAGAATAGCATTTCATAATAATCTGTGATTTGGAGAAGGAAGGAAGGAACACTAGAGATCAAATTCTGCCACTCTGTAAGAGACTTAAAGAGAGATCATGGGGGTAGAGCCAAGATGGCGACTAGAAAGGATCAAGTCTTAGGTGCTCTCTGATAAAACTTGAAACTAAGGACTCTTAACTAAACTTTCCAGAGACAGAACCCACAAAGGGACCCAGTGAGGCAGTTCTCCTACTCAAGGTAACCTGGAAAAGAGCAGAAAGGCTCTGCTCCCCGGGGTCGGAGGGACCCTTATTTAATTTAATTTAATTTAATTTAATTTAATTTAATTTAATTTAATTTAATTTAATTTAATTCTCCCCTCATTTAACGTAAAAAAACCACATTTGTACAAAATGATAATAAAAAAATAAAAATAAAAAAAGAGAGATCACAAAATTGGGAAGATCAAGGACTACATAAGGAAAGGAAAGATGAACAGGGGAGAACTTCCAGGTATGCCCAAAGGAAGTGAGAAAAGAGAGGAGGAGGAAAAGACTGGGAAAACCATGTTCCCCAAACAACAGGATGTATGAAGTGAATGTTGGTTCAAAGATGACTATTAGTAAAGCTTTTCAACATACCCATATAAGAAAGTTTGTACAAGGAACAATACTATTTCATATTGTATTATTTTAAGATGTTGAGAGGAAGTGAAGGTAACAGTTATAGAATAGACCTCAGAATCAGGAAGACCTTAGGTCAAGTTCCATTTCCGATACATACTGTCCAGGTGCCCCCTGGCAAGTCTTCCAACATTTCAATGGCCCAGGGAACTTTTGATGATCAGTACAGGTAGAGAGATTCACTGTACACCAATGAACTTATAACTTTGATCTCAACTGGTAATAGCAATGAAGCTTGTGTATGGAACAGCCTCCCACTGTGAGTGGCACAATGGCACTCACCCTAACCTGACTTCACCCTGATTAGTCTGGGCTCCCTTAGAAGGCCCATCACCATGCAACTACAATCAAAATCTTTCCGAGTCCTAGAGATAGCCCTTTTGTGGGAAGAATACATTTTCCCTACTTGCTGCTTTAGCTCCCAAGCCCACACTGGTATGCATCTGAGCTACACAAATTTGCTCACAGTGATGATGTTTACTTAACAATAAGGTAAAGTCAATAATAATCAGTATGGCTAATTCAAGGCAATATAAGAATAATCAATTCCTTATAATAAACCCACAAGCCTGCATCATGTCTTCCTACCAATGTACATGGGATCCGTGTTGGTAAGAAACCTAGCTGGTGTTTTTGATCCCCTCAGGAACAATCTGAGCCATATATAAAACTGCTTTTTTTGCTAGCTGCTTCCTCTCAGGACCTGTGTTCTCCTGCAGGGCAAATCTCTCTTGTTTACTCTCTAACTAACCAAGAAGAGAAAAGCTCTTTAAGTCATGAGCATCCTAAAGAGAGTTCTGAGGTAGTATTACACTATTATAAGGGGAAGTTCCCTTGAGGGAGAAAACTGAAGAGTTCCTCTGCATGCCTATCCAGGTAATGCAAAAAAGCCAGTCATTTCTACATTCAATAAGTGGCAATTTTGTTCAGACAGTTCTAAGAGCAAAAACCTACCTTTCTGTTAGCTGGGAAACCAAGAGCCCTTCCTTAATTAGCCCCTAGTCTCCAAGAGTTCTTTGATTTTCTACTTTGTGAATTTTTATAACTTAAATTAAAAAAATTAAAATAGGATGTAAATGAGTTATAGAGCAACAATACTCTGAATCCTTAGTCATTTCTCTGTCCTCAATAGGTCCTCTAGAATCTTCATTTAGTTCTCCTATTTGCTCTTCCCTTTAAACAGAAAACCTGTTCTTCACAGATGGATTTTTATCAATTTTTCAAATACAAAAATTCTTTTTTCTTCCCTCTTTCAGTCTCAAAACTGTTTATTTAGGAAAGGGACAGTGCTTCTGGAATTTCAGAATTTGATTTAGTCTCTTTTCCTTACACAAGAGTCTATTTTCTGCTCTTTTCAGTAATCAAACTTCTCAGGCATGAAAGGGCACTTTATAGAAGTTACACTCTCTTCCTATACTAATCATTGCTTGTCAAGACTGCCCCTATTTTATAGATGCTGAAAACAAAATCTAGCAAGTCAATGAGGAAGCAAATCTACTACTCAGATTGGGTGGTGAAGTAAGGTATAAAAGTGAAACTATTTTTAGTGGCATAAAAACTCCCATTAATGCGTTTCTAAATTAGTTGATAAGAATTATTGATAAAGACCTTTAAACCTTAAGTTTAAGATGAAAATAGAGCATACTGAGGTCCAAATTCAGTTCAGCATGGTTAAAAAAAAAGTTTAAGAGGACAAGAATTTATTCTCATTTCCTTTTTTCCTTCCTTTCAGGTTTTAAAAAAGAAGTCGATCAAAACAGGAAATAAAAAACAACAAATCAAGAATGCTAAAAAGATGAAAAAAGCTAAGCATCCTCCTCCAAGGAAAACTACATAAGAAGCCACTTCATCAAAAAAAAAAAAAAAAAGCCTTTTGGGTTCAAGCATTTTAAAAAAGACAAAAAAGTTTAGTAGTTAAAAATGTATCAGAAGATTTACCTATTCTTTTGATTAGAAATAGTTAAGCATTATGATTTTTGGATGTTTTTATTTAAAGCAATCACGTCTCAAGTCTAGATATGTAATATCTACAATACATAATGAGGCAAAAGACAGAAATCCCTTCTTGTAGAAAATTACCTCTTTAAGTTGAAGAAAGATCATAGTGAAGAAAATCAAAATACATTACAGAGAGAAAACAGAATATCTGCATTTACATATACATCCCCACACACACACTGATAACTACAAGTATTCTTCCTTGTACTCATCTAAGAACTGCTTTTTGCCTGTCATCCCTATATTTGTCAGCCATACATTCCACATTACAGGTAGCCAAAGGGAAGGGAAATTTAGTTGACTTAATCCCCAGCTGTCTCCTAGTTCCCTTCCCAAATTTCTTGTTCAGAACCTTTAAAACAGAATCACTGGGGCTTAATTCAGTCTCATTTCTCTTTTCCCCTCCAAAATTTCTAGAGCTGTGTGCTATTGAATGACTTTAGCCTTTGATAGACTAAAGCAATCTTTATGTCCCACAAAAATTAGGAGAGCGATGTGTAACCCTCCTTTTGACTTGGTAGCATTTAGGGACTCAAGAACCTGCTATGACATTCACCTTGATCCTGCCCCTGAGGACTAAGAGGCTTGTGGAAAAAAGTAGGAGTGTGGAGAGGCCACCAAATGCTATAAGAAATACCACCCTGAACCAAAATGTGTGACATCGGGGTGAAATGGGCTCCCAAATTGTTTGCTGAGAATAGCGACTAAGGAGATGTAGCAGACTTCTGCACTATTGTCCCAGGGTGAACTTGGGTAGAGATGGTGGAACCCTCTATTCTTCTCCCCCCCCCCTTTTGTCCAAACCAGGGAAAATGAGTCTTCCCTGAGTTTGTTAACCCCTTCATTTTCTTTACCCTACTGTTCCACTATAGTTCTTTGGAAAGAACCTCTGGGGATGTACGGATATAGCTTTTTTCCCCTCAATGTTCATTTCCACTTCAAACCTTTCATATTCTAAGAAAACCTATTTTCCAATAAAACCTTGTTAATTTTTTTAATTTTGCTGTATGTGCACATATATATTTACATATACATATATTTATCATATTATGTATCATGATATATCATATATTAAATATATTTTAAATGTATATTATATATGAATATATATATATATATATATATATATATATATGAAAGAAAGGGAAAGGTCCCCTTTTTAGACTATCACAATCCTTGGAGAAACATAAGGGAACAAATATTGTAAAATATTCCTAGATCTGTATTCTGTCCTTTTTGTGAAAAAAAAAAATCAATGGCTCACAAAATTCATGGGCTGACAGTTAACAGTGTTGACCATAATTTCCCTTTGGCTAAAGCAAAACAATAAAGTTAGTTTTATCAATGAAGTTTAATTCTCTCTAGGATCTTACCCAAATCCATGGGTGGATGGCGTCCTTACAAATGCCAAGAACAGCAGAAAATTTTCGGAACAATTTATACACATGAATGAAACACAGAATCATAAAACTTTTGGCACTAATCAATCAGGTTATACATTTGTTTGACATTGATTACTTTGATGATTATCTCACAAGATCCGATTTTTCTCCATTATAACTGTCTCTTCTTACCAAGGTGTCAACTAGTGAGTTTTCCTAGGATGGCTTTCCATCTAATACACAACTTGAAAGCCATTCTTTGAGATGCACATTTCAAAAGGTCTGCACAGACAAAACTTTTTTTCCTTAGATCTATTGAAAAGGACAGACCTGGGGCGGCTAGGTGGCGCAGTGGATAGAGCACCAGCCCTGGAGTCAGGATGACTGGAGATGACCCTGGATGAGAGACCGTCAGGGTCAGGTGACCTGCCCAAGGTCACACAACAGCTAGTGAATGTCAAGTGTCTGAGGTCAGCTTTGAATGCAGGTCTTTCTGACTCCAGGGCTGGTGCTCTCTTTACTGCCTAGCTGCCCAAGTAATAAATTATCTAAAAGGGATGAACAGAGCATCTAAATTCTACAAGTCAGTGACATTATCTGCTTGCCTCGCATCCAGGGCCACCTTCAATCATCCCGATTCATATCTGGCCACTGGACCCAGATGGCTCTGGAGGAGAAAGTGAGGCTGGTGGATTAGTATAGCACCCCTTCAGTCAAATCCAGTTCACATGCTTATCATGGCATCACCTCCCTGATGTCGTAGTCTTCTTTGTAAATGAAGGATAAATCTATATAAACTTGTATCTAAACTTGCTCACAAGCTCACCCAAATATAATTTCTTCAGGGTCTCTTAAGGAAATCACTTTGCAAAAACTTTCAGAGCTTATATAAATGAGAATTAGTCATACCACCAGAAATGTACCACCAGTCTTTGGCTTAGCAAGTCACCTATAATCTGACCCTATGCCATCTATCCAGCCTCTTAACATAATTTACTATAATTCTCTTGTATTTTATATTCTGTTCCAATGAACCTCACTGTTCCTAACTCATCCAGCCTCTCTTCCTCTATTAAACATGCTCATCCCTTCCAAACACCTTGATCCACTTTGTGCCTCCTATAACCCAAACGACCATTATCCAACCCCTGTTGAATCTGCTAGATCTCAGCTCGAGTCTTAACCTTCTCCATGAAGCCTTATCTGGCTCTTTACCCTGGCTCCTTCTTTCTCTAGAACCTTACTGTGCTTAAAGCTATAGCCACAGAATCTGACACTTACTTGTCTAAGTGTTTCATCATTTTCCTCCTCAAATATATTATAAACTCCTTAAAGTACAGAGATCATAGGATAACATCATAGATTAAGAATTGGAAGTGAACTTGGAAGTTATTGAGTCCAACCCCCATGTTTTACAGATAAACTGAGGCCCAACAAGGTAGAGTGATTTGTCTAAACTTACCAAATTAATAAGTGTATGAGGCAAGATTTGAACCCAGATCCAACTGTTTTCAAATTCAGCACCAATCCATTGTATCACACCTCATATAAATCTTTATAGCTTATCATGTCTACACAATGTTGGACCCAAAATAGGTTCTCAATAAATAACTGGTTTATTTATTGTTTAACCTATATCTGGACCAGAATGCACCATCGGAAACCAAGCTATCTGCTATACTCATTAACCTCACATGGCTAGGAGCACCTGAAATTGACTGTGTTACAACCTCCTATTCATGTTAACTTGACTGCTATGTATAAAGTAAAACACATTTGGCTGTTCTGTTTTATTCATTCAACACACACCACATTAAGTAGAACCATGGAATCTTTGCAAAAGACCCTCAAGGTTAATTCCCCTGGTCTCATTTTCCATTGTCCAGGCAATGGTCTTTTCTAGAGCATCCCTAGGAAACATAGCCTCAATTCTAGTGAACTATCCCACCCAAAATGGGCAGCTAGGTGGCATAGTGGATAGAGACTGGTCTTGGAGTCAGGAGAACTTGTTCAAATCCAGCTTCAGACACTTGACTCTTAGTAGCCATGTGACCTTAGGCAAGTCACTTAACCCTGATTGCCTCACATCCATTCTTTCTCCAGTCATTCTGATTCATATCTGGTCACTGGACTCTGATGGAGGAGAAAGTGAGGCCGGTGACTTAGCACAGCTCCCCCCACCACACACACACACTCAAATCCAATTCATGTGCTTGTCATGGCATCGCCTCCCTGATGATGTGATCTTCTTTGAAAAGTTAGGACAAACATTATTATTATCCCCAAAATACTAAACAAAATAAATTTGGATATGAATTTCATTCTCAGTTTTACTTATATCCACTTTGCTATTAAGTTGAAAACTTTCTAATGTCCTAGTGTCTTCCATAAGCCAGCACAACTCTGCTTAAGGTAAAGTTTCAAGAAACTCCCACTGACAACTATGACAAAGAGAGCAGCTGCCTTTGTAATGGCTGGAGGAAGAAGGGAAGGGGCAGTGAGGCTATAACAGCAGTGGAGGTCTGTAGGTCCTTCTTTCTTTTTTTTTTTTATTTTTTTAAGGTTTTTGCAAGGCAAATGGGGTTAATTGGCTTGCCCAAGGCCACACAGCTAGGTAATTATTAAGTGTCTGAGGTCGGATTTGAACCCAGGTACTCCTGACTCCAAGGCTGGTGCTTTATCCACTATGCCACCTAGCCTCCCCTAGGTCCTTCTTTCAAAGGTCAAACTGGTAGAAAAGTGGTTCCTACAGCGTTTGGGGGTCTAAAAGAAAAGGGAGGACATTCGTGAAAGGGGGAGGAGAGGGAGGAGCTTTGCAAAATATTGCTCAAAAGATCATAAAATAAAAGTAAATTTAATTTCTCCATTTGTCCCCCCTTTATCCTCCAGTTTTTTAAGTGATTCACCAGCTTTGTTCAAATAATACCTTAGAGCTACTCTTTTCTTTTAACTAAATGAATCCTCTGGAGGCAAAAAAAAAAAAAAATCACTTTTCAGAATTGTTCATCCACCTGTCACCTAACTCTTAGCTATGACTCCAAGAAGCTGTAGCTTCTACAGTGTCCAAACCCTGGTTTAAAAAAACAAAAACAAAACACCTCAACAGGTGGGCTAAACCAGGTTGAGGGTAACTGATAGGCTTTAAACCTGCGGTTGAATTAGGGAAATGTCTACCCCAGGCATAGGAAGATCTCCTCTACAGAGTGGGTGGATGACAACAATTTATCCCAACATCCTGAAAGGCATCTGAAGCAGACACTGTGGAATGCTTAGAGCTTGGTCAAACATCAAACATGTCAAGATCATCCTTCATATCCTGGACCATTGCAATTTACTCCAATTTTTGTTTTGCCACTGGACTTCAAGTACTCTGGAAAACTCTGCCTTAAATCCAATTCCCCCTCAAGTTAAGACATCACCTATGATGTCACCAGTCCTCGTAGAAAATGAAGGAAAATAACAAGCCCAGAACTCCTGAGCTCAAGTGATCTACTTGCTTCATTCAGCCTCACTTAGTAGGAGAGATATAGTCATGAGCCACCATACTCAGTGAGACTTTTTTTGTGTTGTTTTTTGGTTTTTTTTTTTTTTAAGGCAATGGGGCTAAGTGACTTACCCAAGCTCACACAGCTAGGTAATTACTAAATGTCTGAAGTCAGATTTGAACTCAGGTCCTCCTGACTCCAGGGACTATGCTCTATCCACCAAGTTGCCCCTGAAGATATTATTTGACAAAAACTCTTGGGAAATTCGGAAAGTAGTTTGGCAGAAAATAGGTTTAGACCAAAATATTCCACCATATAGTTCACCACTGGGCAGGGAGAACCAATGCTGATGAGATCACAGATTCATCAAAGTTTTCTTTAAATGTTGTTGTGGTATAATTTAAAGATAGTAATTAAGTTCAACTGTTTTGATAGGGATGATAAGGGTATACATGTAGAGAGGGAATGGATCTTAAAACCATTGAGTCCAATCTTCATTTTACAGATGAAGAAATCTGAGATCTGGAGAGGTGGAGGGACTTGCCCAGTGACACCGTTAGTAAGTGGCTGAGGCAGTATTCAAACTCAGCCTTTTTTGACTCCAAGTTCAGCATTCTAGACACATCTATGCTGCCTCTATTGTGTCATTTTTTTTAAATGTGCTAAAATTTCATCTGAGAGTAACCATGTCTTTGCCTAGGACTAAAAGATGTGAGCAAGGAAGGCATGTTTCACACCTGCTGCAAGGTTAGTTTTGAATTGAAACTGGCTTTGGGGAACAGCATTTCAGAAAAATCTGAAAAACAAAGGAAAAACCTTCCAAATATTTCTTTACTATTCATTTTGGCATGATTTTTTATCAGTTGTGTGTGTGTGTGTGTGTGTGTGTGTGTGTGTGTGTGTGTGTGGTTCCCTGACTCCTATAAATCAGGGACCAGGTCCTAAATTATTTTGTGTCTCTCATAATATCTAGCCTGATGCTAATAGATAGTAGTTTCTCAAGAACACTTTTTTCAATTCAATAAACATTTATTCATTGAGCTAGATCACAGAGAGACTAAAGCACAGGAAAGAAGTTTCCTCTTCCTTCCCAAAGAAAAGGAAGGAAAATATCCCATTTTGAAAAATGCAGTTCTTCCCCTCCCACCCCCATCTTCCTTTTCATTATTGTCCTGGAACAGAGCAACTGAGATAATAAGATTATAGATTTAATTCTGGAAGTGACTTTGGAAATCATCCAGTCCAACTCCACATTTATAAATGAGAAAACTGAGGTCCAGAGAAGTGAGGTAATTTGCTCCAGATCACACAGGTAGTAGGGTTTGACCTCAGATTCTTTGACTCCAAACTGGAATGGCTATATAGGAATGAGTAAGATCAACACACCTCTAAGTCTTAACTAATTTTGAGAGTATCCATGGAAATATCAAGTGTGGGAAGACTATGCTGCAAAACACTGATACGTTCTTTTCTCTACCAGTGACCCTTCCAAGGACATATCCTAAGTTATTTATATGACCTTTTCTCCTTTTTTCAGGCATACTTAATTTTTAGTATATGCACTTATCTTGGAAATCTTCCTCAGGCATAGGTCCTAAAACTTTCCCTTCCCGTTACTACTTCCTTTTTACTTATCCCCTATATTCTAACTAGTATTCGGTAGGTGCTAGTTCCTTTTAAGGTTCAACTATTAGCAAAAGTAGAATTTCTTCTATTATATAAGTACTCTAAAGAGTCAGAACAGAAAGGGATATTAGAGGTCCTTTCTCTTTATTTTATAAATATGGAAACTGAGGCCGAAGAGAACCTCTGACTTCAAAAAGACAATCATTTAGACCATGTTAGATAGGTAGGTAGACAAAGTTACATTCAAATTTTTCTTCCTCCAATTTTCTGATTTCACTGTTCTTTTATCCCCTCCCAGAATTAATTCAGAATCAAATAGGAGAGTTCTTACAATGAAAAAGAGAACCAGGAAAATATCTTTATGTATTGCCTGATTTCACTGTCCCCACTTTACCCCTCATCTAATTCCTCCTATTAGATGTCTCATCATACAAAACAAAAAAATAAACCTAGAAGACCCATGAAAAAATCAAGCAGCAAATAATAGATTTAGAGTTACAAGATCCTTTAAAGATCATCTAGGTGTCTTAATATCATTCTCTCTTCTCTCCACGTTTATAACAGTCTCTGATGAAAAAAAATGTAGAAGTAATCTCCTTCCATGTGTTCTATAATTCATTCCCTCCAGTCTTCACCAGAAGGTTGCACTCACATTATCTCTCTAATCTTCAATCTCTCCCTATCGATTAAATTCTTCCTTACTTCCTAGAAACACTTTCAGGTACCCCCACCTCTCATGTTTAAAAAAAATTCCCCACTAAAATGGCTGAACAAGTTATGGTTTATGAATGTTACGGGGTACTATTGTTCTGTAAGAAATCATGAGTGGCCAGTCTTTAGAAAAGCATGAAATGACTTGCATCAACTGATGCTGAGTGAAGTGAGCAGAACCAGAAGAACATTAATGACAACATTGTGAGATGGATCAACTATGATGGATGCAGCTTCTCTCAGCAGTTAGTGATCAAAGACAATTCTAAGAAACCCTTTATGCAAAATCTACATCCATATCCAGAAAGAAGAAAATTTAAAAACAAAACCCCACTATGGAGTCTGAATGCAGAGCAAAGAATATTTTGTTCACTTTTTAAAAATTTATTTTATGTCTTTTCTTTCTTTCTCATGGTTTTTCCCCATAGTTCTAGTTCCTCTTTTACAACATTAATATGGAAATATGTTTAGCAGAATTGTACATATACAACTTTTACCAGATTGTTTGCTGATAGAAAAATGTGGAATTCAAAAACTTGTAAATGGATGAATGTGGAAAGCTACCTTTACATGTAATTGGAAAAAAAAAAGTAGGGGAGAAGGGAAATCCCCCACTAGGCCCCTTTATTTCCTGCTCTTTTCACAGTCAAACTCCTAGAAAAATCTATCTTAGTTGATTCCATTTTTCATTTACTTGTCAATCCTTTGCAATCTGGATCCAAACATTAAATCTCAGCTGAAAATGCTCTCTCTAAAGTTAGTAATGATCTCACGGTTACCAAAACTGTTAATTTTTTCACAATCCTTATTCTTTCTAATTTCTCTGAACATTTGACACTGTTGACTGCTCTTCTCTTCCTAGATACTCACTCCTTTCCAGTTTCCTTGACACTGCTTTTTGTTGGATCACCATCCACATCATATTTAACTAGGAGGAGGGAGTGAACTCCCAAGAATTTGTCCTAGGCCCTCCTTTTTTTACTATGATCTTTCTCGATAATCTCATCAGAATTCTTGGATTTAATTATCATCCCTATGTTGAAGATTATCAAATCTACAATGGAATATTGGAATAAAAATTTAAGGAATTCAGTGTTTTCCAGGTAATAATCGATAAGTTGACTGAAATGTCAAGAAAAATAGCTCTAATTCTAAAATCCTTTCTTTCAAATAATAATGTTGGCATTTCATATGGATTTAAATACTATTTGAAACCCAAACTTTTAGTCAAGTCCTTGGGCATTATAGTCCATTAACAAAAGATTTGGGCAAGGAGTTGCAAAAAGCATCTTTAAGATGGTCTATTGACTCATAAGTAGTTATATGCAATGGTTATATAAAATGTTTCTGAAAAGGTATTCTTGATATTGATTAAAGAATGTTAAAAAAAAAGAATGTTTAAAAATGAAAGCAACACACTTCATTCTTAAAAAATCTTGTCTTTTTCTAGGGGAACAGTGCCAAAATCAAATTGGTGAGAGAGAGTAAAGATATTGTTTGGAGACTAAGGAAGTGTTTGGGTTCCACAAGAATGGGAAGGTAGATTGTTAGTTTATATTGCAATGACTGGGGTCTGTCTGCCTGTATTGGTGCCTATGGACAGGTATGTGAGTGTAAGAGAAAGGATTGAGCCTCAACCTGATTAAAATCTAAGATTAAATCAGGTCTGTGTTCCTCTCATTTGCACATACTCAAGGAGATTACAGTTCCCTCCCCAGTGCTCATTAGTTAATGAGCAGGGAGGCAAAAACATAGAAGTGTGAATGTATCAATTAGATTAGCACAACAGGGGAGGAACTAGTCTTTCAAAGAGCCTTTAAGACCATAGCATTTCTGGGATTTGAGGCCCCTCTCCCCTTGAGAGAGGTGGTCCTTTTACTAAGATGTCTTAATAAAAGCCATTTTTAATGACTCTGGACTAAGTATTCAGGAACCATTTATAACAGAGATTGTAGGAGAATTAGATCAAAGGCTAAATGTTTAAGGAAAAGGACATTCATCTTCAAAAGTCTAGGGATTTAGGTTGGATTTAAGGCCATTCCATCAAGTCTCAATAATCCTTTCTCAGGGGGCAGGAGGTGGGAGGGAAGGAAGGTTGAAATAAATAACATCCTTCCTTCAGTCTCCAACATTGGTGCCCTCCCTTGAAAAATCTAATGTTCTGAACTCCCCTGAGGCCAAATCTCTATGGACAATGAAAAATGACCTAAAGTCATTTGTTAATGATTAACAAACTACTCCATGATACCTTTTCCCTCTCAGTGATTTTGAACCCCTAGCTGTCTTCATCCAAACTGTGCTTTTTGTCTCCCATTGCCTAAGTCTTCAGTTACCCCCAACTCAATTTCTCTAACATTCTAAAGCTACCTATTCCTTTCACTTTGCACTCTGAAATGTTTGCTCTATACACAACAAACTTACTTTCATCTTAAATCTGTTCTTTTTCTACTCCTTTCATCTTCCTGCTTTCCCTGAAACCTGACTCTCTACTGATGAAACAGCTTCCTTGGTCTCCCTTTCCAGGACTGGCAGCATTGTCACTCATTCCCCCCATGGCCTCTTCTAGGTTCTCTGTCAACATTACTTAGTCTCTCCTTTGAAGTTCACTCAATCCAATTTCCCATAGCTTCTCCTTCTCCAACTCTCTCAGCTGAGAACCTTGCCTCAAGGGCCTAGCCTTCTAAAGGAGGATAGAAGTGCAGCACATACACATATCCATATGGACAGTGCAAATCTAAAGTAGATAAGTACAAAGTAGATAAGGAGGAAGTTAATAAGATTCATGAAAATAGGACATTGATTTAGCTTTTACCTCTAATTATTCACTAATAGATCGTTGTGAATCTCAAAGGGTCTTTTTCATTCTTAAAGATTTACGTTTCCAATTTGAAAAGGTATCTTAAACAGTAACTTTTAAACTGGCTGAATTTAAGCTTCAACAGAGCAGTCAGTGCTCATGGGTAGTAGATAGGGTATTCCATTTCTATAAAATTATTAAAACAAAATAGGCAAAAAGGTTAAAAATATTTGTGTTTAGATTTAAATATACTAAAAGCTATATTTGGAAGCTCTTGGGAAAAATGATTATTTTGTAGAGTGACAAAAAATTCTAGTTATTATAAATGAAAACATAATGGGAGAGGCAGATGTTTTTGTTTACTTAGTTTTGGTTAGCTGTTCATTTTCTGGGACTTTATTTTTTTTAGGACAGGTTTTATTGAACCGACTTCCATAGGTTACTGGAACAGTATGTGAAGTTTTAAAATATTTTAAAAATATTTATTATTAGAGAATTATTATTATTAGAGAATGTAACTATAAATGTAACTATAAATTAGTGAGTAAAGAGAGAGGGTCAGTGAAATAAGTATTGATTCACCTGTGCAAAGCTCAATGGAAAATGAATCCAACAAATCCCCAGAAATGAAGAGGACAATAGGGTCAAGTTGACATTTTTTAAAACCCTCCTGCAAATGGATGGGTAATTAGATCATTCCTGGAAATGAAGGAGTCATCAGGCAAACACTTCCTTAGCCCTTGATAATAAATTATGTAAAGTAAGCATAGATAAGAAAATAATATTTACAGTAACTCCACAATGTAAATAAAAAAACAATCAAAAGGAAACATAATAAAATTATAATAATGAGGTGAGATTTAAATGAAGAGATGTGATAAGACAGCCCCCACCCACACCTTCATGGAGGTGGGAGATCCACCAGAGCACACTGCATATTTCAGGACTTTTTCAATATATTGATCAGTTGTGCTGACTTTTTCTTTTTCTCTCTAAAAAAGTATTATTTGTCATATGGGAAAGGGGAAGATGAGGAATTCATGGGATATCACAGAGATGTGAAAACAGAAAAATCAATAAAAAATTATTTTTTTAAAGGGGAAAAAAGAAAATATCTGACAGTCCTGATGAGTCCCTAATGAGTGCCTTAGAGCTTTAGGAAAGGACACCATGAACCCTTATGAAAGGCTATAATAATACAATTGAAACTGGAAACTTGGTTCAAAGTGAATCAGAAGTATCCCTAGAGAGTGTCACCAGTCATGTCACAACTATAGATAAGTTTCAGGAACAGTCATTGATGGTAAACACTGCAAACATCATCATGAAGAATTTCAAAATAGATCACCCATCAAGGATACACTAGTGGCCTTACAAATACACACAAACCATTGATGCAGTGGAGTGAGTGCTGGCCTTGGGTCAGGAGGACCGGAGCTCAATCCAGCTTCAGACACTTGCCACTTACTAACTGTATGACCTTCAGCAAGTCACTTAACCCTGAATGCTTCTCCTCCAGGGCCATCTCTGGTCATCCTGATTCATATTTGGTCACTGGATTCAGGTGACTGGAAGGGAAGGTGAGGCTGGTGACTTAGCACAGCCCCTCCCCCAACTCAAATCCAGTTCATGTGCTTGTCCTGGAATCACCTCCTGATGTCATGGTTTTCTTCCAGAATGAAAGAAAAATATCATCCAACCATAATCATTCAATTAGGAAATTTTAGGTTTCCCACAATAGAGAGGTTATTTTTAAAGGGAAGGTATGTACCAAAAATTATTTTTAAATCGAATCTATTTTTTTCAATTAATACATACACTTATTTTCTCCCCTCCTATCCTCCATTGGAAAAAGAAAAACTCTTGAACCAAAAATGCAAAGTAAAAGAAAATAAATCTCCAAAATGTTCACATTCAAAAATATATTTATTTCCTCATCTCTCTTCTCAGCAGGTTATTAGCAAGCTTATTTATCCATCTTATGGAATCAGAGTTCTTAAGTTTTTTTTTTTTGTTTTGTTTTTTAGATTTTTCAAGGCAATGGGCTTAAGTGGCTTACCCAAGGCCACACAGCTAGGTAATTATGAAGTGTCTGAGGCCAGATTTGAACTTAGGTACTCCTGACTCCAAGGCCGGTGCTCTATCCACTGGGCCCCTAGCCCCTACCTAGCCGCTAGCCCCTACCACCTAGCCACCACCTCTTAAGTTTTTTTAAAAGTTTGTCTTTACAAAGTTGTTATTGAATAAATTGCTCTCCTGGTTCTGCTTACTTTACTATGCATCAATTCATACTAGTCTTCCCAGATTTCTCTGAAACCATTCCTTTCGTCATTATTTTCATAGCACATGTATTCCATTACCTTCAGATGCCAGGTTTCATCCAGGCACTCTCAAGTAATTTTGGAGTAAAGGCCAATTGGTGATACTGTTGTGTCAAAAGTTATACACAGATTGCTAACTTTTTGGGTAGAGTTTCAAATTGCTTTTTAGAATGCTGTACTAATTCACAATTCCATCAACAGTGAATTAATGTGCCTGATTTCCCAAAACCCTTCCAACATTTGACTTTTTTTTGACAACTTCACCAGTCTCAGGTAGAATATCAGTGTTGTTTTAATTTGAAAGTTTTTATAACAGTGATTTGACACATTTTTCATAGGGCTAGTGATAACTTAGATCCCTTCCAATGATGCCTATTATTATTTGACCATTTGGGGATTGGCTCTTATTTTTATGCATTTGAATCAATTCCTTATATATCTTGGAAATGACACGTTTTTCAGAGAAATTTTCTGCAAAGATTTCCCCCAAGTAACTCTATTCCTGCCAATATGGGTTGCATTGGTTTTGTTGATTGATTAAATTAATTAAATTAATTAAATTAAATTAAATTGATTCACAATGACTGCTGTCATTGGCACTGATTACAGACAAGTTCAACCTTTGTATATGTGTATTGTACTTTGATTTCCATGTTCCTCATGGTAATACTCAATTTCTTTAGCTAGATTTATAGCATTTAACCTATTTACAATGATCCAAAGTCAATTAGAGTGACAAAATTATTTCAGCATAATTATAAATGTGATTTCTAGTTCGAATTCAAGTTTTTAAATCATATTTGAATTTTCTAATTCTAGCTATCTGGGAACATGCACCATGAATTGGATTTGTCTAGGTAGAACTGTTGCAATGTTATTGTATGAGCATTTTCTCCTCTCATTTCTAGATTCCTAGGTAAAGTATTTTACTTCATTATCTAGTTAAAAAGCTAGATCTGAAACATTCTGGCTATCTGAAGTAAAGCAACCCAAATGGAACTTTGCAAGAAGACTTGTAATATGCCCGAGTAGGTTTTTCTACTTTGATTTGTAGGTTGTTAATAGTAATATTGATTACTTTTATCTAGCTTTAACTAGGTAAACCTGGCTTTATAAACTTTTTTTAATGTTTTATAATTCATTGTATTTTATTCATATGTATTTGAAAAAGAGTCTATGAACTTCACCATACTGCAAAGGAGACTATGAAACCCCAAAAAGTCAAGAACCCTTTCATTTAGATCAAAGTAGATTCAACAATTGAATACAAAGGGAGTCTAAAATATAGATTTGTTGCAATGCAGTTGGTATGTGTTTTGTACTTTGATTTCCATTGATTTAGTGGAAATAGTTTAAGTCCTTAAGTTAAATGTAGAGAAACCAATTCATCTGGAGTGATCCAGCATCAACTGGGGCTCTAATCAGAATGTTGACAATGTAGTTCTTCCTATGATTTCCAGCCCTGGAGCATCTCTAAAGTTCTAGTTATTTGTAGTCATCTAATGTGAGCTAGAGCTCTCCATTTGGATTTATTTTAAATAATTTTACATAGTTTTCAGGTTTTATTTTGCACCTGCATTCTTAACACTTCCTAGTTCTGCTACAGATCAACTGTCTTGCCATATACTCTAATTTCTTCATAGTCATCTTTTAAGGTTTAGTAATATTCTATCTTATTCATGTGACAATTTGTTTGGCTATTCTTCAATAGATAAGTATCTCTCTTGTTTATAGTTCTTTGTTACCACAAAAAGTGAGGCTACCAATTTATCAGTGAATGTGGGCTTTCCCCTGTCTTTGATCTTCTTAGGATTGAAAAACTCAAAATAATTCTAATTTATAGTTAATTCTATATTATATTGATTTCATATTGAAATTCATTTTATATCTAAGTTCCCTTTCTATGTCTAATTAAATTCAGGAATTTAGCTTTCCCATCTGACCTAGTTTAAAGATCACTCTGACCTTAACTCACCGTAATTAAAAAGGATTGTTATCTTCATTACTATTAAGTCTTGGGTAAAGACAAAAGATATTTGGTGTCATCTGGTTAGCCCTGGGGCAGCTAATTCTAAGAAATACATTGTTCCTGAATGTTCCTTGTATCTTTGAGCTCTTAAAAAAGATTTTTCGGTGCCAGAGAATTTGCTAACTCAAGTCCTCTAGTAAGGTTTGCAATAGGTAAATAGATTCCAACAACCAATCATTCCTTAATGGCCACTAACCCACTCTCCTTGATGTAAGGAGTCATATCCCCGCTGCCATGATGCTATCTATCCTGTAAGCAATAGCATTGTATTTCTCACCTACCCAATTCTGTTCTTTGTTTTCTTGCACTTCCCCAAACTACATGCAGGAATATTTCCCATTAAAGGTTAGGGAAGCTTGTCTCCCTAGGTGTGCAAAAAGGGAGTAACCAATATATAGTCTAATTTTTTTTTTCTGGGCACTCCATTTTTCTGCTTTTCTGTGATTCTGTGTCAATCAGGTGGTCTCTGGAGACATTCAGTGGCCAAATTGAGAATAGCAAGGGATCTGTAAAGCTTAACAGATTCATTAGTTCTGTGTCTGGTAGTAGGTGCTTCTGGGTAACTTTGAAGAAACTACTTCAGCAGAAAACTTAGAAGTTTTAAGAGTTCAACAAGTTATCAGGGACTTCATCTTCATAAATAAATCTCTAATAAGAGAGGATGACTTTGCCAGTAATTACTTCTCTGTGTCTGTCTTGGTGTATGTTTGAAAGTCAAACTAAGACTTTTCCTGGGGCTTTATTCAGACCAAAGAGCAAGGGTAAAGAGAAAACTTTTCCTTGAGAAAGAATCTCTGTGTGTTTTTTAACTTTGTTCAAATTAGAAAGCAGACGACAGAAACAAAAGTCTGCAGGTAATTTATGGCATCATAAATTAAACAGAGGACTAATGTGTAATTTCCAAATCATGGTTTGAATGGGGTTTTTTTTTTATAAATGCTGAAATAATCTAGTGATTCAGTTAACATTTCTTTTTTTATAAGGTTTTTTTTTTTTGGCAAGGCAATGGTGTTAAGTGGCTTGCCCAAGGCCACACAATTAGGTAATTAGGTAAGTATTAAGTGTCCCACTGCACCACCTAGCCGGCCCTTCAGTTAACATTCTTTAGGATTTATTTTAAAATACTCTTCCTCTGGGTGTTTTATTGTTTATAGAGAGGAAGGTGATTTGACTGATTAGAAAGAAGTGAGCTTGAAGTGATGTTGCAAAGTGAAGGGGGAAAAATGGTTGCAGTTTTCAGTTTAAATTGCCTGATGTTTAAGTACAAATCAATTTAGAAAAATATTTTTGAACTGTGCATTTTAAATTAGAAACTTTGGTCTGAGATTTAAAAATTAAAGTTAAGTAGTTTAGAAATTTTGCTATGAGACTAATTTGGTATGAAAGATAATTGGAGTAGAATTTAAATAACTTGTCAAGAAGAAAATGAAGCTTGTTTTTATAAAAATGGAGAAGTCAGGGAACCTAGGCGGCACAATGGATAGAGTGCCAGGTTAGGTAAAGCTTTAATTTTTAATTTAATTAATTTGTTGTTACCATATCCCAAAATCTGAGTTAATATACAAGGAAGCAATTATGAAAAATCCCACTGTTTTTGCTCTGAAGTAATATACATATATATATATAATTCTATATCCTATATAATAATGTACAAATGCATTTTAGAATATAATTCTGTATATTATATAAGTAAATGAGCTCCTGTGCTTGTCTTCTATTATTTTATATTCATATATAAGATAAAGTCCTTGAAATATCTCAAAATGATATGGGAATAATTAGACAAGATGAATAAATTTGTGGGAACAAAGATATAAATATTATTTGGTAAAGTTAAAATCTGAAACATCTGTTCAATTATAAGAATTTCAGTTTATTAAATTATCTTGGGATAACTTATGGACTATTCTGTTACCTTAAAAGGAAATCCAATGTAATTTAGGTTTATCATTTGAGAGTTAAACCCTCTGTGTTGGATATAGCCTGAAATGCAAGCAATTTACATGTCAACAATTCATTTGCAATCTAAGCTGCTCTGTTAATTGGAAATTAAGTACATGTAAAGAATACTAATAGTATACGATCTAAAGTATCTCATCCTAAGCAGGGAATTAGCTAGAGTAGAAAATTCTGAGAAAGCAACAAGATCAGATGATTACATATTCCAAATTCAAATTATTCCAATGGAATATTCAGACTTCAAGCATGACCTAGTAAGTTCTAAAAATTGGGTTCAGGACATTTGTGTACATGTTTTGTGTGTGTGTATATGTGTTGTCTCATACACACACACATAGTTGTTTGCCCACTACATAACCCAGGCATTTTTAAATGCTTAATGGAAAAAGTTTCAGAGTTCTGCCTTTTGTGATGCTTTAAAATGTTTAGGTTTTCATCTCAGTTATTTGAATTTCTTAAATACATCATCATATTAATTTCCTAACTAACTTACACCACATAAGTTATAAGCAGTAAAACTGAAGTTTTTCCCCTTTATGAGGCTTAAAGCTGAATACCAGTCTCAAAAAGTTAAATGGTAAAGGAGTTATTTTACAAGTTGGATCCTCAAAGATTCTTTTTAATGTTATTTCAGCATGTTATTGATAGTGTCTTTATCAGGTACAGGGTTTAGAAAAAGACAGAAACAGCCAGGGGTATATAAAAACTTAAAATTTGATTTTAAGTGAACTATGGGGTCCTAATTTGATGTCCTTCTCATAGCTTATTGTTGTTGGTCTTTCTCAAAGAGGACCAATGGCATTAGAAGGGTGAATCAATTCCCTATTCCACCAATAGTGTCCTTATTTGAATAATCTGTCTAGTATTACCTCCAACCTTTGTCCTCTTGACCAATTTACTGGTTATATGGTGAAACCTCAGAGTTGGTTGGATTTGAATTCCTCTTATTAGTCAATAAGAGCAATATTTCTTATAATCAGTTTCTTTTTTTGACAAGGCAATGGGGTTAAGTGACTTGCCCAAGGTCACAAAGCTAAGTAATTAGGCCACATTTCAACTCAGATCTTCCTGACTCCAGGGCCCGTGCTCTATCCACTGTGCCACCTAGCAGCCCCATAATCATTGCTTCTTTAAAGAGCTTTGTTTATATCTTTATCCATTGAGTACTGGTTCCTAGACATGTTTTTGGCAATTTCACATACATCTTGGACATAAAAACATTATCATATATTTGAGGCAATTTTTCCCCCAGTTGTTTCTTTTACTCATTTTCTTCAATGGGATTTTGTCTGCCTGTTTCTCCTGTCCATATTCCATTTTTCATCAGAAACCTATATAAAGAGGTCAGAATAGAATGGCTTCAATTGCAAGTCACATACATTTTTTAGTTTTTATTCAATTTTGACCTTTCCTCTTGAAAATTGTTGTGGTCTCAATGTACAAATCACAGATTCACAATATAACTCCCATATCAGTAACATTTTTTTTTTCCTGTATGTTAAAATTCAATTGTATTTTATTCCTGGCACCCACTCAATTTTTTTTTCCTTGAAGAAAATATGATACATAGGTAGGAGGCTTCTGGGTAGTGCACAAGTCTTTGAGCTCTCATTCATTTTTTTTCCTGTTCAGAATTTTCCAGTGTATTCCTCATCATCCTCATCTATTCACAAACTCCTAGAAAAAATATTCTACAGTCAGCTGCCTCTCGTAACTCAGTTTCCAACTTCTTGAAAACATTTTGTTCTAGAATCTCCTCTTAAAGTTTGTTTCTATTTATCATCTTAATTTCAGATATAATCTTCTATCCCTCCCTACCTCTATGCAGCAAAGTGTTCCCCTGTAACAAAGAATAAAAAATGAATTAGGAAGAGTAGTTCAGCAAAATTAGCCAACATTGCCAGTTTAGTTGTTAGTATACACAATGGTCCAGACCCATAGTTTTCCACTTCTTCGAAGATGCATTTCCTCCTTTCTCTTAGGTTATATTGGTTATCTCAATTTTAAAATTGCAGCCCAGGTCTTTTTAATGTCCTGGCCTTGCTTGACCTCCCTATAACTTTTTTTTTTGCAACTATCAAGTATTTTAGTCCTTGCAACATTAAAAAAGATCTTAGTATTTTTTCAATTACATGTAAAGATAATTTTCAACATTCATTTTTAATTTTTTTAAAATTTATTTAGTATTTTTTCCAGTTACATGTAAAAACAAGTTTTTACATTTTTTTAAAACTCCAAATGCTACCCCTTTCCCCATCCCACCCTCCTCCCTCCTCCCTTCCCCCTCCCCCCTCCCCCCTCCCCACTGAGAAAGCAAGCAATTTGATTTAGGTTATAAATGTGTAGTCATGCAAAACATTTCTATTATAGTACTGTATTTAGACACCATAAGCTATTTCTCTGGGCACAGATAGTAAGCACTCTTTTTCATCAATCCTTCAGAGTTGTTTTGGGTCACAGTATGACTGAGAAAAGCTAACTAAGTCATTCACAGCTGATCATTCTACAATATTGTTATAACTGTACATGGTACATTTCACTTTGCCTCAGCTCACCTAAGTCTTTCCAGGTTTTTGAGAGCATCCTGCTCATCATTTCTTATAGCAGAATAGCAGTTACATTGTAATCACAAACCACGATTTTCAACATTCATTTTTGTAAAATTCCCTCCCTCCCTCCCTCCCTCCCCAAGACAGAAAGCGATGTGACATAGGTTAAACATGCACCATCTTATTAGTTATGTTACGAGAAAAAAAGGAAATCAAAAAAAAGTGACAAGAGTACGCTTCCGTCTGTATTCAGACCCCCCCCAGTTCTTTCTCTGGATGCGGATGGCATTTCCCATGACGAGCCTGGCAGGGCGGATCTCGGCTCTGCCCCCCTCACTGGCATCAGTCCGGCCCGGGCACAGCCACTCCCCGCCCCGTGGGCTCCTTTTCCCAAGCTTCGCCACGACAGAAAAAAGAGCCGGTCCGTGGGGGTCTGGGCGCCCTTGCGACGGCCTCCTCGGGGCAGGGTGCCTATTTACACGGGGTTCTGGGGTGGGCGGCGGGCAGCCCCTGCTCAGCGCCCCCGGCCCTACTTCTTCATCTTGACGAGCTGCGTGGGGCCGATCCTGGTGGGCTCGTAGTCGGGGGCCTCCACCTGGCCCATCTTCACCTTGAGCGCGTGGTTCTCCTCCGTCAGCTTCTGGATCTCCTTCTCCATCTGGCCGATGGTGTTCTTCAGCAGGTGGTTCTCCTTCTCCATGAGGCCGATGGTGGTCTTGAGGGAGTTGCTCTTCTTGCCCACCAGGGCGATGCGGTTCTTGAAGGAGTTGTTCTCCTCCGTCAGCTTCTGGATCACCTTCTCCAGGCTGCTGACCCGCTCCTGCATGCCCTCCATCTCCTTGGCCAGGTCCTCCTCCACCTCCCGGATGTGGTTCTTGAAGTCCTTCTTCACCTCCTCCAGGAGGGCCTTCTGCACCTCCGTCAGGTTCAGGAGGCCGTCCGAGGCCTCGCCGCCGCTCTCCTCCTCGGCGATGGGCTGCGGCTCCTTGCGGCCGCCGCGCAGGCTCTGCGACTTCTTGGACTTCCTGCTCATGTCGGGGCGCGGGCGGCCTGGCGGGCGAGGCGGCGGGCGAGGCGGCGGCGGCGGCGGCGGCGGCTCCGCTCTTTGTGGCTTCTGCGGCGGCTGAATCCGGGGCCTGGGGGGCGGGGCCAAGATGGCGCAGGCCAGCCCCAGCCGGCCGCGGGCTCCCGGGCCAGCCTCCTCCGCAGCCAGCCAAGTGTGGGCCTCCGCGCTGCCCGTAGCCGCCGAGGACGCAAGCGCGGCCCCGCCCACCTGCGCCCACGTGCTGCTTCCGGCGGAGGAACCGGAAGTGCAGCGGCGCGGCGCGGCGCGGCCCGGTGCTGTGGCCCAGAGGGAGGAGGAGGAGGAGGCGCTCCGCGGCCGCAGGCATGTCCGGCAGAAACAACAACAAGCTGCCCAGCAATCTGCCGCAGCTGCAGAACCTCATCAAGCGGGACCCCGCGGCCTACGTGGAGGAGGTGGGTCCGAGGGAGACGCTTCGCCCCAGCCCGGCGCCCCTCCCCCCGTCACGTGCGCCCGGAGCCGGCGCCGGGACCCCCCGGGAGCCCCTTCTAGAGTTTTTCTTCTTTTTTTAGTTTTTGCAAGACAATGGAGTTAAGTGGCTTGCCCACGGCCACACAGCCGGGTAGTTATTAAGTGTCTGAGGTCGGATTGGAACCCAGGTCCCCGGGGCTCTATCACTGCGCCCCCATTTTTAATGAAATCCTCTAGAGTAGATCAGCCCGGTGTCCTGTAAAGCTTCGGGCTTATTTACTATTCTGTGATCCTCATGGCAGACCGCGTCTTTACTTTTCCAGCCGCCCCGATACGCTTTCTTACCACTTTTTGTGGGGAAGTTACAGTGTTGATAACAAGCTGCAAACTTTTTAATATTTTCTAATCGTTTTCCAATGCCTTTTGGTTCACTTGTGATTTTATTCTTCAAAAATTGTAGTTTAGGGATGGCTAGGTGGTGCAGTGCGTAACGCACTGGGCCTGGAGTCAGGAGGACCTGAGTGCCAATGCGGCCTCAGACACTTAATACTTAGTTGTGTGGCCTTGGGCAAGCCACTTAACCCCATTGCCTTGCAAAAAACTAAAAAAAAAATTGTACTTTATACCTGCATTTGTTTTGCTTAACAAAGAAATATAATACCAGAGAACATCTGATGAAATGAGAGAGGTGCAAAGTGATATGGGATTTCCAAAGGGGAGAGAGATTGAGAAGAGAAATAGAAAAGTGGCATTGGGTCAGAAAAGGACATTTCGGGTGGATTTTAAAGGTAGTGACTAACCTGGATTCTGGAAGAGAAGAGGGTAAAAGCATAGCACAAGTATAATGATGGTGACTAATGTCATCTGGCAAGTGTAGAGTTTAGACTTTGTTTTATAGACAGTAAGGGCCATGGAAGGGCTTGGGAGAGAGAAATAATACAACCAGAACTAGAACAAAGTTTCACCAGGCAACTGTTAAAAGAATGGATTGATTGGCAGTGCACAATTTTGAGGTATCTCTGATGGAGAATATCATCTGGATTCAGAGAAAGAATCGTGGAGTTTGAACAGACTATTACCTTCAATTTTTAAAAAAAAAACCTATTATCTCATTATGTAATTTTGTTGTCTCTTATACTTTATTTTTCTACCTTAAGAATGTGATTTCTCTCTCATCACATGGAAACAATGTAGACTAACAGATTGCTTTCTGTGGGGGAGAGGGAAGCAAGATTGGGGGGAAAATTGTAAAATTCAAAATAAATAAATTTTTAAAAAAAATTTAAGTGAATGGATTGATTGGGATGAAAGGGAGAAAAATACTTAGAAGGTTCTTGTAAAAGACAAGAGTATTGATAATGAGGAATAGGGAAGATAAGGCCAGAATAATGCCAAGGTTTCAAACTGAGGCTACTGGGTTGATGGTAGGGCCATTGAGGTCAAAAGAGAGGAGCAAGCTCAATTGTCCCTTTGGACCTAAATGCCTAAGTTACTGCAAGCAAGTCTAGGCTCCTCAGGTAGTTATGGGAAAGTACCTCATTTCCTTTGTGATATTTTTAGGGGATCAAAGGAATACCACAATTGTAATACCACTGGATGTATTCCAGCCATGAACTTTATAAAATCTCTCATTATAGTCATAGGGATAAGACAGAGATATGAGGAGCTGGATGATAATATACTTTCAGGTTTTAATCTGGTGTCTGCAAACATGTGCATTTTCTTTTGAAATATTTTGCTGATTGTATTTCAATATAATTCATTTCCTCTTCTATGTATTTCATTTTATTCATTTAAAACCATTATTCTCCTAAAGGGTCCTAGACTTTACCAGAATGTTAAAGGGGTCCATAACATTTTTTAAAATGTTAAGAATAACAAATTTAAGATTTATATAGTGCTTTGACATTTGCTTTGAACCCTTGAGTTACATAGATTCATAACAGGTTGAATGCTTGAATCCAAAGAGAGGCAATTAATAGATCACCATTGCTTGAAGAGAATTTAGAAATTCCTAAAAATTCTAAAGAAATATTCTATTAGGGGCAACTAGATGGCTCAGTTTATAGAGCACCCCTGGGGTCAAGAGGACCTGAGTTCAAATAAGGCCTCAAACCCTTAATAATTGCCTGGCTGTGGGACCTTAGGCTAGTCACTTAACCTTATTCCCCCCCCCAAAAAAAATTCTATTATGCATCATATATAAACTTTGTCTTTAAATGTGAAGATTATACACATAAGAATTTTAAAGACTAGAGAGAGAATGTAAAGTCATACTAGATTATTTTGCTATAATTTTGTTTATCATGAGACATTTCTAGTATTGTTTTTCCTGCTACTGTATTTGCATTTTATGTGTCTATATGTTATTTTTCTACAGTTTATGCAGCAGTATAATCACTATAAGTCCAATGTGGAAATTTTTAAATTACAACCAAATAAACCGAGCAAAGAACTGGCAGAATTGGTGATGTTCTTGGCCCAGGTAAGATGGCACCCCGTGAAGACCTGCTTCTTGTGTCTCTTAGGGATATCCAATCCACCAAATGTTTGTCTTGGTTTTTTTCCTATTCATAGCTTCAAAATTGTGACACTAGCTGCACCTGTACTTAAAAATTATATACTTAACCTTTTTTCAACTTCATATAAAAATACCTTTGTTGCTTGATAACTGAAATAGAAACTAGTTAAGACTTTTTTTCCTTTGCTGCTATTCTTTTTGTTGATTTCATTGCAACTTCTTGTGTGAAGACACAGGTGATACCATCTGTGGTGTCTCTGAAAACTTTAAGGAAGCACTTGAGTATAGAACATGCCAGATCAAAATATTCCTGCTTTCCATTTTCTCATGAGTATGTTTTTGTGGATCACAGTAAATATAAGTTCTTAGATCCCGGAATTTATTTGGAAGGGACAGGGAGTAAGCCATCCAAGATTCTCAAAGAATGTTCAGTGGAGCACATGCCCATGTACACAGACAAGTCTTTGAGCATCAACTTGCTATGTCTTGTCCCAGGATCACCTAAATCCCTAGAGGCTCCTTTAGCAGTGTAGAAAGCAAGTTGTCTACTTTAGTTTATCTTCCTTACATCTGCCTCTAGGGACATAACAGTTGTACCATGAGCCCAGGAAAGTGATAGTCTGCTTAATCAAAGGGGCTCCGTTGAAAATTGTGATTAAAATGTTAAGAGGTTTTGAAACTGAAAAGACTCTTCCTAGAAACAGGAGAGACATTTGGAAAGTATGGAAAACATTATAAAGCAAAGGTGTCAGCAGCAATTATGTAGACTAAAATAAAATAAGAGGCATTTTGTTTAACAACTAAGCTGTTATAATTGTGCTACCTGTCACTCCTGTTCTAAAAAAAATTAAATTTTAATGATCGTTGAGTGAAGCTACAGAATTTAAGATTGTTTTTGAGGTGACCTAATAAACATGTCATTGTAAGCTAAAAAAGGAAAAAAAGGCAGGAAGTTAGTTGTCTTTAGATGACCCTGGAATGCCACAGAGTGACTAACTCCAGAATGACCCTTCATTTGCTTCAAGCAACTCTGAGACATCCTTCTGCCCCCTTTATTTTTTTGGTTATGGTTTAAAAAATCTAATTCTTTAACCTCAACAAGATGCTCACAGAGATTATTTTCCATCCATCTCTTTATCCAATAAAAACTGAGCATTCTGATTTGCCAGCCAGAGAATGGTCTTTATTCCCTGACACATGGTTGGTTGTTAGGTGATGAAATTTTTGTCTAGAGCAACTAAGGTCATTTTCTGAGTTTTAGAAAAAGATCATGAGTACTTCATCTGCCAAAGGGTGAATTTACAGACCTTGGAAGTATTAGATGTAGACGTAGACAGTATGAAAAAAAATAAGCATGAAGACAACAGACAGGTGTAAAACATTTTGGAAGAAAAAAATGGGTAGAGAGAAATGGTGTTGACTTCTATTGATGTTTTTGCAAAACATAGCTTTACCCATACTTCACGTTGATTCGAGATTCAGAAGGGTGTTTGCTTGGTTACAGGTTGGCCACTGTTATCCAGAACATCTGGTCAACTTCCCCCAACAGCTGAAGGAACTTCTTTCTTACAACCACACAGTCTTGGATGCAGGTCTTCGAATGGTGAGATCAAGGCTTGGAATAATAAAATTAAGTTTTATTTCATATAGGGTTTTTCCCTAGCCTAAAATCATAACTTTTTTAAAGCGGGGGGGGGGGGGGGATGCCTACCTTGATCTTAAAACTGACGGTAGGAGGCCTTGGAGGAATGTGAAGCAGAATGACCCAGCTCCCTTTAAATCTCAGAAAAATGGTTGGTTTTGTACCTTCAGAGGGCCTGTCATTCTGCCAAAACTCAAGTGCTCAACCCCATCCTTTCTCAGCAGCTGGCTTCCTTCACTGAGAGCACATTCATTTGCTGCAGATTCTTTCACCTTCCTTCCTTTATCAGTGTCTTGGGTTCTGCTCCTACTGGAACAATGCTGTTGTCCTCCTTATTCAGGCCCTTATTTCTTTCACTACTATTGGAGTAACCTCCTGGTGGATTCATGTGATCAGAGTGAAAGTCTGCAGTGTATCTGTCCTAAAACTTAGCCCTAGGAAGCTGTTGTCCTAGGGGCTAATGATTCGTAGGTCTCTGGGACCACCTGCATGTTGGCTGAAGAGCAGCATTTGTCGGCTGCTTATCCAGTCCCTGCTTCAGATTCTGGACCTTGCCCCCCTGGCCCTGGGCCCGGCAATGTCAGAGTCTTGAGCTGAATTTGAAGACAAGTGTCAAAATAGAGTTTGTTTTTCCTCTCTTTCCACAGACATTTTGCAAAGCTTTGATGTTGCTGAGAAACAGGAATCTCATCAATCCAACCAGTTTATTAGAGCTATTCTTTGAACTTCTGCGTTGCCATGATAAACTTCTGCGAAAGGTGGGGAGCGGAGTAATTGATTATCCCTTGGACCAAAGTCTGCCAATAATAACTCACATTTGTGGAGTACTTGGAAGTTGCTTTGTATTCTTTAAATGAGTGTTATTTTCTCCTTTCTTATAAATAACGTGGGACGGTTTGGTACAATGGACAAAGTGCTGGGCCTGGAATTAGGAAGACCTGAGTTCATATTTGGCCTCACCCACTTAGTAACTGTGTGACCCTGGGCAAGTCACCTAACCCTGTTTGCCCCAATTTCCTCAGCTGTAAAATGAGCTAGAGAAGAAAATGACAAACCATATCAGTATCTCTGCCAAGAAAACTCCAAATAGCGTCATGAAGAGTCAGACAAAAACAACAAAAATAACTTACATAGGGGCCAGATAGACAATATCTTTGTTTATGACTGAATGTGTTAGAATGAATTTTTCTTAAAACCTTTAAATGAGAATTTTTTTTTTATTTCCCTCAGACTTTGTACACTCATATTGTGACTGATATCAAGAATATCAATGCAAAACACAAGAACAATAAAGTGAACGTTGTGAGTATCCTGGTTTTGGCTTTCTGTGAATGCCGGGGCGCTGGGATGCTGACCCATCGGCCCGTCCTGACTCTCTGGGCTTCTCTTTCCATTCAAGGTGCTGCAGAACTTCATGTACACCATGTTAAGAGACAGCAACGCTACGGCTGCCAAGATCTCTCTGGATGTGATGATCGAGCTGTACAAGAGAAACATCTGGTGAGGACAGCAGGGCCCCCCACCCCCACCACACACACACACACACACACACACACACACACACACACACACACACAGCCTCTGAGCCATCTTTGCCTTTGGTGCAGACAGTTTATAACTCAGGATGGGTGGAGAACTTCATTTCGTTTGTGATTTACAGTTTTAGTTCCTGATTGCCCAGAAAGTGGAAACCCTTAAACAAATCTCTCAAGTGTTGTGATTTGTTACCAAAGAGTGTCATAGAGTCAGCATTAGAGATGGAGTGCTCTGAGCACCTCCTGGGAATTAGTCCCTGGTGTGGGGCACCCCTGCCATACCATGCTTCTTTCTTTCACCAATGGCCTCTAAATACTTCCATTGAAACACACATACACACACCTTGCTTTCTTTGATCAGTTTGCAGCATGCCACTGTTTGCAAGAGAAAGAAAGACCTACTAGCACTCAGTGAAAAATTTCCTTGTGGTTTTTAACAAAAAAATATTTTCTTACAGGAATGATACCAAAACTGTCAATGTGATCACAACGGCTTGCTTTTCTAAAATCACCAAGGTGAGATTCTATATGAAACTATGCAGGAAATGCTTTTTTTCTTCTTTCCATCCAGACAGGCTTTCCAGCATGTGCAATGTTTAGAAAGATGGGAGTTTTCAATTTACAATTTTTTTTCAACTATTTTCTATCCCATTTGAGAAAAAAAAATGAAAAAACAGAGCCCTTATAACAAATACTTAGTGAAGCAAGACAAATTCCCACATTGGCAATGTTCACAATATGTATATCTCAGTCTTCAACTTAAGGAAAAAAAATACATTATGATGAGCCCTTTGGAATCATATCTGGTTATTTTGATCAAAGTGCTTCAATCTTTCAAAGTTGTTGGTCTTTATAATGATGTTATAATATTTGATTGTCTCTAGTTCGAGTTACTTTACTTGGCATCAGCTCATACAGCTAGTTGCTCTGAAGCTGTTTCACCATTTTTTACGGCATACAAATATATTCCGTTCCCCCATATATATTCTAGTCATTCCCCAGTTGATGAACACTCTCCTTGGTTTCTAATTCTTTGCCACCAAAAGAAGAGGTGCTCTGTTTTGAAACAAATAGGTCTTTCCCCTCTTTTTTAGATTTCTTTTGGGGATAGACCTAGTTGTGTATTGCTGGGTCAGAGTATGCCCAATTCAATAACTTGTTGAACATGTTTCCAGGTTTTTTTAGAACAGCTTGATCAATTCAGAACCCTACTAACAGTATTTCCACGAAGACTGAAAACTTCAATATTTGATATTTTCCTTTTTTCTTTACCAGTCTCAGGCATGTGAGGAGGAACAGCTTTACATTTGCTTAAATTTCCTTTCCTCTAATTATTATTGTTGTGGAACATTTTTCCATATGACCATTCAAGGCTTGTATTTCTCTCTCTGAAAACTGACCATTTATTAGGAAGCCTATTTTGTAATGAAACCTCGTTTATATTTTAAGAGCCTCCAACTTGAGACATGCTTGAAAGAAACCATAAAATTATTTCATAGTATTGTTAGAACAATTTTAATGTGATTATAATAAAAGACAAACCTCTGTAATTTGGTTCTACATTTTCTCTGCCAGCAGTTGAGACTATATAGCAGTGGGATACAGACCCTGTAGTACTTTAGTCAGTTGTAGACTTTTTGGACAACATGATGCTGTATTGCCTTTATCATTCTAACCATAGTAATCGATAACTTTTACATAGCTCTTTATCATGCAAAGCACTTTATAAATACTTAACTCAAAAATTGGTATTGTAATTATTATCCTCATTTTACAGAAGAGGAAAGTGAGTCAAGCAGAGGGTACGTGGCTTGCCCAGGGTCATGCAGCTTGTGTTTGAGACCAGATTTACATTCAGGTGTTCAGGTTCAGCACTCTCTCTCCACAGTTCACAAAGTCACCCCATGCTCTAAAATGAGTTATCTTTTAGAAGAATATTCAGTTGGCATTCCAAATCATTGCTTATGAAAATGAGCTATGTTTTCAGTGAGAGAAAGCATTATTTTTAGCTTTTTTAAAATTTGGCTTTCTTTGCTTTTTTCTTCTCAGTTGACTATATAATGAGACATCCGCTGGCATTTTGTCATTAATTTGATTTTTTTCTGTAGTATTGGGAAACATAAGGAGAACTTGTTTCCCTGAGAGTTTGTGTGAAAGTCAACTTTGATGGAGAAAGTGTGATCTATATTTCCACAAGTAAGCTGTGTGGAGTAAACAAGGATTAGTCATTCTTAGAGGTGTAATTTGTGGATTAACCCATTAAGTATACTCATTCATTCATTCATTCATTCATTTATTTATTTATCTCTAGGAAGTAAGCTTAGTTTGGCCCAAGACAAGAAGTGGGAAAATGAATTTTTTTTTCCCCTTCTTTTGAATAGAGGTGAACATTGCAGGTGTGAACTGTTCTTCTGACTCCATTAATGGCTTGATTAGTTTTGCTGAATTGTTTCTTGTACTTTTCATTCTTTGTTGTAAGACATCTCAAGCCAGTAGAAGAAGGGAATGAGGAGTATATTTAGAAATGAAAGTGAGGTAGAAACTAAAAATAACACTTAAGTTTTAGAAAAGTTAAGTGGGATCCTGCTGAACCATTATTGCTACAGTTACTACTGTCAGCAGTTGTTGCTTCTTTGATTTTCCCCATTTTTGACATCAGTGAATCCTGATCTGCTTGTTATGGGACTGACTATCTCACATGCTTTTCTCTCTTTTTACTCTTCAGATACTAGTTGCTGGTTTAAAATTCTTCCTTGGTAAAGATGAAGATGAGAAACAAGACAGCGATTCAGAATCAGAGGTTTGTAGATCTCTTTTCTCTTTGGAGTCATATTTTGCAGAATCTGTAGTGCCCCCCCCCCCTTTTTTTAGAAAGATTTTTATTTTTGAATTTTACAATTTTTTCCCCTAATCTTGCTTCCCTCCCTCCACCGAAGGCAGTCTGTTAGTCTTTATATTGTTTCCATGGTATGTGCTGATCTAAGTTCCATGTGATGAGAGAGAAATCATATCCTTAAGGAAGAAACATAAAGTATAAGAGATAGCAAAATTACATAATAAGATAATTTTTTTTAAATTAAAAGTAATAGTCTTTGTTCAAACTCCACAATTCTTTCTCTGGATACAGATGGTATTCTTTATCACAGATACTCCATATAGTGCCTCTTTTAAGGTTTGCGTCACAACATAATTTTTCAAAACACTGTGGACTGAAGAAGACCTGTGGTAGTTGCACTCAGGGACTGAATGAAGCTTTAGGCTGTTGACTAATGTGAGTGATATTGGACTTCAGAGGAGGGTCCATTGTCTGTGAGGTTAGGGCTATAGGACAGCTTTGTTTTAGAGCCTTTGTACAGAGTGGTCCTTTAACTTTGGTACTGTATTTAAAGTGCTAGGTTTGTGTCAGTGTTTTAGGATAAATAAGATTAACCTTCCTTGGTTATATTCTGGGATTGGAAACTAGTTTCTGACTAGGATTCTTCACAACTTGGGGTGGGGTAGTGGAGGGGATGTCCCTGCTTCATGAAAGGTAAGGAATTTGTTTAAGGGGTTGGAGACAGTAGTTGCTTTAGTGAAATTTTTCTTTATCTGAATTTTGCACTGGTCGTTTTTTTCTTTAGGATGATGGGCCCACAGCAAGAGATTTGCTTGTTAAATATGCCACAGGAAAGAAAACTTCCAAACACAAAAAGAAATTGGAAAGAGCCATGAAAGTCTTGAAAGTAAGGCCAACTTGGGGTGGAGTGGGATGAGGTGACAATTCTTACATGGCAGAAGTGTAGAAGGGGCATCTCAGTTTGGGGAGATAATTATTATAAAGCATGTGTTTAAGAAAATTTTTCCTGGTCGTAAAAGATAGATGTTTTTTTTTTTTTAAAAAAGGAAAATCTTTTTATAGTTAAAGGCAAAAGAAATAATGTATTGGCATAGGACAAACTGAACTTTTCTGGCGAATGAAAATGATTCCTCTGTGGAAAATTCTATGACCTCATTCAAGTAGACCTTCCATTCTTCTTGGACCAAGAAGACCTGTTTCTGTTTAGGGATAGGTCTTAGAGGACATGGTCTCATTCAGTTGATTTTCAGTTGTGAACAACTGTTCATGACCTTCTTTGGGGTTTTCTTAGCAAAGATACTAGACTAGTTGCCATTTTTTTGCTAGCTTACTTTACAGATGAGAAACTGAGGCAAACAGGATACACCGGCTTGCTTATACAGCTAGGAAGGGTCTGGGGCCAGATTTGAACTCCAGGCTGTCCCCCTGCCTAGCGCTTTGTGAACCATGGCACCGCCTAGGACACATTCGGAGTCTGCTTAACATTTGTTTACATTTTATTCTCCATGTGCACATTTCACTCCACTCCCTATGATACCATGTATATCTTGTTTTTTAAAATTAATTTAACCATTAGCAAGTAGAAATTATATAAATGAGAATATATCAAAGATTTTATATAAAACCACAGACCTATTGTTTACAGTTTATTTTTTTTAAGTGTAAACCTATATCAACAAACATGAACTTTTTTTTTGTATTTTTCCTAATTGCATATAAACAGTTTTCAACATTAATTTTTTGTAAGATTTTGAATTCCACATTTTTCTCCCTTTCCTCCCCAGGACAGCAACTAATCTGATATAAGTTATACATATAAATCATGTTAAATATATTTTCATTTTTGTCAAGTTGTGAAAGGAATCTGAAAAAAACATGACAGGAAAAACAAAAACACATTAAAAAACAGTGAAAATAGTATGCTTTGGTCTGCATTCAGACTCCATAATTATTTCTCTGAATATTTGTAGCATTTTCCAACCTGAATCTTTTAGTATTGTCTTGGATTACTGTATTGCTAAGATCTAAATCTATCATAAATGATCACACAATGTTAACGGTTGCTGTGTCCAGTGTTTGGGTAAATATAAATATTTTCAGTGTACTAAGTAGAGTGAAAAAGAATCTTTTGTTAGAAACCTTGGACTCGTGTATGTTTCTTTTAAAGTGTGGGGGGGGTATGTACACACACATACACACACACATATACATACTCAAAATTGGACTTAAGTGCAATTTGATTTTTGAAAGATATATAAAGATAAAAGAGTACATATTAACTTAAAGTTAGTAATAAAATTGCCTCATTTGTTTCCACCCTCCTGACCCATGACCCCCCCCCCCCCCGCCGGTCTATTTTTCCCAATGTTGTTGCTGTGCATTAACCTCCCCTGTCCTTTTTCTTGGTATCTAGAGCCCATCACGCTCTGAGATTGCCTTGGTCTTAGTGGGGTCGGCTATCCTGGAGGATTGCATTTTTTTTAAGGGTTTTTGCAAGGCAAATGGGGTTAAGTGGCTTGCCCAAGGCCACACAGCTAGGTAATTATTATTAAGTGTCTGAGACCAGATTTGAACCCAGGTACTCCTGACTCCAAGGCCAGTGCTTTATCCACTACACCACCTAGCCGCCACAGGATTGCATTTTCAGAGTCTTAGCAGAGCAAAGCCTTCTGCAACTCTTTGTAGAGATAATTTGGAATTTCACATCATATGACACTGTTGACTCTGCCATGAGTAGTAGTATTTCTGCAGTAACATTGATATTAGATTTATTCAAAAGGTAAATAGCATTCTTTTTTCTTTCAGAAACAAAAGAAGAAGAAGAAGCCAGAGGTGTTTAATTTTTCAGCCATTCATTTGATTCATGATCCCCAAGGTATTTAAAATTTATATGACTTGGATCTGTCATTGTGCATGGCCAATGGAAACTCCAAGGCTTGTCTCATGAAACTCGGTCTGCCTAGTACATTCCCCATCTGGACCCGGATGGACAGAACACAAATCACTGTCTTTCTTTTGGGTGTTAAAACCTACACTTCTGAAATCGCCACCTGATTTGGCCTCCTCTTCCCTTGAATTACATTTTCAGTTTTTCAGATTCTGCCAACCCTTAGATAGGTGACTCTGTCTTTCTGCTTCATTTCATGTTCCTTCATTTTCCTGTTTCTCAGCTTCAGGATTCTGGCTTATGAAGACATCAGAAGCATTGTCTTTATCCTCTTTACCCTTGTTTTGATTAGTCCTTGCAAGTAGCCTTTGTGTCCACAAGGAGTCACTACTATGGTTCTCTCTTTTAAAGATTTTGCAGAGAAGCTTTTGAAGCAGCTGGAGAATTCTAAAGAGCGATTTGAAGTCAAAATGATGCTCATGGACCTTATCTCCAGATTAGTGGGGATTCATGAGGTTTGAAGCATTTTGTGGATTTTTTTTTTAAATAAGTGGTAATGAAATAGATTTGATATTTGAATAGACTCAGGTGGATAGTGATGGGATCCAGGATCCTAGATCCAACCCGACTGCAACTTCAGATAGCTCCTTAATTCTGTGTATTTTAGGAAGAATGGACCACTGAAAAGAAAGTTTTCCTAGCATTCCCAAAGGGCCACTCTGGTTTTAGATCATGGGGATTTAGAGGCAGAAGGAGGAATCTCATCCGATTACCTTGTACAGATGAGGATACTGAAACCTGGGAAGATGAACTGAGTTAGGGTCACCTTTTTAAGCAGGGTTGAACCCTCTTCACAATCCCATCCTCCGTATTTTATGACATTGGTTCTGAAAGGGATCTGCATCAAGTACCAGCAGCCACTAAGGAAGCAGCTAGGAAGCAAAGGGGATCGCTTATGGGATGTTTCTGCTTAGTCTTAGGGGTTATTTTGGGAAGTCACTTTGTCAGAAAGTCTCTGGGAAGCAAGGGTACTGAAGTTTTTTTTCTCTAGTTGTTATTTCTGGAGACCCAGGGCTGTAGGAATATGGCAGACCAGAGACAGAAGTCAGAAGGCTTACCCATTCTTGACCCTCAATACAACCTTCCTGATCAAATGCAAGGTCCACCATGGCCTGGTGGAATCATCCTTAGAATGGCATGTTGGAGCCTTCATGTTTAAATTGCAGTTGAAGAATTCCTAGAATTCCAATTGATGCATTGCATTTTTTTTAATCCTTAGGGCAAAGAAAATATAGTAGGATGAATATTTTTATTTCCAAGTAAAATTAAAATTTTTGTGTATCAACTGTGCCTGGCCTAGACAGCATTAAGGATCTTAACATGAAATACGATCTCTTTCTCCACAGCTCTTTCTTTTTAACTTCTATCCCTTTATACAACGATTCCTCCAACCCCATCAGAGAGGTAAGCCACTGTCTTCTTTTTGTTTCTTTGATCTTGGGAGGTTAGGAGAGGAACTATTTAAAGCCTCTTGTGTTGAATTCATTGATCAGAATTAAAATGTTCTCTGGATCAGAAGACAGAAGATTATAGACTTTAGAACTTGGAAGGATCTCAAAGATCATCTTACTGATTAGGGCTCAGGTGAACAAATTTAATCCTAAAAGAAATTCATTGATTTTCTCCAGGTGATAGTTGTCATAAAAGCTGAGACAGGATAGAGGAAGTAGGTTTATTCTTTTCTTAACAGATACGATGATCTTTATAATAATTTGCAGAATCAATTGATTCCCACAAATAGGAAGACCTTTTATAAAACTGGTAGGAGAAGGGGAAGGGAGGTGATAAGAGATTAGAGAGTTTTATTTTTTTTTCCAATTACATGTAAAGATAAACATCCATTTTTTGTAAGCTTTGGAGTTCCACATTTTTCTACCTCTCTCTTCCCTCCCCCTTCTTCATGATAGTGAGTAATCTGATACAGATTATATTGTACAGTTATGTTAAACATAAACATGTTTCCATATTAGTCATGTTGTGAAAGAAGAATCGGAACAAAAGGGGGGGGAACTTGGAAAAAGTTTTAACAAGTGAATATAGTCTGCTTTGCTCTGCATTCAGGCTCCACAGTTTTTTTTTCCTCTGGATGTGATGGCATTGTTCATCACAAATCTTTTAGGATTGTCCTTGATCACTGAACCACTGAGTGGAGCAGCATCCATCATAGTGGATTATCTCACAGTGCTGCTGTTAGGGTATACAATGTTCTCTGGACTCTGCTCCCTTCATGAAATTCTTTCCAGGTTTTTAGAGAGTGCCTATTAAGTTTCCAAGTAATGGAAGGACAAATAGAAGCAGACAACACAGTCCTTGCCTTCAGAGAACTTACATTCTAATGGGGAATGTCTTCACAATGTGAAAAGAAGAGCTGGAAATGAAAGTGGCAATGAGGGAGGCAGGGGTTTGGAAGCTGAACCACAGCCAGGTGAGGCCAAAGGTTGTCTAAAAGCCAGGGGACTGATGGAATAGAGAGACTTGGAGAGGAAGATCTTGGTGAAAAGAGGACTTACATCTGTATGGGGTTTTTGTTTGTTTGGTCTGGATGGCCTGTGATAAGAATTCTTAATGTGGAAACTCCACCAATCCGGATCATCCTCTATCCACTGTGCTCAGTTAGTATCTGGGGCTCTCTGGAGTCAGACCCTCCACCAGGTCTCATGGCCCATCTGGAGGCCAGAGGAGCCATGGGGCTTCTGGTGCCAACTGGATTCTGTGGAGCACACACACTTAGGGGAGTTTTTGTATGCCGTGTCATGGTGGCCCCCCTACAGACTCTTGGCATCAGATCCAGAACAAGGAAGGGAGATTTCTTTGTCTTTGTTTCCCTGTTTAGACTTCCCTGAACTGGTATGTGTGATACTGCCTTGAATCACTCCCAAGTAGGCTCAGCTTGGGTTTTGTTACGTGTCCTCAGTGACTCTTCCATAGCATGTTTAGTGAGAGCTTATCGATTGATAGATGGATTGATTATAACTAAAGAGCACTCAGACCAGGCCCTACCTTGATTTCTCAGAGCATGTGCATGGGGGTTTTAAGCCCAGCTGGTCCTGGAAAGTACATGTCAAAAGCCCTTTTCTACTCTCTTCGTATTTCAGAGGTGACAAAGATTCTCCTCTTTGCTGCTCAAGCAGCCCATCAGCGTGTTCCCCCTGAGGTAAGTGACCTGTTTCCTGCTTCCTCCTGTTAATTGGGATTACTAGGGTAGTTTTTGTTTATTTCTGAGGAGCCATAGTATGTAGAGTGCCGGGCCTGCAGCTAGGAAGATTTATCCTCCTGAGTTCAAATCCTGCCTCAGATACTTTGTGGCTGTGAGACCCTGGGCTCACTGTTTGCCTCAGTTTCCTCAACTGTAAAATGAGCTGGAGGAGGAAATGGCAAATCTCTCTAGAATCTTTGCTAAGAAAACTCCAGATGGGATCATGAAGAATCAGACATGACTAAAAAGCAACTGAACAATAAAAAATGATACGTAAAATCATGGGATCATCCACTGATAGCTGGAAAGGACCATACAACCTCCTCCCTAGGCAGAAACAGGCACAGAAACTTAAATGATTTGCCCAGGGACACATAGCCAGTGACTGAGGCAAGATTTGAACTCAAGTCTTCCTATCTCCAAGTCTTTTGCTTTTTCAGTTGAAAAGTGACATAAAAACTTAAGAGAAGGAAATGACTTTGAAAATTATCTAATACATAGGGGAGGCAAGGTGTCGTAGTGGATAGAGCACTGGCCTTGGAGTCAGGAGTACCTGAGTTCAAATCCGGCCTCAGACACTTAATAATTACCTAGCTGTGTGGCCTTGGGCAAGCCACTTAACCCCATTGCCTTGCAAAAAAAAAGAAAGAAAGAAAATTATCTAATATAACTGAATTTACTTTTCACTGAATCCTAGGGGTGGAATGATTTCCATAAACTTGTATAATTAGGCTAGTGGACAGAGCTGGCCATCTCTCCATTCACCTTTCCTTTCATGGTACTATATCCAGGAGTCATTTAGATGTCCGCACTTGGCCAAAAGCCAAGCTCAGGGTAAGAAATGATGTTGGAGGTGCTTCATTAGAGTCTCCATCTTTGTAATCTAGAGCAGAGGAGAGCAATGGTGGATCACTAATTTTTTAGGGGTGCAGGGTTCCTTAGAAGACTTTCCTGTCTAGTCAAAAGTAACATTGTTTTTTCAGTTTGTGACTCCTGCTAGAATCCTAACTGTAGGACAGTAGCCCCAGTGATTTTTGTTGGGAGTCCTGGGGGGGGGGGGGGTTAACTGCAAATCTGATGGTCAAGTTGGTTTTTCTTCGGCAATGGTGATTTGTATGCTGATGTTCAAGCTTGAATTTTGATCCTATGCACATGCTTCTGATTCTCATCATTTCTTTCCAACCATTGCTAATACAGATTATTGAATCCTTGCTAATGACTGTGGCCAACAATTTTGTCACTGACAAGAACTCTGGGGAGGTTATGACTGTTGGGTAAGTAGAAGCATGTGGTTGTTAAACTACCTTATTGTACAATTAGCTGTCGTGGAGACCAGAGACAACACTTTAATAATTATCAGTCTCATATTTTCCACACTCAGCAGCCTAGGATTTTGTTCGAAACAACTTGATAATTTATTCTGCTGTGAGCAGCAAAGGAAGGTTTTTTCTGACTTGATAATTCCTTTTTCCTTGTTCATTCTTCTGTCTGTGATCAGATGATTCTCTTCTTTAGTTTAGTGACTGAATCTTTGTGGAGAGCAAGGCTAGGGATGAAACCCCTCCCGCAACAGCTGGCTGGACTTTGAGCTAAATTATATACCAATTCCCTGGGGAAGTCTGGATTTCTCTTGCAAACATCTCAGATGTTCTTAGGAGCAAACACAGACTCCCATCCTAAAGTCTACTGCTTGAACCATTATTTTATTAGTTACCTTTCATTAAATTCGGTAATAGCCAAAATGTAAATTCTGATATTTCCTCATAAAATTTTAAAAATTAACATTTCTGATTAAATGGCTCAGTTTATAAAAACTAGACTACCCTCCTTTACATAGTTTCTTCTATTTTGGGACTCAAACCCTGCTTTCATAACCTGAAACAAATATCAGAGTTAATAACTATAAACAGTACAAAGACATTTCAATATTTTGGCAGTGTATCAATGTTTTGGTGGTAAATCAGCTGTCAAAAAGACCACAGCTAGAGTCCCCTCAGACCTTTCAACTCACAGGATGGAAGAGGGGCAGTCTCTCCAGAACCCTCCTCAACTTGTTCTCCAAATAAGATATCTCCATAACAATAACAGTTGCCTCCTCAGTCTCACCAGATGGCATTGAACTCTTTTTCTTCTCTCACAGACCTCTCACATAATGACTATGTCCATCTCAGACTCTTCCAGATAATGATAGTTAAATTGTAATCGATCCATTAATAAATATTTATTAAGCACTTCCTACATATGAACTAGACAGTCCTGGCCCTCAAAGAGCTTGTGGCCTAAATGAAGAAGATTACACATAAAAGGAAACCTAAGGATGGGAATATTGGGGCATGGATTAGGGGAAAAGAGGGAAGGAACATTGGTGAAGAATTTCAAAGCCAGGTGGGAAATGAGAAGATGACTGGCCTGGGGTCCTCCCTAAATGGAGGTTCTCCACCCTCCATTCTGAGGGGTCCCAAGAGTCAAGGGTGCTGGTGAGATGCAAGGACCAAATCTGATTTGATCTTCATGATGATGAAGTTTCTGTGGACTTGACCTCTCCAGGATTCTCTCCTTTAGATGTACAGTAACAGTAAATACAATCTTTTTAATTTTTTTTGGTCTTTTGGGGGGAGGGTTTGAATGTTAATGCCAACTATATTCATTCTGCCTTAGTCTGGCTCCAAGTCAACAGCTATAGATTAAATACCTCTTTTTGCACTGGGGGTGCAAAAATAAAAGACATCTCAGCATCTGCCTGATGAGAAATTACAAATTGTGCAGATAAGTAAATACAGTCATTTAACAAGTATTTATTAAACTTCCTGCTGTGTTGGGCCCTGGCACATCAGATATAAAGAATGAAACAATCTTTATTCTTAAGGAAATTATTATAACTGAGGAGATAGCAAGTCTGTGTGGGCTCTGTCTGCATACCTAACATCTGCATTTGTTCATGATACAAATAAAAGTTTTATGGAATAATTATGAAAAGATGAAATCCCGTGCAGTTAAGTACACAGGAGTTGGGGAGGGCTTGACTACAATGTGATTTGGAGAGGGACTGCATTCTTCAAAGAGGAGAGAACCCCGAGTTGTGTCTTGAAAATCAGGGTTTTGAAACATGCTGACAGGGAGGGTGGTCCAGACAAAGGCATGGAGGCTAGAGATGGAGTGTTAGTGGGGGGGGGGGGGGGGGGGCTGTGTGGAGGGAACATGAATGGGAATCATGTAGGTAAAACTAGAAAGGTCACTAGAGCCAAGTGTTAAACTGCCAGGTTTTCTCTTAGGCATCACAGCAGCCAGGGGTGTATTGAGCAGAAGAGCAACATGGTAAGGGTGCTAGGGCATTCTAGAGTGCAGAGTGCTGAAGTCTCAAAGACTCGTCTGAATTTGAATCTAGCCTCAGAGGCTCACTAGCTGTATGGCCCTGGGCAAGTCACTTTACCCCATGTGCCTCAGTTTCCTCATCTGTAAAATGAGAAGGAAATGACAAACTACTCCAGTATCTGCCAAGAAAACCCCAAAAGGGTCTTGAAGAGTCAGACATAACTGATCAGCAACAGGGCTTAGGTGTGACCTCAGCCTTAGGAAGGTTATTTTGGCAGCAGTGCAGAGAATGAATTGGAGAGACCAAAAACTTGAAACAGGAAGATGAATTAAGAGTCCATTACCAGAGTCCAGGGGAAGGGCCACACTGCCCAAGAACCTGTGGTAGCTCATCGACCTTGCTGCCTGTTTGTCTTCTGAGCCATTCACCATGTATTTTTCTTCCTTTAGAATCAATGCTATAAAAGAGATAACAGCCCGGTGCCCTCTGGCCATGACTGAAGACCTTCTCCAAGATCTGGCCCAGTACAGATCCCATAAGGACAAGAGTAAGTAGATTATGATTTCCTTTGCTCTAAATACCAAGCCAAAATTGCCTGTTTATTTGTGAGTAAAAGGTGGTTCTTGGTGGTATTTTGGACTGCCTTAAGATATTTCTATATTCCTTAGTCTAGTGCCTAGCATGTGCTAGTTATTCTTATTGTAATTGTCTTTATTGTTGGTGATTCTTATGGAGTCTTTGCTGTTGCAGATGTGATGATGTCTGCTCGAACCCTGATTCAGCTCTTCCGAACCCTGAATCCACAAATGTTGCAGAAAAAATTCAGGGTGAGTAATCCCTGGGGGCACCGGTTTTTGTTTATTCTGAATTCTACAGTGGTATTGAAAGTTGTATTTCAATTTTAGTGTTCATGGAAAGATCATGTCTGTATGTAAAGTGTATCTTTCCTTCTCTAAGAACCTATCCAAAAAACAAAGTTAAGGATTCCAAAAATGAAACTAGGACAAGTATCGTCTTACTTTTAGTTGACGTGTGCCCTTGGGAGTCGAGGAGTAAATTATAACTTGTGTCTTTGAAGCTTTGTGCAGCTGAGGAACCAAGGCTAAGTAACTCTTTGACCTCAAGATTTTCTTGGGTCCTCTTTAGCCAATTAATTCATCAACTGTTCTTGAGATGTGATCCTTGTCTTCATGGACCTTATCGTCTTGAGGACAGGTGTGTCTCATAAATAACTCTAATAAAATGTGTTAGAGGTACAACATATCATCCAATAAGGATAAATTGATCCTTGGGGATCCAAGAATGCTTTGTGATGATGGTGGTATCAAAAGTTGGGATTTTAATGGGGAGGCCATGGAGGGAACGGGCAGGAGGTAGGCAAACCCAGGACTCAGAGAACAGGATATATTTTGGTGCCTACAGAGCACAGAGGGATATTTTAGGAAGTAGCATAGGTAAGGGAATAACTGCCCACTGCCCACTTTCTGTGTAGCACCTCAAATTCTGCCCATGTAGCTAGAGATCTAGCCTTGGACTTGGGAAGATTTGAGTCTCTGCAGCACTGAACAATGTTAGTTATTCTCCTAAATCCCTGCTCTGGATTTCCATAGCTGCTATCTTTTTATTCTGTTATCTGCCTCAGTTTCCTCATCTGTAAATCTATTTAAAAAAACACCTCAGTTTCCTTAGTAGGGTCTTCATACATTTCGTGCCCACTAACTGTAGTTATCAACCCAAGGATTAAACTCTGGGTCTGCCTCTCTTTTCTCTTTATGTTTCAGTTTTCATCTATGTAGATGGTTCTCAAATCTTTTTGTTCAGTCACTATCTCTTCTATCCCACATCATGAACTACTTCTGGACAGTTAGCTATCCATTGGGTATCCCAGACATACTGTGTCCAAAGAAGAATCCATCATCATCTTTTCCAAAACCATCCCTTTATCTAGACTACACTACAACGATGTCATTCTTCTGCTTACTTTACTTTCAACTCCCTGGTCATTTGCCAAGTCTTGTAATTTCTCCTCAAAATCTCTCAAGTACGACTTTTCTCTTCATTGGCATAGATCCTCTCCAGTGCTGCCCCACTCCCTTCTTTCCTGGACTGTGGCAATAGTCTTCTCCCTTCCTTCAGTCCACCCTCTACTTAGCCATCAAAGGGATTCTCCTGACTTTGTTGTCCCCTACTCGGTTAACTCCAAGGGTTCCCTATTACCTCCAGGGTAATACATGAACTCCTGTTTGTCATTTAAAGGCGGTAGGAAACTAGACGGCCCAGTGGTTGGAGCACCAGGCCTGGAATCAGGAAGATCTGAATTCAGATCCAGCCTCAGACTTACTAACTGTGTAACCCTGGGCAAGTCACTTACCATCTGTCTGCCTCAGTTTCCTCATGTGTAAAATGGGGGATAATAATAGTACCCATCTCCAGGGCTGTTGGGACAATCAAACAAAATTTTACAGTATATTTGTAGCACTTAGTTATGTGCAAGATAAATGTAAGCTATCATCATCTGCATCTTGTTTCCTAGCTTTGAAGGTGCCCCGAGCCTTTGTCTTGGGAATTTTTCGCTTTCTTCATTCTCTCCATGGTTTTCATCAGCTCCCCTGAGTCCATTATGTCCACATGACTCCCAGATTTCTACATGCAGTCAACCTCGGTCTCCTGAGCTCCAGAACCGTTTCACCAGCTCTCCCAGATTTCTTGTAGTCATCTTAAAGGCAACATCCAAAGCAGATCTCTTTACCTCTCCTCCAAAACCTGTTCCACTTTCTGACATCCACGGTTCTTGTCTGGGACCCAACTATTCTTCCAGCTGCCCAGAGAGATTTCTGACTCTGCCGACTCTTGGTCAACATCCAATCACCTATTCCTCCGTAGCAAGTCTTTCTCCATACTCACCCTCACCAGCCCAGTTCAGGGCCCTCATCATGAAGTCGCCCTCTAATCGAGCCCCTTTCTTCCAAGCTCTCTTTTCACCAAGGTTTTCTACCTTGAAGCACAGGTGTCTTTGCTGCTCAGAGGTGTCGGTGGCTTCCTCTTACCTCCAGGATAAAATACAGACACTTGTGTTGTCATTTAGCAATTTTTACCTTGCACTGTGGCCTGTTTTTCTGGGTTACTCCCCTTCTCATGTTGGAGGTTCCCACCAAACTGGTTTGATTATTGCTTACCCAGCCTTTCCACAAGCTGTGCCCAAACTTGGAATGCACTCCCTTCCCACTAATGTCTTTGGGGATTCTGGGCTTCATTTAAAGCTGAGCTCAAGTTGTTCAAGTGTGTCCAACTCCATTTGGAATTTCTTAGCAAAGATCCTGGAGATGTTTGTGCTGTTTCCTTCTCCAGTTCATTTTACAGATAAGGAAATTAAAGCAAACGAGATGAATTGACTTGCCTTCAGTCACACTACAAATGAGTTCCTGAGGTTGGGTTTGAACTCAGGTCTTCCGGACTCCAGGTCCAACACTGTCCACTGCCACCTAGCCCTTCAGCTCAACAGCCTTTCCTACATATGACCTCTTCTAATTTCCACCACCCCTAAAACTATCTTGTATTTACTTGATACTTGTGTTTTTGCTCTTAAATGTATGTGTAGATTGTTAGCTCTTTGAGGTCAGGTATGACAAGGACTTAATATCTAAAGATTATTTTATGTTTTAGGGAAAACCCACAGAGGCTTCAGTAGAAGCAAGAATTCAAGAATATGGCGAATTAGATGCTAAAGATTACATTCCAGGGGCTGAAGTTCTTGAAGTTGAGAAAAAGGAAGTGGATGAAGAGGATGACGATGGTTAGTGATAGGTGCAGAAATTGCTTGTGTCATCTTTGTGGGGAGCTGAACCTAAGACCCTTGTATACTTCACAGCCTCACGCATTTAGAGTTGGGACCTCAGAGCCTATTAAGACCAACCCACCAGGGGCAGCTAGGTGGCACAGTGGATAAAGCACTGGCCCTGGAGTCAGGAGTACCTGGGTTTAAATCTGGTCTCAGACACTTAATAATGACCTAGCTGTGTAGCCTTGGGCAAGCCACTTAACCCCATTTGCCTTGAAAAAAAAAAAGACCAACCCACCTCATTTTGTTTGAGAGGAAACAGGCATTAGAGAGGCTGAGGGACCCAAGATCCCATAACCATTAAAAGGCTGAACTGGAATTTGAATCCAGTTCTTCTACTTCCAGTTCCATGCCTTACCATGCTAATGGAAGTATGTCTACATTATGGGGAGAGAATCTGTTCACAGGCCCTTTTTTTTGGTTTGTGTATTTTTTTTTAAGATCCAAAAGAATTTTCCTTTTCATGCCATTTGGTCACTTAGGAGAAACATAGGTTTTTGTTTGTTGACTATAAAAAACTCAGAAGAAAAAGGGTGGTGTCCTAGGAGTGTGTGATTTATTTAAATAGTCACCACTTCAGTTTTAGGAGAGAGCCTCTGGACATCTCAGGTCAGTTATGGATCCTGACTCTTATGATCCAGTGGATAAGATGTGAGATCTGGAGTCAGGAAGACTTGAGTTTGAATTCTACCTTAGCTTCTTCTTAACTGGTTAACACTGGGCAAGTCATTTCACCTTTTTTTTCAGCCTCTCTTTATGTTTAAAATTAGGGATTATAAAAATCTCTCCCCCCCCCCCCCCCAGCAGATGTGTGGAACAAATTACATGACAATTGTAACAACTTTAAACACCAGCTACTATTATTTCATTGAATTATAGATAAGACCTTTTCACATCAAGAATCATTCATTTTTTTTCATTCATCAAACTTAAGACTTAGATCTTGAAAGGGTCATACTATTAAGAGGAAGAAATTAGGTGACAAGTAAAAGTCAGAGCCAGGACTCTAACTCAGGAATCCTGAGAGTACATTGCTCTTGTCATTGTGCCAGGCTGCCTCAGAGGCATTTTCATGTAGTTCCATGACCAGGGAGACCTAGGTTTGAGCCCCATCTTTGACATGTGCTGACTGGATGACCCTGGCCTGGGTCTGACTTCATCTCTGAGAGCTCTCTAGACCACTCTCTTAACACAAAGAGTTAGGGAAGGTAGAGGAATTTGCACAGATGAGGAGTTTCCCTAATAGACCCAGCCCTGTCTTGCATCTGAATCTAGGGGAAGATAAAGAGGCTTCTGTCCATTCTCCTTTGTCTAATTAACCTGGATAACCCAGGAGTGACCTTCGAGCCTCCTTGATAACGTCACATTTCTCTATCCAGATGGGTGGGAAAGCGCCAGCCTCAGTGAGGATGAAGATGAAGATGGCGAGTGGATCCAGGTGTACCATTCCTCTGATGAAGAGCAACAGGAAATAGTAGGTCTTTGGACTCTCTTCTTTAAATCATAAGTTATTGGTCTAGCTCTGTTTTGCCTGGATCAGTCAGTGTAGAAGTCTTAAGACATGAATGATCAAGCTGCCATTTGTGTCGGTGAACCTCTGTGTTTTTTAATCGTTGTCCTTATAACACGTGTCTGTGTGACTACAAGGCTGAGAAGCTAAAGAATGTGCCCGTGGAGGAACGCAAGGCCAAGGCAGCTGCGGTAAGCACCAGCCGGGTTCTAACCCAAGAAGACTTCCAGAAAATTCGCCTCGCCCAGCTGAGGAAAGAAATGGATGCTGCTCCAGGGAAATCCCAGAAGAGGAAGAATTTTGACATAGACAGTGAAGAGGAAGATAGGTAAAACAAGCCCCATACCCAAGTGTGAGGGCTGGTGGGCATCCTAGGGTGAAGGAGCGTCAGTTGTTGTTTCAGCCTGCAGCATTTTTGATGATCTTTTTCACAGCTGTGTCTTTTTTCCCCCCCAGAGGAGAGTTGCTTTCCTTGAGGGACATTGAACATCTCCATAAAAAACCCAAGTCTGACAAAGAGACAAGACTGGCCACCGCAATGGTGAGGGCTTCATTTCTTCTGTTAAAATAGGAAACAATTGGATGAATGCACAGGGTGGGGGGCTCAGAAGGGGCATTGGATGGGAAATCGGGAGGCCCTTGGAGTGAGTCCAGATGGCATCTTACTGACTCTGGGACCTCGACAGGGCTGTCTTTGGGTCTTAGGTACACATCTGTTCACTGGGGCATTGGATCACATGGCCTCCAAGAGCCCTTCCAGCTCTAATTCTGTGGCTTAGGTCACCACATCCCACAGCTCTGAGTATTGTAGGTAATCATGAGTATATGAAGCAGCATTTGTTAAATACTTGTAGCAAAGTGTTTTTTATAATATATATATATATATGCATCAGATAAATTCTCCTTACACTGGTATGTCTAATATTATAACTTTTAAAGATAATGAAACTAAGGTAGACAGAGGTTAAATGACTTGTTCAGGGATACTCAGTTAGCAAGTGTTAGAGGCAGCATTTGGACTCTGGTCTTCCTCACTCTTATCTGGGGCTTTATCTATTTTCCCTTTCTTCCTGTTTTCTCCCTGTTTGTATGTCTTAGTATTTGAACCAGTGTTGGAAGTTATTTCTAAATATCTGGGGAAAAGGGCCATCTAAATGTGGCAAGCAGTGTGAAATAAATAGGAAAAGAGAAGAGGTGTCTGTTATTTTAAAAGAAAAAAATAATTTTTTTGTATTTGTAGGCAGGGAAGACAGACAGAAAAGAATTTGTGAAGAAGAAAACCAAATTGAACCCATTTGCTAGTTCTACAAATAAAGAAAAGAAAAAACAGAAGAATTTTATGATGATGAGATACAGCCATAATGTCCGATCTAAAACAAAACGTTCCTTCAGAGACAAGCAGGTGAGCTGGGATCAACACTCAGGGAGCTGACTGAGCTCTGCCCATGGAAGTATAGTGACTTTCCCCCTGAAAATTGATCACACTGTTGCCATCTGTATTAACATCTAAATGAATTCAGTATTGTGTGGCAGAGTAGAAAAGACTGTGAGGTGTAGGGAGAAGACGTGGGGTCTGGGTCTCCTGTTGCTCAGTATTTTAGGACCAGGTTATTCAGAGGTTTGATTAAGTGGTTTCTAGAATACTTTTCAACTGTTAGGATTTTGGAGAAGGAGTAGGGAGGAAAGATTCTCATCCCTTCACTGATTGTTAGAAGGCATTAACCTAGAGGAAGGGTTCCCAATCTGTGTCCCAGCTACCCTCAGGGATACAGATAGTATTTAATGAACAGCTGTGCTGTTCACTTGAAATATTAAAGAAACTGCCTTGACAAAGTTACAAAATTCAGAATCTTCCCTTGGAGAAGGAAGTTTTATTGATGACAAGATCAAGAGTATCACTATCTCATTCTGTAGCTGATGTGGGAGAAGGTCAGGACAAGTAAGAAAGGGGAAGAACTGGGAGTTTAGGCTGTTAGAAGAAGCATCAGTAGTTATGTTGATGACCCCAATTAAGAGGACATGAGTCAGGCAGGAGAGAAAGATGGGAGAGCATTCTGGAGATTGGTGCACCCAACTGATGGACTTGCAAAGGAAGAATGCCCCACTACTGGTGAATATCAGCATCAGCTGGGCCAGCAGGACAATGGGGGCAGGAAACACATTGAGAACCCATTTCCAAAAGAATTTCGTTAATCTGGAGTCTTAGGAGCCACTTACTGAGTGTATTTACTGCTTTCTAACTACTTTATGCAGGTTTTCCTGGGGAGAATTCTGTAACAATATAATTGCATCCTAGTGGAGTCTAACAAAGAGGTTGCATACTTGATTTTAACTTTGATTTCTTTTTTAATCTTCCAGTTGGCTCTGCGGGATGCACTTTTGAAAAAGAGGAAAAAGCTCATGAAATAACCATCTCACAGGGGAGACAAGTGCCAGTTTTGCAGTATTGCTTTGGAATAGCAAGGGATTCTTGTTGACTTTAGAAGAACTCTGAAGGTTGGCTAGCACCGATCCTACCAAAATGAATCCCCACACCAACATCCATCCTGAGAACTGGACACTGTGCTTAACGATCACCTTGAGAGAGAGAGCCCTCATTGACTGACCCGCACAAAACATTGCCTTAGTTCAAAATATTTTTATTCTGGAAATGGAAAATTGACAATATATGTAAAAAAAAAAAATTTATAAAAAAGAAATAAATTATTTGTCCAGTGGACTCCATTTCATTGGTCAGCCCTGGATAGCATGGTGCAGATGACAAGATAGGTGTAAACCCTAGCTTGATTGCCTTCTGTTTGCCCAGTGAGTCTGGTGACTGACCTATACACATATGGGCAAATGACTATAAGTCTTGCCAAAGGGTTAAATATTGTTTTAATATCTATAAGGAAATAATTGGTGAATATCTTTCTTAAAAAAATAATCTGAATTGTACATAATTGTCTCGAATTCTCTGGTTTGCTTCTTTATTCAAAAAGGGAATTTTCCCCTTATATCCTTTTTTTACAAAATATATTTTCATTGATATCAACTATTTTTACATTGCCTAAATTTTCTCCTGTGTACCATCCCTTTCTCAGTCCCAGAAGGCCATCTCTTATTTTTTTTTAAGAGCCATCTCTTATAAGTTTATTTTTTAAAGGAAAAATTCAACAACCGTGGCCATTACATAGAAGAGAAGAAACTTGACATCTATGCAGTCTTCCATTTCTGTGAACACCTTCCCCCACATCACCTCTGCAAAGAACTCTCCTGTCCTTTCTTGTCCTTTAGCTCAAGGAAAACCGTGACCTCTGGTATCTGCATCCTTCCCTGATGAGTGGTTATTGAGTGGGAAGCTTGGAGTCTGACCTGGAAAGACTCAGAAGGCATCTGGTTCCCCACATAGCCAGGAACCTTTTCTGCAGCATGGCTGCTGTCCACTGGCCATTCATTTAACACCTGCCCAAAGATTCAGGGAGAGGGGAAAGGAGCTTAATGTTCTTGGGGGTACTTCCCCAGCTTCTAGAGGTGTTTTTACATTAAGTGTGAATTTGACTTGCTAACTGCCCCATCAATCCTAGAACAGGCAGAATGAATAAATCTAACGATTCATTCCTTTTAAGAGGTCCTCAGGACAGCCATAACATCTCCCCTAGGTCTCCTCAGTTCTTACCTGGAATGATCTCAAGCCTTTCAACCCTCCTGTCTGCGTTCCTGTGGATGCCCTCTCCCTGTCTAATGTCCCTTCCTATAAGGAAGTAACCAGAACTGCCGAGACTGAAGGATGGAATGCCTCCAATTAATACAACCCAGGTTAGGTTTGTAGGTTGATTTGGGCTTTTGGTTTTTTCCCAACATCTCTTTGTTAACTCCTGTTGTGTTTATAGTGAACCAAAACTTCTGGATCTTTTTCTCACAAATTTTGTCTAGTGCTTTGTTGAAATCTAGGTCAACTCTTGTCTACACCAATGGTTTATGTGTCATTCTGGATAGATAAAATCAATATTTTTCTTTTAGGTTTTTTGGGGGGGGGTTGCAAGGCAAATGGGGTTAAGTGGCTTGCCCAAGGCCACACAGCTAGGGAATTATTAAGTGTCTGAGACCGGATTTGAACCCAGGTACTCCTGACTCCAAATGACAATTTTATCTAACTGATCTATGTATTCAATGCCATTCCAGTTAAATTACTAAAAAAAAATATTTTTTACTGAGCTAGAAAAATAACAACAAAGTTCATTTGGAAGAACAAAGGATCAAGAATTTAAAAGAAACCAGGAGAAAAGATATAAAGGAAGAAGATTCAACAGAATCAGACCTTGTATAAAATGGGAGCATTGTTGAAGTGCAAAAAGGATACTTTTGGTTAGTAAGAATGTAGCCAAAATTGGGGGGAAATCTCATAATTTCAGCATATGATTGGGTTGGAAGATTACTGTGGGATGGGAAAAGATGAACTGGTTGATTTAGAAAAACGTGAAAAGACTGGGATTTATGAAGGAAGATGAAACAGAGAAACATAAGTGGAAATAAGTATAATCCAGCCTGACATATATATGAGTGTATATATGTATATGTTTATAGATAGTTATGTGTGTATATATGTGTATGCATGTGTGTGTGTGTGGATATATATATATATATATATGTATATGTATCTCCATGTATATATATATGTGTATCTCCATGCCTCATTGTAGCCTTTAAAATGACAAGGGAGAGAATAAAGTAAAAAGTTCCCAGCAGAAAACAAGGAAGCAAAGAAAGCTGGGCAGCTTTGAAAACAATGTAGTATTTATTATATAGGTTATTGATAAATTTATATTGAATCTTTTATGGTCTTCTGTATACATGGAACATTTTTTCCCCATTTTGTATATAGATTTAATTTTTTTTAATTGCAAAAAAGCTTCATAAAGAAGAAAAGAGGTTAAGACAATGTCCTTTTTAATTTTCTAAATTTTGAACAACAAATGACAAATAAAATAAGTATTTCCAAAGACATTGTAAAACGGGAGAATTTTCTATTATATTATTTTAGTCTAATTTTTCCTGATTCTGCTTATTTCAGTCTGCATTAGTTCATATAAATCACCAAAGTTCTCATTTCTCTTTATTCATATTATCTTAATAATAGTAATACTTCATTCTATTAATATACAATTATTTGGGGTGGCTAGGTGGCACAGTGGATAAAGAACCGGCCCTGGAGTCAGGAGTACCTGGGTTCAAATCCGGTCTCAGACACTTAATAATTCCCTAGCTGTGTGGCCTTGGGCAAGCCACTTAACCCCATTTGCCTTGCAAAAATCTAAAAAAAAAAAAAACCAAAACAAAAAATATGCAATTAGTTTACCTTCTCTTTAAAACATTAAAAATTCTCACCCTATCTCCATCTTTCCCCTATCAATTGAGAAAGTAAGAAATAGGATACCCATTATACATATGAATTCATGCAAAACATTTCCACATTAAACATGGCAGGGGAAGCAAAATAAATAAAAGGGGAGAAATATGCCTCAATCTGCTTAGACTCCATCAGTTCTCTCTGGAAGTGGACAGCATTTTTTCAACTGAGTGCTTTGGAATTGTGGATGATGGTATTGTTCAGAGTAGCTAAGCCTTTCTTAATTGATTATAATACAATATTGCTATTACTGAGTACAATGCTGTTCTATCTTTATTATCATTTTTTTTTTTAGTTTTTTGCAAGGCCACACAGCTAGATAATTATTGTCTGAGACCAGATTTGAACTCAGGTACTCCTGACTCCAGGGCCGGTGCTTTATCCACTGCGCCACCCAGCAGCCCCTTGATTATCATTTTTTATAGCATGGTAGTATTCCATCACAATCTTATACAATAACTTGCTCAGTCATTACTCAATTGATGGGCATCCCCTTATATTCCTTTTTTTGGGATGTGCTGCTTTTTCCCCACAAAGCAAACTCAAAAGTATCTGTATGAATCTCCCCCTAAAGAAACAATTCTGAATTCCATCATGCAATTTAAAGTTATCACTTTGACTACAATCTAATGTATCACAATGAACCTCCTTTGTCTTTCAGATTGGTTACAGCAAAAAAACAGAATTAGTAAGGACTTTTTAAAAAATATGAGGCAGGGGTGGCTAGATGGCGTAGTGGATAAAGCACCGGCCCTGGAGTCAGGAGTACTTGAGTTCAAATCTAGTCTCAGACACTTAATAATTATCTAGCTGTGTGGCCTTGGGCAAGCCACTTAACCCCGTTTGCCTTGAAAAAAACCAAAAAAAAAAAAATATGAGGCAACACAATATCTACATGATATAATATTTGGTATTTTATCTAGCCATAGGTTTGTTTTGTTTGGCCCTCTGACTTCATTCTTTTCTGCCAATGCTGATGAGCCTTGCAATTAATAAACAAAGGGTTGTCTAAGGCACTAAGATATTAGGTGATTTGTCCAGGATCACATGTCTAGTGAGTTAAATGGTATCATCAGTCAATACAAGTTATGTGGTAATTGAGTCGAATACATATACCATGGGATCTGGGATTGGGTGGCTCAATGGATAGAGCGCTAAGCTTAGGAATCAGGAAAACCTGAATTCAGATCTGATCTCAGACACTGACCAGCTGTATGACCCTGGACAAATCACTTAACCCTGTTTGCCTCAGTTTTCTCATCTTTAAAATGAGCTAGAGAAGAAAATAGCAACCCCTTCCTGCATTTTTTGTCAAGAAAACTACCCAATGGGTTCATAGAGTCAGACACAATACAACAAACCTAGGGGCAGCTGGGTGGTCCAGTGGATAGAACAACAAACCTAAATTCAAATTGTGATAACTATGTAACTCTAAGTCACTTAACCTCTGCCTGCTTCTGGATTCTCATCTGTAAAATGGAGACGATAACATTGCCTACCTCACCTCCTAGGTTGTCATTAGGACAAAATGGGAGAACGTTTGTAAACACTATGCCAACTTTAGTGTTACATGAATATTAGCTGTTATAGCTGTATCATCTAAAAGTGTTTAAGGAAGATGCAATCTATAAAAGTTTGGGCTCAATAGTCAGCCCTTTGGTCTACAGTATAACTACCTGTTATATTTGCTATAGGAAGATCAGATCCAACTTTTGTAATTATGACTCATAGCAGGAACTTTGTCCAGGGACTTATCTGGAAAGAACGAATCCTCTCCTACTTTAAGAGTATCCTGGCTAATATTTAACTTCCTGTTAGAGATTCAGAGTTATCATTTTGAATATGATTGTCGTACTTTACTCTTGGGTTATTTTACCATTGTATCACAGCTAATATAACTATACCTTCAGGTCCCCCTTGGGTATATTAGGGCTATTTCTCTACAAGACAAATTTTCTAAAGTGCACAGCTTTTTGTTATTTTGTCTACTTTTAAAAGTTGTGCTTCTTCCCTTTGAGTCATACTCCCACTTTCTCACTCCTATCAACTGTGCCTATCTCTAATTACTATTCCTGATCGGTGAGATGTAAATCAGCTTCTTTCCTTACTCCTCCTGTACCTAATGTACAATTTTTAAACTTGTGTGGAATGTAAACCAGATAATAATCAGAATTCTTAGTATAGTGAGATACTTTACTCCTACTTGTAAAATGCTTGAATATTAATGCTTAACCTTGCCCTCTAAGGAGCAGTCACTGAATGGGAGTCCGACGGATGAGCTGGATCTGAATCCCATCTCTGCCACTTAAGTTTGTGACTTGGTATAAACCACAAATTCTCTGGGTCTCAGTTTCCACATCTGTAAAATGAAAGATTTGAATTATATGAACTGCAAAGACCTTCCAGTCCCAAATCCTATGATAACCTATGATCAGGATTTTTTCTCGTACTTCCTAATTCTCAGTTTATATTCAGAATTATTGAGCATTCACTAATCAACACGTTGGTTTGTCTTAGAATGCACATGTAAATTTTTTAAAGTTTTTTTGTTCTTTCTTTCTTTGTCCTGGTTTTTTTCCATTTTCTAATTCTTCTTTCACAGCATGACTAATATGGAAATATGTTAAACACAATTACACATGTATAAGCTGTATCAAATCACTCACTGCCATGGGGAAGGGGAAGAGAAAGAGGGTGGTAGAAAAATGTTTAACTCCAAAGCTTAGAAAAAAAATGAAGATTGGAAACTATCTTTGCATGTAATTAAAAAAAAATAAAATAACATAAGAAAAAAAAAGAAGGTACACTCCCAAAAAAACAAGACAAATTAAGAATGCGGGTGCAAGGTATACATTGCATGGCCATCCACACCTCTTCCCCAAGGTGTGTCTGGCTTGGCTAGCTAACTCTCTGCAACCTTCCCTCACACTGATAAACAGGAGGTTCCCAGAAAAAGGTCCCCACTATGCAGCTACTTTCAAACTCCTTCAGGATTTTAGCAATAATCCCATTGATCCTACTGACCACTTTAATTCTTAAACTACCAGCTATGTGTTTCTATTCACCCAAAAGCAACTGCTCACAATAATGACCCCTTTAGATTTTAAATACAATCATTTAACAATTATGAAAAAGAAGCAAATGTATCACAAGTACTCATATTAAAGCAAATGCTTTACATACATAAATCTAGGTCACATTGTGCAACCAAGGCAACTCAGTATCTGTGGATAGACACAGAAAGTGGCCAATAAGGAACATAAGTGAGGAAAACTCATGTATTTGGAATAACGCATCTATGGAACTGTAAGCGTTGGTGTCCTTTTTCTGTATTGAATGTATTCTGTATTGAATAGATGCTTCAGTTGCTAAAGATGAATTCATCCATTCTTGACTAAAGTGCCAGCCAAAGCTAGCCAAGCCAGTCAGTTGACTCAGTGGTTGCTCTGCTTCTGCTTCTAAGCTATTCCAATGCTCAGTGAGAATGAACTTCTCAACAATTGTACCATCCATTGGTTCTTACTTCAAGCTAAACTGAAATCTGTCCTTTCTTATCTCTTTTCTTTCTGGGTTTCTTCTAGCTTATGGTTATAAAAAAATTCTCATTTTCTGTCTATAATTAGAAAAATTACATGTCGTCCCCTAATATTAGCTCTAGTGTCCATATTGTTCCAACTGACGACACCTGATGCATTCAAAGTGAACAACCTTTCAATTGAAGCAATTAGATCCACATTGAATAGAGAACTGGATTCAGGAGGTTGTTTCACTTCAGATTCTTTGTGACCCCATTGGGGTTTTCTTGGCAGAGATACTGGAGTGATTTACCGTTTCCTTCTCTGACTCATTTTGCAAATGGAAAATTGAGGCAAACAGGATTAGGTGACAGACCCCACACCACTACCAAGTGTCTAAGGGCTCATTTGAAATGAGGTCTTCCTGGTGATCTACCTAGATCATCACTTAGTTGCTTGTGTTAAAGTTTCTTAATCTTTAGGGAATAGCTCCTACCTTCCAGGGATGTTGTGTGAATCAAATGAAATAATTTTTTTTTTGCAAGGCAATGTGATTAAGTGACTTGCCTAAGGTCTCACAGCTAAACAAGTATCAAGTGTCTGAGGCCAGGTTTGAACTCAGATCCTCCTGATTCCAGGGTCGGTGCTCTATCCACTGCTCCACCTAGCTGCCCCCCGAAATAATTCTTTTTTTATTTTTTATTTTTTTTAGGTTTTTTTTTTTTTGCAAGGCAAACAGGGTTAAGTGGCTTGCCCAAGGCCACACAGCTAGGTAATTATTAAGTGTCTGAGACCAGATTTGAATCCAGGTACTCCTGACTCCAAGGCTGGTGCTTTGTCCACTATGCCACCTAGCCGCCTCACCCTGAAATAATTCTTAAAAATTTTTTTTTAAATATTTAAGGCAATGGGATTTAAGTGACTTACCCAAGGTCACACAGCTAGGAAATTTATTAAGTGTCTAAGGCTGAACGTGAACTCAGGTGCTCTATTCACTGCCCCCTGAAATAATTCTTTTTTTTATTTTTTATTTTTTACAAGGCAGTGGGGTTAAGTGGCTTGCCCGAAGGCCATACAGCTGGGTAACTATTAAGTGTCTGAGGCCGGATTTGAAGTCAGGAACTCCTGACTCCAGAGCCTGTGCTCTATCTACTTTACACCCCTGAAATAATTCTTAAAAAGCATTTTGCAAATATTAAAGAATTATATAGATGCTATTATTGCTATTAACTCTCAAAACTCTGATTCAGAGCAATTGTGATGGCTGACAAGTAAATTGTCAAAAAAAATTTAAATAAGCAATTACTTTTCTTTGAAGCAGACTTATGTCTTGTACAAGTGGTCTGGCATTCCCTTAAAGGGTTATTCTTTGGCCAGCTGATGTTCTAGTCCACCACTTCTCTGTCAAGAGGTAGAAGCTATGTTTCATCATCCATTATTTGGAAATTGAGGTTGATTGCTGCTTTGGGTAGAGTTCTAAGGTCTTTCAAAGTGGCTTCTTCGCATGCTATTATCAGTCACCATAGAAATTGTTCTGGGGAGCCAAGATGGCAACAAGAAAGGATAGAGTCTTAGGCGCTCTCTGATAAAATTTCTAAACTAAGGACTCTAACTAAACTTTCGAGAGACAGAACCCACAGAGGGACCCAGTGAGGCAGTTCTCCTACTCAAGGTAACCTGGAAAAGAGCAGAAAGGCTCTGTTCCCCAGGGTCGGAGGGGCGGCTGCCAGAGGGGTGGCCCGCCAGATCAAAAGAACTTCAGCCTCCCGGAGGCAGCCCCAGGGCACTGGGAGCCCCAGCTCACAGCAGCAGGGGAGTCTCCTGAGCTGCACCCCGGGGAGCACCAGCACAAAGTGGGGGAACAGCAGGGGACCTCTGCCAGAGCAAACACGTGGAGCCCAGCCCTCAGGGCACACAACAAGCAGCTTGGTCTTTCAGCAGCCCAGATCCAGAAACAGAAGCAGGCGGAGCCCCCAGGGCATGAGCCCATGAGCCCAGAGAGACTGCAGAGCTCTGTCCTCTGCCCCTGGAACAGGACTCTGGGGCTCTGACTACATTCAGACACTGATTGCAGTCTAGGCCCCCACACAGAACAGCAGGGCCCCCCCCCCACCTTGACCCCATGGCAGAGGGAGGTGCTTATGGTCATTCACAGACCAGGAGGGAGGACAGAGCTGCACACACTGAGACCCTTGTGGGAGTGCCCCAAAAGCTCAGGAAGCACCCCAAAAACAGGCTTAGGCTGGGAAAATGAGCAAGCAGAGAAAAAAGAGGAACACCATTGAGAAATACATTATCTATGATCCCAAGAAAGATCAATATACTCAGTCTGAAGATGAGGAAACACAAGCTCCTGTGTTGAGTCCGGTGGAGGGAACTCAGGCCGACACCAATATGATGCATAAGCTGGTTCGTTTATTGATCACAGGATACATACTTTTATACTCTACATTTATGTAACCAATTGTATAAGCATTTTAGCAAGCATTTTTTTCACATGCATACCTTGTGTATGTCTTAGGTGATTGTTTTGAGAACCAAACAGTATTTTGATAAACAGAATGCAGATTGTTTTGAGAAACAAACAGTGATTTGATAAACAGAGTGCAGAAGGTAATTATCTCAGAATTTGCTATCTATCTGAGCCTGGGAATACATCTTGTTAGCTCAGACATGCAGCTACTCCCTTATCTAAGCTCTGAAGTACATCTTGCTTGTTAAAGCACAAAGCTATTTCTGTATTAACCCTTCATAGCTCTTAGCCTGGAACACATATGACACAACACTCCTGAATCTAAAGACTCCCAGAAAAACAGAAACTGGGATCAAGCTATGACAGAGCTAAAAAAAGACTTTGAAAATCAAATGAGGGAGTTAGAAGAAAAACTGGGAAAAGAAATGAGAGAGATGCAGGAAAAACATGAAAATGAAGTCAGCAGCTTAGTCAAGGAAATCCAAAAAAAATGCTGAAGAAAATAGCATGCTAAAAACCAGCTTAGGTCAAATGGATGAAACAGTTCAAAAAGTTATTGAGGAGAAGAATGCTTTGAAAAGCAAAATTGGCCAGATGGAAAAAGAGATAAGAAAACTCTCTGAGGAGAACAAATCCTTCAGACAAAGAATAGAATTCAGGGACATTGATGAATTTACCAGAAATCAGGAATCAATACTTCAAAACCAAAAAAATGAAAAATTAGAAGAAAATGTGAAATATCTCATTGAAAAAACAACTGATATGGAAAACAGACTTAGGAAAGATAATTTAAAAATCATTGGAATACCTGAAGTCATGATCAGGAAAAGAGCCTTGACATCATTTTCAAAGAATTACTACAGGAAAATTCCCTGATATTCTAGAAGCAGAGGGCAAAATAGAAATGGAAAGAATCCACCGATCCCCCCAAGAATGAGATCCCAAAAAAACAACCCCTAGGAATATTATAGTCAAGTTCCAGAACTCCCAAGTCAAAGAGAAAATATTACAAGCAGCCAAAAGGACACAGTTCAAATATCGTGGAGCTGCAGTCAGGATCACACAGGACTTAGAAGCAACTCCATTGGAAGCTCATAGGGCTTGGAATATAATATACTGGAAGGCAAAAGAGCTTAGAATGCAACCAAGAATCAACTATCCAGCAAGGCTGAATGTCCTCTTTCAGGGAAAAAGTTGGACTTTCAATGAACCAGGGGAATTTCAAATGTTCCTGTTGGAATGGCCAGAGCTGAACAGAAGGTTTGATCTTCAGATACAGGACTCAGGTGAAGCATGGAGATTGGAGGAGAGGGGGGAAATATGAGGAACTTAATGAGGATGAACTGCATGTATTCCTGCATAGAAAAATGATACTGATAATACTCATATGAACCTTCTCAGTTAATAGAGCAGGTAGAGGGAGCTTTTATAGTTGAAGCACAGGAAAAAGCTGAATTCTAAGATAAAATATGGTGTAAAAATGGAATCAATAGAAAAATGGGAAATGTAATGGGAGAAAGAAAAAGGAGAGGGGGAATAGGCCAAGATATTTCATATAATAAGATTTTTCTTTATTACAATGAGCTATTGCAATGATATGGAAGGGGAGATGCAAGGGGGAATGAGGGAACCTTTGCTCTCATCAGAGGTGGCTAGGAGAGGAAACAGCATATATACTCAATGGGGTATAGGCATCTGGAGTAAGAAGGAGGGGGAGCGGGGGGAAGAGGTGGGGATGTGAATAAAGGAGGAGAGGATGGACCATGGGGGGAGAGTGGTCAGATATAACACATTTTCTTTTTTACTTCTTGCAAGGAGCTGGGATTGGAAGGCCTGTCCAGGACCATAGGGCCAGGTGGATGCTGGGCCTAAGGGGTGGTATAGGGGCTCAGGGCCTCTTGGCCCCAGGACCAGGGATCTGTCTGCTGTGCCACTCAGCTACCCTACAGCAGAGTCAGAGTGAAAGGAGAGAGAAAATATAGTACATGGTAGTGGAGAAATAAGAAAGGAGGGAGTTGTGATCAGCAATGGCAACGTTAGAAAAATATGGAAGTAACTTTTGTGATGGACTTATCATAAAGAATGTGATCCACCCATGACAGAGTTGTTGGTGTTGGAACAAAGACTGAAGCACATTTTTTATTATTATTATTATTTGGGGGGGTGCAGGGCAAATGGGGCTGTGTTGCCTGCCTGGAGATGCATAGCAGAGTGATCTTTGGGTGTCTGAGGCCAGATTTGGACCCGGGTGCTCCTGGCTCAAGGGCCAATGCTCTGTCCACCACCCAGCCACCCCTACTATTATTACTATTTTATTTTTATTTTGGGTCTTTTTTTTCCTTCTTTTTGTTTTCTGCAGGGCAGTGGGGATCGGGTGGCTTGCATGTCACACAGCTGGGTGATTGTTGGGTTTACGAGGCTGGATATGGGCTCGGGTGCTCTTGGCTCCAGGGCTGGTGCTTCATCCATTGCATCACCTGGCCATACCTACAATTATTACTATTTTTTTATTTTAATTTTTTTCCCTCCCCTTTACTTCATCACTCAAGCAAGTTTGTATTCATGGGGGGAGGGGGGTATTTCGTTTACTCTTAAACAAGAATATTTTATTAATGTAAAAAAAACATTTGTACAAAATGAGAATAAAAAAAGAAAATTTAAAAAAAAGAAAAGAAAATGAGAAATCAGACCTAGGGTGTTTTTGCTGAAACTTAACTTTCTAGAATACTAGTCTAGTATTCATTCACCCCATTTCACAGCTTTTTTGACACTTTAAGTTCCAAATTGCCACTTTGCTTTAGAGAAACAGAGAGAGGCCATAACTGAACATGTAGATTTTAGGAAAGACCAGTTTTTAAAAAGTCAAAGCAGCTTTTGGCTGCTTAAATAACAAGGTAAAACATCAGTTTCATTAGTGTATCTATTCAATTTTTGAATTGACTCATCTTTTACTCTTATTTTGGCCTTTTTCTATGTAAATTCTACTGGTTACAAAGAAGAGTAGGTGAAAAAGTGTTACTGTCTAGCACAATTCATTACTATTATTTAAAAATAGAAAGCATGGTGTTTTTTATTGTGAGAAATGTAGGATGTTGGTCTTCATGGGGTATGGAGGGGAGCCCTTACGGAATCCATTACAAAGGGAGAATGGCCCAGCAAATCACTAGACTGGAAGTCTTCCTAATCCCATTCCAGGGATACCAAACCCCTAGAGATCTTGACCTAATGCTACTGAGTTTGTGCAATTAGGTAATTGAATATTAACCCACACACCCCCTGTGACAATTGGGGTTCTTTAGCATATCATGCATTGGATGATGTGGGGGGGAGATCATATTAGGGGCATATCATGGAATGGGCGGACCTTTTAGATTGTAACTCAAACTCTGAGAGCCTATGAATATCCAAGAGGGAGGGGAAAGAGTTTCTGTGGACAATAAATTACCTGACTCCTGAAACTAAGGTGTGCCTCACGTCTAGGAGTGAGGTGCCCGTATCTTGTAACGTGTATATTGCAAGGTTTGTGAATAAAATGTACAATTTTCTCTCTCAAAAAAAAAGAAATTGTTCTGCTTTCTGTTTATGTCAGTTTGTATTCATTCAATTCTGCCCACAATTCTCTGAATTTATCATACTTATCACATCTTATACTACAAGTCTTTTTGTTTTTTCAGCTAAAGCAGTAGTTGTGTGGTCCTGGCAATGGACTATGTCTGTTTTTCAAGGACCAGCTTAGTTAAGTATGAAGAAGGTTGACACTTGGCTACATCTTGGAGATGAATTTTTGGTTGTGGCTACCATGAAACCAAAGAAAAATTTCAAAATGGCATTCAGTTCTTACACCTAGTTCTCCTCCTTTCATGTGGAGGAGGATCATGTTTGTCCTTCCTTCTCAAAGAAGACCAGGACATCAGGGAGGTGGTGCCGTGACAAGCACATGAATTGGATTTGAGTGAGGGGGGCTGTGCTGTCACCAGCCTCACTTTCTTCTCAGAGTCATCTAGGTTGTGAATCAGGACAACTGGAGAGAGCTCTGGAAGTGAGTTAATCAGGGTCAAGTGGAGGAGCTCAGCAAAGCTAAAAGGAAAACAAAAACATACAAACAATATAAAAAGGTAAGAGTTATTATAATGACCTTGTAAAGGAGTAATTGAATATGGAGGAATAGGAAGACTAGAAATCGTGAACTTTGCTTCTCCACTTTGAAATGACTGAGTTTACACACCTAGCAATATGATGCATCTAATTGTTGTTCAGTTGTGTCCAACTCTCCATGACCCTATCTGGGGTTTTCTTGGCAAAGATAATGGAAAGGATTGCCATTTCCTTCTCCAGCTCATTTTACAGATGAAGAAACTGAATAAACATTCAGACCTGCTTAGGGTCATGTAGCTAGTTAAGTATCTGAGGCAGATTTGAACTCAGGTCTCAGAACTCTATTCACTCTATCATCTAGTTGTGCAGTCCATCTGTTGGGTGATCCAAAAATTTGCAGCTCATATTGTGTCTCCCGATATAATAATAATAATGTTGTGCTTCATTTTTGAAGAAGACTGACATCAGGGAGGTGAAGCCAGGACCCACACACGAAGTGCATTTGGGTGAGAGTGCTGTGCTAAGTCACCAGCCTCACTTTCTCCTCCAGAGCCATCTGGCCTAGTGGCCAGATAGGAATCAGGACGACTGGAGAGGACCCTGGTTGCGAAGCACAGTTAAGTAACTTGTCCAAGGTCACACAGCTAGTAAGTGTCAGCTGGATTCAAACTCCTGTCCTCCCGATTCCAAGATTAGTGCTCTATCCACTGCACCATCTAGCTGCCCTTTGGGTCTCCCAATATAAAGAAGCGATGATAAACAGAAGCAGCACCAAGAATGTAAGGATTCTTTCTCCCCCTTCTCCTCCTTCTCCTTCTCCTTCTCCTCCTCTTTCTCCTTTTCCTCCTCCTCCTCCTCCTCCTCCTTCTTCCTTTTTCCTTCCTTCTTCTTCCTTTTTCTTCCTTCTTTCTCCTCCTTTTTCCTTCTTCCATTTTAGTTTATCTTTTATTTTTTCCAATTGCATGTAGAGATAGTTTTCAATATTCATATTTGTAAATTTTTTTCACTCCTTCCTTTCTTGTCTCACTCCCCAAGATAGCAAGCAATCTGACATAAGGCATATATATGTAGAGTCATGTGACACATAGTTTCATATTAATTATGCTGTGAAAGAAGAATTAGAACAAAAGGGAAAACCTCGAGAAAGGAAAAAAACCAAAAAAGTAAATTTTCAAAAAGGGAAAGCAGTATGCTTTGATCTGCTTTTAGACTCCATAGTTCTCACATCTCTACATGTGAGAGGCATTTTCCATTATGAGTCTTATGGAATTGCCTTTCCTTACTTTATTGCTGAGAAGAGCGGAGTCATTCATAACTGATCATCACACAATGTTGCTGTGACTTTGTGCAATGTTCTCTTGGTTCTGCTCACTTTACTCAGCATCAGTTCAGGACATAAGGATTCCTAGTGACACTTCTGGTCAATCCTCATTACAGGTGGGTCATAATGAGGTTACATTCTTGTGGGAAGCCTGTCTTGAGTGCCAGGATACCTCCCCTCCCTTGGAGCCTCAAGGGGAAGGGAATAACAAAACTGGTCCTCTTTGGAGACTGAATATTTATACAAACAGTATCTCTCCATCCTATTATTAGAAGCATGACATCTCCTAATATTTCTCTCCCCTTCCCCCAGGTAAGACACTTAACAATTCCATCATTTCTCAGACTCTCTGCCAGAGATAAATAATGCTACTATCATCCTGAGTCTGAACTCAGGGCTCTAGCCACAGTATTTTCTAATCAGAAAGAGAGGCATAAAGATGGAACTGTGCCCAAAGAGCAATAAAACTGATCATACCCTTTGACCCAGCAATTACAATCCTGGCCTCTGTCCAGAAGAAATCATAAAAAAATGGGAAAAGTCCGACATGTTCCAAAATATTCACAGCAGCTCTTTTTGTAGTGGCAAAGAATTGGAAACTGAGGGGGTGCCCATCGGTTGGAGAATGGCTGAGCAAGTATATGAATGTTATGGAATATGATTGTTCTATAAGAAACTATGAATGGTTGGACTCTAGGGAAGCATGGAACGAATTATAGATGGATGCTGAGCCGATGGGAGCAGAACCAAGAATACACATTAGCAACAGCATTACAAGTCGGTCAGCTTGATGCAAGCAGCTCCTCTCAGAAGTTTGAAGGCCACGGACAACCCTGGGAGACCTGGTGTGGACAATGCTATACCCATCCAGAGGAAGAAAAACAGAACCAAATCAAACCAAAGAACCCTACAAAGTCTAAATGACTACTACATTTACTTCTTTAAAAAATTCTCTTGTCTCTTTCTTTCTGATCTCATGGTTTTATTTCCCTTATATCTTAGTTCCTCTTACAGAAAATGGCTAATCTGTAACGCTTTCAACACAAATGTGTACCTGACTGTTGGCCGCCGGGAGATGGTTTGGGAAGGGAGGGTGGAAGGACATTGCGCACATGCGTCTGCATGTGGGTGAATGTTGAGAATCGACCAAGACTTGTGATTGGGAAAATAAAATGTCAATAAAAAAAGAAGCATAATAACAGGGGCGGCTGGACGGTGCCGTGAATTGAGCGCTCCCGGGAGTCTGGACAGCTGAGTTCAAATCCTGCTTTAGGGCCATTGCTATGGGCCGTGGGGCCCTCCTCACCCGTCTAGAGGAGATCATAACGCCCGGCTTCTTAGGTCACAGGCCCTGGGCCTGAGTAGGCTCGGAATAATGCTCACGTTTTTCCGACCCCCCACCCCCACCCCAAAGATAGGAGCTAGACTTAGAATTTCATTGATATGAAGAATAAAGGCAGCAGCGGCTGAAGTGCTTAGGGAGTCGTGAGGACCCGAGTTCAAATCCGGTCTCACTGGCTGTCTGACTCTGGGCAAGTCACAGCACCCTGTTGCTCCCCCCCCCCCCGCACCAAGGGGAAAAAAGAAGATGAAGAAACCTCCTCTACCGGGGGACTGACAGGTCTGCGGCTTGGGGCTGCAGCGCCGGAGCCCGGGGAGCCCACCGGGTCCCCAAAGTCACGCAGCCGGGCTCCTGTCCGGGGTGCCGCTGCCTCCGGGGTCCTGCTCCTGGACGCCGGCTCCCGTCTTCAGTGTGTGTCTGTGTGTGTGTGTGTGTGTGTGTGTGTGTGTGTGTGTCTGTGTGTGTGTGTGTGTGTGTGTGTGTGTGTGTCCACGCGTGCCTGTGGAGGAGCCTCGCTCTCCTTTCCCCGGGTCTCCACACGAGTCTCGCACTTGGCAGGAGTGAGCCCCGCCCCCAGGCTCCCCCCGCCCCGCCCGGGCCCCGCCCACCACACCCTCCAGCCCCGCTCTCCCCGCCCCCAGGCTCCCCCCGCCCCTCCCGGGCCCCGCCCGCCACGCCCTCCAGCCCCGCTCTCCCCGCCCCTCCCGGGCCCCGCCCCCAGGCTCCCCCCGCCCCGCCGGGGCCCCGCCCGCCACGCCCCTCCAGCCCCGTTCTCCCCGCCCCTCCCGGGCCCCGCCCCGCCCGGGCCCCGCCCCCAGGCTCCCCTCCGGGAGGCCGCGGCTCGGGCCGCCAGTCTCCCGGCAGCATGAGCCCGAGACCGCGCCGGGGCCCGCCGCCGCTCCTGCGGGCGCTGCTGCCGCTGCTGCTGCTGCTGGGGGCGGGGAGGCCGGCCGCCTGCAGCCCCCGCGGCCCCGCGCCGCCCCGCTTCAACGTGAGCCTGGAGCAGGCGGCCCCGCTGCGCTGGCTGCCCGTGCTGCGCCACTTCGACCCGGGCTTCCTGCGCGGCGCCCTGGCCGCCGTCATCGGGGCGGCCGTCCCCGGCTGGGTCCTCGAGGCGCTGCGGCCGGCGCTGTCGGAGGCGGCCCGGCTCCTGCCGCAGCCTTTCGGCGCCGAGATCGGCGGCATGTGCGCCTTCCTGGGGATGGAGGCGGCCGACTGCGTGCTCGTGAACCTGGCCTACGAGTTCAGCGCGTGAGTAGCGGCCGCCGGGCCCGGGCTCTGCGCCCGCGGGCCGGCCGGGCTCTGCGCCTCCGGGCCTCCCGGGCTCTGCGCCCCCGGGCCGGCCGGGCTCTGCGCCCCCGGGCCTCCCGGGCACTGCGCCCCCGGGCCTCCCGGGCTCTGCGCCCCCGGGCCTCCCGGGCTCTGCGCCCCCGGGCCTCCCGGGCTCTGCGCCCCCGGGCCGGCCGGGCTCTGCGCCCCCGGGCCTCCCGGGCACTGCGCCCCCGGGCCTCCCGGGCTCTGCGCCCCCGGGCCTCCCGGACTCTGCGCCCCCGGGCCGGCCTGGCTCTCCTCCGCCCCCGGGCCGGCCTGGCTCTCCTCCGCCCCCGGGCCGGCCTGGCTCTCCTCCGCCCCCCGGGCCTCCCGGGCTCTGCGCCCCCGGGCCGGCCTGGCTCTCCTCCGCCCCTGGGCCGGCCTGGCTCTCCTGCTCCCCCGGGCCTCCCGGGCTCTGCGCCCCCGGGCCTCCCGGGCTCTGCGCCCCCGGGCCGGCCGGGCGCCGGGCTCTTCTGCGCCCCCGGGCCTCCCGGGCTCTGCGCCCCCGGGCCGGCCTGGCTCTCCTCCGCCCCTGGGCCGGCCTGGCTCTCCTGCTCCCCCGGGCCTCCCGGGCTCTGCGCCCCCGGGCCGGCCGGGCTCTCCTCCCCGGGCCCGCCGGGCTCTGCTGCACCCCCGGGCCGGCCGGGCTCTGTTTGTGTGCCTCTTATTCCTCTTCTTCCCTCCTCCCGGGCCCTCCCGGCCCCTTTACTGCTGTTGGGCACTGACTGACCAGGAGCGGGTGGAAACAGAAGTCGGTTCTGCTTGAGGGTCTCCCCCCTCCCACACTGAGTTTTTTAAAAATTGAATGTTTTTGTTTATTCAGCTACACGTAATGGTCATTTTTCATCAGCCATTGGCCAGTGTAGGAGTTCCCCATTCTAATTTTTTTTAATCATGTTAAAAAAGCCACCCCTGTCTCATTTCCTTCTCACCTAGCCTTAATGCTGAAGAAGTGTTGCTTCAGTCAAACTGAGACCGGTTCAAGTTCTTAGCTTAGAAATTTAAGCTAAGATTTCCCCCTGCTGTATCAGGGTCATCACATGACTAATAAGTGTCAGAGGTGGATTTGAACTCAGAACTTCCCTGATGCTGTCTCTTCCTGAAGGACACATGAGGAGGAGAGGGATGAAAAATTTATAGCATTATAAGAGGTTAGATTCCTGATCAGGAGCGGTAGCTAGCTGCTCAGACTCTTATTTCAGTTCAACAGACAAATATGAACTGCCTGTGTGCAGAGCAAAGCACTAGGGGATAGAAAGAAAAAGGATTTATAAAGTGCCTACTATGTGCCACAAACTAGGTTAGGCACTTTACAAATATTAGTTTCTTTGATCATCACAGCAATCTCAAGAGATCAGAGGCTTGTTATCTCCATAGTTGAGGAAATTATGGTTATATGACTTAGCCAGGGTCACACAGCTGGTATTTAAGGTTAGAGTTGAACCCAAGTCTTAACTTAAGAGACAGCTATGTAGCACAGTGGATAGACTTCTAGGACTAGAGTCAAACCTGGCCTCAGATGTATACTAACTGTGTGACCCTGGGCAAGTTGCTTGACCCTATTTGCCTCAGTTTCTTCATCTGTAAAATGAACTGGAGAAAGAAATGGTAAACATCTCCCAGTATCTTGTGCTAGGAAAATCCCAAATCAGGGCATGAAGAGTTGGATGTGACTGAAAGATGACTGAACAGCAACTTCCTAACTTTTGTCCTGACACCTAGTGCCAGTTAAGATATGTCTCTTTTTATCTAACAGATACAAAAAACACATAGACAGCTGGAAAGAATATACAAAAATAAATGGCAAGTGCTTTAGAGAAGTATCAAATGCTTCCATGTAAGGTCCAAGGAGGGATGTTATTGTCTGTGGAAGGGTGAGTGGGTGCCCGGAGGGAAATAGAGAAGGGATGGATTTTGAGTAGCTCCTTAAAAGGATTTAAAAGGCTATTGCTAGGTGGTGCAGTGGAGAGACCACTGGTCTCAGAGATTTACTAGCTGTGTGACCCTGGGCAAGTCACTTAACCCTGATTGCCTCAAAAAGATGAGATTCTTATTATATTTATATTCTATAATCACATTTATAAATTAAATATGGTATATATCATATAGACATTTTATATCATTATGAATTCTCATTCTATTCATTTCTGCATCAATTCATAAATCATAAGCTAGGCAAATAAAAAGCAAATTCTCACTTTATTTGTATTGTAACAATCAAAAATTAAAGAAGTAACTTCATCAGAGTCTTGGAATTCAAAAGCATTTAGGAGCAAAATGATCTAGGAATTTTTTTTTTTAACATTACAGCCATAGGAAGTAGAATCCCTCAGTCTAAGAGCATCAAAAGCTGAGAAAGCAAGATTTGGGAGTCAGAGTCCAGGCTGGGTTTTGAAGCCACTACAGCATTGATGCTCTGAGAACCAAGGAGCAATCTTTGGGAATGACCCTTGAGCTACCAAGGTAGAGACTCATTTGGCAGTGATGTTACTTTTAGACTTGAACTTGGTAGGCCCAGTACTATATAGGAACTGAATTATACTGATAGTATTTGATAATAGTTAATATTTCATATTTCAGTTTGTGTAGTATTTTACAATTATCTCATTTAATCCTCACAAGAGCTGTCTAAGATAGGTGTTATTTTTATCTTTATTTATTTATTTATTTGTTTATTTATTTATTGGGTTTTTGCAAGGCAAATGGCATTAAGTGACTTGCCCAAGGCCACACAGTTAGGTAATTATTAAGTGTCTGAGGCCGGATTTGAACTCAGATACTCCTGACTCCAGGGTCGGTGCTCTATCCACTGTGCCACCTAGCTGCCCCTGATCTAGGAATTTTTAAGGAATATTTTGGGGATACTGAGTACTTAGTGACTTTTTTAAAGAAAGATCTAGAGACATGTGGCTGCCCCTCCCCCTTTCTTATTATTTATTCCCCATAACAAGTCTTTGTTAGAAAGCATAATCCACTTCCTCCAAATCGACTGGATAGATAATGTCTGGTTTGTGAGCTGTCTGCAATGTGAGTGTGTCCCAACGGCTAGATCAGTTGTATGAATCTATCTGGGACCTGGGTTCAGTGACTGCCTGTGCTCTGATAAGAATATACAATGGAACATACTCATGGTTATATGGTTGGCATTGACTATTAAGTGATGCCCAGAGGAAAATTTTTTAAATTATTTTTTCAATGAACAACATTTTTTTCTCCTATTAGAAAAGAAAGAGAAACAAAATTCTTGTTACCAATATGCAGTCAAGCAAAATAATCCCATATAGGCCATGTCCAAAAATGAGTCTTCCATCCTGCATCCTGCATCACCCCTCAGTTAGGAACATGGTAGCAAGCTTCATCATTAATTCTAGTTTGACCACTGAACTGATCAAAATTCTTCACTTTTTCAGAGTGCTCACTTTTATAGAATTGTTGTTGGATTATAAATTGTTCTCAATCTATTTACTTCACTCTACATCAGTTCATGAAAGTCTTCCCAGGCTTTTCTCATTGGTATTCCATTGCATTCCTCTGCCATAAATTGTTTAGTCATGTCCCACATGATGGACAACCCCTGTCACCTTAGGTTCTTTGCCACTACAGAAAGTGCTGCTATAAAACATTTTGTATATTTGAGTCTTTTCCCTCTTTCTTTGCAAAGACAGAGAAGTGGAGAGTATCTAGATACCCAAGCAGTCATGGCCCCGTTGTATTCCCTGACTCAAGGATGCAATCAGTGGCCAAGAACTAATTGATTGGGATTTCTTTAGCCAACACTTGCAGGGAACAGACAGACCACTTGAGTACAATTGAAAAACAAAACAAAACATTATTCTGACAATTCTTTTTATTAAAAAATTTATTTTGATCTTTGCAACTATCAACAAACACAAACTTTTCAAGCTAAAAAGAATAGGGAAGAATATTGTGTAAGAGATTTTTAAAACTTTTTTGTTGTCATATTACTTTTCCATATACAAAGAATAGAAAAAGGATTGAATATGGAACTAGTAATCTCTATTAAGTACAACTTGCTTCTAAAAAAGTAAATAACAAGTACAAGATGTTCTCTTTGAACTGCCTTTCTTTTTCTGTCAGTTGAAATTTAAAAAAAAATTCATTGACTATTTTATCTTTAGTCTTTGGGAATGCTGTAACCAAAGTAAAAAAAGAAAACAAAAATTAATCTTCTTGTGGCCAGTTGTCTTATGACAGACCTTTTCAAGATAGTCCAGTTGATAGAAACACTGTTAATCAACTACAGCCAAGCAACTATGAGATCGTGTGCTCCATTAAAACTCATTTTTTTTGTTTTTGCAAGGCAGTGAGGTTAAGTGACTTGCCCAAGGTCACACAGGTAGATAATTAAGTATCCAAGTTCAAATTTGAACTCCTGACTCCAGGGCCAATGTGCTACCCATTGCAGCACCTAGCTGCCCCAAAACTAATTTTTAAAATAATATTTTATTTTCTGCCCTCCACATCCAGAGAAAAAAACTATGGAGTCTGAATCTAGAGCAAAGCATACAATGTTCATTTTTTTAAAAAAACTTCCATTATGGTTTTTTTCTTTCTTTCTCATTGTTTTTTCCCCCCTTAGATTTTTCTTTCACAATATGACCAATATAGAAATATGTTAAACATGACTTTATATGTATTATATAAGATTGTTGATGGCCACGGAAAGAAGGAGAGAAAAGAAGGTGGTAGAAAAATGTGGAACTCAAAAGCTGGCAAAAGGGTGAATGTTGAAAACTACTTTTGCATGTGATTGGGAAAAATATAAAAAAATAATATTTTCTTTTCCCCAATTTACATTTAAGACAGATTTTGACCTTAATTTTATAAATTTTGAGTTTTAAATTTTCTCTCTCCCTCTCTTACTCTTCTCCCTCTGCCTCTGCCCTGGACAGAAAGCAATTTGATATAGATTGTACCTGTGTCCCACTTCTTTGACACTTCTGAGTGGGCTTCTCATTGAGTTCAAATGATAACAAATGAGTCAAAATATTCAGAAAAGTAAACTTTTAAAAGGTCTGAACAGTTGCAAATATAGATTTGTGGGCAGGGACAAGATCACATTTTCTTTCATTCTGAAGAAATAAGAGGTGTTTTACTTCTGAAAAATTAAAACACTGAAGATGTATTTTTCCTTCCTCTTTTTTGTTTTCTTGTTTGCTCATGCTAGTATGGTTCCTCTTTCACTTCTTCTTGCTTTTATTCTCAGATTCTGCACCAGCATCATCGCTCAAGATATCAATGGCAACATTTACCATGGTCGAAATTTGGATTATGCATTTGGAAATCTTTTGAGAAAGTTGACAATAGATGTGCAGTTCATAAAGAATGGACAGGTACAGTGAGAGTCTGGCATGAATTGATACCACCCTCAGTGAGAAGAACAATTTCCAAAGATACTTTCAGTATAGAACATAGAAATTAGTGGACTAGACAACAGTGTGAAGAGTCTTTTTGTAAAATGGAAGGTCAGCTTTTACCTTTACACCAGTGAATTCTCTTCTCATTCAAATCAACTGCTTAAAAGTAAGCAATTTTCTTGCAAGTCTAATTGACTAGTATCTCTGTTACCAGTCTCTTATTGATTAAAAAAAAACCTATAGGGGCAGCTAGGTGGTGCAGTGGATAGAGCACCGGCCCTGGAGTCAGGAGTACCTGGGTTCAAATCCAGCCTCAGACACTTAATAATTACCTAGCTGTGTGGCCTTGGGCAAGCTACTTAACCCCGTTTGCCTTGCAAAAATCTAAAAAAAAAATCCTATAGAAAAAAGATGTATCTTTCAATCCTTTCATGTTAAAAAGCAAGTACTTTTGTAAAATCATTTTTATTAAGTACAAGTAACATACTTGGTGCTGGAGAGCAGAGCAGAACAAAATCAATCAAAAAACTTTGATTATGCTAGGAACCTGCTTAGCACTGGGAACACAGTATTTTTTCTTAGCAATGAGCCTATATTCTAGCACAGAATATGCAAAAAAAAAAAAAAAACCCAACCACCCCTCAAAAAACCAAAACAGAACTAAAACTATATAATTAGAATAATAAGGCCAGCTAGTTGGTGTAGTGTATAGAGTGGCAGGCCTGGAGTCAGGAAGACTCATCTTCCTGAGTTCAAATCTGGCCTTAGATGTCTACTAGCAAGGTGATCTTGGGCAAATCACTTGTCCCTATTTCCTCATCTCTAAAATGAAAGAAATGTGACAAATAAAAAGTCCAAGAGACATAATTTCTGAATAATTAATAATCAATTTATTAATTATGACTTGCAACTAATTAATAGATTGATGTCAGTGGCTTTCTCCTGTAAGCCACAGATTTATTTTCCCCGATTTACGTGAACATTGAATGCTTAAAGTTTTAAAGGGTAAATCTGATTGGTTAATAATCAATGGGGGGTGGTAGGTATATCAGTGAGGAAGTAGAGGAAAAATCTTCAGCCCCTCCTGTTGAGAAAGTGAGATTCAACCATCTCCAGCAATCTGGACAAAAGAATTCATCTCTACCCAGATCACTATGGCTGGTTTTCCCATTCATAAACTGGGGCACCTTAAATTTTTTTTTGGTTTTTTTTAGGGGTTCTTTTTTTGCAAGGCAAATGGAGTTAAGTGGGTTGCCCAAGGCCACACAGCTAGGTCATTATTAAGTGTCTGAGACCGGATTTGAACCCAGGTCCTCCTGACTCCAAGGCTGGTGCTTTATCCACTGCACCACCTAGCCGCCCCCACCTTAAATTTTAATAGAAGGATCCAAGGTTCCTAAGGGCAACATCTTATCTAGACTGGGTTCTATTTTCAAGGTCTTATAGCTGGGCATGGAACCCTGTGTCATGAGGATTTGGAAATCACATCTGTCAGCAATGTTCTTCAGAGACAGGCTGAATAACCTACAGGGTTTGGTTTCTGAATGAGGAAATAGGAAAGGAAAATCATTGATCTAATTCAATAATTGGTTATTCATTTGAGAAAAATAATCATCTTTCTCATTAAAAAATGCAAACCACTCTAGTATCTTTGCCAAGAAAACTCAAAATGGAAGTCACAAAGAGTCAAACAATTGAACATTATATTCATCATTTGCTTTGTCCAGTTCTCAAAGCTTAACATATACATATGAATTATATATCCATAAGAATATAACGTGAGGGGAAAATGAGATAATATCTCTAAAGTATTTTGTAAACCTGAAATTGTTATATAAATCTCAGCCATTCTAGTTTTGAAGCCTGCTATCCAGTGACAAGGCTGAGAGAAAAAGCTAAGAAGTCAGGAAGATTGGATTCTCATTCCTTTCCAGCCAATTATTCATTATTTAATGTTGGGTTATTCCTATTGTCTCTCTTCACTGCAGTGTTCTCAGTAAAATGAAGGGTTGTCATCTACTCTTCTTATGAGTTCTTATGAAATAAGATGATATATATAAACAGACTTTTAAAATGTTTATGCTCTGTAAATATAGGATTGTCTTGTACTTTTCTCTTGTTTACTACATTTATTGAACAAATATTTACTCATCATTTGCTTTGTCCAGTTCTCAAAGCTTAACATATATATATATACATATATATATATATGAATTATATATCCACACGAATATAAGTGAGTTTATAAAAACTCTATGCAACTTTGGAAATATCTTTAGTATGTGTAGTTTGGTACTTGGTGCAATGTGACACATCTAACAGGAAGGTTTTTGGCTTGTCGAATAAGTCAACATTAATATGAACCTTAGAAGTTTGCAAAGCACTATACTATATAATTTGTTCCTTTTGTTATTTTTTATTGTTGGATTATTTCAGTCGGGTTTGATTCTTCATGACCATATTTCCTTCTCCAGCTCATTTTACAGATTAGGAAACCGAAGCAAACAAGGTAAAGGGACTGGCCCAGGGTCACACAGCTAGTGTCTGAGCCCAGATTTGAGTTTAGAAGGATGAGTCTAACTAACTCTAGGTCCAGTGTTCTACCCACTGCAGTGCCACTTAGTGATTTATTCCTTACATTCTTATGTACATTTTTAAGGTGAGCCGAGTGAGGTTTAGAAGGTTGTTACTTTCCCAAAATTGCAGCCTGTGGTACCTGAGTCAGAGATGAGATTTGAATCCAGATGTCCTGATTGCAAGTTGAGAGCTCTATTGACTATTCCATTCCATTCTGCCAGTGATAGATTAGATGATCCCTGTTTTATTGTTGGGAATGGGAAGAAGAACTTATCTAAACATGTTCAGGGAGTTAGGGAACAATCCATTAGTAGAATACAGGCTTCTCAACTTCTAAGTTAGCCTACTAAATTAATAAATTTTCAGTTTTCTGGATTGATAGTGGAGTGGGCTCATTTTATAACCCCAAGGAACTCTTTCTCTTATTCCTAAATTGTTCCTCACAGTAAGAGTGTAATGTTTGTCCTTCATTTTTAAAGAAGACCATGACTTCAGGGAGTTCATGCCATGACAAGCATGTGAATTGGATTTGAGTGAGAGGGATGTTGTGCTAAGTCACCAGCCTCACTGTCTCCTCCGTACATCTGGGTCCAGTGGCCAGATATGTATCAGGTGGGCTGGAGACAACCCTGGATGCAGGGCAGTCAGGGTTAAATGATTTGCCCAAGGTCATACAGCTAGTAAGTGGCAAGTATCTGAGGGTGGATTCGAACTCCTGTCCTCCTGAATCCAAGACCAGTGCTCTATCCACTGTGACAAGAAAGAATGGCAGCTGGTATTATTGCTAAATCATTGTTGAGAAAACTGAGACAAAACAGGATTAAGGCATTTATGGATGCTATTCTCTGAAATGAGGTATTTAGGATAATGGACTTTGGAATCAGCAGACCTGAGTTGAATCCCAAATCTCCCATTTATTTCCTTGGTGACCTTGGTCATGTCCCTTCCTTCAAGTCTCTGTTTCATTATCTCTGAAAGGTTGTATCATATGACATCCAAGGTCCCTTTGTGATCTAAAATTATAATTATTTGATTTTGGATGAAAGTGAGATGTCATTTACCATGAAAGTGGTTCCACTTTGGTATCTTTTTAGCAAGTGAATAAGAGTAAAATAAAGAAAGAATGAATAATAATACATGTTGCTCATTGTTTAAATTAGTTTGATTAATTTTTTTTCTTATGAACAAGTCAGGAAGTTTGTAAATGTTTTTAAGAACCTCTCTTCTAGAGGTTCTAGAATTAGGTTCTTTTACTCAAGCAAGAGAGTAAAGAGAAGAGAAAAATTGCATTTCTTTGACAGGAAATCTATACTATAGTATTTGAGGTAAGACTTTTAGAATAATCTCTTGTTTTCTTTGATTTCAGATTGCATACACAGGAACCACATTCGTTGGTTATGTAGGTTTATGGACTGGACAAAGTCCCCAAAAGTTTACAATTTCTGGTGATGAACGAGGTAAACAGATGAACCTTCATGCATTTTAATGGACTCATTGACCATTCTGCTTACATCTTTAGCATCCTAAATAGCTAATCTTGGAAGTTAAGCATGACCAGGTCTGGTTAATATTTAAATGGAAGACCACCTGGAAATACTATAAGATGGAAGTACAAAGCTAAGAGGCAGAAAAATATAATGGGTAGAGAATTAGCCTCAGGGTCAGATTCTAGCTTCTACCCTCTGACACTACACTAAGTATGTGACTTTGGATGTTTCACTTCATGTGAAAGTCTTTTAGTACCTCAGTCAAATTTCCAAGACAATGTCCTTAACCTTTTCCGTGTCTTTGGTACTTTAACATTTAGTGAAGTTTTCTCCATAAAGTTTTCTCCATAAGTCCATAAAAATAAAATAAATAGCATTACAGAGGAAATTAATTATGTTGAAATGTCATCATAAAATATAAAATATTGAAATATAGTTATAAAACATAAAATTTCTAGGTTTAGAAACTATTTTAATATTATATGCTGAATGATAATTGCTGAGATGTATTATAGAAGACTTTGAGAATTCTCTATCCCAGAGAATTCACAGATCTGACCCACGATCTTATTATATGTTTTTCTCATATACCTTAGGAAGATCAGTCTTTCCCCTAAGCTTGAAGGAGTTTAAAATGACTTCCCCCAGGGTTAGGTTTGACTTTTACTCCAGTTTCATTGGGGGAGGAGGTGGAATTTTTTCTTTTTTTTATGTTTTTACCAAGACTGCATTATTTATGCAACCCTTGACAGAAGTGAAATCCGAGTTTCTATTCTAGCTAGTTCTTTATTTTTTTACATAGTTATTTTTACTGAGTGATTGAATTAGAGAGTATATAGGGAATGGACCTATGAGTCTACTTTCAAACATTTTAAAATATTTTTCATAGGGTCACAGGTTTGATGCTGGAAGGGACCATTGAAGCAATTTACTCCAACTTTCTCATTTTACAGATGAATTAACTGGGACCCAGATAAGTAAAGTGAGTTGCTCAGGGTCACACAGGTAGTAAGTAGCAGAGCTGAGATTTAAACCTTGGCTCTGGGCTATCAATATACTCATTCTTAGAAAGAACTCCCTACCATTTTGTCCAGGGAAATTAATAAGGTATGGTAGATAAAAAACTGCCCACAAAGTCAGGAAGACTTGGACTCAAATACTACCTATAATATATAACAAATCCAAGCTCAACAAATGGGAAAAAGAGATAGAGACAAATCTCTGATGCATCTTAAGGAACTCTCCAAGTTGCAAAGCAAATGCTGACTTGTTGGTAGGAGTTTTTTGTTTGTTTGTTTTTAGTTTTTTGCAAAGTTAATGAGGTTAAGTGGCTTGTCCAAGGCCACACAGCTAGGTAATTATTAAGTGTCTGAGGCTGGATTTGAACCCAGGTACTGACTCCAGGGCCAGTGCTCTATCCACTGCCACCTAGCTGCTCCTGGTAGGAGTTTCTTCATTGCAATTCTCTACACATATGAAATTAAAGATCCAGTGTCCACCTCTTTTCTTCCTACAAAAACAATAACTCTCCTAAACAAGGGGTCTGGTGTAAAACTTTCATGAACTACTACAGTTTGGGGTAGGATATGCTTGGGAAGAGATCAGTTGTATCTGTTGAGGAGATTCATGTGTAAAAAGAGATTGTTGTAATTGGTTATTGAGACACACAAACCTACCTCCTGATAACTGAATGTTAGCCAATATTTGGTCTGCTGAGATTCATCCTTCCTCTAATCACACTCCTGCCCAGTCTTCTGACTGTATTCCAGAAATAAAAATGAAACTAGTTAAATATAGGGACTTTTTTTAAAAGATTTTATTTGAGTTTTACAATTTTTCTCCCAATCTTACTTCCCTCCCCCCACGGAAAGTAATTTGCCAGTCTGTACATTGTTTCCATGTTGTACATTGATCCAAATTGAGTGTGATGAGAGAGAAATCACACCCTTAAGGAAGAAACATAAAGTATAAGAGATAGCAAGATCAGACAGTAAGATATCTGTTTTTTCTAAATTAAAGGGAATAGTCCTTGAAATTTGTTCAAATTCCACAGCTCTTTATCTGGATACAGATGGTATTCTCCATTGTAGACAGCCCCAAATTATCCCTGGTTGTTGTACTGATGAATGAGCGAGTCCATCAAGGTTGAGCATCACCCCTATGTTGCTGTTAGGGTGTACAGTATTTTTCTGGCTCTGCTCATCTCACTCAGCATCAGTTCATGCAAATCCCTCCAGGCTTCCCTGAAATCCCATCCCTCCTGATTTCTAATAGAACAATAGTGTTCCATGACATACATAGACCACAGTTTGCTAAGCCATTCCCCAATTGAAGTACATTTACTTGATTTCCAATTCTTTGTCACCACAAACAGGGCTGCTATGAATATTTTTTGTACAAGTGATGTTTGTACCCTTTTTCATCATCTCTTCAGGGTATAGACCCAGTAGTGGTATTGCTGGATCAAAGGGTATGCACATTTTTGTTGCCCTTTGGGTGTAATTCCAAAGTGCTCTCCAGAAAGGCTGGATGAGTTCACAGCTCCACCAACAATGTAATAGTGCCCCAGATTTCCCACAACCCTTCCAGCAATGATCATTATCCTTTCTAGTCATATTGACCAATCTGAGAGGTGTGAGGTGGTACCTCAGAGAAGCTTTAATTTGCATTTCTCTAATAATTAATGATTTAGAGTAATTTTTCATATGGCTATGGATTGCTTTGATCTCATCTGTAAATTGCCTTTGCATATCCTTTGACTGATATAGGGATTTTTAAAAGTTATTTGAGAGGATATGTGGAATTGTCGATTATTTTTTAAAATTTATTATGTATTTATCAATAAACTTTGCTCTTGTCCTAATATTCTTTCCCCAATTTTGTAGATAAAGGTTTTTGGTGGGAGAATGCCGTGGCAGCTCTTCTCAAGAAAAATTGTCCTGTGAGCTGGCTTCTCAGGAATGTAAGTATGTTTTCTGTTGAGGCTGTCCTCATTAACTTTGTTTTCTATATGCAAATCATTTTCTGATGTTCAATAACTTATATGCAAGTTTCTAAGATAAGGAAGCTATATTACTTAATCATTAAAGTTAAAGTAATTACTTTGGTATATGCAAAGCTTTTGAAAACTTTGGAGTTGGTGTTTTCTACAAGACCCCAATTGCAGTGGGTGGGTGACCAGTAACAAAGCTTTACAGATTTTTCTATTTTTGTTATTTGGGTTTTGATAGCTCAAGTTTTCTGTTCTAGCTAGAAACTCCAAGAGTCCTTCTAGACCATCTTTTGCCTCATTCTTACCTAGTCTTTAATTACTGAATGGAAGTTGTCTCAGACAAACTGAGACCTGGGAAGGATCTTAACTCAAAAAGACCAAGGCCTCCCACTGCATCTATCACTAGTCTTCTTGACCTATGACTTGCTGCTGGACTCCCGAGACTCTAGAGGATAGAGTGAGGCTGATGACTTTGTATAACTCTGCCTTACAAGATCTCACCCTTCTGAAGTCTTTGGTTCTCTTCAAGACAAGGGACTTTCGAAGGTTCGGCAGCGAAGGCAACGGAACCAGCCGCGGGAAGCAGCTCCTCACGGCCGCGGCCTGGGCCCCGCACGGAGCCCAGACCAGGCCGCCGCGGGAAATGGCAGCCTGGGCCCGGCCCGCCAGCTAAGCCGTCGCGGGCAGCGCGCTCTGTAGGGCCGAGAGGCGCCTCGGGCATGGCCGGAATCGGGGCCCCAGGGGACTGTCTCCTGGGCACGGAGGCACGGGGCGTGGGGCGCGGGGCGCAGCCGGCCCTTAGCGCATCCCTGCCCACCGCTTCGTGCTGGCAGCCAGCAGCGTCGTCTTCGACGCTATGTTCAACGGCGGCATGGCCACCACCTCGGCTGAGATCGAGCTGCCCGACGTGGAGCCCGCCGCCTTCCTGGCGCTGCTATTTCTTTATTCAGATGAAGTTCAAATTGGTCCAGAAACACTCATGACAACTCTTTATACTGCTAAGAAATATGCAGTTCCAGCTTTAGAAGCACATTGTGTGGATTTTCTCACCAAACATCTTCGGGCGGATAATGCCTTTATGCTTCTTACTCAGGCTCGATTATTTGATGAACCTCAGCTTGCTAGTCTTTGTCTAGACACTATAGACAAAAGTACAATGGACGCAATCAGTGCAGAAGGTTTTACTGATATTGATATAGACACATGATGTGCTGTTCTAGAAAGAGACACACTTAGTATTCGAGAAAGTTGACTCTTTGGAGCCGTTGTTCTCTGGGCAGAAGCCCAATGTCAGAGACAGCAGTTGCTAGTGACTTTTGCAAACAAACAGAAGGTGCTAGGAAAAGCGCTCTCATTAATCCATTTCCCACGGATGACTATTGAGGAATTTGCTGCAGGTCTGGCTCAATCTGAAATTTTATCAGACCGAGAAGTGGTAAATCTCTTCCTTCATTTTACGGTCAATCCTAAACCCCAAGTTGAATAAATACATTGATCGCCCAAGATGCTGCCTCAGGGGAAAAGAATGCAGCATCAGTAGATTTCAGCAAGTAGAGAGTCGTTGGGGTTACAGTGGAACAAGTGACCGAATTAGGTTCACAGTTAATAGAAGAATCTCCATTGTAGGATTTGGGTTATATGGATCTATTCAAGGGCCCACAGATTATCAAGTAAATATACAGATAATTGAATATGAAAAAAAAACTCTAGGACAAAATGATACTGGATTTAGTTGTGATGGGACAGCTAACACTTTCAGGGTCATGTTCAAAGAACCTATAGAAATTTTACCTAATGTCTGCTGTACAGCTTGTGCAACACTCAAAGGTCCAGATTCCCATTATGGCACAAAAGGATTGAAGAAAGTTGTACATGAAACACCTGCTGCAAGCAAAACAACATTTTCATTCTTTAGTTCTCCTGGCAATAATAATGGAACATCAATAGAAGATGGACAAATACCAGAAATAATATTTTATACATAATTCAAGTAAACAGACTAATCTGAAAGACATAATTACCTAGCTGCTAATGTTAGTAGTGTTATGAATGTTCATAATTTTAATATTTAAGAAACATTTTAGTTTCTTAGAAAGATAGAAAAAATGTCCATATTGGCTTTGCATGATCATCAGGATATAATGAACTTAATGGAAAGTGTTTCATTTTCATATAACTCTAGGAGAAAAGTGCAGAACTTTAATTGTAAGAATATATATTTAAGCAGCTACTTATGCTTTCACTTGGATAATTTCATAAATCAGCTTGTTTGATAGTCTTTCAGTAGTTTTTAAATTGGAAGAACCTTACTTGTTAAGAACAATTGAAGTTTTTGGGGGGTTTTACTGTTTTGCCAATTGGATGGGTGAATTGATCCATGTGAGCTTGGTCAGTATTCTTGCTAAACCTTTTGTTAATTCAAATAACTCTTTTCAGGAAATATGAAAACTGGATTTGTACTTTTGGTTTTGGAATTTTGGAGAACCACGAACATATCTTGTGATAGGCATTTGGAATTGCATTAAACTGTTTCTAAGTGTTGAAAAGCATTTAATCTGTTTACTTGAGATCTAGAATCCATTTAAAGAAATGGTTATTTTGTAGAGTATATAGTAATGTGTTACACTGTAGAACTTATAAACTATAAATTGGAGTTTTATATAAATAAATCTGCAATAATAATGTAAAATGTGAAAAAGAAAAGTTATCTAAGATTGGGCACTTTAAAAAAAAGACAAGGGACTTTCTTACATATCATTAAGAGCTGATTTCCTCTTCAAATCTCTCTTCTGGACTCACTAAAGCAATTTTATTTTAAGTTGTTTTTGTTTTTTTTTTTTTTGCAAGTCAAATGGGTGGGTTGGCCAAGGCCACACAGCTAGGTAACTATTAAATGTCTGAGACTGGATTTGAACTCAGGTACTCCTGACTCCAGGGCCAGTGTTTTATCCACTGCGCCACCTAACTGCCCCTCACTAAAGCAATTTTTAAAGAAAAAAGATCTATCATCCTTTATTGCTTCCTATGTGATTCTTTCATGAAATTTACTTGTGCCTGATAAAGAATGACTTCATGTACTTGTATGTTTACACTATAAAATCTTGTTATTTAACCCTTTTTATGTGATTAGGTTTGAGATCGATTCTGTTATAATAAAACAAACAAATAAACTAAATACAACTCTACTTTGCAGGCATTTCTTGTCCCCATTTGCATAGGAACCCAGAACAGACAAGTTTGATGGTTTTTATTTCTCCTTTTTGGCTAGACCTTGGAAGAAGCTGAGAACTTTGAAGCTGCTGTGATCAAACTGGCCAAAACACCCATTATTGCAGATGTATACTATATTGTTGGAGGTGTGTCCCCTAAGGAAGGGGTGGTTATCACAAGAAATCGGGGTGGCCCTGCAGACATCTGGCCTCTTGATCCCACAAATGGAGAGTAAGTGAAATTGAGAATTTCCTTTAACTGCTGAATCAATTAGATTCATATAGAGTCCTGATGAGCAATTAAATTTTTAGTATTTACTAATTTGAAATTAAATAATTATTTATATTAGTTTTGGTAAATATAGTCAAAATTATGTGCTTCTACAAAGCATGCGTAGGATCACTTTCTCAGGTTCTTTTTTTTTAATGTATTGTTTTGTAGGTGGTTTCGAGTGGAGACAAATTATGATCACTGGAAACCATCTCCCCCATGGGATGACCGAAGGTACATTTCTGTAGGGCTTTTGGGATTGAGGCACTTTTTCTTTATTAAAAAGTATTTTTTAAAAAATGACCTCATAGTTATTCAGAAAGCCATAAGTCTTCCCAGGAATATTTGTTTGTTTTTTTCATGGTACTTTGACTAGAATGATACAGAAAAATATCTTTGTTAACCTCAGTAATAACCATTTAGCTGAAGACATGGCTAGCCACCTGTTTTGCTGAAAAAGACAACAGGGAAATTTGTTGGTAGAAGAGCTACTTGTAAGATTAATTATTTCTTTTATTTATTCATTCATTCAATCATTTACACACAATTACTGCAATAGTCTTGTTGTAAAAGTAAACATAATCCCTCCTCTCCCCACAAAGACAAAGAAATCTTGTGAAAAATAAAGAGAAAAAGAAAAAAATTGTACTTCAGTCTATATTCAGATAACATCAACTCTGTTTCTGGGATTGGTCACATTCTTTATCATAAGTCCATCAGAGTCACATTCTTTATCATAAGTCCATCAGAGAAGTTACTTTAATATTTTTTTCCCACAGTTGCTATTGCTAACTGTATTTCCCTCCATCCATTCTTCCCCACTCCTGTTATTCTATTCTCTCTTTCCTTTTACTTTGTTGCTTCTCAAAAGTGTGTTGTCAGATAGCCATGTGGTGCAGCAGACAGAGCACCAGCCCTGGGGCCAGGAGGACCCAAGCCCAAGTCCAACCCTAGGCATCCAACAATCACACAGCTGTGTGACCCTGGGCAAGTCACCCAACCCTACTGCCATGCCCCCCCAATAAAAAAAAAGTGTGTTGTATCTGACTTCCCTCTATCACAATCTTCCCTTTCCTCTATCACCTACTCCCTCCCCTCCCTTCTCCCATCCCCCCTTTTTCCATCCCCTTCCTCTCCTTTTTCCTCTAGGTAAGAGAGATTTCTATGCCCTATTGAGTGTGTATGTTGTTTCTTCTCTGAGTCATTTCCAGTGAGAATGAACATTCATTCCCCCTCACCTCTCCCCTCTTCCACTTCATTGCAAAAGCTTTTTCTTGACTCTTTTATGTGAAATATCTTAGCCCATTCTACCTCTCCTTTCCCTTTCTCCAAGTACATTCCTTTTTTCATTGACTCCATATTTATAGTATACCTTCATATTCAGCTCTTTCCTGTGCCTTGTCTATAAATTGTTTGTCCTTCATTATTAAAGAAGACCATGACATCAGGGTGGTGATGTTATTACAAGCACATGATTTGGATTTCAGTGAGGGGGGCTGTGCTAAGTCACCAGCCTAATTGTCTCCTCCAGAGCCACCTGGCTCAAGGGGCCAGATATGAATCACAATGACTGGAGATGTCCCTGGATCAGGGTTAAGTGGCTTGCCCAAGGTCACATAGCTAGAAAGTGGCAAGTGTCTGAGGCTGGATTCGAACTCCTATCCTCCTCAGTGTTCTGTCTACTGAGAAGGTTCATATGAGTTATCAGTATCATCTTCCCATGCAGGAATACAGTTCAACATTATTAAATCCCTCATAATTTGCCCTTCCCATCCACCCCCTCTGTGCTTCACCTGAGTCTTGTATTTGGAGATCAAACATTCTGTTAAGCTCTGGTGTTTTCCTGAAATGTTTGAAAGTTCCCTGTTTCATTGAATGTCCATCTTTTCCCTTAAAAGAGGATGTTCAGTTTTGCTGGGTAGTTGATTCTCAGTTGTAATCTAAGCTCTTTTGCCTTCCAGAATATTATATTCCAAACCCTTAATGTGGATGCTGCTAAGTCCTGTGTAATCCTGACTGTAGCATCACAATATTTGAATTGTTTCTTTCTGGTTGCTTGTAATAGTTTCTCTTTCACTTGGCATTTCTGAAATTTGTCTATAATATTCCTGGGACTTTTTTTTGCGGTGGGGGGGAATCACTTTCAGGAGGTGATTAGTGGATTCCCTCAATTTCTATTTTACTCTCTGCTTCAAGGATGTCAGGTCATTTTTCTTGGAAAACTTCTTTAAAAATGAAGTTAAGGCTCATTTCCTGATCATGACTTTCAGGTACCCCAATAATTTTAAAATGATCTCTTCTGGATCTGTTTTTCAGGTCTGTTATTTTTCCAATGAGATATTTCACATTTTCTTCTAATTTTTCACTCTTTTGGTTTTGTTTTATTGTTTCCTGAATTCTTATAAAACCATCAGCTTCCCTTAGCTTCATTCTATATTTCAAGGAATTGTTTTCTTCAGAGAGCTTTCTTATTTTCTTTTCCAGCTGACCATTTCTGCTTTTTAAGGCATTCTTTTTCTCATTGATCTTTTGGACTGCTTTTTCCATTTGACCTAAACTGGTTTTTAACATCTTTGGCATTTTTTTGTATTTCTTTCATTTCTCTTCCTAGTTTTTCATTCATTCATTCATTCATTCATTCATTCATCACTGGAAACCTCTACCTCTACTTCCTTTACTTGCTTTATTTTTGTTTTTTTAGGTTTCTGCAAGGCAAATGGGGTTAAGTAGCTTGCCCAAGGCCACACAGCTAGGTAATTATTAAGTGTCTGAGGCCAGATTTGAACTCAGGTCCTCCTGACTCCAGGGCCGGTGCTCTATCCACTATGCCACCTAGCCGCCCCTCTTTACTTGCTTTTCAATGTCTTTTTTGAGCTCTTCCATAGCCTGAGACAAATCCTATTTTTCTTTTGGAGGCTTTGGATACAGAAGCTTTGACTTTGTCATCTTCTGAGTGTGTTTTGGTCCTCCAAAGGGACCAAAGTAATTGTCTGTGGGCAGATTCTTTTTTTTTTCTGTTTACTCATTTCCCCCACCTATGACCTGGTTTTAATGTGCTTTCCAAGCTTGTTTTTTTTTGTTTGTTTTTTTGCAAGGCAATGGGGTTAATTGACTTACCCAGGGTCACATAGCTAAGTAATTATTAAGTATTGGAGGTTGGATTTGAACTCAGGTTCTCCTGATTCCAGGGCCAGTGTGCTTTCCACTGTGCCACCTAACTGTCCCACTTCCCAAGGTTTTGAGTATGTTGGGGACACCCCCACCATAGGAAACCCAGTTTCTTATGAGAGGCTCTGACTGCTCTCCTGGTCTATGCTCTGGTCTGTGGATGACCACAAGTGCTCCCCTCTGCCATGGACCTGTGAGGAGGGTCCCTGCTCCGCTATGGCAGTGGGGGGGGCCCAGATTGCAACCAGGACAAAGCAACAGAGTACTGTCCCAGGGATAGCAGAGAATCCTCGATAATCTCTCCCCATCTCCTACCTGTCTGTGGACTGAGCACTCTGGAAGCAGGTGCCAGCCAGCTCCCTACTGGTTAGTTCTGCAGGCCTACTTCCATTTTCTGGCTGGGTCTGCTCTGAGGCCTGTGCTGAGGTTCCACACTCACTGGCAGAGTTTTCCTGCTGACCTTCCACATTATCCTTGGTGATCCCTGGATTGGGAGGTCTACCCTGCCCCTGCTGCCATGAACCTGACACCCCCAGGGACCCAGGACCCTGTGGGCTGCTCTTGGAAGGCTGGAGCTGTTTGCTTCTGCAGGGTGTGACTCTGGCTGCGCTGCTGCACCTTCTGGTCTTGGTAGAACAGAGCCTTCCCACAGATCTTCCAAGTTATCTTGGGCTGGAAAATTGTTTCACTCGGTCTTTCTGTGGGTTCTGCCACTCTAGACTTTGGTTAGAGATATAATTTTAAGATATTTAGTGTTTTGGAAGAGAGCTTTTCAGAATTTCTGCCTCCACTAGCCATCTTGACTCCTCCCCAAAGACCAGTTATTGCTTGTCAGCTTGGAAATAAGATTTGCAGGTCTTATTATTTTGTCTCCCACATCCTCCTCTGATGAATTTCCTTATTTCTTTCAAGACACAAGGATGATGATCATCCTTTCATCCTGCCAGGTTTATACCTTAGCATTTTATTCTATTTCTGTCTCCTAGGGCTTCTTGCATCTGATCCCTTCTAAGTTCAGGCCCTCCCCAGATCTTTCTTGATTATTGTAGGACCTCTGAATAGTTATCCCAGCTTCAAGTCTCTTTCTATTTTAGTGTTACCCTCTATAGAGTGGCTAAAGTGATTCTCCTTAAATGCAGAAGCAACTGTTACATTTCAGTGCTTGATAAACTCCATGGGCTCCCTATTGCTTCAGACTTCAACCTGTCTTCCCAGTCTCAATATACAATACTCCCCTTCCCATACTCTTATGGTTAGGACTTAGCCTTTTATGTGTATGTCATGGACCCTTTTGGCAATCTGGTGAAATCAAGGAACTGTTCAGAATAATGTTCAATGTATACTTTTTTTTTGGCAAGGCATTGGGATTAAGTGACTTGCCCAAGGTCATACTGCTAAGTGATTATTACATGTCTGAGGTCAAATTTGAACTCAGGTCCTCTGATTCTAGGACTGGTACTCTATCTACTGCACCACCCAGCAGCTCCTATTCAATGTATAAATTAAATGTTGTAGGATAACAAAGAAACCAATTATATTGAAATAAAGATACAAATTTATTTTTGGTCCATGTTAATGTATTGCTCGTCTCTTCTCCCCCACTACCAAATTTAATCCATGGACTCCATGGATCAAAAGATCTGTGGGCTAGCCTAACTGATCTCTCCATTTCTCAAACTACACACACACACACACACACACACACACACACAACTTGGGAGTTGTCACCCAAGGTAGAATATTCTCCCTTTGAAAGCATTTTTGGTAGCCCCAGTTCCAGGCATGGAACGTAGCAGAGAATAGGTTCTTTACCATAAATGCTTATTGATTGATTGAAGTTCCAAGGGCCTGAACTTCAGGGACCAAATTTGACCTTGTGTTATTTAACATTTTCATTAATTACTTGAATAAAGGCATAGATGGCATGCTTAGCAACTTTATAGATGATACAAATCTGGAGAGATATCAAATATTCTTGCAGACAAAGTCAGAATCCTGGGGTCAGACTCCAAAAAAAATTTTGGTGTGCTAAAAAAAATTGACGTGACTCTAGAAAAAATTGAATAGAGATCAATGTAAAATCATACATTTGGGTCCAAAAATCAATTTAGCTAGTGCCTTCATGATTCATATTAAGTGAAGCCCAGCTGCAGTTGACGGAAGAGGTTAAATAAATTTTCTGGAAAAGAGATTTTAGTGGACTACACACTCAGTATTAGTTTACATTGTTGTCTTGGCAGCTGAAAAAGTTAATATAATCCTGAGTAGCATTTAGAGAGGAATGATTGTCACAAATAAGGAAATGTGAGAGCCCTAGTCAGACTACCTTCTGAAATAATTTGTTCCATTCTCTAGGTGCTAGATTTTAGGAAGGACATAGATAAGGTGAAGAGTATCCAGAATAAAGTAATTAGGATGGTAAAGCGTCACGTGTTCATGCCATGTTTGAAAGTAAGAGTGATAGAGCCTGGGAAGAAATACAAGGTAGATATCTTCTAATATAATCAGCAAATTCACATAGAGAGGAACCAAGGGCACTGTCTGGAAGCTGCAAAGAGGAAAGTTTGGGCTGGGTGCCAGGAAAATTTTCTAATAATGAGAATTATCCAAAGGCAAATGTTCAAAGACTATCTCTAGACAGCCACTTATTGGAAGATTGTGGTGGCAACTAGGTGATGCAGTGGATGGAGCATTGGCCTTGAAGTCAGGAGGACAGGAGTTCGAATCTGGCCTCAGACATTTGAAACTTACTAACTAATGCCCTTGGGTAAGTCACTTAACTCTGCCTCACATCCAGGACCGTCTCCAATCGTCCCGATTCATATCTGGCCACTGGACTCAGATGTTCTGGAGGAGAAAGTGAGACTGGTGACCTAGAGCAAACACCCCACCCCCAATCCAATTCATGTGATTATCACTGAATCACCTCCTGGATATGATGGTCTTTGAGATTGAAAGGCAAACATCATCAAGATTGTGGTGGTCATTCTGTTTCAGGTTTTATTAGATTCTTGTTTATGTCCCTTTCCACTGTAAACTTTTTCATTTGATGATTTGTTGAGTTTCAAATGTATCTCAGGGATTTTATAATTAACAGATAACATTCAATGATTTCCCCTACAGAACTCCTGCTATCAAAGCCCTTAACTCAACGGGACAGCAAAATATCAACTTGGATACACTTTTTAAGGTACCTTTAGGTTGTTTTATTTTTTGAAATTTTTGTACAAGTGATTCAGAAATCTATTAATATAACAAAATTGTACCACAGAATGACAAGATTTGAAAATAAATGTAGCAGACTATATTTGTTTATTAGAAAGACTGATGAAATTATTTGTGTTAGAATGTTACCCAGCTGAAATCATTTTTCTTCTATTTTTAATTAAGGGAGTCAATAATTTCTGGAATGATGTTCCAATGAAATAATTAAGTTATCCTCTTTCTCCCTCCCCATACCCATAACCAATAACTATCAACCATAACTGTCATGTCTTAGCTCCCTTTTCTCCTACTGTCTTTCAGCATTGTTTGAAAGAAATTGTGTATAATAGAATTTTATTTTTTATTTTTAAATTCAGGTTTTATCAGTGTATCCAGTTCTGAACAAGTAAGTATCTTCAAAGCTGTTGATTAAGAATGTCTAGTTTTTTCATTTAATATTTTATCTTTCTTCCAATTACATGTGAAAACAATTTTTAACATTCATTTTTTTAAAATTTTGAGTTCTAGATTCTCTCCCTCATTGAGAAGGCAAGCAATTTAATATGGATTATACTTGTGCAGTCATGGAAAATACATTTCCTTATTAGTCAGGTTGGGAAAGAAAACACAGCCAAAAAAACCAAACCAAAAACATTAAAGTTAAAAAATATTTTCTTCAATCTGAAGATGGATTCTATCAATTTTTTTACTCTGAAGATGGATTATATTTTCCTCATACATCTTCAGATTATCTTGGATCATTGTATTGCTGAGAATAGCTAAGTTAAGCAATCTTTTTACTTTTACTCTGGGAACAAAGGAAATCTGTAGGAAAAATGGTGTTTGTCATTCATAGACATGAATTATATTCATTTGTTATTAATCACAGAATAAGACTTTCCATTTCCCTTTATTTCCTCCCATATTATTCACCTCTCAACTCCTTTCCATCTCACTTCTGAACCTACTTTAACTGAATCTTGTCCTGTGCAGTGTTAGCAAGGATTTCTTAATTTCTAAATCCAATGGTATTTTCTCAATCTTCATCCTTCGTGAACATTTTACATTGTGAACATTCATTGTACCTGGGCACTCTCTTTTCTCTTGGCTTTCCTGATAATGCCCTCTTCTGTTCTTAACCTACTTCTCTGGCGATTCTTCCTCAGTCTTCTTTGCTGGATCATCATCCATGGGCTATTCCTACATGTGAACATTCTCCCTGGTTCTGTCTTGAATCTTTTTTCTCTCTCTGCTTTCTTTTGGAGATCTCATCAGCTTCCATTAGTTATATTGTTAATTTTATTATTACTATACAGATGACTCACAATACTAATCTTTCTCTTTAACTCTAGGCTCACATGACCAACTGCCTCTTAGCTAACAGCTTCCTGGCCATGGATGGCATAAGAAACACATGTTTGAAAATAAACTTATCTTTATTCTCACTCTTCCTAACTTCCCTATTTCTGTTGAAAGCATCACCCACACAACCTCAGAATTTTCCTTGATTCTTCCTTTTTCCTTTGTTCCCCCATATCTAATCACTTGCCAGATCTCATCAATTGTACTTTCACAAATTCTCATATTTGTCCCATTCTTTATTCATATGACCAACACGGTGGTTCAGACATTCATAATCTCTCATCTGGACTATTTTAATAGCAATGTATTTCTTCTTCCAGCTTTTAGTCTCTCTTTTCTCCAACAGAACTTTTACAAAGCTGCTAAAATATTTTTTCTAAAGTACAGATTTGACCATATCATTTTCTATTCAAGAAATTGCAGTGCTTCTAAGAAAAAAGATTAAACTCAATAAGCATTTATTAAATGCCCGATATGTACTGTTAGGTCCTAGGGATACAAAAATCACCATGATACAGTCTTTGTCCTTAATAAAGTTGAGTTTTTGGAATGTTTTCTTCTTAAAATCTCTTCTAGGCTTAGCTCAGTTGCTTTCACACTGTGTATAGTTTGAACTTATTTTTGTATATTTAATCATCTCCTCTCCCATTGGTATAATGATATCACAAGGACCTTGAGAGCAAGGACTGTAGCAATTTTGCCTTTTTATCATCATCTATACACAGTAGGTACTTAATAAATATTGAATATCTTATATTTTATCCTTGCCTTCCTGACTTCTTTCTACTGTCTATCCCCCACCATTGACCATTCCTCTGCCTAAATCATGTGTCCTTCTAGGTCCATTTGTCTCCTTTTGGCCTAGATCTTCCTTCCATAATGTATAATTCCCAATTTATATTCCAGAAAATTTATCCGGTGCACTTTTCCCTCTATGATGACAAAAATCTAATGGTTGATTTGAAGCACAGCCTTCAATGAAATTTATTCCTCAAACATTCCTTTTGCTTTCTCATACTCTTTTCTCCTGGAATATATTCCCTGCCTCCAACTTTTGAAATCCTATCCACCCTTCAAGACTCATCTCAGATTCCCATCTTCATGCAGACTTTTCTCATTCAGCAAATTAGAAGCAGGTAAAGGACTGGTCCAGGAAATCTTTTTACTTTTACTCAGGGAACAAAGGAAATCTGTAGGAAAAGTGGTGTTTGTTATTCATAGACATGAATTATATTCATTTGTTATTAATCACAGAACACGATTTATGAACCTATATAATACTTCAGAGCAGGGGTCTTGTCTTGCTTTTTTATGTCCCTGCTCAATTCTTCATATAGTATCTTGCAGTTTGTATTTTCTAAAAATCTTTAGCATGAATGGATATAAAGTTAGATTGTTAGTGTTGAGTAACCCATCGGTTTTTCCTTCAAATGAGTCTTTGGGAAATAATCCTGCTGGAATAATTTTGTTCTTCTTCCAGCTTCCCATCCCCACCCAGTTACCTTACATGTAGATGTGTTGTGCTTCTGATAGAGTATATGCTACCTGAAGGTGCCTGGTACTTAGTAGGCATTCATTAAATATCTATTGATTGATTTCTATTCTCTATTGTTGGAGAAAAACATAGACTTTTAATTCAATTGTGACTTCACAACAATTATAATATTTTGGGATGAGAATCAAGTTACCAAGTGTTTCTCACTTTTATAAATGAAACTCCCAAGGGAAGCTGAATTTAAGAGCCACAGTTATGATTCAGAGAAGCATTCCCCTACATTTGTGACATTTGAAAAGTTTTACAGATATGGTTTCTAGGTAATTAAACATTTTATTATTAATACTAGCACATTACCAAGAAACTGGGTCAGTGACACTCTTTTTTTAAAATTTTATTTAAGACAATGGGGTTAAGTGACTTGCCCAAGGTCACACAGCTAGGCAATTACTAAGTGTCTGTGGTCAAAGTTAAACTCAGGTCCTCCTGACTCCAGGGTTGGTACTATGCCACCTAGCTGTCCCCAAGTCAGTGACACTCTCAGAGGCCAAAGATAAATCATAGTGATAAGCTCACAGTTTATATTCCCTTGGAAGGATAGATGTTCCTGAGGGTGGCAATCAACTCTGGTTAACAATTGATGAGAGAATGAGTAGTACAATGAAAAGAAGAACAATTCCAATGGGGGCTAGTGACTAACTTTGATTATGTCATTTACTTATTTTTTTCCTTTAAAATTTTTTTGAACATTCATTTTTATAAAGTTTTCCCTGTTCCCCCACCCTAGGATAGTTTTACATATATAGTATATCCATCAGGTTAAATATATTTCTGTATTAGTCATGCTGTGAAAAAAGAATCAGAACAAAAGGAAAAAACAATGAGAAGAAAAAAGGTAAAAAGCAAAATTAAAAAGGTGAAGAGAATATGCTCTGATCTGCATTCAGATTCTATAGTTCTGTATTTGGATATGGATGGCATTTCCATCTCAGATGATTTGGAATTGTTTTTGATTGCTGTATTGTTGTGAAGAGCTAAGTCCATCACAGTCAATCATTGAGCAGTTATTTACTTCTAACTTACCCAACCTTGGGCAATCTAATCCATTCGGTCCTAGAGATTTTTTCTATGGGATTTCATTGATAGCTTGTTAAATTTCTTTTTTCTAAAATGGGGCTATTTAAGTATTGATTTTCTCTTCTGTTAATCTAGGAAATTTCTATTTTTGTAAATATTCATCCATTTAACTTAGATTGTCAAATTTATTGGCACACAGGTGGGCAAAATAGCTCCTAATTATCGTTGTAATTTGTTCTCATTGGTTTTGATTTCACCCTTTTCAATTTTGAGCCTGGTAATTTATTTTTCTTCTTTCTTTGTAATCAACTTAAGAAAGATTTATCTATTTTTTTCATAAAACCAGATCTGATTTTTATTTATCAGTTCAATAGTTTTCTTTCAATTTTATTAATCTCTTCTTTGATTTTCAGAATTTCTAATTTGGTATTTAATTGAGGATTTTAAATTTGGGGTTTTTCCTAGATTTTTATCATGCCCAATTCATCAATCTGCTCTTTCTTTATTTTACTAATGTAAGCATTTGGAGATATAAAATTTCTTATAAGAACTGCTTTGGCTGCTTTCCAGAGGTTTGGAGTCTCATTAATGTTGTTCTCTTTGATGAAATTATTATTTCTATGATTTGTTGTTTGATCCATTCATTTTTTAGGTTTAGATTATTTAGTTTTCAATTAATTTTTAGCCTATCTTTCCATGACCCTTTATTACATGTAATTTTTATTGCATATGATCTGAAAAAGATGCATTTAATATTTCTGTATTTCTGCATTGGTTATGAGATTTTTATGCCCTAAAATGGTCAATTTTTGCATAGGTGTCATCTAACACTGAGAAAAAGCTATCTTCCTTTCTATCCCAATTCAGTTTTCTTCAAAGGGCTGTCATATCTAACTTTTCTAAAATTCTGTTCACTCCTTAATTTTTTTGTGGTTTATTTTGTGACTATATTTATCTAATTCTGAGAGAGGGAGGTTGAGGTCCCCCAATAGTGTAGTTTTGCTGTCTGCTTCTTGTAACTTACTTAACTTTTCCTCTAAGAATTTGGATGCTTGTATTACTTAGTGTATTTATGTTTAGTATTGATATTACTCCATTATCTATGGTACCTTTTAGCAAGATACCTTATCTCTTTTTACTAGATCTATTTTTGCTTTTGCTTTTCCTGAGATCAGGATTTCTATCTCTGTTTTTTTTAACTTCAACTGAAGTTTAATATATTCCACTCTAGTCTTTATTCTGTATGGATCTCTCTGCCTTTTCTTCTTTTCTTTTCTTTTCTTTTTAAGGTTTTTGCAAGGCAATGGGGTTAAGTGGCTTGCCCAAGGCCACACAATTAGGTCATTATTAAGTGCTTGAGGCTGGATATGAACTCAGGTATTCCTGACTCCAGGGCTGGTGCTCTATCACCACCTAGCCACCCCTCTCTGCTTCTTTTAAAAAGCAAATTATAGGATTTTAGTTTTTAATCCATTCTGCTATCTGCTTCTATTATTTTATAGGAAAGTTCATCCCATTCACATACTTAGTAATGATTACTATATATTTCCCTTTTAACTATGCATTTCCTTTGATCCTGTTTCTCCCCATTTATATTTTTCTTGCTCCTTTTACCCTGTCCTTTTGCTTCTGACTACTGCCTCCCTCAGTCTATCTTCCCTTCTAACATTCTACCTTCCCTTTTCTTTCCCCTTTCCTCTCCTTCCCAATAGGGTAAGAAAAATTTCTATACCCAACTAAATATATATCTTATTCCCTCTTTGAATGAAATCCAATGAGAATAGGGTTCAAATGATGCTCACTACTACCCTTCTTTCCCACTAGTATAATAGTTTTTTCTGCTTCTTTATGTGGTGCAATTTACCCTATTCTGCCTTTCTCTTTCCTCTTCTCCCAGTACAATTCTTTTTTTTCCTACTCATTAATTTTTTATATATCATCACATCAAAGTCAGTGTATGCCCATACTCTCTGCTCTTGTATAACCCTTCTAATTGTCCTAATAGAGACACAATTCTCAATACAATTCTCAAATATCATCTTTCCCTGTAGCAATGTAAACAGTTGAAACTTATTGAATAGCATTTTTTTTCTCTCCTATTTACCTTTTAGTGCTTCTCTTGAGTCTTGTACTTGAAGATTGATTTTCTGTTCAGTTCTGGTTTTTTAATCAGGAAAGTTTTGAAAGACCCCAATTTCATTGAATGTTCATCTTTTCCCCTTAAATATTATGCTCAATTTTACTGGATAGGTGATTCTTAGTTGTTATCCAAAATCCTTTGTTTTCCAGAATATCATATTCCAATTGCACTTATTCATTAATATAGAAGCTGCTAAGTCCTGTTTAATTCTGACTTTGCCTCCTTGATGTTTGAATTGCTTCTTTCTGGCTGCTTCCAATATTTTCTCCTTGACTTGCTAATTCTGGACTTTGGCTACAATATTCCTTGGAATTTTCGTTTTGGCATCTCTTTCACGAGGTAATCAATAGATTCTTTCATGACTTTTATGCTTTGGTTCTAGAATTTCAAGGAAGTTTTTCTTGATAATTTCTTGAAAGGTGCTGTCCAGGCTCTTTTTTTGATCACGATTTTCACAGAGACCAATAATTCTTTTTTTTTTTTTTTAGGTTTTTGCAAGGCAAATGGGGTTAAGTGGCTTGCCCAAGGCCACACAGCTAGGTAATTATTAAGTGTCTAGGACCGGATTTGAATTCAGGGACTCCTGACTCCAGGGCCTGTGCTCTATCCACTGCGCCACCTAGCCACCCCAGACCAGTAATTCTTAAATTATCTCTTCTAATTGTCAGATCAGTTGGTTGTTTTTTTTTTGATGAGTGAGGTATTATCTTTTCTTCTATTTTTTTCAATATTTTGATTATGTTTGATTGAATCTTGGTGGCTCAAAGAAGCAATTACTTCCTTACCCAGTTCTAATTTTTATAGAATTATTTTCCTCAGCTTTTGTACCACTTTTTCCATTTGGCCAATTCTGCTTTTTAAGGAGTTGTTTTCTTCAGGGGCTATTATCTTCATAAGGCCAATTGTATTTTTAAAATTTATTTGTTTTTATTTTATTTAATATTTATTCTCATTTTGTACAAATAATAATTTTTTTACATTAATAAAATATTCTTGTTTAAGAGTAAATGAAATACCCCCTCCCCCTTAAATATAGACTTGCTTGAGCGATAAAGTAAAGGGGAAAGAAAAAAATTAAAATTAAAAAAAATAATAGTAATAATTGTAGGTATGGCCAGGTGGCGCAATGGATGGAGCACCAGCCTTGGAGCCACGAGCACCTGAGCCCATATCCAGCCCCGTACACCCAACAATCACCCAGCTGTGTGACATGCAAGCCACCTGAACCCTACTGCCCTGCAAAAACCAAAAAAAAAAAAAAGGAAAAAAAAGACCCAAAATAAAATAGTAATAATACTAGGGGTGGCTGGGTGGCAGACAGAGCATTGGCCCTTGAGCCAGGAGCACTTGGGTCCAAATCCAGCCTCAGACACCCAACAATCACCCTGCTATGCAGCCCAAGGCAAGCCACCCAGCCCCATTTGCCCTGCATCCCCCCCCCAAAAAAAATAATAATAATAAAAAATATGCTTCAGTCTTTGTTCCAACACCAACAACTCTGTTGTGGGTAGATCACATTCTTTATGATAAGTCTATGGCAAAAGTTCCATATTTTTCCACCATTGCCATTGCTGATCGCAACTCCCTCCTTTCATATTTCTCCATTACCATGTACTATATTTTCTTTCTCCTTTCACTCTGACTCTGCTGTAGGGTAGCTGAGTGGCACAGCAGACAGATCCCCGGCTCTGGGGCCAAGAGGCCCTGAACCCCTATACCACCCCTTAGGCCCAGCATCCACCTGGCCCTATGGTCCAGGACAGGATATCCAATCCCAGCCCCTTGCAAGAAGTAAAAAGGAAAATGTGTTATACCTGACCACTCTCCCCCCATGGTCCAACCTCTCCTCCATCACTCACATCCCCCCCCTTCCCCCTGTTCCCCCCTCTCCTTCTTACTCCAGATGCCTATACCCCATTGAGTATATATGCTGTTTCCTCTCCTAGCCTCCTCTGATGAGAGTGAAGATTCCCTCATTCCCCCTTGCCTTCCCCCCTTCCATATCATTGCAATAGCTCATTGCAATAAAGAAAAATCTTATTATATAAAATATCTTGGTCTATTCTCCCTCTCCTTTTTCTTTCTCCCATTACATTTCCCTTTTTTTTTCTATTGACTCCATTTTTACACCATGTTTTATCTTCAAATTCAGCTTTCTCCTGTGCTTCAACTATAAAAGCTCCCTCTACCTGCTCTATTAACTGAGAAGGTTCATATGAGTATTATCAATGTCATTTTTCTATACAGGAATACATGCAGTTCATCATCATTAAGTCCCTCATATTTCCCCCTTCTCCTCCAATCTCCATGCTTCGCCTGAGTCCTGTATCTGAAGATCAAACCTTCTGTTCAGCTCTGGCCATTCCAACAGGAACATTTGAAATTCCCCTGGTTCATTGAAAGTCCATCTTTTTCCCTGGAAGAGGACATTCAGCCTTGCTGGATAGTTGATTCTCGGTTGCATTCTAAGCTCTTTTGCCTTCCGGTATATTATATTCCAAGCCCTATGAGCTTCCAATGTAGTTGCTGCTAAGTCCTGTGTGATCCTGACTGCAGCTCCACAATATTTGAACTGTGTCCTTATGGCTGCTTGTAATATTTTCTCTTTGACTTGGGACTTCTGGAACTTGGCTATAATATTCCTAGGGGTTGGTTTTTGGGGATCTCTTTCTTGGGGGGATTGGTGGATTCTTTCCATTTCTATTTTGCCCTCTGCTTCTAGAATATCAGGGCAATTTTCCTGTAGTAATTCTTTGAAAATGATGTCAAGGCTCTTTTCCTGATCATGGCTTTCAGGAATTCCAATAATTTTTAAATTATCTTTCCTAAGTCTGTTTTCCATATCAGTTGTTTTTTCAATGAGATATTTCACATTTTCTTCTAATTTTTCATTTTTTTGGTTTTGAAGTATTGATTCCTGATTTCTAGTAAATTCATTAATCTCCCTGAATTCTATTCTTTGTCTGAAGGATTTGTTCTCCTCAGAGAGTTTTCTTATCTCTTTTTCCATCTGAACAACTTTGCTTTTTAAAGCATTCTTCTCCTCCATAACTTTTTTTTTTTGCAAGACAAATGGGGTTAAGTGGCTTGCCCAAGGCCACACAGCTAGGTAGTTATTTAGTGTCTGAGACTGGATTTGAACCCAGATACTCCTGACTCCAAGGCCAGTGCTTTATCCACTACATCACCCAGCCTCCCCCCTCCATAACTTTTTGAACTGTTTTATCCATTTGACCTAAGCTGGTTTTTAGCATACTATTTTCTTCAGCATTTTTTTGGATTTCCTTGACTAAGCTGCTGACTTAATTTTCATGTTTTTCCTGCATCTCTCTCATTTCTTTTTCCCAGTTTTTCTTCTAACTCCCTCATTTGATTTTCAAAGTCTTTTTTGAGCTCTGTCATAGCCTGAGCCCAATTTCTGTTTTTTCTTGGAGTCTTTAGATGCAGGAGCTTGTGCTTCCTCATCTTCAGACTGAGTATTTTGATCCTTCTTGAGCTCATTTGCAAAATATTTCTCAATGGTCTTCCTCTTGTTTCTCTGCTTGCCCATTTTCCCAGCCTAAGCCTGTTTTGGGGTGCTTCCTGAGCTTTTGGGACACTCCCACAAGGGTCTCAGTGTGTGAGGCTCTGTCCTCTCTCCTGGTCTGTGGATGACCATAAGTGCTCCCCTCTGCCACAGGGCTGAGGTGGGGGGAGGGCCCTGCTGTTCTATGGGGGGCCTAGACTGCGATCAGGATCTGAATGTGGTCCGAGCCCCAATTGTATTTTTTTTTTAGATTTTTGCAAGGCAGATGGAGTTAAGTGGCTTGCCCAAGGCCACACAGCTAGGTAATTATTAAGTGTCTGAGACTGGATTTGAACCCAGGTACTCCTGACTCCAGAGCCGGTGCTTTATCCACTCCGCCACCTAGCTGCTCCCCCAATTGTATTTTTTTAAGGAATTATTTTCTTCAATCAATTTTTGTGCTTCCTTTTCCCAAGCTGTTGAGCCTTACTTACATAATTCTCATTTCTTTTCTTATTTATTTTTAAATCCTTTTGAGGGGGCAGTGAGGTGGTACAGTGGATAGAGCACTGGCCCTGGAGTCAGGAGGACATGAGTTCAAATCCAGCCTCAGACGCTTAAATATTGCCTAGTTTGTGTGACCTTGGGCAAGTCACTTAACCCTATTCCATTATCTTAAAGTAATAAAAAAAAATTTTAAATCCTTTTGAAATTTTCCCAGAAGGCTTTTTGGGTTTGAGACCAATTTGTTTCCCCTTTGAGGTTTTGTATGTAGGCCAGAGTTGGTACTCAATCCATCCACTACACCACCAAGCTGCCTTGAAAAGTGTGTTTTCAGTTTAAGTGGTTTGGTTTTCATATGAGAGGACTTTGAAGATATGTATTTATCTTCTATATCATACATGAACATGTGAATAACTTTGCATAATTACACCATTTCCTCACTTCACTTGTTCCTTGCCAAGAGATTGTTCACAATCAGTGGATATTAGTTCTCTGGCATGCATGTGTCTTTTTGAGACAAGCTGGGATATGGGTTAGTTATTCCTGGCCTTGGGCTCTTTGGGAACTTAGAAACTACAGGCTATAATCATAGTTATTGGTTGGTTCTTGTCCTTCATTTTTGAAGAAGACCAAAATGATGTCACTACACTAGAAGCAAATTATGATGTATCCTATTGTGGCTGATCCCACTGTACCCACAAAGTAGGCAGAATCAACCAGTTAGCCAGTTCAGCATCATTAAATGTGCAGGGGGTACAGAGGGATAAAAAACTGATACAAACTTGGAATGCTCTACCACGAGTTAGGCACAGATAGTCCACATGAACACATGGGGTGGTCATTCTAAATTTGTGCATCTCCCATTTCCTTTGAGCTATGTCAAAGTATAATAGCAATAATAATAATTACTATAAGTTTTTACAACCATATTCCTGGTCAAAGATTGATTTTCTTAGCTATTATGAGGAATAGAATGTGTCCTCCTTTAGATTTTTGAAAGGAAGATTTTTCCTGCCCTCCTTAATCCTGGAAAGGACTGTGTCCTCCTTTAGACCTGGAAAGAAAGTACCTCCTGGTACTTAAACTCATAAAAAAAAAAGGTACCTCTCTCAATAACATTGTAGAAGGATGATTCTCTTTGATATCAAATAATGGAATGGTCTCCAGGGAATTTTAAGGTTTTGTCTACTCTTGTTATGTATATTCTATTCCCCTCCCCTTTGCTGCTGTATAAATTTTCTAGTCTCCCTCAGCTTGGGGGATTACCTCATCATCCTCATTGACAGAATGAACTCCCAGAGAATAAACATGTCTAACATATATTTTGTCATTTTATTTTAATGCCACATTTTTTAAGGTTTGCAGTTTTTATGGTTTATAGTTGCTTCCATTCTGCCTTGCTCATAGAGCAAAGCGCCCTCTTGGAAGAGGGCATGCTTGCCATACTAGACAGTGCTGTGATCATAGTAGCATTAAGGGTATGCACAGTCAGCTGATTCAGCATCACTGAATGTGCATAGGGTACAGAGGTATGTTCAGCGTGCTTAATATTAACTCTACCACTGGGCACTTTGGCCCTGAATTTGAAATGCTCATGTCTCAGATGCCCTATTTGACCCTCACCCAGAAGAGGTCTATGGGAGCCTGGCTGCCCATTAATTTTTGCTTTTATCTTTAACAGGAACAATGACAGGCACGGACAATCCTTTCTCTTTTTTTTTCTTTCAGTTTAACTATTTACACAACGGTAATGAGCGCTGCAAAGCCAGACAAATACACAACTCAGATCAGAAACTGAAGGCAAAAGGACGTAAGTAAAAACAGGAGGGAATGTAATTTAGCCATGAAAACTATTTACTTTCATTGACTAAGATTTTCCTTTCAAAGGAAAGAAACCTCCCTCATATGTTTGATATGAGTGGTGAATGTCATATTCCCCCACTAGACTGTGGGTTTCCTGATACTAGGACTAATGAGTCAGTTGTCACTGCATCTTCCTTAGCAAATCTCTGCTCATTATATAGACCATCAATATTTGTAGAATTGTATTGATTTTTTTTTTTTAGTTTTTGCAAGGCAAATGGGGTTAAGTGGCTTGCCCAAGGCCACACAGCTAGGTAATTATTAAGTGTCTGAGACCGGATTTGAACCCAGGTACTCCTGACTCCAGGGCCAGTGCTTTATCCACTATGCCACCTAACCGCCCCTGTATTGATTTTTTTTTTTAAATATTTTATTTATTTATTTTCCAACTACATGCAATGGTAATTTTTGACAGTCAATTTTTACTAGATTTTGAGTTTTAGATTTTTCTCCCTCCTTTCCTCCTTCCCCTTCCCCTGAAAGAAAGCAATTTAATATAAACTTGAACTGAAACTTTTTAAACTATAATAATAGCCATTGGCAAATCACTTCACCTTGTTTGCCTCAGTTTCCTAACTGTAAAATAAGTTGGGGAAGGAAATGGTAAAAAATATTCTAGTATCTTTGCCAAGAAAAATTCAAATGGGATCATGAAAAATTGTCCATGACTAAAATTATTGAATGACAACATTAATATGGCACCTATCATATGGTAGGCACTATTCTAAGTGCTTCACAATAATTATTGACCCTCAAAACAGCCCTGAAAGGTAAGTACTGTTATTATCTCCATTTTGCAGGTGAGAAAACTGAAACACAAAAAGATTTTAAATGACTTACCCAGAGATAATAAGGGAAGATGGATATGAACTCAGGTCTTCCTGATTCCATGTCAATCTCTCTATCCACAACACCACTTTGTTTACTTTGAACCTTGGCATGGAAACCAGCTCTCATGTTTATATTTTAAGTCTGGGAAAAATAGTCCCTGACTCACTGTGATTTCAAAGATAAGACATTAACTTAGCAGCATTTGAGTTTTTCCAACTGAGAATCAGAATCCATGAGGTTTGTTGTATATTCACCAGAGAGAAGTGGGTAAGAGGTTTTGCTGAGTTCCTGGGACCCTGCCCCCATTGCCCCCCAAGAGCCTTACAGGTCTTGGGTGAGGCTGATCACAGAGATGTTACTATAACTTGAGCTAGTAGTAACAGAACTCTTTACTTAGTTTGCTCTGTTCTTATAACAAAACATATATTGTATTTATAAGCATAGCTTATTCCTGCATTTTAAACTACCCTGAAATAATAATAAATGAATTGAGGCCTGCATATCTCACCTGTTCCTTAAAATTTGGTTTGGTTTGAATCTTAGATGCTTTGAAAGCTGAATTTTTAAAAGTTTATTTACTTTTTTTCCCCTCTAACAGATGAAATGAGAAAATTGAATTTTCTAAGCTCTGCAATTTAAAAAAACAACAAACCAAGTGAATGTATTGTAATCTTTTGTGAAGACTTCCACATTATACTGCTCTACTGTATCCAAATGGGACACTATAAAACCAGTTTTAGAAAAGAGGACAATGACATCTGCTACTTAGAGGGGTTACATTTTTTCAAACTCATTTGCAAATAATATTCAGAATTTTCCCTGATTTTTTTATCTCAATTTGAAGGTCCTGAAAAAGACAGATAGTGGATTCTGTGGCTTCTGTCTGTCCAAGAATTCATACTGTTAATAAGTACTTAGACATCCATCTCTCCATCGCTCCAAGCTGTCCCCCTGTAAAGTGAACTGGTGCAGATGAATGAACTATTGTATAATATCTGGGGAAGAAAAAGAATTCTAACAGATTGAGTCTGGATGGTATTGTCCATTTTGGATAATGAAAGTATGATTTTTAAATTATATTTTTCTATGCAGCTGATATTTCTGATTTTTTATGAAATTTCTGCTAGACTTGAATCAGTTTTTTAAAAACCTAATCTATTTTCTTATTGCTTCTAAATAGTAATCTGCCCTCCCAATGGTTATGTCAGTTGTTGGGTTGAGCAACAAATTGATAAATCTGAACAATTGAATAAAAGTTTTTTTTTAAGTAATTGTTTTGGTGTTTGTGGTATTCTCATTTTCTTTTTTTTTTTGCTATCAGAAAATTATGATTCTGATTCATTGACCCCAAAGAATAATATTTAGTAGTAGAGAAAGTCCATTGCTGAGCCTAAGAAGGAAGTGATTTCCTGAAGCTATTAAGTTGTTTGGTTTTTTTAAAAACAGATTACAGAATATTTCATATGGTAGGAGCAAGAGCTACCAACATCCATGCCATGTAGGTTAAGCTAATTTTCCTCTACATGTCAAGAAAACTGAACCAAGGTTTGATAGTTTAAAGGACTCGAGTTTCCTGGTCCTGTAAAGCAGAAAAAGTTGATGTCTTTTGGACTTGGTGGATGTCTTAGTCAGTGTATTCTGTTGACTGTGAGTTCCTGTGTGGTGATGGTTATGTCAGCATGACCCAAGTCTTTGCATTTAAAGAAGAACCCTTCAATGCTCTTATTCAATCAACTATTTAAAGTGTTGAATGATCTACAAGTCTCTTGTTTCCTTCAAAGAACCACTGGGCCAACCATATTCCATGACATTGACTTTGAATTGCCATCTAAATATGTGGTCTCAAATGATGGTTGACCTATATGCCCAGGGAAACCTTGGATTAGATAGTCTAGAACTTGGAAATTGGGATGAATTCTACTGTGCCTTTTATCCTTCTTTGTTGGAACCAGCATTTTGATGAATTGAACCCATTTATCCACAAGCCATTCTGTGAAGTATATGCATAATAACATCAAATCATGAGTCATTGATTTAAAAAGTTGCCAGACTGGAGAATAAAAAAGAACTCTGATTCAGTTTAATTGGACAACATTTACTGATGGGATATAACTCCATTAACTATGGAGCTGTGAAGGCCCCGGGTTTGGTTCCTCACTTAGGACACATTTAGTATATAAATGTGAGGAAATTCCTTAATCTCACCGGGTCTCACAAAGATCTTGAAGGTGATGCTTATAAAACATTTAAAACATTTTTCCAATTACAAGTAAAAACAATTTTAACATTTAAAAAATATTTGAGTTTCAAATTCTTTCCTTCCCTCCTCTTTCCTGCCCCTTCATTGAGACAAGAACTTTGATATAGGTTAAACATGACAGGGCATCCCCTCACTTATCAATGCAAAACACTTAACATGTAAAACATTTCCATATTAGTTATGTAAAATAAAACATCTCCTCCCCCCCAAAAGTCCCAAAGAAAAATTATGTCTTTTTAAAGTATGCTTCAATTTGCATTCAGATTCTATCAGTTCTTTCTCCGAAGGTGGAAAGCATTTTTCACCAGGAGTCCTTCAGAATTGTCTTTGATCATTGTATTACTAAGAATAGCTAAGTTGTTCCCATCTGATCATCTTACAATATTGTCATTACTGTGTGCAATGTTCTTCTGGTTCATATAGGCATCCTTCCGCTTCCTTTCAGTTGTATCAGTTCACATAAGTCCTCTGGGATTCTTTTCAATTCTGAGTTCAGTGACATTGTCTAATCTGATTGGTTTTTGTGTCTACATCTTATCATATAATACAATGGTATCCAAACTTTTTTTTTAATCACATCCCTCAGTAGTAAAAAAAGGTTGAGCATTCACCCCCATTTGTGTATACTTACTTATAAAGTATACACATGTCCTACTATTCTAGAAATTATGTACATTTTAAAACTTGCATAAAATATGAATAAAAGGATGAGATAGAGATGAAATAATATTTGATTCCAGTGTCAATAAGGAGACATTGAAATGTATTGGGCAGTGAAGTGGGGCAGCTAGATGGCACAGAGGATAGTCTTCTGAACTTCAAGTAAGGAAGACATGAGTTCAGATGATGTCAGATTCTAACTAGCTGTGTAACCCCAGGGAAGTGACTTAATCCAGTTTACTGGAAGAGGATTGGTAAACCAGTATCTCTGCAAAAAAAAAAAAAACAACCAAAAACAAAACAACAACCCCAAACTGAAAAGGGATCACAAAGAGTTTGACAAAACTGAAATGATTCTTGGCAGCTAGCTACATGGAAGATAGATTGGAGAGGGAAGTGATTTGAGGCAGAGAGACCCATTGGGAGATCAAAGGTGGTGGCTATGACCATAGAGCAAGAAGGATAGTTGTATCTAAGGTGAAGATAGAACCAAATAGATCTGGCAATTGATTGGATATGTGGGGTGAGCATAGACATTTTGAAAACCTGGGTGACTGGATGGATGATGGTGCCCTTGACAGTAATAATGGGGAAGGTTGGAAGATGGGTGAGGGATATTTTTGAAGAAAGAAATTGTAGTAATATCTGTAATCCACGTCACCATTCATGCCTGTTCACATGTGATTTAGTCTTTCCTGCACAAAATGAAAAGACGTGGTCACTGTTCCAAAGTATCAGGCACCTGTCATATGAAATGATCTTCACAGGGACAGTTTAGGGACAAGATTACCCCAATAATACTTGGTTGATTGCCATATGTTGGATCCAACTTGTTCCTAAGAAAGTTGATCATTAAAATTTCAATAGGAGTATTTACACATCCAAAGTCAGCAAACAATACAAAACAGGGTAGGATTTGCTATTGTGTTGATTGTCTACATTTAAGAAAGTTAGGGGAGGAAATATTAAGAATGCAGATTAAAGTTAAAAGCATGTTATATGTGGTTTTTTAAAAAAAAGAATCAGTTATTAAATATTTATCAGCACAGAGCTTCCACAGCAAAGGGAGTCAGTAGAGTGAGAAGTGTTGGGGTTAATACAGATTAATACCCTCCAACTGGTTGACCATGTGGCCTTTACAATCAGGAGATCCAGATCCCCCACTAAGGCAGTGACCTGCCTTCAGCAAGAGTATGTCTTGAAGTAAAAGACTTTCTCAGGATCCCCCAAGGACTAACACAGTGCCAAGCACAGAATGGAGGTTTAATGTTTGATGAAAAATGAAACCTTGGACCCAAGGCTATGGACCTATTTGGGAGCAAATAGTAATAAGGGTAAATCATTGCTAAATAATAGTAATGTTGACTTTACTAGAATTTTTTTTAGTTAACTACCTATTATTCTGTGGCATTATCTGTGCACAATAACTTTTGGGACACCATGTATGTGCATGCATGCAAACACATATGTATATACACACTAAATACACACATCTATAAACAGACTGATAGAGACAGATACAAAGAGATAGCTAGACAGATAGATGGATAGCTAGGCAGATGATAGGTAGATGGATGGATGGATGGATGGATGGATGGATGGATAGACAGATGTAGATGGATGGACAGATGGATAGACAGATGAGTGGATATTTAGATGGATGGATGGATAGACAGACAAGTGGATAGACGGATGGATGAATGGATAGGCAGACGAGTGGATAGATAGAAGATAGAGAAATGGATAGATCAATGAACAGATAGAAAGATGGATAGATAGACAGACAGACATATATTTAAATAGACAGACTTTCCATTCATATGTCTTCTCCCATTAGAATGTGAACTCTGAGGACAGATTTCAAACTCCAGTCATCCCACTAAATGACCCATAAGAAGTTCCTTGGTCCTTAAGCTACATTTGAACTCAGCTTTCTGACTCAAGCCCCTCCATGGGACATAGTATCTCCTGTGCCTCCTAGCTGCATTGCTCTAAGACTACACAATACACCTCAGCGGGCCTCGATTGGAACCAAATGTGGTTTCCTCTTCATCTCATCCTTGTCAATCCATAGTTTAGGGAAGTTGGCTTTGGCCTCCCTGTCTCCCGGGGCCTCAGGCCCTTTTTTTTTTCCTTGCAAGACAACGGGGTGACTTGTCCAAGGCCACACAACTAGATCACTATGAAGTGTCTGAGGCTGGATTTGAACTCAGGTCCTCCTGACTCCAGGGCCAGTGCTCTATCCCCTGTGTCACTTAGCTGCTCCCCTTCTTTCTCTTTCTTTCCTCCTTCCTTCCTTTCTCTCTTCCTCTCACTTTTTCTTTCTTTCTCTCTTCCTCTTTACCTCTTTCTTTTTCTTTCTTTCTCTTTTTCTTCCTCCTCTCTTCCTTCCTTCCTTCCTCCCTCCCTTCCTTCCTTCCTTCCTTCCTTCCTTCCTTCCTTCCTTCCTTCCTTCCTTCCTTCCTTCCTTCCTTCCTTCCTTCCTTCCTTCCTTCCTTCCTTCCTTCCTTCCTTTCTCTCTTTCTTCTCCCAGCATGATAAAGCTTAAGGGCATCATGAAGTTCCTCCCACAAAGAGGTGGGTTTGGAGAACTAAGCGACCTACCCAAGAACAATAATCTTTACCCTCCTTACCCTCTTTTGCTCAGAAAAAAGTTGGGCAAATGTTTTGACTTTCTGGTTTTTCCCCCTAGGCAATAAATCCCGAGGTGGGTTTATGTTGTGAATAAGGAGAAAATCGATCATTTGGATGGATTGCTGCATGGGCCCTATGCCAGTGAGATTGGGAGATAGCCAAAGCACTAAACCTAAGTTTTGTAGACGGCTTTCTCTTCAATCTGGTCTTTGAATCAAATGTGTGAGTATATGTTGTTAATCTACTGTACATTAATGTAAAGACTTTTTTTTTCCTGGGACCACTCTGATAAAGAGGGGTGGGTAGTGAAGTTGGTGAGAGAAAACTGAAATGACTCATATTCAGAGATTTAGAATGTTCCTTTTGACTTCTCATTTCAGATAAAAATGCACATATAGACAACACACATATATAAATACATACATACACACATATAATACATAATACATATATCTATATACATTTAATACAATGGGGTTTTTTTGTCCAGGTGTTCACTAGCATCTACCATGTGATTTTCTTGGCAAAGATACTGGAGTGATTTGCCTTTTCCTTTTTAGTGGATTAAGGCAAACTGAGGTTAAGTGATTTTCCCAGTGTATCATCCCAGTGGATCATCAGTCTCTAAACATGCTAAGAAAGCATCTCTCCAGTCCCTGTTCCTATCTGATCTTCAGTGCAGAGGTCAGTGGAATCTTGGGACCAGGTATATTTTGTTTATTTATTTACCACAAACATTTGAGTAGCTGTGGTATAAAAGAGATCGTGTTAGGGGCTGAAAATACCAACTCATCTATCATCAAATATCTGTTATATTAACTCTATTGAAGGTACAATGCTGGGTGCTGAGGAAAAAAGTACAAAGATGCAAAAATGAAACAATCCCCATTCTCAAGAAACTTACATTCTCTACTCTTGAAGAAGGTTGCCTCTTAGTTGGGACTTCAAGGAGTCCCAACTAAGGGAGACAAGTGGGGCAATTGTAGTAAAGGAGGAAGTGGGTTTCAGACATAGGAGACAGCCAGAGAAAATGTCTGGAGCCAAGAGATGAAATGTCTTGTTCATGGAGCAACTCAGGAGGTCAGCGTTACTATATTGAAAAGTACATAGCTAAGGTGTCATTGTAGCATTCAATTTTAGTGGTTTTGTTGTTCTTTGCATTTCCACTGTTGTAATCATTCTTGGTCTCTTTGTTTTTATAGCACAAATAAGTTCCACGATATTCCATTTTATTTATTATTACTAATGATAAACCCTCTCCCAAATGGTAAGGTAATCTAGGATGTTATGCAACTTATGTAGACTATTGCATTGCTTGTGGTCATGGGAAGATCGAATGTCTTTGTTTAGTAGCTACATATGTCTATGTTTATGGAGAGAGAGAGAGAGAGAGAGAGAGAGAGAGAGAGAGAGAGAGAGAGAGAGAGAGATTGAAAGAGGGAAAGAGAGATTGAAAGGGAGGGAGGGAGGGAGAGAGAGAGAGAGAGAGAGAGAGAGAGAGAGAGAGAGAGAGAGAGAGAGAGAGATTGAAGGAGAGAGATTTAAAAGAGAGGAAGAGAGAAAGGAGAGAAAGATAGAGACCGAGGAGGGTGGGTTTGTTCTGTACCTTAGTTGAAATATGATTCACCTTTGATATCAGACAATAGGATAGTACTGCATTCACTCCCCTGAACCACCACCACCCCCCACTTCCTTTACTACTAACTTGCATGTTCTCCACTTTGGACAGGATGAGACATGAGCAAAAAAAAATGAGACAATTCAGAGAATCTCAAAAAATAATGTCTTTGGCATCCAGCATGAATTTATTCTTCTTTTCCTATAGTGTAGAAGGTAAGATCCTTGAGGGCAGGGATCGTTTGATCTTCATCTTTGTGTCTCCATTACCTGGCATGATGTCTAACAATGCTGGGTTCTTTCACCATTACTCCTTGATTGAAGAATCAATCATAATTACCTTTTCCTGATTTTTTTTAGATGAAAGTCTCTGGTGGGAAAATGCAGTGGCCACTCATCAAAAACCATCTTCCCATCATCTGGGTTTTCAGGCATGTAAGTATATTTTACACTCACATTGCTTATTTATTAAATTTTTAAAATTCTGAATTTAAACATTAAAGTATTTATACACATATGTAATATAATTTTTAGTCTCTATATACATATCTGGGTATATATCCAAATACACACACACATATAAGTAGCTACATGGCATAGTGGATAGAGCACTGGGCTTGGATTTAGAAAGATTCGTCTTTATGCATTCAAATCTGCTTCAGACATTTACTTGTTGTATGAGTCTGGACAAATCATTTAACCCTGTTTGCCTCAGTTTTTTCAACTATAAAATGAGCTGGAAAAGGAAATAACAAACTACTCCAGTATCTTGGCCAAGAAAATCCCAAATAGTATCAAAAAGAGTTGGATGCAACTGAAATGACTGAACAACAACTTTGGATAGGAAGGGACCTTAGTGATCATCTGGTCCAAGTCCTTTCTTCTTCAGATAGGGAGATTGATTTTTTTGGGAGAGTAAATGGAAACTTCTTAGTGATTCAGACTCTTTATCAAAGATATTGTTTAACATCCATTCCATTATGAATGAATTGCACTATATTTGGAGCATTAATTCAGTCATGACTGCTATGTTTTCACAAGAAAATTTTAAGAACTGGCATGTTTGGAAGAAGAAAGGTGGATGGAATCTTTATGCTCATTCTATGTTTTCTATGGATACAGATTTACCCCATTCTAAGAGTCCCTCATGTTTACTAAAATAGGAATGAATAAAACAAAAATAAGTGATTATTGAATATTCCAAAAGGAATCTTAGCAGTATTCCTTTATAAAGGAAGTTCCAGGGGCAGCCAGAGGGTACGGTGGATAGAGCACTGGCCCTGGAGTCAGGAGGACCTGAATTCAAATCCAACCTCAGACACTGATGGCCTCACTGTGCAACCTTGGGCAAGTCACTTAACCCCATTGTCTTAAATAAAAATAAAAAAGAATTTTAAAAAGGAAGTTTCCTGGGCCAGTTAGAAGATTATGATACAGACCTGGCAGAGTTTAGATTTACTTTGATCTGGGTAGATTGAACTGACTCAACTATGGGTCCTTTGGACAAATGAAATATGAAAGTGATTTTAGTTTGAGAAGCTCATAAGACCCCAGGGACCTCATGACTGACTGCTTTTAATCTTTTTTAAATTGTCTTTATCATCCTGAACTGTTGTTTGAACATGTTCTTTCTAACCACCTGCTCTTCTTCCTGAGGTAGCTATTAACACTGAACCTGGGGACAAGAAGACCTAAGTTCAAATCCATTCTCAGTCTCTTTGTGGGACTCTGGGCAAGTCAATTAACTGCTTCCTGCCTCAGTTTTCTTCTCTAGAAAATGGCGACAATAACAGCACCTACCTCAATGTAAATTATGAGAATCAACTGAGATAGTATTTGCAAAGCATTTATCACAGTTCCTGGAACAAAATAGATGTTAAATAATTGCTCATTCCATTCTCCCATTCCTTCCTAAGGATATTACAATACATTTTTAGTAAAAGGATTATTAGTATAAACCTCCTGGTTCTGAGCGTTCCATTGAACCAAATGTCCAAGTGTATCCTGCAACAATTAGTCACTCCTCTGAACAGCTAGGACCTCAGAGAAGATATTCCAAAGATGAAAATATTAACTTCTCCCTAGGCTGGGCATGGATTCTGGAGGTGTTCTGGAGGTACTGGTCCAGGTGGGATGAAGATGAGCAGAGACAGGTGAGATGTCCAGTCGGGTAGAAGGATGCAACATCACTCTCCTGTGTCTGTTGAGGGTCAATGGAGTGGATCTCCAATAGTCTCCTAGGCATGCCTTCATTAGGGTCATGCAACTCTCTTTTACTCAGGTCATCACCTAGGCCCAGGTAGCTTTTCTCTTCTAATGGTATTCATTCATCTCTTTGGTTAGCCACTAGAAGAAGCCCAGAATTTTGATGAGGCTGTTCACAGACTGTCAGAGACCCCCATTATTACTAATACTTACTGTATCATCAGAGGTATGTCTGACCAGGAGGGGGTAGTCATCTTGAGGGACTAAGTAGGCCAAGTGGGCATCTGTCTTATCAATCCAGAGAGAAAGTCAAACCCTCCTTCAGCATTTTTTGCCTGCTTAGATTAACTAGATTCACGATTAATACTGGGAACTAAGTAGAGTTTTTACCAATATACATGTAAATTTTGATAGGTCCTTATGATCCCTAAAATTTATAACAGTTGATAATTTAGTAATAGTCAAAGTGATGTGTGCCAGAAAATTTGTCTGGTCCTTCTGGTGAGTCAAATGAATAAAGCCAGCAAGACAAAAATCCAAGAGGATATGGGTGCAGGGGGTAGGGGGAGTGTTCCTCTGATACCAGGCAAGGCAAGAAGCTGGAGCTTCAGCTGACAATGTACCTCAGTGACCTTGGGAAAAAAACCAAACCAAACCAAAAAACCCCAGAAAACTCAAATGCAAAAGTGTAATGTACTAATTCCCACACAACTGACTAGGTACTGTCTCATTCTTTTTTTCTTGGTGGTGTCTTATAGTTTCATTAGCTTCTATTTGTACAATTCTAATTTGGGCGGTTTTATTTTCTTTAGTTAACTTTTGTGTTTCCTTTTCCAGTTGGTTAATTTTACTTTTTGCTGAGTTGCATTCCTTATTCAGTTGATCAATTTGGTGAGTTGTGTTCTTTATTCAGTTGGTCCATTTTGTTTTTTGTTGTGTTACATACCTTTTCCAGTTGGTTATTTTTCCTTTTAAAGGAGTTGATTTCTGAGGTCAATTTTTCTTAATTTTTCTGCATAACTCATTTCTTTTTTTCCATTTTTCTTCTCCCTCTCTTCTCTGGTTCTTTAGTTCTTTTTAAGCTCTTCTATGAATTTGTGTGCAATTCATCGACTCTTTTGAGACCTCCCATGTAGGTAATTTTTCACTGCTTTCTTCTTTTACTTTTTTTTTTATTTTGATTGTTTGAGCTCTGCTCCTAGGATATAGGGAGTATAGACCCCCAAACTTTATGCTGGTGCTGGAGTCTGATCCCTGGTTTATTGCTGACCGAGATGTTGCCTATGCAGCCTAGGTGTTGCCTATACAGAGGTTTGCTTCTTCCTTTATGTCTAGGCTCTGCCTATGCAGTGGTTTGCTACCAACCCAGTCCTAGCTTTTACCCCAGTGTTCCTAGAATTCAAATTTTATCTGGGTTTGGAAACCTCCATGCTGGCTTGCTATCTAGTTACTGGGACCGGTGTTGTCTGGTTGCTGGGACCTGGACAACACTGTGGCTAAAAGCCTCCTGCCAGTTTTCCTCCTTTCCCACCTAGCTAGGCTTTATTCCCCCCCCCCCCCCCCAAGAGACAGTCCTTCACTGAAGATCCTCCACAGTGTCTACAGTTGAAGACTTGTTTTGTTCTTTTTTTTTTTTGGTGAGATCTGTAGCTTTTATGCCTGTCTGTGGATGGCTCATTCTTTTCTTTAGCTTTTCTTTCACTCTGTCTTTTTCTGTCCCTGTCTCTCTCTATCTCTGTGTGTCTCTGCCTCTGTCTCTCCCTCTGAATTCAAAAGAAAATAAGTCTAGGGTATGATCTGAATAAATACATAAATAAATACATACATGCATACATACATACAAAATTCCAGTATATATAGCTGGAATATTATTAAAATATATATTAACTGGAATATTATTAAAATATATTAACTGGGATATTATTAAAATATATATTAGATTATGTATATACCTGGAATATTATTAAAATAACAGTCTCACTTTCTCTTTCTTTCTTTCTCTCTCTCTTTATTTCTTCATGACTTGAGAAAAACTTTCCTTTTCCCTTGTTGGGTTATCTTTTCCCAATCTCAGGAGGCATTCCCTGTGCCATATATGTTTGCAGATTTATAACCCACTAAGATCAATCTTGGTTCTAAAGAATGAATGAATAAAACAGCATCTGGAGAGTTGGGATGGTGGAGGCTATATCTGGATCCTTTCACAGAACATTCCTTCCCCCTCTCCCCAGTTTGTCACTAGAATGGGGAAGGGGCCCTCTGTTTATTTCTCTAACTAATCACTTTCTATTCTCCCCAACACCACCCCTGGGGAAGAGGGAAAGGAATGGAGTGGGGGGGGGGGCAGAATTATGCCCTCTTAATTGCAATCAAAGCAATTAGAATTGGAAATTTTATTTCCTTAATTGCTCTTTCGCCTTGCTTTGTAGTTTTTATTAAAGTTAGGCTAGGCAGTGTGGCTTAGCATCTGAGTTAGACTGTAGGATCCAAGACCAGTCTCTGCTACAAACTGACTGACCCTGGGGAAGGAATTTAACCTTTTCAACCACTCTCTAAAGACATAAATTGCTAAAGAAGGAGGCTAGAGGGAGCATTATCATTCCAGAATCCTCCAGGCCAAAGAAATCATAGGTTTAATAGTTATCCTTATTTAAACCCATTTAACCAGAGCGAAGTCAACAGAACCAGGAGAACATTGTACACAGTAAGAGCAAAATTGTGTGATGATCAACTATGGTAGACTTAGCTCTTCTCAGCCATGCAGTGGTCAAAGACAATTTTAAAAGATTTATGAAGTGAGACAGCTAGGTGGTGCAGTGGATAAAGCACTGGCCCTGGAGTCAGGAGTACCTGGGTTCAAATATGCTCTCAGACACTTAATAATTACCTAGTTGTGTGGCCTTGGGCAAGCCACATAGCCCCATTTGCCTTGCAAAAAAACTAAAAACAAAACAAAAAAAAAGATTTAGGATGGAAAATGACATTTACATTCAGAGAAAGAACTATGGAGTCTAAATGCAGATCAAAGTATACTAATTTTATTTTTTAAATTTGTTTTTTGTTTTTACTTAATCATGGTTTTTTCTTTTGCGTTGATTCTTCTTTCATATCACGACTGATATGAAAATATGTTTAATATGATTGTGCATTTGTAATCCATATCAGATTGTTTGTCATCTTGGGGAGGAGGAAGGAAGTGAAGAAAGGTAGGGAGAAAATTTTACAAAGATGAATGCTGAATGGGGCGGCTAGGTGGCGCAGTGGATAAAGCACCAGCCCTGGAGTCAGGAGTACCTGGGTTTAAATCTGGTCTCAGACACTTAATAATTACCTAGCTGTGTGGCCTTGGGCAAGCCACTTAACCCCATTTGCCTTTTAAAAAAAAAATGAATGCTGAAAACTATCTCTACATGTAATTGAAAAAATACTATTAAGATAAAAAATACATATAGCCTTCTGCCTATGGAAGTAGGGAGTGGAACTGGGAAAAGGTAACCCAGTAAAGGTTTCTACTGAGGCCCCTGCCTTCAATGGATTGTGGTTGTTGTTTTAGTTCTGTTCAATTCTTTGAGGCTCCGCTTGGAGTTTTCTTGGCAAAGATACTGCAGTAGTTTTCTATTTCCTTCTCCAACTCATTTTTTAGTTAAGGACATTGAGGTAAATAGGGTTAAATGACTTGCTCAGGATGACACAGCTAGTAAGCGTCTGAGGCCAGATCTGAACAACTCATGAAGTCTTCCTAATTCCAAGCTCAGGGCTCTATCATTGTGCCACCTAGATGTTATTCAAAGAGTTGCAGGCAAAGATAAAAATACTACTCTCTTTCATTTTCTCACTAAAACTTAATAATTTTTAGTAATACTAAAAGTCCATATGAACACTTGGAGTGGAATGTCTCTAAATTTGCACAAGGAGAACAGCCTATGCATAAGTATGAGGGTGTGAAATGGAATTTTATCAATGGGGATTAAAAAGGAAATTTATGGGAGCAGCTAGGTGGTACAGCAGATAGAGCACCGGCCCTGGAGTCAGGAGAACCTGAGTTTAAATCTGCTCTCAGACACATAATAATTACCTAGCTGTATAACCTTTGACAAGTCACTTAACTCTACTGCCTTGCAAAAGAAAAAAAAGGAAATTTATGGACATATAATTCAGGTTTCTAATCAACCCTGAAACATTTTGCATGGCTTTCTTAATGGGTAGAGAGAATGATTATTTGATTCTATTTGCCCCATCTTTTTTTTTCCTAGACTTTTTATCTCTCCAAGTGAATTTGCCAAGTTATATAAAGTAATCTGGGGCATTTAGGTGGTACATTTAGGCCTGGAGTCAGGAAGACTCATCTTAGTGAGTTAAAATCTGACCTCAGACACTTATTTACTCTGAGACCCTGGGAAAGTCACTTAACCCTATTTGCCTCAGTTGTTCCTCTGTAAAATGAGCTGGAGAAGAAAATGGCAAACTGCTCTAGTATATCTGCCAAGAAAACCCCAAATGGAGTCACAGAGAGTTGTAATGATTGAAAAATCACTTAAATAAAGTAACCTGAAGTCATATATCTTTTTTTTTTAAGTTTTTTTGCAAGGCAATGGGTTTGAGTGACTTGCCCAAGGCCACACAGCTAGGTAATTATTAAGTGTCTGAGGCTGGATTTGAACTCAGGTCCTCCTGACTCCAGGACAGGTACTCTATTCACCGTGCCACCTAGCTACCCCCTGAAGTCATATATCTTGAAATTAATTTAGGTAATATCATTTTTATCATATCTTTATGGGTCAAATGTAACAATAAATATTGAATAAATTTCTGATATTTCTCTTCAATTAATTTCCCGAAGAGCATTTTAAAGTGGTATTTCTCTAAGTCTTGAGTGGGTCTTTAAAGCCATTTTTATTGCTACTTTTGTCAATTTTGAATGAAATTTATTTTTTATTTCCTCCTAATTTTTCTTAGTATTTTTTTTTTTTAGGTTTTTGCAAGGCAAATGGGGTTAAGTGGCTTGCCCAAGGCCACACAGCTAGGTAATTATTAAGTGTCTGAGACCAGATTTAAACCCAGGTACTCTTGACTCCAGGACTGGTGCTTTATCCACTGCGCCACCTAGCCACCCCTTCTTAGTACTTTTAAGAAATTTTGTTAAGTGCTCACAGATTGTTTTTAATTTTTTGAGTGTGTTTGTGTTTCCTAGTACAGACAAACTATGACCACTGGAAGTCATGCCCTTCAGATGATTGTTGAAGGTATTCTTCTAAAGGACTTTTGAATTGAAATGCTTTTTTTAGTTTTGGTTGTTTTTAAAACAGCTTTCTCCCCTCTCAGGTCCCTGGAGTAGTTCATAGCATCAGGGAAGAAAATCCTCCAGGATTATGTATCTATTTTCCTTGGATAATGACTTAACCAATTAAAAAAATGACATCAGATTTCCCTCTGAGCAACTTGGGAGTATTATCTTGGTGGAAGAAGTTGAGTCTTCTGGGTTTGTGGACAGCAGTAGTAAGAAATTTGTGGGCAGAACCCCTTGGACATTGGATATTTTTTGTTACATCAAAAACCTCCCATGCATACTTTTGATTTTATGATGCTAGACCATTTTGGAATATCTTACATTTCCCCATTATTATTTTTCAATCACAATTCCAGGTCTATTTAGGAAGCATATTTTGGACCTAGTATCTATTACAATGAATGGGAAAAAATTTAACTGGCATAGAAATTGTGACTTAGAAACTTGGGATAGCATCTCAGGGATTTCTAAAATGACAGATGGCTTCTATTGGTTTTCCCCACAGAATATTTGCCATGAAGACTATTAATGAAACTGGACAAGCAAATATCACCTTGGATAAACTTTTTGAGGTATCTGGTGTTTAATTTGCATTGAAATGATGAGTTTTTGCACAAATAATTTGAACTGTCTATAAAGAAATAGGAATCAATTATAAGAATCGAGAAGTAGAACTCGTGAACTAAATGTGATTTCCAAAAAGATGAAATTGTTAGTATGAAATTTTTGCTTGATTGAAAAATTCTGTTTTCTTTTTAAGAAAATTGGCTAAAATTTTCTTAGTTTCTCTTTCAGTCATAAAAACAACTCAACTATATTTGATTCCCTTCCCTTCCTATTATTGGACATTTCTCTAAATCTTTTCAATCTTGCTCATTGGTATGTTAGAACTGTTTTTATTAATTTAAGTAATAGGATTTTTTCTTATTTTTAATGCAGATTTTAACCATATGTCCACTTATGAATCAGTAAGTCCCATATAATGGAACTGTTTTGTATGCCTGCCTGCCCATATATTTTCGGTTTCTAATAGACTGCCATCTCAGGGAGAGGAGAGGGGAAGGAGGAAGGGAGAGAATTTGAAGCTCAAAAATTTAAAATACAAGTTAAAGATAAAAATTGTTTTTACATGTAATTTGAAAGAAAAAAATACAATTTTAAAAAAGAAAACAGATGTGAAACAAGTTTGTTTCTTCACTCTAATTTGTGTTTGGTGTCTGTGGACATGCCATAGTTCAACAATTCAACAAGAAAGAATTGAATCGGGTGGCTAGGTGGCACAGTGGATAAAGCACCAGCCCTGGAGTCAGGAGTACTTGGGTTCAAATTCAGCCTCAGACACTTAATAATTACCTAGCTGTGTGGCCTTGGGCAAGCCACTTAACCCCATTTGCCTTACAAAAAAAAAAACCTAAAAAAATAAAATAAAAAATAAAAAAGAAAGAATTGAATGTCTTCTTTGGGAAAAGAACTGTGATGTAGAGTCAGCTTGAGAGTCATGGAGACTCCTGGACTCAAGTCTTGCCTTTGCCCCATGGTGGCTGTTTCTTCCAGGCGAGTCATTTCAACTCTCAGCACACGAAGGAAGTTTCTAAGATGACAAATGTACTGATCCACATCAGTAGCAGGAGATGCTCCATTTTGGAGTTTCGCATACTAATTAAATCAAAGGTTCATTTAAAAAAATGAACAAGGCAAGAGAAGTTCTAAGACAAATCCCAAACTGAACCTATCTTGGAAGAACTTTCATTCCAATGGTACCTATACATAGAGAAGTCAGCATAGGATAGACAAAGACAATTTAAAATCATTTCCAGAATGTGAAGGTTAACAACGGGGCTTGGGGGAAGGGAATGAACAGAAAGGAAGACAGGTATGTGGTAGCACCTGACAGAGGTCTTAAAGGAAGCTCATGATCTGAACAAGTTGGGGGGTGGAAGGAAAGCATTTCAGGTATAGGGGACTGCAGGGGAGCAGAGAATAGAAGGTCATCAATGGGAACAAGGACAAAAAGCATGCACGAGGAGGAATAAGGTGAAACAAATCTGGAAAGGGATGCTAGAACCAGAAGGAGAGGGCTTGAACTGTTGTATTTTAGGATACAGAGGCTGTGTTCAACTGAGGTTGTTTGGGGGTATTCCGTGTGAGTGTGAGTGTGAGTGTCTGTGTTGTGTGTGTGTGTGTGTGTGTGTGTGAGAGAGAGTGTTGCATGTGTATGTTTGTGAATGTATCTGTATGTATTTCTATGAGTAAGTTGTATGTATTATGTGTTTGAAGTGTATATATTTGTATGACTGTATGATTGAGACTGTTGTCTGTATGTGCCTCAGCTTCTTTTATTCAATAATATATTTTTCATTAGTTGGAAATTTTCTTTGGCTCAACTATTTGAATGTTGTGAGAAAGACTTACCTTCCTCCCTCCCTTCCTTCCTCCCTCCCTCCTTTCCTTCCTTCCTCCCTCTCTTCCTTCCTTCCTTCCTTCCTTCCTTCATTCCTTCCTTCCTTCCTTCCTTCCTTCCTTCCTTCCTTCCTTCCTTCCTTCCTTCCTTCCTTCCTTCCTTCCTCCCTCCCTCCCTCCCTCCCTCCCTGCCTCTGTCTCTATGTCTTTGTCTCTGTCTCTGTCTCTCTTTCTCTCTCTTTTTCTCTCTTTGTCTCTGTGTCTCTCTTTTGTTCATTTTTTCTTTCTTTCTTTCATTCTTTTTTTTTTAAGTTTCTTTGCAAGGCAATGGGGTTAAGTGGCTTGCCCAAGGACACACAGCTAGGTCATTATTAAGTGTCTGAGGCCGGATTTGAACCCAAGTACAACTGACTCCAGGGCCGGTGCTCTATCCACTGTGCAATATAGCCACCCCTTTTTCTTTTATTCTTTTCAGATTTCTGGGAGTTTTACTTCCTTTTAGCATTTCTTTTTTTTGTTTGTTTTTTTTGAGGGGAGGTTCTTGGGAAAAAAAAATCTCTCTTATGATCTCATTCTCTGGGGTGGCTAGGTGGCACAGTGGATAGAGCACCGGCCCTGGAGTCAGGAGTACCTGGGTTCAAATCCGGTCTCAGACACTTAATAATGACCTAGCTGTGTGGCCTTGGGCAAGCCACTTAACCCCATTTGCCTTGCAAAATCCTAAAAAAAAAAAAAAAAAAAAAAAAAAAGATCTCATTCTCCCACCTTCCCACCTATCGTGATGTGTTCATTTACATTTATTATTCTATATTACCCCTTTGTAAATGTGCCTTATCCTGGAATACTATGTAAACTTCACAGGGACAAAGACCATAGAATAAAGCTCCATGTCCCTCATGTAACAGGAACTTGTTAACAACAACAAAAACTTACAGACAGTTCCTGTGTTCCATAAATACATAGTACAATCAACATTCTAAGAAAATATTTATATTGACTTTATCATTCAATATTATGTTCTTTCTACTCTTCCTTCCAAAACTCCTAAAATAAATGAAAGTAGAAGAGCCCATTCAGGGAGATCACCCCCCAGGTGAAAGGGCTTGGCTTGAGACCCCCAGAGCTCTGCCCACTTGCTGCCCACTTGCCCAGTGTGCCTCTCTTAAGTCCTTTGTCCTTGGGTCCTGCATGTCTGTCTCCTGACCTCCACTGTCATCAGTTCTGTTCTCTCTGGGTCCAGCCCCCATGTGTCTGCCCCCGCAGTGTGTTTTCCCTCTTGGTTCTGGCCAGGCCTCCCTATGTTTCTCCTTCTGCTTTGGACCTAGGACCAGCCTGTCCTTGAACCATGTGCTGGCTTCTTCCCACCACGAGGTCCCCTTCCTGCTTCCCTCCCTTTCCCTTCCTATGTAAAGTGAGAACTCCTATATATGTAAGCATTTTAAGATTTGCAAAGCACATTATTAATATTATCTCATTTGATCCTCACAGCAACACTGGGAGTTAGGAGCTATTTTTTTATTTCCATTTTATAAATGAGGCAGATAGAGATCCAGGGACTTGCCTAGGGATCACAGCTAGTACACTATCTAAATGTGGGATTTGAACTCAGGTCAAGGGCTCTATCCAAAATACACAGTTTCATTTGCTCAAGAGAGATAATTTGCATTTATAACTCAACCCCTCTTTTTTTCCCAGAGAAACAGTTTACACAACAATAATGAGTGCAGCAGATCCAGACAAGTAAACAACATGAGTAAGAAACTCAGATGAAATGTGTGAATAAAAACAAGAAAGGATCCAGCTGAATTATGAAAAGCTTCTTTGTAAAAGTACCAGCGGTTCCATTGGTTTACTTTCATCCCTCCAAGAAGAGAATGTTATTAAAAATAATGACTTTGGGGGCGGCTAGGTGGCTCAGTGGATAGAGCACTGGCCTTGGAGTCAGGAGTACCTGGGTTCAAATTTGACCTCAGACACTTAATAATTACCTAGCTGTGTGGCCTTGGGCAAGCCACTTAACCCCATTGCCTTGCAAAAACTAAAAAAACTAAAAAAATAAAAAATAATGACTTTGTTCATTGCGATTTTCCTATCTATTCTAACCTCCCCCATACCCTGCTGTAGCCACCATTCCAGTGGGGGGTGGGGGTGGCTTAATGACGGTTTAAGTTAAACGCTACAGGACCCTGAGTAAAAGTTCCTACAAATTTATTATTTTGTAATTGTTGAACAGACAGATTTGGTCGTCAAAACAGGTCACATTGAAAATGTTAAGTTTCCCATTTTTGAGGTATTTGGGGGATAGAAAGTTAACCCTGGCAAATTGTTAAATTAGAGGAAATTTGCTTTCCTTGCCTCTCCTCACTAGTCTTTCAAATTCTGGTTCAGTTTGAATTTTTTTATGATAAAATATTAAAAGTGTAACTAGTTAAATATATTGCTACTTACTGAACCATGGAAATGACAGTGTTTGATCTAAACAGATTTACTCTAAAAGTTCTTTTACTTTTCTCCCTAATAATGGAAGTAAAATATGCTTTTTCAATAAAAATTCACCGTAAAGGTGAATGAAGCAAATGGGACCCATCTTCTCTTTTGTGAAAGGATCTGTCTTCATGGAATCTTCATCTAGGTTTGATAAGATAAGGTAAAGGGTATAAGGAGAGATGGTGGTCAGTGGGGCAAAAAATAAACAAGATTGACCAACCTCTTCAACATTTATTCTTTTGCTCCCTATTCCAAGAGGCTCACCCTGAAAGACAACTATTTTCATGGCTATTGCCATGGCCCAAAGCTATGTTTTTTCTCATGTGGTTAGGAATAAATAATTATAACCATAATTAGCCTTTTCTTGGCACGTTAAGGCTTAGAAAACCAATATTTATTTTAATTTTTAAATTGAAATTTAATTAAATTTAATGACAAATTTTAAATGGATGAAATTTATTTGAATCATAATTCTGTTGAACCTTGTTCCATATTTTCAAATATTGTTTAGCACAATGCTTGTTGACTATTACTTCTGGAAAACAGTCTATAACCCAATGATCCAATCAACTAATACTAGTAATAATAATGATGATAGGAGTCTTTTATATAGCACTTAAAAGATTAATAAAATGTTGGTGTTTTGTCAATTCTGCAATACTTGAATAAAATCATTTATTGTAATAGTCTTATCTTCATTTCATATCATAAAGTCATTGCATGAGGTTAGCTGGTACAGTGGATAGAGCACCGGACCTGGGCTGAGGAGGACCTGAATTCAAATGTAGCCTCAAACACTTAATAATTACCTAGCTGTGTGACCTTGGGCAAGTCACTTAACCCCATTGCTTTGTAAAAAACAAAAAAAGAAAAAAAGAAAAATTCATTGCCTATTTCAGTTCATATATATATATATATATATATATATATATATATATATATATATAGTCCCTAAAGAAAATAGAAATATTTGCCAAAGATTATAAAGACAGTACATGAGAAGACTTCTGCATCTCACTCCTCTGTAAGGTGGGAAGTTTGAGGGTATGGTTACCTTGCTTGTATTTTTGGGCATTTTCAATTTATTAATAGTTTCCCTGTGCTTTTCCCTCTTCCTTTTTTTTCCTTAAAAGATCATTTGCTAGGGGCAACTAGGTGCCACAGTGAATAGAGCACTGGCCCTGGAGTCAGGAGAACCTGAGTTCAAATCCAACCTCAGACACGTAATAATTACCTAGCTGTGTGGTCTGGGGCAAGCCACTTTAACCCCATATGCCTTGCAAAAAAAAAAAAAAACCTAAAAAAAAAGATCATTTGCTATATGGAAGGGAAATATTAGGAAAAAAACAAAAGACATGAATAATTTACTTATTTTTTTTAAATTGCTTTTTGAATTTTACAATTTTTCCCCAATCTCGTTTCCCTCCCCTCCACCCCCCCACAGAAGGCAGTCTGATGGTCTTTACATTGTTTCCACAGTATTACATTGATCAAAATTGAATGTATTGAGAGAGAAATCATATCCTTAAGGAAAAAAAATAAAATATAAGAGATAGCAAAATTACATAAGGAGATACTTTTTTTTTTAAATTAAAGGTAATAGTTTTTGGTCTTTGTTTAAACTCTACAATTCATTCTTTGGATACAGATGGTATTCTCTGTTGCAGATATCCTAAAATTATCCCTCATTATTGCACTGATGGAATGAGCAAGGCCATTTAGGCCTGATCATCACCCCAATGTTGCTGTTAGGGTGTACAGTGTTCTTCTGGTTCTGCTCATCTCACTTAGCATTAGTTCATGCAAATCTTTCCAGGCTTCTCTGAATTCCCATCCTTTCTGGTTTCTAATAGAACAATAGTGTTCCATGACATACATATACCACAGTTCAGTAAGCCATTCCCCAATTGATGGACATCCAATTTCCAATTCTTTGCCACCACAAATAGGACTGCTATGAATATTTTTGTACAAGTGATGTTTTTACCCTTTTTGATGATCTCTTCAGGGTATAGACCCAGTAGTGAGTGGTATTGCTGGATCAAAGGGTGTGCACATTTTTATTGTTCTCCAGAAAGTTTGGATGAGTTCACAGCTCCACCAACAATGTATTAGTGTCCCAGATTTTCCACATCCCTTCCAACATTGAACATTGTCCTTTTTAGTCATATTGACCAGTCTGAGAGGTGTCAGGTGGTACCTCAGATGCTTTAACTTGCATTTCTCTAATCAGTAATGATTTAGAGCAATTTTTCATATGACTATGGATCGCTTTGATTTCCTCATCTGTAAATTGTCTCTGCATATCCTTTGACCATTTGTCAATTGGGGAATAGCCTGTTTTTATAAATTTGACTCAGTTCTCTATCTTTTAGAAATGAGTCCATTGTCAGAAACACTAGTTGTAATAATTGTTTCCCAATTTACTACATTTCTTTTGATCTTGGTTACAGTAGTTTTGTTTGTGCAAAAGCCTTTTAATTTAATGTAATCAAAATCACCTAGTTTGTTTTTAATGATGTTCTCCATCTCTTCCTTGGTCAAAAACTGCTTCCCTTTCCATAGATCTGAGAGGTAAACTATTCCTTGATCTCCTTGTTTGCTTATAATATTTATATCTAAATCCTGTATCCATTTTGATCTTATCTTGGTATAGGATGTGAGGTGTTGGTCTAATCCAAGTTTTGTCATACTGACTTCCAAGTTTCCCAACTTTTTAATTGAAGAGAGAATTTTTTATCCCAGAAGCTGGACTCTGGATTTATCAAATAGCAGATTACCATAATCATTTCCTGCTTTTGCACTTAGTCTAGTCCACTGGTCCACCACTCTATTTCTTAGCCAATACCAGACAGTTTTGATGACTGATGCTTTATAATATAATTTTAGATCAGGTAGGGCTAAGTCCTTCTCTTTTGCACTGTTTTTCATTAAATCCCTGGATATTCTTGACTTTTTATTTCTTTATATGAATTTACTTACAATTTTTTCTAACTCGTTAAAGTAATTTTTTGGAATTTTGATTGGTAGTTTAATTTAGGTAGAATTGTCATTTTTATTATATTATCTTGGGGCGGCTAAGTGGCTCAGTGGATAAAGCGCCAGTCTTGGAGTCAGGAGTACCTGGGTTCAAATCCGACCTCAGACACTTAATTACCTGGCTGTGTGGCCTTGGGCAAGTCACTTAATCCCATTGCCTTGCAAAAAAAAAAAAACTAAAAAAAACAAAAGAGAGAGAGAGCATTATTATATTATCTTGACCTATCCATGAGCAATTGATTTTGCCCAGTTATTTAAATCTTTCATGTGAGAAGTGTTTTGTAGTTGTTTTCATAGAGTTCCTGAGCTTGGCAAGTAGACTCCCAAGTATTTTATATTGTCTGGCATTACTTTGAACGAGATGTCTCTTTCTAGCTCTTTCTGTTGTATCTTGCTAGACATATATAGAAATGCTGAGGATTTATGAGGGTTTATTTTATAACCTGCAATTTTGCTAAAATTGCTAATTGTTTCTAATGGTTTTTTAGATGTTTTCTAGGATTCTCTAGGTAGGACATCATGTCATCTGCAAAGAGTGAGAGTTTTGTCTCTTCCTTCCCAATTCCAATTCCTTCAATTTCTTTTTCTTCTCTAATTGCTGAAGCTAACATTTCTAATACAATATTGAATAGTAGTGGTGACAGTTGTTATATCCTTGTTTCACCCCTGATCTTATTGGGAATGCCTCTAGGTTATCCCCATTGCATATAATGCTTGATGATGGTTTCAGATAGATACTGCTTATTATTTTAAGGAGCTTTCCATTTATTCCTACACTCTCTAGTGTTTGTAGTAGGAATGGATGCTGTATTTTGTCAAAAGCTTTTTCAGCATCTATTAATATGATCACATGATTTCTGATAGGTTTGTTGTTGATAAAGTTAAATGTTCTTCTCCTAGCTTCTTTTTCTGGGTTTTGTCAATAGAATTTCTGTTAAGAGGTTTCTTTCATATTATTTCTGAGGGTGTCTAGCTTCTCTCTGCCATCTTAGTCAGAGGTATGATAATTTATTTTCTAAAAAAGAACTATTTGCTGAATTGAATTTGTCCAATTGAACCCATAAAGAATGATAACAGGAAGTTATCTGGCTTCTTAGATAAGTTTATGAACGGTACGTTTCCCTAATACTCCAGGTAGTTCTGGGATCTGATTGATATCGGTATCCCCAATATTGAAACAAACTTCACCTCATTCATACCTTCCCATATTCTTTCATATATTCCCACAAGTTTATCATGGGGATCTACCGTGTGATATGTAAGGAACCTTCCTTGCTTTTTGAATATTTAAGCAGCACACCTACTTTCCATCGGTTTTGCTTTGCTTTCACTAAACAATGCAAAGCTGGTCTGTCAGGACATGCATTTTGAACAGATCTGATTAATAGTCAAGAACTAGAACCAGAACTAAACAAGATAAGGAATACAGGGAATTGTAAAGAACCGTAAATGACCCTAAGCTTCTTCCTGATGCGAAGGTCCATCCAATTTAACATCAGTTTTATTCTGGGGATATTATTCACCCCTGTCATGAAATACTCTAGTCTCTGAAGACTTCATGTTAAGAGTGTTCATTTGGGGCAGCTAGGTGGCGCAGTGGATAGAGCACCGGCCCTGGAGTCAGGATTCCTGAGTTCAAATCCGGCCTCAGATGCTTAATAATGACCTAGCTGTGTGGCCTTGGGCAAGCCACTTAACCCCATTGCCTAGCAAAAACTAAACAAAAAAAAGTGTTCATTTGAAAATTAAGATAAACTGGGAGATACTTTATTGTGAATGATCAATGTATTATTTAGGCTAACAGTAAACCTGGGCAGTTAGGTAGCACAGTGGATATAGTGCACTGCCTAGGGCCAGGAAGATTTAACTTTTGAGTTCAAGTCCAGCCTTAGTTGCTGGGTGACCCTAGGCAAGTCATTTAACCCCATTTACCTCATTTTCCTCACCTGTAAAATGAGTCTGAGAAGGAGATGGCAAGCTACTCCATTATCTTTTTCAAGAAAATCCTAAATCGGGTCATGAAGAGTTAGTTATGATTGAACAACTAGTAAAGCAGAATTTTTAGCTAGATATCTTAACTTATGTAATGAAGTCTTATTGTGAAATGTATCAGGGGTCTCCTTTAAATTCAGTCTACAGTTTAGTTTAAGAAAGAACTCTAACTGAAACAATATTTCCAAACGGCAACATTTTAAATACCATAGGCTTTATATCTACAAAGACTACCTAATAGGTGACTACCTAATAGGTGACTCAGGAGGACCTGAGTTCAAATCCGACCTCAGACACTTAATAGGTGCCAGCTATGCCAAAGAAATTTTTTCTTTTTTTTTTTTTGGAGGCAATCAGCATTAAGTGACTTGTCCAGGGTCATAAAACTTAAGTGTCCGAGGCTAGATTCAAACTAAGGTCCTCCTGATACTTCCCTATGACAAACTTTTAATTTTTATTTTCTATTCTAAAAGTACTTTAATAATTTTCAAAAGTGATGATCAAATAATGCTTGATAACAATTAAATCTTTAACAAATAAACATTTCTGCACAGCCATCACCCTTATACAATCATGGAACTTGACTTTAAGTTTAAAAAAAATGAGATTTTACCCATCTCTATTGAAGTAACCATCTATTTCAAAATAAAGCAATTGACTAGCTGAAGGGCTTAAAGTATCACGAAGGTATCATTTTTTTATTTGATTAAAAATGAACAAAAATACAATGACCTTACCATATTATATGCTTATTAACAAGGTTTTAACTGTCTGATCACAATCTTTCTTTAATTCCTCAGTTCATAATCTAATCATATTCTTGATTCAACGTTTTTCCTTTTTTTTAGGTATGTTTTTAAACAAGGCAATGGAGTTAAGTGACTTGCCCAAGGTCACACAGCTCAGTAATTATTAAATGTCTGAGGCCGGATTTGAGCTCAGGTTCTCCCGACTCCAGGGCCAGTGCTTGATTCAACATTTTTGTAAGAACATCTTCATGTAAAACCTATATCAGATTACCTGTTATCTCAGGATGGAGTGAGGGAAAGGTGGGAGGGAAAAGACTTTCCAAAAATGAATATTGAAAATGATCTTTACATATAATTGGAAAAATAAATAATAAAAAATTTAAGAAAGAAAATCTAGAAATATAACTTATTGTCAATCAGATTTGCAATTGAATGAGTTGAGTCATTTCAACCATTAGGTTTTTTGGTTTGTTTGTTTAGGTTTTTGCAAGGCAAATGGAGTTAAGTGGCTTGCCCAAGGCCACACAGCTAGGTAATTACTAAGTGTCTGAGACTGGATTTGAACCCAGGTACTCCTGACTCCAGGGCCGGTCCTTTATACACTGTGCCACCTAGCTGCCCCTTCAAGCATAAGTTTTTGATATTCTATGGTGATCACATACAAGACCAACAGTCTTCTTGATTCAATTATATTTTACACAGAAGTCCAATGATATAATTCCTAATATCAAATATTGGATGACTACATAAAAAGCATTTTTCATCACACCTTTGGCAGTATTTGTAAAAATACTTCTTTTCATTGTTGTAAAATCTAGCATTACTAAACCAGGAAACTCATTGTCTTTCTGGATGCTCCTGGTTCCCCTATGTCCTACAAATTCTTTCTGATCTGGCAGGGATAGATTAACCAAAGGAAATCTGAGGATTTTTTTTAAAGCAGTAAATGGCTCAGATGGATCTAGTCCTGAATACCACTTAGCATTTTTGCATAATCAATTATAAAAAAGGTTAGGAGGTTCTTCTGAAAATAGATAGATGCCCCAAATTTTGAGATGTACAGAACAAGTAAACTTAACCTACTAACTCTAATTTTGGGACCCAATAAAACCTGGGTTTACCATTCTAATATTCAATATTAATGGTTAATGGTTAATATTGAATTAATGGTTAATTAAAGGCTTTTAGAAAAACATAGCTAATTAAAGAGAGGTTAAAAATTAATCTAGAATTAAGGTTTACTAACCTTCAAGTTGATTCCTGGAATAAATAAAAGAAAACTTCACAGGCACTACTTTCAAGGTGACTTCATTTAGTTAATTAACATCTGTTAAGCTTGTGCAGAGCACCTTATCAACAAAAGGATTGGAGTTTTGGGGGGCTTTTTTAATCTTCTTACATTGACTAGGGAAAGGGAAAGCACAGAAAAAAAGGCATTTTTCTTAAATCTGTTTATTTCCGATTTCTTATCATTTTTCCTTTTTTTTCTCAAAATGAATTCTATGAGTGGTAATCATTAAAATATGTCTAGCTTGGGTGCAGCCAGGTGGCACAGTGGATAAAATACTGGCCCTGGAGTCAGGAGGACCTGAGTTCAAATCCGACCTCAGACACTTAATAATTACTTAGCTATGTGACCTTGGCCAAGTCACTTAACTCCATTGCCTTGCAAAAACCAAAAAAAATATTTCTGGCTTTATAAAAGAAACATTTAAAACACAATTTGGAAATTTTCGGTAAAGAGACTACTTGTTGAAGACTTAGCAAACTTCTCAAAAAAGGTTGCTATTCTTTCTCCATTGCAACAAGACAAAGACAGATACAGAAAAACATTTACAAGCAAGGTTTTTCCTTCTTATCTTCATGTGCACAATTTTCTACACAGACACGGAAGCACAGACAAGTACAGAACTGATGGATCATCCCCCATTGAGTCGGTTCAACTTTACAATCAATATGTTGCTATTTCCAATTTAGTCACTAGATGGCTCCAGAGACCATACTATATCCACAGAACTAGCCATGTAGACAAAGGCTTTTTTTATTTATGTCCAACTCTTAAAGCAGTAAATGGTCTCCTTCTGCTCCATTGTAGCTGTAGTGCTACAACTTCATTAACTAAATACTCTCTAAGTATTCTCTCTCCCTCTGCCCCAATAGAAATAGGACCCTTGAAGTGGCTAGGTGGAACAGTGGATAGAGCACCAGTCCTGGAGTCAGGAGTACCTGGGTTCAAATGTGACCTCAGGACTTAATAATTACCTAGCTGTGTGGCCTTGGGCAAGTCACTTAACTCCGTTTGCCTTGCAAAACCCTAAAAACAAACGAACAAAAAGAAATAGGACCCTTGTAATCAACATCTTTTCTTGACTCCTTTATACCATACCCTCCTACTATATTCAGCCCTCACTAGCTAAAGTATTGGCTAAACACTCCAACTTTTGTGGTCATCCTATACCCAGAGCCTCTTTTTCTCTAAGTAAGCTTCGTTTAACTATCTAAAAAGAAGCACAATTTTCAAGAGTTGCAAATATTATCTTCTCTTGTAGAGGTGTATACAGTTTAATGTCCATGACTAGCATTTATTCCCTTCTCATTTACCTTTTTTTTTTCAAGGCAAATGGGGTTAAGTGGCTTGCCCAAGGCCACACAGCTAGGTAATTATTAAGTGTCTGAGACCAGATTTGAACCCAGGTACTCCTGACTACAGGGCCCGTGCTCTATCCACTGCTCCACCTAGCTGCCCCCCTCATTTACCTTTTCACACATCTCAAGTCTTGTATTTGAAGATTGAATTTTCTTTTCAGTTGTTTTTTTTACCAGAAAATTGGAAGCTCTCTATTTCATTGAAAATTCATCTTTTGCCCTGAAAGAATATGCTGAATTTTTCAGGATAGTTAATTCTTGGCTGCAATCCAAAGTCCTTTGCCCTCCAGATGATCATATTCTAGGCCCCTCAAATACTTTAATGTTGAAGCTATTAAGTCCTACATAATTCTGACTGTGCTTCCTTGATATTTAAATTCAGTAAAGAGACTCCTTGTCTGAAGACTTAGAAAACTTCTCAAAAAGGTTCCTATTCTTTCTCCATTGTAACAAGACACAGACAGATACAGAGAAATATTTGCTAGCAAGGTTTTTTCCTTATCTTCATGTGCACAATTTGGGCTGCTCGCAGTATTTTCTCCTTTAGCTGAAGATTCTGGAATTTGGTTATAGTATTCCTTGGAGTTTTTATTCTGGAGGTGATTTGTGAATTCTTTCAAAGACTTTTTAACATTCTTGTTCTAAGATTTTAAGGGCAGTTTTCTACAATAATATCCAGGAGAATATTTTCCAAGCTCTTTTTTTGATAGAGGCTTTCAGGTAAACCAGTAATTCATAAACTATCTCTACTGGATCTATTTTCCAGGGCATATATTTTTCCTGAAAGGTATTTTATATTTTCTTCTATTTTTTAAAGCTTTTTTGGTTTTGTTTGGTGGAATCTTGGTGTGTCACAGAGTCATTAGTTTCCATTTGTCCCATTCTAATTTTTAGCATTTTATTTTCTTCAATTAGCTTTTGTGTTTCTTTTTCTATTTGATTAATTTTGCATTCTGATGAGTTGCATTTCTTTTCCAGTTGCTCAATTTTATTTTTGGATGAGTTACATTCTTTTTCCAATGGATGATTTTTACTCTTATTTATTGATTGATTTTTAGGTTTTTGCAAGGCAAATTGGATTAAGTGGCTTGCCCAAGGCCACACGGCTAGGTAATTATTAGGTGTCTGAGGTTGGATTTGAACTCAGGTACTCCTGACTCCAGGGCTGGCCCTCTATCCACTGCGCTACCTAGTTGCCCTGATGATTTTTACTGTCAATGGAATTGATTTCTTCAGTCAGTTTTTCAAATTCTCCTACATGATTCTCATTTCTTTTTTTCCATTTTTCTTCTTCCTCTCTTTGGTTTTTAAAATACTTTGTGAGTTCTTTCATGATATTTTGGATTTAAAACCAATTCATAACCTCCTTTGAGGCTTCATTATGTAGGCAATTTGTTACAGCTTTCTTTTTATGAGATGGCATTTTTAGTACTGTTTTTGTTGTTTTGCTCATTTTGATAGTGCACTCTGCTCCTAGGATACAGGGAGTATAGTACCAAACATTTTGTTCCGGGGCTGGTCACTGGTCCTTGGATTATTGCTTATGAAGTCCAGGCATTGCCTATGCAGAGGTTTGTTTCCTCCTTTGTGCCTATGCTTTGCCCACGAAGTCCTATCTGTCATCCTAGGGCTTGGACGTTGTCTGGGGTTGGGACCCTCCCTGGTGGTCTGCTATCTAACTGAGCCAGGACCTGAGATGCAGTATAACTAACCTCCCTTGGCTCTCCAGCTCTCCCTAAATTGGCTATATTTCCCCCTTACCTCTGAAGAGACAAATTTTTACTGAACATCCACCACAATATCTTGAGTTGAAAACTTGTTTTGATTTTTTTTTTTGGTAGGATTTGCACCTTTAAGGTCTGTGTAAAGGTTTCATTTAAAGTTGTGTTGGGAAAATCTCCCAGAACTTGCTACCTGTCATCTTGGCTCTATCCTGGAAGTCCCTGGTCATTGACTATAAATATGAACTAAAGATCTTCTGAGAGGGTCAAGATTTAGATTCATCAACCAATGAGGCTCTGTATTCAACTTTATGTCTTCACTCTCTTATAGGTATCAAATACTATTAAACTAGAATGCTGGAGACAGGAGTCATTGCAGATTATGAGGAAAGTGAAAATGCCATTCACTGAAATAGGATCTGATCCCTTTAATGAATGACCATTGTCTTGGAGCTGATCCTCAGTTGTCTTAATTTCAGATTAGACCTTTTTAATCTCACATTGGAGCTTGCTGTATAAATTATTCCCTTAAAATTTTCATGTAAATGGGGACATTAGAGTATAGATGGGTAGTCAGTCATTTTATCTTGGTAATAATAAGATCTGAAATTTTTTCTGTACCTATAACATCTTCCTCTTTCTCACCCCTTGATTTTATTTTTTTAAATAATCATCTCATCATATTCAGCTTACACCTGTGCCCTCTATCTATGTATAACTGCTTTTAACTGTCCAAATAATGGGAAAGATTTTAGGAGTATATGTATCAACTTTCCATGTAGAGATGTATATAGTTTAATCTTTTTGAATCCCTTATGATTTGTCTTTCTTGTTTATTCTTCTTTTTAGTCTTACATTTGAAAGTCAAATTTTCTATTTAACTCTGGTGTTTACATCAGGATTGCTTTTTTCCTATACTGTGGACAAAGTAAACAGCAATATAATAGGACAATCAGCTGGAAAAGGCTCAGCTTTTCTAAGTTATGGTGTGAACTAAAACAATTCTCAAGGACTTATGATAAAGAATGCTATCTATAACTGAAGAAGGAGCTGATATATCTGAATACTAATTGAAACATTCTTATTTTTTATTTTTCTTGAGGTTTCTTTTTCTTGGGAGGGGGGAAATCTATTTTCTTTTGTACTATGACTATTATGGAAATGTTTTGCATTGCTATACATTTATAACCTATATCAAATTGCTTGCTTTCTCAATGAAGGAGAGAAGGGTGGAAGGAAGGGAGAGAATATGGAACTCAATGTTTTAAAAACATGTTAAAATTGCTTTTAAGGGTAACTGGGGAAAAATAAAATGCTTAAATTTAGAAAAAGTCCTATTTTCCATTGAATGTCCACTTTCCCCCTGAAGAATTATATTCCATTTTGCTGAGTACATGATCCTTTGTTATAATTCTAGCTCTTTTGTCTTCATAATATTATGTAATCCTTTAATGTAGAAACTGGTAAATCTTGTGATAGCCTAAGTGTGTCTCCATGATATTTGAATTGTGTCAAAAATTTTTGACTTCTTGTAATATTTGCTTCTTGACCTGAAAGCTTTGGAATTTGGTTATGATATACTTGGGAATTTTCATTTTGGAATCTCTTTCAGGAGGTGATCAATGGATTCTTTAAATTTCTATTCTACCCTCTGGTTCTAGAATATCAGGGCAGTTTTCCTTGATAATTCCTGGAAAGAGGTTATCTAGGCTCTTTTTTAGATCATAGATTTTCTTTCTTTCTTTCTTTCTTTCTTTCTTTCTTTCTTTCTTTCTTTCTTTCTTTCTTTCTTTCTTTCTTTCTTTCTTTCTTTCTTTCTTTCTTTTAGATTTTTGCAAGGGAAATGGGGTTAAGTGGCTTGCCCAAGGCCACCAGTTAGGTGTCTGAGGCCAGATTTGAACTCAGGTATTCCTGATTCCGGGGCTGATGTTCTATCTACTGTGCCACCTAGTTGCCCCTGATCATAGCTTTTCAATCCAATAGTTCTTAAATTATCTCTTTTGGGTCTTATTTTCCAGTCTAATTGCTTTTTCCAATGAGATATTTCACACTGTCATCTATTTTCCATTTCATTTCATTTTATTTTACTGTTTCTTGATGTTTCCTCGAGTTATTACCGTCCACTTAACTCAATTCTAATTTTTAAGGAATTATTTTTTTCATTTTTCCATGTGTTCTCTTCTACTTTTATAGCAGTTCTTTTCTTCACTATTTTGGCTTCACTCACCTTGAGCTGTAATTTGAAGGAAACCAGGGATTCTAACATGGTAAGGTGAAGGAGAAACACATTTTAGGCATGGGGGAACAGATTTTGCAAAGGCACAGAGATTGGACATGGAGAGTTTTCTGTTTGAGACAGTAAGAAGACCAATTTAGGTGACACCTCAAGTTCATGAAGGAGAATAATATCATAATCTAAAGGCCTCATAATTGTCTTTTATTTTTACAAGATAGTTATTTATGAGGGAAAGCCTTCCCTCCATCGACAGCAGGGACTTAATACATATTTGTTATTGTTGAATTAGTATAAATGTAGTGGCTTAAAGGGATTGACTGAATATTAAGGAGAATTAAAACAGGAGTTATCCTATTTGAGATCTTTATAGGAGCTTATCCTATATAGGACAGTATTGGCTCAGGAAGAATTGTTATTTGTCCTTTATTTTTGGAGAGAACCAGGAAGAAATGAGGTGTGAAAGGTCTCATTTTGAACTGTGTTGATTGATTAAGATCAAGTCTGCTAAGTCAGTACAGGATTTCGAGGAACAAAAGGCTCAGCTCCACAAATATTTGATTCAACTCTAGGATTAATGGTACAATATACACATATATTAATGATACAATACTATGCACATATCTAGAGAATGAAAAGATGTGGGCTTATCTGCTTTCCTGTCCCTTTGACTTCAATCTTCATTCTAACTGAAAGAAGTGAAGTTGCTGTTGTTGGCCAACCCCATTTGGTTTGGGTCCCAACTTGACTCAGAGTGAATGTAGGTAGTAATTGTGTCTGTTTTTGTCAGAAATCCTGAGGGTCTTATTTTTAAAAAACAATGCAAGAGGGCATTCTTTACTTCATTTCTTTCTTGTTTGCTTTAATCAAGGACTGGACATTACCTCAGTCAAACTGAGACCTGATAAAGACCTTAACTTAAAAAGGTCAAGATCTCCACTGCATCCAGGGCCATCTCCACATATCCTGATCCATATCTGGTCACTGGAACCAGATGGCTCTGATGAAGAAAATGACCCTGGCGACTTGCAAAGTACCTTACTCACTTAAATCCAACTCACTTACGTGTCATAGCACCATCTCCACGATGTCATTGTCTTCTTCAAGAACAAAGGACAGTAGGGGCAGCTAGGTGGCACAGTGGATAGAGCACCTGTGGTGTCTTATGTGCTTCAGGCCAAGGGTTATGGAGGATTGGCACAGAAATAGTTATATGCCTTAACAAGCAAGATGTACTTCAGAGCTTAGATAAGGGAGTAGCTACATGCCTTAACAAGCAAGATGTACTCCAGAGCTCAGATAAGGAAGTACAGGCTGAGAAAATACATCCTGCACTGTTTGGTTCTCAAAACATTCACTTAAGACAAACACAAAGAAAATGTATGGTATGCATGTGAAAAGGTGCTTGCTAAAATGCTTATGTAAGTGATTATGTAAATGAAAACTATAAAAGAATGTATCCTGTGATCAATAAATGAACCAGCTTATTCACCACATTGGTGCTTGTCTGAGTTCCTCTCCCTCAGACCCAACAAGCACCAGCCTTGGAGTCAGGAGTACCTGGTTTCAAATCCGACCTCAGATACTTAACTTAGTGATTACCTGGCCTTGTGGTCTTGGGCAAGCCACTTAACCCCATTGCCTTGAAAAAAATCTAAAAAAAAAAGAACAAAGGACAGGGGCAGCTAGGTGGCGCAAAGGAAAAATTAGAGATGAAGTGATAATCATCACAGCTGTAGTCACAAATCCTCTTTAAAGGGCAGGTGGGTCCTGAAAGGTTCCACATGTTGGAGCTATCACCGTTTCATACTTGAGAAGGCAAGGGAGCTGGGGAACCCTTTACAAAGATATCAATCTAATCTGATTGGGCACATTTTGATCCTAACTCATTCCATGGGGCCAATTGGAATAAATCTAGTTCTCTCTTTCAGATCCTTGAACATAGCTATCTTTTCCCCCTGGATTTTTTCTTGAGGTTAAACATTCCCAGATCCTTCAGTTAATTTTATATATCATAGATACCATGTCCTCCATCATCCTTATTGCCTTCCTCTGTGTCCAGAGGGAAGAAAAGACTTCTGGTACCAGGGATTGTGAATTATTCCTTTCCTACTCATGCTCTGTGCATATATGCCTCACTACTATTGTACTCTAAAATTTTCTCATTCTTCCCATGGATGCTTTATGTATTGTAGGACAGTGATGATCTCTAATTTTTCTTGTCCATCTTCTATGTACTTTGTTATTTTTATGTCTGGAAAGCACAGTGGTAGGGATTCATGATCTACCATGTTAGAAGTAAAACTAAACAAGTTTATTTCTAAAGCTCATAGTAGCAGTTACAATTCAGGGGTCCCCCTGCTATGGATGCAAAAGTAAGTTGTTAAAGCCTTTCTTTAGGGACTCTTAGAAGATTCTTCATCAAAAACTTTACTAAAATCTGGGTAAATCTATGTCCAAAGAATTCTTCTCATCTACCAGTTTAAGAATTCTGTCAAAAAGGAAAAGAAGGTTAATCTTGCCTTTTTTGTCATTCTGTCTGGAGGCAGAAGATATGAGAGAGAATATATAAATAACAGCTCATCCAAAGGGAATTATAACTTCTCCTGATATCATAAAGCTTTACTTCCTTGAGGTCAGAGGCTCTGACTCTCTCATTTTTGGTTTTGGATCTTCAACACATAGCACTTACTTGTGGCATTGTTGATTAATTATTTATTCACGTTTCTGATTGATTGATGAGCAGGATTTGCAAGCTCTAAGACTAAGGGGGTTCCCTTAGCCTCCTCCCATCTTGTTTTCCCAAATCTTTGCTACCTCCTCTCCCACACTTTTTCCTTCACAAATCAAAGCCATAGGGCGGCTAGGTGGCGTAGTGGATAAAGCACTGGCCTTGGAGTCAGGAGTAACTGGGTTCAAATCCAGTCTCAGACACTTAATAATTACCTAGCTGTGTGGCCTTGGGCAAGCCACTTAACCCCATTTGCCTTGCAAAAAAAAAAAAAACAAATCAAAGCCAGAGTTTTGATGAGGGTTCAATCATTACACTAAAGGTGACAATTTTCAATAAATACACATGGCAGAAAACAGAATATTGTATTGCACCAGGTCAGCAGAAATAACCAGTCAGCCCTAATCTGGTTGGTAGAAACTGCCCTTCTAAACCCATTGAGGAGCATCAGATTCAGGGGAGAAATTGTTCACTTGCCTATAATCTTGTGCTGCTCACATGACCCCATTTGACAACTCAGCTAATAACTATGTCCCTTTTTCGGGGACAGGGTGGGAGGAGGAGCAGAACCCATAATACCAAAGACTCATAAAGAACATGACAGATTTTAGACTAGAAAGAATTTTTGCAATTCTGGACCCATACTCTGATTTTCCAAATGAACAAACTGAGATTGGAGAGCCTCAATTACTTACCCAAAGTCAGACAAGGGTCAAGTAGTAAGGGATTCAAGCATCACTCTTCCCACTCAAATTCAGAGTTCTTTTCACTTTATCACGATGCCTCTTAGTAATTATTAGTATTACTAATTATTATAGTAATTATTATAATTACTTATAATGATAGCTCACATTTATGCAGGACTCTAATGCCTGAAAAATCCTTTAAAAATGTTATCTTGGGGCGGCTAGGTGGTGTAGTGGATAAAGCACCGGCCTTGGAGTCAGGAGTACCTGGGTTCAAATCCGGTCTCAGACACTTAATAATTACCTAGCTGTGTGGCCTTGGGCAAGTCACTTAATCCCATTGCCTTGCAAAAAAAAAAAAAAAAACAACCCCCCAAAAATGTTATCTCATTTGATCTTTATAACCATGCTGGGAGGGAGGTATAATTAATATCACCCCCATTTTACAGATGACAAAACTGAGGCAGAGGTCAAGTGACTTGCCCAAAGTCACACAGCTAGTATGTGTCCGAGACAGGATTGCAACGCAAGATGTTTAGACTACCAAATCCAGCATTAGATACAATAAACGTAAAATTCAGAAATAAATTTCAATTTCATTATAGAAGGAGATTCTATTTGAATTTTAGCTTCTAGAACAGCAACAAAAATACTCCCCAGTCCTTGATTTTTCTGTCTGGAAAAGAGTGGTGGTATGGGGGAGGGGAGGAGGGTAAAGTTTAATAGCCAATCCACATTTTCCCCTGGAACATTGCTTTCTATTTCAAGATTAATGAGATGGAACTGTCCTTGCTGATTGTTAGAAATCATGAATTCTTTTTTTTTTTTTGTAACCCATTGTTCTAAATTCTGTCCTTCCAACCCCTGTTAGCTTATTAAGGAGTCTTTCTTCCCTCCGGCACATCTGGGCCTCACCCCCTCCTCCCTTCCTCTCCTCATCCTCCCTGTCTTGTCAGCACTTTGCTATTTCTAGGCTAAGGAGCTGAGACTTAAGAGACAGATCTCTGAGTCAGTAAAAAAGGTTCTTAACCTGGGAAATCAGAAAGACTTAGAACTGAGAAAGGGAGGGGAGTTGGAAACAAGAGCAAGCCTTAATGGGAAGCAGCTTTGGCCATGAAATGGGGAGTCCCCTATTGGGCATCCCCCATTCAAATTTTCCTAGTCCAACTTAATCTCTTTCAGAGCTGCTTGGGTCTGGTGTCACATGGGAGATTCCTTAAAGCCTCTCAGGACAATTGTCAATAAGTCTGAGATTTACACTATGCTTAGGGCAGAAGGGATTCCAAGCCATAACATCAATGAACGTTTTTCCACTAAGAGCCACAACAGGAATTACTAGTTCATTTTATGTAATTTTTAAAAGAGCTGCAATATTTGGAAGAAATCCACCTACCCCACTGACTGTCAGTATGACTTACCCTGGAGGCTGATCACATTAGAGCTTCTGGCAAGGAATTTTCATCAAAATAAAACTCCTGCTGGATAACACGCAGAGAGGTAAGGGTGTTGATTCTTTCTAGAACAGAGATTGTTAAGCTTTATTGCATCCTGGACTCCTTTGGCAGTCTGGTGGGCCTCCTTCTCAGAAGAATGTCTTTATATAATTGAAGGGAATTTAGTTAAAGGATAATAAAATAAACATGTAATTTAAAATTGAATATCTTATTATAAATATTAATTTTATATTAATTTTATATATTTAAAATAGAACTTGGATATAATATAATTAATATAACTTACATTAATATTTTAGAATAAACATGTAATTTTAGAATGATAAAAATAAACATAATTTTTTTCTCAACTAATAGATTCCCTGCAATCTATCCATAGATCATGTACTTCAGGTTATGGAGGCCTACTCTAAAGAAATAAGATGACGCCTTTTGGCAATCCAGTGAAGTCTATGGGTGCCCTTTGGAAAATGATGTTTTTTATTTTTATTTTTTTGAAAGATTGTATTTATTTTGAATTTTACAATTTTCCCCCCAATCTTGCTTCCCTCCCCTTCCAGAAGGCAGTTTGTTAGTCTTTACATCATTCCCATAGTAGGCATTGATCTAAGTTGAATGTGATGAGAGAGAAATCATATCTTAAGGAAGAAACATAAAGTACGAGATATAGCAGAGTCACATAATAAGATAACTTTTTTTAAAAAAATTAAAGGTAATAGTCTTTGGTCTTTGTTCAAATTCCAGAATTCTTTTTCTGGATACAGATGCTATTCTCCATTGCAGTGGCCCAAATTGTCCCTGGTTGTTGCTCTGTTGGTATGAACAAGTCCATTAATGTTGATCATCACTCCCATGTTGCTGTTAGGGTGCACAATGTTCTTCTGGTCTGGCTCATCTTTCTCAGCATCAGTTCATGCAAATCCCTCCAGGCTTCCCTGAATTCCCGTCCCTCCTGATTTCCAATAGAACAATAGTGTTCCATCATATACATATACCACAGTTTGCTAAGCCATTCCCCAATTGAAGGACATTTACTTGATTTCCAATTCTTTGCCACCACAAACAGCTACTGTGAATATTTTTGTATAGGTGATGTGAAGAAAATGCTAACTTTTAACTAAAGAGTTGTAAGGTAAGCATAGATTTTTTTTTTCCATCAGAGTCCACAAGCCTCTTGCAATCTATCTACAGACAATGCAGAAATAAGATAGTCTTAGGGATATGGATAGAAATGGGGGATAGTTTATGAAAGTCAAATACATTCCTTAATTCTTCTAGGCTCACAAGTTACCAAGAAAAGAATGAGTCAATGACCCAGAAACTATTAGATTTGAATCCCCAGCATGAGATTTTTAATGAATGAATATTAATTGACTAGATTTTCTAAGGTCTTTTCCAAATCTGAAATGATAGACTTGCCTAGTATCGCCAATGAAACAATTCTGCTGCTTTAGTTTTGATGATTTTTGCCATTTCCTGGTATTCAACCTGTAGTTTTTTGCATCCCTCTTACACTTGGGAACCATTTGCACATTTTAAAAAATGGGTTGTAGTTTTTTTAAAAATTAAAACTCAGGGACGGCTAGGTGGCGCAGTGGATAGAGCACTGGCCCTGGAGTCAGGAGTACCTGGGTTCAAATTTGGCCTCAGATACTTAATAATGACCTAGCTGTGTGGCCTTAGGCAAGCCACTCAACTCCATTTGCCTTGCAAAAACCTAAAAAATTAAAATTAAAAAAACTAAAATTAAAACTGAAAAAGAGTTATGTGGGAAGGTCATTTTATAGCATGTGACTGGTTTTTTTTTTGTTTTGTTTATTTATGGAACTGAAATGCTCAATCTCAATCTCTACTATTCTGAAACCTCTTGGACAATGAAGTTTTAATTTATTACTTTTTTTTTTTTTTTAGTTTTTGCAAGGCAATGGGGTTAAGTGGCTTGCCCAAGGCCACACAGCTAGGTAATTATGTGTGTGAGGCCGGATTTGAACTCATGTACTCCTGACTCCAGAGCCGGTGTTCTATCCACTGCACCACCTAGCCACCCCTAATTTATTTACACAGTTCATTCTTTGCACCCTAACTCCACTGAATAAGTCTGAAATTAAAATATGAAATGATGGTTAATAAAATCTTTTAATCAAACTCTCCTTTAAGACTATTTAGGGTTGTGAGGTACCTTAGAGAGAATGTGGTCCCAACTTCTCATTTTATAGATAGGGACACAAGGACAAAAGATAAAATGATTTCTCCAAGGTCACAAGTTCCAAGCTGGATTTTGAATAAAGATCTACCCTAGAAAGTCTTTGTATTGTATGGTCCTTTGCTTTAGTTTCAGAATTAGTTCACTAAAATAAATGTAAGCTATGACTTGTTTCTGTAGAGGGAGGAGGAATGAGAGATAATCAAAACTATATTTGGTATCTACAGTACCATAACCTCCAAGTGTAAAAAAACAATAAATTAATTGATTAATCAACTAGCTTTTAAATATAAAAATGATAAATAAAATAAAAACTTTGAAAAAACTAAAAATTGATTAGTCAATTTGGTTTTTAAAAAAAGAGCAGAAAATTAAAACATTTCTGAAATACCACCTCACACCTCTCAGAATGGCCAATATGACCAAGAAAGGACCATAATCAATATTGGAAGAGATGTGGGAAATCTGGGACACTAATACATAGTTGGTGGAACTGCAAACTTATCCAACCTTTCTGGAGAGCAATATGGAATTGTTCCCAAAGGGCAATAAACTTGTGCATTCCCTTTGATCAGGAATACCACTACTGGGTCCATACCCTGAAGAGATCATGAAAAAGGGAAAAACATCACTTGTACAAAAATATTCAGAGCATCCCTGTTTGTGGTGGCAAAGAATTGGGAATCGAATGAATGTCTATCAATTGGGGAATGACTGAACAAATTGTGGTGTATGTATGTGATGGAACACTATTGTGCTATTTGTGCTGTCAGAAACCAGGAGGGATGGGAATTCAGAGAAGACTAGAAGGATTTGTATGAACTGATGCTGAGTGAGATGAGCAGAACCAGAAAAACACTGTACACCCTAACAGCAACATGGGGGTGATGATCAACCTTAATGGACTTGCTCATTCCATCAGTGCAACAATCAGGCACAATTTTGTAGTATCTGTGATCCAGAGAAAGAATTGTGGAGTTTGAACAAAGATCAAAGACTATTACCTTTAATTTAAAAAACCCATTATCTTATTATGTAATTCTGCTATATCTCATACTATATGTTTCTTCCTTAAGAATATAATTTCTCTTTCATCACATTCAACTTAGATCAATGTATACCATGGAAACAATGTAAAGACTAACAGACTGCATTCTGTGGAGGGGTGGGGAAGGGAAGCGAGGTTAGGGAGAAAACTGTAAAATTCAAAAATAAATAAATAATTATTTTTTTAAAAAGAGGGCAGAAAATCAGATTAGCAAGAGAGAAAATGAAGAGGGAAATCACAGCAAAATCAGAAGAAATGAAAAGAGGAATCAGAATGTATCGATGCACAGTATTCTAACAAATCAAAAACACAAAAGAAATAGAGAAAAAATTTCAGAAACATAAAATACTCAAACTGGTTGTCCTTTATTACTGAAGAAGACCAAAACTACATCATGATGATAGAGAAAAATTATAGTGTGTCTAATTGTGACTGATCAGACCAATAAGAAGTTGAAATACTCTACCACAGGTCAAGCACAAATAGTTCATGTGAACACTAACAGAAAAACAAATGAAGATCTTAAATAACCCAAACTGGGGGGGGGGGGGGGAGAATCAACAGTAAAGGTACTATCAGAGGAAAAAAACTCCTGGTCCTGATGGACTCATGATGGAGAATTCCATCAAACTTTAAAAGGACAATTAATATCAATAGTACATATATTAGTCCCAAAGATTAAGAAAGTACCCCATCAGATTTCTTTTTTTTTTTGAGACAAATATAGCCCTAACACTTAAACCAAATAAGGGAAAAAGCAAAGAGCTATTGACTAGAATAATATCATAAATGGATATATATTTTTTAAATTTAAATAAAATCTGTCAGATGACAGTGATTCATCCAAGAAATCATTCCTTAATCTATAAGGATGGTCCAACAATTGGAAATGTCAAATTAATTAATTAATCATATTAAAAACAATCAACAAATTTTTATCAGATGCTTAGGATATGCTAGGCACTGGGGATGAATTACTCCTTGCCCTCAAATAGTTATAGTCTACCAGGGAAGAAAGAGAAAAGGGGGTAAGTTTTTACATAGTGCCAAAGGTATGCCAATCACTGTGCTAAATATTTTACAATTACAATTACAGTTATTATTCATCTGATTCTCATACCAATGTTGGGAGATAGGTGCTGATATTATCCTCATTTTATGGTTTTAAAAAACTGAGGCAGATAGAAGGTAAGTGATTTAACTGAGTTAGTTTGAAGTCAGGTCTTCCTGACTCCAGGCTCTTTGCTCTATTTATTTTGCAACCTAAGGAAAATAACAAAACACATATTTATGTATCTACAATGTATACAAATATAAATATATACACATATAATAAATACATTTATACATAATGTCTATATATGAATAGATATTAAATAAATACAAAGTAATCTCTAAGGGAAGATGCTAGAATCTGGAGAAACAGGAAAAACTTCCTATAGAAAGGGGACTTATTCTGAATTTTAAGGGAAAGTAGGGATTCTAAAGGGTAGAGGAAAGGAAGGAATGCATTGTGAGAGAGAGAAAGAAAGAGAGAGAAGAGGAGAGAGGAAAGACAGAGAATGAGAGAGGAAGAGGGAAAATGAAAGAGAGAGAGAGAGAGAGAGAGAGAGAGAGAGAGAGAGGAAAAAGAGCATGGAGGGGAAGGTGAAAGGATAGAGAGACACAGGAAGAGACAGAATCTGAATCAAAGAGAGACAGAGATGGAGACATAAAGACAGAGAAATGGAGACAGAGACACAGAGACAGGAGAGAGAGAGAGAAAAACAGAGATGGATCCATTCTGTGGAGAAAGAGTTCATAGAACACATGCTGTGGTTCTCACTGTCTTATGCCAATAAATATTATGATCCTCTAGAATAGGGGCTGAACTAGGCTGAAACATAGCATTTAAAAATATTTTCAATTATTTTGTTTTAACTCTGCTTTATTCCCCCCAAGGGAAACTATTGTTCCAGTGGAAGTCCTTCAACTTTGACCAGAAGGAAACTTGTGTAGAGATGGGAAGTGGCAGCTCCACCCACCACCATTTTGTTCTCCAGAAGGCAGAGAGTGGTATGCATTTTCCATCTATTTCTTGGTAGGTAGGGAGTGGGACTCAGAATCAGGAAAGTTTGGGTTCTAATCTCAACACTGTCACAGATTGACTGGTGACCTTAGGTTGTTCAGTTAGTGCCTCTTGCAATTCTCTAAGACTTTATATGTTGTAAAAACAAGGGAAGATCTGCTTTAGAGGAAAAGATTTCCCTACTCTGATTTCAAGAGAAATTCTCTGAAGTCCTAGGAAGTCACACTAGGAAGAGGTCAATTTGGACATGGTGACAGGAGCTCACTGGCTCCTGTCCATATTGGCTTCTTCCCAGAGTCTTTCTCTACCTCCAGAGACCTCACAAGGAGAGACTGAGACCATAGTTGTCCCCTCTCAAAGCCAGAAGGCAGAAATCCAGGCCTTCCCTCCAAACTTTGGTTCTGCCTCTTAATCCCCTTGGGCCAAAACAGAGCATGGAGTAGAAGGAAGGGCAGTTTTATGTAAATGTCAAACATATTATTAATTATAATTAGTAAATACAGGAATATATATTATTTTTGTCTATATTATGTGTGTGTGAATTGTGTAGGTCCCAAGTTAAACCATCTTTCTCTAGAAGACTTAATCCACAGACAACCTTTTTAGGTTGGTAGAGTTCTTTATTTGGTCTTGTTAACATTCTTGGTAAACTAAAAGGTGTCTGCTTTGTTCCCTTTGATTTTGTTTTGCCTTCTCTTACCTCCTGGAGGAAGAAACAACTAGAAAATTATGTGATTACCTCCTAATATAATCATTCTTAAATGTCAAACCTTTCCAAGAATCTTTTTCTCCTCATCATCAGGTTTCCTGCCCTCTAAGTTGTAATTTTCTTCTATTTGAGTAGAAGCACTGGTCCTCCCCTCTCTCCTGGAGATCAATCACTTAGCAGAGTGTGGTGAAAAATTAAATTTACATTCATTTGTTTCCATAACAACCACAGAGAACCCTTCATTCTCTGATACAGACTGCCTTCATTTATTCATTCAATATTTTTGTTGGTGTCTTCTGTCACCTTCTCTCTGCTATCGTAACCCCACCTGGTTTAAACCCTCATCTTACTTTTCCTGAACCATTAACAGTCTTCTAACATGGCTAACTTATGTTTCTCTCCACTTTAATCTATCCTCCCCTCATCAGTCAAAGTGATTTTCCTGAAGTTCAAGTCTACCCATATCACCCTCTATAAAAATGCATTGGGAGTTAAAGCTCTATATTATCTGGCCCCTTCCCAGCATTTTCATTCCTTTTATAAATGTCTTCTTATATCAACATTGATCTGCTTTGCTGTCTTCCTCCCTTAACAGTTCATCTCTTCCCTACCAACCTTGCATGGGTCAACCTTAGAAATCTGGAATATCTTCTCTCCGCCCCTCTGCTGCTTCCTCCAAGATTCAGTTCAAATCCCCTCTTCTACAGGTCTTCCTTGCACTATGCCTTTGCCTCTGACTATGGCCATCAGTTGGGGAATGGCTGAAAACATATCTGATATATGAATGTGATGTAATATTAGTTTGCAATAAGACATGATGAACATGAGTAACTCAGACCTGTAGAAATATATTTGTATGATTTCTTGTTGTGACCAGTCATTTCAGTCATACAACTCTTCAGGATCCCTTTTGGGACTTTATTGCAAAGATATTGGAGTGGTTTGCCATTTTCTTCTCCAGCTCAATTTCCATCCATTCTGTGTATAGTGGTTATTCTAAAAAAACATCAGGGCAGCTAGGTGGCACAATGGATAGAGCACCAGCCCTGGAGTCAGGAGGACCTGAGTTCAGATCTGGTTTCCATCACCTATTAGCTGTGTGATCCTGGGCAAGTCACTTAACCCTGTTTGCTTCAGTTTTCCTCCTCTGTAAAATGATCTGGAGAAGGAAATGGCAAACCACTCCAGTATCTTTGCCAAGGAAACCTAAATGGAGTCTTAAGAAATGACACATCAACCTGATAAGCACTATGCTAAATCCTGGGGCTAGGAAGAAAGCCACAAACATTCCTTGGCCTTTTTTTTTTAACTATTTCATCTACTTTTCTGGTACTTTTTAAACCAGTATCAAATAGTTGTGATGTTATCTGATAATGCTACATTTTTTCTCATATTTTCTTTAAGATGTTAGAACTTTTGTTCTTCTAAAGGAATTTTTTTCTTCTTTGGCCTACTTCTACTGACCCCCTCAGTCATTTGATTAGCATAGCACTAAATCAGTAAATTAAATGCAGAGTAATATTCCTATTTTTATTTTTTACATTTATTTTTATTTTATTTTTCTTAATTACATGTAAACAAAATATTTAACATTCCTTTTTTAAAACTTTAAGTTGGGGGCAGAGCCAAGATGGCGACAAGAAGGGATCGAGTCTTAGGAGCTCTCTGATAAAACTCATAAACTAAGGACTCTAACTAAACTTTCAAGAAACAAAACCCACAAAGGGACCCAGTGAGGCAATTCTCCTACTTAAGGTAACCTGGAAAAGAGCAGAAAGGCTCTGCTCCCTGGGGTCGGAGGGGTGGCCCGCCAGAGGGGTGGCCCACCAGAGTGAAAGAACTTCAGCCTCCCGGAGGCAGCCCCAGGACACTGGGAGCCACGGCTCACAGCAGCAGGGGAGTCTCCTGAGCTGCACCCCAAGGAGCACCAGGCACAAAGTGGGGGAACAGCTGGGGACCTCTGCCAGAGCAAGAACTTGGAGCCCAGCCCTCAGGGCACACAGCCAGCAGCTTGGTCTTTCCCCAGCCCTGATCCAGGAAACAGAAGCAGGCGGAGCTGGTAAGCAGGAGCCTCCAGGGCATGAGTCCATTGAGCTGAGGGAGGGGAGTGAAGAGAGACTGCAGAGCTCTTCTGTCCTCTGCCTCTGGAACAGGACTCTGGGGCTTTGACCACATTCAGATCCTGATCACAGTCTAGGCCCCCCCCATAGAACAGCAGGGCCCCCCCACCTCGACCCCGTGGCAGAGGGGGGCGCTTATGGTCATTCACAGACCAGGAGGGAGGACAGAGCCTCACACACTGAGACCCTTGTAGGAGTGTCCCAAAAGCTCAGGAAGCACCCCAAAACCAGGCCCAGGCTGGGAAAATGAGCAAGCAGAGAAACAAAAGGAAGACTATTGAGAAATATTTTGCAAATGAGCCCAAGAAGGATCAAAATACTCAGTCTGAAGATGAGGAAGCACAAGCTCCTGCATCTAAAGACTCCAAGAAAAACAGAAATTGGGCTCAGGCTACGACAGAGCTCAAAAAAGAGTTTGAAAATCAAATGAGGGAGTTGGAAGAAAAACTGGGAAAAGAAAGGAGAGAGCTGGAGGAAAAATATGAAAATGAAGTCAGCAGCTTAGTCAAGGAAATCCAAAAAAATGCTCAAGAAAATAGCATGCTAAAAACCAGCTTAGGTCAAATGGATAAAACAGTTCAAAAAGTTATTGAGGAGAAGAATGCTTTAAAAAGCAAAATTGGACAGATGGAAAAAGAGATAAGAAAACTCTATGAGGAGAACAAATCCTTCAGACAAAGAATAGAATTCAGGGACATTGATGAATTTACCAGAAATCAGGAATCAATACTTCAAAACCAAAAAAAAATGAAAAATTAGAAGAAAATGTGAAATATCTCATTGAAAAAACAACTGATATGGAAAACAGACTTAGGAAAGATGATTTAAAAATTATTGGAATACCTGAAAGTCATGATCAGAAGAGCCTTGACATCATTTTCAAAGAATTACTACAGGAAAATTGCCCTGATATTCTAGAAGCAGAGGGCAAAATAGAAATGGAGAGAATCCACCAATCCCCCCCCCCCCCCGAGAAAGAGATCCCAAAAAACCAACCCCTAGGAATATTATAGCCAAGTTCCAGAACTCCTAAGTCAAAGAGAAAATATTACAAGCAGCCAGAAGGACACAGTTCAAATATTGTGGATCTGCAGTCAGGATCACACAGGACTTAGCAGCAACTACATTGGAAGCTCGTAGGGCTTGGAATACAATATACCGGAAGGCAAAAGAGCTTAGAATGCAGCCAAGAATGAACTACCCAGCAAGGCTGAATGTCCTCTTCCAGGGAAAAAGATGGACTTTCAATGAACCAGAGGAATTTCAAATGTTCCTTTTGGAATGGCCAAAGCTGAACAGAAGGTTTGATCTTCAGATACAGGACTCAGGTGAAGCATGGAGATTGGAGGAGAGGGGGGAAATATGAGGGACTTAATGAGGATGAACTGCATGTATTCCTGCATAGAAAAATGACATACTCATATGAACCTTCTCAGTTAATAGAGCAGGTAGAGGGAGCTTTTATAGTTGAAGCACAGGAGAAAGCTGAATTCGAAGATAAAATATGGTGTAAAAATGGAGTCAATAGAAGAAAAAGGGAAATGGAATGGGAGAATGAAAAAGGAGAGGGGGGAATAGTCCAAGATATTTCACATAATAAGAATTTTTTTATTACAACGAGCTATTGCAATGATATGGAAGGGGGGAGGCAAGGGGGAGTGAGGGAACCTTTGCTCTCATCAGAGGTGGCTAGGAGAGGAAACAGCATATATACTCAATGGGGTATAGGCATCTGGAGTAAGAAGGAGGGGGAGCAGGGGGAAGAGGTGGGGATGTGAATAAAGGAAGAGAGGATGGACCATGGGGGGAGAGTGGTCAGATGTAAAACATTTTCTTTTTTACTTCTTGCAAGGGGCTGGGATTGGAAGGCCTGCCCAGGACCATAGGGCCAGGTGGATTCTGGGCCTAAGGGGTGGTATGGGGGCTCAGGGCTTCTTAGCCCCAGGACCAGGGATCTGTCTGCTGTGCCACTCAGCGACCCTACAATACAGTCAGAATGAAAGGAGAGAGAAAATATAGTACATGGTAGTGGAGAAATAAGAAAGGAGGGAGTTGCGATCAGCAATGGCAACCTTGGAAAAATATGGAAGTAACTTTTGTGATGGACTTATCATAAAGAATGTGATCCACCCGTGACAGAGTTGTTGGTGTTGGAACAAAGACTGAAGCACATTTTTTGTTATTATTATTTGGGGGAGGGTGCAGGGCAAGTGGGGCTGGGTGGCCTGCCTGGGGCCACATAGCAGGGGGATCTTTGGGTGTCTGGGGCCAGATTTGGACCCAGGTGCCACGCAGCCACCCCTACTATTATTACTATTTTATTTTATTTTGGGTCTTTTTTTTTCTTCTTTTTGGTTTTTGCAGGGCAGTGGGGATCAGGTGGGTTGCATGTCACACGACTGGGTGATTGTTGGGTTTACGAGGCTGGATATGGGCTCGGGTGCTGGTGGCTCCAGGGCTGGTGCTTCATCCATTGTGCCACCTGGCCATACCTACAATTATTACTATTATTTTTTTAATTTTAATTTTTTTTCTCTCCCCTTTACTTTTTCCGCCCAAGCAAGTTTATCTATATTCATGGGGGGAGGGGTATTTTGTTTACTTGTAAACAAGAATATTTTATTAATGTAAAAAAATTTGTGCAAAATGAGAATAAAAAAATAAATAAATTTAAATAAAAAAAGATTATAGAAAACTCTTCAAAAAAAAACTTTAAGTTCCAAATTCTCCCTCTCTCCTTCCCCTCTTTCCTCTTTGAGAAGGTAAGAAATTTGATACATGTGCAGTCATGTAAAACATTTCTATATTAGCCATGTTTCAAAAGAAAATGCAGACCAAAAAAAGTCCAAAAATAATAAAGAAAAAGCAAGCTTCAGTTTACATTAAGACACCATCAGTTCTTTAATTACCATTTTCTAATCATAAGTCTTTTGGGATCATCTTTGATGATTGTATTGCTGAGAATAGCTAAACTGTTGAGCATTTACAGTATTCTTGTTACTATTTACACTATTCTGCTGTTTTATTCATTTCAGTTTTCATCAGTTCATGTTAAGTCTTCCCAGGTTTGTCTGAAAACATCCTGCCTGGCATTTCCTATAACACAATTACATTCCATCACCATCACATACCACAACTAGTTTGTCCATTCTTTAATTGATGGGCAGCTCTTCAGTTTCTTATTCCTTATCACCACAAAAAAGAGCTGCTAAAAATGTTTTTGTGCATAGGTCCTTTTTTTCCCTTTGATCGCTGAGATACAGATATAGTAGCTATATTATTGGGGCAAAGGGTCTGTAAAGTTTTGATAGCCCTTTAGGCATAGTTCCAAATTGCTCTCCAGAATGGTTGGATCAGTTCACAACTTCACCAACAATGCATTAATGCCCCAATTTTCCCATATCTTCTCCAACATTTTTCATTTTCCTTTTTGTCATATTAGCTAATCTGATAGGTGTGAGATAGTACCTCAAAGTTGTTTTACTGTACATTTCTCTAATCAATAGTATTTTAGAGCATTTGTTCACACAATTATAGATAACTTTGATTTCTTTTACTGAGAACTGTATGTTCCTATCGTTTGATCATTTATCAATTGGGGAATGGTTTGTATTCTTACCTATTTGACTAACTTTTCTCTTTATGTAAGAATGAATCCTTTATTGGAGAAATTTGCTTTGAATTTTTTTTCTCAGTTTCCTGCTTCCTTTTTATTTTTGACTGTTCAGGTGTATTCAAAATTTGAAGTAATCAAAATGATCTGGTTTACATCCTATAATGTACTCTGTCTTTTGTTTGGTCATAAATGCTGTCCATAGATCTGACAGGTTAAATATTCCATTCTCTCTTAATTTGTTTGTGACATCACTATTTACATATAAATCATGTACCCATTTTGAACTTATCTCTTTACGATGTAAGTACATTGTACATACCTAGCTTCTGACAAATTGTCTTCCCATATTGCCAGCATTTTTGTCAAATAATGGTTTCTTGTCCCCAGATCTTAGATCTTTGGGTTTATCAAACATTAGATTACTATGGTCATTTATTACTGTGCACTTTGTATCTGGTCTTAGATTGTTATTTTTATTATGTTTACATGAATGACCATGATCAGGGTATCTCTAATTAATTGTGGCTCTTTCCTTGTTATTTTTCTTTCTTTCTAGTTTTCCGTGTCTATTACTATCCTCTAATTCACCTCCTACAAATAGAAGTTCCCTTCTGAAACAAATAAATATAGCTAAGCAAAACAAATTAACTCATTTGTCTGAAAATGTATGTCTCATTCTGCACCTCTAAATGTATATCATTTTTCTGCTGGGATACTAGTGGTACCCTTTATCATAATTCATCTGAGATTGTGGATGGTCTACACATTCATTGATATCCAATAATTTTCCTTTACATGATAGTATAAATTGTTTTCCTGGTGCTACTCACTTCACTCTACATTAGCTAATATAAATCTTCCTAGATTCTTTTTTAATCTGCCATATTCATAATTTTTATGATACAATAATCTTCTATCAAATTCACATTCTATAATTTTGGTGAGCACTTACTTTGTTTCCAATTCTTTTCCACTACTTATGTGTATAATGGTCCTTTCTGTAGAAACTGATGCAAACTGGATGAAATGAATTGCCCAGAGTCATATCTCAAGGAATGATCTCTCTAGACAAATTTACCTATATTATGCTCTTCCTCAATAAATATTTGGTAAATAAGCTAGTATTCACTATGAAATGAGAAGATAGGCAAAAGTGTAAATATTACAATTGTCTGAATTGTTCTTGAGGATGTTTGGCTCTGGTAGAATATGAATGGCCCTCATCTTCCAAGGTAACCATCTCAAAACGCTATAAATATATGTAATTTTCTAAGTTCATGTTGAATCTGGAGAGGGTCCTATACAGCCTGTTACTATAATAGCTGAAATTTATTTAGTACTAAAATAAATAAAGGCATTTGCCCAAGGTCATGAAGCTAGTAAGTGGTGGCATGAACATCCTAGGCCTCTGTCCACTGAGCAACAGGGGTCTCCTATCAATCTTTAGAGGTCAAATCTCTTTTCCTTTCACTACCAAAATGGACAATGAAAGCACTCTCATTCCTTGTCCCACCCAGCAGTAGTAATTCTCCAATGTATGGTTTTTCTGGCCTTGTCACAGCCTTCAAGGCAGCAGTCCTGATCCAGAGATGGTACCGCCGCCATATTGCCCGCCTGGAAATGAGGAGACGATGCACATGGAGCATTTTCCAATCCATAGAGTATGCAGGACAGCAAGATCAGGTCAAGGTACAGTAGCTGGGAGACATTTATGGCTAAATTTTTTGAAGTAGCCAGGGGGCTCAGTCATCCTCATCACC